>NC_060121.1:473092680-474573514 GCF_021461395.2 Schistocerca americana
CACACATATCCGTCAAATTGGGTCCCTAAATTATGATCGTGATCTCTCAAAATTAAGTGCCTCAATAATATTTTCGTTCTTAAACGCACGTGGCTAAAAAAATCCAATACAAAGTATTCCATGAAGTTACAGTGGCATTACACTGGCTATGAAAACGAAACAGCCAATCAAAGTATAGTATTTGACTGGTCATTAAAACAACACCACCGTGATCTCATGGATTTTAGCATCCTGAATTATGATGTCATGCAGTTAAGGTTAATGATCCACACATGACATCACGATGATGTGATAGTAAAGGGAGTGTAGCTTGTGACATCAAGGATAGGTCACTGACCTGGGCAGCTGACATCCTGAATCTGACCAAGCATTTTGTTTGTAGGAAGAAGTATTGGCTTGCTGGCATCACCCTTTAAATTATTAACCGATGCATTTCATTCCATAGCACTTTTGAATGAAATTTCGATCAGTTCCATTGTGATTCGTTCCATTCGGTTCCCTTCTGACCCATTCTGTTCCGCTCCGATATGGCCTGTTCCACTCTGTTCCGACCATTTCCATTCTGACCCATTCCATTCTGGGCTGTTCCGATTTTATCCAATCTGATCCTTTCCATTCCATTCCATTACGATCAGTTCTGTTCAGCTCTGATCCGCTCCGTTCCATTCTGAATCATTCCTTTCTGTTCCAACCTGTTCTGAACTACTCGGTTCCATCCATTTGAACATATTCCATTCCATTCTGACCTCTTCTGCTATGTTCCTTTCCATTCCAAATACATTCCGTCCAGAGCCGTTCCTTTCCACTCTGTACGAGACCGCCGTGGTGTTTGTGTGGACCCCAGGACACATCGGAATACCCGCCAACTAACTTGCCGACAGGCTGACAAAACAGGCGACGCGGAAACCACTTCTGGAGGTAGGCATCTCCGAAGCTGACCTGCGCTCTGTCTTACACCGCAGGGTTTTCCGGCTTTGAGCCGGCCGGGGTGGCCGAGCGGCTCTAGGCGCTACAGTCTGGAACCGCGCGACCGCTACGGTCGCATGTTCGAATCCTGCCTCGGGCATGGATGCATGTGATGTCCCTAGGTTAGTTAGGTTTAAGTAGTTCTAAGTTCTAAGGGACTGATGACCTCAGAAGTTAAGTTCCATAGTGCTCAGAGCCATTTGAACCATTTTTCCGGCTTTGGGAGGCGGAATGGCATAACAGCACGCACAAGAAACTGCGTGTCATTAAGGAGACCATGAATGTGTGGAAGTCTTCCATTCAGGCCTCTCGTAGGGAATCAGTTGTCCTCTGTCGGCTCGGCATTGGCCACACGTGGCTAACACATGGTTACCTACTCCATCGCGAGGACCCACCTCAGTGTCGCTGTGGCTCCCAAATGACAGTCGTCCATCTCTTGCTAGACTGCCCACTTTTAATCGCTCTGCGGCAGACTTTTAACTTTCCCAGCACCCTGCCTTCGGTGTTGGGCGACAATGCCTCCACAGCAGATTTAGTTTTACGTTTTTTCCGTGAGAGTGGGTTGTAAGTTCTGTAGCTTTTAGTGCATAACCCTTCGTCCCTCTGTGTCCTCCCTAGTGCTCTTAGGGTGGAGGTTTCAATATGCTGCAGAGTCGCTGGCTTTCCCTTTTTATTCTCTTGGTTGGCCAGCCACTGTAATCTGCTTTCATGTTTTACTCTCGTTTATTTATAGCGTCTCTCTGTTGTTTTCTTGTCCTCTTTTGTTGCTTTTAGTGTTCGTAGCCCTCCCTTCGTTCTTGTGGCTTTTCCTTTCTTTCCGTTTTGTGTTATATGTTTCGTCCGTTTTATTCTCACACTTGTGGCATTTATTAGGAACAAGCGGCCGATGACCTCGTAGTTTGGTCCCTTCTCCCACCTTTAAACCAACCAACCAACCGATTCATTCCAAGCCATTGCGTTCCATTCCATATTAATGGTGTGTGGGAATGAAATTTCAGTCTATTACATTCCCAGTTTGAAAGTTCAGTACCTACATTTTCCTGTAACACGACGATGTATGAAATAAATCCTGCACCTGACAACCCAGAAGATGACACCTCCAGCAGATGATACCCCTAGTAGCTCATGATACCCCTAGTAGCTCTCACCCCACTAGCTGACACCGACGTAGCTGACGTCCAATGTGAAGCTACGGCACGTGCACTGTCAGCTTCTGGTGTTAGGATACTATTCAATTCTGAATACCTGTTTGTTTGTGTCAAATGTCACTGCCTTGCCTGCTTAGCGTTGTAGTACCCACTGTCCAATATCATAAGTTAGCATTATGAGTAGAAGGTGAGAAACGTTTTATACTGCAAGATAAAGTAAAACATAGCATGGAGTCGCTATAATAACTGGCTGACTTTAGAAGTGGGTTGCTGAAAGCATAGCGTCTTTCGTTTCTTAACTGTAGGAATGTGTATTACGACTGTTCAGTGGTCTACTTTATTGAAGTGTCATGCACTTTTCACTGTGTGACAGCTGAAGGTGACGAATCTTTTGAACTGCAAGATAAAGTTAATAACCCAGCGTAGAGGTCATTTTAATGTTTGGCTGACTATGGTATCGGCTTTTAGGCGAGTTTTTTGGTGAATTTATATATGTCAGTCTCATTGTTTACTTTGTTAAATCTTGTCGACAAGTGTACTTTAAGCTGTAAGTAGCGCGCATGTCTGTTGTGCAATGTTGGATAACCATTTTTTGTGTATTGTGATGTACAACTCTTGTCTACTAACCTACTCTGAAGTGACAAAAGCCAAGGGATACCTCCTAATATCGTACAGAACTACCTATTACCCAGTGTAGTGCAGCAACTCGACGTGGCATGGACTCAACAAGTCGTTGGAATTCCCTGGCAGAAATATTGAGCCATGCTGCCTCTATGGTTATCCATAACTTCGAAAGCGTTGCCAGTGTAGGATCTCGTTCACGAACTGGCCTCTCGATTATGTCCCATAAATGTTCGACGGGATTAATGTCGGACAATCGAATTATCCAGAATGTTCTTCAAACCAATCGGGAGCAACTGTGACCCAGCGACATGGTGCACTGACATCCGTAAAAATACCATCGTTGTTTGGGAACATGGAATTCACGAATGGCTGCAGTGGTCTCCAACTAGTCAAACATTACCATTTCCAGTCAATGATGGGTTCAGTTGGACCAGAGGAAACAGTCTGTTCCAAGAAAACACACGCCACACCATTATGGAGACGCTTCGTCGGGTTTGTGCCACACTCGAACCCTAACGTCAGCTCTTACCAGCTGAAATCACTACTTATCTGACTAGGCCATTGTTTTCCAGTCACCTGTGGTCCAACCGATATGGTCACGAGCCCAGGAGAAGCGTCGCGGGTGAGATGTGTTGTTAGCAAAGGCACTAGCGTCGGTCGTCTGCTGCCACAGCCCACTAACCCCAGATTACGCCACACTGCCCCAACTGATGCGTTCGTCGAACGATCCACATTGATTTCGGCGGCTATTTCACGCTATATTCCTTGCCTGTTAGCACTGACAAGTCTATGCAGACGCCGCTCCTCTCGGTCGTTAAGTGAAGGCCTTCGGCCACTGCACTGTCCACAGTGAGAGGTAGTACCTGGAATTTGGTATTCTCGGCAAACTTTTGACACTGTGCGTCCCAGAATATTGAATTCCCTAACGATTTGCGAAACGGAATGTCCCATGCGTCTAGCTCCAACGATCATTCCGCGATCAAATTATATTAATTCCCTTCGTGCGGCCATAATCACGATGCAAACCTTTCCACATGAATCACCTGAGTAAAAATGACTCCTCTGTCAATGCACTGCCCTTTCAAATCTTGTGCACGTGATAATACCGCCATCTCATATGTTCATAGCGCTATCAAATGGTTCAAATGGCTCTGAGCACTATGGGACTTAACGTCTGAGGTCATCAGTCCCCTAGACTTAGAACTACTTAAACCTAACTAACCTAAGGACATCACACACATCCATGTCCGAGGCAGGATTACAACCTGCGACCGTAGCAGCAGCTTGGTTCCGGACTGAAGCGCCTAGAACCGCTCCGCCACAACGGCCGGCGCACAGCACTATCCCTTGATTATTGTCACCTCAGTATATTATGTATTTCCGTAGTTTTAATACATTTTAATAACTTATAGAGATAATTTAAATGTGGAAATACTTAAATTAAAGGTCCATTGTGCTTGCAATTTGTAGTGTAACAAGCAAACTTTCGTCGTGAACAAGTGCTGCTTAACATATGAATTTATCATCTTTTTTAACTTACAGAACAATTAACTTTTAACGGTAGTGTCACATACGTTTCTTGCTCGAAATCGAACACATTTTCAGAAATAATACAATTTTATTTGAATGGGAATTTTGAATTTTCGTTTGCGTTCAGAGATCTTGTAAGGTATCTTTCCTTACTGGCTGAATAAAAACTGGGAAAAACATTTAAATCCTGTAATCCTTTAATAAGTATGTAATGCGTTAGGAAAGATTTGTCTCGGGAATGACACATCACAAATGCGATGGCACTATCGCCTTCGAGTTGCGAAAGTAAGTAAGTGCAAGCCGATCACCTTTTACAGTGTGTTTATTCATGTAAGTATGAAAGCAAACAGACAACGATATTCAACAAGACAGCCAAAGATATTACACAATATGTAGATACAAAAGGAAAGTCCTCAGGACAACGATGTACGATGTCGCTGGTGTTCTACATCCGCCACATCCTGGTCGACCAGCTCGACTGACCTGGTAACATCTCTTTCATTCGGAGCAGCGAGGACGACATTTGAAGGTAGTCCATGGCGGCCGCTTCACGCAGACTACTTTCACTCTTGTTCTCTTCCACATGTGGTGGGGAAATGCATTCGCTTGAACAAGTTCAATAACTCCAGTCCGGGCCTTCAGTGGCCAGCCAGTATTTTTGAAGAAAAGTCTGAAGGATAAATAAATACTCTTTGATCCAGTGGTTCCAGGAATCGTCGGATGTGTTTTGCAGCAGCTTACATTGCCGTACCAAATCTGTTGATTTTCGTGGCTCATGCTCCTTAGGTAGGGTCATAATCTTTCTCCGACGAGAAAATAAGCTAGGGTAAGTACATCGTCTTCAGTTTGTCGGATGGGACTTGAATTTAGGACGGCTTCTATGTTCACAAGTACAGTTGGTAGGCGCTCCTCGTTCATCCCGCAGCGACCCAGTATCTCGCGAAGGCTTCGTTTACTTGAGCCGACAATTCGCTCCCACCACCTTCTCCACCAAGCCGCTCCTGGTGCTATGAAGTTCCATATGATACCCTGTTGTGCAATGAACTGGCGTGTTTTGTCAGCAGAGATATCGGTCCATATTTCTGTTAACACTCAGTTACCTAAATGGACAAAAAAAAAGTTCAAATGTGTGTGAAATCTTATGGGACTTAACTGCTAAGGTCATCAGTCCCTAAGCTTATACACTACTTAACCTAAATTATCCTAAGGACAAACACACACACCCATGCCCGAGGGAGGACTCGAACCTCCGCCGAGACCAGCTGCACAGTCCATGACTGCAGCGCCTAGACCGCTCGGCTAATCCCACGCTGCCTAAATGGACAGTTTGGTCGTTATCACGATATACAGGGTAAAGAAAAATTCGCGCACTTGGCTTCGCAGCGCAATTCCCCACATAGTAGCAGTACAAAAATGTCTGTCACAAAATTTCGTTCTGGTAATATTTGGGGCATTAAATAGACATTAAAGATTGGCAATCTGGCAATACTGCAATCATCTGTGCGGCAACTACCTCTGTTAGGTTGGCGCAGTTCCGCTTCGAGCGCCGAGGGGGAAGGTTCTTGCTTGTTACACTTGCCGCAGCGTCGCTTGTGTGGAGGTTTCTTCGTTAGTGTTGTTTTGTCTGCCGAGTGAGTCGTAGAGACTCCGCTCCGCCTTTATTGTCTGTTTGTGTCCGTCTACTTGGAGCGGCGTCGCCCGCTCTGTTACGGCTACCATGGTTTCCACGTGTGTTCCTCAAAAAGCTACTGTGAGCTTTACTTTCGATAAAACAACGCGACACGTGCAGCCCGGGTCTCTAGAAATCCACGATTGGCTTGTCGATACAATACAATTCAACTCCGATCAGGTCCACGCCGCTTATTTTGATGCAGACGAGTGCGTGTTTTACGCGAAGTTTATGGATCCCTTCACGTCGAAAGATTACTGTTGCGACATGGTTCTCAAGTTCCGTTCAGTCATCGTGATAATTCCGTTAGTATGGTATCACTCGCAGATACCGAAATCGAATATACAAATGTTCAAGTGTTCAACCTCCCGTCGGAAGTTGATGACGATTTTCCAATAGATATATTGACTCCTTATGGTAACGTGAAAAACTCAACACAGATTACAGTGTTATAGTGGTATTCGTTCCGTGGAAATGCATGTCAAACGCAATATGCCACCACATTTACAAGTGTGTGGTTACCGCGTCCAAGTCATGTGTTCTGCTTCCTATGTAATGAAAGTGGACACGTTCGGTCTAAGTGTCCGCGGAGGGTTTTTGTATTAAAGCCGTCATCAGTCCAGCGTCGCAGATTGACGGCACCTGATCTTGTTCCTTCTACTCCCACCGTCGGCCCTACTTCTGCTTCGGATTATAATGAACAAACAGTAAGTTCTGATAATCGTGTTCATGAATTTCCGCCTTTACCTCCGCGACAGGTTCAGAATCCTATTGGCCCCAGGATAGAACTTATAACGGCGACAAACAAGCGAAGTCACACTCAGGATGGACATGGTGAGGATTTGGCTGTACCTTTTACGCCAACCGTCTCCGCATCGATTGTGTCCCCTGCTCCTCTCGATGCTACGATACCTCCCATCCGTGGTACGGCGAGTGGCGAAGAAGTTATCTGCAGCATCCCTCCTGTTCGCGAAATGGCCCCTTCTGAGCTGCCTGTGTGTGAAGAGGGAGCGGAGTCCCCCCGTTCGTGTTTTTGTCCTCAGTTACAGTCTGAGACGATGCAATGTCCTCCCGTTCCTTCGTCTTCAGCCGCCGACGGTTTCCTGCATTTGCCGCCTACAGCAACTCCCAAGGAGAATTAGTGAACAAGTATCACCTGTTGTATTGGTAGTTCCACAGAATGCTTCCGCCTTAGTGACTGGAACTGCCTTACATGACCCTAGTGCTGGGGGGGGGGGGGGAGGAAGAAGCTGTGCCTATGACCTCTCCCACGCCTCTCCGTCTGCAGAGGTCACCATCCCACGTAGCCGACAGAAACAGCGTATACAACCTGACCGTGCGGTGGCACTAAGAAATCTAAGAAAAAAGGTTGCGATGACGGGGATTCTGGTCCCCCGATGTCTGATTCCTCTGTGGATTACGCAATGGACCTCTACTCGGAAGTTCCGTACATCCCTGTCCAGCTGTGATCAATGACCCAAGCCTACAAGTTCCTTTCCTTAAACGTTAATCGTGTGGCATCAGAATTGCGATTGGCTTTGCTGCGTCAATTCATTTATGATTTATATGCGGACACAGTTTTCTTACAGCAGGTATTGTTTAGTAATTTCTCTTTACCTGGTTTTCGTATGATCTTTAATGTAGCACCCGAATATTCTACGGGGACCGCCTTATTCTTTCGCGAAGGCATTCCTATTGCACAGGTGGAAATCTTGGACTCTGGCAGGGGCATAGGTTGTAAAATTTTTTATCTTACCTTGGTTCTTTTATATGCCCCCTTCTGGCACTGGTCGCGCAGTGGATCCTTCGCGTTTTTATAAAGAGGATATTGTTTACCTGTTGCGTAAGAGTCTTTCGAGTATTCTGTTGGGTGGTGCTTTTGTGTATTGCGTCCTGCGGTTAAATCTCCAAATTTTAATTTCTGTTGTGAATTACATGAACTGGTCTGCTCCTTACGCCTAAAAGACGTCTGGATATGTAAATACCCGACATTAGTTACATTTATCCACTTTACTGCAACTTATAGTAGCAGGTTAGACAGATTTTACTTATCGGACTGCCTGAGCGATATTATTCATACCGTTGAAGTAATCCCAGCTCCCTTTACAGATCACTGTGCTGTGGCTACAACGCTCAATCTTAAACGGCAACCAGTCAAATTATTTCGCCCTCCGTGGATGCTAAACGTCGCTCACCTAGCGGACCCCTCTCTCATTGACGTGATGCGAGTCGTGTGGGAGGGTGCTCTACGGTCCACTGGGAAATACTCTTCCACCCTTTGACTGGTGGACACAGCTAGCGAAACCGAAGCTCAGGCAAACTTTGATATGTTTCTGTGCTACCAAAGCGGGAGACTTTCGGAGAACTTATGAATATTACTGATCCATCGTGCGTGAACTTTATTCTGCTTCAAATCACGCCCCTCTGCGAATTGCGGATGTTAGTCGTGTAAAGGCAAAATTGTTAACCTTGAAGAGAATACAAATGGAAGGTTTGAAAATCCGATCGAAGCCGCGTTTGTTGGTGACAGAAGAATTGACTTCCTTATATCACTTGCTTCCGCATCAGACCCGTCGCCGACGCGCTTGTATTCATTCTCTCACGACAAATGATGGACGTATCGTAATGGCGCAAGCTGATATAGTGCGTATCTAACACCAGTACTATATAGCCATCTACGATATCGAGGAGTCCAGTGAAAGACCCACTTGTCAGCATCTTGGATACGACAGTTACACCTGAACATAATGAAACACTCTTAGCTGCCTTTCAGACTGAGGAAGTTTACAAAATTATTGCGGGCTCGCCTTCTCTAAAGTCCCCGAGTCTAGATGGATTTCCAGAGGAATTTTACGTGCGCTGTTGGCCGTTCTTGGGTGCAACCTTTACCTCCCTTTTGAACGAAGTGTTACAGGATAGAGTACTGCCGCCCTCATTCAAAGTGGGCAAAATTGTTTGAATCCCGAAACGCACTGGACTGGCTGTCCCTGACCACTTTCGCCCACTTACTTCGTTAAACTTTGATTATAAGACTACGGCGAGGGCAGTTAATAGTAGCATGTCGGCTCTGATGGACACGACGATTGTTGCAAAACGTCAAAGCTGCGTACCTGGTCGTACCATTCTTACCCATACGATCTAGTATCGTGACGTGGTTTCGGTTGCTGCTGTAACGTCCGTCCCTTGTGCCCTTGCTTTTCTAGACTTCAGTAAGGCATTTGATCGTGTTAATCACGACTTTCTGCTTCGGATTCTGGGGCATTTAGTTTCACTGATTATGGGTATTTCGGCTACGGTGGTTGTTAATGGCCAACTCACGCCCCCAATAAATATCCGTAGAGGAGTGCCTCAAGGAAGCCCACTGTCAATGACTTTGTTTGTGTTGTCTCTGGAGCCCCTACTTCGGATGCTAACATCTCAGCTGACAGGTTGGACGCTTTCTGGGGGGACTATAGCTGTTCGTGCATATGCGGATGACGTGATGGTTCTACTTCGCAACCCTGCAGAGATACCTCGACTGAAGGCTGTTATCGATGATATTTGTCGGAGTTCAGGTGCAAAACTTAATGAAGGTAAATGCAAGCTTCTTCCCTTGCGAGGTTTTGATGACGCGGTTGTTCCATGGGCTACTGTGGTGGACCGGCATACGTCTCTCAGTATCATCACTGATCGTTGTCCACTCAAAATGGCGGAGCTCAACTGGAAGTCTGTTACGGAAAAAATCAGGGAGCGATATTAGAGCACGAAAGGCGTTCCCTTACTTTGCTTCAGAAAGTCCGAATACTGGATACATATGTCTTATGCAAAGCTTATGTATCCAGTATTCGGACTTTCTGAAGCAAAGTAAGGGATCGCCTTTCGTGCACGCCTTAGAGCACGAAAGGCGTTCCCTTACTTTGCTTCAGAAAGTCCGAATACTGGATACATATGTCTTATGCAAAGCTTATGTATCCAGTATTCGGACTTTCTGAAGCAAAGTAAGGGAACGCCTTTCGTGCTCTAATATCGCTCCCTGAATTTTTCCGTAACAGACTTCCAGTTGAGCTCCGCCATTTTGAGTGTCTTATGCAAAGCACCCCCCCCCCCCCCCTCCCCCTCATGAACCATGGACCTTGCCGTTGGTGGGGAGGCTTGCCTGCCTCAGCGATACAGATAGCCGTACCGTAGGTTCAACCACAACGGAGGGGTATCTGTTGAGAGGCCAGACAAACGTGTGGTTCCTGAAGAGGGGCAGCAGCCTTTTCAGTAGTTACAGGGGCAACAGTTTGGCTGATTGACTGATCTGGCCTTGTAACAATAACCAAAACGGCCTTGCTGTGCTGGTACTGCGAACGGCTGAAAGCAAGGGGAAACTACGGCCGTAATTTTTCCCGAGGGCATGCAGCATTACTGTATGATTAAATGACGATGGCGTCCTCTTGGGTAAAATATTCCGGAGGTAAAATAGTCCCCCATTCGGATCTCCGGGTGGGGACTACTCTAGAGGATGTCGTTATTAGGAGAAAGAAAACTGGCATTCTACGGATCGGAGCGTGGAATGTCAGATCCCTTAATCGGGCAGGTAGGTTAGAAAATTTAAAAAGGGAAGTGGATAGGTTAAAGTTAGATATTGTGGTAATTAGTGAAGTTCGGTGGCAGGAGGAACAAGACTTCTGGTCAGGTGACTACAGGGTTATAAACACAAAATCAAATAGGGGTAATGCAGGAGTAGGTTTAATAATGAATAGGAAAATGGGAATGCGGTTAAGCTACTACAAACAGCATAGTGAACGCATTATTGTGGCAAAGATAGATACGAAGCCCACACCTACTACAGTAGTACAAGTTTATATGCCAACTAGCTCTGCAGATGAAGAAGAAATTGAAGAAATGTATGATGAAATAAAAGAAATTATTCAGATAGTGAAGGGAGATGAAAATTTAATAGTCATGGGTGACTGGAATTCGAGTGTAGGAAAAGGGAGAGTAGGAAACGTAGTAGGTGGATATGGATTGGGGCTAAGAAATGAAAGAGGAAGCCGCCTGGTAGAATTTTGCACAGAGCACAACTTAATCATAGCTAACACTTGGTTTAAGACTAATGAAAGAAGGTTGTATACATGGAAGAATCCTGGAGATACTAAAAGGTATCAGATAGCTCTAGATTATATAATGGTAAGACAGAGATTTAGGAACCAGGTTTTATATTGTAAGACATTTCCAGGGGCAGATGTGGACTCTGACCACAATCTATTGGTTATGGCCTGTAGATTAAAACTGAAGAAACTGTAAAAAGGTGTGAATTTAAGGAGATGGGACCTGGATAAACTGAAAGAACCAGAGGTTGTACAGAGTTTCAGGGAGAGCATAAGGAAACAATTGACAGAAATGGGGGAAAGAAATACAGTAGAAGAAGAATGGGTAGCTTTGAGGGATGAAGTAGTGAAGCCAGCAGAGGATCAAGTAGGTAAAAAGACGAGGGCTAGTAGAAATCCTTGGGTAACACAAGAAATATTGAATTTAATTGATGAAAGAAGAAAACATAAAAATGCAATAAGTGAAGCAGGCAAAAAGGAATACAATCGTCTCAAAAATAAGATCGACAGGAAGTGCAAAATGGCTAAGTAGGGATGGCTAGAAGACAAATGTAAGGATGTAGAGGCTTATCTCACTAGGGGTAAGATAGATACTGCCTACAGGAAAATTAAAGATACCTTTGGAGATAAGAGAACCACTTGTATGAACATCAAGAGCTCAGATGGAAACCCAGTTCTAAGCAAAGAAGGGAAAGCAGAAAGGAGGAAGGAGTATATAGAGGATCTATACAAGGGTGATGTATTTGAGGACAATATTATGGAAATGGAAGAGGATGTTGATGAAGATGAAATGGTAGATACGATACTGCGTGAAGAGTTTGACAGAGCAATGAAAGACCTGAGTCGAAACAAGGCCCCCGGAGTAGACAACATTCCATTGGAATTACTGACGGCCTTGGGAGAGCCAGTCCTGACAAAACGCTACCATCTGGTGAGCAAGATGTATGAAACAGGGGAAATACCCTCAGACTTCAAGAAGAATGTAATAATTCCAATCCGAAAGAAAGCAGGTGTTGACCGATGTGAAAATTACCGAACAATCAGTTTAATAAGTCACAGCTGCAAAATACTAACACGAATTCTTTACAGACGAATGGAAAAACTAGTAAAAGCCGACCTCGGGGAAGATCAGTTTGGATTTCGTAGAAATACTGGAACACGTGAGGCAATACTGACCTTACGACTTATCTTAGAAGAAAGATTAAGGAAAGGCAAACCTACGTTTCTAGCATTTGTAGACTTGGAGAAAGCTTTTGACAATGTTGACTGGAATACTCTCTCTCAAATTCTAAAGGTGGCAGGGGTAAAATACAGGGAGCGAAAGGCTATTTACAATTTGTACAGAAACCAGATGGCAGTTATAAGAGTCGAGGGGCATGAAAGAGAAGCAGTGGTTGGGAAGGGAGTAAGACAGGTTTGTAGCCTCTCCCCGATGTTATTCAATCTGTATATTGAGCGAGCAGTAAAGGAAACAAAAGAAAAATTCGGAGTAGGTATTAAAATCCTTGGAGAAGAAATAAAAACTTTGAGGTTCGCCGATGACATTGTAATTCTGTCAGACACAGCAAAGGACTTGGAAGAGCAGTTGAATGGAATGGTCAGTGTCTTGAGAGGAGTATGTAAGATGAACATCAACAAAAGCTAAACGAGGATACGGAATGTAGTAGAATTAAGTCGTGTGATGCTGAGGGAATTAGATTAGGAAATGAGACACTTAAAGTAGTAAAGGAGTTTTGCTATTTGGGGAGCAAAATAACTGATGATGGTCGAAGTAGAGAGGATATAAAATGTAGACTGGCAGTGGCAAGGAAAGCGTTTCTGAAGAAGAGAAATTTGTTAACATCGAGTATAGATTTAAGTGTCAGGAAGTCTTTTCTGAAAGTATTTGTATGGAGTGTAGCAATATATGGAAGTGAAACATGGACGATAAATAGCTTGGACAAGAAGAGAATAGAAGCATTCGAAATGTGGTGCTACGGAAGAATGCTGAAGATTAGATGGGTAGATCACATAACTAATGAGGAAGTATTGAATAGGATTGGGGAGAAGAGACGTTTGTGGCACAACTTGATCAGAAGAAGGGATCGGTTGGTAGGACATGTTCTGAGGCATCAAGGGATCACCAATTTAGTATTGGAGGGCAGCGTGGAGGGTAAAAATCGTAGAGGGAGGCCAAGAGATGAATACACTAAGCAGATTCAGAAGGATGTAGGTTGCAGTAGGTACTGGGAGATGAAAAAGCTTGCACAGGATAGAGTAGCATGGAGAGCTGCATCAAACCAGTCTCAGGACTGAAGACCACAACAACATGCAAAGCTTATTATGTGGCCCAAGTTTATCCACTTCCCTCGATGATGCCGAAGAAACTACAACAATTGTCTGGTCGTTTCTTATGGAAAAGACATATATTTCGCTTACTGTATGAGGTATCACCAATCCTCGCTCGTTTTGGGGGCTGTAACCTAACTGATGTACGCAGGAAGTCGCAGATGCTATATGTGCGTCGCACTATTTAGACGATGACTCAAGAAACTTACACGTTCACGTCTCATTTATTTCTCTGTGTCCGTCCTGCTAGTCTTCAACCCCCTATGGACGTTAGTCGCATAATTTATAAGTTAAAACATATTCGTTACGTCTATCTTGAGGTGAGCTATTTAGCGGCTGACATCTTATGGAGACCTGTCCTCACCATGAAATTCCTATGGACTCGTGGGGAAGCAGTCCCTTGCCCAAACCTCGTTGAAAGAGACTCGCCGTAAACAACCTGGTTGAATGTTTGTTTCAATGTCAGTCTTCTCGTTTTGCTGATGTGCGTAGCGTCCTCATGGCGTAAGGTCGTAAATAACTTGATTCCAACGAACGAGCGACTTTACCGTATTAGGCTTAGTGACACGGATTTATGTAGTCGTTCTACGTCTCCCGATACGATACGACATCGCTTTACTAGTGCAGGTCATAAGGCAAACTGGTATTGGATCAGGACACAATTGGCCTTCCTTACTCGATCTTCTGAGACTGCCTACACTACGGACCCAGATTCCCCTTTCTTTCCACGGTCGAAAACCCATACCGTCATGTGGTTGCTGGGACATTTCGTACATTATGTTGTCGAAGGCGAGATGGATGATCACATGAACTTCATGTAGTACGAGATCATGGTCTGTTGGACATGCTTGCGAATCCCTCGATAACGAAACCTCTTCGCCAACACGTTGAATCTTTTTATCCGTCGTCAGGGTGTTGGATAATTTAATTTATTCTGATGATCAGTGTTTATCTATGTTATGTATGTTCCGATCTGAGCTGTTTCGGTTTGCTCTCTCCTGGATTCTCTGTTCGTTTTGTTTTGTGTTTTGACTCAGCATCGCTCCAGTTCTATTGTCAAATGTGTATCGATGAAGTACAGATAGACGCGAGCGTCTACAATCCTTAGTTTTTCTTAGTTTACTTGGAATTTTTCTTAGTTTGATATTTCGAATGTAGTCTTGTTTCGTTTTCCTACTACTTTTAGATTCAATTACGAACTATAAAAGTGTATAAAGACACAAAATAAATAAAATAAAAAAATAAAAAATTACTAAAAACGATATAAAAATAATTGCTGATATATATCTTATGAGCTTTGTGGTAGTTTGTCGGCTATGTTCTCGGTATTTTTCCTTTTATTTATTGTTCTGTCTGTTATCATAATTAATTTTTTCTCCCTTTTGCAGCCTCTGTTGTATGATGATATGACTATGGTCTACTGAGGTGTCATGATAGTACCAAACCAATCTGATAATAAATTTTAAAAAAAGTTGATGGTGCGGATAGCGTTTTGGGTTAGCACGTAGGAGGTCGAGGGTTCGATTGTGCGTCAAGGCTTATTTGTTTTTATTTGCTAAAAGTAGTCTGCGTGGTATGGTATCCGGCGTCTTAATCATCATACAGCGATTACAGTGAGTCCACTATAAAACGTTTGCCGTTACGTACTGCGAAAACAGAAATGGAAATACAACCGTTTTCATTCGTCAGGTTTTGAAGAAACCTTTTGCACGTCGTAGACGCGAATTGTTTCGCACAACTACATCTGCTAGACTACAAACCTTTATTTTTTGTAACCTCCCCCAATGGTTCCATCGGTTAGTACCTGTATTATTCTTGTCATGTTCAGGTCCACTACATTTCGGTAGACCCTTGCGTCAATAGTAGGGCTAGCAACGTGCTTTGCAAATAACTTGGATGAGACCATCGGGGGAGGGCACACAGAAAACAGGTTTGGAATTTAGCAGATGCAGTTGCCCGAAACGCTTCGCGTCCATGACGTGCAAAAGGGTTATTTAACATCAATGAAAACAATTTGTACTTCCAGTTCTGTGTTCATAGCATGTAACTGCAAATATTTTGTAGAAATTATATATTTCGTAGAAATTATATATTTTCTTCCCTGTAAATTTCTATTATTGGTCACACACTGAAAGGTGCACCGTGAGTAGGATTTCAATGTGAGAAGACGTGTCAACTACACGGAAACCAATGCACTGGCCATCTAACAAAACACTAACTCTATTGTGCATGGAAGTAAACCTCAGTGGAGTTCTGTTTCATTGAAATTTCAGTAATCGTTCACTTTGTCGACTGCACAAAATACGATAGCGTGTCTTGAGTTTTCACTCATTACTCATATTTATGTGCTAGTGGAGAACACGTAGGTAGGTTTTTTGCAAACGCGAACATTTAAAATGCTGTGCATACGAGAAAAAAGCTGGAAAAAAACTAACAGGGAGCAGTACCAGTAAGTAAACAAGCATTGGTTTCGCAGTACGAGTGTAGTTTGCTGTCGATAAAAATACAGTAAATGTGGAAATAAATGGGTTAAATAAGCAGGCTTTGGACTTCACGTCCTTCTTTTCTTGGTTATTCGAAATATATCAACAAAAAACAAGATATATTAACAAGGTCAAATGTGTCGTGTTACTAGAGCAAACACGAATTTAAGAACACAAAAATGTTCGAAATTTATTTCCTGACATTACATTATTCATTTTTAGTATTTAAAACAATTGTTGGGTGTCTTACAGAAATAATGAACAAGACGCAATCGTGAACAGTTTCCTGCTGTTTTGGGCCATTAAAAGCTTCAAAACAGCGTACACGTAATTCTATAGTGCCACCTCCCGTCTTTTTTTTATCGCCATGAGGACAACGATGTACGAAGTCGCCGAACTTGTACAGGCACAATGCAGTTACTACAATAACACAATAAGAAAATCGTACTCAGTTATCGTATTACATTGTTTCAGCGGACATAACTTTTTTCCTTTCCTTCCATGTATCAGACCCTGGTTGCAATTCTACGTTGTCATTGTTTGAAACCATTTTGATCGCGGAAATACTATACTGCTTTCCACCTCTCCAGGGGACACCATCTTGACGCAAGGGACTAATACCGCCCTCAGGTCTCTAGTACCTTGTAACTGATGCACGTCAGCCAGTTTACTGTAGTCCCTCCACCATGCGGGGGGAGAGGCTTGCGTATCTGCGTGAAGCTGAGGGCTATGCCGTAGGTAGGGGACCTGCTCTCGGAAAGGCTTTAGCTGATGGATCAGACTAACAGTGTCCCACAACGTCCCATCTTCCCTATCAACTCTTGGCCCTTACCCAGTTCCATGTCCCAACACGAGGGGTGCATGGCACAAGGGAAGATGACTCGCAAACGGAGCCTCAGGGACACCAGGCGACCCTCCTGAGTAAGCAGCCTTACACTGTGCGGGGTATTCGTGGCGTGGACCGTGTAGATCCCTAAATCTCGTGGGACCAAGATGGACACGACTAAAGAAAATAAATTGAAACACACTGAGGGGCAATCTGAGACCTCAGACACCCAAACATCGGGTTCAGGACCGGTGTAAGGCGTTCCCACTACTGAATCAGGGTCTAGACCTAAGCCAGAAGTATGAATTGTAATCGAGAAGCTGGACCAGATCAAGATTAAAGCCTTGTCTGCGGCCCAGAGGAGGATACTCCTCAGGGAACAGAGATAAAAGGAAGGGCAAGAATGGATTCCCAAAGACAAGTGGAGGGAATTAAAAGGGCTTTAGCCTAAGACCACAATAAAAAAACTGACTCAGTTTAAGGGAATATGCAGACCCCCACAACATCGAAGACAGGCAGCAAGAGGATAAGGGAGGAATCTAAGACTCCCTCCACCCTGGATAAGTGATCCCAGAAAAAGCTGAGACAAGAGATAGGGAAACAGACCTATGGTACTGCAGTCTCAGTTTTTAAGATGGCCGTTATCCAGGAAGGCTATCCACTGGTAGCCATCACCTCACAGCAGGAGGAACTTGTACAGATGGCCCTCTTTGAAAAGAGGGGGGCTGGGACACTGGTCCATGACCCAACTTCAAGAGGGTCTATCTAGATTGTGGTGCCCTCATTTTTGTCTGTGAGTGTGTGGACATGGTGGAATGGCTTAAGAACAAGGTGCCCATGATATTACCATGGGAGGATGCAAAGACGCTGGGCAAGATGGCTGCAGAGCTTCTCAAGACTGCAGAAGTATCAATATGGTAACTGAAGATCCATAAGGATGTCTCCCCGAAGACTCTGTTCGAAAAAATAGGGGTACAGAACCCAAAAGTCTCGACAGAGGACTGGAGAGTAATCAACCAGAAGGCTGTACTGGAAGAACGAACCTTGGTGGTGGAGGACGGAGAGAAGTCCCTGAAGGCGATGCGAGAGCAAGACCTGAAATTGATTGTAGGGTTCTCGCAGGTCACAGTCAGGGTTACCAAAGACCTCAAAGGCAATGATGGTAGCAAGACAGAGACTGGAGGTGCTGCACATTAATCTGCAGCACGGTAAAGGGGCCTCTGCTGCCCTGAGCCACTGACTGGGAAGGCAGGAAGCGGACATGGCCCTGATACAAGAACCCTTCTTATATGAAATCGGGCTTCAGTGGCATTGAAGGTAAGCTGCCAGAAATCTAAGAAACTCTAGAACATGCATCTTTGTAATGAATGGAATTTCTTTCATGCTAAAGATGGATTTCTGCTCCAGGGGCCTAGTGACCATCAGAATGCAGCAATGTGAGGAAGGTATCATGAGAGAAATTCTTTTGGCCTCAGCGTACCTTCCTTACAAAGACAGCTCTCCACCTCCTTTGGAGGTGAGGAGACATAAAAGCTTGCCATCAGCAAGGTTACCAACTGTTAGTTGGATGTGACACCAATACCCACAACCTAGTGTGGGGCAGCAAGGACACCAACAACAGAGGTGAGAACCTTCTTGAATTTCTCTTAGATAACAACTTGGAGGTCCTGATTAGGGACAGTGAACCTATATTCAGGAATAGCAGAAGGGAAGAAGTAATTGACACAACCTTCAGTTCCATTATGATGGGCAGCTATGTCAAACAATGGCATTTGGCGTTAGAGCCATCCTCATCAGACCAAATGTACATTACATTCAAGGTTGAAATGGGAATCAGACAGACCATGACCTATAGGAATCCCAGGAAAACAGATTGGGAGACTTATGGGAGGGACCTTGACTTAAGCTTATCGGAAATTAAAACCTGGATAAGGAGTCCAGTGGAGTTTGAGGAAGTAGCAGGGGCTCATACCTCTGCCATAGTGACCTCATATCAGGACAACCGCACAATCACCAATGAGTGCACAAATATCAGTGTGCCTTAGTGGAATAACAATTTGGAAACGCAAAGAAAACATGTAAGAAGACTGTTTAATCTTGCAAGATGTAAAGGACAATGGGCAAAATATCGTGAGGCCCTTTTCAACTACAAACTTGCATCTAGACAAGCAAAGGAGGCATCCTGGAAGGAATTCTGCGAGGAAGTTGAGAGTACAGCTGCTCAAGCCAGACGTCACAGAATCCTCACTAGATTACCAACCGATCCAGGAGGTACGTTGAGGAAGGAGGATGGCGAATATACAAAGACAGCACATGAGGCGCTGGAACTGCTCCTCAAAACTCACTTTCCTCAATCTGCTCCGCTGGACAACACAGACCAGAATATGATCCCAGAGAGGCAGTCGTTCTCAGGCACTCGAAGAGAGGACTGGAAATCGGCCAACGAGTGTGTGGACTTCAATAAAATCCAATGGGTGGTGGGAACATTCCGTCCATTCAACTCGCCTGGCCCAGACAGAGTCTTTCCAGCTCTTCTTCGACAGACAGGAGAGAATCTCATAAGAGCCCTATGCAGGTTATTCCGGGTTAGCCTAGCAGTAGATATAATTCCCAACGCTTGGATGGCTGTGGAGGTTGTCTTCATTCCAAAGCTGGGGAGAATTGATCATACCAAGGCCAAGGATATGAGAAGAATCAGTCTGTCCTCATTCGTTCTCAAAACATTGGAAAAACTGGTTAATGTATATGTTGGGGGAGGAGGCTAATTAGGGCCCCCTCTACATTCAAACCAACATGCATATCAACCAGGTAAATCATGTGAGACAGCTCTTCATCAACTCATTGAGAAGGTGGAGAAAGCACTTCGCATCCAAGAAATAGCCCTCTGCATCTCCCTGGACACAGAGGGGGCCTTCAGTAACACGACCTTCGATTCCATGGTGAGGTCAGCAGACGTGCATGACCTAGAGACCATTATTTGTAGGTCGACCAGGGCCATGCTTAGTGGAAGGAATATAGAAGCTACCATGATGAATGAAAAGATGGTAATTAGCACCACTAGAGGTTGCCCACAAGGAGGCGTTCAGTCCCATTTATTGTGGAAACCAGTGGTGAACCAACTCATTGAGGAACTAAATTCCAGACAATGATTTTGCCAATGATATGCAGATGACCTTGTCACAGTAATACTTGGCAAATTTACTGACACAGTTAGAAATATGGTACAAGGTGCATTGGACATTGTGCAAGACTGGTGCATTAAACAGGATCTAAGTGTTAATCCTAAGAAAACTGTTGTGATGCCATTCACAAAGAGGCATATCCAACACTCAAGTTGGAATGCAAAGCTCTTCGATGAACCTCTACCTGTGAAGGGGATAATGAAATACTTAGGGGTAGCCTTAGATGAGAAACTAATATCGACCCCTCACATTAAGAGCGTCTGCTCCAGGCGGAAGGTACTACTTTAGTGAGTAGCAGAAAGACTTATGGTAAAAACTGGGGCCTAAGCCCCAGAGGTATGTACGGGATATAAACCATGGTGGTTAGACCTAGGATTTCCTATGGGGCTGTAGTGTGGCGGAAGAAGGTAGAACAGCGTGTTGCAGCTAACAAGCTTGCTAAGGTGCTGAGACTGGCCTGCTTAGCCATAACAGGCGGAATTAGCAGCACACCAACCGCTGGGAGGGAGAACATCCTGGACATGGCCTCCTCTACACCTGTGGGTCAAGATGGAGGCAGCAGCTGGGGTATACAGACTTACAATTGGTAAAAACTGTATCTCATTGGGATATCCAGAATCACACACTAAGATAGTGAGTGAGGTAAATATAGGAATAGCTGGGGAAATGCCGACCAACAATATAATAACTCCCAACTGCTTCAACAAGCCTTACAATATAATAATTGGAATCAGGGAGCAGTGGGAAGAAACAGTTCGACGCCGTATGTTCGGTTCACCGATGGGTCGAAATCAGGCAAAGGCCTTGGGGCAGCGGTGTACGGGGTTCAGCCAAGGCTGGATGGCATCATCTCCCTAGGAAAACTGGCCTCGTTATTCCAAGCTGAAATTACTGCAGTCAGGGCATGTATGGAGGAGAACATGTGTAGGTGCTACAAGGGCCATAGCATCTACATCTATTCAGACAGCCAGACAGCCCTGAAATCACTGGCAGCTCCTGCAACGAAATCTAAGATTATTGCAGAATGCCACAGGGCTCTGGTGGAGCTAGGGGGCAGCAATAGACTAAACCTAGCGTGGGTCCCTGGCCACTCAGGGATCTCTGGCAATGAACAAGACGACAGATTGGCCAGGATGGGGCAACGACTCCATTTATTGAACCGGAACCTATCCTGACAATCACCAAGGCTATGATCAAATTATAACTACGGAACTGGCTTAGGAAACAGAACGTAGATTATTGGACCAAGGTCCTTCAACAAAAACGTGGTAAGGTAATGATGCCTAAGACGTGTTTTAAAAGAAGCTCTGTAATCCTGGGATTGAACAGGAAAGAGATTAAACTCATGACTGGACTGATGACCGGCCATGGGAATTTCAAAAAACACTTACACACAATGGGTATAACTGAAGAAGACCCTAAATGTAGGATCTTAGATGAGGGTGAAGAAACTGCATCACACCTAATCTTCGAATGCATGGCACTGAAGAGCAAAAGATACGGAATCTTCGGGAAAACTAGACCTGAAGAAATTGTGTCTACAAAAAACTGGTAAAGGGGACTCCTTGCACTATTTAAGGGCATTGGGTGGCTTTACTAGATATACAGGGAGAGATACCGCACAATAAACTCGGTTTCGGTGCGGGCAGCGGCGTGTTGGACCAAAGCTGTATTAGTTTCCTTGTCAAAATCAAATCAAATCAAATCAGATACTGATTTCCATGTAAAACGTAGTAATAAGTATTAATTCGGACTTTGCAGAAAAAATATACATGTTCGACTTTATAAGAACGTAATACTCAAACGACACGACGTGACAAGCTATCAGTCGTCCTGCTCACAGTGTATACATAATCCGGGCACATCGATCTGTAACATAAGATCTCGCAGATCAAAGTCGGTAACTTTTAGCTAAAAGAATCACACATAAATGCAAGCACACTTAACAGAAAAGTAGTAATTATTATTCAAATGGTTCAAATGGCTCTGAGCACTATGGGACTTAACATCTGAGGTCATCAGTCCCCTAGACTTATAACTACTTAAACCTAACTAAACAAAGGACATCACACACACATCCATGCCCGAGGCAGGATTCGAACCCGCGACCGTAGGAGCTTGTTCATCCTCTTCCGGAGTATTTCTTACCAGATAGGATTGACGGAGAACATCAAAAAAGTTTAGATAATGGCCTCTAATTTTGTATATTCGTGAAATAGAGGAGGGAGTTTCTTGGAAATGATAGGTTTGTTGGGGTGGCAATTATTACAACAAAGATTTTTTGGTTGCGACGTTACCTAGACCATACTTCAAACACAAACTTTCTCTACGAATGCTAAATTATTCAGTCGGTTCCCAGCTACATAATGAGAAACTACCGATGTAATATAGCATGAGGAAACAAAACTGGCACGGAAATAGTGAGGTACTCACTTTGCCCACGTGCTATTCGAGAATGGAAGGAACAACCATTGATCTGAAAGTGATTCTGTGAACCCTTTGATGAAAACTTGAGTGCAGTGTACTCATATAGATGTGCACACATCAAAAAAAGTTTTGCATCATCTCAGTTCTGAGAGTTCCGGAACCTGTACAGAAAATTGGAATAGAGATCAACATAAACATCATTTCCACCCTTTTTGTTGGTCACGAAAACCACACATTGCATGTTGTACCACCATACAGCGAGACCTTCAGAGGTGGTGGTCCAGATTGTTGTCAACCCAGTAGCATGCCCTCTTGCATTGGTGCATGCCTATATTCTTCGTGGCATACTAATTTATCAAGGCACTGTTGGACCAGATTGTCCCACTCCTCAACGGCGATTCCGTGTAGATCCCTTAGAGTGGCTGGTGGGTCACGTCGTCCATAAACCCCATTTCAATCCATCCCAGGCATGTTCGATAGCGTTCATGTCTGGAGAACATATTGGCCACTCTAGTCTAGATGTCGTTATCCTGAAGGAAGTCATTCACAAGATGTGCACGATGGGGGCGCGTATTGTCGTCCATGAAGACGAATGCCTTGGTTGCACTATCGGTCGGAGGATGGCATTCACGTATCGTGCTGCCGTTACAGCGCCTTCCACGACCACCAGCGGCGTACGTCTGCCCCAAATAATGCCACCCCAAAATAGCAGGGAACCTCCATCTTGCTGCACTCGCTGGACGGTGTGTGTAAGGCGTTCAGCCTGACCGGGTTGCCCCCAAACACGTCTCCGACGATTGTCTGGTTGAAGGCATAGGCGACACTTATCGGTGAAGAGAACGTGATGCCAATGCTGAGCGGTTCATTCGGCATGCTGGTGGACCCATCTGTACCGCGCTCCATGCTGTCGTGGTTGCAAAGATGGACCTCGCCATGGACGTCGAGGATGAAGTTGCGCACCATGCAGCCTATTGCACACAGTTTGAGTCGTAACAAGAAGTCCTTTGGCTGCGCGAAAGGCATTATTCAACATGGTGGCGTTGCTGTCAGCGTACCTCCTACCCATAATCCGTAAGTAGCGGTCATCGACTGCAGTAGTAGCACTTGGGCGGCCAGAGCGAGGCGTGTCATCGACAGTTCCTGTCTCTCTGTATCTCCTCCATGTCAGAACAACATCGCTTTGGTTCACTCCTAGACTCCGGGACGCTTCCCTTGTTGAGAGCCCTTCCTGGCACAAAGTAACAATGTGGGCGAGATCGAACCGCGTTACTGGCCGTCTAGGCATGGTTGAAATACAGACGACACAAGCCGTTTACCTCCTTCTTGGAGGAATGACTGGAACTGATCGGCTGTCGGACCCCCTCCACCTAATAGGCGCTGCTCATTAATGGTTGTTTACATCTTTGGGCGGGTTTAGTGACACCTCTGAACAGTCATAGGGACTGTGTGATACAATATCCACAGTCAACGCCTAGCTTCAGATGTTCTGGAAACCGTGGTGATGCAAAAATTTTTGTTGTGTGTATATTAGAGATTGAAGATACCGCTACAGTGGTAAGGTTGTTTTAATTCAAAAGAAGACCATTTTCCTGCTCTTATTTGTCCACCATCAGGTTTAATGCTGAAAATGAAAATGAGACCCTTGCTAATAATGGTTTTTACACGTAGTAGTAGACATAAAAAAGCGGAAAAGAAGTTCCATACAACAATTTTAGGAACCAATGATCGGGATAGGTGGTGTAAAACCTAAGTCAATGGCAAAATGACACCAGAAAATACCACAGACGACTGCCTGAGTAAGGAAATGTGCAATGAACACCAGAACATTTATATTTTGTGTTGTGATCCCGAGAGCCACGGAGGACGAGTACAGGACGCGATGTATCACCAGAGAGCGCGGAACACGGAGTAGGGTACACGAATGGGGAAGCAAACTGGTAAACCAGAATGACAATTGTACTGCCATCTGTAGACGGGAAGAAGAACGCGGGGCCACTTGCCCGGCCATATACAATTTGAATTAGTGATTTACATTAAAAATGAAAAAAAGCCATTACATAGAAAGTTACATGAAAAACGTTAAAAGTACATTATGAGTGGTAAAGGAACGTGGTGAACAGGGGCAGTACAGAAATGTACTGAAACTAACTTGAAGCCGGCGACATAAAATTTATGTATAAACCATAAAACACAATGAAATTTTCTCCCTTTCTACGATTGGCACGCAAGTTTTTAATTTGGTGGGGATGTATATGGCGACGTGGAACAACGCGCCACAGTCATATGTTAAACGAAAATATGCATGTGCCACTCCTATTAAAAAACATCCCGCTACTGGATGAAATGGAAGATAGCAAAACCTTACAGTCCACACAGACAAAAACTACCATGCCAATTAATAGCTAGCAGCAATGGCACTGAAGGGAGACACTAAAAGTCGGATCTATTTAAAATCAGCTAACTGAATGCCGACGATTAAACGAGGGTTACATAACATAAGACCTGAGACAAATTTGACATAATGAAAGACAGGCAAATTTAAATTAGTGAGGACACAGAGAATGGCGCACAATAATGCCCTGTAGTCATAGGATAAAAAATGAAAAATATTCAAACCTCTAGTAAAAGACGACATTTTACAGTCATCTGAAATAAACTGTGTGGAACTCGCAGACCTCACTATAGGAGGCAGGCAATGCCGTACAGTCGCTAGGCCTGTTAAGGGGCTCCAAAGTAATGGCGGAAAACACTGACCCACTTAAGGAGTATACATGTACGACGCGCAATAATCAGAAACCAGAAGGAGAAGGAAATGAGGCTGGACGCTGCTTCAAAAAAGGGAAGTTACTCATCAGGACTGAGTGCTCAAGCGGAGTTTGCTCATTCAAACGGATAACGGTTAATGCTGAAGATAATATCTATTTCATCTAAAATGTTTAAACGGGGCCCTTACGTTGAATGTGTAGAATGTTGCAATTCGTGATTATATTTGAAGTGGAATGACCCTTCACGAGGTTAGTGAGAGAGGATTTAGAATTGCTAAGGTTCTGATGCTCTCTGAACCGTATGCTAAAGGAGCGGCAAGTTTGACCCATGTAGGCGGAAGGACACTCCATACACTGGATGCAATTCAATAGGAACCCATTGCCAGTATAATAGCTAATATTTACATAATTCACACTGAACATCAGTTTTTTTCGATCCACCCACAACACCTTCAAAGAGTAGTAAGTTACAGAAGATACGTTGATGACACCATGCTTTTACATAACGGGACCGACGCCCAGCTGCAACTTTTTCAACACGACCTTAACAAAATGCACCCAAAGATTCAGTGTACGATAGACTACCACTATGGCTTTAAACTCTCATTTTTGAATTTGGAAATTACATTACAGAACCGTAAAGTTCACAGTAATATATTTAGGAAACCACCACCACTAGTTTTATTATTCATTGCTCTTCAGTTCATACAAAGCAGGAAAAAAAAGCTGCTCTTCGTGCAGCAAGGCTCGAGTCCCTCTCTCAAAGCAAAACTACCAGCGTGAGCTGGATATCATTACATTTACAGCGTATGCTAAAGGAAAGGCTACGAGAGCAAAGGTGACGTTCTTCATCAGCAAATGTAATCGGAAGCCGTTTCTAACAATCGGCACCCGCCTACCCTATCATCTACTAGTAATGATAACTTTAAATTTTTTTTTTTCAAAATTCCATACGTAGGTGTTATTTCCGACAGGATCGGTAAATGGCTTGGAAGAGAGGGGATTATACCCGCCTTCTACAGCCTCCATAACATCGAGCATGTATTGAAGCACCACGAAACCACAGAAGACAACCGCTCCGCACAATCGAGTGTATGTCGCATCCAGTGTAGTGAGTGTCCTTCCACCTACATAGGCCAAACTGGCCGCTCCTTTAGCATAAGGTTCAGAGAGCATGAGGATCTTAGCAATTCTAAATCATCTCTCACTAACCACGTGAAGATCATTCCATTTCAAAGGCTAGGTTTTGAACATTTTAGAAGAAATAGAAATTCCCGCAGCATTAGCCGTGATCCGTTGGGCGTTTTTAAGGAGCAAACTGTGCTTAAGCACGCAGTTCTGGTGAGTAGCTTTTCTCCTTCTGGTTTTGTGATTACTGTACGTCGTACATGTATACTCCTTAAGTGGGTCCGTGTTTTCCGCCATTACTTTGGTAGCATTTAATAGGCTTATCAACTGTACGGCATTGCTACCTCCTATACTGAGTTCTGCGTGTTCCACACAGTTCATTTCACATGGCGGTTAAATGTCCTGTTTTAATAGACGTTTATATATTTTTCATTTTTTATTCTATGAGTACGGGGCATTATTGTGCGTCACTATCTGTGTCCTCACCATCTTAAATTTACCTGTCTTTCATTATGTCAAATTTGTCTCAGGTTTGATTTTATGTAACCCTCGTTTAATCGTCGGCTTTTAATTAGCATATTTTAAATTGATCCCACTTTTAGTGTCTCCCTTTAGTGCGATTGCTGCTAGCTATTAATTGGCATAGTAGTTTTTGTCTGTGTGGACTGTAAGGGCTTGCTACCTTTCATTATATCCAGTTGCGGGATGCTTTTTGATAGGAGTGGCACATGTGTATTTCCTTTTAACTCATGACTGTGACGCTTTGTTCCACGTCGCCATGTATATATCCCCACTAAATTAAAAACTTGCGTGCCGCTCGTGAAAAGGGAGAAAATTTCATTGTATTTTTATGGTTTATACATAAATTTTTATGTCAAAATGGCTCTGAGCACTATGCGACTTAACTTCTGAGGTCATCAGTCGCCTAGAACTTAGAACTAATTAATCCTAACTAACCTAAGGACAGCACACACATCCATGCCCGAGGCAGGATTCGAACCTGCGACCGTTGCGGTCGCTCGCTTCCAGACTGTAGCGTCTAGAACCGCACGGCCACTCCGGCCGGCTAAATTTTATGTCGCCAGCTTCAAGTTAGTTCACTACATTCTGCACTGTCCCAGTTCAGTATGTTCCTTTACCACTCATAATGTACTTCTAACGTGTGTTACTTTAGGTTATACATCTTGAGCTGATTGCACTCTATTTAAACCGATCTACACCAGACGCGTTTTACTTTAATTTATAAAGTATCTTCTGTGGTTATTCTATAAATGGGATATATACGTTTGTACTTCCGATTGTTTTAGGTGAAAAATAGCGTTTTCTTCATAAAGTTGGTCTGCAAGTTACTTACGGTGCTTCCTTGCATACCCTGCTCCTTCCCTCCTTGCTAGCAGCGGTTGGTGTCGAAAGGTTTCATTGTACATTTGCTCTCGGCAGTTTTTGGCATTCTGCTGTATTTCCTGTTCTGCACGATTTACAGTTCACTTTCTTAAAGTGTTTCTCATTCCGCACTGTCTGTTCGTTTGTTTTCGTTCACGTTGTGAGTGATATGTAGGTAGGATCGTGGGGAGGATGATTGAGGGGGGGGGGGGGGGAGGGTGATATTGTTGCGGGGTGGTGAGGGAGTGGGAAGACAGGGATGGGCCAGGAGAGTGATTATAGGACAGAACCTGGGGAGGGGGGGGGGAGGAGATGGTAGTGGTAAATGGAGCCTGTGGTTATATGTGTACATTTAATGTTACGAGGGCAGTTCAATAAGTAATGCAACACATTTTTTTTTCTCGGCCAATTTTGGTTGAAAAAACCGAAAATTTCTTGTGGAATATTTTCAAACATTCCCGCTTCGTCTCGTATAGTTTCATTGACTTCCGACAGGTGGCAGCGCTGTACGGAGTTGTTAAAATGGCGTCTGTAACGGATGTGCGTTGCAAACAACGGGCAGTGATCGAGTTTCTTTTGGCGGAAAACCAGGGCATCTCAGATATTCATAGGCGCTTGCAGAATGTTTACGGTGATCTGGCAGTGGACAAAAGCACGGTGAGTCGTTCGGCAAAGCGTGTGTCATCATCGCCGCAAGGTCAAGCAAGACTGTCTGATCTCCCGCGTGCGGGCCGGCAGTGCACAGCTGTGACTCCTGCAATGGCGGAGCGTGCGAACACACTCGTTCGAGATGATCGACGGATCACCATCAAACAACTCAGTGCTCAACTTGACATCTCTGTTGGTAGTGCTGTCACAATTGTTCACCAGTTGGGATATTCAAAGGTTTGTTCCCGCTGGGTCCCTCGTTGTCTAACCGAACACCATAAAGAGCAAAGGAGAACCATCTGTGCGGAATTGCTTGCTTGTCATGTGGCTGAGGGTGACAATTTCTTGTCAAAGATTGTTACAGGCGATGAAACATGGGTTCATCACTTCGAACCTGAAACAAAACGGCAATCAATGGAGTGGCGCCACACCCACTCCACTACCAAGAAAAAGTTTAAAGCCATACCCTCAGCCGGTAAAGTCATGGTTACAGTCTTCTGGGACGCTGAAGGGGTTATTCTGTTCGATGTCCTTCCCCATGGTCAAACGATCAACTCTGAAGTGTATTGTGCTACTCTTCAGAAATTGAAGAAACGACTTCAGCGTGTTCGTAGGCACAAAAATCTGAACGAACTTCTCCTTCTTCATGACAACGCAAGACCTCACACAAGTCTTCGCACCCGAGAGGAGCTCACAAAACTTCAGTGGACTGTTCTTCCTCATGCACCCTACAGCCCCGATCTCGCACCGTCGGATTTCCATATGTTTGGCCCAATGAAGGACGCAATCCGTGGGAGGCACTACGCAGATGATGAAGAAGTTATTGATGCAGTACGACGTTGGCTCCGACATCGACCAGTGGAATGGTATCGTGCAGGCATACAGGCCCTCATTTCAAGGTGGCGTAAGGCCTTAGCATTGAATGGAGATTACGTTGAAAAATAATGTTGTGTAGCTAAAAGATTGGGGAATAACCTGGTGTATTGCAATGCTGAATAAAACAAACCCTGTTTCAGAAAAAAAATATGTGTTGCATTACTTATTGAACTGCCCTCGTATATTAGGTGGTCAATCAGTTTAAACAGTGTGTGGTTGGCCAAGTTGGTCTGGATCATTTATAAGTTATTTCTTTTCTGTTCTGGGTTTTTGGATGTGGTAGTTTTCTTGTAAGTTGAGGTGTTTTTTGTTGTTGTTTATTCTCATGATTTACGTGTCTGTGTTTCTGGTTGTAATTTTATCTTGGTGCTGGTGCAAGCGCTCTGCAAAAGTTGAATGATTTGTCCTGTGCCGGCCGGGGGGGCCGAGCGGTTCTAGGCGCTATAATCTGGAACCGCGCGACCGCTACGGTCGCAGTTTCGAATCCTGCCTTGGGCATGGATGTGTGCGATGTACTTAGGTTAGTTAGGTTTAAGTAGTTGTAAGTTCTAGGGGACTGATGACCTCAGATGTTAAGTCCCATAGTGCTCAGAGCCAATTGAACCAATTTGATTTGTCCTGTACTTCCATGCTCTTTCATGTTCTTTGTATCTTGTGTCAAACGTCCCCCTGGCTTCACCTATGTATCTCCCATTACATGTATTGCATTTCGGTTGATATATTCCTGATTTCTGATACAGATCAGTTTTTCCTACTGTTTTTGGGAAGTATTTCCGAATTGAGTTGTTTGTTTCGTGTGCTATTCTTATGCCTTGGGTTTTGAAAACGCTGGATATTCTGTGTGTGTATTTGTAGTTTTATGTCATTGTGTACCATCTTTTACTTTCAGTTTCTTTCACACATTGTGTTGTTTCTGTTTCTTGTATTTTGTGTATTTGTTCATGTGATTTTGTCCTTGTGTTGGTGACAGTTGGGTGTTTGTTCTTTTCTGTTTCTTCATTTTTTTGTTCAGTTCTGTTTGTAAGTTCTTTTCGTATCCATTGATTTGGCTATTTCTGTTATAGTATTCATTTCTTATTTGTAATTGTCTGTATCTAGTGCTACTGTCTTTCGTCTGTGGAGCATGTATCTAAGTGCTGCCTGCTTTTGAGAACTGGGGTGTTGTGATGTCACATGTATAATTGTGTCTGTTTTCGATGTATGTCAAATGTTTGTTGGTTGTTTAACTGTTTATTTTGCTCTTTCCCTATTATAAAATGTATCTTATCACGAACAGAATTTATGCCTGTGTGTAACTGGTCACGTTTATTGTTTGGTTGATCGTATTACTTTTAGCGTTTTTCGTGTAACTTTCTATGTAATGTTCTTGTTTTTTCATTTTGAATGTAAACCACTAATTCAAATTGTGAACAGCCGGACTAGCGGCCGCGCACTCTTCTTCCTGTTAACAGATAGCAGTACTTTTACCACTCTGGTTTAACAGTTTGCTTCCCCCGTCGTGTACGCTACTCCGTGCTCTGCCCTCGCTGGTGATACACCGCGTTCTGTACTCGTCCCCCGCGGTGCTCGGGGTCACAACACAAAATATAAGTGTCTTGGTCATCATTGCATATTTGTTTACCCAGACAGTCGTCCGTGGTATTGTCGGGTGTCATTTTGCCATTGACTTAGGTTTTACAGCACCTAGCCCGACTGCCGGTTTCTAAATTTGCTATATGGACCTTTTTTCACATTTTCATGGGTGCTATTGCGTGTAAAAACCGTTGTTAGCTTTGTTTACCCAGACAGTCGTCCGTGGTATTGTCGGGTGTCATTTTGCCATTGACTTAGGTTTTACAGCACCTAGCCCGACTGCCGGTTTCTAAATTTGCTATATGGACCTTTTTTCACATTTTCATGGGTACTATTGCGTGTAAAAACCGTTGTTAGCTCCGGTCTCTTTTTAGTTTTCAGTATAAAACCTGATCATGGACATGTATGAGCCTGAAACCGGTCGTGTATTAAATAAAAAGAACCCACAACTGAAGCGGCATTTTCAATTTGTGCTGTAATGCTCAGTCGCGGACGTTTCTCCGACGGGATTGTTTGTAGATGTATATTGTATCTGCTATACCTCACCAGTGACAATTTTACCTATACACTTCGTTAAACAAAAATTAGTATTTATGCTAACATCTTCTTCTTGAAACTTCTTGGCAGCCTAAACTGTGTGCTGGACCGAGACTCGAATTCGGGACTTTCGCCTCTCGCGGGTAAGTAAGTGCTCTACCAACTTTTTTTCCATTTTGTTCGTTATCGTTCGTTGCATCTGGTCGTAGCGGACGTCAAATGACACCCGTTGAAATTCGTTGCTGATCTCTTCACTCATTTTTTTTTTTATTACAGAGGCCAGCCAGTTCTGTACCCGAACACGCTGAGCGACCGTGCCGGCACCAACTGAGCTACGCAAGCACGACTCACGACTCCTCCTCACAGCTTTACTTCCGCCACTACCTCGTCTCCTACCTTACAAACTGCACAGAAGCTCTCCTGCGAAACTTGCAGTTTCGGTCCGGCAAACAGTTTTAATCTGCCAGTAAGTTTCATATCAGCGCACACTCCGCTGCAGACTGAAAATCTCATTCTGGAAACATCCCCCAGGCTGTGGCAAAGCAATGTCTCCGCAATATTCTTTCTTCCCGGAGTGCTAGTTCGCCAAGTTTAATAAACTGAGTGAACGGACCAATAACGGACTTCAGCGGATGTCATATGACGTGGAGTGTTGCGTGTTTCATCTTCAAAAAATTTGTGACCTTAGTTTTCGTGTTCTTCTTCCCTTACAGCTGTGGTACAAGATTATTCTTGGGATTCTCTGCTTCGGATTTCTATCAACATGATGTCTGCACTCATTTCTATCTGTTTTCAGTTTTTCTTCCATAGAGTTTATTCCTCCTTATTCATCATCTTTTTTGATTTGCAACTTACCTGAAGGGTTACATGACTGTTCTCTAGAATGTCTTTTCGGCTGTGTGTATCTTATTTTTATCAGATTTTGTCAACTTCCTTGTTCATTGCCGAGAGATAGGCAGCCACAGACATTATTTTGTGGATCTTCATCCGTCTTTCTCTTCTAATTTTAGTTTTTAGGCTTATGTTTATTGTACCGCTGGTTTGCTGGAACATAAGTAGTTTGTTTTTAAAATCTTTTTCATATTTATGAGTCACATATGTTCCTGTTACTAGGTAAGAGACACAACTGGCTATAGCGGTATGTTTTCATTTCCCACAAAATTTTGCTCCCTTGGCCATGTTATTTATATCCTTTCACTCAGAATTATAATTCCACTCTTGAACCCCTCTTTATTTTCGTCATTGGTTTCTCGATGTATAGACTGAACAGTAATGGCCCACATTTTAGTATTTCTTATTTTCAGTAAGCGTTTCGGTTAGTTGCCATAATCGGGTCAAATTCTTTAAAACGTCAATTCAAGTGGTACATGTTTGTACGAGGTGTATGTTTGTAAAGTTTGTTTTATTTAAAAAGCCTTCAGGGTTTTCACATAAAAATTCGGAGACATACTTTTCAACTCGCTCTACTCATCCGAATTCATACCGCCGCTATATGCTCTGCGCTGTGCATGCGTCTTAACAAATTAGAGAAAAAAAGAGAGAGAGAGAGAGAGAGACAGAGAGAGAGAGAGAGAGAGAGAGAGAGAGAGAGAGAGAGAGAGATACTCGTACAATGGAATGTGGAGAGTGGAGAAAAGAATAAAGAAAGACATTGACAGCCGCTGCATTATGAAAAAAAGACGGGTTGCACAAGATTGTGCCTTAGAAGCAGCTCGTGGCGACATAAGAAATTAATATTTTGATTCAGAAATGACTTTCATTCTGCTGTAGGTGAACCAATTCAGAGGTGGATTGCAGAATGGCTAAAGAGCTTGGAACGAGTTTACGTGGCGCTCAGGGTGTGCAGCAGTGCGGCGCCTGGTCCTTCAATTCTGCATGGGGCCATCTCAGTAGAATGTTCTGGTGTAGTACACAGGAACGAAGATTTCAGTAGGTAGGTAGACTCATGGAGTCCGTATCTAGGTTTCACGCCTTGTCGTCGGTAAGTGGAAAGTTTGTTACTGTTACGGCGCAAAAAAGGCAAGTTTGTTTAGAATGAAGCATGAATTATAAAAATTATAGCAAGTAAATTACACAGAAAGTAAAATAATAGTACTAATAAAGCAGCGATTTGGAAGAAGGTAACACGGACTGTGTAAATAGTTCGAAGACTGGAAAATTGCTCAATTCACACCAATAACCAAAAAGGAAGTAGGAGTAATCAATTGAATTACAGGCCCATATCACTAACGTCAGTTTGCTGTAGGGTCTAGGAATACATGCTGTATTCGAGCGCCGGGCGCTGTGGCCGAGTGGTTCTAGTTGCATCGGACCGGAACCGCGCTGCTCCTGCGGTCGCAGGTTCGAATCTTGCCTCGGGCATGGATGTGTGTGACGTCCTTAGGTTAGTTAGGTTTAAGTAGTTCTAAGCCTGGGGGACTGATGACCTCAGATGTTATGTCCCATAGTGCTTAGTGCCATTTGACTACACTACTGGCCATTAAAGAAGAAATGCGGATGATAAACGGGTATTCATTGGACAAATATATTATACTAGAACTGACATGTGATTACATTTTCACCATATTATATCAGAAAAGAAAACAGAAATGACCTCTTCCCTGACTCCCCCCCCCCAGTTAGCTCTTGCTTGGCACCACTGAAGTCACATATGGCGGTGGTCAGGGGTCGGTGGACAGCATGCTACATGGCGTTTGTCTCGGTGCTGTCCTTGAAGTAACCGATTTGTAACTGTTCGTTTTGTCACTGTGTTCCCAGCTGCTGCTCAGATTACCGCCGCAGATACGGTACGATCGTCAGATACGCTGAACACGATGGTCTTCCCTCTCGGTAGTGCCTTGTGACCGTCCTGAGTTCGGTCTTCTTGTGACTACATACTCGTGACCACCGCTGGCAACACTCGTGTACAGTGGCTATCTTCTTGCCAAGTCTTTCTGCAGTACCGTAGAAGGAACAGCCTCCTTCTTGTAGCCGTATTGCACGACCTCTTTAAAGCTCAGGGAGGTCTTGATAATGGTGTCCTTGGCGCCTTAAAGGCATTCTTGACCAACATCACCTCACAATATCAAATCTCAAAGGTTACTAACGCTGATGACCGTTACAGCGCGTCTTTAAAGCAAACCTGATATGCGTCCTCATAGTGGCGCTACTTGCGCCACTCTTATGAGAGTGAAGCTAAATCTGAACAGACACCATCTTTCAGATGTAGAAACACGGCTACCATCTTTCGTGTACGTCGCACAAGTCCTTCTTGTTCTGGCGATTTTTTCAATGAGTATTACAAGTATCAGCCTTCAGGTTCCTCCTTCACCTCAAACCTCAGTGGTAAACTATTCGTTCGCGTTGTTATACTGACTCTTTTTTGTAGCAAACTCTGTCGCCCTGTTAGCGAACTGTGCGGCTGTTTTACATTCATGTATACTTTTCTTTTTTCCTGTTCACTTTACTCAGTTAAAAATAGTTGGGCAATGAAGGGCGTACAGTTGTACAGGGTCGAAATGGAGTTTCCGAAGGTTGATCAGGAACATTTTATGAGTATTCTGGCGTAAGAAATAGGTAGTCTCCAGCAGCTCGCTACAGAGTAATAATGTAAATATGATTCCTTCGGTTTGTTAACCTAATACGCTTTGCTGCTGAGAATAGATTTTCAAAACATTGTAGGTATGTCTCCCACGGCCAGCATGCTCCACCCTAACACGGGAGTTTTCAGCTTCTCGTAGGTGCCTATGTACACATGCCAAAGTAGTGTGATGTCAGCGCCGTCGCTGCAGGAACATCCAAGCACAGCGGTGCTGTGCACTTCTTCCAGTGTATTCACTGAACCCACTCCAGAGATACGTGTCCGACAACTCTCCATCAGTAAAGTCATCCATGTTGCTGTGTATTACTGTTAACGTGCAATTAAAACTGAAACTAATGCGAGGGAGACTGGAACGGTACTAAGTGCAAGCTTGTGGGCAAAACGTAAAGTGACCATTACTGTTGTCGACAGGAAGCACCTCGAGTGAATTGAATAAATTTGTTTTCACATAAGAATACCGCCGACATTTGCACTTTTTTTCTTTAGTGCTGTTTCATTCCCCTCGCTCCATATGGGCGGGTGGTGGATTGTCAGCGATTATATATCGCCACTCTGCAGCCACATAAGGTTAAAACATAGTATAAAATTGGACATGGCAATTGAAATAATGAATGTTTGATATAATAAAAATACATGGATTCAGTTACATAATTTGAAATATAAAAGATGGATTAGTTGATTAATTAAAAGAGTGACACAGATGACACGGCAACAGAATGTTTCACGACAGATAAGACGGAGAGACAGGAATATAAGTTAAAAGAAGTCAAAAGCCAGTGTGAAGTGATGAGTGGCCCTAGACTGTCAGGTAAAGGGGTATCATGGGGTAGTAGCAGTTGGGATAGTCCTTAAGAGGGTGTCTGTGACGGCGGGTGGATAGAGGAGGAGATTGAAGAAGGATGTCATTTCGGACCAAGGCTTAGGAGAGGGAGAGAGCCCTGACCAGGGGAGGTGGGATGGGTTCTCTTAGATCTGGTAGGATGGATATACGCGTATATCAGGGCAGATTTCATGGTCAGGTAAGGGAAGGCGATTAAAGTTTTGTTGGGAGAGGATGTGGAGAGTGTTGAGGTGTAGCGTTGGGAGATTGTGGTGGTAGAGGAGCGGCAGAGTACCAGGAACAATGAACAGGGGGGGAAATAGTGGGTGGGTAGTGTCGAGTTTGCGGGAAACGTAGGATATTCAGAGAGGTTCCAGATGGAACAGGAGGGAGGGAGATTTTATAAGTTGGTAGAGGACGTGGGTGGGGGAGGGTAAGCGGATTCGAAAGGCTAGGTGGAGTACAAGGCGTTCGAGGATCTGTAGGGAGTCATAAAAGGAGAGAAGAGAAGAAGTCCATGCCACATTTGCTTAGCAGAGGATGGGTCGGATAAGGGTTTTGCCAGTGTGGAGGATTGTGGAAGGGTGCAATTCCCATGTTAGGCCGGCTAGTACTTGTAGTAATTTCATTCTTTTGTGGGCTTTTTGTTGAATGATTAGTAGATGAGACTCCCATATTAGTCGGCAATCAAGTGTTAGTTCGAGGTATGTTAGCTGTTAATTAACTGGATAGGGCGCTCGTCATGGTAATGTAGACATTTGCACTTTTGTGCAGAGATTTTCATTGCTATGCAGACACAAAGATAAATGGGTGTAATAAATGAAACGAAACTTAGTTAAGCTGTAACGTACCACCGGAGACAACTGTTCCCTTGTAGGAACATATGCAGAAAATATCCTTGAACGACCTTCGACATTTTGTCGGTGGAGATCGGATTACCACTGAACACTAAAAAAAGTCGTGGAATAGCGATATGACATATACAGATGGCGGGAGCATCGCGTACACAAGGTATAAAAGGGCATCGCCTTGGCTGAGCTTTCATTTGCAGTCAGGTAATTCATGCGAAAAGGGTTCCGACATGATTATGACCGCCCGACGGGAATTAAAAAATTTTGAACACGGAATAGTAGCTGGAGCTAGACGCGTGGGACATTCCATTTCGGAAATCGTTAAGGAATTCAGTATTCCGAGATCTGCAGAGTCAAGAGTGCGTAGAGAATAACAAATTGTTTAAAAATTAAGGTGCGTCTTGTAGTACGTAACGTCTTATAGTGCGTAAAATTCAATATTCTTTCGAGTGGCATACTTATAAATTTACAGCTTTCGTATTTTATTTCCTATGATGCTTCCTACAAAATTTCACTATTCTTGGGCAACTGAAAGAACACTATAGGTTTTGACGAGTGAGTTTGCGAGAGTCAAAGTATGTGACATAAATGGCCGTATCTTTTTATTGCATTGTGTTAGAAGCTTCAATTTTCTATACCGCGAAGGGACCGTAGGCCTTATTATGTGACATAAAATTCAATGTGAAACGTCTAACAGATCCTAAGAAAAATGGGTCTTAATAGACCGACGAAAAGGCAGAGTCGGAGAAGAAATAATAAAAAAATTGTAGTGTGATGTAATCACAAATTTACGGTTTTTGCATTTTTTTCCCTTGGTTATTCAGTGAAACCCTCCTTTTTGCCAAATTTCATGATTCTAGGCCAATGGAAAGTATCCTATAGGTTTTGACGAGTGAGTTTGCGGGTATTGAAATATGTGAGACAAATGGCCGTATCTGTCGACTGCATTGTCTTAGGAACTGCAGTTTCTTACGCCGCCATTGCACCATATACGTTATTACGTAATATAAAATTCAACTTGATACTTCTACACCTTCGAGACAAAAAGGGTTTTCAACAGTGGGACAGACAGGCGGTCAACAAAGGGATCCTGTAAGGGTTCCTTTTCACCCGCTGAATCACTTAACCCTAAAATACACACGACACTAGTGTAATATTCTATAAAATACACTTTGTGTTGTTTAATTCATTAACACTTTGTTTGGCAGTATCTATTATTTAATAAAAGTGCTTTAACAGCCTTTTCAAGTAGCTTTTTCTATCTTTAATTTCCTTGTGCAATTTATTGTTGTACTGTTTGATCTCTCCTAGAAAATGCGTTTATTTCTTCTTATTAAGAGTAAGTTAAGCCTGGTTCCTGTTTAGTGTCATACATAGAGCTACTAGTGTAATAATTTATAATATTTTTCTTAATATGCGTTATGAATTGTTGGATTTATTCTCTTGGAGCAATTGAAATTCGAACTCTTTTGAACCTATCTTAACAATTAATCAGACTGTGGTTTTTATGTCAGTCCCGTGAAAATTTTGTATAGTTTGAAAATTGTGCCCCATTTTGTATACTTGATCTCCCGAAACGATTTTACACTTGAAGATGCTGATCACGGGACACTGTGATGACGTTCTGTGTGCTAGTATTTTTGTTTTTTCATCCCACTTCAGCTGACAGTCAGTACTCATGCCCAAATGTTTTCTGTTTGTAACAAAATCTTATCACCTATATTTTTAATTTGATAGTTTTCTCTGTTTAAGATTAATTTTATCTCTTACTTTTCTTTACATTCAGTGTTATTTTATTGGGTACTGACTAAATGAAAACTTCCCTAGCCTTCATTGTTTTCTCCAACTAGAGTTGTGGGTCTCTATCTGTGATTGAAATGTCCCTCTCATCAACAAAGAGAGCTTTTCCTTGTGTGTCTCACTATCTGGGAGGTCATTAGCGTGTATTCTAACTTTACTTTGTGCGTTTTGCGTAATACGTATATGAGTAGACGCAGGAATCAAAATCTAACAGTTCTAATGCCTCGGAATATACACTACTGGCCATTAAAATTGCTACACCACGAAGATGACGTGCTACAGACGCGAAATTTAACAGAGAGAAAGAAGATGCTGTGATATGCAAATGATTAGCGTTTAAGAGCATTCACACAAGGTTGGCGCCGGTGGCGTCACCTACAACGTGCTGACATGAGGAAAGTTTCCAGCCGATTTCTCATACACAAACAGCAGTTGACCGGCGTTGCCTGGTGGAACGTTGAAGTGATGCCACGTGTAAGGAGGAGAAATGCGTACCATCACGTTTCCGACTTTGATAAAGGTCGGATTGTAGCGTATCGCGATTGCGGTTTATCGTATCTCCACACAGCTGCTCGCGTTGGTCGAGATCCAATGACTGTTAGCAGAATATGGAATCGGTGGGTTCAGGAGGGTAATACGGAACGCCGTGCTGGATCCCAACGGCCTCGTATCACTAGCAGTCGAGATGACAGGCATCTTATCCGCATGGCTGTAACGGATTTTGCAGCCACGTCTCGATCCCTGAGTCAACAGATGGGGACGTTTGCAAGACAATAACCATCTGCGCGAACAGTTCGAGGACGTTTGCGTGGATTATCCGCTCGGAGACCATGGCTGCGGTTACCCTTGACGCTGAATCACAGTCAGGACCGCCTGCGATGGTGTACTTAACGACGAACCTGGGTGCACGAATGGCAAAACGTCATTTTTTTTGGATGAATCCAGGTTCTGTTTACAGCATCATGATCGTCGAATTCGTGTTTGGCGACATCGCGGTGAACTCACATTGGAAGCGTGTATTCGTCATCGCCATACTGGCGTATCACCCGGCGTGATAGTATGGGGTGCCATTGGTTATACGTCTCGGTCACCTCTTGTTCGCATTGACGGCACTTTGAACAGTGGACGTTACATTTCAGACGTGTTAAGACCCGTGGCTCTACCCTTAATTCGATCCCTGCGAAACCCTACATTTCAGCAGGGTAATGCACGACCGCATGTTGCAGGTCCTGTACGGGTCTTTCTGCATACAGAAAATGTACGACTGCTGCCCTGGCCAGCACATTCTCCCGATCTCTCACCAATTGAAACCGTCTGGTCAATGGTGGCCGAGCAACTGGCTCGTCACAATACGCCAGTCAGTACTCTTGATGAACTGTAGTATCGTGTTGAGGCTGCATGGGCACCTGTACCTGTACACGCCACCCAAGCTTTGTTTGACTCAATGCCCTGTCGTATCAAGGTCGTTATTACGGCCAGAGGTGGTTGTTCTGGGTACAGATTTCTCAGGATATATGCACCCAAATTGCGTGAAAATGTGATCACGTGTCAGTTCTAGTATAATATATTTGTCCAATGAATACTTGTTAATCATTTGCATTTCTTCTTGGTGTAGCAATTTTAATGGCCAGTAGTGTATTAGAGGGAGTTATCGTAAATTATCCTTGCTGAGAGACAACATTATAAATAAACCAACGATACAGACTCTTACCTGACTATTCTTCTTTACTGAGCACGTATTCGCGTGAGCTTTTAATACAAAAAACTAATATTCATCAAGGTAATTCAAAGCTAGCGACAAACAGATGAAATTAATTTATTCAGCACTCAAACTTTACGAGCGTTGCTCTGAAATACACACGTACAAAAAAAGACGGGGTGGGGGTGGGGATGAGGCGCCGACACAACCAGGGAATTGTGCATATTAGTCAAAAGCTGATATTCATACAGGTATCGATGGACACTGCAATGTTGTAAACTCTGGCGTTCGATGGTCAATGTATGATGCTGCAACATATTTTCACCGCGTGGCTGGGAAGGATAGTAAACAGGGTACATGTCGATAAAAGAGCATAAAGTCTCTGCGAACTTCATTCCGTGTACTCAGTTGGCTCGTAACTACGCCTCACAGACAGACGCATGAACAATATATGCAAATGCCAGCATATGAGAGAGGAAGTGTAATTGGGCTCAAAGAAGCCGGTTGAAAAAAATGGTTCAAATGGTTCTGAGCACTATGGGACTCAACTGCTGAGGTCATTAGTCCCCTAGAACTTAGAACTAGTTAAACCTAACTAACCTAAGGACATCACAAACATCCATGCCCGAGGCAGGATTCGAACCTGCGACCGTAGCGGTCTTGCGGTTCCAGACTGCAGCTCCTTTAACCGCACGGCCACTTCGGCTGGCAAAGCCGGTTGAAGTAATTGATGAATCGTAGTCGACATTTGAATAGGACAGATGTTACTGTTCGACGACGTTGGCAGGAATGGATAAACCTATCCTCATTTTATAAACAACTTCCGTTAATATTTCGTCCTCTCACTTGAAAACTGAATTTTACAGCGAAAATTCGAGTTTACCGCGAAAATTCAGAATTTCCGCCAAAATTCGAAATTCGTGGAAGGACGAGATGGAGTGGTGGGGAGAGGATTTGGGCGGACCCATGGTCCAATTGGGAAAAACACATGTCATCTGAGTGTGGGGTGGGTGCATTGGGGTGATTAATGATCAGTTTAATTAATTTTCGTATGAATTTGATATCAAAATTGGTGTCGGATCCCCATCACCTTGCTACTTATTTTGCAGCAGAAAGAAATGGAATTGCTGAATGTAGTTTTGTACTTACAAAATTTAATTGTGGCTATTTCTGTGATTAGCTTCGTTGTATGCATAACAATAGATAAGTCTGTAATAGTGAGACTAATTTTCATATTTCGCCATATTGATTAAGAACTGCTGTATATTATTAGTCAGTGATATACTCTTTGTCATCGACATATGATAAAGCTAATTTGAAATTCTATCTCTAATGTTACGATTATTACGAAAATACTAATATTTTTTTCTTTAATATATATTAATACTACCTGACTGCCAATATTAAGCTGTTATAACGTATTGGGTTTCTCTTGTATTTTTTTTCTATACATGAGGAAGCAATTAATGACGTTAGAGGTCCTTGGGAGCTACTAAATCGTGACAGGCAGAGGGAAGTTTATATGAGTAACACAGTGTAAGTTCACGTCAATAAAATATACATGACCTGTAAAAATTTTCTTGCTTCCTTAGTTAACACATGCAGCATATCATGTGTGCGTATGGCTAGTCCCGCTTACGTATCTCAACAAGAACTTCTGTTCAACACTAGTCTCGTCTTGGTGCCACTCTAAAGAATAATGAAGGAAATGAATGTTGATTTCTGTCATGAACATCGTAATTCGTCATTAACGCCAATGAAAAAGATAGCTGTGAAAACTTGCTGGCCATTTCTCGAGATACTATAACGGGCGATCAGAATGTTTCCTTTCAAAGACCACACTAACTCCTTGTCTGCATGTCGGTGCTTATGTACACGGAACGGAGTCGCGCTGGTTTATATAGATGTGTCAGCAACACCTGTTAACGGAAGCTCTCTTATTGCACCCTATAACATCAAAGTGAAGCGCTGCGCTTGGTTTACGTTCCGCAGTTGTACGAGTGGTTGTCGCTTCTCCCACCAACCATGAAATGGCTTCGTCCCCACTCAGGGAACTGGGTCGTCAGGTATTAAGTGGTGACTGCTTGACAATTTTATTCACACCACATGCATTAGACAACAGTGACTGAGACTGCGCTCTGGGATCTGTCGCGCTGGTACTAGTGGCACTGTGCGGGCAGAACCTACCAAACTTGGGACGACATAAACTTCCCGCTGCGAGAGAGACGGCTGATGAAGAGTGGCTGCAGTCTTTGGCCTGGTGATCAGTTGGTCTGGTCGGGGTGCATGGTCGGTTAAACGGAGGTTCCAAGCCGTTGTTGGATCGAGTGGGCGTGAAGAGTTCTATGAAGGGGTTCGCTGGAACTGCTGCATAACGTCATTCGCCGAACTGTGGACACTGAGCGACGTCAAACACCAACATAAGAAAAGGTGATGTTGGTCGAGATGGCCGTTTGCAACTATCTAGCCTTCGTGGATTAGAGAGGCCGTTACAGCTAGTAAAGGCGTATTCACTGCTGAGACGCTTGAGTAGTTTAGGTGGTTGTAGTGAAGTACGTTAATGGTGTTCATCATTGTTATTGTGCTGAGTGCACTTACTTTAGGATGGGCAAGCGTGCCTTGACAAGAATCTTACTTATTACAGTATGTGCTATTTATTTGATTACTGTGCTTTTGATTATTCATTTGATTATTGATGAAAAAGGTGCCGTTAACATTTTGGGAGGAGGGCTGTATATGGGTAGCGTTAACGTGTGATCTACCAATTCAATATAGTAATGGACATGACTGTTGTGTAAGGATTACTTGTAGTACTTTTAATACTATTTATTCTGAAATGCAGGACGGTGTACTCAGGGAAGAAATTTAAATCTTTTCTTGTTAATTGCTCGTGAGATCTCTGCGATTTCTATCTGCCATGGTAGTTGATGGGATGTTTTTAATGTAAAGATTGTTCATTCACCCCCCCCCCCCCCCCCGCAGGGGCCTCACGGTTCTTTTGTGAGTTTGTGCATGGCGCACAGGGGGCTCCGAGCTATTGCGGCCCATTCTTCATTCCGTGGCTGTATTTTATTCCTCCTGCCCCCTCTCCCTATCACCATTTCTTCCCCGGTGCCACCTCCTTCCCCTCTCTGTGTTCTGATTTATATCGACCTGACTATCCACCTGGTTTCCTGTACTAGTTGCAAATTTTGTTCCTTTTGGCTGTTCTTTCACCCTTTTGGGGTTTTGGTCCCCACTTAAGTTTGACTTTCACTTCAAAAATTTCCTGTTTTTAGTGTGAACCACAAGGGGAAGAACTCCCTCCCTAGCATCTACGGTGTGGATTCCTCTGCCCTCTCCTTTCTGCTCTCCCTCCCTCACTATGGCACCCTTCCACCCTGCTAGGTCTCCAGCATGTGTAGCCAGTCCGTGTGGTGGGGCCGTTATGTACCCATATGGCTGAGACCCCTGACAACACAGGAATCACGCTACTGATACCTGAACTGTCCCTCCCCATGTATTTCAAGGAGTGGTTGCTAATCATCGTGGAGCATCAGAACTCCCAGTAACAGCAGCCGTGTAAGACAGCCCTTGCTGTGGCTGGGTGGCGCCCATGGGGAGAGCCCCAGATCAGAGTGGGTGGTATCAGGGCGGATGCTTGGCACATGAAGCGTATCAAGCTGCAAAAATCTGGCCGTTCTCAAACGGCCATTTCTTCGAATGGTGAAGGATCCTTGAATGCTGCCTCATATGACCCGGCAACCTTCCCTTGCTGGCCACACCATGGGAGAAGGGCCAGGTTCGCCATCCTGGGCTGAAACCCTTTCCCTGTTAACTTGTCTGTGCTAGGACTGATGGGGACACATTCACCGTCACAAAGCCATTGTTTTTCGTGGAAAATATCAAGGACAAGTTTGGTGAAGTGGAGTCTATTAGTAAGATACAGTCGGGCTCCCTATTTTCAAAACTTATTCTGCTACCCAATGCGCAGCTCTTCATGCCTGTGATCGTCTTGGCAGTGTCCCAGTGTCTATCACTCCTCGCCAATCTCTGAATATGGTCCAGGGAGTAATTTTTCATAGAGTCTCATCCTGCAGACTGATGAGGAACTCTGGGCCAATTTGGAGTGGCGTGGTGTTCATTTTGTTTAATGTGTGCAGAAGGGTCGTAAAGACAACCACACCAATACTGGCGCCTTGATTCTAGCTTTCGATGAGGATATCCTCCCAGAGAAGGTCAAGGTTATGTGCTACAGATATGACGTGAAGCCATACATTCCTCCACCTATGCACCTATGCGGTGCTTTTGGTGCTTGCGTTTTGGGAATATGTCTTCCCGCTGTACAGCGGTTCCTTTGCGTGGTGACTGTGGCTACCCAGTCCATGAGGTAAGCCCGTGTTTTCCGCCACCTGTGTGTGTCAGTTGTGCTGACTGCCACTCCCCTCGCTTGGTGGATTGCTCAGCTTACAACAGAGAAAAGAATATCCAAGAATACAAGTCCCTGGATCGCCTGACTTATGCTGAGGCTCGCCAAAAGTATGAGAGACTCCATCTGGTGTCACTATCTTCAACTTTTGCCTCTGTTACTTCCTTTCCTCCTCCTCCTCCTCCTCCTCCTCCCTCGTCCTTACCCTAGCCCTGCCATTCCCCTCCACCTCCCCCGCACTTCCCACGACTTCCTGTCAGGGAGTCGCTCCCCCTCCCTGGCTGAAGAAGTGCCCCCCTTCTTCGACATCTGCCAGTGAACAGGCTCCATCCTTGGATCCCTAGCTCTGGCGTCTCTCAGGCCAGAAGACTCTTACCGCCACTCGGTCACGAGACACACCATCTGTGCAGTCCAAGGTCGTCTGCTGTCTTTCAGTTCCCAATCTTGCAGATGCCTGCACTCCCACTGTGCCCTGCTCTCCTCCACCACAGAAAGAGATGAAGAAGAAACATAAATCCCAAGACAAGGCGACCCCAGTGACTCCAGAGGTGGCATCTCCTCCCTCACAACCTGACTCTGACCTCTTATTTGTGGATGTCACCCCATCCTTGTTGGTGACAACCACTGACTAAGTGACCTGAGCTCCTCCTCAACTTCTCCATGTCTACCTTGGACTCACACCACACGATCATCCAGTGGAACTGCAATGTTTACTATCGTCACCTACTGGAAAGGCGATAAGGATGTCACCCTATCCTTGTCGGTGTCAACTACTGACTAAGTGACCTGACCTCCTCCTCAACTTCTCCATGGATTCACACCACACGATCATCCAGTGGAACTGCAATGTTTGCTATCGTCACCTACTGGAAATGCAACGCCTTGTCTCCTGTTATTCTGCATTCTGTCTCGTTCTTCAAGAAACGCGTTTCTGTGATGACCACACTCCAACTCTGCATGGTTATTGGGCGTTCTGTGCGAAACGTGCTGGCGCCTTGATAGCATCTGGTGGGGCCTGCACTTTGGTCAGCTCCGATGCCATTAGTGACTGGATACCCCTATGCCTTGGAAATTATAGCGGTTAGAATGCAAACGACTCCGGCAGTCTCCGTTTGCAATGTCTACCTTCCTCGTTGTTGGCGACTTGCTCACGTTGCACTATCTACCTTAACCCAGCAACTCCCGCACTTGTTTCTCCTTCTTGGGGACTTAAGTGCCCGCCATCCACTGGGGGAGTGTCACTTCAACGAGTAGGGGTATCCTAATCGACCAAATTATAACAGACCTTGATTTGTGTCTCCTCAATGATGGTTCCCCTAACCACTTCAGTGCTGCTCATGGAACCTTCTTTGCTATTGATCTCATGATCTCCTCCCCTGCCCTCATGGCTTCCCTACATTGGTCATCCCATGATGACCTTTGTGACAGTGACCACTTTCCAGTGATACTATCTTTCCCCTGCTTCTGCCAGGCAGACAGGCCCCCACATTGGTCATACCACGGGGCCAATTGCCCTTTATACATGTCTGCTGTCCACTTTGACACCTCCCTCTCGAATTCCATTGATGTAGTCGAGCAAGGGATCTCTGCTGCTCTTCTTCAGGCTGCTGGCACTGCTGTCCCTCTATCCACAGGACCTCTCGTCGTCGGCCGATATCGTGGTGGACCAAGGACGTCGCAGTCACTGTCCATGACTGCTGACGGGCGCTTCAGCAATTTAAGCGGCTCCCTTCCCAGACCAACCTCCTCACTTTTAAGCATCTCCATGTTAAGGCTCGTTACCTCACCAAGCAGAGCAAAAAGGAATGCAGGGAGCGCTATGTTTCCTCCCTGGGGACGTATGCCTCTTCATCACAGCTTTGGTCAAAGTTTCGTAGTGTTCTAGGCCATCAGCAACAGTCAACTGTCCAGGGTCTGAACCTCCAAGGTGCTCTGTGCACTAATCCATTGGTCCTTGTGGAACACCTTGCGACACTTTGTGATAGCATCATCATCAACTTTCTACCCTCGTACCTTTCTCGGGCAGAAATGCAGAGTTGAGCAGACCCCCCTCCATTTCATCCCACACCGTGTTCAGCCCTATAATGTACCTTTCGCTGAATGGGAATTGGTGCAGGCTCTTAGCTCTTGACGAGACACAGCCACAGGGCTGGATTCCATTCACAATTAGATGATCCAACACTTGGACGCTCCCCAGAGGCAACAGCTCCTCAGGGTCTTCAACCACATTTGTCTCACAGGTGCGAAACAGTATAGTTATCCCCACCCTTAAGCCCAGAAAAAACTCAACGCCTCTAGACAGCTACCACACCGTTAGCCTTACGAATTTTCTTTGTGAACTGCTCGAAAGGATGGTCAACTTCAGATTATGTTGGGTGCTCGAATATTGGGGCCTTTCATGATCATATCAGTGTGGCTTCCAGGCAGGGCGATCTCCAACTGACCATTTACTCCGATTGGAATCAGCCAGCCGACAGGCTTTTACTCACTGCTGGCACCTTGTTCCAGTTTTCTTTTATCTACATAAGGCATATGGCATGGCGTGGCGCCATCGCATTTTAGATACCCTCCATGACTGGGGCTTCCGTGATTCCCTTCCAATTTTTATCTACGAGTGATTACCTTACCGGCTCTTTAGGGTTTGAGTTGGCACTTCACTCAGTGCCCTCAGATTCAGGAGAATGGTATCCCATAGGGTTCTGTGCTAAGTGTCACACTCTTCCTCATTGTCTTCAACGGTCTTGTGACCTCTGTTTACCCCAGTGTTGTGTGTTGACGATTTTTGCGCCTGGTGCAGCTCCCACTCGATAGTGTTTGCTGAGCGCCAGCTCCAAGGCGCCATCCAATGGAACTCTGCGTGGGTCACCGCCTATGGCATCCAGTTTTCTCCATCGAAAACGCGGATTATGCATTTTTTTCATTGACCCACAGTACTCCCCGATCCAGAGCTTTATTTAGGCAACCCGCTCCTTATCGATGCAACGTAGTCCCGTTTCTTGGGGCTTATTTTTGACAACAAGCTGACATGGCTGCCCCACATTCGCCATCTAAAGGCTACATGAATGTCGAACTTTAATGCTCTCTGCCTCCTGGTCCACATATCTTGGGGTGCAAACCATTCCGCTCTTCTCCATATTTACTGTGCTGTGGTCTTGTCCAGACTGGGTTATGGTAGTCAGGTTTATGGCTCAGCAGCTCCTTCCACTTTGAAACTCCTTGACCCAGTCCATCATTGTGGGGTGCATTTGGCTATTGATGCCTTTCGCATTAGCCCTGTTGACAGTCTCACAGAAACAGGTATTCCCCCTCTACACATCTGACAAAGCCAACTCCTTATCTCTTACGCAATCTCCATTCGCCAATTCCTTGACCATCCTGTGTACCCTGTGCTCTTCGCCAATGAGGGATGTCTCCCTCCTACCACCTGCCCATAGGTGGGATTGCCAGTTGGCATGCATATCACTACCGTCTGTCGGAATCTCCATCTGCTCTCAATGGACTACACCCCATGTCTTTCCCCACATAACCCCCTCCCCCCCCCCTTGTATGGTGCCTAGACCATGGATTAGGACCGATCTATTTCAGGGTCCTAAGATCTCTGTTGCTCCTGTGGTTTGCTGGTGTCTTGTATGTGCCATCCTTGCATAGTTCCGGGATGCCACCATCTTTTACACTGGTGGTGCTAAGACTACTGATCAGGTGGGATACGCTTTCACGTCTCCTACTGGCTTCAAGAGCCATTTCTTGCCAGAATCATGTAGTGTGTTCACAGCAGAGCTTCTAGCTATTCACAAGGCTCTCCTTTTTGTTTCTCAAGTCTCCCTTCACAGTGTTTTAATTTGTTCCGACTCCATGAGCTCTTTGCTATCCATGAACTTCTCTCTGCTCTTGAGCGTGCCGCCTGTTCGGTTGTCTTTCTCTGGGTCCCAAGTCATGTGGGCCTTCCAGGGAATGAGTTGGCTGACCGTTTGGCTAGAGAAGCAGATACTTACCCCCATTTCCTTTCGTGATTCCAGCTGCGGATATGCGGATCTACGTCAAATCTCTCTTTGCCCAACAGTGGAATGCCATCTGGAGCACTACTGCTCATAGTAATAAGCTCCGCACAATCAAGGGGTCCACTGTTTCCTCCTACATAACGAGCCACACCCACAATGTGTCTGTGGCGCCAGACTGACGATATATCACATATTGGTGGCTTGTCCCCTTCTTTCGGCTCTTCGAGTTAAGTACAGTCTTCCGTAAATTTAATATTAGCAGACGAACCACGGATGGTTGACCTGGTCCTCGGTTTCCTCCGTGAAAGTGATTATTTCTGGATATAATGTTTTAGTTTTGGAGTGGGCGCGGGTTGCTTGTGGTTGGGACTTCCTTTGCAGTCTTCACGGTCTGTGCCCCATGACTGTCCCCCTTTCTTACAGTTTTTATATTTGGTCTCAGATTTTCTCCTTTTACTGTGTATGTCAAATTTTAATTATTTTATCATTTGACTCTCCTGACTGAATACGTCCACTTTTAACAGACCCTCTTTCTTCTGTAACTCACTTTGGAATCGCGGGACTGATGACCTCGCTGTTTGGTCCCATACCCCTATCAATCAATCAATCAATCAATCAATTGTTCATTCTAAGTGCAGAAAGGTGAACCCAGTACGTAATTTGGAAGTTGTTTTGGTTAATTCCAAATAGACTTACGTCAGGCTGGTTCATTAGCTGCTGTCTTAATATTAGTTGTTTCTTAAAAATAAAAAGGCAATGAAAGTTTCAATTGAAATTTTCCCTGCTCATTAATCTTAAAAGTTTATTTAAAACAAGCTTTAGTCTTTTAGCGTTCAGAACATTGTGTTATAAAAATTGTTTTAACGGCTCTCTTGTAAGGCTAACGAGGAGTTCACCTCTTGAATGCATTTTCTGTTTAAATACTAACGTGTAATAAAAGGATGGAACTTCGTTCACTAGAATGTTATTGCGTATGCCTGTAAACCCCAGCGCCACCACTCCATTGCTACGTTTCAATTATTAATGATCAAGTCCTATAAGAAGCACAATATCTTTCTGTATCTTTCACTTCTAATACTGTTTCAGTATTACCCGAAAGTGCCAAAACGACGAAGTGACACTCCTCTTATTTTGGAACGTTACGACTTCAAGAGTAATGACTGGCGTCTGACGTTACCTTAAGTGACTAGTATATTAATGGGTTTCGAATCTTATTATTGGTTTAGAAAGTACTGTTTGTGTCCTGTATTATCTCTGTCGTCGTTTTTCTGTTTTCCAGTGTGACTGGAGCTGGCTGCTTGCTGTTCTTCTTATTCCTGATGACTTTATATTTCTTAGTACAGCTTGTGAGTGACACTGTGAAATGACCTGAACAGCTGAAGACCCAGGTGTGGTGCATGCAGCACCACTGTCGTAAACTGCATTGTGGATGATTCTGTTTTTATGCTACTTTGGAAAGCAAACTGTGCTCAGCTGAGGATGTCCATTACGTGCCAGTTACCACAATGGTAAACAAAACTTAAGAACGAAATTAGCTTTCGCATAATGTGTCAGTTAACATAATTGGATGAAACTTGGAATATACATAGAAAGAACTGCAACAGTACACAACAGGATGTACTGAAAAATATACGCTATGAGACGAACTAAACTGACACTTTTGTTCAAAGGCAATAATTACACTGAAGTCACCACGATTTGTGACGATCTTCTGAGTACTGTGAAAGGCAGGACGTGGTTGTTTATAGGGTGTGTGATCGCCACGGGCGGCAATGCATGCTATGCAAAGAGCTCCCACACTGGCAACAAGGAGTTCTTGTGGTAGTGTGTTCCGTGCACCCACTAACGTGGTTGCCATCTGATGACTTCCGGATGATCGTTGATGCATGTGGACCCAATGCGATACGTCTCCCAGCCTCCCTTCCAAACTCACTCCATAAGTCGGGGAAACGGGCAGACCAGCCTATGCGACGAATATCCTCTAGTTCCAAAAGCTTCTCCAGCTGTGTTGTTCGATGCGACCCCGAATAGTCACCCATAAAAATGAAGACATCGCCGAATGCGCCTCTGAAGAGGCGCACTAGAAACTCGTACAGTGTTAGAATAATGTTAATAAGTAAGTGTACCGTGTTCAAAAATTTGGTCACTATGCCCATGTAGCATTACGCTTCCCTCCACCTTAGCACTTGGTGTCTCAAAAATGTCACGTTCGTTAGTTCTGGACGTACTGTCATATGGTTAGAGGTGGGAGCACTCAGTGCATCCAGGTACACAAACGTGATCGTTTTCATGGTGCAAGTATTGACATGTGCGGAGGCATAATGTTTCATAGGAGTACTCACCCCCAGATGTTTGAAAACAATACGCTCACTGGTCAACGTTGCTGTTACTACACTCCTTCCCACTTGCCTCTTTTCAGGTATCAATCGCCATGACTTCATTTGTGTGGATGGCAATGCGAGCTCATTGCATCAAGCAGCTCAGTCGAAATAGCACTTGAAACGAGAGGATATTCTGTGAATGGACAAGTCTGCCCGTGTCTCCTACTTAAATCCCGAGGGCATGTGAGATGCGCTGGGGAGATGTATTGCAGAACGATTACGTGCAACAACGACAACCCGATAGTTGTCAACCGCGCAGGTGGACGAATAAAGCGTCCTGCTACGAGAACTCCTTACCAAGTTTGTGACCAGCATGGGAGTATTTGCAGAGCATGCACTGCCATCCGTGGTATTCACACATACTAATAACAACCATATCCCGCCGTTTGTGATGACTTCAGTGTGATTATTGTCTTTCAATAGAAGTGTCGTTTCCGTTCGTCTCATTGTGTATGTCTTTCAGTTACTTTCTGTACTATACTGTAGCAGTTCATTTTACGTATGATTCAAATTTTATCGAGATCCAATTGACAGTGACACATTATGCGAAAGTTACATTCGTCCTTAATATCTGAATGCCTTGCTGCATCAGTTATTGGATATGTGGAATCAAACATTTAAGTCCCTCTTTTCACGTGAATCCATTGTTTTTTACTACATGTGATACACTTTGTTATTCTTAACTTATTATTTTATATTTTTTGTGTATCACTTTCCATGTCCATCTGTGGTTACATGGTCCATGGAAGTAAATGGTTCAAATGGCTCTGAGCACTATGGGACTTAACTTCTGAGCTCATCAGACCCCTAGAACTTAGAACTACTTAAACCTAACTAACCTAAGGACATCACACACACCCACGCCCGAGGCAGAATTCTAACCTGCAACCGTAGCGGTCGCGCGGTTCCAGACTATAGCGCCTAGAATCGCTCGGCCACACCGGCCGGCATGGAAGTAATTTTGCATCATGGAACCAAATGACCACCCGTCGGCATTTTGTTTCCTAGTTTAACACATTTATTTCATTTCAGATTTTGAAGTGAAATGGCTAGTAGACCTCTCTCAAATGCAGAAATAGCTGGAATGCTGGCTAATCTTTCTGCAGATGCTGCCACAGGCTTTCCTGATGATTCCATTGAAGGCCCGAATATTTCGCCTGATAACAGTTTCAGTTCGAGTTCTGAAGACGATAATGATGAACATAACGCACGATCAACTCATTCTGAGCCTAATGATGATGATCCTCTTATGAATCCTCGAAACCAAAACAAATGGAAACATGTAGCAGGGGACAGAATTAATTTTACTTTCTTGTCTCAATACATTGGTGTTCATTCATATGTAGTTCAAAATATTCAAGGACCACTTCCTATCTCTTATTTTGAACACTCCATGCAATAATATTAGATTGTTATTATCTGAGAGACTAATAGGTATTGCTTCGCAGAACACTGCTACAAACGGAGCACCAAATCAAAGGATATCAAAATGGTTTCTCACCAATACTGACGAATTGCACAGGTTTGTGGGGATCATTCTCTGGATAGGACTTTAGCAGTTTCCCAAATTGTGGAATTACTGGTCTATACAGAATTATAAAAATGGGCCTCTAAAATAATGAGTCGTAACGGAATTGAATTGTTATTTCGATGTTGCACTTATCAAATGAAGAGCAAGAAAGAGGTCCAGAAGTCAGGCTCTTCAAAAAAAAAAAAAAAAAAAAAAAAAAAAAAAAAAAAAAAAAAAAAAAAAAGTGCCTCTTCTGTGGAAGAAGTTCTAGGAATTATACACTCCAGAAAAAGTGGTTTGTATAGTCGAGAGCAATGTATCACTTTGTGAACGTATTTACTTTCGACAATACATCCCCAACGAAAGACGCAAACATGGATTAAGATTTCCTAGCTTTGTGTTAGTGGTTATACTTGACCATTCAATGCCTACACTGGCAATGAAAGAGCAGACGATGTATCTGTTGCCGAGAGGGTGGTAACAGACTTAACGGACGGACTCTTAGATAGTGGTATAACACTGTATACCGACATCTGGTACACTACTGTTTCACTGTCTGCATGGCTAACTCAGTGAGAGCCACACCTGATTCGGCACGTTACGTGCAAATGACAAGAATAATCGCATGATGTGTTCAAGATAAAATTGAAAAAAAAAAGAGATTTTATAGCCCAACAGAATAAAGACAAAACTGTAGTCCCGAAGTGGAACGATAAACGAGACGTGCTAATGTGTAGTACGAAACATGATGACTTAATGCTCCAAGTTACCCAAAAAGGAAAAGAAACAAGTAAGCCAACTATTGCTATCGGCTATAACAAAGGAAAAGTTTTATCAACGTTTCCGACCAGGCGGCTTCATATGTCCTACAAGTAAGAAGGTCTGTCAAATGGTACAAGAGACTTGTCTTCCATTTCATCACGTCTACATCTATTGTAAGTGCTCTGTATTTGTACAATAAGGTAAAAAAATAAGAAACTAGGTATCAGTGTTTTCCAAGAAACTCTTTTCAAAGCACTCGTGTATCCTTCGATGCATCCAAACTTACCAAGACCTTCCAGCTGCAGGCCTAAACATTGTTGAAGGAATATGAGGGGTTTCAAGTGGTTGCCAAGAAGAGGTGCAGCCCATGATACAAAAGCATGACTCAACGGCAGGATGCTACTTATGATAGCAAAAACACGAAAAAAATTAATACATGCAATTTGAATGTTTCCAAAAAATCTCTAAATATACACGGTACACATTTCCAATGGGTTTTCTTTTCATCAAGGAAATAGCTAAACTGTAGCATTAGTTTAATTTTTGTTTCACAATTTCATTGCATTTCATGTAGATACTTATTTCCTTTGCTATTACGAAGTCACGTATCACTCATTTTCTCGTAAGTATTTGGATAAATAATATGTTATTAGTTGTAAGATCTAATCCACAAATTATATTATTGTTTTATGAAAATTTTTCTAACCTTCTATGTAGCATTCATGAAAACAAAATAAAAAAATGTAACTGTGTAACACGTAAGAATACGTTTCATATTCTTGTTCCTCAAAACTCAGTATCAGTACACATTCTGACCATTCCGCATATGGTTTTGTGGTTCATTGAGACCACAAAATATTCTGGTATAAGCTTATAACATACAAACCATGCCCACAGGTGTACACAAAGCATTGAAGTAAGACACACTGAATGACCATGGATGAGCACGTGGGCTGAAATATGTCATGATGCCCACCAGTGGGCATATGGCGTAGAACGTGCTGAGTTTTGCTCACCAGTGTATGTAAGGCCTTCTACTACGCATTCGTTCCACACAAGCCATACACTGAGGTGATAAGTCACGGGACAGCGATATGTACATATGCAGATGACGGTAGTATCACGTACACAACGTATAAAACGGCTGTGCCCTGGCGGAGATGTAATTAGCGCTCATGTGATTCATGTGAAAAACTTTCCGGTGTGATTATGGCTACACGACGACATTTAAAAGACCCTGAATGCGGAATGGTAGTTGGAGCTAGACGCATGGGTCATTCCATTTCGAAAATCGTTAGGGAATGCAATATTCCGAGATCCACAGCGTCAAGTGAGTTATGAGACTGTGCGTATCGCTATCCCTTGACTTCTGTCACCTCACTGTGTGGCTGTGGTGTGGACTGCGTTGCTGTACGCACTGCTAGGCAGCAGGCTACATAGCCTGCATGTAAATGCGGCCCTGGTGCGAAATAACACATCAGTAACGGAAATTACGGTTCTCTAATTAATCTAGAGATAAATTTAATTTATCCAAAATTTTGTCACTATCTCAACGGTGTCTGCCGCCATTAATACAGATTGCGTCTTTCCGTTTCACATTGTGTGGTCGTCTACCTGGAGACCGTTTGCAAGCATTTATGACTTCATGTTCCCAAATTTAGGCATTACCTCTCACCATGGACAACGCATTTGCCGACGGCCTTCACTTAACGGTCGAGAGCAGCGACGTTTGCTTAAAGTTGTTAATGTTAACGGAAAAGCAACACTGCGTGAAATAACTCCGGAAATCAATGTGGGACGTACGACGAATGCATCCGTTTGGACAGTACGGTGAAATTTGGCGTTATTGTGCTATGACAGCAGATAACCAATATTAGTGCCTTTTTTGACAGCACGACATCGCCTGGAGCGCCTCTCCTGGGGACGTGACCACATCGGCTAGACCCTAGACGACTGTAAAACCGTGGACTGGTCAGATGAGTCCCGATTTCAGTTGTTAAGAGCTGATGGTAGCGTTCAAGAGTGGTGCAAACCCCACGAACTCGTGGACTCAAGTGGTCAACTAGGCACTGTGCAAATTTATGAAACTTGTGGTGTTTCTATAATGGTGTGGGGTGTGTTGACAAGGAATGGACGGAGTCCTCTTGTCCAACTGAACCTATCCTTGATTGGAAATTGGTATGTCCGGCTACTTGGAGATCATTTGCAGCCATTTATGGACTTCATGTTCCCAAATAACGGTGGAATTTTTGTTGATGACAATGTGCCATTGAACTGGTCTGAAGAACATTCTGAACAATTCAAGCGAATGATCTGGCCACCCAGTTTGCCCTGCATGAATTCAGTAAAACATTTATGGGACATAGTCGAAGGTCAATTCGTGCACAAAATTCTGCACTGAGAACACTTCGCAATTACGGAAGACTATAGAGACAACCTAACTCAGTATTTCTGCAGGGGACTTAACAACGACTTGTTGGGTCCACGGCACATTGGATCCTGCACTACGCGGGCAAAGGAAATCCGACCCGATATTAAAAGTTATCCAGTGTCTTTTGTCACCTTAGTGTAATATCGCGCCTTGTATGGGCTGATATATCACCATGTAACACCATTTCCACCGGGCAGATCGTGCAGCTACGAACGGATTTAACACAAGCTGCTACTGCAGACTTTCACGTCGAAGATGCCTGCTGCCATTTACTTCCACGTTTGAAGGCTGTTAACTGACTGAGCGCGACCATTCTGGTCACTCAAGAAATAATATTTTGATCTGTCTGGAACCTTAATGACTTACAGATGGTACTCACTTCAATACATTCCCGTGAGGTCTTGTTCATATGAACAAGTATTTCTAGATGTCACAGTCTTCATAAGAGTGAGAGTACACGTGGGCTTGTGATTGACGCAGTTGTGAACAGTAACGTTTCCTCGTAGAATACCTCAAACATCAAGTATGTACTAGTTGCAGTCTGTGATAACTTGCTTTAAATCACAATAAGCTGAGTTAGGAAGAGGAAATCTACAAGAGTGCTCTAAAACAATATTATGTATCTTCTTGCTCTTGCATTGTGTGTGTGTGTTTTGCATGTATATATTTTTATTACTACTGTTCCTACTTTTAACATGTTAGTCGTTAGTTCTGTGTAACAAAATATTTTATGAGGATTAGGTAATACAAGATCTATTGTCATGTGCACACTATATTTTGTTGTACATTTTCATGACCATTAGTCACCATTATAAGATACTGGTGGTTTCTCAGTTGCTCATCTTGTTAAATTTTTCTTCCGTATGTTGCACAGAATATTGCATAATATTTGATTCTACATTTACTAACAGTCATCATAATATTGTCTGTGATGGGCGATCATTTGCCTTATTGTGTCTACCTCTGACATGACTTCAACAGTGCTTCAAGAAATGTGTCAGTATTGTGCTAGTTGGTTCCCTTCTTAGCCAAAAGATTAATGACAAGAGGCATTAAACAACATCTTCATTGGTGTTGAGTGATGCAACATTTTACTTTCAATTGTATCCCCACAACAGCCACAGTGTTAATGATATGACACATTAAAGACAATCTTCAGTGGCTGTAAGTTATGCAGTATTTATCCTCAATGTACAGAATTCGACAAATAGCGTGTGTGCGCCCCCTCCCTATGGAAATAAATCTTCATATGTAATACGCAAATCAGAGCAGTCTATTGTACGATTTGTAACTTAGGCATAACACTTGTAACGTTATCCATAATTCTAGCTTATTGTACTCACATCTTTGTAATTTTTTTGTCTTTTAAAATTTCATTCTCTTTGCCTTACCACAGCTAAGACAATCTGTATCAAAATTTTTCTGGGGGGCAGAGGATAATGCATAGTTTTCAAAAGTTTCCTGTTCTTGTAAATAATTCAGTTCTACTGTACTGGGACAAAGATGCATGAGCGCACTGCATGAGTAGTTTAAAAGATCCTTGTCTTTGTGTTTAATGTGATCTCAGGTGCGCTTGGTCACGGGGCAGTTGCGCAGCACTGGGGAATCCATATTAGAGGCACAATAACGAGCAGTTGAGTTTGAGAGAAGGGGATCTGATATTTGCGAATCTGAGAGAAATTGTCTGGAATACTTTATTATGCAGATGAAAGCTTGTTTATAAAGATATTTTATTGATTGTACAGATGGAGAAAATTTTTGGGGGAATATTTCAAGGTAACCCATGCATATGCATGAGTGAAATGTTTGTTTGTCAGAATTATCAAAGGAAATCTTTGGCCCTTAGATAACTAATGATATTCATGCGCTGTGTTATTTTGACCACTTTAGTTTCATTACGTCAAAAATTACGCAACTGGTTGAAATGTCTGTAATTCTTACGGAAGAATTTCGTAATTGTTAGACTTCTTGTATCGTGCAGTCTTTTTTGACAACAATCAGAGTTTAATTTTTCAAGAACACTTTTCCTTAAAGTAAAACCATCCTCCAGCATTCTTAGTAAAGTTTAAAATATATTGCCGTTTGTTTCGGAGAAGCCAAGAAGAATTTAGAGTAAATTATTTTTATTTAGCTACTGTATTTGCCAATTTCAATAATGTGGCAAAAGGAGTTCCAACAGGATATTAGGAGGTATACCATGATTTTTACCACCTCAGTGTATTATTTACGCAAACAAGTTAAACCATCAGACTATCTATTCAGCTGCCGAGAGTGCCGTTTTATTTGGGCAAGTTTTTGAAAAATGTGAAGGCTATCTTACCACTCTACAAGTTAACTCTGTAGGGATGTTTCCAGTCCAAAGACCAAAACATTTTTCATAGAAAAAGCTGATACGATACAAACAGTTATTCTTCAAGTTCTCTATGGCAGTCACACCAATCTATCCACTTTCTCGTTAGGTAATCGAATTGGCATGTAATTTATCTAGTGAAACAGCAAAAACTACTAACTAAGACTGTTAAAAAATGAATTAACTGTATTGCTTGAATAATATGTTATATAAGGTTACTGAATTAATCTGAAATTCAAGTTACCATTCTGGCATGTGAATTCAATTTATTCCAAATTATTTAAACATTATCAGTTATGGATTTTTCAGCTTAATGATTGTTTAATAGCCGCAGCAGTAAAGAAAATCATTTATTCAGTTTATCTACCTAAATATTGGTTTGAGGAAAGACATGGAGCTTGGTTTGAAGAGTAAAACACGATGTAAGGCATGATTTAGTTGGAGATGGTGCCTTCCTTTAACCTCATGGAGAGAGGTTACACAGAGATTGAGACAATCAACTCGTATTCACAAGAAGTGAAATTCAAATCAGCTCATGGTTCAAATCATACTTATTCAAAAAAATACGTCTTGTGTAGATTTCCAGGGTTACTAAAGGTGACTTAAAGGATAAGTCTCAGATAAGCTACAACTGATGCCCATATGGAATCCATACAAAGTTGCAACTTCGAATGCATCAAACTCATACACAGAAAAATTCTGATTAAACTGTCCTTGTCATTTCCTGTCTTCAAATAGTAGATAGATAACTTAGTTTAGTTCTTGCCAAAAGATTGCATACTGTTAACGTTAACTTTGCCACGCCTACCTCGTATGAAATGTTTCTGATAAAACGTTTTAAATTATGGCTTCTATGATCTAGTATCTTCGAACTCATTCGACTCTCAGTGTTGAATCATCTTGGCAATATATAATTTTATCACAATGGATTTACTTACATAAAGTGTGTTCAATAGTGTTACATATATTCAGATGTACTACGCACTAAGACAAGACAAAATTAGTGTGAAACGATCTCCCTCGACTGAACAACTATTCATAGCTCCTAAGTTATGCATTTTGGTGCTCATATTTATGGTACCCTCTTTTGTTTTGATCCATACAACCAAAATGTGGAGAGCAAAGAGCTTGAAGTAGAACAGATGTGTTTCACAGTACCAAGGACAAAGAAGTGCTCATATCTCGTAAGGGATGTATGTTAGATACCGTATTTTCTAGTCTTTGTTTCTCTGGGTTTTGTCAATACTACCAACACACAAAGTTTGTCAGTTAAGTGCTGGTTCATCCTTTATATAGAGGCAACTCAACTTTTTTGATACAGTTTACAACACATTTAAAAAACAACAACAAAAACCCACAGTCATCGCAGTATATGATGCAATGCTTTCGGGCTGCCATCTGTGCCGGACAGCTGTTAAGTTATGTACTGCATCCGGCCATGTGTCATCATGCACCACTCAAAGCAGAGGCTAGTAGCACTGACCAGATCTATGGTAACATAGACTGTCCAGAGTGGGGATTTACCAGTTGCCTCCAGTTGGAATTGGGGAAAGCTCGCTGGCTCTGTAGCCAGTGGAATCGGAGAGTAGTGAGGAAATAAAATACTCACCATTAAAAAATAACTGGATTGGTCCTCCAGGTTGGGGGTTGGGCACTGAGCTGTTAAAAAGAACTTGTTGCGAAACGTCAAGAAAATTCCTCAGAGGAAAATAGAAACAAGGAATATAGAAAACAGCTTACGAACAAGGACTTACCATTTGGAACATGGAGCATTAAGACTCTGGCAACACCTGAAGTTCCCAGTATTCTGTCAGAAGAACTCAACAGATATGAAATTGATCTTGTAGCATTACAAGAAGTTAGATACCCAGCAACAGGAAAACTGGAAACAGATAAGCACATTCTATACTACAATGGACCAGGAGGTGGAAAGTTCCAGAAGGGAGAAGGTTTTATGATCAGAAAAAGTTTAGCAATGGCAGTAGTTGATTTCCAACCCATTGATGATAGAACATCTGTCATGAGACTAAGAGGTAGATTCACAAATATTACATACTCCGACCGAGAATACGGGGGACGAAAGGAAAGACAATTTTTATGAAATTATCGAAGAGGTAATTAGTAAGATGTAAGGATTTAGTATGAAGCTCATTGTGTGAGATGCCAATACTAAACTTGGAAGGGAGTTCATCTGGAAAAGAATAGCTGGGACTGAAAGCCTACACGTTGAAAGTAATGACAATAGTGAGGCTACTAATCTGTGCAAGGGCAGCCAATCTAAGGGTGTGTTGTATATTGTGTATTTAAACTGGTGACCTAGAAACGACAGAGAGGCTTCGTCCCGTCGTAGCCCTCTCTGGTTCACAACCCCACAACAGGTCACATCAGTCTACCCAACCCACGGCCGCCCCACACCGAACCCAAGATTATTGTGCAGTTCGGTCCCCAGTGGACCTCAGATGATCAGGCGGTGGCTGGTGTTGATGTAGCGGGTGGACTCAGATGTTACATTTTTCTTCTGTGTATTCCCGCCACTTCCGACATTGGACGGGTCTATGCTTGCAAGTGCATAAAATTTATTTGTGAATGTTGGTTTCGGTCTGTGATTAGCCTGCAGGTATCATACAGGGCAACGATGACTTTTCGCATCACACTGCAGCAGAATAGCAAAGTGCTAGGGCAGTTGTTCTTACTGTCTGAGGATGGACACCACATCCAGATCCAGTTCCCTTATGAAGAAGACAGTTACAAGATGTGTATATGCAGACTGAAGTAACGAATGAAAATTTGTTCCAAAGCCAGCTTTCGAATCTGGGTAACCTGCTCACTAGACCTATGAGTTAATCATTACGCCACCCACTCACAGCAGCTTTCTCTAACTGCATGGACTACGCTAGCACGTGTGCCTCATCAGTCCAAATTCCTATTTACTTCTCAGTCCACTTCGTATTCCCACTGAACTCTAAAAGCATTTGCACAGGCGCTCCAACTGCATTAGACAAGCACCTCAGCATCGAACTTAATAGGATTATGCCAATAAAATGGTTCCAGAGACCTTCCCAAGTCACAAATATCTATGATGTACACTAATTAGCCAGAACATTATGATCACCAAACTACTATCGATGTAAACATGTCCAAGCAATATCAGCATGACCTGGCGAGGAAAGAATGCTAGTCAGACACATGAACGGTCTGTGTATATCAGTGAGCGTCCTCTCTGTGTGTAGAATGAGTCGGTGCTCAATGTATCTGAGACTGAGTGAGGCCAGACTGTGATAGCCCAGAGGTTCGGCACAAGCATGTTCGAAACTGCACCACTTGTCCGTTTTATGAGGGGTGCTGTGGTGAGTGTCTTCAATATGTGGCGAAACCAAGGGGAACCCACGTGCAGACGTCGTAGGCTAGGCAGACTGGTAAAACGGGATCGGTGGTGAACTTTGATGGAAATAACATCATACTTTAATGCTGGGCAGAGCACAAGTGTGTTTGAACACACACTGCACTGAACACTCCAAAGGATGGTTCTCTGCAGGCGACGACCCATGCATGTGCCAACGTTAACACCAAGACGTCGGCAACTACGACTGAAATGGGCACCTGGCTATCGACACTGGATATTGTCGCAGTGGCAGGGCATTGCAGGGTCTGATGAATTCCGATACCTTCTTCATCGTACCGCTAGTAGGGCGCAAATCCGTCGTCTTCCAGGGGAACAGCTCCTTGATACCTGAAATACTGCTGGACAGAGACAAGCTGGCGGCGGCTTCATTATGCTCTGGGAAGCATTCACATGACATACACGGTTTCAGTGGAGCTCGTGCTAGGCACCATGATGGCCAAGGCGTATTGTACACTGGTTGCAGAGCATATACACCCCTTCATGACTATCTTGTTTCCAGGCGCCAGTGCCATTTTGCAAGGAGATGTGCAGTGTCACAAAGCCAATAGTGTGATAGAGTTGTTTGAGGAATACAGTGACGACTTCCAGTTTATATGATGGCACCCCCCTCCCCCCCCCCCCTCTCCCCACTCCCCAAGGCGCCTGATCTGAATCGGATCGAACACATCTGGGATGTGACTGAACTTGGCGGCAGAGCTGACCAGCCATCTTCCCAGAATTTACAGGAATTAGGTGATTTCCTTGCAGGTGTGGTGCCAACTCCCTCGAACAACCTATCGAGGCCTGATTGCTTCCATGCCAAGAAACGTTGCCGCTGTTACCCGTGCCAAAGGTGGACATATCTTCTATTAGATAGGTGGTCGTAATGTTCTGGCTGATCAGTGCATATATGAGGAGTGAAACGACAAATCAAAATATGTACCACAGAAGCGATTCGATCCCAGATATCTTGATCACTGGGAAGACGCGCTAGCCACTATGCAACTCCAGCTGAGGCATGAATGAGAATTTTGGTTGAGGAGTGAAGCATTCTATGTTAGTCCGTGCAGTTGTGCGAAGCCACTGTTCAAGGGTGGCGGATTGGTTTGCACGTCTGCTTAGTGAACACATCGCAGATGTTTGAAACTTTAAAATGCCTCTGGAGCATTATAGTTTCATTAGACAGTTACATGTTGAAGCTTTTGCCTTGATTTTGATGCACTGTGCCTTGACGGTGAGAGCGCAACTTTCCAGTTCACACGTAGCTTCCTCGAGATTTCTTGGTTCTTCCAATGAAAGCCACAGACTCTGGTACTTGCTGGATTTGTTCGAAATTATTTTCCAAGATATAGTTCCAATTACATTTCACTACAGCTGCATCTAGCGACTACTTCTCCCCGTGCCAATGGCCAGTCTTTGGTTTGTTATTTGTAAGGAAGCGTGAGTAGTTTGGTAAGGTTGATGCTGAAGGTTAGCCACGGCGGTTCACTGCAGGTGTGAGAAACACGAGGCGGTGTCTGATGTATCGAGGGATGGCCGCCATCTGTGGCGAGTGGAGCCTGTGGCCAGCCGGCTCCTGCCGGTGTCCAGACGCTCATTAAGGCGGCGGCGCTGATGGCGGCTGGCGGCCGGGCCCTCTGCTCTGGAAGAAGCTCCGCGGCTGTCTACCGGCACGGCGCGGCGGCGCCCGCACCTCATTACAAATTCCATTAGCGCGATCAAACATGCACCAGGAGCGCGAGCGTGCCGCGGTCGGCCGGTCCGCTGGATGAGTGGTGCATGATGGGAAGGAGGAGGGTGGCGGGCAGGAGGGGTTCGGGGGTGGGGGAGGGACGCTTCGACAAGCCCAGACCCGCCCCGCCGCGCGGTCCGCTTCCGACAGACTCCCTTTTCTTTTCCTTTTTTTACTGAGCCCGTCTTTGCCCTTTCCTTACTCTTTTCTCCGTGTTTGGTCGACTCTCTTTGAAGGAGGGCCCGAGCTGCCCACGTCGAAAACTGTGTTGCAAAGCAAGAACCTGTCTCTAAGGTGGAGCCCCGCTGCCTCTCTGCTCTGCCGAATACGTGGAAGGAGACGTGTACACACACACACACACACACACACACAGCTGTACGTCCCGTGAGCGGGCTATTCGTCTCTTAAGGGTCTGCTTACTGGATCGGCTGTATTGCATCTGAATTTTGCTAGCTCGTGACCATAAATAACTTCGTGGACCGTTTCTCCCACATGTAGATTTACTGTCACATCCAAAAATGAGGGAGCCGGCCAGAGTGGCCGAGCGGTTCTAGGAGCTTCAGTCTGGAATCGCGCGACCGCTACGGTCGCAGGTTCGAATCCTGCCTCGGGCATGGATGTGTGTGCTGTCCTTAGGTTAGTTAGGTTTAAGTAGTTCTAAGATCTAGGGGACTGATGACCACAGATGTTAAGTACCATAGTGCTCAGAGCCATTTGAACAAAAAATGAGGGAACTCCTCACAGAAACCGTGCTAAGATAGTCTTTAACAGTACGACTGAATTTTGTGCCATGTGCTTTCGGTGTTGTCGAGAAACGTTCCCGTAACGAAGTACTTCGTACTCATTAACTGAAATTCGGTTTCTCAGGCCATCTTCAGGTGACAAACACAGATAAACATGATGAGCGACCTACACAGATATTATTTGTACAGGAAATATTACAATAATTACATTCCCTAAAGAAAGGGACTGAGTAAACAAAATTATTATGTGGAGACACATACCACCAATGATGAGAAAGAAAATAAATTTACAGTTTGAATCTAGTTGTGTAACGAAAACTTAATTTAGCTTTAAATTGAGTCTGATCACGTAATGCTAGACTGGCATTCTGTGTCATGTGTTTGTTGATTTCCATTATTTCCAGTAGGGTCATCTTTCCGCTTTTTTGATAGACTGTAAGACTTCACGTTCCACATCTGTTGAAAGATGATCGGCAAATGTCGGAACTTTCTTCCTTAACCGCCAGCTTCTCTCATGTTCACGAAGCCTAACTGCCACGGTTCTGCCTGTCTGACCAATATACACTTTCTCTCACTGCCTGCAAGTGATTTTATATACAGTGTGTTACAAAAAGGTACGGCCAAACTTTCAGGAAACATTCCTCACACGCAAAGAAGGAAAATATGTTACGTGGACATGTGTCCGGAAACGCTTACTTTCCATGTTAGAGTTCATTTTATTACTTCTCTTCAAATCACATTAATCATAAAATGGAAACACACAGCAACAGAACGTACCAGCGTGACTTCGAACACTTTGTTACAGGAAATGTTCAAAATGTCCTCCGTTAGCGAGGATACATGCATCCACCCTCCGTCGCATGGAATCCCTGATGCGCTGATGCAGCTCTGGAGAATGGCGTATTGTATCACAGCCGTCCACAATACGAGCACGAAGTCTCTACATTTGGTACCGGAGTTGCGTAGACAAGAGCTTTCAAATGCCCCCATAAATGAAAGTCAAGAGGGTTGAGGTCAGGAGAGAGTGGAGGCCATGGAATTGGTCCGCCTCTACCAATCCATCGGTCACCGAATCTGTTGTTGAGAAGCGTACGAACACTTCGACTGAAATGTGCAGGAGCTCCATCGTGCATGAACCAGATGTTGTGTCGTACTTGTAAAGGCACATGTTCTAGCAGCACAGGTAGAGTATCCCGCATGAAATCATGATAACGTGCTCCATTGAGCGTTGGTGGAAGAACATGGGGCCCAATCAAGACATCACCAACAATGCCTGCCCAAACGTTCACAGAAAATCTGTGTTGACGACGTGATTGCACAATTGCGTGCGGGTTCTCGTCAGGCCACACATGTTGATTGTGAAAATTTACAATTTGATCACGTTGGAATGAAGCCTCATCCGTAAAGAGAACATTTGCACTGAAATGAGGAATGACACATTGTTGGATGAACCATTCGCAGAAGTGTACCCGTGGAGGCCAATCAGCTGCTGATAGTGCCTGCACACGCTGTACGTGGTACGGAAACAACTGATTCTCCCGTAGCACTCTATACAGTGACGTGGTCAACGTTACCTTGTACTGCAGCAACTTCTCTGACGCTGACATTAGGGTTATCGTCAACTGCACGAAGAATTGCCTCGTCCATTGCAGGTGTCCTCGTCGTTCTAGGTCTTCCCCAGTCGCGAGTCATAGGCTGGAATGTTCCGTGCTCCCTAAGACGCCGATCAATTGCTTCGAACGTCTTCCTATCGGGACACCTTTGTATCTGTCTCGATACAAACGTACCACGCCACGCCTATTGCCCCGTGCTAATCCATACATCAAATGGCATCTGCCAACTCCGCATTTGTAAACATTGCACTGACTGCAAAACCACGTTCGTGATGAACACTAACCTGTTGATGCTACGTACTGATGTGCTTGATGCTAGTACTGTAGAGCAATGAGTCACATGTCAACGCAAGCACCGAAGTCAACATTACCTTCCTTCAATTGGGCCAACTGGCGGTGAATCGAGGAAGTACAGTACATACTGACGAAACTAAAATGAGCTCTAACATGGAAATTAAGCGTTTCCGGACACATGTCCACATAACATCTTTTCTTTATTTGTATGCGAGGAATGTTTCCTGAAAGTTTGGCCGTACCTTTTTGTAACACCCTGTACACCACTCTGTATCAAGGGTTCATTTTGTCTTTACTATTGAATATTTTTTTAAAAAAATATGGTACTGGTATTATGAAATGCACGTCTCTAGGTGTGAGACTTCAACTTCTTTGCGAAATTGTCTCAAATCTCTCAACTGTTGTGTTTTCTGATGAAAGCTGGTTTTGCCTCGGTGCCAGTGATGGCCGTGTGTTGTTTAGGAGGAGGCCAGTTGAGGTCTGAAACCAGCCTGCTGGACACGCTGGACCTACACCTGGAGCTACAGTCTGGGCTGCGATTTCGTATGACAGCAGGAGCACCCTCGTGATTATCTCACTCACCCTTACCGCAAAATTGTGCGTCAGTCTGGTGACTTGGCCTGTTGTGCCGTCATTCATGAACAGCATCCAAGAGGGTGCTTTCCAATAGCATAACACTCGCTCACATACCGCTGTTGTAACACAACATACTCTACAGACTGTCGACATGTTGCCTTGGCCTGCTCGATCGTTAGACCTGGCTCCGATCGAGCAAATATTGCACATCATCGGACGACAGTTCTATAATCATCCACAGCCATCATGATCCCTCTCTGTGTTGACCAACCAAGTGCAATAGGCATGGAACTCCAGCCCACAAACTGACATTCGGTACCTGTACAGCACAATCCATGGACTTTTAAATGCTTCCATTCTACAGTCTGGTCTTTATACCGACTATTAATGTGTCAGGATTTCACATTTGCAATGGCTTGTCTCGGCTTATATTAACCTCTGATCATGCAATGTTAATCGTTCAAGTGTGTTACCTAGGCAAATGCAATTCCGAAATTTCATTACTCTACATTAATCGTTTTTTGGTGTTTCGATTCCTTTCGTCAGCGTAAATGCGCAATAAAAGGAATAATAAATAAAAAAAGTAAATAAAACAGGCAAATGCTTTTTGAAAAGATTTATCTAAAGAAAGAATTTAAAAAAATGTTCAAATCTGTGTGAAATCTTATGGGACTTAACTGCTAAGGTCACAGTCCCTAAGCTTACACACTACTTAACCTAAATTATCCTAAGAACAGACACACACGCCCATGCCGAGGGAGGACTCGAACCTCCGCCGGTACCAGCCGCACAGTAAAGAATTAAAATAGATTAGAGCAACATTCCTTTGAGCGATATTCGAAATTATATACAATAAATGACGCATATCAAATATTTCTCTAATCTGTTTCTTACATTACTTTTAAACAAGTAACTCCACAGGACATTTGACCGTTTTCTAAAATTTTTTCATTTTAAAAGTTTTTTTCAGAAAGCGTTAAGCACAATAAATTAAAACGTCCATCCGAACTTTCGTGTCATTAAGATCACACAGAGTGACAGTAGGAGATAGTGCAATATATACTCTAATTTAATATTTATTTTATTTTATCAACATGAAACAAAGAATTCCACCATTTATATACAAATGTAACTTTTTATAAATAGAATACCCAGGCCGTGAAGAGGTGAACTTTTTCACATTTCGAAGCAACTGTTTGTGAAACATTTCAAGTCTCCCTCGAATCACTAATTAAATTTTCCTTAATTACCTCGACTTGGTACAAGCACTTAATTTTTTTGCTAAACTATAACATACGCTGTTCAATATGGTACTGCAGTAGCCCATGTCCCAGTCATCGGTTGGCTATGAAAATTCGGACCAAAATTTTCCCTCAAATCACTAATTAAGTAATTAAGCTTTAGTTAACTATCCAGATTACTTGCAGTAATTAATTCCTTTTTTTTTTTTTTTTTTTGCAAAAGTCTTGATTTCAACTCAGCTCAAGCATTTGAGCAAAGGCAGGGCGAATGACAAAATATATTCAGTACTCTGTGTCACAAAACACTTAACCCTCTGAGAATATGAAATTAGAGGAATATCAATATTATGGAGTGTTTACGAACGTGCTTGAAAGAAGACAGGGGAGTAACGACACGTTTCCGTTGCTCCGAGTTCATTAATGGCAACAAGTTGAAGGTACAAGAAAAATATGGACTCGTCCCAAGTTGGGCACGAACTGCGTCCTGGGAAGAAAACATACAAGTAATGAAACATTTGAAGCAATAACAAACATTACTTCGACTCTCATAGAATACTCATCACTTGCTGAAGAAAAAATATGATGAGAAGAGGTTCAGTTATTTGTATACCGCCCACATAATCAAAATGAAACGACTGGCCAGAGAGTGGAAGGTTTGAATTATCTTGCAGATGGCGTTAGCAGTAGAAAATGGCTATTTGACGTCATCACGAAATCGCTCTCCCGCATTCATACAATCCAAAAATTAGAAATATATTGTCACCACAATAATACTAAAATTTAGTCCAATCGCTAGCCCCGAAAAAATTTATACTTCTGCAATGTACTTCAGATTAAACCCCGTCGGAAAAGGCCTTGGAGGCTCAACGGTACCGAACGACCGCCGTGTCCTCCTCATCCCATAGGCATCACTGGATGAGGATATTATGGAGGGTCACGTGATCAACACCTCGCTCTCCGGGCTGCTGTCAGTTTACGTGACACAGCCGCTGCTTCTCAGTCACGTAGCTCCTCAGGTTGCTTCATAAGGGCTGAGTGCACCCCCCCCCCCCCCCTCCTTGTCAACAGCGCTCTGCTACTATGTTCTTCAACACGATAAAAATAGGGAAACCTCCCAGAGATTCGAATACAGCTTGAATAAGATATGTATGTGACATTCGTTTGTATCACGGCCTTCGTCATTGCTATGCTCAGTGCGGTTTGATGTGATCAGGTAAGTGACGTGGTTTTCACGCGTCTGTTTTCTTCACTGGTTTGTTAGTGGTTATTTTGTTAAATACCTGACCTCGTATATGAGTTACCTATCATCATTCCATAACAAATACAAGTATAATGGGGACGTTTTCTAAGAAGCTGTTTGATGGGGAGTTACTTTGGCAACGTTGATATTTCCAACGGATGGGGTTCTTCACTTACTGTATTTTGATTCTCTTTCACTATGGGTGCAAAATCGTGCGAGATCTTCAATAAATTACACTATTAATCCCAACAAAATTCATGCCTTCTTCAGAATACTACAACAGATAATGCTATGGTTCCGCTGCGGCCATGTAGTGACGATGCACATGGTAAGTAATTATAATTTAACAGATTCAGTCATATAGCCCTTTTAGAAACCTGTTTGAGAAATAGTTCAGAGATATGAATATACTAAGAGATGATCTGATGGGAAGTATGAAGAAAGGAAGCACGTGAGTAGGGATATATGAACAGCGGATTATGGGTGAATAACATGCCTGCTTATTACCGTAGTATATTTGTCACTTCACAGAAAAATTCAAATATTCCACGAAGAGGACATTAACAAACATAGGGTAGTAAACAATGTTCTTTAATGTGAATATCAGCATGACTGGGATACACGCTTTGGGAGTCTCCAAGGATTGAATAATCCTGCAATACGAATCGTTTAATCCTTCATACATGGGAACCTATGAGAAATTCTACTCAGTTACACTACCATTAGAAAACTATTAGGATGGGGGGAAGTTTGCGTACTCACACAGAGAGGGTGGTCTATCATAAAAATGGATTAAGCTGAGTAAATGGATAATGGATACAGCTTCACAATATGTGTGATGGTTCGTTTTATTCGCAGTCCTCAGTACTTTTGAATGGAGATACTCCATGTTGGGAAACTACTGATTTGGCCACACGTGGCTGCATGCTCACACAAAGAATGAGTTGAGTATACAAAAGAAACAACGATGAAGCCATGGTAAATACAAAATGAAAAATGCGCAAAGCTACAGAGAAATTGCTGGAGGAGACAGAATTACCGAGTATTCTAGATCTATCACAACTTTACATGATTTGAATAAAAGGGTGGGTGTGTATCACTCACGGATCACGAATCAAATTGAAGGAAGTTAGCACAAAATCCGTGACTCCACTGGTCTTACATTTCGTGGGATGAGATGTGTTGGTTAGCATGCTTAGAGGAAACAGATAAGAGCTAAGTAATGGATACATTGAAGACACATAGTCATGTATGACCAGAAACAATGTGCAGTACACATCCACACACCTCGCCTGGATTTTGTTGAAATAATTCACAAATTTAAGCCAAATTATTCTCTACCACCAACAGAAGTAAATGAACTAGTTCCGCTAACTTATTGTAGCAACTGAGCTTTACAAAGAACATGAGAAATTACCTCAGCTTATATTCTGAGGGACAGTGATACTTACAGGTCAGCAGCAGAAACAACATTGGCCATAAAGGAGCTACGGTGGCCTGATGGAGAGTACAGTGGTATATTCGCATTGTGAAGGAAGTTTCCACTTCCGGTACCTGGTTTGTCGTACAGGTCAATAGCAGAAAACTCTGAAGGAATAGCACGCTGCACTACAGAATATTTGTGTGGTGACCCAAGGAACACTGGTGCAACTTCTAAGATGTTCTAACTGCGGTTGCCATCAGTGTGGTGAATGGTGATGACAATAGGCTGGGAGGCCCAGTGGAAACATTTCTGACCAAAGGAAACACTCTCGTTCAACTTTAATTACACATCAGCAAGGCAAATACGCCTCACTCCGTTGACTGTGACCGACATTGGTTCGTGGCCAGCTGCTTTCACAGGGAGGAGATGCCCATGCAGGCGCTATGAGATGCCGACGAGAGGATGGAGGATGGGCGGCAGCATCAGTAGGCTGTGGCCGTGGCATCATCTGCACTATGTATTGTGTGCTGCGAGGGCGTTCCACTGGGCAATGGCCTCTTCTTGAGACTCAGCTCCACACCCGCCCACCGCGGTGGCGCGTGGTGATTGCTGTGCATGGGATGTGACTCACTGCCCTCTAGCAAAAATAGAATGCTGAGGCACGAAGTCCTGCAAGGAAATTAGTGCTGGTGGTGGCTGGCATTGATGGCAGTTCGACGGTGCTGTGGCGCCAACTTATGCAAGGAGCTAAGTGCTGGCAGCGACTGACACAAACTAGACTCGAACTCATGGCTGCTACTGGCGATGCACAGTCGTCTTATCGTGGCATAGCCCTATCGTCGTGGTGGGGCTACTGGACTGCAAAAAAGGTCTATTTATCTGCCTCTGATGTGTGTTTCTTACAGCAAAACCTTGCACCTAGTCACATAGCCCATAGCAAGGGTTTTGACCAGTTGTGATGAAACTGCCTCGCCCACTACAGTGCACACCGCTGCGTGGTGCAGTCTTCCATTGAGTGTGGCTGGCCTGTATGTATGTTACTCTAACCCACATATCACCACACTACGGCCAGCAGCCTGTGGCTCCTATTGCAGTGTTTAAAGGTGGCTTTCTTACCACTTCTTACTAATTTCATTAAAATTCGTCAGTGGCACTATAAGTGAAGTGGATCTGTCTGACCACTACCAGTAAATTGCAGATCGTTCAGTCACTCATTCCCCTCAAGCAGACGGGAAAGTCCTATTGAATGACCAAGTACACATGCCAAGCAATTCATTAATTACACTAATAGATAAAATAATAGAATAACGCTCGCAAAAAGTATTAATATAATAACACTGCCCAATATAATAATGATAGAACCCAACATCTTTACACTCACTCATCCATGAACCCCTTCACAGAATATTGAAACGAAAAATCAAATCAGCTGTCACCAAAGTTTTCAACCACAGCTAACAGCAATATTTACGTTGTGAAAAACAGTGTACGACGAAGTAGTTGTATCGAGTGACAAAAGAACAATAGTCCACCACAAAAGAGTGGTAGAAACATGGTGAACAGTGTGTGGAAGGCGAGAACACTAAGATGGGATTATATGGCAATGATAAAAGTGGTAGTGCGACCTCCAGACCAGATGTAAGGAATCGCAGATCAGCAAATCGTAAGTAATTACTTTTTTTACAAAAAAATCGCGAAGTGAATTGTTTAATAAACTAAAACTAAAAAAAACCGTATCGTTGTAGATCCCGCTGATGATGCCCTAAAACAAGAGAAGGCGAAACGCGTATGGGACAAATAAGGTAACTAGAAACAGGAAAAGGCAGTTTTATTTACAAAACAAGTAACAATCCTCATTATTAGTAGCTAGAGTAGCAATGTGCATAGTCAACTCTTCCATCATTAATTCTCATGCAGTTTCCTCCTATTTTTTATTTCTCAAACTCTGAAACTCGTGAAGGTACTTTGAAAATGCCTGCCTCCAAATAGGATACTGATTGACAGCTTATCACCTCGTGCTATCATTGCTTGTCGAGTCTTATTAGCAAAGAAAAACTGTTTCGTGAAACCTGTTTAAACTGTTACTGGCCCTCTCATATGCTTCCGTATGGAACCTCCTATCGTCGTCATTGTTAGTGAGTCAGGGTGTCTATTTCAGACGTGAATCCTCGTGTGTTTTCGCACTTCAGTCACTTGTGCTAAGCTTACCTCGACTATTACAAACGGCAGTGTTGTATCGACGACTATCGTAGGCAGCGTCGATAGTCCTTCGGTGCGAACTTACCAGTGCAGATCGGAAGTTTCACACCGATGAGACGAATATTGGGAGCTCAGTCTTTCACAGTCAGCTATTACGAAGAATATTCACGAACAGTAGGCGGAAGTATTCCATTTTATTAGGCGGCGTCAACACCTATATTGATTGGCGGTATGCACGGATGACGTACACAGAATTCCTGTTTATGCTAATACAGAAAGATATTCAATCAATATTTAGCAATTTTGAAGGTGAAAATCGATAGCCTCAATGGCTTCGTAGGCCGAATGCACAAAACCACTTCTGGAAGTTCGGAGTTTTAATATGGAACTAATAAATAGACAACCTTTTTCACCTCTCTGTGATTGTGAAATTACGGACGGTAGTAGGGAATAAGTAATGTTTGACTGTAGCTTGAATAAGATTTCATCATAACCGTAATTTTATTTGCAAATATGTCAGTCATGGTTCGGATATTTGCTTATCTTCCTCGTAATGGGTCTATTAATCACCTACACACTGAGGGTAGATAAGACAATCCAAGCCAACTGGAGGGGCGGCATACAGATGCCTTAGCAGGACAGACAAAATTATGTTTAGCCAGCACATAAATTGACCACATTATTAGTCCATGGGAATTGAATGGCGAAATCAAATTCCTTGTGGAACCCAAAAATATATGTTCAAAGAGCTGCAGTTAGTGGACATTCTAATGCAAAAGGCTTACAAGAAAGTCTCGAAAGAATACTGAGCATTCGACGAAATCGTTGGAAGCTGAAGCAGTGAGTTAAAATTTGTGCTGCAGCCGGGAGCCGATCTCGCGACTGCTGGCTTATTAGGTGAGCATTATGGTGTACATAGCTACACGAACTACCCACGTCCAATACCCTCCCAACACAAACTCCAATTCACATCTCCCTCTTATATTGTCACTATTACCAGGGCTCTCCGACATTGGAATAGCACCCCAGCATTGGACGTAATGGGGAAATGCTGTACGACGAAATGACTCACGAATAGTTTATTCGATATACGACAGTGGTACAAGGTATTGATGTCTATCTGTTGACCATTTCTCTAAATGAGCATCAGTTCATCATTAAATCTTTGCACTTTACTGTTTCTTTTCCATTATTTTCGGTGTAAGTGTAATGGGCTGTAAATCGTGTTTTTCGTACCGGATGATAGAATTGGGAATGGGTAACCGTGTGAGTTAAACGCTAAGTCACAGTTTGTTTTCCTCGTAATCGCACACGTGCGGGCTTAGGTCGTGGCGGAACGAAGACGCGCACCGTCCAATATTCCGAGATTGGCTACACTCCGCGTACACGTTTACACACTTCATGATGGCCTCCATACGATGGAGGAGGGGAGAACCCGCCAGTGCAAATTCGTGCTCGGTGTGACATATCTGTATGGCGTCCTGCACGAAATTTATTGGTATTCTCATCTTATAACTACGTTGCTGTGTCCTAACAGGATAAGAGTACGGCGTTTTCTAGGTAATACCTGGGTGTATGGGCAACACGTGTCTCTCGTGAAATTCCAAAACTTACCTTTGCTGAATCCTTAGTTCAGAAAAAGGTTCCTCTTACTGCAAAAGACACGGACTACGGAGAGTAGAGAACTCGATAAATACTAATTTCTCGCAAAAGAATTCGTTAAAGTAGTTTAAAATGGTTGTCATTTGTATTGATGAGGCGAAACATTATGACCACCGACGTACTATCGATATAAAGCAGTCCAGGCGATAACAGCATCACCTGGTGAGGAACGACTGCTAGTCAGACACAAACACTGTGTATGTGGTATCGATGAGCGTGCTGTCCGTGTGTAGAACGGGGAAGGCGCGCCTTCTGTCTGAGTTTCACCAAGGGCAGGCTCGGCACCAGCGTTTCGGAAACTGCACGACTTGTAGGGTGTTCGAGGAGTGCTGTCGTGAGGGTCTTCAACACTTGGCGGAACCAAGATGAAATCACTTCTAGACGTCGCGGGGTTGGGCGACCACCCTTCACTACAGCTGTCGGACGTCGCAGGCTGGGCAAACTGGTAAAACAGGGCAGGAGGAGTACTATGGCGGAACTAACACCAGACTTTAATGCTGGGCAGAGTACAAGTGTGTCTGAACACACATTGCACCCAGCACTCCTAATGATGAGCCTGTGCAGCCGACGACCCATGCATGTGCCAGTGTTAACACCGCGACATCAGCAACTACGATTGAAATGGGCACATGTCTATTCGCATTGGACGTTGGCGCAGTGGCAGAGCGTTGCATGGTCTGACGAATCGCAATACCTTCTTCATCACGCCGATGGGAGGGATCGAATCCGTCGTCTTCCAGGCGAAGAGCTTCTCGACTCCTGCACTGCATGACGGAGACAAGTTGGCGGCGGCTCCATTCTGCTCTGGGGAAAGTTCGCGTTGGCATACAAGCGTCCAGTGGAGCTCGTGCAAGGCATTATGACGACCAAGAAGCATCGTGCACTGATTGCAGACAACGTACACCTCTTCATGGCAATCATGTTTCCTGACGGCAGTGGCATTTTTCAGAAACATAATGCGCCATGTCACAAGGCACTGAGTGTGATGGACTGATTCGAGGAACACGGTGCCGAGATCCAGTTGATGTGCTGGTCCCCCAACTAGCCAGATCTGAACCCAATCGAACACATCTGGGATGTGATGGAACTTGGCGACAGGGCTAATCGCCCCCCCCCCATTCCCTCTCCATAATTAACAGGAATTAGGTCACTTGAGTGTGCAGGTGAGGTGCCAACTCTCTCCAGAGATCTAACAAGGCCTCTTTGTTTCCATGCCACGACACGTCGCCGCTTTTACCCGTGCCAGAGGTAGACATACCTTCTACGAGGCAGCTGGTCATAATGTTTTGGCTGATCATTGTATGTCACCTACTTCAGAGTCGGTTTTCTAGGTAATTTGAGCAAATGCAATTATTTTATTTGGTATTAGTTGTTTCAGTGACTGTTCTTCAACTAATTAGTCTTCCTAACTGACGTAGCTATTTAGATGTGGCTGTCTGCTCATTCAGTTAACGAAACATACTAGTTCAACAAAGTAATTTTATTTTCTCGATGTTCTAATACGTCCAATTGGTCATTGCTAAGCTGTGTAGTAGACTGACTCAGAATGAATAGTTATCTGTGCTCTGGTACAGTGTCATGGTTTCTACATGTAAGCACCCTATCTTTCTGCATGAGTCTTATTCAACCACCTTATTATAATAACTGCGTTAAGTGTCAATGACCTCTGTATGAAAAGATAAAATTGGTATACTTTCTGTCCGAAAGTAGTTCATATCCTTTGCGTGTCCACAGACACTTAATTGAGGCTCGTATAGAACGCAAGTGTTCTTGTAAAATTATTAGCTAGTAGTCATATGTGAAGCTCTCCGCGACATTTGTGCAACTAATTTGTTTCGTTACATTTGTCAACTCTGTTTGATATCTGTCTGTCACAAAATTGTATCGCATTCAATTCAAAGTCGTTTACACCAAACGGCAGGACGCAGTAAAACTTGTAAAAACCTATCTTCTTTAGACAGAGTTTTGCTACATACAGTCTAGATCTTTCAGAACTTAACGGTTGATTTCCGTTAGACTTTTCAGCTTATCTTCTGATAGGCGTAATAGTGCTTTCACAGTTTTTCCTCAACTACTTGGCACGAATTGCCACAATTGTAACAGCTTCTGGTGTTAAATAGATCACAACTTTACCAGTTTTCTCCTTTCAGACAACAGAATTGATTTTTCATTGCTCTAGTTTCTAACACTGAACGCAGCAACTTATTCTACTGCAAAGCGCACTTACATGTGATAAGGCACCTCAAACATCGTCTTCTGTCATCTTGAGGGGCAGCGTGCATCTCTACTGTAATTAAATCTCTTTCTATGATACCTGTTTATGTATGAAATTCAAATAAAAATGCAGACCAGTACTCCAGACGTCCTCAATCCTGTACATAAATTATCACTCAGATTTTTACACTGTACTATAAATTAACAGTGTCGGGCAGTGCTTTGTCCTTTTTTATTTTATTTAATTTAATTTTTTTGCAGTAACATCATTGATTGGAGCAACGCTAGGTGGTACAGGTCTAGGTCCTTGGTTTTGCTTAAACCGATTTCAATGCGCTATCACAGTACGCTCAGACAACTCAGTCTCTGCGTTTACGAGGGATGTTAGCCGTAAAACAGAGTAAGGGCCCGTAAAATGAGTTCTTCTCATGCTTACTACTGGGATTTGGAGCTGCACAAGATCACCGGGTTTGTACTGTGGATGCCGAAGCGTAGCCCTGTGTTACTACGCTGCAACTGTCTTTGAGTAGTTTTGGTACTGTTATGCTTAACCTGTTTCCAAATTGACTTAAGACGGCGTGTCAATCCTTTTACTTCGCTCATAGTTACTCCTGGTGGGAGTTCATGGGACTTTCATAGACTGCCTCGTAGAGCACATATGCAGTTAATTCGTGCATACAGCTGTTATACTTCGAAGCGGCATAAGTGACATGTTTATCCCAATCTACTTGAATGTTTCCCACTTAATAAGACAACATTCGGACGATTGCCTTATGGACGCGTTCGAGGTGGTCGCGGCCTGCGGATGAAAGGGTGTTGTGCGCCATTTGTTGATTCTTAACAGTTTACGTTCTTGTACAAATAGTGCAAACATAACGTTGGAGCCTCGGCCAGTTAATATAACATAAAGGGTAAAACTCTATTTGGTTAGCGCTTGTAATTAATCTCAGCCGAATTCATATGCCTAGAGGCGTAGCCTATATAGCTTTCATCACCATTGTATTCCTAAGAAAGAACTTCGCCCACAGCATAACCAGATGCACCCGTGGAAAGAAAAAATGGTTTTCCGAAATCTTGGTGAATTAACAAAGACGAACTCGATATAACCTCCTTAACTTTTCTCTTAGCTATGTCACATTCATCTCTCCACTCAAGATCAGCACCCTTCTTTAAAAACTTAGTCAATAGTCGGCTATCACAGCATAATTCTCCACAAAACGGCGATAGTAATTTTCTAGTCTCCTAAACAATTGCAACTCTTTAACGTTTATAGATACTGGAAAATGGTCTACAGCTTCTATCAACCTAGGGTCTGGCTGCACTAATAATATTTCGCAGCTACTGGACTTGTAACTTAGCAAATGAGCATGTCTCTATCTTCTAACTCAGGTGTGCGTTTTGGAACCTAGACAATACAGTCCTTAATCTCTCTACGTGTTCGTCGATTGTCCTTGAAAAAATTTCTCTGCCATCCAGATACACGAAACATATAGTAGGCTTCGAACCTCTCGATAGTAAATCAGCGAAACTTTGTAAAGTGACATGCGCATTCTTTAGACCAAAAGACATACAGAGAAACTCATATAATCCAGTTGGAACTACAAAAGCGGTTTTGGGTCTATCTTGTTCTGCAGTAGAAATTTGGTGGTACGTAAAGAGCACGCCAGGGACAGTAAACTACTTACACTTCCCTAATCGCACCAAAGTTTCGGCGATACAGTGTGGAAGCTATGTGTCAGGTATAGTGACTTTGTTTACCGCTCTCATATCGACACACAGACGATAGGATGTTTTGAGATCACGTCGACAGGTGACTATCATGAGTTTCCAGAGAGTTGAATTATCCCTGCAGTAAGCTGCTACTGGATAGTTTCTTCAACAACAGACTGTAAATGAAATGGTAACATGTATGGATTCTGAGTCATCGGACTAGCGTCTCCTGTGCGAATTTCGTGCTGCACTAGGTCAGTTGCTGGCAAATACGGCTCTTCCTCGAACTGCCGCGCATATTCCTCCAGAACTGGGTGCAAAAGAGTCTGAACTGACTCAGGCAGATGTGCTAATTTCTCTCGCAACTGATTCCTTAACAGCGGCGTAATTGCATGTACCTTTCTCACTGGCAAATTATTCCTCTTACTGTGCTTAAAATGTTCTTCACATTGAGCTTCTGTTTCCATAAATTCTTCTTCACCTGCCAGTATCGTTCCACATGGAATCTCGTTGACCGAGATTGTCAACACAAACTAGCACTCTACACTTCATTCCTAAAACTTCTGGTTTACTTATGCTTCTATTAACGCGGAGAACTTTTCCCATACTGCCGCTGATTCTGAGATGGGTGTTAGTTTTTAACGTTTACATCTATTGGAGCTTGTGGAAGAGGCCTCAAACCTCGCGACTAATGTGCATGCTTCATGTCAAAACAGTGGGCTGCTTCACTGAATTGAACAGATCACGTCCTGCGATCTATCACCACCTGAAACGGTGCATGAAACCATTACCTAAAATGATACGGAGATCTCGTCTGCCTCTCCTCACTAATTTCCTGTCACTGGCATATTTATCGCGTCGATCTGCAGACAGACGAAACAAATTCCAGCCGGTGTTATTATCTCCTTACCTAAGCCACTTATACCGCGGCGGCATGAGTGCAAGCTTATCATGTTGGGACACAAATAAAACAGTAATCTGGGCTCTACTAACATGCAGATAGTCTCGCCGCAGAAGTTACCTTCTAGTACTAAATTCGCCACCTCGTTAACCCTTCTCTTTTTGGCTGGAGTCATAGTTCTGGCCAGGGGCGAGGATGGGTGGCAGGGCTTGCCCATCGCTTGTTTTCCCAGTGTGTATTAGTCCACTGAGGCCTTACATTTCTTCTATCATTTTGCGGAGAAGTCCTTTTTGGAAAACCATGTCTGTTGTGTTGTGGACATTGTCGCTTGGATGCCCCATCGTGTGGCATTTTGTGCAACAAAGTTCGCGACAACGCTCTGCAGTGTGGTTTGGCTTTTCACACCGCTGGCAACTGGTACCATTAGCGAAAACCCAGAGTGGTTCATTACTGCGCGCGGTGGTCGAAAAGGACCTTCCTTCTCTTCTGCGTATTAACGCTAATCGAACTGCCTCACGCAGGGAAGTGGGGAGGGCTACTTTTACTCACAATCTGCAGGTTAATTCCCCATACAAACACATCAATATCTTTGGCTTCGGCCTCCTCGATTAGAGCATCAAACAGGTTTGATTCTTCTCTTAGTGCGCAAGATACAGTTCCGATGCGATCAGCAAATGCTTTGAAATCTTCTTCGTCCTTCTGCCGGAGAGCCGATAGCCGATCTCGGTTATACCTGACAGCCCGCAGTGACGCGAAGTTTGTGGCAGCAGCGTGACGCCGTCTGGAAGAGCATGCCCACGCGGAAAAAGGGCCGTATATGGCCTAATGCGTTGACGGTATGCTTCGCACATGTTGACACGCGATGAGCGCGTAATATGAACTTCCGTGCGCAATTAGGAAGTCCAAGTTTCCTATTATTGCCACGTTATATGATAAGTACCAGGAAAATAGGCTCTTCCAGCTCGTATCCATCAAATTAAAGCGGTAACAATCCACAAAGGAAATATGTCAGCTGGACCTAGCGGTGAGCTAATCCCACTTGAGTTGACACTACTTTATTCATTCTGAACCTGGTCAGTATGAGAAAATAAATGGGAAGAGGTGGTGTTAGGAGAAAACCTTCAGAAGAAAAGTCTATTTCCAGACACCAGTGGAGGTTTTATGTCTCGAGATGCCAACGCCTAAGGGGTACAGTAAACTCAAACTCGCTACGGCAACAGAAGGCTGCTACAGTTAAACTGAAAGGCTTTACGGCCCCAAAGGGTGAAACTAATGGGGGTGTCTGGTCTTGGGACGAGATGGCAGGCAAGAGAGCATTCTCAATACCGATGCATTCTCACCAACCCGTCCGGCGCGCCCCACGTGCCCCCCCGCCCCCCCCTCCACCTTCACGAGCCCTCCTATTGGTGGGCAGAGGGTGCTCCTGTGGACGTTGCTCCAGCAGCGGTACTCAACATTGCGTCCTTAGTCAACGATATCATTATGGTATGATGTCTCGTGGACTAAACGTGGGTGTTACCCAAAAACATCTGGTACTATGTCAACCCAGGCTCAGTCACTGTCTTAGCGAAGATAGAGTACTGTCTGTCATATGACAGACAATTAAAATTGAAATTCGAAAAGAATTAGAAAATCCAGTTTTCCTCTCAATGAAACTGTTCACCATGCACATTGACATTCGATATCTTGAGTATTATCGAATGATTTAGACTGGCTTTTTATCTTTTAGCCTATTTGATCTAATGCCTTCATTATTCATATCTCAACGTTACCCATACATCTTCTACTATATTGTTCTACCCTATTTCAGTCAGTCGTTGACTTCAAATGCATTTATATATGATACATAATGGGGGTAAGAACTTCGCCCCAAGTCAGATTGCGAAATCTTTTACAGACAGTGATCCTCCTCTTGTCTTGATGGTAAAGTGTGCAAAATTTCTTCAAGATCAGGATGAAACTGTTGATTTTTAGGAATTACAAACAAGGAAACGGACACTCTTATTTACATATATAGAAATGACTTTCTGAGAAAAACTGAAGAAATTGCCGAAAGGTATACACACATTTGAAGCCTGGATTAATAGAAAGAAGCTCACATTGCTGAGAGTTTCAAAAGGCGCATTAGTCAACGACTGGCTGAAACAGGGAAGAGCAATGCAGTAGAAGATGAACGTGTAACGTTAAGAGGCGAATAATGAAGGTGGCAGATGATCAAATAGGCTAAAAGACAAATGTCCAGTAGAAATACTTGAATAATACTCAAGATATTTATTTTAATTGGTGAAGGGAAAAAAATATGAAAAGTCAGCAAATAAAGCAGCGTGAAGTTGACGTAGGCTTATAAGAAAGGAGACTGATAGAAAGAGCAAAACGACAGAGCAGGAATTCCTAGAAGAGAAATGTAAAGATGTATTACCATATATGATTAAGGAACAGATACATGCCGACCGTAGACAGATTAAAGAAACCTTTGCTGAAAACAGAAGTATCTACGTATACCTGCATGAATATTAAGAGCTCACATACATCATAGTACTGAAAGATGCAGTGAAAAATGGGACTATACAAAGAAAGTGAACTTGAAGACAATGTTATACAAAGAGAAAAGCAAGTAGATGAAGATGGGGTGGAACATATAACGCAGCGAGAAGAATGTAACAGAGCGCTAAAAGATCAAAATGGAAACAAAGACACCTGAAGCAAATGATATTCCATCTGTTATTGGTATCATTAAGGGTAGCTTTGACAACATTATTCCACCTTGTAGAGAAGATATATGACACAGGTGAAATACCTTCAGACCTCAAGAAGAATGTAATAAATACAATCCGAAAGAAGGCATGTGCTGACACGTGTGACTGGTACCAAACTATCAGTCTAACAACTCACATTTGAAAATACTGTCACGAATTATTTAAACACGAGCGGAAAAACTAGTAGAAGCTGTTCTACAGGAGGATCCGCTTGGGTTCAGGAGGAATGTAGGATCACGCCTGCCAGTACTGACTCCACAACTTATCTTAGAAGGTGAGTTAAAGAAAGCAAAACATACCCTTATAGCATTTTTAGATTTAGGTAAAGCGTTTGACAATTTTTGAAAATTTGTCTGGTTCCTTTTTACGTTTGTTAACGTCGGCTGATTTAAAACCATTATACTTTAGTTTCTTGAACCAGATCATAGTTTGATATCCTACGACAAGTGTTTTGGTCTAATCTAAAAGAACACGCAGACAACAGAAAGCATTTTTCTATCACATCGTAAAAAACACCTCATTGTTGAAGTCACATTTAATCACTGAGAATTCTGCTGTGATACGAGACTTAGTGAGTCATCTCGTACCTTAATTTCAAAAAACTACTGCAAGTGATATCAAAGACAAATTTCTAATGATTACTTATTGAATGTTTCTTTACATTCACAGTAGTGATACGGTAGAACGTAGTGCATCCGCAAGCATGCCGATCTTCAAGTTCCAGCTGCTAAAGAAATCTCAAAATATTAGCCCAACTGTTCCATGTGCATACCAAAGAAAGCTGCCATTAAAACCTGCGAGACTAAAAGATACGGTGGTAATGGCGGAGCAGTACTTACCAGATAATGACATATGGTAGTACGAAGCACTGAAGGGTATCTCAGGGGAGGCACGTGGAGACTGTACAGACTCCGTTACAGGAAACGATGACACTCCTTACATGCTGAACAGTCCACTTACTATCGTGACGGTTTTTGTTTAGTTTTGTTTGGACACGTGTATTAGAAGAACACGAGTCTTTATTACACATTAGGTTTATCATACCCTACATTATTGTTTTTAAATAAAAAGACATTCTCAGCTATCTAGCAATATTTTATAATATTTTAGTGAAATATGGATGTAACTCCATTTTAGGTTTATATTAATATATATGATGTTAATCGATAGAACTTTCAGATAATAGCCTTACCTGCTTAAAGTAGATGCTTACGAAATATGATAATCAGTTTTATGCCTGCCTGAGAAAATTAGTAAAGCTGTGCATCAACCCCTTCAATATGTCTCTTTCAAATTATTTGCCTTCCTGAAGTCTGTGAATTAAATATTTCTGTTTTTCATCGTCAACTTATGCTAATACAAAAGAGATTAGAAATTTGTTCAAGGTGTGAGTTCCTTATTCCAGTACCGCTGTGATATTCGTCAAGCTGAAGATCAAGTTGTGCTGCAGTTCTAATCAGCTGTAATTTTGCAAGAATCTGATTTGTTCTAACAACAGCAAGAATTATCTGTAGTTGTTAGCATAATTTTGAATATTGATGTACCAATAGCGTGAAAACACAATTGTGCTACATTTACATAATATGTGTTTTAGGAACGTCATACTGCAGGTTTTGTATTTTAGATAAATCTGCAAATGAATTACAAAGGTATGACGTATTAAAGCGTATATACATTCATTTGGAAACCTCAATAGAATCTAAAAATTATCCGTAAATTTGACTAAGCTGTATTAGGGGAAAAGTTTATCTCATGGTAGCGGTACTTGAAATGGAATTTCAAAAGAGGGAGGAGATATCTGTTGAATACCGCTCTTTTTCCTGCTGAAAGAGGAAAAGGAAACATTAACACGTCACACGTGGAGTAGCGCAGAGCGGCAATGAATAAACTCAGAAAGGGAACAAAGGGATATGAAATACTTGGTTTTTAATATGCAGGAGGATATGTGTCGTGCACCAAGAGGAAATTAAACCTGCGAGCTTGCCTGCGCTACTTGGCGCTTCTGATCTCACATACATTATATGTTGTTTCATATTCTCTGCTGATCTGAAGGATTCTGTTGAAATTCAAAACATCATTATGTCATTTTTTTAGAGGTTACTAAATTCTAAAACTTTTACTCCGTAAATAGTTGTGAGCTTTACAGTCTGGCAGGTTTTTAATAGTAAATAAGAAAAGAACAACAGAGAACAACATCTTATGTATGCACATAGATAAGTTCAACAAGTAATAAAAATGACAGAGGGATATAATCACTTAATAACATTTACTTCCCTTCCAAATCTTATGACTGATAGTATAATAATACGTTTCAGGTAGTAAACATCACATTAAGGAGGCAAAATACAGCCTTCCTATCTGCAGGCAGAACTGTATGAGATGTTGGCACAGCACTCACAGCATCGATTGTCTATGGAGATCCTATACCACCTGTTAGAAAGTATACCACACTTCTCACACTTCTGACAAGAAGCCTAGAAGCGACAAACTTTCCTATTAACTGTTCTAGTGTTGTGAAATAAATGTTAAGGTGTTGTTGGATTTTCAAATATCAATCTATGAAACGAATTTCTTAATTATATGTTGTGGACACGGTTATATGCTCCATCTTTAGTTTCTGTGTGTAAGGATTTTAATTATAGGTGATTGAAAGGACATCAATCGCTAAGTATAAATGAATGAATAAATAAATAGAGAAAAATTATACGCAGTACCTACAGATGGTTAAGGTATACTACACCTTCGCAAGATAATAACAGATTATTAATGCACCACGTCGGTAAAATGTTGCAACAGTTCTAATTAAGGGAAGCAGTAGTGAATCTAGGAAGAGCGGAGATGTGGGGTTATTATATTCTGAAGTTCCACTTACGCATATTGTAGATTATGATTAGGTACAATCTGAGTCTACCCTATGTGCACGATATAAGAAAAGAACGACTCAGACCACTGGCAGCATAACTGAATCGTGGCAACACACAATAAATAAGACTAGTACGAGACCTGACGCATTGATCACAGAAGCTGAACATTTAAGAGGATTTGTCACTGCAGATCACAACCGATACCACTTTTGCCAAATCATTATCTTGAGGCTAAAAATAGCAGCAGTTTCTTCTTTTAATATAAATTTTTAACTTTTTAAGAACAACTCAAGTTTCATTCTCTACCAGGTAGAACGGTGCGGTCGTTTCGATACCCGACGCTTTGTGGAGCCATTTCTTTGCAGGCAAATGCCAGGCTAGCTATGTTACAGGACAGATTTTCCCAAAGCTTTTGACTAACATAATTGAAACTAGACCACCAAGTCAATTCAAACTACAAGCAATGTACGAAACAATACGTGAAACTGAAACGAACACCAACGACTGTGAATTTAAGAAATGTATCTTCAGTTTATTATTGTGCAATGATGAAAGTTAAGTGTAATTTTCCTTGGGTCCACTGGCTGACTGTGAGAAGGCAAGGGCCACAGGGATAGAATAGCAAGCGGGTCGTAAAACTGATTTCCACAGAAAGGCGGAATCCCCGGCGGTATGCAATACGCAGCAGGTGCTATTTGGGATAGTGCTCAGCGTCCCTTTGACAGCCGCATCTGGGGCGGTTATAAACTAGCATTGTCGAAGCAGCGAAAGGAACGTACTCAAAAAAGACAGGATGGGAAAACATGAGACACTCACGAGAGGAATTTGCAGGACTCAAAAGAGGGTAGCATTAATGTATGTGGAAGTTTTGTAGTAGAGCTCAGGAGTTGCTCAACAAAATTATTAGTGGAGATGAAAGCTCGCAAGTGTCTTCACGCAGCCGCTATCTTTGCCAAAATCGTGAAACCAACCTCATAGTAGGACAGAACTTCTGCTTTCTGATCCTCCTCCGTTGTCCCCCCCCCCCCCCCCCCACCTATGTTATTGTTTAATCACAGCAGATTCCGTAAGAAGAGGAAGATTGCTAATATTTTTACGTATTTTTCATTAGATGAAACTCAGAACGTTCACAGCGATTGGATAACGCGAATCCGACGCTGGCAGAACCAGCAAGGTTTATGGAAAGCCAGTTCCAGAGACAGCGAGGACTTCGTTTTCATATGATCTTCCAGCGGACAATGCTTCAGCTGATGACGTTTTAAGATTGCCTCGTAGCTGATCACAGATGCTGGGGTCGAACTCGTAACTTTCGGCTACTACTGCAGCCATTCCCTGTATCTGATGTTTGGAATGGTGGTAAGCAAGTGTAGCATTTGCACATGATACGACGGGCAGACGCCTTGTAATTTGTTTCAGTCTTGTCATTCTGAATTAATTCATGTAGACATCTAATTGAATTCAAAATTCCCTTAGGAAATGGAACAGGTGCTCAACTGTACTTTCGTATTTCTTTCCTTTACTCTGTTATCTAATTCAGCAATCACTGGCAGTTACCGTGGACGTACCTAGTTGTGTATCACTATTATCATTGCCTATCCAGTACCACCCAACTGTTCCAGGATGTTGTCGTTTATGTTTAACAAATCATTAGAAGCATTGTGCACTTCATAATTATACGACTGGCCATTAAAATTGCTGAACCAAGAAGAAATGAAGATGATTAACAAGTATTCATTGGACAAATATATTATACTAAAACTGACATGTGGTTACATTTTCACGCAATTTGGGTGCATAGATCCTGAAAAATCAACCACCTCTGGCCGTAATAACGGCCTTGGTACGCCTGGCCATTGAGTCAAACAGAGCTTGGATGGCGTGTACAGGTACAGCTGCCCATGCAGTTTCAACACGATACCACAGTTCATAAGGAGTATTGACTGGTGTATTGTGACGAGCCAGTTGCTCGGCCACCATTGACCAGACGTTTTCAGTTGGTGAGAGATCTGGAGAATGTGCTGGCCAGGGCAGCAGTCGAACATTTTCTGTATCCAGTAAGGCCCATACAGGACCTGCAACATGCGGTCGTGTATCATCCTGCTGAAATGTGGGGTTACGCAGGGATCGAATGAAGGGTAGAGCCACGGGTCGTAAAACATCTGAAATGTAATGTCCACTGTTCAAAGTGCCGTCAATGCGAACAAGAGGTGACCGAGACCTGTAATCAATGGCATCCAATACCATCACGCCAGGTGACGAATACATGCTTCCAATGTGCGTTCACCGCGATGTTGCCAAACATGGATGCGACCATCGTGATGCTGTAAACAGAACCTGGATTCATCCGAAAAAATGACGTTTTGCCATTCGTGCTCCCAGGTTCGTCGTTGAGTACACCATCGCAGGCGCTCCTCTCTGTGATGCAGCGTCAAGGGTAACCGTAGCCATGGTTTCCGAGCTGATAATCCACGCAAACGTCGTCGAACTGTTCGCGCAGATGGTTGTTGTCTTGCAAACGTCCCCATCTGTTGACTCAGGGATCGAGACGTGGCTGCACGATCCGTTACAGCAATGCGGATAAGATGCCTGTCATCTCGACTGCTAGTGATACGAGGCCGTTGGGATCAAGCACGGCGTTCCGTATTACCCTCCTGATCCCACAGATTCCATATTCTGCTAACAGTCATTGGATCTCGACCAACGCGAGCAGCAATGTCGCGATACGATAAACCCCAATCACGATAGGCTACAATCCGACCTCTACAAAGTCGGAAACGTGATTTCTCCTCCTTACACGAGGCATCACAACAACGTTTCACCGGACAACGCAGGCCAACTGCTGTTTGTGTATGAGAAATCGGTTGGAAACTTTCCTCATGTAAGCACGTTGTAGGTGTCGCCACCGGCGCCAACCTTGTGTGAATGCTCTGAAAAGCTAACATTTATATATCACAGCATCTTCTTCCTGTCGGTTAAATTTCGCGTCTGTAGCACGTCATCTTCGTGGTGTAGCAATTTTAATGGCCAATAGTGTACTTGTATTATCTGTTCTGTGTTTGGAGTCAAGTCCTTTCGTTTCAGTAATAAACAAGACTTTACTGTGAAATTCTGTTCCACTAGTTGGTTAGAAGTCTGTGCGAGCTATGGTGCACAAAATGTTTCACGTTTAACTGGGCCACTACTTTTCAAATTCCGATGTACAGTAACATCCGCTGCGTGCCTTTGTCTTAACTCCCCGCATCATCTTATGGGACGTAGTCTGTTCACTGCGTAGGTCACTGGCTTCAGTTCTTGACAGTATCACACGGCATGGTTTAAACTCAACTGTACTCTCGCAGCTAGCAGTGGAACATACGGAGACCCAGTGCGAAATATTTGGGAGGGAATTTCCACTAAATAAGCAAAGAAAAGTCGTACGGCACGAATAGATGGGAGATCCTAAAGATCAGGTCCAGCAGCCTACTTGCAAAGGTTTTCCCTATCCTCCGCCACCACCGCACCTTTCTGTGGCGAAGTATGAGAGCTATGTGTGTAAGTTTATCTGACAAGTGTAGTCAATTGATGCACAGTCAACACGGATTTAGAAAACATTGTTCTCGTGAAGGCTTTTCACTGACACGAAATGTTGAGTGCTATTGACAAGGGATTTCCAATTTATTCCGTGATTCTAGATTTCCAGAAGGTTTTTGACAATGTATCACACAAGCGGCTTGTAGTGAAACTGTGTGCTTATAGAATATCGTCTCCGTTATGTGACTGGATTCGTTTTTTCCTTTCAGAGAGGTCACAGTTCTTAGTAATCGACTGAAAGTCATCGAGTAACACAGAAGTGATTTCTGGCGCTCCCCAATGTAGTGTTATAGGCCCTTTGCTGTTCGTCATCAATATAAACGATTTAGGAGAGGGTCTGAGCAGCCGTCGTGGGTTCTTTGCAGATGACGCTATCGTTTGTCGACTAGTAAAGTCATGTGAAGATCAAACAAATTGAAAAGCGATTTAGAAAAGATATCTGTATGGTGTGTAAATTGGCGACTGACCCTAAAAAACGAAAAGTGTGAGGTCATCCACGTGAGTGTTCAAGGGAATCTTTTAAACTTCGGCTACGCGATAAATTCTAAAGGCCGTCAATTCAACTAAATACCTAGGAATTACAATTACGAAAGACTTAAATTGGAAGGAACACACAGAAAATGTTGTGGGGAAGGCAAACCAAAGAGTGCGTTTTATTGACAGGACACTTAGAAAATGTAACAGATCTATTAAAGAGACTGCCTACACTTCGCTTGTCCATCCTCTTTTAGAATACTGCTGCGTGGTGTGGTATCGTTACCAGGTAAATAAAGTTTAAAGAAGAGCAGCACGTTTCGTATTATCGCGAAATAGTGGAGAGATAGTCACTGAAATGATATAGGATTTGGGGTGGACATCATTAAAACAAAAGCCTTGTTCGCTGCGGCGTGATTTTCTCACGAAATTCCAATCACCAACTTTCTCCTCCGAATGCGAAAATATTTTGTTGACGCCGACGTACATCGGCAGAAACGATCACCATAATAAAACAAGGGAAATCGGAGCTCGCACCGAAAGATCTAGGTGTTCGTTTTTTCCGCGCGCTGTACGAGATTGTAACAATAGAGAAGTATTGTGAAGGTGGTTCGATGAACACACTGCCAGGAACTTAAATGTAATTTGCGGAGTATCCTTGTAGATGTAGCTGTAGATGTAGATGACTAAAGTGGTGTGTTTGTACTGTAGTGTCGTGTTCATGTTGGAGATAATGAAAGAAGGGAGAGAGTCGAAATCAATGCCAGCACACAGCTGAGCTTAACGCTCTCATCCGACAGATGGATTACCATAACACCTCACCTCCTCTCGTTGGCCAAACGCTGACAGTGAAAATTTAATCCACGACCAGGTTTCTAAGCGGCTTACCTTCGAGTCGAGCACCACCGCAGATGCCAGCATTGCTGACATCTGTAACATAATTTGCCACAAACGTTTTGTACTTGTCTTACATTACACAGGGGTTAATGTTGTTCATTGTCGCTTATAAGGAAAATACAGGATGTAAAAGGTATAAGTATCGCAAACAAGTCACAAACTTTACGACCTGATGTTCTCTAGATGGTCATAACTATACCAGTAAAAGGACTTTGCCTGTCAATATGGACTCACCGTTTTGCATTCATGTGTCCACACACCAACACTGCTCCTGCTGTCCAGGAAAAACAAGCACTAAGCTCTTTCCACATATACTTGGAGGTACTAATCAACCTGATAACATACGACTTAAATTGTTAGCTTGCAAATGACGTAAATACTGGTGTAACGTCGTTCAGTACACCATCCTCAGTCACCAATAGAAATACATGCATTTATACTCATTTCTCCCAGTATGGAACATACACGACGCTATTCGGAAAGTAAGTGGTGCGAAATGGAAACCACAGTGAAAATCCGATGAAGCTTTGCAGAGATGCGTTGGGCAGTGCCTCTAATATGCCCGACGATCGCGTTACGCCGCTCATTTCAGATCTGAGTGCCCAGTGAGCACGTAAGGATGCTTAGGACAATAGTGTCTCCCACTAAGCATGAGGGCCTGCTGTGAGATTTCGTCTGATGTCATGCAGCCCACATAACAAAGCTGTCATACATTTCCTTGTGCATGATAACTCTCGGCCGCACTCTGCAGGGGCAGTGAAGATGCCCCTGCAGCGTTTTCATTGAGAAGTGTTTGATGACACACAATAAGACCCAGTAATTGACTCACTCTGAGTTTCATCTTTGCTAGCCGCTGGCTATGGAGACCGTCTTCTCGCACAGACAACGACCTGTAGACTGGCGTAGAGAATTGGTAGGAAGCAGAGGCGGCTCACTTCTATGAACGAGGGTATTGGAGAGTTGGTACAACGCTACGACAACTGTCTAAATCGGAGCGGCGACTAAGCAGAGAAGTAGCTGGAAGGTGTAGCTACTGTTGCAAATTAAAAGTTTTGATTTTCACAGTGGTTTCCATTTTGTGACCGACCAGACCTTATTTTCCGAATAGGTCTCGTATCAATAAACTTACTTAAGACTGACCTGCGACTCCTTAACTACTGGAGAGTATAGTTACAAAAAACCACCAACCACATTAGATCTAAATCATAAACACGAAAAATCTGTTTCCGCAAACACAATTATCAGTGAACTGCTCAAGTGTCCACTTGCAACCGATAGGGAAGGATAACCCTTCTCAAGACTGAAAGAACATGTTATCAGGATATACGATATTATTCAGACAAGTGATGATTGCATGACGAATGGAACGTAACTGCCTGTCAAACGCATATAACCAAACGGCTCTCGTACGCTAAAAATATAAAGCATAAAGTGAAGCAACGAACGTCCGATTTGCAGATAGTAACCATCTGCTGAGAGCAGACTGAAGGAGATGTAGTTGACTGAAATAATATGGGAAGAGCTGACGCCAAGCATGACAGGAAGACAGGAAGAAAGAAGAATGTTGATTCGTTGCAAAATAAAGAGTGTGAAGAAGCAGTAAGCGACGGGAAGGAAAACTAGAGTGTAGCCTCCCATCGAAGAAGAAATCATTCGAGATGAAGCTCAGATTCATACAGTGCAGTGAGAACTTAGAAAGAAATCTGTCGTGAACCATTTCGACATTCGGCATCATCCATTCTGTAAAAACACAGAAACATAACGTAGGATGGGCGTACAGGAAATGTTCTTACATGAATTTGAAACTGTGTCTTAGTCACTATACAACCTCCTTTGCGCTTACAACCTCGGTGTTAAGCACCCATAAACTCTTAAACAACCCCCTTTGGTAGAATTAAAGGAAGAATTAAGTGCAGCTAGAATACAATAGTGGCATCTATTACTCAATGCAGTTCTGTTTAAATTGTTAAAGCGGAATGAGACGTTAGAAATATTTGAGAAACTGGAGGAAAAGTTGCGATTCGGAGGAATAATGAACATAATCTACGAGAGCGTGCTGCAAAGTAATGTGTACGAATTTTTTGTTCTACACTCAACATTGGCTGAGTTATTACATGCCACGCATATTACATGCATGACTTTCTCGCTTCCCTGGCGCAATTTGCCTCTAGACGTCTCTGAATTGTAGCGTGTAACATGGCGGTGTGTCACATAGCTATGTTGGTGAGTCAGAAATAACGTTCTGTAATCGAGTTTCTAACCACGGAAATAGGTGCCTCCAATTGAAACCCATACAGTACTGGAAGATATGTGCGATAGTGATTATACTGACATCAGTAATGTGCGGTGTTGAGTTGGTCGTGAACGTAATGAAGGAAATATGTGGTGCTAATTTCAACGTGCGTCACAGATCTCAGAGTGGATGACCGCGTACGGCAACCGACAGGACTAATCGGAAATGGGTTGATGAACTGGTCAGAGTAAATCTTCTGAAAAAGCAGACACGCCTGTTAGGTAAATGTGGCATATCATGAGAACTCGTACCCGACACCATTTCAGAACTGCGATACAGGAAACTATGGGCACGGAGGTGCAGCGACTGCTCACTTCTAACAAGAGGAGAGTTCTTTCACGTTTTGAGCGTGAAGGTGATGGGTTTCATCATCAACGTTGTGAAAGCTGATGAGAGCTGGGTTGACCTCGAACATCAGTGAAGTTCCGCCACAAGGGATCACTGGCGCCAAAGAAGTTGAAGACCGTGTCATCAGCAGACAAGGTCATGCTTACAGTGTTCTGGGAAGTTCAGGATGAGATGCATATGGAATTCATGTCTAAAGGCACCACCATGGAGCCGGCCTAAGTGGCCATGCGGTTCTAGGCACTGCAGTCTGGAACCGCGAGACCACTACGGTCGCAGGTTCGAATCCTGCCTCGGGCATGAATGTGTGTGATGGCCTTAGGTTAGTTAAGTTTAACTAGTTCTAAGTTCTAGGGGGCTAATGACCTCAGAAGTTGAGTCCCATAGTGCTCAGAGCCATTTTGAACCACCATAGACTCTGAAAGATACCTCAAGATCCTCAGGAAACCGAAAGAACGAATTCGAAGAGTTCATCGACACATGGGGGCCCCTAACCTTCAGCATGATAATACCAGAACACACACGAGTGCTGCGACATCTGCAACAGTCCGACGACTTGCATTCACTGTCATTGATAATCCTCCAGACAGTCCTCACATGGAAACATCAAATTTTCATCTGATTCCAAAACTTAAAGAATACTTTTTGGAATCTCACTTTAATAACGACGAAGTGGTGTCAGCAGAGGTGAGGTTGTTGCTGCGTCAACGAAGTCAAACATTATACAGTGACGGTTTCAACAAACTGTCTCTCGTTGGGAGAAATGTGTTTGCTGCCAAGGTGACTGCGTAGAGAAATAAGTATGTAGACATGGAGAATAAAGATGGAGAATATTAAAAACGCCCGTTTTATTTAAAAAGTTTTGGGAGGTTTCACATAAAAAAATTCGGAGACATTACTCCTCAGCACGCCCTAGTACAAATAATTATGAAACCAAGCACCTTTGCCAGGGAATAAAGGACTTGATTTATTAAGTACAGTGACCATCATGCATAGGACCGATAGGATAGATAATCGGAACAAATATGCAAGTTGCGAAAAAGAGTAGAAACCAGCTAACATACCAGTGGTGGAGAACTTACTACGTAATATTAAATAGCACTTCATAGTGTCATTTACATGTTAGATGAGAGGAATCACAAATTCTTAAACTGCACATGAGTGTGATATTTGCTTATTAAATAAAAATGAATGACAATATTTTAACCGCAGATGAGCGTGGCATTTGCAAATTATACTGTAGGACTAGCAGTGCCAGCCCCAAGGAAGTAAAGAAATTGGACACAAACATGTATTTTTATGAACAAAACTCCTTTGGACCGCATTTATTCAAATACAGTTTACAAGTCCCCCCTAATTGTGAAAAAGGAAATAATAATTTTTCCCTCCATCAGTAACGTAGAAGAGTTTCCGCGTCATTATCGGGCTATTCAAACCGTGTTTGCTATGAGACAAACTGAACTGGCAGGCCGGCTTTAGTGAGAGCTGTAGTGCCTTTTACAGGCGGTGGTCACCTGCTATCGGTGCAACGGAAGACGAGCCGCAGTAAGCAGACAGCGCCGGCCGCGGTGGTCTCGCGGTTCTAGGCGCGCAGTCCGGAACCGTGCGACTGCTACGGTCGCAGGTTCGAATCCTGCCTCGGGCATGGATGTGTGTGATGTCCTTAGGTTAGTTAGGTTTAAGTAGTTCTAAGTTCTAGGGGACTCATGACCACAGCAGTTGAGTTCCATAGTGCTCAGAGCCATTTGAGCCATTAAGCAGACAGCGTCTCGTGGCTGCAGCAAGGCAGAGGCCAAGCGTGCTACAGACGGCTGGCCTCCTCTCCCCATTGCGCGACTCGATCACAGTGCCTCCAGGCCGGGCTGTGTGACCATGGTCATGGCCATCCAATAAAACTATTGTTCACCATCCTTCTTAAAGGATCTGTGCCACCCGCAGTTCCCGCGGCTGGACGACCACACGCAGACGTCACTGAGGGTGAAATTTCTTCACTGCCAAACTTGATGTCGCCAATTAAAGGTAAAAATCTTGTATTTTGTCGATTTGTCACCTCCTTCTCCTGTGCTAAAATCTCCATCCACGTCAGTGCTCTCTTCTCCACACTTTCTCTACAGGAGAGCACAAGCAACCACTAAACGGCATTATTTCCTTATGAAACTGCATATCGGTATTTCTCATTAGCGTCCCACGTTCTATAGAGGCTTCCAATTTTCCCTTCCATCCGTTGTCCTACTCTTCGAGCAACAGCATTGAAAACAATTTGGCAAGTGACATCTGGGATGTGTCCTGGAGGACTGGCAGGGGGGCGTTCTCATCTGTCATCGTCAGCCTCTACTTCCCTCCAGGAAAGTGTCCAGGACGGGGGTGGCCAGGCCTCTATCCAAAGTCCGTCAGAACATCAAAATCGAGGATTTCAAACTAAAATAAATCAAAGAAATATCTTATTTTAGCAGAAAAATTGTACAATAAGACCATTTCCTGGAACATGTCACACATGTGTGCAAAACTTAAGGAGGGAAGTGACCTTTTCTAGATGTGATACTGTGAAGTAACACAGCTCGATAAAACTTGGACTATACATAGAAAGAACACTTATAGTATAGAACATAAGGTAAATGAAAGAAATACTCAAAACGATGAACTGAAATGACACTTTTAAAAAAAAAATTACAAGCGATAGTCAGATGAAACACCTAACACAGTGGGGCCAAGGAATGGATCCATTCAATAGTAATCACCATACGCCTTAAGACGTTTATCCCACCGGGAGATGAGACGATCAAATCCTGTTTCGTAGGAAACGGTCGCATCCACAATGTCATCCATTCTTGTACTTCCTCGTCTGGATCAAACCGACGTCCATGCACTGCTCCACCTCGCCAAAGATGTGAAAAATCACCTGGTGAAAGGTCCAGACTGTACAGAAGATGTTGCAGTGTTTCCCAAGCAAATCGCCTTCGTACGACTGGGAGTGTGAGGGCGGGCGTTGTAGTGCAACAGGATGATTTCATCCGACCGCAATCCTAGGCATTTGGACTTGACGGCAGGTAGCAGTTTGTGAAAAGTACCTTTACAATACTGTACACTGACTGTTGTTCCACGCTCTAGTAATTCGACGAGCAGACGTCCCCTTCAGTCGAAGGAGATTATCAACATTATTGCTGTATTGGAACTTGCGTGAAAAGCTTCGGTTTTCTTTGGCAGGGGAGATGTGGGAAGTTTCCACAATTGGAGTTGTCGTTTGTCCTCGGGCCGCCTGACGGAATCATGTCGTTACACGATAGCACCCACCCCCGCACTGCCAATCACACGAAGGCTACACTTTTGCAATTTGATGGGGAAACACAGTGACATCTTCCGTATAGAGCGGATCTTTCATCGTGATTTTCACATCTTTGGCGACCTAAGGAAAGACGTACGTGGACGTCCGTTTCAGTCGGGTGAGGAATTGTAAGACTGGATGCGGTTGTGGATCCTCTCTCCAGACGGTGAGACGTGTGGTGATTTTTTTTTTTTTTTTTAATTGAATCATTCCATGGTCCCGTTGTGGCGGCTGTTGGGTTTTCATTTGACTGTACCTCATATTACACTGAAGTCAACCCGATTTATGATGATCCAATTGATATTACAAAAGCTGAGACACAGTTCTTTGTGGGATGTTGCAAATTGCTCTTGGGGCATACTGATGGTGTGAACAGTGAACGCAAACTATTGCACAACTGAGGGCTGGGGAGACACTGCACACCACTCAGCTGTACTTAAAACTGAGGTTACCTTGTAGATCCATAACACAGGTGGTGGAACGGAGTGATTGTTGTTGTTGTTGTTGTTGTGATCTTCAGTCCTGAGACTGGTTTGATGCAGCTCTCCATGCTACTCTATCCTGTGCAAGTTTCTTCATCTCCCAGTACCTACTGCAACCTACATCCTTCTGAATCTGCTCAGTGTATTCATCTCTGGGTCTCCCTCTACGATTTTTATCCTCAACGCTGCCCTCCAATACTAAATTGGTGATCCCTTGATGCCTCAACACATGTCCTACCAACCGATCCCTTCTTCTAGTCAAGTTGTGAAACAAACTTCTCTTCTCCCCAATCCTATTCAATACTTCGTCATTAGTCATGTGCTCTACCCATCCAAACTTGCACCACATTTCAAAAGCTTCTATTCTCTTCTTGTCCAAACTATTTATCGTCCATGTTTCACTTCCATACATGGCTACGCTCCATACAAATACTTTCAGAAATGACTTCCTGACACTTAAATCTATACTCGATGTTAACAAACTTCTCTTCTTCAGAAACGCTTTCCTTGCCATTGCCAGTCTACATTTTATACCCTCTCTACTTCGACCATCATCAGTTATTTTGCTCCCCAAATAGCAAAATTCCTTTGCTACTTTAAGTGTCTCATTGCCTAATCTAATTCCCTCAGCATCATCCGACTTAATTCGACTGCATTCCATTACCCTCGTTTTGCTTTTGTTGATGTTCATCTTATACCCTCCTTTCAAGACACTATCCATTCTATTCAACTGCTCTTCCAAGTACTTTCCTGCCTCTGCCAGAATTACAATGTCATCGGCGAACCTCAAAGTTTTTATTTATTCTCCATGGATTTTAATACCTACTCCGAATTTTGCTTTTGTTTCCTTCACTGCATGCTCAATATACAGATTGAATAACATCGGGGAGAGACTACAACCCTACCTCACTCCCTTCCCAACCACTGCTTCCCTTCCATGTCCCTCGACTCTTATAAGTGCCATCTGGTTTCTGTACAAATTGTAAATATCCTTTCGTTCCTGTATTTTACCCCTGCCACCTTCAGAATTTGAAAGAACGTATTCCAGTCAACATTGTCAAAAGCTTTCTCTAAGTCTACAAATGTTGGAAACGTGGGTTTGCCTTTACTTAATCTAGCTTCGAAGATAAGTCGTAGGGTCAGTATTGCCTGACGAGTTCCAACATTTCTACGGAATTCGCGTTAGTATTTCGCAGCTGTGACTTATTAAACTGATAGTTCCGTAATTCATCTGTCAACACCTGCTTTCTTTGGGATTGGAATTATTATATTCTTCTTGAAGTCTGAGGGTATTTCGCCTGTTTCATACATCTTGCTCACCAGATGGTAGAGTTTTGTCAGGACTGGCTCTCCCAAGGCTGTCAGTAGTTCTAATGGAATGTTGTCTACTCCCAAGGCCTTATTTCGACTCAGGTCTTTCAGTGCTCTGTCAAATTCTTCACGCAGTATTATATCTCCCATTTCATCTTCATCTACATACTCTTCCATTTCCATAATATTGTCCTCAAGTACAACGCCCTTGTACAGACCCTCTATATACTCCTTCCACCTTTCTGCTTTCCCTGGGTTTCCATCTGAGCTTTTGATATTCATACAAGTGGTTCTCTTTTCTGAAGGTCTCTTTAATTTTTCTGTAGGCTGTATCTATCTTACCCCTAGTGAGATAAGCCTCTACATCCTTACATTTGTCCTCTAGCTATGCCTGCTTAGCCATATTGCACTTCCTGCCGATATCATTTTTGAGACGTTTGTATTCCTTTTTGCATGCTTCATTTACTGCATTTATATATTGTCCCCGTTCATCAATTAAATTCAATATTTCTTCTGTCACCCAAGGATTTCTACTAGCCCTCGTCTTTTTACCAACTTGATCCTCTGCTGCCTTCACTACTTCATCCCTCAAAGCTACCCATTCTTCTTCTACTGTATTTCTTTCCCCCATTCCTGTGAACTGTTCCATTATGCTCTCCCTGAAACTCTGTACAACCTCTGGTTGTTTCAGTTTATCCAGGTCTCATCTCCTTAAATTCCCGCCATTTTGCAGTTTCTTCAGTTTTAATCTACAGGTCATAACCAATAGATTGTGGTCAGAATCCATATCTACCCCTGGAAATGTCTTACAATTTAAAACCTGGTTCCTAAATCTCTGTCTTACCATTATATAATCTATCTGAAACCTGTCAGTATCTCCAGGCTTCTTCCACGTATACAACCTTCTTTCATGATTCTTGAACCAAGTGTTAGCTATGATTAAGTTGTGCTCTGTGCAAAATTCTACCAGGCGGCTTCCTGTTTCATTTCTTACCCCCAATCCATATTCACCTACTACGTTTCCTTCTCTCCCTTTTCCTACTGCCGAATTCCAGTCACCCATGACTATTAAATTTTCGTCTCCATTCGCAATCTGAATAATTTGTTGTATTTCATCATACATTTCTTCAATTTCTTCGTCATCTGCAGAGCTAGTTGGCATATAAACTTGTACTATTGTAGTAGGCGTGGGCTTCGTATCTATCTTGGCCACAATAATGCGTTCACTATGCTGTTTGTAGTAGCTTACCCGCATTCCTATTTTCCTATTCATTATTAAACCTACTCCTGCATTACCCCTATTTGATTTTGTGTTTATAACCCTGTAGTCACCTGACCAGAATTCTTGTTCCTCCTTCCACCGAACTTCACTAATTCCTACTATATCTAACTTTAACCTATCCACTTCCCTTTTTAAATTTTCTAACCTACCTGTCCTATTAAGGGATCTGACATTCCATGCTCCGATCAGTAGTACTCCAGTTTTCTTTCTCCTGATAACAACATCCCCTTGAGTAGTCCCCGCCCAGAGATCCGAATGGGGGACTATTTTACCTCTGGAATATTTTACCCAAGAGGACGTCATCATCATTTAACCATACAGTAAATATGCATGCCCTCGGGAAAAATTACGGCCGTAGTTTCCCCTTGCTTTCAGCCGTTCGCAGTATCAGCAAAGCAAGGCCGTTTTGGTTAGTGTTACAAGGCCATATCAGTCAATCATCCAGACTGTTGCCCCTGCAACTACTAAAAAGGCTGCTGCCCCTCTTCAGGAACCACACATTTGTCTGGCCTCTCAACAGATACCCCTCCGTTTTGGTTGCACCTACTTTACGGCTATCTGTATCGCTGAGGCACGCAAGCCTCCCCACCAACGGCAAGGTCCATGGTTCATGGGGGGAGTGATCATCTGTGGTTAAAAAAAACAATGGAAAAGAGGTTTCTGATAAAAACAAAAAAAAAAGACTTGACTGCGGTGCAAAACATTTTGAGTAGTTTATACATATATTCCTTTGAGGGATGTAGTATCTGTAATTTTTTTCTTTATAGGGATAACGCCAGAAAGTCACTAAAAATAACGAAATAAAAATGTGCGGATAAGAGGAAATGTCCGGCGTCGTGCACGAAGTCTGTTGTGTTTTCTGATGAAAGCTAGTTCTGCCTTGGTGCCAGTGATGGCTGTCTGTTAGGGTGAGGCCAGGCGAGCGCCTGCCACCAAGATGTCTGCGGCCGCCCCGGGTACTGCCTGCTCTGGGGGTGACCCCTCACCCGTGGTCGAGTGGAAGATCATTCCTATGTCTCGCAGGCAGCCAAAAACTTTCCGTGGGGCCGATCGTGGGGCCTCCCCGGTTCGTTTGACGAACAGATTTCGGGCGTTAACTGTGGCTGACGATGTCTCTGAGCCGGATGCAGTCGTCCACCCTGTTCCAGAGGAAGCCTCTCGGCCCGCAAGGTCCGAGATTTCACAGAGGGTGGGTTTGCTGGTAATTGGGAGCTCCAAGGTTAGGCGCGTAATGGGGCCCCTTAGGAATATGGCTGTCAAGGAGGGGAAGGAAGCCAGTGTGCACTCCGTGTACATTCCTAGGGGAGTCATTCCGGATGTGGAAAAGCTGCTTCCGGATGCCATGACGAGTACATGGTGCAGCCAACTGCAGGTGGTGCCTCATGTCGGTACCAATGACGTGTGTTGCTTTGGACCGGAGGAGATTCTCACTGATTTCGAGCGGCTAGCGGGAATTGTAAGGACTGCCAGACTTGATTGTGAGATTAAGGCGGAGCTCACCATCTTCAGCATCGTCGATAGAACCGACTGTGGTCCTATGGTGCAGAGCCGAGTGGAGGGTCTGAATAAGAGGCTCAGGCGGTTCTGTGACAATGTAGGCTGCAGATTCCTTGACTTGCGCAATCGGGTGGTGGGTTTCCGGGTTCGGCTTAATAGGTCAGGAGTCCACTACAAGCAGGAAACGGCTACACGGGTAGCGAAGGCTGTGTGGAAGGGGCTGGGCGGTGTTTTAGGGTCTCAGGGAACCACAGAAAGGGCGTCGGTCTAAAAGGGGGCAGGTAAAACACAGTAAGGTAGTTGTAGAAACGATCGGTATTGTAGTTATAAATTATCGTAACTGTGATGGGAAAGAACCAGAGATCCTAGCTCTAATAGAAAGCACTGAAGCTCAAATAGTTACAGGTACAGAAAGCTGGCTAAAGCCGGAAATAAGTTCAGCCGAAATTTTTTCAAACGATCTAACAGTGTTCAGAAAGGATAGATTAAATACAGTCGGCGGTGGAGTATTTATTTCTGTCAGAAGTAGTTTGCCTCGTAGTGAAATTGAAGTAGATAGCTTATGCGAATTGGGATGGGTAGGGGTTATACTTGAAAATCGGACTAAACGATCGCCAGTCTCTTCGATTCTACATACCAACCTGAATAATCGTTTTGTTGCCACTTTCATCACTGATTTTAGAAATTGTGATGGAATGGTCTCCATCCCTTCCACCTTATTCGATCTTAGGTCTTCCAAAGATCTTTTAAATTCTGATTCTAATACTGGATACCCTATCTCTTCTATATAGACCACTGTTTCTTCTCCTATCACGGCATAAACAAGTATTCTCCAAAAAAAATGTTTAAATGTGTGTGAAATCTTATGGGACTTAATTGCTAAGGTCATCAGTCCCTAAGCTTACACACTACGTAACCTAAATTATCCTAATGACAAACACACACACCCATGCCCGAGGGAGGACTCGAACCTCCGCCGTGACCAGCCGCACAGTCCATGACTGCAGCGCCATAGACCTCTCGGCTAATCCCGCGCGGCAAGTATTCTCCCTTACAGAGGCCTTCAGTGGACTCTTTCGGCCTATCTGCTCTTTCCTCTGCTTTTAACAGTGGAATTCCTATTGCAGTTTAGTGTTACTGATCTTCTTTTTAATTTCACCGCAGTTTGTTTTGACCTTTCTGTATGCTGAGTCAGTCCTTCTGACCATCGTTTTTTTTTCGATTTTTTATGTTTTTCATGCAGACATTTCGCCTTAGCTTCCCTGCACTTCCTATTTATTTCATTACTGGGTGGCATTTTTTTCTGTATTCCTGAATTTCCCTGAACATTTGTGTACTTCTTTCTTTTATAGATCAACTCAAGTAATTCTTCTGTTACCCATGGTGTCTTCGCATTTACGTTCTTTGTACCAATGTTTTTCTTTCCAATTTTTGGGATTGTCCTTTTTAGAGATGTCCAGTCCTCTTCCACTGAACTGCCTACTGCGCTATCCCTTATCGCAATACCTATATCCTCAGAGAACTTCAAGCGTTTCTCTTCATTCCTTACTACTTCTATCTCCCACTTCTTTCAGCATTGATTCTTCCTTACTAGTCTCTTAAACTTCAGCCTACTCTTCATCACTACTAAATTGTGACCTGAGTTTATATCTGCTCCTGGGAATGCCTTGCAATCCAGTATCTAGTTCTGAAATCACTGGCCCGCATCTCGTGGTCGTGCGGTAGCGTTCTCGCTTCCCACGCCCGGGTTCCCGGGTTCGATTCCCGGCGGGGTCAGGGATTTTCTCTGCCTCGTAATGGTTGGGTGTTGTGTGATGTCCTTAGGTTAGTTAGGTTTAAGTAGTTCTAAGTTCTAGGGGACTGATGACCATAGATGTTAAGTCCCATAGTGCTCAGAGCCATTTGAACCATTTTTGAAATCACTGACTGTTTATGACGTAATCTAAGTTAAATCTTCCCGTACCTCCCGGCCTTTTCCACGTATACCTCCTTCTCCTCTTGTGATTCTGGAAAAGATTATTTGCTGTTATGAGCTGAAATTTCTTGCACAGCCCAATTACACTCATGCTCATAAATTAAGTATAATGCTGATACATGGTGAAACAACGCTGTGGTGGGCGGTTTGCTGGTTTAAATCACCTCGGGGTATGAGCACGCGGTGCATTTGACCTGCAATCGTCGCACGTTTGCGCTGGCAGCAGTCCACATACGCAGAGGTGTGTTGGTGCATGTCAGAGTACGGTGCAGCGAGTAAGTGTGCAAACGTTTTCAGACGTGCTAATGGTGACTGTGTGTTGAAAATAGGTCAAAGAACACACATTGATGATGTATTGAGGGGTAGAATACTAGGGCGACTAGAGGCTGGTCAAACACAGAAAGTCGTAACACAGGCCCTCCGTGTGCCACAAAGTGTGATCTCAAGATTATGGCAACGATTCCAGTAGACAGGAAACGTGCCCAGGCGCTACAGTACGGGACGTCCACAGTGTACAACACCACAAGAAGACCGATATCTCACCATTAGTGCCCGCAGACGGCCACGGAGTATTGCAGGTAGCCTTGCTCGGGACCTTACCACAGCACTGGAACAGTTGTCTCCGGACACACAGTCTACAGACGACTGAACAGACATGGTTTATTCGCCTGGAGACCTGCAAGATGCATTCCACTGACCCCTGGTCACAGGAGAGCCCGCAAAGCCTGGTGTCAAGAACATAGTACATAGTCACTGGAACAGTGGTCCCAGGTTATGTTCACAGAAGAGTCCAGGTATAGTCTGAACAGTGATTCTCGCCGGATTTTCATCTGTCGTGAACTAGGAACCAGATACCAACCCCTTAATGTCCTTGAAAGGGACCTGTGTGGAGGTCGTGGTCGGTGGTGTGGGGTGGGATTATGATTGGTGTACGTACACCCCTGCATGTCTTTGACAGAGGAACTGTAACAGGTCGGGACGTCATTTTGCACCAGTACGTCCGCCTTTTCAGGGGTGCAGTGGGTCCCACCTTCCTCCTGATGGACGATAATACACGGCCCAACCGAGCTGCCCTCGTGGAGGAATAACTTGAAACAGAAGATATCAGGCGTATGGAGTGGCCTGACTGTTCTCCAGACCTATACCCCATCACGCACGTCTGAGGTGCTCTCGGTCGACGTATCACAGTACGTCTTCAAACCACTAGGACACTTCAGGAGCTCCGACGGGCACTGATGCAAGGATGGGAGGCTATACCCCAGCAGCTGCTCGTCCACTTGATCCAGAGTATGCCAACCCGTTGTGCGGCCTTTGTACGTGTGCATGGCGATCATATCCCATATTGATGTTGGGGTACATGCGCAGGAAACAGTGGCGTTTCGTAGCATTTGTGTTTCGGGACGGTTTTCACAAATTATCACCAATAACGTAGACTTACAAATCTGTGTTGTGTGTGTTCCCTATGTGCCTATGCTAATAGCGCCAGTTTTTTGTAGTGCTACGTTGTGTGGCACCATATTCTGCAATTATCCTTAATTTATGAGCATGAGTGTAGTCTATATCCTCCCTCATTCCTAATACCAAATTCATATACTTCTGCAACCTTTTCTTCTACTCCTTCCCCTAAAACCGCATTCCTGCCGCATGACTATTAGATTCCATCTCCCTTTGAATACTGAATTACTCGTTCAGTATCCTCATATACTTTCTCTGTCTCTTAGTCTTAGGCTTGCGACGTCGGCATGTATACCAGTACCATCGTTGTCAGTGTTGGTTTGCTTTCGATTCTGATGGCAAAACCGTTTGTTAATGTATTAGCATTTCGCATTTGCGATGACTTTTATAGTGCTTACAGTAATCTGTCATCTTGCAACGTTAATCGCTTAAATATGTGATCTTGACAAATGTATTGCAGAAATTTCGTTGCTCTATAGTAATTATTTCTTGGTTCTGCGATTTTTTTCCAGCAGTGTATAAAAAAGGCTACGAATTACAGTAAACAACATTGAATGTTGTTACTTCGTTACGCAGTTTAACATCAAACAATAAGGGATTTTCTCCCAAACATATCTTTCGCTGCAGTTCACAAATCTGTTTTGTCCACCGCAGTATGGTGCATTTCCCTAGGCAACAGAGCGCTTTAACCCTCGAGACAATGTGCTACTGGATTAGTAGTAGGATGTTATGTAATGTCTTAGGCTCCGAGTTTGTGTTTGTAGACAGCTCATATTTCACAATTTAAGCTCCGCGTAATCTGTGCACAGCGCGTAATTAAATACAGCGAGGTTAATTGTGGTATAATTTCTGCTCTGCCGGTGTAAGTACGAGATATACGACTAGTTGCTATGAAATAGTATCACACATATTCAAAATTTTGTACGATGCATTCAGTTTAAAGCGCATTTCGAGTCAAACGTTTCTGAATGTGAAACCATATAATTAGTACAAAGATCACAAAAATTGTTGTCACTCATATAAGCAGCTTTCATTAATGACTCTATAAAGGCTGTCTCTTAAGAGTAGCTGAAATTTAGTGCTTCTCTGTTGTTATGTGATGATGACACTTGCACAAAAAAATTTTACTGAAAAAATTTCGTCCATGAAAGCGTGGGCTCATAAATATTTATGGGGACATGCATGTAAATTCCTGCGTACTAGTTGGTTAAAACTTTACTTACCGATTTCATTCACTAATCATGAAACTTACTGCAGACTAAAGGGTTCTTATATGCACAATATATACCGATGAGCGAAAACATGACCACCTGTTTAATATCGTGTTGTTCCACTGTTCTAACACAGTACAAACGAGATTCGGCTTGGCATTTCAGACGTATGGGGCACCAGATTTCTACGAACATGTGAAGCAATTCCCGTAGATTACGCAATGGTGGCTTACATGCACGCAGATGACGCCCGATATATGTTCCAATAGGTGCAGATCAAACATATCTGCTGGCGAAGACTTCAATGTGGCATCACAATAATGACCCTAAAACCATTGTAGCACAATTCTGACCTTGCAACAATGACAGTATCCAGCTGAAAGATGTCATCGCTGTAGGTGGAAGAATTCAAGCATAAAGCGATGCAGGTGGTCCGTAATAATGCTCACATGGTTCACTGCTATGATGATGCTTTCGATTATTACCACAGATCCCATGAGTTGGCTCATTGTACCCCATAGCATAATTATGCCCTCACTGGGCTGCATCTGTGGCGAGGGCATGTTACGTGCAGCAATTCGCCTGGATGACGGCGTGTAAGGACAAAGCCACCGATCTGGTGTAGCAAGAAATGCGATTCATCCGACGGGCGACACTTTTCTATTGATCCACGGCGAAAACTCGGTGACGCTGTGCCCACTGAAACCACAACTGACGATGTCGTTGGGTCAACACAGGAAAGATGTAGGGGTCGTGTGATGAGGAGCTCCATGTTCAACGGTGACCTGTGAACGGTGTGCTCTGAAAAACTTGTAGCTGCACCAGCATAGTACTCTGTCATCAGACCTAGGTTACACAGCTGGGGATACCCTGACCTCTACGTTTTGTGATGAGACGAGGACATCTAGTACCATACGGCCAACTCGTTATCTAGCCAAACTTCGGCCACTTTCCATAGGTGCTCACGACAGTAGTAAGCCAACAGGCGACCAGATTTGCCGTTTAGGAGATTCTAGTTTCCAGCCGCAGGGCCACAATAACGTTCCATTCGTCAAAACCTCTTACATCATGGATTTCCAGATTTGCGGCGCGTATCTTCGCTATGACTGCCCATTCGCCTCTTTTCCGCTTACGTTCTTTACTTACTGTGTCACGTATCCACAACGCCACCAGCAGATATTCAACGCAACGGTAAGCTGTGGTTCGAATGTTTTGGCGCATCAGTGTATGCTTCAATATAGTAACTATTACCACGGCTACAAAGCCGATTGTTTTATTCTCATTTTGACTTACAGAAACATTACTAGAATGAGATTCCCACTCTGAAGCGGAGTGTGCGCTGATATGAAACTACCTGGCAGATTAAAAATGTGTGCCGGACCGAGACTCGAACTCGGGACCTTTGCCTTTCGCGGGCAAGTGCTCTACCAACTGAGCTACCCAAGCACGACTCACGCCCCGAACTCACAGCTTTACTTCTGCAGTTTCGAGACTGCCACGCCAGAAGAAAAATGTGAGTGACCGTTACAAAAGATTTTCGTGCAACCATCAGTTCAACTTCCAAAGTGACAGCGCCCCTTACTAAGATTTCTCTTCTTCCATAGGATGACCATAATTTTTACGAAAAGACTATGTAACATCGGCACGGCCTTATTTTAAAGTTGTTTTTGTAATGCCATTTAGCCTGAAGATGAGGTTTACCTTGAAACATGTCGCTAAATAAATAAGTAATACAACAGTTGACAAAGTTTGTGACTGGTAGCGGTAATTTTAAAAAAAATAAAAAACCTTTACATATTTCTTGAGATAGTCAGGATCGAAAAATAGTCAAAATGGCTTCAAATTCTGAAATGCATAATATTTATATCTAATAGCGGAGCCAAATATAAATTTCATACATTTAGCTTTAAAACTGCTTTCATAATGAAATATTTTATAGAACACCCCCTTAGCGGCTAAATTCCTCAAAATCCTGAAACATCTATGTTTCTATTTCCAACCAAGAAGTCAAATACCAATTTTCATAGGACTAGCATTAAAATACTGTAGTGGTTCTTTAATAATGATGGATTTTCAAAAAACTTTCGTCCACTATCTTACCCTCGTAGGGGTTGAATCTAAAAAAAATGCTGAAACATATATTTCTTTATTTCTGATTGAGAAACCAAATACTGAGTTTAGTAGATCTAACTCTGAAATTGCGGAACAGTGACATGTTTTCAGAAACCTCTCAGCCCCTATTTCACCCCCTTGGGATGGAATTTCGAACAAACCCTTCTTAAAGGACGCCTAAAGTATAAGATCAAGACCCTCTGCAAATTTCAAGTTTCCATCCTTACTGGTTTTGGCTGGGTGAAGGTGAATCAATGACTGAGTCAGTCAGTTGGCGCATTGCGTTTCACATGTAGAAATAACTACGGTATGTCACACACGAAAAAATACTTTTCTTAACGAAATGTAGTTTTATACTTTACTTAAGCAAGTGCTGAAACTGCTTATCATCGACTGGAAGGCACATTTCTAATAGTTGTTCCTGAGGTAGATGAACAGATGAAAGTGCATTAGATGTTATGCCGTTGCTTGCTGTGGCTATTCGACAGCGAATGTCGTCTGGCCTATTTGAGGCTTTATGATGGATTGCATCTCTGAGTGCGTCCCACAGAAAGAAATCAATAGGAGTCAAATCAAGGGACCTCGCCGTCCATTGTAAAGCGTAATTCTACTCCATCCAGCGGCCAGGGAACTTTTCATTCAGTATTTGCTTTGAAACATGGGAAGGATAAGCTGGGCAGCCGTTGGTTGTAACCACGTACATTGTCACTTACCAAGTGGTAATACTTTTAGAAGAAGACGTAGAATATTCATATGAAAGTGTATGAAAGTATTTCCATTTAACACCCCTGGGATGAAGTAAGGTCCCAGAATGACATTTTCTATGATGCCACGCCATATGTTTACGTTTTGCAGTCGTTGGTTCAATGCCTGATGAGGCCAGTGTTGATTTTCAGCTACATACTGGAGCATGTTTAAGAAATGGCGGACGAACAAATTTAAGTAACACCATCACTCTTGAAAGGGAAATTTGTGAGAAAGGTTGGAGGTCCTACTGAGCCCTCACAACTTACACGTAACGATTTAACATTCCTGTTTCAAGAAATATGATTCGAAGTGAATAGTGGTGAAATTGACTATACAAGAAGTGTTGGGATCACGTTACCCCTTAAAAGATATGTCTCTACACTAAATTGAGACTTCAGTGGTTTATAAAATGCGGAATGGTTTATCGACCTGCTGACAGACAAACTGTTATGAAAGAAAAGTAAGAAATAATTTTGGTGCACACTGCAACACACGATAATTCATACTTTTAGAGATAAGAAACTAATCCCAAAGAGAATAGACTGAGCTTAAGAAGTTAGTATATAAAAGTCTCATATTTCTGTAACTGACGAGAAGTGTCTAGAATTTTGAAGAGGATTGAACAGTGAAAACCGACAACAAGGGGAACCTGAAACATAATTCAAGTGTATTTAAAAGTTGTAAACTAACTAATGCTGAAGTTTAGCTTAATTCATACGGTAATTTACAGTAAGCCTGGGAGAATAACGTTGACAACCTACTGTTTGAGGTGGATGCAAGGTTTTGCCCATTTTGCTGGGAATTTGTTAAAGAAGATGAATTTGGATGCATTATCAGCCTACAGGAATTTAAGAAATTATTGCCCACTGCCATGATGGGTTGTTCAGCACAAAATGGAACTATGAAATCAAGGCCGATGTATGTCTATATACAATTTGAATCTTCATAAAATTTTCCCAGACACATTGCACCTTATCCACTAATACTACATAACAATGTGATTATGTTTCCCCACTCACAGTGATTGCACAAATAGTGGTTAAAAGAGCAGGTGCTGCACCACATCTAAGGCTTCGTGATGAAACCTCAAAGTTCAAACATCATTATAGGCACACAAGACTTATTCAATGAACACAGACGGTTTGTGTTTAAATATACTGCATTCACTGCATTAACAAATTTTTAATGTGTTATCACAACATTCTCCACAAACGTTGCATCACTGAACCATTCAAAATGTGAAACGCACTGTGACATTTTAAACTGTGATATGTTTAGTGCATTATTACCATGCACTACACTGGGATGATTGCGGGATAGCTTATGAAGATATGCTGACATTTCTTTGATTATTTTATCACATGAACATGATCATGCATCTGAAGAGCAGCAAGAAGGCTTCATGGATACTTGATACAATCTCTACAGTTTGGAACCTGGCATTCTATGGGAGTTCATCCGTCGAGCGGTTTTAGCAGACGTATGAAGAAGAAAATAGTGATACAGAAATTTTATACATGCTTCAGATAATCCAAAATTTCTTGGTGACAAACAAATGACTTTTTGTAAAAAAAGTATTACTATTGCAACTTTCTGCGTTCATTACCTCTCTATGTATAAACATTTCTACTATTTCAACCATACTATGGACCGACCAATTTAAACTGTATTACGCCACCACTCCCTGACCAGCCTGTTTGAAAAAGATTCCCTATGTGTGCACACATGGTTTTACATAAGTAAGAACAAGGATAAATGTTGACAAGTTATTTTGTTTATTTACTGCACATTTACAATCTTCTTGCGTTTTACTTTTTTAAATGAAAGTTCATTCACATAAAATGTCTATGACATTCATACAGTACAGGAAACAGGATGTTACACAGGATCTTTGAAAAATCAGCAGAATGAGCTATGAACATGTGCAGACTCCTTCCATTGACCTATATGTGTAGCACAGCAGGCAAAATACCCTTCAGCTTTTTTGTGAACTGCCGCCCGAAGTGGCCGTGCGGTTAAAGGCGCTGCAGTCTGGAACCGCAAGACCGCTACGGTCGCAGGTTCGAATCCTGCCTCGGGCATGGATGTTTGTGATGTCCTTAGGTTAGTTAGGTTTAACTAGTTCTAAGTTCTAGGGGACTAATGACCTCAGCAGTTGAGTCCCATAGTGCTCAGAGCCATTTTTTTTTTTTTTGTGAACCGAGCTACACTACTTTTCTGCAAAATAAACTTGCTTCTTATAAGAAGCAGTTTGTGTAGTCATGCTGAGAACTTCCTGTGATTCTGTGTCCTCTCTCTCTCGACTGTTTACTGTATGAAACTGTATATTTTCGACGAGATTCTTAGAGGGTTAAAATGGTACCATCAAACTTAACAGGAGTCTGCAACGTTAGAAACATTACAAAGCTACCATAGCACATTTTCTTCTTCTAAATAGCTGTTGCAATAGACACTAGACGTGGGGAATACAAATATGTGACACTAAAAAAATAATAGTAAGTCTTGGACGGTTAGCAGCAGGTGAAAAAATAAGAACTAATGGACTATACTAGTTAAAATGTATACAATTTACATATAAAGAAGCTAGTGCGCAACTAAATGGCACACATATGTGGTATGCAGTTCATTCACTCGTAGTGAGCAATATATACAGACCATTTGATCTAGATAAGTGGGTAACATTATTCCACATGTACACACACACACACACACACACACACACACACACACACACACACACACATACACATTCCATTTAAAATAAATACATCACTCTCTCACTACTTTGATGCAAGTGAATAGCATCAGTATGGAATGGTCCTGATTCCACAACTACAAATGAACTGCTTATGATCATAATGGGAAACGCTGATTTTCAGCTATGATACAATATGTACGACATGGCTTGCAACTGAAAATCGACTTGGCGCTCCATCACACACGTATTTGCAAGCAATATTCAACTGTTAGAACCATTGTGCCCATTAAATCCTCGTCCTTTGTCCACCTCTGGATGGCACATGTCTCTGTACAGTATGTTCGAATTTTCTATCTAAGACCTACAAACTGCACAGTCTGCGACCCATTTGCTTGTCTTTAATTAGGCCGAGAATCTTACTGTTAAAAGGCTATTTGCTTTAGGGATTATCAGCTATGTATCCAGATGTATCGAATGCATCAGCGCGGGAACTTATTACTTCACATGGATTGCAATACTTCACACATTATATGAAGATGTTTATATCCAGATAAAGTAATTTTAGGCCTGCAAAAGGAGTTTCGGCAAACTCACAATGAAACTGGTATATGTAGAATTTGGATACAGCCAATACACATATACTAACACAAACATGTTTCATGAATTTTACTGAACCCGTAGGCTCTGAAGTCCTTTGCTAACCATTTAAAATGTGACTTCAATAGTAGTTTTCTTCCACTAAAATACCCATCCCACGAATTGAATAAGCAACTACGACGATGGTTTTAAACATGCTGAATAGTTGGCCTGAAAAATGAATCATTCATTAATTTATAAAAGTCTTTCTCAAAATCTCTTATCAACATGAATATCACTGTGGTTATTCAACCGACGTGGCCAGTCGAATTTGATACTGCAAGTGACAGTAATCAGTTTAAGTACACCAAAATGTAACATTGCTAGAGGTTTCTATACTGAAGTATATATCTTTCTTTTTAACCTCCAGGTTGTCACTAGCTTGGGGAGGGAACTGTTTATGTAATCCAGTACTATGAACACAGCAGCAAACTGCTGCGCATGTCATGCAGACAATTAAATTATGTCGTGTCTATCACTACATTTATCCTACCACAGTTGAGAAGCTACCTAATACAATATTTCTTCATGAGAAAGGTATCAAAACTCTCAAACGGCAGATGTTATTTCATGGCATATCTGTATAAATTGTTTATATGCAAATACAGACGTTTTATCGAAATTTTCATTCGTTCATTGGTTTTTTCTCCTCCAATTGCTGAAGTACACACTGGCAAAATCCCCTGCAAATCCCATGTTCAAAAAATAGCAGTATGTCGACATCCATGACGAATAGTGAATGTTTGAGCATGGCATCCCAGAAAGTCTCTTGCATAGTGTGGTAGAACTGAGAACACACGGTGTATGTTTTCATGAACACACACACGAATTTTTAGAAATAGTCTGCAGGTAAATGTGCACCCGTGTTAATGTAAAGTTCTGAATAACCCCGAATTAGAGATGTTAAACTCCTGCCATACACTCACTGCATGCCCATACTCCGCATCTATATGGTATTATGGTGGGATATGGAAGATTGTTTATGATTTTAGAAAGTTTCCTTTCCATGACATGTAGTTATGTATTAAGGAATGGGATCAATCGCATTATTTTATTCTTTTATTATCGATAGTTTTGAATATGGCTGTTTTTCAGCAACTGAATACACGTTTCAATGGAAATACACCACAGCCAACCGGTTGCAATTGTTTAATAGTCAGCAGAATGTTATTAGACTTACCAGAGATTGACAGGATCTGGCTATCCCTGATGTAACATCCCATTACATAATGCCAACTGTGTCATACAATGATTTAGGTCCTAGATTAATCTCGATACCTCACAGCGAAACCACCACATAAAGACAGTTGATGCCTGACGAAGCAGGAATAAGAGACATCGGCAAGGTATCCTTCTCTTTGAAAATCCAGTGTGACAGCAGCAGCATCATACATGAGACTCGGCAGCGAGCTAGTGCCATTAGTGACAACTTTGTACCATAGTTAATAACTAAACGTTCAGTGAGATCTGACTGTCATTGAATACTATCAAAGAAATAAGCAGTTATCAATGTGTTCTTGAGAGTACTGAATATAGACCGTTATTCATGTTGACGTGGATTGCATTCAAGTTAAGTATTCCTCATTAAAGAGTTTTACTAAACTGAACTAATATTTTACCCATGTTGTTGCTCCCACCCAATTTTCTACAGATGTAAGACTATCGAACTGACATCTAGGCTTGCTATGACAGGTATGTATAAAACCGGCGATGTGTGCTGGGAGATGCTGGAGATTGTCTCAATATTTCTAGAACAGACAAAAAAAGCAGAGTACATGTAAGTACCAAGTGTGAGTATACATACATACACACACATAGGTACAGAGAGAGGCATTTTACTGACGTGTGAGAGAGTGTGTTGAAAAGTAATGCCTCCGATATTTTATCTGAAAACTCTTAAAGCTTTTTAAATAACGTCTACATATTTCTTTCTTAACATAGTCACCGTGGCAGTGAACACATTTCTCCCTATGAGAGACCAGTTGATGATACCGTCATTCTAGAATGTTTGACTTTGTTGACTGCGCCACAGTCTCCCCTCTGCTTGTACCAACTCATCGCTATCAAAGATGTTCTTTGAGTTTTGTAAACAGATGAAAATCGGAAGGGGGCCAAGTCAGGAGTGTGTCAAGGATTATCGTTGATAGTGAACTCAGTGCGCTGGATTGTTGAAGATATCGGAGCGTTTTTGTGGGGTTTGGCATTGTCATGTTGATGGAGTGGGTGCTCCATATGTGGATGAACTCTCTGAATTCAAAACATGATTACGACACGCTGTTTCTCACGCACTGAAATGGTTCCATTACAAACTGCCATGTTAGACAGTATAGGCCAAAAATCTCTAGTGGCAGAGGGCTGCAAGTAGAGAGACATGAAGATTAAAGATGTGTAATGTTAATAACATTGGTTTTATTTAAAAAGCTTTGAGAGTTTCCAGGTGAAAAATTTGAACGAACTAGTTTTCAGCGAGCTCTCGTAGGGACATCTGTAACCCCTGGACTAGTGGCAGTGCTTCTGCCTGCATTAGACTACCAGCTTTGTAAGCTCGTCATCATTGGTACATCGCTCAAGTGTAGTACTTTTGGCCATGATTGTAATGCAGTCCTAGGAGATCTCAGTAGGCACACCCAGAGAACTGGCGTCAGTCTAGACATCATTCAACATTCTTGGCAAACAAGAAAAGCAGATTATACATTGCATGGAGATGTAAATTATTTTCTTTCCAGTACGTATATATCGACTGGTACTTAAGGGCACAATAATTGTTGCTTGGCGCTATCGATTCTTTAATCCCCATCTATCCTTCTGCCTCTGTAGCCAGTATGTATACCTTTAACAAGGCCAGAGTACACTGTCAAAGAGCAGTGACATAAGTGTATACACACCATTGACATCTGTAGCATATAAGAATTCATTAGATCGTGCCAGAACACGACCACAAACAAACACATACAAACACATAAAATGTTTTGCTGTTTACTTGAAATGTCAGCAGCAGCAGCATAGTGTTGTGCGAATCTGCGATCGCTACAACCTAATTTCCCCTCTCCAGAGCTATCGCCATTAGAAGAATATTCGATCTTGAAAGTCTGATGAACACTGACATGGATTCAGCTCGTGAAGCCCCCTTTTATTTAGTTGCTGGGGATGGTGTGGACGGGTTTGGTGGGTTCACACCTACACACCACATCCTAATAGGATCTTGGCCATCAACCAGTTCCAAAAGATCTGCGGTTAGTGTGGGTAGACTCTTGATATGGGTGTTGGCGGATGGTGATCTTCCGAGCTAGACCTGTCATGCTGGATCTTCCGTCTTGGATCCACCAGCTGGGATTTCCTACCAGTGGCAGGAAGCCAGTTACTCCACCCTGGACCCACCATCTTTGTTTACCAAATGAAGATTACACAGGGTTCTGATCATCAATTCAGACAGTTCTGCATCCAGTGCGGGTGGTCCCACACTGTTGACTTACAACTGACGAAAATGAGCTTGACAGGGTCGCTGGGGGACGTGTCGACTGTCGCCATCCCCTGCTGCGAGTGTCTGTCTGAAATTCTGAGATTACATGTATGCAGTTGACACAATTAATTCCGCTGCCAGTTTAAAATCCTCAGGTACAGAATGCGTGTTTCATCACACAGATTTAACTAAATGGGGGTGCTGGAAGATTTAAGGAATGTCAGCACAAAGGGCTGGCACGCGCCACTGATGCTGCGGTTAAGGAGGTGGCACACGGAGCACCCCAGAGCCAGTGAACCTGTCTGGAGGCGAGGGATGTATGTGCCTGCATGCAACAAACAGTCATCACTGCGTTTACATGTGTGACACAGTCATGTACGGCAGGCAGGACTTGGTTGAGCAGCAGCAAATGTTTATAACAAATATAGTGTGATTCTTGAAATTGTGAGGTGTCGTGTATTCTACTGGATGTCAGCATTGTTCACGAGCGATATTTCAACAACGTGCCTCGTTATCTCCACCAGGAGCTACCTGACTATTCCTCGAGTAGAATAGGTCCATTACTTACTCCTACACCTTTCTTCCTTCATGATCGGTTCCGGGCGTTCCGTCTGCAGTCGACTCTCGTTAACAGCGTCCTGATGCGTTCACCTTTCAGTTCGGTGCGGCAGGTCGGCTCCTGGTGTTCCGTTTTCAGCCCGGTGCAACTGTCACGTGCAGGTGTCCCATTGTCCTTCTAGTGCGGTCCTAGGAGTTCCCTCATTGGTACTCTCTGCTATTAATGTTTTTAGGCATTCCGTTTCCAGTCTAATTAGCCAAGCTGAGCACTCGTGGTTTCGCCTTCAATACTGTGCACCCGTCTGTGCGCTTTCTGTCTGCTGCGGTTCTAGATACTCCCTCTGCGGTCCACTTTTGTTTGAAAGGTTCTGAGACCTTCCATGTTGCTCCGTCTGGGGTTCGATGCCCTTGACCATACCTTCAGTCCTTTTTGTCGAGTTTTGCTGCTGCCCCCCACTGCGTTGTCTGCAATTCCCTCGCAGGATGCTAGGCTATACTGAGTTGGTGTCCAGCGTCACAATTCACGAGTTTTTTCTGTCACCTTTATCTCCACAGACTCTATTACAACACTGTCCTAGTGTCTGGGGACGTGTGACGGAACCCTCGTTTCATCACAGTGCGTCGCATGACTGAGTTCCGGACAGTGTTAGGCAGTGGCGGATTTAGTCGCCTGTCTTACTCGAGTGTGCCTCTGATGTTATTTGCAACCGATGTCCACTGTCCACATAGCGAAAATGAAGACAGCGATACCAGACATATAATCTCAAAACAATAATATAATCGAAAAAACACACATAAATTCATTCAGAAAAAAACGAAATAAAACATTTTAAAAATTTGGCATCGCACTACAAAGAAAAATTAACAAGTAAAAAACCAAAAATAAAGAATTTTTAATAAATACTTAAGGCTGAATCCCAATCAATTCAACCATTACTACAAATTACACAAAAAATCATACATCCACCACAGGAGTGAGTCACCAGTGACAACAAGACGGCCTCTGTAATAACAGTCCATTTAATATACACAGCGCCTCCACGACGTCACATTCGGGAAGAAAACAGCCAAATATCTGCAAAAACCAAACATGTAAATGACAAGCTACTCCTTTCACTCACCAAAATTTGAATCATGCACTTAGGTTCCTGGTTGACCCCACCCTTAGCAAACTTGCCGCAGTTGTAAGAAACAACTCGATAATTATGATCTGGTGTTACGAAAACGATGAATATGCAATACACCTTGTCAATATGGCGTGGTGTGCATTGGCCAAACAATGTGGACAGGTCAAGTGAAAATTTCGATTCCAATTATGTGTTTTTTGCATCTTTTGTTCGGTTTAATCTAGAGGAATTTATTACGTGGTTTTTCAATTTTTTGATTGCATTGGAATAATCTTTATTAATGTTTTTTTAGTTTGTCCTCGCCCAAAGTCCTCTAATTCGCCCGATTATACCGTTAATTTCATTTTATTAGCTGACTAAAATATTCCATGTGTTTTCTATGAAATTAAGCATTTTGTGGTTGCCATCGTAAGGGATGTGATCGGCCTGTTATTGAATGGTATTTTTGGTTGTATTAGGAACTCGTATAAAAAATGCTCTTTATTCAAAATATTACGTCATGGGTCAAAGCAGACCGGTCTCATAATTCTTAAAGGGATGCTAAGGAATAAAGTACGTTCCATTGGGAAGGTCGCCTTTCGTCAATTGTTTATTCCGTTCTGTGCTTTTAATTTCTGTATGGAGGTTTCTCTCCTGCAACATGCACAATGGACAAGTTGCTCAATGGTACACTCTTTTGAAAGGAAACGATGTATCGATTACACTATAGGCTACAAATCACTAGAAACACTAACTGCTGTAAAATAACCAGGAGCGACCATTCTGAAGAGCTTTAAAGTGGAACCACCATAAAAGACAAACAGCAGAAAAAGCAGATGCCAGATTCAAATTTACTAACAGGCTCTTAAGGAAACATAATTCGTCTGTGGAAGAAGTGGCTCACAGTACGTTCGTTCAACCGAATCTTCAGTACTGTTCTTCAGTCTGGGAGTATCACCAAGTAAGGTAAACAAAAGAGGTGAGAAGGTTCAACGAATCAAGAGGCCGTTTACTCGGTGCGAAAGCGTTACGCACATGCTAAACAAACCTATGCGATCCTCTCGTAGTACCAAACCTCCGTAAATGTTCCTCAATTTTGGCACGAGACCGTACAAAGCGGTAGAGCCTACGTACGGTACCGCTGATCGTTCCTTCTCACTCGAGACTGCAGAAATTAAGTGAACCCTTCCATGGATTACCTTAGTGAATCAGTGCGTTGGACATCCTCCCATCTGATCTCTGTGGAACTTGTTGATGTAGTCCCTTAAAGCAGTTCTTGTCGAACACTGAATTCGTTTGGACATGTAAGCAGGCGACCTGTGTTTCATAATTCGGGAGTGCGCGTGGCTAACCTGTTTGAAATAAATCACAGGATGCCATTTCGGTGCATTTATTAACGAACGTTGTAAAACAGGTTACAATTAAATTATGTAAGCAATTAGTCACAAACAGTTACTAACAATCGAGAGCATGTCTAAAACAAGTGCAGAGAACAGACTCGCACTAGAACCTATCACCGTAGCAGAAATCTCTCACATCTTTATAGCTATTCATATGGGATCAATATCTTAGAAGAAAGATTAAGAAAAGGCAAACCTACGTTTCTAGCATTTGTAGACTTAGAGAAAGCTTTTGACAATGTTGATTGGAATGCTCTCTTTCAAATTCTGAAGGTGGTAGGGGTAAAGTACAGAGAGCGAAAGGCTATTTACAATTTGTACAGAAAGCAGATGGCAATTATAAGAGTCGAGGGACATGAAAGGGAAGCAGTGGTTGGGAACGGAGTGATACAGGGTTGTAGCCTATCCCCGATGTCATTCAATCTGTATATTGAGCAAGCAATAAAGGAAACAAAAGAAAAGTTCGGAGTAGGTATTAAAATCCATGGAGAAGAAATAAAAACTTTGAGGTTCGCCGATGACATTGTAATTCTGTCAGAGACAGCAAAGGACTTGGAAGAGCAGTTGAACGGAATGGACCGTGTCTTGAAAGGAGGGTATAAGATGAATATCAACAAAAGCAAAACGAGGATAATGGAATGTAGTCGAATTAAGTCGGGTGATGCTGAGGGAATTAGATTGGGAAATGAGACACTTCATGTAGTAAAGGAGTTTTGCTATTTGGGGAACAAAGTAACTGATGATGGTCGAAGTAGAGAGGCTGTAAAATGTAGATTGGCAACTGCAAGGAAAGCGTTTCTGAAGAAGAAAAATTTGTTAACATCGAGTATAGATTTAAATGTCAGGAAGTCGTTTCTGAAAGTATTTGTATGGAGTGTAGCCATATATGGAAGTGAAACGTGGACATTAAATAGATTAGACAAGAAGAGAATAGAAGCTTTCGAAATGTGGTGCTACAGAAGAATGCTGAAGATTCGATGGGTAGATCACATAACTAATGAGGAGGTATTGAATAGAATTGGGGAGAAGAGGAGCTTGTGGCACAGCTTGACTAGAAGAAGGGATCGGTTGGTAGGACATGTTCTGAGACAGCGAGGGATCACCAATTTAGTATTGGAGGGCAGCGTGGAGGGTAAAAATCGTAGAGGGAGACCAAGAGATGAATACACTGAGCAGATTCAGAAGGATGTAGGTTGCAGTAGGTACTGGGAGATGAAGAAGCTTGCACAGAATAGAGTAGCATGGAGAGCTGCATCAAACCAGTCTCAGGACTGAAGACCACAACAACAACAACAACATGGGATCAATAGCTGAATAATTTTGATTTTTTAGGTGTAATGAGTTTATTGCATAGTGATACTGTTTAGTGACAACCTTAGCGTGTATTCTGCCGAAAGTCGAAAGTCGACTCTAATAATTAACATTTATTAAATAAAAGAGTTAGATTTAACGCCTGATTTTGGTGAGTCTCCGACATAGAGATCGGCAGGAAAGACTCTTTCTCATGGCTCCCTTACAGATCCTCACCCCACTGACTCACTACCTCGTCATATGGTACATCCGTTACGTATGCCTGAGCGGGAAACATCTAAAAAATTCAAATGGCTCCAAGCACTATGGAACTTAACATCTGAGGTCATCAGTCCCCTAGACTTAGAACTACTTACACCTAACTAAGCTAAGGACATCACACACATCCATGCCCGAGGCAGGATTCGAACCTGCGACCGTAGCAGCCGCTTGGTTCCGGACTGAAGCGCCTAGAACCGCTCGTCCACAGCGGCCGGCTGAAACAGCTTCTCATTCGGAACTGTTGATTTCTGCAGTACTGCTTAAGGAAGCAAATTAGTTATCCCGGCTGCAGCGTCGTAATAAAACATATAATTTAGAAAATAAAGTGCTGTCCAAAATAAGAGGCAAAGGCCACAAGGGAAGCGTTGTGCGTCAGGGTGAAGTGTTCTGTAGAAACGTCGAGAGATTACGTCCCAAGAAGAGTTGAATAACACATTTCTTCCTCTCTCATATGGCTTGTGGAATGATCACAACGAGAAAATTAGACAAATTAGATGTCATAATGTATCGAGAATTTCTTCCCATACACCGCTCGGGGAGGGAACAGAAACGGGGGCAAAGGTAGCTCTGCCAGAAGTACTCCCCATCACTCACTGTCAGGTGGCTTGCGGAATGTAGATGTATACGTACATATCTTACTGGGGACGCATGAATCCATCACCATCCGATGGGAGTCTGATGCCTATCTGACTGGCTCACGAGGATGTGATTAAATGGAAACTTGCTTCACCAAAGATTATCTCGAGAACGGTCTCCAAGCAACGTTGCTCCGCTTATGACATGACATGGTGTGGTCTGTAATTGCATTATCTTGATTAAACTTTATAGTTCAATATGATTTCACAGCTGGGTGGTGGATGGTGGCAGGTGGCTAATTCGCAAAATGTCCAGCACATCGGTTGTCCTTTCTATTAAGGTTCAAAATGGCTCTGAGCACTATGGGACTCAACTGCTGAGGTCATTAGTCCCCTAGAACTTAGAACTAGTTAAACCTAACTAACCTAAGGACATCACAAACATCCATGCCCGAGGCAGGATTCGAACCTGCGACCGTAGCGGTCTTGCGGTTCCAGACTGCAGCGCCTTTAACCGCACGGCCACTTCGGCCGGCTTTCTATTAAGGAGTTTAACACCACTACAATACACAATTACGTTTTAGAACACCAAATGAACAATATTCAAAACACATTTCTACACATGTAGACCTTTTGTGTTATCAGTCTTCCGACAGGTTTGATGTGGCCCATCACTAGCTCCTTTCCTTTGCCAACCCCTTCGTGACAGAGCAGTAGGGTTTACACCCATGTTCCTGTTTATTTGTTACATATAACGCAATCTCTGTCTCCCTTACAGTTTTCTCCTGTCTACAGTTCTCTCTCTCTCTCTTACCCAGGTCGTTGTTCCATGATTTCGTATCATCCTGCCCCTCTTTCTCGTTAGAGTTCTATGTATGTTCCTCTCCCCGCCGATTCTGTTGTTTCTTGTCAGTGCACATAATTTTCAGAATTTTTCGATGATTGCAAAAGCCAAAACACTTAGTTCTCTTCTCCTCCAGTTTTCACATAGTTCATAAGTGACTTCTATTCATTTCTGTGCTCTAGATGTATATCCTCATAAATTTAATTCTCTCATTCAGAGCTACGTTTGAGACAAGTAGACTTCTTTTGGCCAGGAACGCCTTCTTTGCCTGTATTAGTCTGCTTTGTATGTCCTTGTTTCGTGCGACAGGTATTATTTTGCTTTTAAGGTAACAGAATTCCTTCACTCAAGTCTGCTTCGTGGGCATATCTCGCAGTTAGGAGATGTGACGGCACTGACGTATGGGTGCTAGCTGACTACAGTCCACTGTGCAATTTTACATCTGTAACGATGGTGTGTGTTGAAGGAATGACAAGATTTTTCGCGGAATATCCTCACTTAAGTGTTTGCTAGTGGATGTTCAATTACTTTATTTGAAGTCGATCAGAGACTGTGTTCATAATTTTCACGAATTTGAAACAGTGTACCCGACCAGACCTGGTTGCTTGCGGACAATGCTTTGCACACTGAAGTACCAACGTACCTCTTTTGGACCGTCCAATAGCTCCAGCTGCTCTCCATTGCACCTTAACTACACAGAGACACTCCCACGATGCTACAGGGCTAGCAATGCAGGGGAAATTATTTCATAGGATTTCTTCAGTTACACCTCTAGTGACATGGGGTTATAATTTTGTGTATTGTCTGAACTCTTAGACTATGCTCCTTAACTATGTTTGTGAAACTCTCACTTTGCCAATCACTCTAAAGAAAGAGAGCAACCATTAGATGCAACCATTTCTTTTATATTAACTGATTCATTTTCGATCTGTTGTCTGAAAGGCATGTTACATAAGTAATATTTATATAATTTATGGTTTCATCTTGCATACCTCGCAGTCGTTAATCAGTAATATGGAAACTGGATTCGTTCTTATTTACATAATTCTTACATGCTGACTAAAATTTTGGACCTCTTATTTCCCTCGCATCTCAAGAGGATAGAGCTCTGGGTTGGGGCGACAGCTGTGATTCTGTGTTAATGACAGCAGTAGTCCGCCCCGATAACTGTGCGGTCAGCGTGACGGATTGCCGTCCTACGGGCCCGGGTTTGATCCCTGGCTGCGTCGGGGATTTTCTCGGCTCAGAGACTGGGCGTTGTGTTGTTTTCATCATCATTTCATCCCTATCCGGCGTGCAGGTCGCCCAATGTGTCGTAGAATGTAATAAGACCTGCACCAAGTCGGCCGGACCTGCCCCGTAAGGGGCCTCCCGGCCAATGACGCCAAAGGCGCATTTCCATTCCACAGCAGCAGATCAGTCACAATAGTCACTTTTGTGGGACAGAACGCTTAACCTTCGTGTAACCGTCATGGAAACTCTTCGCAAACGCTTGTTTGTTATTTATTTATTTATTTTTTTTGCGCCCAAGAATAATAATAATAATATACCAATCTATCAAAGATTCCCCACGCTCTGGGTCCAGCCACATGACGCGACCATCTGTCGCTTGTGGAATGGACAATCTGTCTCTCTACAGGCTCATACAGTCACAGCAGCGATTATAGTTGTATGCGAATTGAATTCTTAGAGTTCTTGCCCGACATTAATTTAAATCCTTAACTGAACGATTCCAGACTCTCAGATAATTAAAAAAATAAAATCTATTTTCAGTTAAAAATTACATGGCATCTTTTTGAAAATTTTGTCTCTCGTTACACTTTTATAAACATTTATATATAACCAATTTTGACACAAATTTGAAGTAAACTCCATACCAGTAACGAGTTATTAACACCTCAGATCTTAAACATGATCGGAAAAGGCACCAATTTATATCGAAACACTTAAAATAGTTTTTACAAACCATGATTGCTTAAAGAATCGATCTCACATGTATAAAACAACTTCAGATGTCTGATTACTTTACAAATGAATTAATGTATAGGATACCTGATGCTACGCATATAAGGAAGAACAATTTTAGATTAAGGTTAGCAATCACGTCTGAAGTTTGATGGAATTCGCTAAGAGTATAGTCTGGGTAATTTGCGCTCCATTTTCAGCAAAAGCTAGTTTTCACAAATCTAAATGCAATGTTTATGACGTCATGTTTCTCGAAGTATGGACCGTACAATGATACAATTTTGCATAATTTTGCACGTACATTCTGTGGCATATGTGAATACTCTATATATATGTATATATGAAGATGGTATATCTGTTCTCTCTCTCTCTCTCTCTCTCTCTCTCTCTCTCTCTCTCTCTATATATATATATATATATATATATATATATATATATATATATATATATATATATGATACAATTTTGCATTTACATTTAGTGGCAAATGTGAATACCATATATATATTTGAAGATGGTATCTGTTTTATATACACTCCTGGAAATTGAAATAAGAACACCGTGAATTCATTGTCCCAGGAAGGGGAAACTTTATTGACACATTCCTGGGGTCAGATACATCACATGATCACACTGACAGAACCACAGGCACATAGACACAGGCAACAGAGCATGCACAATGTCGGCACTAGTACAGTGTATATCCACCTTTCGCAGCAATGCAGGCTGCTATTCTCCCATGGAGACGATCGTAGAGATGCTGGATGTAGTCCTGTGGAACGGCTTGCCATGCCATTTCCACCTGGCGCCTCAGTTGGACCAGCGTTCGTGCTGGACGTGCAGACCGCGTGAGACGACGCTTCATCCAGTCCCAAACATGCTCAATGGGGGACAGATCCGGAGATCTTGCTGGCCAGGGTAGTTGACTTACACCTTCTAGAGCACGTTGGGTGGCACGGGATACATGCGGACGTGCATTGTCCTGTTGGAACAGCAAGTTCCCTTGCCGGTCTAGGAATGGTAGAACGATGGGTTCGATGACGGTTTGGATGTACCGTGCACTATTCAGTGTCCCCTCGACGATCACCAGTGGTGTACGGCCAGTGTAGGAGATCGCTCCCCACACCATGATGCCGGGTGTTGGCCCTGTGTGCCTCGGTCGTATGCAGTCCTGATTGTGGCGCTCACCTGCACGGCGCCAAACACGCATACGACCATCATTGGCACCAAGGCAGAAGCGACTCTCATCGCTGAAGACGACACGTCTCCATTCGTCCCTCCATTCACGCCTGTCGCGACACCACTGGAGGCGGGCTGCATGATGTTGGGGCGTGAGCGGAAGACGGCCTAACGGTGTGCGGGACCGTAGCCCAGCTTCATGGAGACGGTTGCGAATGGTCCTCGCCGATACCCCAGTGTCCCTAATTTGCTGGGAATTGGCGGTGCGGTCCCCTACGGCACTGCGTAGGATCCTACGGTCTTGGCGTGCATCCGTGCGTCGCTGCGGTCCGGTCCCAGGTCGACGGGCACGTGCACCTTCCGCCGACCACTGGCGACAACATCGATGTACTGTGGAGACCTCACGCCCCACGTGTTGAGCAATTCGGCGGTACGTCCACCCGGCCTCCCGCATGCCCACTATACGCCCTCGCTCAAAGTCCGTCAACTGCACATACGGTTCACGTCCACGCTGTCGCGGCAAGCTACCAGTGTTAAAGACTGCGATGGAGCTCCGTATGCCACGGCAAACTGGCTGACACTGACGGCGGCGGTGCACAAATGCTGCGCAGCTAGCGCCATTCGACGGCCAACACCGCGGTTCCTGGTGTGTCCGCTGTGCCGTGCGTGTGATCATTGCTTGTACAGCCCTCTCGCAGTGTCCGGAGCAAGTATGGTGGGTCTGACACACCGGTGTCAATGTGTTCTTTTTTCCATTTCCAGGAGTGTATATATATATATATATATATATATATACATATCTCACCGACCATTTGAACATCTTCTTCTGTGCAGATGCACAAACAGTGCCCGAACTCTAAAGGGAATCGGCAGTAAAGCCGCGAGTAATGAATATAATGGCCAGAATCACTAAAGAATATAGTGTGGGACAATAAGTTGCGAATGAGGGTCTCACGGGATGCGTGCAGAGATAAGTTCCTGCAGTCGCACTGTTCCTCTGTGTCCTCAGTCGCTCAGAGCTGTATGGGCCTACAAAACCCTATGCGACGAAATAAAAACAAACATGCAATCATTTACTTCACACAAGATTGTTGATGTACGCAAAAATAAAGCACAGTACGAAGAACATTTTTCACAGAGTGCAATACACACAAGAAGCCGTAATCAGGAACACAATGCGACGGAACAAGCTCCTGTGTCATCTCAGAGCAGATAATTTTAACACTTTGACATGTGCTACGGCTCAACATTTCCACTTGATATAATAGCAACACGTTCGAAATTACAATAAATACTTTCACCGACAACAGGCAATCATAACATCATCTACAAAATTTTACATGACTGTGAATCTCAGGTACTTAGTTTTTGATTAAGATTGTTCGAACATATTACTTCGAAATGTTACAAAAGCCTTACGGGCTCCAGACACACATTTTACTACTAGACTACCAGAACCAAGCATAAAGTACAAATGAAAAGTACTATCGTTTAAATTGCGTGTTTGGAGTCAAAGATATGGATTTTCTCGAATTGAAAATCACTGTGAGACCTCTTGATGTGGTGTCTGCCTGTTTCTGTATTGTCACAAAGGCCTTCCACTCATTATATTTTGGTGTTTTTTCTCTAATGACCGTATCGTGAACGGAACATATTACTTCATTTGTAGATACACACTTCTCTTTCGGTCTGTTAATTTCCTTTGTCTCTCTTTCGAGCTGTTCCTCTGCCATTTCTTTGCGGCACGCAATGTTTGTCCTGCATCAGCTGGCAGTCGGGTTCATCACAGGAGGAGTATAACTTCTCCGGAAACGGTTTAATTTGAAATTCTTCCACCACCGCCGCCACCGAAGACTCATCGGGGGCGAGCAAAATGTGAAGGAAAAAGCCAGCCGGTGCCTGCCTAAAGAGCGGTCGGGTTAAAAACAGAATTACGCTTTCTTTGACAGAGCACGTCCGATCCCGGCCCTCCTTCCTTCCCTTGCCTTGCCTTTCGGCGCTCGCCAAACCGGCCAAAGCGGAGAAATTTACGAAGTTCACTTAATATTCCCTACCCTTACTCCTCCCCTCCGCTTATCCCACCGGCTTTCTTCCTCCCCACCCTGGCTCCAGCCCCTCCACCCCTCCGGCGGGGCGCAACTCGATGTGCGTGCAGCAGTTTATTGAGGAAATATGTCGTCGCTTTGCAGAGCGGGAGCTACGGCGCCGGAGAGCGACGGAGACGGCGGTAGCTGCGAAAGTTGGTGGCCTCGCCTCCTGTCCGATACCCGAACCGCCGTGCGGAGTAATCAGGAGTGGGAGGGAGGGTCGGCTGAGATACGGCCGCTGCCGGCGCAGCGCAGGGGGGAAGCGCCCAGCTTATATGGAGTCAGAAATACAATTTCCGCATAAAGGGGGACCGCCGTTTGTTACGCGAGTCCGCGGCTGGGCGGCAGTGGCGCGCACGCTAAATCAGACCGAGTAACCCCGTAAATACCTGGCAGTGCTCCCGGGAACATCTGTTTACTGCCGCGCGGGCAGCGTTTTAAGTGCCGCACAACAGTGCAGCGCCACGTGCGTTTCACTCCCGCCGCACCGCGGCCTCCGTAATTTATCCGTTATCGCAGACTTAAAAGTTCTTCGCGAAGCACGCCGCATGTTAATGTCTCTCTGCGCTACAAGCGAGCGGAGCTGGGCCGTGAAGAACCACAACTGCATTTGCTTGTTTTTTTTTTTTAAAAAAATAAGCAGGGTGCCTCAGCTAAGCTGTTCACCTCAAATCACTGACAGGAAAAAATCGCAGCACAAAAAAGTAATTATTGTAGAGTAATGAAATTTAGGTTATACATTTGCCTAGGTAACATATTTAAGGGGGGTAGGACGTCAAAGGGGCCAGGCGATCATTGTAGGCAAAACCACCCCTTCCTGCCGCCTCCTCGATTTCTATATCACCATCTATGGCCATCCTATCGCCCTCACCCCCACCCTTAAGTACCCTGGCGTCACCCTCGACAGTCGCCTCTCCTGGGCCTCCCACCTCTGGACAATCCAAGCCAAGACATGCTCCGACTCCGTCTCCTCAAGCTCCTATCTGGCTGTACTTGGGGTCTGGACCCCTCCACCATCCTCCATACCTATAAATCCATCATTCTCCCTGTCCTTTGCTACGCCAACCCTGCCTGGATCTCCGCTCCCCCTACCTTTCACAAATCCCTTCAGATCCTAGAACGCCGTGCTATTCGCCTCACCTATCGCTACTGTCTACTCTCACCCACGCGGATCCTGTACGACCTTATTCCGTTCCCCCACCTCCTCCTTTTCCTCGGATACGGATCCTCTACACCTCCCGTGAACTCGATCCTCCTCACCTGCTGGTCTCTTCCAACCTCTCCCGCCCCCGTCCGCTGTCGCACCTGTATTCCCACGTCCCACCTGCTCTCCATCTCGCCACTCTCCTTACTCTCTCCCAAGGTGGCTTCCGCCAGCTCCCCCTCCCTGATGATGCCCTCCTCCCCTCCGTCTACCCCTCCTATCAACTTTGATCCTCCCCTCCCACTTCCTGTGTCCCATCCTTAGGGCACCCTCTCTCCCTTCTCTCTCCTTCCCTCCATCCTCCCTTCCTCCTCCCCGTCTTCGTCCGGGCTTTCCCACCCCCTCCTACCCTCATTCCTCCCCCCCAACTCCCATGCCTTTGGCATCTCTGCTCTCCTCTCTCCCTCCTCCACCACCTTCCTCCCCTCTTGGCAGGTCCCCGGACTCGCACACGCTAAGTGGACATTCATGCGCTGGAGATCATCGCCATCAGTTTAGTGTCTGTGCCGTCGTGATTGTGATTTAGTGTTTTTCGCCGCCACGCTCCTCGTTCACTTGTACCGTCTCGTTCGTCAGTAATTGTGTGCAGTGCCGACAGTGTTTTTGTGTGTTTTCGTCGAGTGTGAATGGCTTCATGTTTTTTATTCATTGTATCTCCTGTTTTTTAACCTCCAATTTGTTACTTTTCTGTCTCCTTTTTCTTCAATTATTGTAATTCTTGTGGATGAAGAGTGGAGTAGATGTAATCCGCTGCCAGCCCGCCTTTGTATAAGGTGTACAAATCACAATAAATGAAAAAAAAAATGAAACGGGCCGACTTGGACCAGGAAAGGCATCACAGGACATTTTAATTTCCAGTGCCTATACTTTTACAAATAAATTCACAAAACTTTGTCAGCATCACCAGGAAGGATTCAGGATTCACACTCATTGCAGTGGAAGTACGAAAACATGAAAAAAAAATTTACATGTGAAATTTAATCATTTTTTCAGTTACTAATGGCTGCATTTGTTGCTATAGGTACACTTTTCTTCGTAAGTTAGAGATATTCTTCGTTGAATTTTGCACAACATGCATATCATACTTACAGGTGTATGAAATTCTAGAATTTATTTCGTTTGTGAAAAAACGAATGAGCTGTTATATTTTAAACTTCATGTTTAGAAAAAATACAAATTTTACAGTTAATTACCTCAATTTTGACCACAGTTTTTAATAGATTTGGAAAATTCTAGAGTTTCATGGACCTTTAAGTATGGTTTATACGCTGTGCGAAATTCATCGACGAATCCCTCTTACTTATGAAGAAAACTGTACCTACAGCAACAAATGCTGCCATTAGTAAGTGAAAAAAATGAAGAAATTTCACATGGAAAAAAATTATTTCGTATGTTTTCGAACTTCCACTGCTAAGAATGTGAATTCCGAAGCCTTCCTGGAGTGAAAAAGTGCTCCAAGTCGGCCTGTTTGACGTCCTACGCCCCAGTGATTGAAACTGCAGGGTCAGGATGTACGCAAAAGTAAAGCAGAGTACAAGCAACATTCTTCACAGGGTAAAATACACACAAGAAGCCGTAATCAGGAACACAATGCGACGGAACAAGCTCTTGTGTCATGTCACGGTAGATAATTTTAAAACTTTGACGTGTGTTACAGCTCAACATTTCCACTTGATAATAGCCACAAGTAGGTTCAAGTAAGCGCGAAGCAAGCCTTTGAAAACGTAAAATTCTGATGCTTTAATAATCAGTATAACTGCCAGAGAGCTGCATTCAAGCATGCAAACTTGCATGCATTGTGTCCTACAGGTGCCGGATGTCACTTTTGTGGGGTGGAGTTCCATGCCTGTTGCACTTGTTCGCCGTCCGGAGTGACCGTGCGGTTCTAGGCGCTACAGTCTGGTGCCGAGCGACCGCTCCGGTTCGAATCCTGCCTCGGGCATGGATGTGTGTGATGTCCTTAGGTTACTTAGGTTTAAGTAGTTCTAAGTTCTAGGCGACTGATGACCTCAGAAATTAAGTCGCATAGTGCTCAGAGCCATTTGAACCATTTTTGCACTTGTTCGATCAATACAGGGACAGATTATGCTGTTTGTGGATGACGCTGGAGCTGTCGACCGTTGATGCCCCATATGTGCTTCATTGCGGACAGATCTGGTGAAGAAGCACGTCACGGCAACAGGTCGATACTCTGTAGAGTAAGTTGGGTTACAAGAGCGTTATCCTGTTGGAAAACACACCCTGGAATGCTGTTCATGAATCACAGTACAACAGGTCGCATCACCAGAGTGACGTACAAATTTGCTGTCAGGTTGCGTGGGATAACCACGAGATTGCTCCTGCTGCCATATGAAATCACACTCCAGACAATAACTCCAGGTGTAGGTCCAATGTGTCTAGCACTCAAACAAGTTGATTGTAGACCCTCAACTGGCCTCCTTCTATCCAACACTCGACCATCACTGGCACCGAGACAGAACCAGCTCCCATCAGAAAGCACAGTAGACCCCCCACCTCTAGCAATGAGCTCTCGACAGACACCACTGAAGTCGCAAATGGTAGTGGTTTGGGGTTAGTGGAAAGTACGCTACAGAGCGTGTGGCTCGGAGCTGTCTTCAAAGTAACCGATTTGTACCAGTTCGTTGTATCACTGCAGTGCTGAGATTGCTGCTGCACATGCTGTGCGACGCGCCAGAGCCATACGCCGAACACAATATTCTTCCCTCTTGATAGTGTCACGTGGCTGTTCTGAGCCTTGGCTATCTTCCGGCCGTGCATTTTCGTCACTACCGCTGCCAGAAATCACGTACAGTGGTTACATTCCTGCCAAGTCTTTCGGTAATATTGCAGAAGGGTTATCCAGCTGCTTCTCGTAGCCTTACTACACGATCTTGTTCAAACTCAATGAGGTGTTGATAATAGCGTCTATGTTGCTTTGAAGCCATTCTTAACTAACATTAATTAACCACATCCAATCTGAAAGATAACTATCGCACACGACCGTTGCAGGTGTATTTATAGCAAACCTGATTTTCATCCTCATAGTGACATTACTAGCGCCACTGCAATGCAACTGGTGCGAAATTTGAAAGGACATCGCCCTTCAGGTGTACAAACACGCCTACTAACTTCCATCTATGTCGCACAACTTCTCCTCGGTTCAAATGGCTCTGAGCACTATGGGACTTACCATCTGAGGTCGTCAGTCCCCTGAACTCAGAACTACTTAAACCTAACTAACCTTAGGACATCACACACATCCATGTCGGAGGCAGGATTCGAACCTACGACCGTAGCAGCAGTGTGGTTCATGACTGAAGCGCCTACAACCGCTCGGCCACAGCGGCCGGCAACTCCTCCTCGATTTTTATTCCGTCAGTGTATATCGGGAACCGCTTAAGATATCTATTTTCACCCAAGTGAATTCTGAGAAAGTCCTCAATTGGGTAATTCCATGAAAAGTGAAGATTTTGTTACGTCTGTATCACTTCCTCTTCCTTTATTTAGTGACAAATCAATACATCCTGTATTATCAAACCCTCTCTGCGTATTGTTTGTATTAAGGAGTATCTTTTTATTATTTTCATGTTAGTATTCAAATGTCAATTTTGTAGAATGTTACATCCGTCAACATGAAATAAACCTGTTATATTATATTATACTAGTGAACTGAATAACATCTCCAGGTTCAGAATACAGTTAATGACATCTCTATTAAAGGAACAATAATTATGACCGTTGTCCTTGTACGCGCTCGTTACCCTTGTATGTCTTTCTTTTCAACCAGATCTTCCTTATTTCTCTGTATCCTTAGATGGTGCAGTCTCCTTTAATTTCCTCGCCCCAGAACTTGATGTATCAGAAAACATCTACTTTATGCAACTATAAATTATTCTTAGATCTATCAATATGATTACTGTTGACATAGTCATTGTTATTATTATTATTAATATTATTATTATTATTATTATCGTCATTATAAGTGGCAGCAGTACCACCAGTAGAAAAAGTGCCGTTATTAACTGTATTACTTCACAATCAGTAATATTTACTTACATTGTTAGTATGTATACTCGAAATATTTTAATACTATTTGTCAAATTAAAATATTTATTTCTTAGGTAACTATGATGTAGAAAGGTACTGTATGTGTGAAACATTGGGCCGATGTAAGAGAGGGCATTATGGTACTAATCAGATCAGACAATAAATAAAATAAAAATGGAAAAAATATTGTGGCATAGATTTCGCTTTTTCAAATGGAACTATAGTAATTTCTCAGTCGTTGTTCCAAAAAACAAATTCAGCTGCGTTTCATTCTTCAACGTTCCATCAGTTGTGTCGGAGCAATTACAGTACTCGAAACTTAGGGTCTATCTGTTCTGAACATGTAACAGATTCATGTTATATGCGGAAGTTTGTGATTTCATAGCCAAATGAGGAAAATCACATCGAATGACGAGAAAACAGCGTGCTGCACTTTTGCGGTACCAGTCTTACCAGTCTAAAACGGGCACAAAAGATGCGTTCATTCTTTTAGTGCCTTTCGCGTGTGTCGGTTGCTGGTTAGTTTGAGGAAAAAAACTACGTTTAGAAAACCGAGAGAAACTAAAGGAAAGCGAAGAGAAATGTCTTTAAGAGGTGTGCTGTGTTTTTAGAATGAGTTACTATCTGTAATCACTAAATTTAGACTTACAAAGAACAATTAGTGATATGCTTCACTGAACCAATGAGGTTATAACAAAATTTAACAACAAAATCTCCACATACTACAGGGAATAGGGAGAACCTCACTATTTTGTGTTCGACGAAATATCTCACTATTATACAGAAACGCAATGAATGGTTTACCGAAGTCATCATCATTCCAGAACAGCATCCAGTGACTTACTTTTAACAGATGTGTACTTTGATTCATGCAAAACAAGGGGCATTTATTATCAATGGACTGCAAGAGCACCGTGGGATTGAATCATTTGACTATTAATGTCATAACTGGTAACGAACCCCGTTGCAACCTGTACGGGAGCATGAAATGATTTTACACACCATAATAAATGCTTGATTTAGGCTGCGCGAAATAATGCAGATAGGCCTATATGTTGGGAATAACATATCCTTTGCTCTGAAAACAACGCAGACAAATCACAAAGACCACACGGGTTCTCACTGTATATAACATGAAGTGACACGCTACAAAATAACCAAGAAATTACGTTTCTTAGAGATTAGTCTTCCAACAAGACATTAAACCATTTATATTGCAGGAGTGGATGATGGGTTTCAATTTATATTGCAAGGGATTCACAAGATATTACTCGAACCTATAAATCAGCTTCCTTTTACAGAAAAAGAATAATCTATGAGTCTATGTATCACCACCCAGAAAGATATCATTTTACGGTACAATTCACTGTAATTTCTGTACGCAATACGGTTTCAAAAATAAATTTAGGACGCACGACTAAAATAGCGCACACATACACTATTAATCATCACTGAAAGTAACAGTAAACATTTCACCCACAATCATCATTATCGCAGCGCTCCAACTGTAGCACATTGAAGACAGGAACAGCCGGCCAGTGTGGCCGAGCGGTTCTAGGTGCTTCATTCTGGATCCGCGCGACCGCTACGGTCGCAGGTTCGAATCCTGCCTCGGGCATGGATGTGTGTGATTTCTTTAGGTTAGTTCGGTTTAAGTAGTTCTAAGTTCTAGGGGACTGATGACCTCAGATGTTGAGTCCCATAGTGCTCAGAGCCATTTGAATCATTTTTGAAGACAGGAACAGAAAGCACGCTACACGAGAGCAGGAAACAGAACGGCGACAGCCCTTTTCGAACTATACAGCCTCAGGGATAGACACTCGGGGACGTTTTCCGTTGCCTGAAAGCTCTCGCACAGAGTGGCAGAAGACCGTCTGCATGACTTTACCGGCTGAGGGTGTAGTTTTGAACTTCTTCTATCAAGGAGAGGTCATATGCCGCCACTCCATTGTTTGCCGTTATGTTTCCTGTTCGATGTGATGAACCCATCATTCATCGTCTGTTACGATGTTCAACAAAAAATTGTGACGAGCAGGCTCGGAACGCGCAAGCAATTCCACACAGTTGCTTCTTCGTTGCTCTGTATGGCCTTCTGTTGGGCGGGGAGGAACCGAGCGGGCATAAACTTTTGAGTACTTCAATTGATGGGTGAGTGCGTCAGCACTACCAACGGAGACGTCCAGTTCTCAAGCGAGGTGTCTGTGTTTCATCGATCATCTCGAATGAGAGTGGCCGCACGTTCGAATATTGCATGGGTCAGATCTCCCGCCTGCCGGCAGGCGGAAGATCAGAGAGACTTGTGGAAGCTTTTGCGATGATGGCAGGTGCCTCACTCAACGACTCATCGTGCTTTTGTTCGGTGCCAGTCCTCCGTAGACTTTCTGCAAGCGCCTACGAATATCTGCGATTCTCGAGTGTAAACATAGAAAATGGGTGGGGGGAGGGGGGGAGAGGGGGAGCGGGACTAACTTGCTATTCATAAATTGACAGTAGGTATGGAGAGTGGATGTTTCCAACAATGCGAAAGTTGAAAAATATTACAAACTTTCAGGTGTTTCAAGGAATTAGCTATAATTTCAGAAAGAAAATACAGTGTTATACATTAAAAAGGAAAGCTGTTTTTGGAAATGTTAAAAATAAGAGTTTATGTTATAAATTAGGCAGATCAGGCCTGTCTGTAATGGTCGATTATACTCACACAACAAATAGCTCATTCTGCTAAGTGACAGACTGACAACAAGTTTCGGGAAATGGTTTATCAGACATTAAAGGAAAAGAGAGATCACTTCTTTAGAGAAATTCAGTATTTCTACTGAAGACGATGAACACACATTCTGTTCTCATCAAGTGTGACTGAAAGTTGCTGTTAGAAAAGTAATGTACCATTTGGAACACTGTGCTCTGTTTGGTATAAGGTGATTGTTAGAGGTAATTAGCATCTGGATGTCTTTCATTCGTATTCTCCTGTACATCCGGTACTCGATACTACGTTTGTCAGATATAATACCCAAAATGAAGAACTTGATTAAAGTGTGGCTAAAACAGAGGCTATATCAAAACGATTCAATCTATTTCACAAGACTATAAGTACTACATGAATGAAGACAGACTTTAGATAAATTTTAATTTTCGAATAGTAGTTATTATTTTCAAAAGAACAAATCAGTTTTACAAGGTTATTGCATTTAAATGCATGGAGATACAACCTTCTCTGTCTCCGTAGCTGAATAATTAGCATAGATGGCTCTCATGTGGTGAGCCTGGGTTCAATTCCCGATACTGCCAAGGATTTTTCCTCCGTTGGAGGACTGGTACAGAGTGCAGCCATCCTCGTGATGCTAATTTAGGAGCTAATTGAGTAAGTAGTTGCCGCTCCATGGTGTGGGAAGTCAGTAAAAAAGGCGGGGACAGCGATGTGCTGACAACATTTTGGTGTCGTACGTCTTGTATCGCCTTAGTAAATATCTCATTAACATAATGAAAAGGAGATACTGATGAGTGGTTGAGAGGAGCGTCAACCATCAAGAAGTAAGGCGGGCAATAAATAGTCTGCGAGAGCAGCGAATAACACGTTGGCGGGTAGTTCATGCTGACAGAGGGAGGTGAGGGAACGGGGTGAGAAAGTTCGATCCTCGCGGGTGGCGGTTATTGAGTCCGGCTGATGGAATACGGCTCCAGTAATTACCTGTCCGAAATTGGAGACGAGGGGTGCGGAGCGGCGCGCTGTCTGAGGGCAGGTGGTTGCTGTCCGGCGCGGTGGCAGCTTTGCAAACCAGGCGCGCTCACACGCACCTCGGTCGCGGCCGACGCTTAATTCGGCTCGATCCGATCCGATTATCCGCGACTCGCTTTCGGCTGCAGCACGGACCCCTGCACCGCACGGAGCCAGGTACGCCGGAATCTCCTTGTTCACTCCGCTCCGAAGGGCGTACTGATGGCTGACGGTGGCCCTCGGTGGGCCGCGGGCCACAGTATCCAGATTGTACGCTAGGGGCTTCTCTCGCAGACAGGGGACAGGGTGCTGTATTGGCTGTCGAGTAATTCAGGTTTATCGACGTCTGTCCTTAACCTCGTGGTCTTAGTGAGACTGAAAATATCCGCTTCAATTGTGACTTTGTTTTATTATAAACACGATCGGTTTCACATATTTTGCGTTGTTCCTGTTCCTCCTCCTCCCTTGTCCTGCTTCGTCTACTATGACACCCCCATTCCTCTGTGCATTTCCCTTCTATATCACAGAAACTATCTTTCCCATCGGTTCCTTTTTTACTGTTCTTAACCTTTTTTCAGATTATAGTATTTACACATTATATTCTAATTAATACTAAAATAATAATAATAGTATGCTGTTGCCCCCCCTCCCCCTCCCCTTCACCCTTCCCCTTTTAATTTCTGTTTTCATTTTATTCTTTTGATTGCTTGTGCTTTCCAGTCAGTGTTAGTATGTGTAAAAACTTGGACTGTGAAAAAATTGGGACTTCTTACACGCGCTGATGACCACGCAGTTGAGCGCCCCACAAACCAAACTTCATCATCATCATCAAGAATCATCACACTTGCACGCACTCCGGCCATCCTGATTTAGGTTTTCCGTGATTTCCCTAAATCACTCCAGGCAAATGCCGGGATGGTTCCTCTGAAAGGGCACGGCCGACTTCCTTCCCCATCCTTCCCTAATCCGATGAGACCGATGACCACGCTGTCTGGTCTCCTTCCCCAAACCAACCAACTTGCACGCACACTGCTTTTCTGAGACTAATATCTCGTATCCTTGTATGCTGTTTTATATTTTTCACCAAGAATTATTATATATGTCTCATGCGGTATTAGCACTGTTAATATATTACCCGTTAAGCAGTAATAGTGCTTTTTGTACTATCAAGCCCTTCATTATGGCGTTATAGACTTACTACTTTTATTCTTTTATATTTTCAGCCTCATTTAGATTTTATTATTTAGTTTGAACCATGTGCAAGCGTTCTGGCTAGTCAGCTATAGTAGTTGTTCATTTCCCTCTCCAACCACACCATCGCTCTTCTGTCTGGTAACTGATACGGTTCACGACACGCTGCCCACTCGCATCACCCCGTATCACACCATTACGCCACCCTTTTTACAATGCAGTGTGGCATCCAAGGAAAGCAACTACCTCACAGGTGACTACTTTAGTTCCTCTTCCTATTATTCGATTTTGGTGATTTCAAGATTTGCTCTGTTTTTCACTTACATCGTTTAATGTCCCCATACATTTCATTTCCATGACAACCCAATCGCTCTTCTCGGTTATGTGTGTGTGTGTGTGTGTGTGTGTGTGTGTGTGTGAATTCCTAAGAGACCAAACTGCTGAGGTCATCGGTCCCTAGACTTACACACTACTTAAACTAACTTAAGCGAAGAACAACACACAGACTCATGCCCGAGGCGGGACTCGAACCTCCGGTGGCAGGCACTTCTCGGTTATGTTTGTATGCGGATTACCATCGGTAGTTGCTTTTTCACAGGTCACAGACATACTGTATTTCTCCCCTTGTTTCAATAAATTTGTACACCTGAAGATGGGAATAAAAATTTCCCGGAACGGGTCGTGTTTACAATAAAACAAAGTGACTAGTGAAGCGGATAATTTCAATCTCACCATGCAGCTCAGTTGCGAATGTTCTGTAAACAAAATTCTTTGCTCGTACTCTTAGGCGACTTTTGCATGGGAAGCCATGTATCTGAATGTAACTAGTGATAGATGTGGAATTGGACAGTTGTGAGAAAATGTAATGCATCCGTAAAGGAAATCATACACAACACACTATGCGAGAAATTCTCGATTATTGTTCGAGTGTATGGAGTCGTTATCAAACAGGCACAGCAACAGACATCAAACGAATTCGTAGGCACGCTGCTAGATTCGTAATGTTTCGGTATAGTCCATACAAAAATGTAACGGAAATGTTCTGCTAACCTAAATAGAATCCTTGGGAAAAAGACGTACTTCTCGCGAAATTATGCTGAGTAAATTTAGAGGATCTGTCTTGGAAGAAAAATGAACGACCTTAATGCTAGTACCACCGTACACTGATGAGCCAAAACATTGTGGCCACCTGCTTAATAGCTTGTTTGTCCGTCCTTGGAACGAAATACATCATGATTCTGCGTATCAGGGACCCGACAGTTCATTAGTAGGTTTGTGAATGTATGTGGCATTAGATGTCTGCCGACAGATCATGTAATTCGTGTAATTAACGGGCCGCTGATTTGCGTACGTGGTGATGGTACCCCATAGCTACTCAGAACGGTGCGCTCCGAAACACTTGTGCGTGCACCAGCATAGTGATCTTTCGGCAGAGACACCACAGATAACCATCTGCCCTAATTTATAAAACTGACAAGCCTCCGAATCCCACGTTCTGTGAAGAGTCGTGGACGTCAAACCATTATACGCTTACTAGTAGTTACGCTGTCCTTCTACCTCTTTCCGTAGATGCTCACGACAGCAGCACTTGAACTTTCGACTAGCTTCGCCGTTTTCGAGATACTCCGTCACAGGCTGTGCATAATAATAATCCGCCCTTTGTCAGAGTCGCTTATCTCAATGAATTCGCGTCACGTGCCCACAATGCCATCAGGCGGCATCCAGCGTCTCGGTGGGCAGTAGTCATAATGTTTAGGCTTATCAGTATATCCCGCATAGAGATGGTGAGAAAAGATTAGAGAGATTAGAGCTTGTAGAGGAAATACTTTTTTCCTGGATCAATACACGAATGGAATAGGTGAGAAAAACGATAATTATGGTAGGATGTATCCACCGCCAGATACTGTACAGTGCTTGCCAAGTAAAGCCTATACAGGGTGTTACAAAAAGGTACGGCCAAACTTTCAGGAAACATTCCTCACACACAAATAAAGAAAAGATTTTATGTGGACATGTGTCCGGAAACACTTAATTTCCATGTTAGAGCTCATTTTAGTTTCGTCCACCTAAGCTCAATGGAGCACGTTATCATGATTTCATACGGGATGCTCTACCTGTGCTGCTAGAACATGTGCCTTTACAAGTACGACACAACATGTGGTCATGCACGATGGAGCTCCTGCACATTTCAGTCGAAGTGTTCGTACGCTTCTCAACAACAGATGAATTGGTAGAGGCGGACCAATTCCATGGCCTCCACGCTCTCCTGACCTCAACCCTCTTGACTTCCATTTATGGGGGCATTTGAAAGCTCTTGTCTACGCAAGCCCGGTACCAAATGTAGAGACTCTTCGTGGGCGTATTGTGGACGGTTGTGATACAATACGCATTCTCCAGGGCTGCATCAGCGCATCAGGGATTCCATGCGACGAAGGGTGGATGCATGTATCCTCGCTAACGGAGGACATTTTGAACATTTCCTGTAACAAAGTGTTTGATGTCACGCTGGTACGTTCTGTTGCTGTGTGTTTCCATTCCATGATTAATGTGATTTGAAGAGAAGTAATAAAATGAGCTCTAACACGGAAAGAAAGCGTTTCCGGACACATGTCCACACAACATATTTTCTTTCTTTGTGTGTGAGGAATGTCTCCTGAAAGTTTGGACGTACCTTTTTGTAACACCCTGTATACACTGGTCCGCAAAAATATCTGTTTAATGGTGCATTAGTCCAACTTTGGAATGAAATACACTACTGATCCTACGTAGCGTGGATTCTACTACTCCTACGTAGATTTCCGGAGATGTCTACACACAGGCAGGCCGAAGTGGCCGAGCGGTGCTAGGCGCTTCAGTCAGGAGCCACGCGACCGCTACGGTTGCAGGTTCAAATTCTGCCTCGGGCATGGATGATGTGTGTGATGTCCTTAGGTTAGTTAGGTTTAAGTAGTTCTAAGTTCTAGGGGACTGATGACCTCACTTACTGTATGCTGCCGCAAAATGCCATCACTGTCGAGGAAGACATCAAGCAAAAAGGGATATAGGTGGTCCGCAATAGTGTTCTGGTAGTCCGTAGCTGTCATGGTGTCTTCGATTACCACCACTGGTACCAGTGAAGCCCAGGTGAATACCCCCTTAGCATAATACTAATACTTCCCCCCCCCCCCCCCCCCCCCCATCGCCACTCCCCACACCAGCCAACCACAAGTCATTGTCTGTGCACAGTGTATGCATCAAGCAGTTGTTTTCCTGGATGATGGACTATAGTTGATGCCCTTGCGTCAAGATAAGGAGGTGTAGAGGTTGTCAGCTGCCATGCCCCAAGTTCAACCGTGTGTACATAACGGTGTGCTGCAAAATGGTTGTATCCGGACCAGCATTGTACTCTGATACCTGATCTGCCATAGAACACTCCTCATTTAATTTTAGAGTGTTGGCGCGTATCTGACCTGTATGTTCTGTGACGAGGCGTGGACGTCTAACACTTTATCGCCGACTTGTGCTTTCACCGTCTTTCAACTACTTTCCACAGATACTCACAACAGTTGCCAACAAACAGTGGACCCGACCTGCCGGTCCTGAGATGCTTGTTCCCAAGCTATAACAATTTGCCCTGTCAGTGTAATTGTCTGTCTTCATCGCTATTGTTTCTTCATTACACTACTTAACGAGTTTTGGCCACAGCCATCTTCAGAATCGCATTTCAGTAACTCAAAACTCGATACTAAGAACATCGTCAGTTACACATACCTATTCGGGATCGGCATCGTTACTATCAGATTTGGCATTTTTAATGTTACAGGGTGGACAGATACAATTCGTGTTGCCACTCTTTTTTTCCCCCGAAATGGAAGTTGTGTACCCCAGCTGCGTGCGGTTAGCCTTATCCATGTGGAAGTGAGCGACCGTTTTATCAACGTTTGAGAATCGTGTAACTGAGATGGGACGTTGGTACCAGGCCAATACCCACATAGTCGAACGTGGCAAGCACCCAGGCTGAGCTGCACGTCGACTCTCGTCGCTACTCAGCGGCAGGCATAAAACATCATCCGAAATTGTACTGAATGCTTTCTCAGAAAATTATTTTGAACAATTGGTTTAAAGCGTAAATGGTTGTGAAAGCATACTTGACCTCTTAGCAACAAATAATCCTGGACAAATTGTATCGTGACAAATACAGAGATTAGCGACCATAGCCGGCCAGAGTGGCCGAGCGGTTAAAGGCGCTACAGTCTGGAACCGCACGACCGCTACGGTTGCAGGTTCGAATCCTGCCTCGGGCATGGATGTGTGTGATGTCCTTAGGTTAGTTAGGTTTAAGTAGTTCTAAGTTCTAGGGGACTGATGACCACAGCAGTTGAGTCCCATAGTGCTCACAGCCATTAGCGACCATAAGGCAGTTGCTGCCAGACTGAATGCCATAACACCTACAACAATAAAAAAGAAACGCAAAACAAATCCATTTTTAAAAAAAGCTGATAAAATGCCTTTACCGCCTTTTCAAAAGACAGTCTTCACTCCTTCCGATCTGGTCATGTAAGCGATGTACCATGACAAATTACCCTTCAATATTGTTAGCTATTGGTTAAGACTACAACGGTCATCATGTGGCACTACTACCACATTTTTCTGTTGTCTGTGTTGTAATTTAAGTACTAGGACTGGTTTGAAAATGTTCTCTGCCTTTCCCTATGATGTGCTAATATTTTTATTTTTCTATAAATAATTTCATTTTCTTTTTTTTTTAGCCTACGTCATCAGTCCTCTGCCCACCGCGACTTCCCCTGGCGTGCCAATCTCTTGATCTAAGAGCAGAACTAACACAATGACATTATCCTCAAGATGGTGAAAGAAAAGAATGTTTAATGCTGAATTCCTTTATGTGACACTTCAGCATCAGGCCTCAAATTTTAATATTTTTTTTCTTTACCACTAACTCAACTTAAAACATATTTTTCAGACAGTATCCAGTGTGCAGGCTTGATTTTAGCTTAGCTAAACAGTCAACATCAGCCATCTCTGGGAACGAAAATCTGGAACATCAATGGTCAAAATGAAATGTGTTGTGCAATAACTTTTCGACATTAATGCTCGAAGTCCAGGATTTTTACGATTTTTATAATATTATTAATTACAGTTAGATATATCATCTAGTATATCGCTTTGATAGACCGTCCAAGATATCACAATTCACAGAAATTGGTACTTAAAAAGAATTCGTCCAAAAATTTGAAAAGAACGTGCGTCGTACTGTTAATTTAAGAACTACAATACTACTAAAGCCTTACAACCTTATAATTTACACAACATAAATATTAAGTGTAGAATTTTCATAATCTTTATACACTTAGCACTACGATCCCGAACACAGGTCTGAAGACTATGGCTGTGTAAGCGTGTAAATGAGCTAAATACTGGATCCTTCAGTCGTTTCCAACTTAATTCGTGAAGTCTGGTTCCCTGCAGTTGTTGTTTCCCTTACTGGTTAGCAAGCTCTACCCGTGGACGTAGTAACTGTCTCAGATTTGCTGTTGATATCACATATGGTCAGCCTGTGAGTGAGGTCTTTAACAGTTTAGAACTTTACCGGCCAGTTCGCATGCCCAACCCTGTGGGCAATCCCTCATACACGGAACTGATAACTATCCAGTTTAAATGTAGCGTGTGTTACTGGACGTTTACGAGACTTTCAGTTTTCTCGCAGCTTTTTTCTCTGAAAATTAGCTGCGAAATTAGGAAACTTATATACATAAAAATATAAAGGCTTCTACGGAAGAGCTTTTCGGAGGGAGAGGAGCATGACGACCAAGACGCCCATTCCCTTACCCATCCGTTTGTCTCAAACAAGAATGTGACGTGTATGATACAGGAAGGACCTACCGTGGCTCAATAGCTGTGTGGCGGTTCAGTAATTCAAACTTCGATGCCACGGAACCGTCAACAGCGGGTCAGTAGTTCCAGATACTACGAGCGACTATCTGGAGTCAGAGGGCAAGAAATAGGGCATACCTTGGCCATTTCAGTAGAGTGAATGCGCGAACTCCGTTTGAGTAAGGTGCGTGCGCGAACTGCCTAACTGGCTTAGAGCGGTCGTGGATGATCACATTTGATCGTGCAACTGTTTCAAATGCCTCCTGAACTCTATAAAAGGATGTGTCGGTGCGCACATGGAGAGAAGCAACTTTTCAAATGCTCTGGTAGGGGATCAAATTGTTTCCTTTTTTTTTTTTTTGCTGTTGGTTGCAGAAGATATTTATTTTTTTCACAATTGAAATTTCGGTCCTTGTACCATTATCATGGTACTGCAAAAAACTTTGCTTAAGCCCATGCCAGACTCAAAAACTACCGACTTGTATACGGGGTGTTACAATAAGGTACGGCCATACTTTCATGAAACATTCCTCACACACAAAGAAAGAAAATATGTTATGTGGCCATGTGTCCGGAAACGCTTACTTTCCATGTTAGAGCTCATTTTATTACTTTTCTTCAAATCACATTAATCATGGAATGGAAACACACAGCAACAGAACGACCAGCGTGACTTCATACACTTTGTTACACGAAATGTTCAAAATGTCCTCCGTTGGCGACGATACATGCATCCACCCTCCGTCGCATGGAATCCCTGATGCGCTGATGCAGCCCTGGAGAATGGCGTATTGTGTCACAGCCGTCCACAATACGACCACTTCGAGTCTCTACATTTGGTACCGGGGTTGCGTAGACAAGAGCTTTCTAATTCCCCCATAAATGAAAGTCAAGAGGGTTGAGGTCAGGAGAGCGTGGAGGCTATGGAATTGATCCGCCTCTACCAATCTATCGGTCACCGAATCTGTTGTTGAGAAGCGTACGAACACTTCGACTGAAATGTGCAGGAGCTCCATCGTGCATGAACCACATGTTGTGTCGTACTTGTGAAGGCACATGTTCTAGCAGCACAGGTAGAGTATCCCGTATGAAATCATGGCGGTGAATCGAGGAAGTACAGTACATACTGACGAAACTAAAATGAGCTCTAACATGGAAATTAAGCGTTTCCGGACACATGTTCACATAACATCTTTTCTTTATTTGTGTGTGAGGATTGTTTTCTGAAAGTTTGGCCGTACCTTTTTGTAGCACCCTGTACATGCATACTCTCATGTCCATCAACCCCTACCACCTCGGTCCACCTAATCTTTCTCACTATCTACCTCCTCTTCCCGCCTCTGTCCATCTCCTCCTGCTCTCTCTATCTCCTCTGCACTCCCTCTACTCCTCCTCCGTCTCTCCGTCCTTCTCCTCCACCCCTTCTCTCTTCCATCTTCTACCCCAGCCCTTCCCCCCCCCCCCCCTCCCGCCCCATCTCCGTTGATGTTCTTTTTTCCTTCTCTGTCTGTCCATCTCGTCTTCACCCCCTTCCCTCTCCACGTTATTACCGCTACCCCCATACTATTTTTTTCCATACTGTGTTTACCAAGTTGATTGACATCGACTCAGGAGTTTGCGAGGATATTTTTCAAAAATGGCTCTGAGCACTATGGGACTCAACTGCTGTGGTCATCAGTCCCCTAGAACTTAGAACTACTTAAACCTAACTAACCTAAGGACATCACACACATCCATGCCCGAGGCAGGATTCGAATCTGCGATCGTAGCAGTCACACGGTTCCGGACTGCGCGCCTAGAACCGCGAGACCACCGCGGCCGGCGAGGATATTTTTAACAGCAGATTTGTCTGCATAACACATCACATATATTTCACTCATATGTAATATATTTCACACATAGTTGTACACTATTTCACCTGTATCCCTAGCGAATTTCGCTCTGCCGTTTCCTTTTCACACAGCTCAATGTTTACAGCGTCATATCTCATGAACTAAGTGTCATACAATGATTCTGCAGGCTCATCCTGCAGCATATGTGGATAATGGAATGTAGTCGAATTAAATCAGGTGATACCGAGAGACTTAGATTACGAAACGAGCTATTTAACGTGGTAAATGAGTTTTTCTATTTGGGCAGCAAAATAACTGATGGTCAAAGTAGAAAGGATATAAAATTTAGACTGGCAGTGGCAAGAAAAGCCTTTCTTAAGAAGAGAAATCTGATAACTTCGAATATAGATTTAAGTGTTGGGATGTTTTTCCTGAAAGTATTTTAATGGAGTGGAATCCTGTACAGAAGTGAAGCACTAACGATAAACGTTTTAGACAAGAAGAGATCACTAGCTTTCGAAATGTGGCTCTACAGAATAATGCTGAAGAGTAGGTGGATAGATCACGTAAGAATTGAAGAGGTACTGAATAGAAAAGGGAGATAAGAACTTTTTGACACAACCTAACTAGCAGAAGGGATCGGTTGATAGGGCAAATTCTGAGACATCAAGGGATGACCAATGTAGTCCTAGATGAGAGTGTGTCGGGTAAAAATCGATGAGGGAGTCCAAGAGATGAATACTGTAAGCAGATTCAGAAAGATGTAAGTTGCTGTAGTTATTCGTGGAAGAGGAGGCTTGCATAGGATGAAGTAGCTTGGAGTGATGCGTCAAATCAGTTTTCAGACTGAAGACTACAACAAGAACCGCCGGCGAAATATGTTACGAATAGAGTTAAAAGCAAAGAGGTAAAAAATTTAAACGCAATTTTCTAGTATGTCAGTGCTTACAACGTCATATTTCCTGAACTATGTGTACTACAAACATAAATTTACATATACGTTAAGCTGGATATGCGAATACTGTCTTAAAAATGTGTCTCGAATAAAGCTATGGGGAATGAAGTAATCAATTAAAACTTCATGTCTGATGCGGCAAATTTCTGCCTGAACAGCGAAAATGTAGTAACCGATGAAGTTTTTTTCTCTTCATCACGTTGTGGGGGTTTTTAGAGAGAAAAGCTTTCAAAAAGTTTTCGAATTATGTGTAAAATTTGTTGCAAGTCACTAAGTGCACTCATTTTCAAATACGGGATGAATAAAGTCTGAGTATTCGTGCATTGTGGGCTAAACTCCTTTTTCGCACCTACAGCCAACCCTTTGACGGGTATATGTTTCCCACCCCCACAGCGATTCCTTGCAGACAGTATGTGAAATGTACACCACGTTTGGTTGAAATCAGTCCAATGGTTTTTTAGTGGACGTGCAAACACATACATAGATATGTACATCCATTCTTACAGCCTGTAGGCCTATGGATTAATTGCATCACACACAACATACGTTCAGTATTTTCAATATTCGGTATAGTCGATAATGTCTGCCACATTTTGCTAAATGCTGCGTAACGGAAGGACAACCCAAAGAGAACAAATAGTGATTATGCACGTAACGACGAGAAAGGCTAGCTAGTGCAAAGTAATTGGATGTGTGAAGGATATTAGATGCGAAGCGTAGCTGAAAAACTGATTTTTTTCCTGTTGACCTACAGTCAAAATCTCACAGGAAAATCATAAAGCACCTAGCGTTATTTATTCCAGTAATGACAAAATTTCTAACTTAACGAACCAGCAAAATACAGTTTATCGTATCATTAAGAAAAAGAGATAATTCGATACCTGGTTTATAATTTTTGTTCAAGTTAGAGATGAATACTGAAAAACTGGCATATATTTTGCATACATTCATTGGTAATTTATAAACATTCTTTCGTGCGTAGACTTTACCATAAAGAATTGACACGTTAGTGGTATTCGTATACCTTAGTACTTTTTTATGAGTGGACTTTCTTCTCACCGGTTTGAGGCTGCCCGCCACGAATTCCTCTCCTTCGCTAACCTCTTCATCTCAAAATTGTACTTGCAGACTACGTCCTCAATTATTTGTTGGACGTATTCAAATCTCTGTCATCCCGTACAGTTTTTACCCTCTACAGTTCCCGCTAGTGCCGTGGAAGTCACTCCCTGGTGCCTAACACATGCCCTGTCATTCTGTCCATTCTTCTTGTCAGCGTTTTCCCTGTGTTCGTTCCTTCATCCACTATGCGGAGAGTTTCATCATTCCTTATCTTATCAGTCACCGGATTTTCAATATTTTTCTGTAGCGCTGCATCTCGAACGCTTAGTTTCTCCTCTGTTCCGATTTTCCCACTTTCGATGATTCATTGCTATACAAGACTGTGCTCCAAACGTACAGTCTCAGAAATTTATTCCTCAAATTAAGGCCAGGAATGACCTATTTGACTGTGGTTGCCTGAGTTTCACGTCCGGCTTTGTCCGCCATGAGTAATTCCGCTTCGTAGCTAGCAGAATTCCTTAACTTCATCAACTTTACGATCCCCAAACTAATGTTAGGTTTCTCGTTATTCTCATTTCTGCTTCATCTCATTACCTCCGTCTTTTCCCGTTTTACTCTCAGTCCATATTCTGTTCCCACCAGACTGTTCATTCTATTCAACAGATGCTGTAATTCTTCTTAATTTTCACTGAAGATAGCAATGTCATCAGCGAATCTTGTGATTGATGTATTTCACCCTGTATTTTAATCCCACCCTTAAACTACTCTTTTACTTACATCATTGCTTCTTCGATGTATAGGTTTAACAGTAGACGCGAAAGACTGAGTCCAGATTCTTACACCTTTCTAATCCGAGCACGCTCTTGGTCATTCAGTATTATTGTTCCTTCTTGGTTCTTCTACGTACTATATATTACCGTCTTTCCCTATACGTTACTCGTATTTTTCTCAGAATTCCGAACATCTTTCACCATTTTAGATGATCAACGGTTTTTCTAGCTCGATATGTAGTATGAGCGTGTATTTATTTTTCCTCAGGCTTGCTTTCATTATCAGAACCGCCTCCCTAGTGCCTTTTTCCTTTCCTAAAGCCAAAGTGACCACCATGTGGGAGATCCTCAGTTTTCATTTCGATTCTTCTGTATATTGTTATTTTCAGCTACTTGGATGCTAAGCTACTAGGCCGAATGTCCGATAGTTCTCGCACCTATATGCTCTTGCTGTTTTCGGAACTGTGTGGATGATATTTTTCCGAAAATCTGATAGTACGTCACCAGTCTCATATATTCTACACACCAGCTTGAACGATCGTTTGGTTGCCACTTCACTCAGAGATTTTAGGATTCGAGTGGAATGTTACCTATACCTTCTGCCTTACCTGATCTCAGGTCTTTCAGACCTCTCTTAAATTCTGATTCTAATAGTGGGTCCCCTATCTCTTCTATATCGACTTGAGTTTCTTTTTTTCACGTCATCGTCCTCAGAGAGGGCCTCAATGTATTATTTCCACCTATCCTCTCTCATCTCTGCGTTTAGCAGTGGGATTCCCACTGCACTCTTAATCTTACCACTCTTGCTCTCAATTTCATGAACCTTGTTTTGCCTTTTCTTTATGCTGGATCAGTCCTTGTGACGATCATTTCTTTTTCGATGCCTTCACATTTTGATTGCAGCTATTTAGCTCCCTACTGAGTGGTTTATATTGCTGTTTTCCTGTCTTTCCCTAAACATTTTTGTACTTCCTTCTTTCGTCGATTATTTAAGTATTTTCTTCACAGTTGCCTTCCTTGTATCTATATCTGTCTGTTCTACATTGTGATTGCCCTTCTCAGAGACGTCCACTCTCGCTCAATTTAACTGTCTTGGCTGGTGTTCCATGTCGTATAATCCACATCCTTAGCGAACTTCAAATTCTTTTCCTCATTCATCAGTACTTCAGTACCCCCTTCTTCCCACAGTGATTCTTTCAAAAAATTCGCTTAGACAATAGTCTGCTCTTCATCATTGCTAAATTGTGACCTGAATCTATATTTTCCACCTGGGTACGCCTTACAATCCAGTATCTGATTTCGGAATCTCTATCTGACCATGAAGTAACGCAGCTGCAACCTTCCCGTGTCTCCTGATTTTTCCAAGTGTATCTCTTCCACTTGTGATTCTTGAACATGGTGTTGAAGAGCGGAATTAATCATTCTCGTCTCATATTCGTGCTGTCTATCCTGTATTCTCCTGTAGCCCTTTCTTCCGTTTCTTCCTCTAAACCACAATCCAGTTCCCCATGATTGTTAGATTTTCATCTCCCTTTAAAAACTTGATTACCCGTTCAATATCGTCAAGTATTTTGCCTATTTCTTCATCTTCTGCTCTCGACGTCGGCGTTGATTTGCTGACTAATCTAAGTAGAACAAACCTGTCACTTCACAGTAACTCAAGCTCTGCCCTACTTCCCTATTCATAACGATTCTACTCCTGTTACAACATTTTCTACTGCTGTTGATATTACCCTATATTCGTCTGACAAGGAATCCTCTTCTTTCAATTTCACCGCACTGGACCTCACTGTATCTAGTTTGATTATTTTCATTTCCCTTTTCAGGTTTTCTAGTTTTCCTGCTTCACTTAAACCTCTGACATTCTTTGCTCCGACTCGTCGAATGCTATCGCGTCTTTGGTCATTCTACCTTTCTTATTTCTTATCCCCTCCTCCCCCCTTGGCAGCCCCCACCCGGTGATCTGATTGGGGGGTGTAGTCCGGAATCTGTTGCCAATGGAGAGCTCATGATGACACCTTTCCAATTACAAGCCACATGTCCTGTGGATACACCGAGCGAGGTGGCGCAGTGGTTAGACACTGGACTCGCATTCGGGAGGACGACGGTTCAATCCCGCGTCCGGCCATCCTGATTTAGGTTTTCCGTGATTTCCCTAAATCACTCCAGGCAAATGCCGGGATGGCTCCTCTGAAAGGGCACGGCCGACTTCCTTCCTCATCCTTCCCTAATCCGATGAGACCGATGACCACGCTGTCTGGTCGCCTTCCCCAAACCAACCAACCAATCCTGTGGATACACATTATGCGTGTCTAATGCAATGGACTCCATTGCTTTATGCATCCTCATGCCGTTGATATTTGCTGATTCTTCCGAGTTTTAGTGCCAGCTTCCCAACCCGAGGGCAAGAGAGTATCCTGAACTTCTGTCTACTGGTTCGCCTTCTTTGACAGGGCCGGCGGCAGAACGAGGGATACTTTTTAAGCCGGAAATCATCGGCTGCCATTGCCGATTTTTTAAATTCAGAATCTAAGCAGTGTTTGGGTTCGGACCGAGGACCCAAGACGTTTGATTAACAGTCAAAGATGCTACCCCTAAAGCACCAGTATCTTAAGATCCATGTCTTAATAACTAGGTTGCAATGGTTTACAGTTATGAAGACACTACAACGGTAACTGTACTTCCCACTCCATGTCGCACTAAAAATGGAAATTACAGTACCTTTTTTCATGACTGTACCTCAAGCTATGCTATAATGTACATATATTTTCAGCAAGATGACAACAGCTTTATCGAACCACAGTTGCAATTACGAGCTAATTTGATGTCATGTGTACACAGGAAAACTATAAGTACAGCCCAGGTATCCACATGTGTGAAAAGATCTTAACAGTACAAGGGTTCTAATAAAGTAGAGAAAAGTTTCTTCATAATAAGATTAAAGACGGAGACTCTACAATTAGAACAAAAATCTGTAACTAATGACACAAACTATCACAGGATGTCAAGAGTTAAAATTATTGGTCAATTACAGCTCAATAAATGGTAAGACGGGAGAATAAAGCAAATTGCCATTACTAGTATTTATTAACTTCTAATAAAATATAAATTCATATATGACTTGTTACTGAGTTCAGCCGGAGACACCTATCCAAAGCGATAGTCGAGTACGTATTACAATTTCTTGTTCAAACTGTTGAACAAATAAATTATGAGTTGTTGTGCAAAGAAACCATATTTAGAAAGCTATACATGTTTCATTAAATTGTTTCAAACGAACTAAATCCACTGACATGAAATGCGCCAAATCCAGGAAGGAAGATCACGATTTTACGTCCCTTCGACAAAGTCGTTGGAGACAGAGCACAATCTCTGACTGGAGAAAGAAATCGATCACCTCCTTTTCATGGGAATGTTCCCAGCATTTACCTTAGGCGATTAAGGGAAACTGTGGAAAGTCTCAGTCTGGATGGACGAATGGAGACGTCGACTACTGACTTGCTGGAAACGTCTTCATAGTTTAGCTGTGCGCCATCTCGCTTGTTAGGACTATGTAGGTGAGGATTAATAAAATCCAGTCACATAAGGCTTATCAGTGACGCACCCTTAAGAATGAAGAAGTTAGTGCCAAAGCCTCGACCCTTAATTACAATGGTGTTTGTGGTGTTCCTGTTCCCTAAGTAATGCAGAATTGACAACAAGATGTCACGAGACGGGGACCCACATATATAAAAGGAAGCAGGGAATATTGTGTTCTCAGCAGAGTATCGGTAACAACAGATTGTGCCGTCAGGATAGCTCAGCCACTCTATAAGTAGTCTAGCTGTTTTGCTGTCACCTTAGTGACAAATCCATCAGCGATTTTCCAACATTTTGATGATGTGATTGTGAAGTGGAAACGCGAAGAAACAACCATAACTAAGCCAAGACCAGACAGGACCTATGTACTGGCGGACAGAGACCGACGAACACTAAGGATGGTGGCTGTAAAAAATTGCATAAAATCAGCAGAAGAAATGTGCATGATGGCGAAGGTAATGTTACCGACGACAGTGCCACTAAATCAGAGTTACTGAATGCAGGTTTTCGAAATTCTTTCGCCACAGAAGACGAAGTAAAAATTCTAGTATTCGGATCAAGAACTACTGTCAACATGAGTAATGCAGAAGTAGATATTGAAAGGTGGCTACACTGAGTCACAGTGACAGAGATTGCGCCAAAGATTATTATTCCGCTGCCTCCACTGGTGCAGTAGTAGTTCAGATGATGTAGAGAGCAGCCGTTGTTCTGTTGGGCGAGAGAGTAGACGATCTGAGTGTTGACTGGAATGTTGTACTGTTGGGTTGGTATAATGTATAGATGGAAGAAGATACAATTGTCAGAATATATTTGAGAAAGGAGATGGGCTTTTGATTTATGATGCTAGTGTAATGGCATATTTTCGTCAATATATAATGAGATCAAAAGGTATTACAGTTTTCTTTAATAACAATCCATCTTATTCACAGGTACAGTCAACAAAGCATCTGGCTCGTGTTCATTTATTAGACCAGTAATTCTGGTTTCTATGTGCAATTATAGCATTTCTGGCCTTTCAGTTAGTTCATTGTAAACGGTATTTAAACTATTTTGTCGTATTGAGAAAGAACCGAGCCAGATACATGTACGTTGAGTCGCACTACCACACTCAGAACAGTTACACTTGTGCCTTGTTGTTTCGTAGCTTTTATAGTTGCAGGGGACTTAATTAATCAATTGTGTAAATGGAAATTCCTTGTCATTCTTTATTTTTATTTTATGCAGTCAGATTGCGTGCAAATATTAGTCATGGCCAATCGGTTACGAGACGTCGTAACCGGTCACACAGCTAGTAAAATTATTGCATTTATTCATTAATATTAGTCTTTTCTTTTTAATTAAGCCCCCTTGCAATATCGTCGGTGTAGTAAAGCAACTTAAACCGCTTAATAAAGCCAAGTCCTCCGGTCCAGATTGTACACCAATTAGATTCCTTTCAGGTATGGTGTTATAACAGCTCCGTACTTAATAATCAACATGGTTTCAGAAAGCACTGCTCGTACGAAATACAGCTTTCCTTTTTCTCACATGACGTACTACGACCGATGTATATGGACAACACACAGATTCCGTATTTGTAAACGTCCGGTAAGCGTTTGACACGGTGCCCCATTGCAAGCTGTTAAAAAACGTACGAGCATATGGTATATATCTGTGAGTGGCTCGAAGAATTTTTACGTTATAGAACCCAGTTTGTTATCCCCAAAGGCGAGTGTTCGTCAGAGACTAGGGTATAGTCAGGAGTGCCCCAGGGATGGGACGGCTGTTATTTTCTGTACGCACAACTGACCTTGTGGACAGGGTGAGCAGCACACAAAATGACTTACACAAATTTTTTAGACGATGTGATGAATGCCAGCTGGCTGTAAATGTATAAAAATGTAAATAAATGCAGATGAGTAGCAAAAACAAGCCCATAATATTCCAATTCGGCATTAATAGTGTGCTGCTCGACAGAGTCACGTAGATTAAGTATGTGGGTGGAACGTTGCAAGGGGGAAAACGTGGAAGGATCATACCAGAGAAGGTGTGTGGTCGACTTTAGTTTATTGTGAGAACTTTAGGAAAGTGTGGTTCATCTGCAGAGGCGACCGCCCATAGGACACTAGTATGGCCCATCCTTGTGTACTGGTCGAGTGCTTGGGATCCGTAGGTCGGATTAAAGGAAGACGACGAAGCAGTTCAGAGGCCGGCCACTGGATTTGTTACTAGTAGGTTCGGACAACACACATGTGTTGTGGGCGTGCTTCGTGAACTCAAATGGGAATCCCTGGAGGGAAAGCAACATTCTTTCCGAGGAACACTACTAAGAAAATTTAGAGAACCGGCATTTGCAGCTGACTGCTGAACGATTCTACTGCCTCCAAAACACACTGCACGTAAGGACCTTGAAGATAAGATACGAGAATTTAGGGTCATACCGAGGCCCGCAGACAGTCGTTTTTCCTTTGCTCTGTTTGCAAGTGGAACAGCAAAGGAAACGACCGTCAGCAGTACAGGGTACCCTTCACCACGCGCCATACAGTGTACAGCGGACTATATGTGTAGATGTAGATACAACCGTTCTCTCGATCGAAGGACTGGGAAGCTGCACAAGTTACAACAGTACTCGACAAAGGTAGTAGGAGTAATTAGATGAAGTGCAGACCCATATCACTGACATCTATTTGCAGTAGGATTTTGGAAAACACACTATGTTCGAGCATTATGAATTACCTATAGGTAAACAATCTCTTGACACGTAGTCAGCACGGATTTAGAAAATATCGTTGTTGTGAAACACAATTAGCTCTTTATTCTCAAAAGGCAAAGAGTGCTATAGACAGGGGATATAAGATCGATTTCATATTTCCAGATTTCCAGAAGGCTTTTGATACCATTCCTCATAAGCGCTGTATAATCAAGGTACGTGCTTATAGGAGAACCATCTCAGACGTGCTACTGGATTCGTGATTTTCTGGCGGAAAAATCACAGCTCGTAGCAAGTGACGGATAGTTACCGAGTAAAACAGAAATGATATGTGACATTTCTGATGGAAATATTATACGTCCTCTAGTGTTCCTAATCTATAAAGACGATTTAGGAGACAATCTGAGCAGCCACCTTTTGTAGATCAAGCGGTCATTTCTCTTGAACGTAGTCTGTAGATCAAAATCAATTGCAAAATAATTTAGACAATATATCTGTGTGGTGCACAAAGCGGTAGTTAACCCTAAATAACGAAAAGTGTGAGGTCATCCAGAGTCGGCTTGTAGCTCTTAACATGTCTGGAATTGTACTGATGTGACAAGCCCTTGATTTTAGGGATCTTAACTTTTACAAATGGCTGTGAAGTGTCGGCAGAAGTGCCAACACCGTGTTGTTTGAGGAGGCCGAAATGCACGCTATAAGCTCACGCAGGATGGCGTGAGGTCTGAAACAGGATACGTAATGAATGCTATAAAGAAAAGTACGTAGCTGCTGGAATACTTCACTTTAATCCACAATTGGTGAACATTGGTCTTGTTGATACAGTATTATCATCTCAATATAACTTGGTGATGGCGCCTTGCTAGGTCGTAGCAATTGACTTAGCTGAAGGCTATGCTAACTATCGTCTCGGCAAATGAGAGCGTAATTCTCAGTGAACCTTTCCTAGCAACGGCGGCTGTACAACTGGGGCGAGTGCTAGTACGTCTCTCTAGACCTGCCGTGTGGCGGCGCTCGGTCTGCAATTACTGACAGTGGCGACATGCGGGTCCGTCGTATACTACCGGACCGCGGCCGATTTAAAAGCTACCACCTAGCAAGTGTGGTGTCTGGCAGTGACACCACAGGCTGTATAGATCGTTGGCGACACATTTCATGTGGAGATGTTAGATCGCTTTACCAAGTGACTGTTTGCTAATGTGAAGTTTGTTTCTTGTCCTTCTGAACAAGACAGGTTTAAAACCATTGAAACCTTGGTTAAGGTTAATTGAATACCACCATTTATTGCAACTGGTTGGCTTTCTTATTCACCTGTTAAAAAGAATCCGTTAAATTTCGGTTACACGATAAATCACACGATATTGAAGGCTGTCAATGCAACTAAATACCCAGGAATTACAATTACAAACAACTTGAATTTGAACGATCACATAGATAATGTTGTGGGTAAGGCGAAACAGTCTACTTTTTACTGGCAGAACACGCAACACATGCAACACGTCTACTAAAAAGACTGCCTGCACTACACTTGTCCGTCGTCTGCTAGAGTATTGCTGTGTAGTATACCATATCAGACTGGACCGATGGAGTTCAAACAAGGGATGCTCATTTTGTACTATCGCGAAAACTGAGGAGAGAGTGTCAAGGATATGATAGAATCGGGTGGCAATGATGAAAACAAAGGCGTTTTTCGATGCGGCGAGATATTTTCACGAAATTACAATCTCCAACATTATCCTCCAAATGCGAAAATATTTTCTACATACCACTTTCAATCATTGCAATAAAATAAGAGAAATCGGAGCTTACACAGAAAACTTTAAATTTTCATCTTTCCTAAGTGCTTTTAGAGAGTCGAACAGTACGGAAATAATATGAAAGTGATTTAGTGAAACCTATGCCAGGCACTAAAGTGTGAATTGCAGAGTATTCAAGTAGAGACAGATGTAGGCATGAGTTCCTGAATACCGCCAGCAGTCCAGGTAACACAATAATTCTGTGCAGGTGGTCGAAAATTATGTGCTGCAATGGTTGAGCACCTTCTCATAAACTCACGTTTATATTATCGATGCTGAGCGATTCTAGAGGTGGCAGAAAGATTAGGGGATGGCTGCAAATGAATTATTTAGAGTGGTGAATCACGCTGTATCCGACAGAAGGGAATCCGACAGAAGGGTTTGAGTTTGGCTAATGCGTGGAGAAAGCAACCTAGTGTTGTATGACAGTTTTATTATGTAATATGCACATCCTAATAGTTAGTGTAGTTAGTTGTTTAATGCTGTAACTGTAGATATTATTCACTAATGATGATGACTGCACAGGTACTTCTTCTGCTCTTTTCCTTGAAATTTGGTGAGGGTGGTCTGTTACTTTCTGCAGCTTTGGGAGTTCTGTCTGGCGGCTCAGAACATGGAAGTTAACTTAAGAGGACCAGAGTCATAAACAGGTTCGACACTGAAAGCAGCTCTCCTGCGCAGATAGAGGATAAAGAATTCGCTACGCCCCATCTCCAGATCGCAGGCGCCTTGGAGGTGTGATGTATGTACTATAAAATTGCATTTCGCGAGACACTAGGAGAAATCGTTTATTGGAAAGATAAAAGCTGAAGCCAGGAGTAACAGAATGGGAGAGCCTGGGATAAGACGTTTTTCTGCAAGCACGCGACGAAAGAATGTTCTGTTAAAACCACGTAACGCGGGCTCTGGTAGGCTAAGAATAAGGATTTCGATAGAGGGTGCCTTTTTCCCACACATGTCTACGCGTGAGCCCTGTCACTGGCGAGGGTTAGAAATCTGTCGTGGAGTCGGAGAGACTTCCTGTCGTCATCTTCATGCCATACCATCAGTGGTTAACTATGACAAAATCTGCGGGATTAGGAATTTCTTTAACTTATAAATACATTATTTTCAAAACTTGCAAGGTCAGCTGCAATTGGCTACAGAGATTTATACGCTGGCAGTGACGTTTGTAGCCACTTATCTACTTTCGTCATTCAACTTAGTGTGTCTACTGGTGTTTCTGGTTTCTTTCTTTAAACCTTTAACTACTTCTGCAGTCATTGGCTTATCTGTGAAATAATTTTATGGTCATGTTTTCATGAGTCCACCTACTCACACATGGCTATGGTTCATGATTACAATATACTTAATTCAGTGCGTAATTCATTTTGTTGTATATACTAAGATGGTATCTGTTCTTTTGGACATGTCCGAAACAACAGATACTGTCGGTGACGAAGCAGCTCGTTAGAATGAAATTACAATGCAACGAAAACCCTTAGCTGCTTACAGGCGGTCCCGTTGACGTATGACAACGCCTGTAAGCAGCTAAGGGTTTTCATTTCATTGTAATTTCATTTGGTTGTTATTTTATGATAATAAACGACATTGTTACAGTGATCTCTTGTTTCTTTTCTAGTTAGATGAGCCCCTTTATTAATGTATCGGTCTGTGGTTTGGTACCCATACTTTCATGCCTAGTTGGGCCATTAATAAGACGCCTCCATTGCATGGCTTCCCTTCCCTGAAGATCATCAGACCTATAGCACTTAGCTTTATGTTACACAGCTCAACTGACGCATTGCACTGCCGTCAAGCGTAATGCCAACAGTTTAATATGAAGTGTTTTTCGTCATTAGGATGTGATTCCTTTATTGCTCTTAGGAAAACGCTATATGTGAACGCATATTAACGTATTTTACGGCATTATCTTCTGCGTATTATAGGGGAAACACTTCAGAGATTACGGCTGTAATAGCGAGACATGTACGCTTTTGAGAATGGCTTATTGGACGACGTTTTCATTCTCTAAAAACCAACATAAATAAAATTTTACAGGGTACCCTGTCATAAAGCAACATCTGAGAGGCAATGGTCTGTGGACAATAATATTCCTGAAATTGACTGGCCTCAAGCCCAACCTGAACCCAATAGAATACCTTTTGTGATAAGTCAGAACGTTGACTTCTCTCGATACCCCAGTGACCAACATCACTACCTTTTTTGTCTTTGGCTATTGAGGACGAATGTGGCGCCATTCCTCCATAGACATTCAGAGACCTCACTGAAGGTGTCCCAGCAGAATTCAAGCCGTCATAAAGACGAATGGAGGACACACCTTTTATTAATGTAGGTGTCTCGATACTTTTGTCAGATAACGTATACTTACAGCAAAATATCAGTTTACTAATGATTATTTCTCAGTATAACCTATTTCCAACATACGAAAAAGATTAGTCTGAAAGTTAAGGAGTATCCTATTTCCATGCACCATTTAGTGCTACGATAATTCCATCTTTCGTTCTGCCGTTCGCATTTGTCCATCTCCTACAGATTGCTCTGTAATCTGCACTTCCAGCTGAACATAACATACGGATTTGCTCAGTACTATGTATTTCAGTTAAGTTACGGTACAGTGGTTGATACACATGACTACGTATTCTCTGTGAAGACTCTTTTCGTATTTTGATATTTCTGATGACGGACAGAGCCAGAAAGGCATCAATAAATCACTTCCAAACACGTAAGTGAATAATTATTTCAGCGCCCAATTCAGCGATGTATAAAAATTCAAGTCAATACTGAAGACACACAATCTACATTTGAACTCAAGCCACATATCGGCGAGTGGTGTAGATTGCCTCTGTTACCATCATAGTTTGTCACCTACATGTTCCATTCCCGGAAATAATGACTGTCAGTCAGCACCAATATGAGTTCGTTTCTCTGCTTTTCCCGTCGCAGCCATTTCGAGGGAAGCAAGTGGTAGGACGTAATATGTTGCCTGACTTGGGACGCTTCGAATTTTAGCAATAGCACACTTTGAATGAAACAACATGTTTGCTGTTACCAGTCACGGTTTATTTATCTCCACGACGTGTTTAATTATCAAGTGGATTTACACGTGTTAGTACGACGTGTATTTAGGTTTGTGTGTGTGTGTGTGTGTGTGTGTGTGTGTTTGTGTCTGTGTGAGTGAGTCTGTGTTGTGCTACGAAATTTGGAGGAACTTATGTCACAGTCTAGACCAGGGCCGCACAAGGTGCATGCACCGGTGCATCGCACAGTGCAGAGTGCAGAAGACGGCTGCGCTGTGTTGACGACGGTGCAGACCCCCCACTCCTCGGCTTTGCGCAACAGCGCTGCCTCTCACTTCCTTAGCTTGTGTCCTTCGCGCCGCCTGTCTCGACCTGTTTCAAAGCTTTTACCCTATTGTCTTCGTCACGCAATCTAGTTTGTACAAGACAAAACAGAAAAAAACCTTTCACATACACAAGTGGAATCAAACATAGAAATAATCTTCGCTGCTTCTCTGTGTAACTTGGGAAATTCTTCCTTCGGCAAATTCTGGTAGAATTGGAGCAAACCTTTAGTATTGTAAAACACATCCTTTCGGTGAACATCGCTTTGCAAATCAATTAGTTCGAAATGTAAATCTGAAGGTGCACTTTCAATATCCATCGAAAAAGGTTTCACAAAAACATCGAGAATTGGCTGCAGGTAGGTAATTTCCTGAAACAATAACAAAGCCAATGTTAATAAATGAAAGTAATGTAAGCCGTTGTTTCGAAGTACAAAAATGCGATAGATTTTAATAAATATGTAATGTGTACTATTGGTTTTAATGTAATGTTACACTTGCATATGTAACGCAATCTCCTTTATCTAGCCATATGTCATATACCGGCACATTACCTGGAATCGGTCGTTAAACGCATTTTCAAGGGATTGTAGCACCTCTGTGTATTTTTCAAAGCGCGCTCCTTCCTGCACAGATGCTGTCAAACAAAAACATAGTACCGTTTTGATTAGAGCGGTTATAAAAATCAGGCTGTTTTAATAAAAGTACAATTTATATCTCGCTTACCTACTTCAGGAAAGTGTTGCGTATTTTTCTCTGAAACGTTGTTTTTGAGGAGCTTCAGTTTACACTGGAAAGCGTTTATTTTGCTGATCATATCGTTGATGAGATTGTTTTCTTTTAGGAGTTTCAGACTTAAATCATTTAGGAGAGCCATAATGTCTGCTAAAAGTCCTAGATCAGCTACCCACTCAGGGTCATGAAAAAGTGGCTCCCGACGTCCTTTGCTCTCCAAAAACTGAGCCACGGTGTGGCGTAGTCGAAAAATTCGGGAAATCACTTTCCCTTTGCTCAGCCAGCGCACCTCAGCGTGGTAGGGAATATCTGGATACAACTCTTCAAAGGAAATCAAAAATTCTTTGAATTGAGGATGAGTGAGTCCATGAGAACGAATGTAGTTCACGATACGCACCACTACCTTCATCACAACTTGAAGACCGATAACTTTCGCACAAAGAGGCTCTTGGTGTGCAAAACAATGAACGGAAGGTAAATTCGGCACGTTAAGTTTTTTCCGCAGTAGGCCAATAAGCCCTTTCGCTTTACCGCACATTGCTGGTGCCCCGTCTGTGGTTACGGAAAACAGCTTTTCCCAAGGGAGTCCTATTCCTTCAGCTGCCATTTCAACAGCTGCTAAAATATCCGCCCCTGTAACATAGTCCTTCAACGAAATCATGTCTAGGAACTCTTCCGTTACATGTAGGTCGTCGCCCACGCCACGCAAAAATATTGCTAACTGAGCCGTGTCGTTAATATCCGTGGACTCATCAAGTGCGATGGAGTACGCTAGGAAGTTTCCAATGTTGTCTGCCAGTTGTTCATGCGAATTCTGAACAATGTCGTTGATTCTCCGATGTATTGTCATGTGGGATTCATTGTCTCTACTACGTCCAACATAATGTTTTTTATTAATGGCCCGTCCATAAATGGCCTCCCAGCTCTTGCTAAACGTACAGCAACTTTGTAACTAACTCTCAGAGTCCTTTCGCAACACCCCTCATCTTCTTCACCCTAAAGTAGGGAGAAAAGATATGTTAGAAATAATTTATGCGAAAACGAAAACTAAGGAATCTAAACAAATGTTATTTCGTTTCGCATGACCTTTAACCAAAATATACATGCTAAAGTACTTGCAACAAACCTCGTTTGTAGATACAGAATTCTCTTCTGCAAGAGTTTGCAACTTCCGTAATTCTTCCTCTCTGGTATCCCCTGTTATATCACTATAGTTTTCTGAATGCAATTTGCTGTAGTGCCCAAATAGACGATTTTCTGACACACGTAATTAGTGTACCGCAGATTAGACATTTGGCTTTATCGTCACAACGCACAAAAAAGTAGGAGAGTTCCCATTCCGGTTTAAATTGACTTTCGGCAATTTTCCCTTTTTTTGGAGCAGATGGTTCCATTATTCCGGTAATTGTCTTGCGCTTACGTATTCCAATGTTGACTAAGCCGCCTGGCAGCATATTCGGCAGCGCACAGCGTCGGCCTCACCTACCAAGCCGAGTTGAGGCGAAGTCTGCCGAGTTGAACCGATTCACTGTGCAGGCACTCGCTGCATCTCGCTTTGCACGCGTGCGGTTTTCCGTGTTTGTGCGGCCCTGGTCTAGACATTTGTTAGTCATATTAACAAATGTCTAGACAGTGTCATAGGTTCCTCCAAAAATCGTAACAACACTTATAGACACATGTCATACCAACAAATCTAAATCCACATGATGGAGATTTAAATCCTTGAAACGCCCCATGGAGATAAATAAATAGTGACTGGTAACAGCAAAATTGTTGTTTCATTTAATGTCAATAACAGTCACTGTAAAACCTAACCTAAAATGTTCGCATTTAGAATAACACTCTTCGTGACGGGCAACACGTTTCTTGTAGCGCATGCCACTCGGGTCCGATGAGAATTTCCGTAACACTCTCTTGCTTACTGGAATTTCTGGAATTTCTCTGTCTTCTCTGTTAATACTAACGAACGACTTAAACCCAAGAATATTGCGTGATCCTCTTGTTTCGTCGATAAGTTATTTCTTCTCAGGAATATTCCAATGAATCTCAGTCTGGCCCTTGATTTGCCTGCAACTAATACATCTTGTACAGTTTCTACGTTTTTGTAGTTCTGCCAGCTGCCGAGCCTGTAAATCGGACTTGTTTTATCTTCATTCTGGATACGTTAGAAGTTAGTAAACTTTTAACACTTCCTGATAAATTAAATTTGTGTGCCAGTTCGGTTCTCGAATCCGAGCGCTTGCCTTTTGTGTGCAGTGGTGTTACCCACTGTGTTGTACAGACACGACCCACGGCTCGCCTCGCAGCTTCTATCCATCATTTCCTCCTCTCTCCTAGTTTCCAAACGTCTCAGAAACTTTCTGCACTGGCGTACTGTGGAGAACGGTATAGCCGAAGGGGAGGAGGAGGAGGCGAGTGGCTGACGATTTACAGTCCGGCGTGGTACACAACCTTATCTATCAAGGGATTTCACGACAGAGTACACTCCTATTCAAAGTGAAAGATTAATTCCATAAACAAAACCGACACTGTGGCTAAGACATTCTCCATCTCCCGTCAGCCAGAAGTTGTAGGCAGGCGCGTTTCTGAGGAATCTGGAAACTTGGACGATCAATGAATGTTCTGAGATAAGATTGTGAGTTACGCCTCCATATCTCAGAATTTGTACTATTTTGGACCATAACACTGACCACTCTGTAACATGATGCTTTACTTTCATTCGAGGTAATTTATTTACGTTTATCTAATTACTAACTTTCTACTTCTTTGACCCCTTTAGCAAGAATAAGGAAAAAGGACCCAAATGTGCGAATCACTCAGAAGAGGCGGAAAATATTCGCCATAAGATGACAAGTAACAAACCTGACGAAACGTCGCCTCACACCACTATTTTTACTCAGGTGACATCCTGAGTAGAATTCACCGGAAATATGCAACAGAAAATACAGCACGGAACTTGTTAATCCAGTGCTTTGAGTTAGATTTTTAAAGAAGCGAAATGTCAAGTGAAACAAATGGCAGATAAATCGTTACAAGGTAAAAAAGTCGCAATTCACTCACTTGAAAATTACACTCGTTAAACAGATACCACAAAGCAGAATCCAATGAAACGATGTTCAGAAACCAGAGAAAAGTTTGTCATGACTCGGAGTAATTAAATATTGTGTTTCTGTTATCTGATATTATATTTGTGCGTTTTTAATCTCCTGTAATTCAATACACGTCATGTTTTATTTTACTGAGTGGTATGTATAATAATTAACCTTTAAATATCACGTTTCTACTGTGATTTTCCATTCCAATAAGTACGCACCGATGTTAAACATAAAATAAAGTGATTATATTTAGGTCTACATATTCACCGTTCTTGCACTACTAAATTACTTTAAGAAGACGTAATTACAAACAAAATATGTTTTAGGTATCTTTCTCTCTTGCATATTGCTCTTTGTCCAAGATTGGGAGGGGGGAGGGGGGAGGGAGAGGCGCAGTAGTTGACACGTTGGACTCACATTCGGGAGGACAACGGTTCAAACACACTCCCGTCCAAATGCCGACTTCTTTGCCCATCCTTCCCTAATCCGAGCTTGTGTTCCGTCTCGAACGACCTTGTTGACGGGACGTTAAACACTAATATCCTCTTCCTCCTCCTTCTCCTCGTCTAAGGTCGGATATGCTATGCGATGACTAGAACACATTACTTCGCCTTTTACGTCATTTGCTAACGTCTTATCAGGTGTTCACTACACAACTTGTACAGGCAACAAACCACAACATCATTAGTTGCCTGGCATAGTCTCTTTTAAGTAATAAATTAATCACAGCTGAGTGGCATAATATCTTTACTGGTAAAAAACTGAACACTCTTTCTTAAAAGAGTTATTCACATCTTATATAATTAAAAGAAAATTCTGAAGTGTCAAAGCTTTTTTCGTCGATAACACTTTAGACTAACTATTTTTGTGAAAAGAAAGTTATTCTTTGTAAAATGAAGAAAAGAAGGTCGCACAAGAGGTTTGTAAAGGCTAATATGAAAAACTTTTGCCTGTGTAGAAATTTTAGGTATAACGTACTTCGTAGGTACCGAAATGCGTTGTTTCTTTAAATGAAACATTTTAATAAGACTAACTACATTAATATAATATCAAAATTGATAAATAAATACTGAACAACTAAATTAATATGAAACATATTTAATAAAATTTCCACAATATTTTTGGAACATATTGAATGCACACTGTTGTTGTGGGCTTTAGCCAGAAGACTAATTTGATGCAGTTGTCCACGCTACCCTATCGTGTGCAAACCCCCTCATCTCTGAATAACTGTTGCAACCTACGCCCCTTTGAACCTGCTTACTGTATTTGTCTTTTGCTCTCCCGCTACAGCTTTTACGTTCAAATTTTCCTCCGATATTGAACTGATGATCCCTCGACGACTCAGAATGTTTTCTATCACACGATCACTTCTTTTAATGAAGTTATGGTAAAGATTTCTTATTTCCCCAGTTCCCTTCAGTACCATCCCATTAGTTACCCGATCGATCCACCTAGTCCTCAGAATTCTTCTGTAGCACCAGATTTCAAAAGCCTTTATTCTCATTGTTTCGTCCACTTCCCAGTCAAATACTTTCAGAAAACAGTTAATAACACTTAAGTTTATATTTGATGTTAACAAATTTCTCTTCTTCAGAAACTCATTTCTTCATATTTCCATTCTACATTCTGTGTCTTCCCTGAAACGGCTATCGTAAGTTATTTTACTGTCCAAATAGCAAAACTCATCTACTACTTTTAGTGTCTCATTTTCTAATCTAATTCTCTCAGCATCGCATAATTTAGTTCGGCTGCATTTCACAACCCTTGTCTTGCTTGTGCGATGTTCATCTTTTGTCTTCCTTTGAAGGCCCTGTCCACTGCGTTCAACTGCGCTTCTGGATCCATTACTGTCTCTGTCAGAATTAAGGAGTCATCAACAAAACCTTAAAGATTTTATTGTTTGTACCTTAATTTTAATTCCGTTTCCAATTTTCTCCTTGCCTTCCCTTGCAGCAACTTGCTCAGCGTACGGAATGGATAACATTTGGGACAACCTACAACCCTGTCTCACTCCCTTCAAATTCACTGCTTCACTTTCATGCCTTTCTACTCCTGTAACTGACACCTGGTTTCTCTACAAGTTTTACGTAATCTTTCGCTTCCTGTACTTTACCGCTGCTACCTTCAGAATTTCCAAGACTATATTCCAATCAAAAGTTTCAACAGCTTTCTCTATGTCTACAAGCGCTGTAATGTAGATCTGCATTTCCTTAACACTAGAAGAACCGTATCGGCCAATCTGGCAGGTGAACGCTGCTTAATATGTAATTAATAGTGTACGTTTTAATTACTGGGGCTTATGTTTCTCGAATTTTAACGTGTTTTGTTGGTTTACAATTTCTGTAAAAGGCAAACATCTGTTACAAAAATAGAACAAATTATAAAATTTTTTACGTTAAATGGGCGTAGCCGTCATTTTGAGCGGAGAGATATATCTCTTAAGGCGCAAGAAGGATTTTTTACATCCGCTTAGCATATTTTATTTCATTGTTGTGTTCTCGTTCCTTCTCTTTCTATCACTTTCACTATATTTAATGGAAGGATATATATACTTAATTTGCTGTTCTCTGACAATACGATTTTGTGATCTGTAGAAGTTTAACGTTACTCAGTTTTATAGAGCGTCGGTTTTTTCGTTAGGGTGGATATTTATTGAATTACTTGAACAGTTTACCAGAATAAGATTCTGAAGGAGAGGATGTTTGTGAATGTGATGAATTGGAAGATAAAGATGATATTGATGACACCGCATATCAGTTTCATGAAATAGAACAAGGTGCATTACAGGAGTCGGAATGTGAAATTCAGAATCTGTACAACACTATAGAAATAACTCAGTACTTGTAGGCTCGATTCCGGGCGCGTCAGAAACTCCTACTGGCAGCCTAGTTTAAGAAAACTGAAAAAATCATATCCTTTTTAGCATCCGGAAGTTAAAAGTGAAGAGACTGCAGACGATGGGACACTGTGGTCTCGAATTGAACCTGGAAGATTAGGTCGTCACAACGTGTTAGGGGAAACTCAAGGGCGATCGTGTAATCCTGAGAACTTATTGTCAGAGGGTTACTTGATTGTGGTGAGTGTTGATACACAATAAAATTCCATAAAAAGGAAAAACCTTTACAGGAATTAGAGTCTGAGAAGGCCTCCAGGACGACACATGAGTACTCGATATTGCCCTATTAGAAGCTGACATAGCCATAATGTATGTGCGTGGAGTATAGTAGCGTTCTCGCTTCCCACGCCCGGGTTCCCGGGTTCGATTCCCGGCGGGGTCAGGGATTTTCTCTGCCTCGTGATGACTGGGTGTTGTGTGATGTCGTTAGGTTAGTTATGCTTAAGTAGTTCTGAGTTCTAGGGGACTGATGACCATAGATGTTAAGTCCCATAGTGCTCGGAGCCATCTGAACCATTTGTGGAGTATATGGAGGAAAGATTTCCCACTCAAACTTCTGTGTTCTTGAGTAAGGTAGAGGGTGGCGGGAGGGGGCGGGAGGTGCCATTCTTTTCTCGCACTACGGGGAGAAATAAGTTAATGGAAGTCGTGCGGTTTTTGAGATTGAATGACAAGCACACTTGTGCCGAAAGGGCCAAGACCGGTGGATTCGGAGCAGCTACCCTCGCCTGGAATTTGTAGACACCTGTATTCAGAACTGTGAACCAGGTACATTTATGAGCGTAGATCAGAAGTTCTATGCAAGAGAGTTCGTTGCCGCTATACACAGTACATAAGTAATAAAGCAGATAAGCTTGGTTTGAATTTCTGGTTTTCAGCAGATGTCAGTAGTAAATGTGTGATGAGTGCGTTTCCTAATGGGGTAAATGAAGTGGATGCCTCACTAACATACCTGTTGCAGACCGTGTTGTTACACTTCTCATACAGTATTTCATTTCGAAAAGAAGAAATATAACTTGGGACAACTTCTTCACAGACAAACACCTTACAGAGCAGTTGAAACGGGAGAACATAACATGGTGGTTACACTGAAGAAAACCCGAAGAGAAATTCCTCCAGCAGCAAAGTCTGCTGCCGGATCTTTGTATGATACTATCTTATACAAATCTAGTGAGACAACAGTTACTTCTTATGAGGGGAAGAATGGAAAAATGTTCTTCTACTGGGCTCAATGCACCAATCAGTTGCAATGGACAAGAAAGACAGAACAAACTTCCTGAAACTGTGAGCTTCTACAATTTCACTAACTGTGAAGTTGATATTTTGAACTGGATGTCTCGTCTGTACACTGTCAAGTTTGACTGCCGCAGATGGTTCAAATGGTTCAAATGGCTCTAACCACCATGGTACTTAACATCTGAGGTCACCAGTCCCTTAGAACTACGTAAACCTAACTAACCCAAGGACATTACACACATCCATGCCCGAGGCAGGATTCGAACCTGCGACCGTAGCAGCCGCTCGGCTCCGGACTGAAGAGCCTAGAACCGCTCGAAAACAGCGGGCGGCTGCCGCAGATGGCAGATGCACGTTTATTTCAATGTGCTAAACGTTGTTGGAATCGACGCCTGGAACGTTTACAGAGAGACAACAGGAGAAAAAATTATCTGACGAATGTTTCTTTTCAAATTCCCAGAAGAAATTTCCTCTGCTTATTTACAGTCGAGGAAGGGGCCTGTTCATAAATTCATTGCGACAGCTGAGATGTGTTACCTACTGATACGGAAGACCTGCCAGATAGGAGGATGCAAAAGTTCAAACAAAACTAAAAATCTGTGTGTGCAGCGCAAGAAACTAGTATGTGGTCTATGTGCTGGAAGTGTTTAGGTATGTGTAAAGTGTTTTGATAAAAATGGTGGGTGTGACTGAAAACAGGTCACAATGTCATGTAGAAACAAATATGTTATTTTCTCGTAATTGCCACGGAAATTTATGTCTGTTTCGCTTTCATTTTCTGATTAATGCAAATTTATGGTCTGTTTGGGACTTTGACTGAGAACAAGCCATAGAGATGAAAAGATGTTATTTTATAAATGTATGTTTATTTGATTACATAAGTTTAGTTTCACAATTTGGTTTAAACGAATATGGTATTTGCGATGTATTATTTTCTTCGATCTTTTGTCCCTTAGTTAAATGTAGTTCCATAGCAAAATTTAAACATAATACGCTAGTGACTTTACATCATATTGAATTAATTTAACAAGTAAAACAGAAAAAAAGAAAGAAAAACAACACCAGTGAAAATGACAGGTAATTGTCCATCAAGATAGTTCGTTAATGTCGGTCATCCTAGTGTTAACCTACACTCCTGGAAATTGAAATAAGAACACCGTGAATTCATTGTCCCAGGAAGGGGAAACTTTATTGACACATTCCTGGGGTCAGATACATCACATGATCACACTGACAGAACCACAGGCACATAGACACAGGCAACAGAGCATGCACAATGTCGGCACTAGTAAAGTGTATATCCACCTTTCGCAGCAATGCAGGCTGCTATTCTCCCATGGAGACGATCGTAGAGATGCTGGATGTAGTCCTGTGGAACGGATTGCCATGCCATTTCCACCTGGCGCCTCAGTTGGACCAGCGTTCGTGCTGGACGTGCAGACCGCGTGAGACGACGCTTCATTCAGTCCCAAACATGCTCAATGGGGGACAGATCCGGAGATCTTGCTGGCCAGGGTAGTTGACTTACACCTTCTAGAGCACATTGGGTGGCACGGGATACATGCGGACGTGCATTGTCCTGTTGGAACAGCAAGTTCCCTTGCCGGTCTAGGAATGGTAGAACGATGGGTTCGATGACGGTTTGGATGTACCGTGCACTATTCAGTGTCCCCTCGACGATCACCAGTGGTGTACGGCCAGTGTAGGAGATCGCTCCCCACACCATGATGCCGGGTGTTGGCCCTGTGTGCCTCGGTCGTATGCAGTCCTGATCGTGGCGGTCACCTGCACGGCGCCAAACACGCATACGACCATCATTGGCACCAAGGCAGAAGCGACTCTCATCGCTGAAGACGACACGTCTCCATTCGTCCCTCCATTCACGCCTGTCGCGACACCACTGGAGGCGGGCTGCACGATGTTGGGGCGTGAGCGGAAGACGGCCTAACGGTGTGCGGGACCGTAGCCCAGCTTCATGGAGACGGTTGCGAATGGTCCTCGCCGATACCCCAGGAGCAACAGTGTCCCTAATTTGCTGGGAAGTGGCGGTGCGGTCCCCTACGGCACTGCGTAGGATCCTACGGTCTTGGCGTGCATCCGTGCGTCGCTGCGGTCCGGTCCCTGGTCGACGGGCACGTGCACCTTCCGCCGACCACTGGCGACAACATCGATGTACTGTGGAGACTTCACGCCCCACGTGTTGAGCAATTCGGCGGTACGTCCACCCGGCCTCCCGCATGCCCACTATACGCCCTCGCTCAAAGTCCGTCAACTGCACATACGGTTCACGTCCACGCTGTCGCGGCATGCTACCAGTGTTAAAGACTGCGATGGAGCTCCGTATGCCACGGCAAACTGGCTGACACTGACGGCGGCGGTGCACAAATGCTGCGCAGCTAGCGCCATTCGACGGCCAACACCGCGGTTCCTGGTGTGTCCGCTGTGCCGTGCGTGTGATCATTGCTTGTACAGCCCTCTCGCAGTGTCCGGAGCAAGTATGGTGGGTCTGACACACCGGTGTCAATGTGTTCTTTTTTCCATTTCCAGGAGTGTATATTCTATGATAAGTTGCAGGGCCAGTATTGCCTCGCACGTTCCTAATTTCTCCAGAACCCAGACTGATACTTCGCTAGGTTGGTATCTACCGGATTTCTGTTCTTTTGTAAATAACTCGTGTCAGTAATCTGCAGGCATGACTGGTTAAACTGATAGTTTTGTGATACTCACACATGTCAACATCTGCCTTCTTCGGATTTGGATCTGTTATATTCTTCTTGAAGTGTAAGGCTATTTCTCCAATCGCATACATCTTGCATATCAGGTGGAATAATTTTTTCGCGTCTGGCTCTCCCAAGGATATCAGTAGCTCTGAGGGAATGTCGTGTACTCCAGTGGCGTAGCTTCGACTTCGGTTTTCTATGATTACATGTTTAATAAAATGTGTGATGGAAATAGAAAGAATTATTTGAATCATTAGTTCCCCGCTTTGCTTTTTGTTACTTTGTTTGTTTTAAAATAAATAATGTGACGACAAACCTTTATTAATATACGTTAAATGTTCGTGCTATACTGAAAAATAGTTCAAAAGAATAGCTTTTATTGGTTACAGCACAAGAAAAAGAAATAATTACTTACATTCGACGACAAGTATTGCGTAATTGAGATCTATGTGGGTACCGAGAGCTTTTATCAATATTGATATCGACCGCTTCAGTAACTTCCCAGTAACGTTTCTCACCAAACTATGAGCCTTGATCACTTTTTCTATATTGCATCTACATTTACGTCAGTTCCCAGCAGTCCGCCTCCGTAGCGTAGCACTAGCGTTACCGCCTACCACGCAGGAGGCTCGGGTTCGATTCATTCTCATCTTCATCATCATTGACTCGGAAGTCACCGATGTGGTGCCACCTAAAAAGGACTTGCAGTACGGCGGCCGAACTCCCCCGAATGAGGCCTCCCGGCCAAAAATGCCATACGTTCATTTTATTTTTTTTAGTCCTCAGTAAGCCACCTGATGGTGTGTGGTGCAGGGTACGTCTGGTACCACTAACTGATTCTCCCTTCTGTGTTCGACTCGCGAACGGCGCGTGGAAAGACATTCTTGGTAAGACGAGCTCATTGTGCGAGATGTTTGCAGGAGGAGGTAATGTGTTGTCTCGAAATTTCGGTAGTAAACGTCTTCGTGAGGCACAACGCCTCTCGCGTAGCACCTGCCACTGGAGCTTGTTGAGCGTCTCTCTAGCGCTCTTCGTCGGATTCTCCCTATCTCCCAGATTAATGAACAATGCTCGGGAATCGATTGAACAAGCCCCTTGTAACTCACTTCTTTCGTGAATGAGTGACATTTCCTTAAGCTGCTTGCTATAAATCTCAATCTGGCATCTGAGTTTCCTATATTTGTTTATATTGTCACTCCACTTAATGTTGCCCTGGATAGATATTTTACGTTAGCTGCTGTTTCCAGTAGTTAGTTAGCAACAGCGCAACTGTACAGTAGTGAATTTCTTTTCCTACGTATGCGCAATCTGTTACATTTATTTAAATTAAGGGTCAACTGCTAGAGCCTGCGCGATTCACCAGTCCTCTGTATGTCTTTCTGCACATCGGTTGTCTTCTGTCATTGCTACTTCCTTATAGACAACTGCATCATCTGCGAACAGTCTTAAAGAGCTTCCGACGCATTCTGCTAGATCATTTATATACCCTTTAAACCGTAACGGTCCTGTCACATTTCCTTGGTGCCTCCGGTAATTACTTTTACATCCGTCTGTTTTGTTCAGTTAAGGGCGACGCGTTGAGTTCTACGGGAGGTTGAAATTCAGTCGTAAATCTCACCCAATTCTCGATAGTTTCATACTTTTTTTTATGAACACTATTGCAGGACGGTGTCAAATGCGTTCCTGAAGTCAAGTAACACGCCATCAACCCGGGCGACGCTGCCTACAGCGCTATGGATCTTATAGAGGAACAGAGCGTGTTGAGTTTCTCAAAATCACTGTTTGCGGAATCCCTGTTGATGTTGTTGAGGAGATGTTTGTTCTGCAAAAACGTCATTACTCTTGAGTATAAAACATATTCCATAATTGTGCACGAGACTGGCGTCAACGATGTATATCTGTAACAATGTCCATCTGTCCTAAGACCCTTCTGGAAAACAAAAATGACCTGCTCTTTTTTTCCAATTGCTATGTAGCTTTCGTTACTCCGCGGAACAACGATAACCTGCTTCTAGAATGGGAACAAGTTCTTTCGCGGAACCTTTGGAGAATATTAAAGGTATCTCATTTGGTCCTGATACGACTACTAAACGATCGTAGTTGCTTTTCTAATTTGTGATCGCTCAGCTCAGTATCTGTTATTTCGCCGTACGTATGAACAGAGGGTCCGTGTTACGATCTTCCGCGGTGAAACAATTAGACAGAGAGCATCAGCGGTTACATTAATTTTAACTTCATCTCAATAAAAGCTCGTTTAAATTGCTAATGGCTAAATCGATTTCAGTTGCCTAATCATTATCAACAACCCAAAAATAATTCTTCGCCAAAGATCCGAGAGAGCATGCTAGCAGTTGAAATATCCGTGAGGCTCCTACTAGACACCAAAACAAAGTTTCTCACCATAGCTTACAGAATTAAAGAAGCAAAACCAACAAAATCCTACCTCTGACAGCGTAAATAACTATGTGCATGTTCTCCGCCGTGCTCAGAAAGGCAAGTTAATGAATGGCCTTGAGAATATCAAAATCTGCCTTTCACCCAATAAAGAACCCGACCGTCTGATTAACGAGCAAGTTGACTTCAATAAGAGAGCTTTTCACTCCTTGTTTATCGCCCTTCATAAAAACGGTCGATCTCGCGCTTTTATGTATTATTGACTGTTGTTTGCTTGTTACTTTTTTCATCTTTTTATCCAAACAAAAAAAAATTACGTTCATATTTGATTGAAATAAACTCTTAAGTTATGTCTGTCATGACTTCTAGAGGGAATAGTGAAATGAGTGCGTCTTTATGTGTACGGTGAAGTTGTTTATTCTACATAATAATGTTTTGTTTCTGATACAAGTAATTCTTGGCATCTGTTTGAAGCCTTGCCTTTTTTTGTAGCCCGAGCGACGTCAGGTAACAGTTATGTGAACAATTATTATGAACTGACTGTCAGTGTATTAAAGGAATGTATATTTTCTGTGTAGCGCACGAATTCATGACAACACAGTCCAGCAGGTATCAACGGACACGACGGACGGCAGTACAGGTCACTACATGGAATGAGCCGATGGCTAGAGGCCGGGAGAAGTCCGCAATCGAATTGTCAAGAACATGGAAGCATATTACTACATCGTAACGATTTTGTTTTTGTAATGAAATGTGTCAGTTCTGTATCAGTTTTTAATTAGTTCTCATCCAAAATGGTTCAAATGGCTCTGAGCACTATGGGACTTAACGTCTAAGGTCATCAGTCCCCCAGAACTTAGAACTACTTAAACCTAACTAACCTAAGGACATCACACATATCCATGCCCGAGGCAGGATTCGAACCTGCGACCTTAGCGGTTGTCGGTTCCAGACTGAAGCCCCTAGAACTGCTCGACTACACCGGCCGGCAGTTCTCATCCAACCTGTATCGAGTTTGTATTGAATCATTACACTGTTGTTGCGAAGATATTGTTCGTTAATATAATTGTATGGATGCAATAAATCTCGACTGCTGAGAAGGAAGTAAACTGGAAATATTTTAGAGCTGAAGTGTGTATTTATCCAATAACTTCTGGTGTAGATCAAAAGTTTACTAATTTATTACATATACGAAAAAGTAATGTTTGAAATATATTAATTATTCAGTCAAGAAACATCGCAACTAGTTGGAAGTCACTCCCAAACGTAGGCGCTGTGACTTTGTTTGACTAATACGATAACATGAAGTAATGAATTGTGGAGTTACTTAACATCTTGTTGTTTTCTTCCGGATGCTAGAACGAATCTGCTTCAATATAAATGTGAATCTAAATACCACATTAAAATAATGCGAATTAATAAGAGAATAGCGAAAAGCCGTATTTACAAAGTTTGTGGTGTTGCTGCTGGCGACACGGTCATGCACGTGAAAGATATGAACGAATTAAGTCTTGTTCATTGCTACGTATAGGAAAATTAGTATACAATTCAGAAGCAGGGCTGCATGGTTTTCTTTTGAAAATCGGCACTGGACTTGCCTGCTAAAGGAAAGGTTTAAAGTCGGGTCGATCAAAAAATTTTATCTGGCAGGGAGTTTACCATCATCGTGTGTTTAATCATCTGGGTAAAGAAATGATTAGTTACATTAACGTTGAAACCTGAATCTTGTGCTGTACCTTCCATTACTTTTCCTAATCTTCTATACGTGCGTCTGATGTTAAGTTACATACAGGAAAAAGGTACCTGAGCATTTTAGCTCGTTTGAAGAGCACTCAATCATTTTGAACTTGTAGTATTGTACGGTGGCACCGATGAAGACCCAAACATAACGGCTGGCAGCGCCGTGTGACACTCATTCCCTGTACGAAAGCTCCGGAGAGAGATGAAACGGTGCTAAATAAGTAATGGCGGTTGGAAGCGAGGCTAACTCTCTCTCATCCATACGTCACAGCAAGTAATGCGCTTTAATAATTCAGCCGTGGCTTATATTCCCATTATGTGGGACTCCCGTAAGGCTTAAATAAAGTAGATACCTGTTTCCCAACGGAAGGAGGAACGTGTCTTTCAGCAACGGCGGGGGACAGCGTGTAGCGGTGATGACGCTTGGGTCTCGGCTTTTTACAATATACGTACGTATGTAAGGCTTTGACTACGGCACGTTGCACCAGGATCAGCAAAGGCCATCCGGATTCCTTACTCGTGAATTGTACGTTTAAAACAGTTAATGCGTTTGATTTTTATTGATTCTATTTGCTTACATTGTGTGAAAGAACATTTTATCATATCGATGAGACGTGAAATGAGGTATTACAAACGTCACAAAATCTGACGATATAACTGTCTCTCACAACACTAGATAAAATAGATGTTAGATGTGTTTCTCGAGGAACTCCTTGTAAAGCATGCAGTACAGTGCGCGATGCGTAATATTTTCTGTTGCTACACTGAGCTAGGTTCTCTCTGAACGACAGGGGGAGGGAAATTTCAGAACAGATGAGTGGCAGCAGTCTACGGTATAATTTAAGACTTCTTCCTACCACTGAGAAAATAATAAAACTTTTGAAGTTACTACTCTATGATAATGTATATTTAAAACGTAATTGCCGGCCGGAGTGGCCGTGCGGTTCTAGGCGCTACAGTCTGGAACCGAGCGACCGCTACGGTCGCAGGTTCGAATCCTGCCTCGGGCATTGATCTGTGTGATGTCCTTAGGTTAGTTTGGTTTAATTAGTTCTAAGTTCTAGGCGACTGATGACCTGAGAAGTTACGTCGCATAGTGCTCAGAGCCACATTTTAAAACGTAATTATTTATGAGAAAATGTTTTAATGGTTATTGATTATAGCTTTTGGTTATTCTTTAGCTTTTTATGTTTGCCGTAGCTAAAGTTCATTAATAGAAATTTCAGATGATGTATTTTCGTCGGGTTATAGCCTACATATATAAAGTGCCGTTCACTAACTTGCTATAGGATTATTTCATTGACTGCTGCAATTAATACTTTTTACTCTAGCTAGCATAAGAGCATGATTTTAAAATCAGATTATAACACGCATTTATGGCTAGTCCTAACACACTACGTCGTAAGCAGACATTATAACAAATAATTCCATGTGAAATCCCTCACCGAAATTATGTAGCAAACAGTTCGGATTAACTTCAGTTCTCATTTAATTGCTCTCATAGTATTTAACTAAGAAAAAATTGTAGCGGCTCTTCGTTACACGTAGCCAGGCAAGCAACACAAAAAATTATTTAAAGTACATCTATTTGGGAAAAAACCAAAAATTGGCTGCGCCAGCTCCACCTGGCCCTGTGAAAGAAAATATTTGTGTTTGTTGCGCTGATATGAGCGATGCTGAAAAGAAAAAGATTTAAATTCAGTTTTGCCGCTTAATGGGGGCGATCTGTTCGATCAAGCGCTGCTAGATTGTTTTGCGTTGGCCTGCTATGAATGCTGAAATAACGCAGATATTTCATACAGGGCACACAAAACTGAGGATTAAAGGCATGAAATAACGAGTGATGAACAATTATCTATTTTAACTGTTAATTAATTTACATATACGGTTACAGATCTGAAGGCATAATATAAAGAGACCACCATAACATACATTTGTAAAGTAATATTGTTGTATTCATTCCAGTACACTTTTCATAAAAATACTTCGCTTCAACCTAGGCTGAAAGTAGCAGCACAGATCCATTAATACAGCAAGATATTTCAATGTATCAATCTCAAATTATTACATCAGAGATACGAACCTTCTGCCATGCTGCTTACTCTGTCGCATGGACGAAAAATGAAGAAGTAACTAAAGAAATCAGAAAGATGACCAACAGGGGAATTATAGAACGATCCATGTCGACTCACAGTGGTCCACTAGTATCTGTGGGCAAAGCAGTAGGGGAAATCAGACTCGTTTTAGGTGCTAGAGATATCAACAAAATTGTGGCTCCAGTACACAGTGGGTAAGAAAACTTGGACGAGCAAATACAGAAATTCTTTAGTGTGAGGCATTTAATATTAGCAGATCTCCAATCACCAAATTAGCAGATCTCAAATCACCAAATTAGCAAATCTCATTATCTGAAGAATCCAGAAAGTATATCACTTTTACCCTTGGAAGGAGGAGCTACCAATTCAAGGTCCTGCTATTTTGATTAAGTGTTACCACATGAGTGTTTATTGTAGATGTAGATACAGTCTTAGGTCCAGAGACACTAGACAAAGTCACCCTGTACGTGGATGATCTATTGACAGCCAGAGCCACATGAAAGAACATGTTGACATTTTATCAAGGTTTCTCCAAAAATTTGCAGATGCTGGTATCACTGCTAAATTAGATGAATCTAAGTTTAGCAGAGAGAATATGAAATTCTTAAGACATATTATTTTGACCCCAAGAAGATGATAACAAAAGAAGAATTCCCTAGACCTTGGACAAAAAAGCAATTAAAAGCCTTCTTTGGGTTAGTTTCACATTTTTCCCAGATTTATGACCGAACAAATACTTTTACATCTGCTGCGTGGAAACACAGTGAGTTTGGTCAGTCAAATGCCAAGAATCATTCGAAAGTACGATTACTAAGGAAGCACTGTTGGATGCGAATATGTTATATCATCCCAACATGGAGGATGATTTTTGCCTTACTACAAATGTATCTTCTTGTGATCTGGGGACGTTCTTTTTCCAGATAGAAGAGATAGATAACAGAAAATAGATACGAATGATAGGTTTTGCAAGCAGGGTGCTTTCCAGCTGCTAATCATCATGCTCAGCTATGGAACTAGACGCCGTCGCTGTATTCTGACCAATGAGAAAATTCCATTATTGAATATGTGGCAAGCAAGTATGTTGTAGGCTTCCTTCTTACTTGTAAATTATTGCATGCTAAGTTAGCTAGGTGGGCACTAGTCTTGGAGAAATACAGATTGTAGATTATGTGCATAAATGGCAGATGCATTATCGCGTCTACCCAAGGGCTTGCCAGAACTAACAGAGCAAACCTCAAAACATAAAATTTTATTAGAAAAAGACAAAACATATAAGCAGAGATTTTGGTGAATGAGCAAGAACATAATGCATTTACTAGATGCAGACACTACATCTACATCTACATCTACATCCATACTCCGCAAGCCACGTGATGGTGTGTGGCGGAGGGTACCTTGAGTACCTCTATCGGTTCTCCCTTCTATTCCAGTCTTGTATTGTTCGTGGAAAGAAGGATTGTCGGTATGCTTCTGTGTGCGCTCTAATCTCTCTGATTTTATCCTCATGGTCTCTTCGGGAGATATACATAGGAGGGAGCAATATACTTCTTGACTCTTCGGTGAAGGTATGTTCTCGAAACTTCAACAAAAGCCCGTACCGAGCTATTGAGCGTCTCTCCTGCAGAGTCTTCCACTGGAGTTTATCTATCATCCCCGTAACGCTTTCGCGATTACTAAATGATCCTGTAACGAAGCGCGCTGCTCTCCGTTGGATCTTCTCTATCTCTTCTATCAACCCTATCTGGTACGGATCCCACACAGCTGAGCAGTATTCAAGCAGTGGGCGAACAAGCGTACTGTAACCTACATCCTTTGTTTTCGGATTGTATTTCCTTAGGATTCTTCCAATGAATCTCAGTCTGACATCTGCTTTACCAACGAACAACTTTATATGATCATTCCATTTTAAATCACCCCTAATGCGTACTCCCAGATAATTTATGGAATTAACTGCTTCCAGTTTCTGACCTCCTATTTTGTACCTAAATGATAAGGGATCTATCTTTCTATGTATTCGCAGCACATTACACCAAAATTTTATTTATAGTATGTGTTGCAGTGGGAGTTTTCAGGGTGTAACATAAATGAATCTTTGGACAGGATCCAACAAGTGATTTATTATATTAGACAGTATAGAGAAGACTTCAATGTTCTATTTTACGTGAAGAATGTGAACTCAGAGGTGTACACACACCTCACCTGGGGGGGCATAGTGGTATAGGAAAGTGTGTAGCAACTATAGAAGTATACTGCCACTTTTCAAAGTGGTTTCGAACGGGTACCTGAAGTGGTAAAGGCCACCAGTCTTACTTGCCAGATGAAAGCAGAGATACACTGAATACTGAGAAAATGTGTGAGCTGTCAAAAGGCTAAACATTGTAATAAATCGTATAAGAAAGAACTACATCCCATACTTCCAGCACATCCACCAGACTTAATTTCCGTGGATATTGCAGGACGCTACCACCTGCTAGGGAAGGAATGAAGTATCTACTAGCGCCATAAATTACCTTCTCGAAATATCTTAAGTTATACGCCTGAAAACTCCCACTGCAACACCTGCTATAAATAAAATTTTACTAGACTATTTACCAAAGGCTGGTAAAGTCCGGGGAATAGTATCGGATAATGCCGCCTACTTTATTGGTGTAATTCGAAAGATCATACAAGGTGGGCAGATTGTGTGACAATTTTCGAAAGTATTCATAACAGCTTGCTGCGTTCAGCTACTGGCTACACCCCAGCTAACGTAATGCAGAGCACCAGTGAGAATAATGATTGGCTGATACAACTACCCAAACTGCCTATACCAGAGAAAACCAGGGAAGAGATGGCTGAGGAAACCTTTACTAACCCAACGAGGCTCGAGTCAGGAAAGGGAAATATGATAGCAAACTGAAAGAAAAACAACAGTTACAAAATGGTGACTTGATTTTACTTAAAATACATCCCAGGTCATCTGTGCTCAACAGAAGAAACAAAAAATGGCAATGAATCTTCGCAGGATGATACAAAACAATTTACTTGCCATATGGATGCAGTTATTTGCTAGCAGGTGTAGAAAATGCTAAAGCAATGTCCCAGCACCCTTATAAAGGCTTGAAAAAATATTTTCAGTGATTATAATTGGTACATAGCAGTTTCAGTATTTGTACATGGTAATAGTAGGTGTTATTTTCCTTTCTCATGTGATGATTAGTGTACTAATAATGCCATGAATGTTTTCATTGATGCCATAATGTGCGTCAGCTACAAGAATTTATAGTAGTATAAGAAGATCTCGCAGCAGAATTTGAACAGAAATTACAGTAGAATCTTAGGATTTGAAATAATGTATCTTGATTATTACAGATTTCAGTACAAAATGTTGAATATGCATCAAATAATGCAACATTAAGTAGTTGGTGTTAGATAAAAATTTTAATTCTTTGGCGGTTTTAAAGTAGATAGAGCGAAAGCTATTCAACTCATATATTGCTATGGTGTGTTAGCATTTTTTAATATACGGATTGTATCCAAACAAAGTAAATCAAAGTAGCTTTAAATGTCAGAGTTTCATATGTGTGAATAGCTAGTACTCGAGAGCACCAGAAGTTGTCTCATACGTTGTCATAACCAGGATGCTAGATTGGAGTTCAAAATAAAGGAACGAAGTCATGCTTTAGACGCATTCTAAGCCTCTAACTTTAAAGCATGAGATAAACATATCTGCTCCAAATTTAGTGAATAGTTCTCGTGCTTAGCTTCTATAAACACAGCATGGAATGGGGTCCTATATAAAATATGATCATTCAGAATTGAGATATAATGTTTCACATTCCTAAGCCGAGTTTCAAATGTTACCGTAAAATCAGATCAGAGTCTGCAAGGAAATTGATAGCTCAATTAATTCGAGTATTTGACGTGGAATCCTATGTAGTAACTTAATAATGTATATACATTGTATCTGAGGTATAGAATACATACCAAATGTCATATTAAAGTGTAACAAGAATTTGTACTACGAAGTATGACACTAAATGAAAAGCCAGTCAGCCGCTGGTCAAGACAGAGCAGCAACAGGTAAGTAAACCGATTTTGTGATATTTTACGAGTTCATAACCAAGAGCGAATTATATAGTTTCATCTGTGTGCTTTGATAGTTTAGTTTTAGAATTTCTGCATGTTAATTTAACATTTAATAGACATGGTTTCTGCGTTTTCATTTGTGTCGGAAAGTAACCAATTTTATGACATTTTACAAGTTCCTAATCGGTAACTAATTATTGAGTCTCACCTGTGTGCTTTGCTAGTTTAATTTTTGAATCTCTGCGTCGTAATATAATTTATGAGACATTTGTGGCTTTCTCGTCAGTGACTACATGTTTCGTAGCGGATGTCGATAGTCGTTTGTTTGTCTGACTGTGTAGTGTAGTTTTCCACCGTTTTTAGTATGGGTAGGGACTGTGACTGCTGTGTTGCTCAGTGGGAGACATTTCGGTCTTAGTTGCAAGCTGTGTTGGCTTCTGTACACGGCTTGAGGCTGCAGTGGATGAGCATCACTATTGTGGACCGGGCGTGGAGATCGAACAGACGTACAGCACGACCCCAGAGTCCACCGATAGGTCTGCACCGATGGCAAGTTCAGTTACTGCTCGCTTTGAGGTTGGCTCCTCACTCGTGGTCGAGTGAGAAGTTGCCTCAAGGCGTGGCAGGCTGCGAAAGACCACTCGGAGCGCCGAGTGTAAGGCCTCCCCGGTTAGTCTGACAAACAGGTTCCAGATGATATCTGTGGCTGACAATGCCCCTCAGCCATGTGTCCTATTTCAGAGGAAATCTCTCAGACTGCAACATCGAGACAGTCACAGAGGGTGGTATTATTGGTAACTGTGTGTTTGCATACTGGGTCGAATCATTCCAGAGGTGGAATGGGTCCTTCCAGATATCATGAAGACCGTAGCGTGCAGCTAACTGCAGGTACCAATAGTGTGTGTTGCTTTGGATCGGAAGAGATTCTCTCTGGTTTCGAACGGGTACCTGTAGTGGTAAAGGCCACCAGTCTTATTTGCCAGATGAAAGCAGAGCTCACCAGTTGCAGCGCAGTTGACAGGACCAATTGCGGACCTCTGGTAGAGAGCCGACTGAAGGATCTGAATCATAACCTCAGACGGTTCTGCGACAGTGTAGACTGCAGATTCCTCGACTTGCGCCGTAGGGTCCTGGGTTACAAGCAGGACGTGGCTACACGGCTAGCGGCGACTGTGCGGCCTGGACTTGGCGCTTTTTTTTTTTTTAAGTTAGAGGACTTAGGGTAAAAACAGAAATGACGTCAGCCTCAAAGGGTGCAGGTCGAACATAGGAAGACCATTGATCTAGGAACCATCGGTATGGTAGTTGTAAATTACCGTAGCTCTGTTGGAAAAGTACCAGAACTCCAAGTGCTAATAGAAAGCACTGATGCTCAAATCAATATAGGCACTGAAAAGTGGCTAAAGCCGGAGATCAGTTCAGTCGAAATTTTTGCGAAGGACCTAACGGTGTTCAGAAAGGATACGCTAAATACAGTTGGCGGTGACGTGTTTGTTGCAGTTAGAAGTATTTATCTCCCAAATCCGATGATACAAACACTTAAAGGTTCAAAAAAAAAACTTGAGTCTAATTTCAAACACGTACCCAATACATATACTCGTGTTGAGTGATGGCAACAATTTACCGTCAATATGTTGGCGAGCATTCTTTGAAAATTATTTTGGGCAGTTAGTTCCTGAAGCTACTCCGATAGTAAACGACTGTGAAAATGCATTTGACCTCTTAGCAACAAGAAATCATGAGCTAATTACGAGCGTCAAAACGGATACAGTGATTAGTGAACACAGGGTTGTCGCAACGAGTCTGAATATCGTAGCTCCTAAATTCACTACAAATAAGCGAAAAACATGTCTACTCAAAAAGCATATAAAAATTCGCTTGACGCTTTCCAAAGAGATAGCCTTCAAAATTAACAAAGTAAGTGCAGACCAGATGTCGCTTGAATTAACTGAAATGGTATCGACAGCAATTGAAAGATTTATACCACATAAATTAACAAACAAGGGAACTGATCCCGCATGATACACAAAGCAGGCCAAAACACTATTCCAGAAACAACGACAAAAGCGTGCCAAATTTAAACGAAGTCAAATCCGCCCACGAATGTCGATCTTTCACAGATGCTCGAAATCTGGCATGGACTTCAATGCGAGTGCTTGTAATACTTTTCACAATGAAACTTTGTCTCGAAACCTGGCAGAGCATTCAAAGAGACTCAGTTTGTACGCGATAGCAATGGAAATATTATGGATGTCAGTGCTGTTAAAGCAGAGTTACTGAACACACCCTTCAGAAATTCCACCACCACAGAAGACGAAGTAAATATTCCAGAATTCAAATCAATAACAGGTGCCAACATAAGTAACTTAGAAGTAGATATCACCGGAGTAGTGATGCAACTTAATTCACTTAATAAAAGCAAGCTTTTGGCCCAGAGAGTATACCAGTTAGATTCCTTTCACAGTGTGCTGTTGCAATAGCTTCGTACTTAATAGTCATATACAACAGCCAGCTCGACAAAAGATCCGTACCCAATAGCTGCAAAGTTGCGCAGGTCACACCAATATTCAAGAAAGGCAATAGGAGTAGTCGACTAAATTGCAGGCCCAAATCATTAACGTCGATGTGCAACAGGATTTTGGAACATGTATTGTTTCGAACCTTACGAGTTACCTTGAAGAGAATGGTCTATTCACATAGCCAAAACTGATTTAGATAACTAGCTCTTTACTCACACGAAGCGTTGAGTATTATCTACAACGGATTTCAAATTGATTCTTTATTTCTAGATTTCCAGAAGGCTTTTTACACCTCACAAGAGGCTTGTAATCAAATTGCGTGCTTATGGCACATCGTCTCAGTTGTGCGACTGGATTCTTAATTTCCTGCCAGGGAGGTCATCGCTAGTAGGAAATGGTGGAAAGTTATCGAGTAAAACATAAGTGATATCTGCCGTTCCTCGTCTATATAAACGATTTAGGAGACAATTTGAGTAGCCGCCTTAGGTTGTTTGCAGATGATGCTGTCGTTTATGGCCTAGTAAAGTCACAAGAAGATCAACACCAACTGCGAAACGATTTAGATAAGTTGTCTGCATGGTAACAAAATTGGCAGTTGACTCTAAATAATGAAAAGTGGTAGGTCATCCACATGAGTGCTAAAACGACTCCGTTAAACTTCGGTCACACGATAAATCAATCAAATCTCAAGGCCGTAAATTAAACAAAGTACCTAGAAGTTACAATTACTAACAACTTTAGTTGGAAAGAACACATAAAAAGTGTTGTGGGGTAGGCAAACCAAAGAGAGCCTTTTACATGCAGAACACTTAGAAGATGCGACACATCTACTAAAGAGACTGCCTACACTACGCTTGTCCATCTTCTGGAATATTGCTGTGCGGTGTGGGATCCTTACTAGATATGATTTAAGGAGTAAATTGAGGAAGCTGAAAGAAGGGCAGCACGTTTTGTATTATCGAGATATGGCGGAGAGAGTGTCACAGACACGATACAAGATTTGGCGTGGACGTCATTAAAACAAAGGCGTGTCTCGTTGCGGCAGGATCTTCTCACGAAATTTCAACCAGCAAGTTACCACTCCGAATGCGAAAACATTTTGTTGAGCCGACCTACACAAGGAGAAACGATTATCACAATAAAACAAAGAAAATCAGAGCTCTCACGGAAAGATATAGGTGTTCGTTCGTTCTTTCCGCCTGTTGTTTGGGAGTGGAGTAATAGAGAATTATTGTGAAGATGGTTCATTGAAGTGTGATTTGCAGAGTTGCCGTGTAGATAGATAGATAGAAAGTGTGTGCCAAGGTAAATGTTATGGCAATATGTTAGTAATCTGATAAACAAAGAACTGAGTTATCTATGAATGTTTATTAAGGTGGTTAAGTGCACATCAGTTTGATATTGAACGTTTATGAGTACTGTACCAGATAATTTCAAATTTCATTAAAGTAAAGTAAAGTAAAGTAAAGTAGGACTTCAAAGAAATGTGCAGTGACTTTAACGTTCAAATTTCGGACCCTAAATGTGTGATGCAGGCAAGTGACTTGGCATAAACTAAGTGTATAGACAGTGGCATGATGGAGAAAATCCAACGTTCGATACTTTTAGAATGGACAGAAGCTGCTGCGCGGGCAAAAATGAAAATTCCTCACGTACGTCTTACATTGAAACAGAACAATATGCGGTCAGTGCGCAAGGTATCTGCAGCACAGTGTATACGAGCGATGAGTCACCTGTAGCCAGGCACTAATGGTGTGCTTATTTGTGAGGTAACCGTGTTTATTGACAAACATGAGATGTCATCACCAAACCGTGTATTGAACTGTGCAGACATTGTTACATAAAATAATGAAAAGCAATCATGCCATGTGACGCAACGTATTCATACACAGCTGGCTCTGAAGTTGTTAATAAATATTATAACTGTTTTGCTAACTCCCTTCCATAGCAAATGAACATCAGCGATTACATTCAACACAATACTGCCGTACGAATTTTATTTCAAGTGCATTTTGAGGAGCTGTTCATCTTAGCCGAACAATGTCGAATAATGGGGATCCGGCAGAACACGGAAGTCGGCACTCGCAGTCAAGCAGAAACGGCGCTGATAGTCATGGGTAACATTAAGAGTGCAATGGAAATTCCACTGTTGAATGGAGAGGAGAGAGCTGATAAGTGGAAACAGTATATTGAAGGCCACTATGAGCAGAAAGATTTGTCTGATGTGATAAAAGAAGAAAGATGAGTCGATTTAGAAAAGATAGGAGATTCACTGTGGGAATCAGAATTTAAGAGAGCTTTGGTGGGCTTAAGACCAGAAAGGTAGAAGGGATAGATACTGTTCTATCAGGATATGTAATATCATTGGGGGAAGAGGCAACAAACGACTATTCACGTTGTTGTATAGAACCAATGTGTCAGGTGACGTACCATTTGACTTTCGGAAACATATCATCCACGCAATTCTGAAGACTGCAATAGCTGAAAAGTGCGAGAATTATCGCACAATCATCTTAATAGCTCTTGAATTAAAATTTCTCACAAGAATAATGTACAACAGAATGGAAAACAGAATGGACAATGTGTTAGATGACGATCAATTTGGCTTTAGGAAAGGTAAAGGCACCAGGGAGGCAATTCTGACGTTGCGGTTGATAACGGAAGCAAGACTAAAGAAAAATCAAGACACGTTCATATGATCTGTCGACCTGCAAAAAGTGCTCGTATGCGTAAATTGGTGCAAGATGTTCGAAATTCTGAGAAAAATAGGGGTAAGCTATAGAGAGAGACGAGTAATATACAACACGTACCAGAGCCAAGATGAGACAATAAGAGTGGACGACCGAGAACGAAGTACTCTGATTAATGGTGTGTGACTGGGATGTAGTCTTTCGCTGGTACTGTTCAATTGTACATCTAAGAAGCAGTGATGGAAATAAAAGAAAGATTTGGTAGTGGGATTAAAATTCAAGGTGAAAGGATATCAATGATACGATTCGCTGATGACATTGTTACTCCGAGTGAAAGTGAAGAAGATTTACATGATCTGCTGAACGGAATCGACAGTCTAATGAGTGCAGAATATGGACTGAGGATAAATCTAAGAGAGACGAAAGTAATGCGAGTAGTAGAAATGAGAAGTGCGAGAAACTTTATATTAGGATTGATGGTCACGAAGTAGATGAAGTTAAGGAATTCTGCTACCAAGGCAGCAAAATAACCAGTGACGGATGGAGCAAAGAAGACTTTAAAAGCAGACTAGCACTGGCAAAAGCTAGCTCTGGCAAAAGGGCACTCCTAGCCAAGAAAAGTCTACTAATATCAAATGTAAGGCCTTAATTTACGGAAGAAATTTCTGATAATGTACGTTTGGAATACATCATTGTATGGTACTGAAACATGGGCTGAGGAAAAACTGGAGCAGAAGAGAATCGAAGCATTTGAGAAGTGGTGCTACAGACGAATGCTGAAAATTAGGTGGACTTGTAGGGTTAGGAATGAGAAGGTTCTTCACAGAATCGGAGAGGAAGGGAATAAGTGGAAAACACTGACAATAAGAATGAACAGGACGATAGGACATCTGTTAAGACTTCAGGGAATGACTGTCATGCTACTAGAGGGAGCGGTAGAAGGCAAAAACTATAGAGGAAGAAAGTGATTGGAATAGATCCAACAAATAATTGAGGACGTAGGTTGCAAGTGATACTCTGAGATGAAGAGGTTGGCACAGGAGAGGAATTCGTGGAGGGCCGCATCAAACAAGTTAGAAGACTGATGAATGAAAAAAGTGATGTTAAACACTATAATTACATTTACTTTGTATATGGACAAATTATGTAAAAAGCAGAGTGCATCTGGTCTAACATCAGAAAGGGGCGACATAGATTTCGGCTCGCGGCCCATGACCGGGCGCGAGTTCCTAAGCGTTCAGCCTCGCTTCACATTTCCTCCTTACTACGTCACACTGTCTGGGCGCAAAGAGAGGGACGAGAGGAAAGGATGAAAGCGAAGTGGCAATACAGTTGAACTGTATGCGACTAGGTTTGATATTTTACATTTGTCAAAAATATGTATTTTGAGTATTAATTAATTATTTTTGGTATACTGAAGACACAATTTTTATTTGATACAAATTGTCAGGATACTGAATTTCACAGAGTTTACGTTAAAATTTCCACCAAATCGTGATTATTTAGTTTCATAATCACAAAAAGGTCTTTCACATGAGTATGTCGATCGAAAAATTGTAGCACCTTTGCAGCCTCATTGTGTAGACTCGGCAAATCTACCTGGGGAAAGCGACGTAGACGTCCTGGACAGTTTTAATGCAAAAAGATTTGCCACTGAAACTGGAATTACGTTGTGGGTCAGTCACTTACGTCTGCACATGCACGGGGGTACTTTCAACTAAGACGCGAACGGTCTCGAAAATAGCTCGAAAAGAGATGTAAGACTGGCTGTGTCCTCAAAACCTTTATACAGTCGTCCTCTTAATTCTAGCAACGACGTATTGAATCCTTCAAACCTCGCGCTTTCTTTGACGTCAAGGAACTTGGGGAACTGGACTGTCTTTGACAGAATGTGTCACTTCTACAACGTGATTTTCTTTTTAAACGCATCCCCATCAAATCAGAAAGACTTTACCTTGAAATGTTGTACTGTAGGAAATGAGCAGTCACGTCCACTTAAAATGCAAAGTCTGCAATCCATTCACGATGGTAGAATTTTCATTCTTGCACTCCTTTGTCCTTCACGAATTCAACAACAGCGTGTTTTAAATCGAAAAATCGGTCCAGGGTTGCACCTTCATATAACCAGCGTACTGTGCAGTAATGTGGGGCGTCTCAGTACGCTACGTTCATTTACACTGAAAACATTTGCTACTGACAATGGAGTAGTGGGTGCGACTTCAGAAATTTTACTATTCGTACCACCAATTTATTCGAGTGCTCCACGCCAGCCAGTTCAGCACAAAGTGGTTCCTGACGTAGTGAACGATAGTCTTGTCTGTCGATCCTTGTAACTTTTTGCTCTTTCATTGTTATCTAAATGTTTAAGTTCCATCTGCATGGTACAGTAATGTAGTTTTATAGCAAATAAGCCGTACCCATCGCTTATCAAAATTTAGAATTTTCATCCCTCTCGTCTGTCATTCCCATTGATTTTAGAAACTTGCGACGATAGATCGCTAGATTTCCTATTTTTGCGCAAACAGCCAATGGACCTGTGAACGTCCTTCATACAACGAGAAAATAGTGAAGGTAAAAAGCGCTGACACCACGATTATGCTGAATTCAGAGAGTGACGCAGACAGAAAAATGTCGCACCGCAACTCTAAATGAAATGTCGTGCTGTTCCGAGTAGTTGCGAGAAGGACCCAACGGTACAGAGTCCTTGGCCTGCACACAGCCCGCACGCGCTGCACACATGAAGTTTGGCACGGCGTAGTTGGACCTGTTTTAAGACCTTTGGTATTGTATATATGTACATTCAAGTGTAATTAGTAACTCTGAATGGTAATCTGGTAATCTTAAGTATTAAGAGTAGATCGTCCTATGCCGCACATGATAGTAGTTCATAGAACATGAATCGGCTACTATGCTACTGACATTCACATACGCGACAAAAGTTTAGACAAGCAGTAGTCTCTGATTTTTGCCAGTTCTTTTTCTCTTATCGTTATAATGTGGTAATATAAGCAAGGATTTTTAGTTTCGAGGCAAGAGCAATGTTGCCCTTACTCTTCAGCCTATATGAAAATGTAAACGAAATCTGAAACTGTGTGCATGTACGGACGGTCGTAAGTCACTAAAAGTGGGACCATTTGCTCATATGTACCATGAAATACTGTATACAAGCGAGTTTTGTTCTACAAAATGGTTCAAATGGCTCAGAGCACTATGGGACTTAACATCTGAGGTCATCAGTTCCCTAGAACTTAGAACTACTTAAACCTAATTAACCTAAGGACATCACACACATCCATGCCCGAGGCAGGATTAGAACCTGCGACCGTAGCTGTCGCGCGGTTCCAGACTGAAGCACCTAGAAGCACTCGGTCACACCGGCCGGCTTTTGTTCTATTCAAAGTATCTTAGATCCGTGTAGGGCCAAATACGACAGTAGTTGTAGTAAAACCCAAAAAAAAACAAAGACAGATACTATCTTGGACCTTATGCAGAAGTGCCAGTGCTTGTGTTTACTGGGGTGAATGTTGAAAACACTACTGCAGACGATGCTATCTAACCGATATTGATTGCAGGTCTAGAATTCAAGCAGTGAAATGTCAATTTGCTCTTATCCGGACCTGTTGTGTGATGTATCCGTGTAAGAAGTCAGGTGAAAGACTCAAAGCTGAGACGACATGGAAGAACTGCTAGTACAAATATGCAGACGGGAGTTTTCTGTGAAATGTAGAAACGACTGCAGCCACTGCGGCTCATATGTGGGAATGATGACTGTAGAGTTCACGCAGGATATGGTGGTCGATGCACAGTGACCAGTTTTCGTCCGAAGTGCTGGGCGAAGTCATTTATTCGGAAGGGGAGGCCGACATTGTTTGCCCGTTTTCGGCCAGTTGGTGATGACAGAATGGAGGCACACACCGTGCGATGTTTCTCAGACTATTTTACAGAAACTATTGGGTAAAAATTTTTTTTCTCTTGCTTATAGCATTATATGTCAGCTTCATGATGGCATGCCCATTATTTCGTTAATGCTCATAGTTACTGTGATACTTGCATTTAAGTAAGACACTGCACGAAATTCGGAAAACGTTTGCAAAGTAAAATAGGTGCCGCTTTGATTTTACGTTTAGTGCATGTTACACAATATGTTGCTGAATATGAAGTTTAGCTAAGGTATTGGATTTTTCTTTAGATTGGAGTCTATGTCGTTGTCATTAAGCTTGAGAAAATTGATAGAACGTAGCACACTCATTTGTGAGTACACACACCAGCGATAAAGCCAGAATGAAATGAACACAACATTCCTCATATTTCATAAACAGTTTGAGATATCAAAGTGAGATTTTGCCAAATGATAGCACAGAAAGAGGAGAGTGTTTTGCCGCAGTGTTATTATGCATACATTCATTATCTAGTGTCGCATTCCACTAACTACAGACTTTTCCTATGAAAGAATGTAATTTTTAAGGGCCTTCGATAGTTGGTGAAACGAGAAATACTGTTGGTCTTCGAACATCATATGTGAATGTATTAAACGTTAATTTTTGTACTGAGGATGCGCTTTCTCATAAGCTACTGACCTTACTTTTCCTCCATTCCTCACTTTATAAACCACGGTTTCAGAATTCTCTCGCAGCTGTGTCTGCACAACATGCTAGTGAGGTGACATGGTGTAAACTCCGCTATGTTTTGGAAAACAAGACAAATGTTATCGTGGCAACAAGATGAAAGTAGGTTTTACTCAAAATTCTTCACTGATTACGATTCTCTGAAAGATACAAATCGATAATAAGTCAGGCTCTAATACATTCCAGCTTTTATTCCGATTTGAGCGGAATTCCTTTAGAAACTAACCAAAGGTGACAGTAGATCATTTTGAATGGTCACCATGCAAGTTTGGACATGAAGAGGCTCTACATTATATATATATATATATATATATATATATATATATAAATGAGAGTTTAGACTGGTTTAGAATGGCACTTTCCCTTTAGCGTTTGACATTTCCCCTACAGCACCTGCCTTCAACGCCCACCGCAATCACACTCCCCACACATGCCCTGCTCATAGCGCACCTAGTGGCCACGTTATTCTGCACGCACACTGCTACGATTGATAGTCGAGGTGGAACTCTATGTGTGAATACTAACTGTGGAGACATGTAGTGCGATATTTAATATTTGCCTAACATGAACACTAATGCAATGTCTGTAGTGGACAATAAAACACATCAATACTCTTCTTCGCTACATGTCACTGAGTGTAGACGGTACAATTAATTCAAATTGATAAACGAAATAAATAAGTCAGTGAAGTGTAAAGAGGCCTACCAAACAGCAAAGTCGAAACACTTTCCCACGATAAGCACGGATGTAGATGTGCATATAAAAAGTGTATATAGTCAATGAATTTATTTGCAATGTGTATTATAAAGCCATCTACACTGATGAGCCAAAACATTACGACCACCTGCTTAACAGCTTGATCGTCTGTTGTTTGGAACGAAATACAACACTGAGTCTGCATATCAGGGATCCGACAGTTTGTTGGTATGATGGTGGAAGTATGTGGAATTAAATGTCTACGCACAAGTCATGTAATTCGCATATATAATTGGCTACTACTTTGGGCCCGATGGTGACCCATATGTGTGCCATAGGATTTGCATCAGGCGACTCTCGACGCTGAGACATCAACGTGGGTTCAAAGTAATGCTCCTCCAACCACTGTTGCACAGTTGTGGCTCTGAGACATAGACAATTATACTGTTGAAAGATGATATCGGCGTCGGAGAAAACATCAGGAATGAAGGAATACAGGTGGTTTGCAGCTGTCGGCGTGTTTTCAATTACTACCGCAGGGCCCATGCAATCATAAGAGAATGTCTCCCATTTTGTGTGTGTACTGTGTATCGAACCAGGGCCCGAGAAACGATGGAGAGAATTCGTCCCGCTGTAGCCCTCAGTGGGTCACAATCCCACAATAGGCCACAACAGTCCACCCACCCCACCGCCGCCCCACACCGAACCCAAGGTTATTGTGCGGTTCGGCCCCCAGTAGACCCCCCCCCCCCCCCCCCCCCCCCCGGAACGTTTCATATACCAGACGAGTGTAACCCCAAGTGTTTGCGTGGTAGAGTAATTATGGTCTACTAGTACGGGGAGACAGTATTTGCGCATTAATCGCCAACATAGTTTAAGTGAGGCGGAATAAGGGGAACGAGCCTGCATTCGCTGAGGCAGGTGGAAATCCGCCTTTCGCCGGGTGGATTCGTGCCGGGGACCAGCACGCCTTCTCGCTCGGGAAGCAGCGCGTTAGACCGGCTAGCCAGGCGATGTCTCCCATACCATAATATTGTTCCTACCAGCCTGCGACCGTGGCGCACTGCACTGCAGTAGCCACCGTTCACCTCTACAATAGCGTTTGTGGAGGCGAGCATCGACCTAGTGTAGCAAAATTGTGTTTCACCCGAATAGCTGACACGTTTCCATCGATCGACCGTCGAATCCCGATGGTACCGTGCTCACTGCAATCGTTATTGACGATGTTGTTGAATGAACATATGAGCACGTAGGGATGGTCTGCTGTGGAGTTCCCATATTCTACAATGTACGATGAACAATGTGATCCGAAACTCTTATGCGTGCGGCAGCATTGTGTTCTTTCGGCAGAGATGCCAGAGCAGACAAGACTGCAAACCCCGGGTTCTGTGAAAGTCTTGGAGATTCAACTATTTAGCGCCTAGTTGTAATTTTACTACCCTTCTACCTCTTTCTGTAGATATTCAGGACAGTACCAAGAGGTCATTCGACCAGCTTCGCCCTTTTCGAGATCCTCGTTTACAGGTTCTGCGTAATAATAATCTGCAATTTGTCAAAGTCACTTATAGCCCATATTTTTGCTAGGGTGATCCCCCGTCCGTGTATGCTCCGCGTACATAACCTTGCTATCGCGTCACGTGACCGCAACGCCCCAGGCAGCGTCCACTGTCGCGGTGAGCAATGATCGTAATGTTTTGGCTGATCAGTGTATGTGGTAATGAAATACTATTCCAATACGAAGTAGACGAAGGTTTGTATAATACATCACTAATACTATTGTACAACTGGTTCACATACCCCTTTTTGATTAGCTGCACGACATCTTCTTGGAGCGTAACCTTTTGTATCCCGTCTGGAAGGCGGCGCTTGGGTCTGCTCCTGCGATCTGCAAAGTAGGTCAAATGAAGGAAGTGAGTAGGAGCAGTTAAAGTTGAAGGGCCGGCCGTAGTGGGCGATCGGTTCTAGGCGCTACAGTCTGGAACAGCGCGACCGCTACGGTCGCAAGTTCGAATCCCGCCTCGGGCATGGATGTCTGTGATGTCCTTAGGTAAGTTAGGTTTAAGTAGTTCTAAGTTCTAGGGGACTGATGACCACAGTAGTTAAGTCCCATAGTGCTCAGAGCCATTTGAACCATTTTTTAAAGTTAAAGATGTTTACTACAGGCAAAAACAAGTTAATAAATGGTTACATGACCTTGCGATGATGAGCACGTAGGTGCGAAGCCGTTTTCCCCGTCGTAAGTAGTACATAGTGTCAATAGCAAGCCAACACATACTCGAGTTGAAGCGGTGTTTCCAGGCCGTCTGCTCTTGATGAAATAGGCAGAAAGCAGAGAGGCGCTCATTGAGCTCCACAGCGCCGGCTAGAGGGCGCTGTGGTCGGCGTAGTTCGTCCGCTCTCGTAGTGACAACCTACCAGCGTGCACCTGCACTGTGGCATTGGAACTATCGACGCCACATAACTAACCTGTCCTGATACTTTGAACCGCCTACCGAACCACTGGTCTACGCATCTGAGTCCCTTCCTGCCTATCAAAGTTCAGGCATCCATAACCGATACCATGTTCAAATGGTTCAAATGGCTCTGAGCACTATGGGACTTAACTTCTGAGGTCATCAGTCCCCTAGAACGTAGAACTACTTATACCTGACTAACCTAAAGACATCACACACATCCATGCCCGAGGCAGGATTCGAACCTGAGACCGTAGCCTTCACGCGGTTCCAGACTGAAGCGCCTAGAACCGCACGGCCACACCGGCCGGCCGTACCATGTTTCTGAAAGGTTCCAGATCTCTCCACCACAGCAGAAAAACAACGCCTCACCCATCAAACATCAGATCTTTCTAATCCTTCCAGTCTATCCTCACGAGATAAGCAACAGATGCATGTTGTATAAGAAGCAAAACAACCTAAAAAATATCTGTAAGAAACAAGATCTTCGCTATTCAAATGTGAAGTGGCAATAGAACTGCAGTCGAGGGGCAATATTCTGTATGTACTCTATCCACAACAATAGCTGTTATTGTAGGAGCGTATTTAAATTCTGTCACGTACATACATACATCAAAAAAAGTTTTGCATCACCTCGTTTCCGAGGGTTCCGGAACCTGTACAGAAAATTGCGATGGAGATCAACATAAACATCATTTCCGCCCTTTTTATTGGTCATGAAAAGAACACATTGCATGTTTTACCACCATACGGTGAGACCTTCAGATGTGGTGATTCAGATTGCTGTACACACCGGTACCTCTAATACATAGGAGCACGTCCTCTCACACTGATGCATACCTGTATTCGTCGTGACACACTATCCACAAGTTTATCAAGGCACTGTTGGTCCAGATTGTCCCACTCTTCAACGGCGATTCGGCGTAGATCCGTCACAGTGGTTGGTGGGTCGTCCATAAACAGCCCTTTTCAATCTATACCAGGGATGTTCGATAGGGTTCATGTCTGGAAAACATGCTGGACACTCTAGTCGAGCGATGTAGTTATCCTGAAGGAAGTGATTTACAAGATGTGCACCATAGGGGGTCGAACTGTCGTCCATGGAGACGAATACCTCGCCAATATGCTGCCGATATGGTTGCACTGTCGGTCGGAGGATGGCATTCACGTATCGTACAGCCGTTACGAAGCCTTCCATAACCACCAGCGGCATACGTCGTCCCCACATAATGCCACCCCAAAGCAGCAGGGAACCTCCACCCTGCTGCACTCGCTGCATAGTGTGTCTAAGACGTTCAGCCTGACCGCGTTGCTTCCAAACAGGTCTTCGAGGATTGTCTGGTTGAAGGCGTATGCGACACTCATCGGTGAAGAGAACATGATGCCAATCCTGAGCGGTCCATTCGGCACGTCGTTGGACCCATCTGTACCGCGCTGAATGGTGTCGTGGTTGCAAAGATGGATCTCGCGATTGACGTCGGGAGTGAAGTTGCGCATGCAGCTTATTGTGCGCAGTGGCTGCACAAATAGCATTATTCAACATTGTGGCGTTGTTGTCAGGGTTCCTCCGAGCCATAATCCACTGGTAGCGGTCATCCACTGCAGCAGTAGCCTGAGCGAGGCATGTCATCGACAGTTCCTGCCTCTGTATCTCCTCCATGTCCGAACAACATCGCTTTGGTTCACTCGGAGACGCATAGACACTTCCCTTGTTGAGAGCCCTTCCTGGCACAAAGTAACAATGCAGACGCTATCGAAGCGCGTTATTGACCGTCTAGGCATGGTTGAACTACAGATTACACGAGCCGTATACCTCGTTCCTAGTGGAATGACTGGAACTGATCGGCAGTCAGACCCTCTTCGTCTAATAGGCGCTGCTCATGCATGGTTGATTAAATCTTTGGGTGGGTTTAGTGTGTCCACAGTGAACGCTTATGTTCAGAAGTTCTGGGAACTGGGGTGATGCAAAACTTTTTTTGATGTGTGTATATCCATGAACTATATTATCAAAAGGTAGTCACGTTATGCTAACAATGAAGATTTGAAAAATCCAAGGCAACCTGTAATAGCAACAAAGTTTGTACCTTGATAATCAGCTACAATACATGAACTGTGTGAACTACGTAGTGACTCTACCACTGTAATAATTAAATGGCTGTCGTACATAAACAAATCATAAATACACGTGAAATGTGCTTATGGTACGATGCATAAAATGTATAAAATACAACCACAGAAAACGTAAACTCTGAAAGTCCCGTCAGGATTTGGAGCTCTGGTTTCCCTTGGACTACTCCTAAATTGGGAGACAAAGTGTTGAATTCATTTCCGAACATTACAATAACCATCCAGACTTCAATTGAGCTTAAAATGATGTTCCAAGATTTTAAAGTAAAACTGTTCAGCTATGTTTATATAATACCAAAGTACTGTATCTTCATAAAACTATATTTCAGTGATAATCCATGAACTACAGCAATCCATGTAAATCCTTGCTAGCATTCATGGCGAACCAATTATTTATGACGTACTCTTCAGCCTATCAACTACCGAAAACAATCAAAAGTATAATTAAAAATTAATTTAATGTTGTCAGTGAGACAAATACACACTACTCGCAACGTTCAAGTAGTCTATTATTATCTGAACTAGTAATTATTGTCTAAATTGAACTGCTTTCATTTCAGTCTTAAGCAAACCAATATTCCTCTGCTGTCAAGTGGAACATTAAATTTTTTAGTCCATTAAAACCGATTTTGAGTCTACATGTTTGACGACGCAGCATTTTGGTGTCTTCAGCGCTTCGTCGTTTAATATTACACTGTTTAAACTGAACCTTCGTTTTCTAAGTACTGTATCCTAGTTTTAAATTAATTTTTCTTGTTTGTCGTAATATTAGTTAGCTTACTTGGTCAAGCGTCATCGAGCGTATTGCCACATAACATTTCTCTTGGGGCTGTACTTAGTGTGGAAATTTAATTATGATGATAAAGTAACAGGAAATATCAAAAGTAAAATCTTAGATTTAAATGATTTCTTCATCTTGTTAGAACGCAAAAGTCAGTTCCATATAACGCTTGGAGTGCTTCCTTTCCATAATTATTTTGAATTGTGTAAATATGTTAAAAGGTAATAAAACCTCTGAATGAACGCTTCACTGGTCAAGGGGAAATCTGACGAGGTGGCACACCCTAGTCCTGTGCGCGGAATGCACAATTCTACACAAGATTTTCAGTACGCCAATTCTTCCATGCATGACATACCACAAGGAGATCCTTTCAGCAGCTGCAGTAAGCAAGGGCGCAGTTACAAAGGGACGACCACTCCACAGCTTTACTTCTGCGTTTCAAGCATGGGGACCCCATGGACGACGTTGAGCCGGTCACATACGAGGAAATACACAGGCGCACGCGAACTCTGGTTATGTAGGAGTGTGTTTAGTTCATTCTGTCTGGAATACTGAAACGATTCTCCAGAGAAAAGAAATAGCTCTTCCGTCAGCGGTGGCGGACGCGATATTTGCGCTGTCAGAGGGAAATCTAGTAACATCTGCTATAAGGACTTCCCAATAGGAAAACGAAATCCTCCTGATCTGCATGTGCTTTAGCATGCTGAGCAGTGGACAGGTAGCGAATGTCATAGCAATAATTGCTAAGCGCTCCCACCTCTGCAGTTGGAGGGTAGTCCTATTAGATAGTTTGAAACCAAAGCCTAATGAGGAAACCAGTGGTTTGTGGTCAGTGACGAGTAGTAACTTCGCTCCACAGAACAAAACATGAAACATTATAATGGCGAAAATGATAAACATTGCCTCCTTTTCCATCTGGAAATTATTAAGTCACACAGTTGAAAGTGTCTTCGAGGCAGAAGCAATGGGCTCCTCAGTGCCATATGAAGGACTTAGTTCAATAGTGGTACAAGTCCATTTTTGTTAATTTTGAGATACAGAGTCATAAAGTTAAATGAGAGCTGAAAAATCTGCAGTTGAGATACCAGAAATATTTAAGCATATGGCTTCTTGCTAGAGATGAACCTTTCTTTCTGTTTGTTTGGATCATTAATTTCGGAAGCATTATAGGCAGAAAAGTGGAGGTTATGGACTTTTACCACTATAGAAATAAGCCCTTCCTATGTTTCTGGTGTGACAAGACCTCACACATACCCTAATGGAATGCGTTGGCATCTAGGGTTAATGGTTTACCTGGAGTAAAAGGAGTCAAACAGGAAACGGAGCACAAACACTCTTTGAGGGGCTGAAATGACTGTTGAAAATCCACAGAACTCTTGGAGAAGTCAATTAAGAGGGTGGCAGATGTGCGCATCCTGGGGAGTGAACTTACCATAATACGATATCTTGCCCAAAAACGAACTCCTTCAAATTCCGGGGTTGCGGCAGGTTGCAGTACCTTTGATGTGTTCATCCTTGGGGATGAGGCCATCTTAGCGAAACACATGACCCGATAATGCACCTTTGGGAAAAAATACTATATTTTTCCAGTTTGCAACCAAGCACGTTCTCCACAGTACGTTGGAAAACCGCCTCCAGATTTCGTAAATGCTCCTCTCGTGTGGACGCCGTGACCAGATCCCATCGGAGTAGCTGACGTAACAGGAAATGTCCTGAATCAGTTGCTCCAAATATTGATAAACTCCTGGGCATGCAGAATTCCAAAGGGCAAGCGATGAAGCGCAAAGGGAGTGCTGAACCTCAAGAAACTCCTAAAGCAGCATATAATGGAACTGTAGGTATGCGTCACGTAAGTGAATGCACGAAAAATACAGTATTGGTCACCTGTCTACTTCACCAACAACTTCTCCGGTTGCAGCGGAATCGAATAAGAGACGATGATACATTGTACACTGACCGTCTATTTAAAACCGTCGCAAAGGCACGCGACCCCGTCTGTCTTTTCAATCGTCGAAAAGAGTTGACCCACTGAACTGAAAAAACAGGAGAAATGAAATAATGATCCTGCCAACGGCACAACTTGACCTTCTCATGCATGGCGAAAGGAATAAGTTGGGAGGACAAAGTTTAGCGACTGCTGGCGGCTCGAAATTTTCTGTCCAACGCAAGGTATTCTCAAACAATTGGTGGTATGATTGTCGTAAAGAGCCTAAATTGTGAAAGGGAACCGACACTGAGACAATAAATGTACTGTAACTATTATGTAGAACCCAGAAACAGAAAATGCGTGTAACGCAAATATTTTGCCCCAACGGCTAACAGCTCAAGTTCCCAGTCCATATTCAAAATGGTTCAAATGGCTTTGAGAACTGTGGGACTTAAATTCTGAAGTCATCAGTCCCCTAGAACTTTGAACTACTTAAACCTAACTAACCTAAGGACGTCACACACATCCATGCCCGAGGAAGAATTCGAACCTGCGACCGTAGCGGTCGCGCGGCTCGAGACTGTAGCGCCTAGAACAGCTCGGCCACTCCGGCCGGCAGTCCATATTCTTGTAACGTGCTTAGACGGTGAATATTCCCCTCAAAGGGACACATTTTTTAGTATAAGACATTGATATAGCGTTCATTGCAATGCAGGGCGAAACAAGACCCTGTACATGTCTAAGCTAGTGAAGCTGACCGATGCCTCCGAATCTATCTAAAACTCAGTCGATCATCCATTCACGACCAACGTTACCAGAATCTGCTTCGGCGATGCTTTGCGGATGGAGACATCCTCACAGTTCAGGGAAAGCACTGGGGCGTCTGACATGTATACTGTGGCTCGCCAATTGTCACAAACCGATGCCAAATTGTCTACTATTCCTCATACCCTACACATGCAGTCAGCATAACGGCAGTCGTGTTTAATACATACCACATGGCACTCGGGGAAGCCTGCCGACTTGCGCGTTGAGCAGAAGCAGGTGTGGACCGAGAGCGACGCCGAGATTCCGAAACATGTCGCGAGAGGGAACCCTGAGCGGGTACTACGACTCCGTAACTCACCTTGTAACGTGCCCTGGCAAAACACACACTATTAATAAACTAAAATTTAATTGTACTATATACGCCGCTATGAAGCAATTTGTATATACTGTAATTATTTAACAAAAAATATTATTTAATTTTGTGTAAAGTACATTCGTTATTATTGTAATATTTTCTGTAATTATATTCTCGATGTATTTATGATTGTAATATTTCTATACTCATAACGTAATTACGAAATGTGTCAATATCTGCGATAACAAAAATGTAAAATACAGCCGCAGATTGCAAAGAGAGATTAACGGTTCATAGTGATATAAATAGGAATGGAAATGAGCGTTTGGCGTCATTGGCCGGGAGGCCCCTCGCGGGGCAGGTCCGGCCGCCATAGCGCAGGTCTTATTACATTCGGCGCCACATTGGGCGACCTGCACGCCGGATGGGGATGAAATGATGATGAACACAACACAACACCCAGTCCCTGAGCGGAGAAAATCTCCGACCCAGCCGGGAATCGAACCCGGGCCCAGACGACGGCAATCCGTCACGCTGACCACTCAGCTACTGGGGCGGACATAAATAGGAATACATAGTGTGCATTCTTTGTCTTCTTCCTCGAGAGCTGAGAGAGAGAGGAACCTGTGACGTAGCATTTTATGAATGAGTAGACTTCATTTGTCTGTATCTAGATTTAGCCGCCATTAGAGGAGGAATTACAAACTAACGTAAGTTGAATTATTGTTGTTGTCTAAATACATTATAATTTATCAAAAGTGTGTATTACTAATGTAAATTAACTTGCCCATGTCATCTATAATATTTCTTTAAAGAATTTTCAGCATTTTTAGCAATTATCGCTGGTGTTGCTGGGCTGTGCCGCGACCGAACGATTTTCAGCGGCGGCACATTTAAAAAATTGTTCCGCTAAGAAAAATTAACCAAACCCGTAAATCGGGAGCAGATGAAAATTAGCAGTGAATTAAGTAAATGTTTTTCTGTTACAACGATCCTGAGACTGACGGAATTTATTACTAGTTTCACATTTGTGCATTCATAGGCGGATAGTTAACGTTGAAATTTAACAATTTGTTGGTTATTTCAAATAACTTAAATGTATAGTGAAGTGTGTTTTATCAATGATAATTAAACGTCGGCTTGGCAATATTTAACCATTTTCTGCTAATAGAGACAGTCTTGTGTTCTATAGCTAACGCCGGGAAAGAATTCAGTAAATATTTAAAAAAAAAACCACTGCATTTAAAAAATGTGTGCCAAGGCCGAATTATGTAAAGGATTTAATTCTCAACTAAATATTCTTAATCAGTTAATATGAATTCATCAGCATTAGAAGGTTGACTAAGTTCACGCAATTTTAAATATGCTTTATTCTATCTAAATGAATTTTTATTACCACACGTAAATAAGGGGTTCTACAACAAAGTTCGTACTGAATGAAGGAAAGATAAAATACCAAAAAACAATTTTAAAAAAAGGTAACTATTTATTTTATTTCATTAAAACCTGCATCCGCCGGGCTCGCCGCAGGCGAAGGCGCGGAGGACCATGATGTCACCGCTCTCGAGTCATCAAAGTCGTCAACAACGGCAGCTCAGCAGAAGGTACGGTTGCGCGACCAACCTCAAAAAGCGTCGGGGGCTGTTTACCGCAGGTATCTAACTTCACTATGTGCCAGTTGTCGGAAAGCACATCCCTTGCCGCCACCGTAGATTCATGTAATTCAATAATCTGTGCAACTTTACCTAAGGAGGGTCCAGAGGAGGCCAGCGCTCTAGTGTGCACCTTGGAGTCGGTTACTAACCGGACAATCATGTCCCTAATTAGCGAGTCCGTTTATCTGGTAACATATTAGGGACGCTGGAAACGACATTTGCGTGGGAGACTTTGCAGTTCGGCGGTACGTGCTGAATACGACTGCCAGGGGCCCTTATGAAGCTTGAGAAACTGCAACCGTGCTGCCACCAGATGGGTTAGATGCCCAGCATATTGCGTGATCAATTGACAGAGATCCTCAAAGTTAAGTTTCTCATGTCAGTGGAGAACTTCAGAGTTGGCACTATGTCATGAAACCCAGAATTGCCTGACAAATACAAGGTGGCCTTATCAGCTGTATTGACGATACACAGTACCTGGCAGTGCAGTAGAGACCATCATAGATAATTCTGCCACCTTCCTGTGGGCTCGTCCATACCGACGAACGACGTTGGAGTGGTGGGGAGAAGGTTTCTCTGCGGGCGCCTCGTCTGCCACTTAGCATGGCGTGAAAGCAGAGCAATCGTGTATTCTGTTTGACCGTAGACTCTGCAGACTCTGTTGCAGCTCGAGGAGGCGCAACTGTTCCCGCCGGCAGTGCAACAGTGCAAAAATGCCGGGTCCACTGTGGCCACCGAAGAACACTATGAAAGAAAGAAAAGCATCAGACGAGAAGAATATCCTACTTCGCCACTTTTTTATCTGCACAGGGCGTGACAATGCTGGGAAACCTTCACTGCCGCCATGAATGTAAACTATACTAGCCGACAGTGGCTATAAATCCGAGGAAGCTGAACCGTGAAAGCAGGAATGACATTCGACGTGCGAGTCAATCGATGGGGCAGCAGACAGTCCATGGTGCAAGGTAAAGGTCAGGTCACAGGTCAACGCTGTGAACAAGTAAATACAAGGGTCAGAGAATCTCCAGATACAATTGTTTGCGCGCGCCATCCGTGAGAGCACAAGATGTGTTGCATCATGCTGATGCTGCAGCACAAGAGGGATGCTAGACTTCGTCTTGTTGTCAGTTATTCTAGGAGACGTTTTCCCGACAAACCGTAGGCGAATCTCTTTCTGAAGAAATTTACAATTTCGTCCCCCTGATACCAAGTAAATCATCCAAAAATACGTGTAAAAGGAAGATTAACTGTGTCAATACCTTCTTGCAATCAACAAAACCAAAAAGAAACATTATCATTGCTGTTGATCAGTGATAGTAATGTATGCCAACTTATACTTGTTATAATCATGAGTATGCGACATTAGTATTTAAGAATACACACTTTCCATATATTTACACGTTGTAAGCACGTGCCAATCCAAAAAAAAAAAAAAAAAAAAAATGCTATTGAGCAGTACACCAAGTTAGATAGCTCACCCCCAGCGAGCTGAGCAAATTCTTTGCTGGTTCAGGTCTCTGGTTTTCTGTCCTGTGAAAGCGAGAATGTGACTTGTGCGAAAAGGGGGCTGGCAGTCGGGAGCCAGCGGTTATGGTGGATGGTATGTCCGTTGGAACGTAGGGGCTTCCTGGAGAGCAATTGGTCAGCATTGCAGACGCACCGTTTTCCTGGTGTGAGCGTTGGCGGTTGGCGTTCTCCGTGCAGGGTGATGCGGCTCTTGATGTGCCATGCTGGACAGCCTGGTCCCGCCCTGGCTGTACTTATTGGCGCAGTAGCCGGCTTCCTGCCGGAGAAAATGGCGCCATTCGGCCAAGCCCACCTTTCGTGTCCGTTTCTGCGCTAGACGACAAGAACGCCTTCACCATAGGATTTTGCGTTCAGTCAACGCCTTCTTTGAGTTCATTCACGAGAAAAGGCCCGGTTCCGCTTCCTTGTATTTATGGCGAGCGTCATTTGTATGTTCTCCAGATACTTGTCTCCACTAATGTTCTCCAGATACTTGTCTCCACCGTCTGCTGTTGGTTGCGTCTGAAGCAGCTTTGTGCTGGCCTTCCGCTTGGTTTTTCAATTTCGTTGGTATACTGCGCTCCCCATCTTTCCATTTAATATAATTTTGAAAGGACTGGTGGCACTTGCTCAAGTTTCTCCCTGGGGAAAATTGGCTTAAGCCTAGAGTAAATGCTTCAAAAAATAAATAAATAAATAAATAACAATAAATAAAAAATAAAATAAAAAATTGGGGCTCTCAGTTGTAAGTAAAGTGCTGACTTGTTTGGTGATTTAATTTTAAGGCCTAGTGGCCTGCAACCTTACCTGACGCGGAGCCACTCTATTACTGTATTGTAATATTCAGGTTATAGCGTGCCTCGCCATGAATTTTTGTGTGAAGTATTAATATTTAATGTTTTGATTAACCGTAATTATTTAAAAAAAAACTTTAAAGAATGTGTAAACTGTTTCGCTCCTGAATGAGATTTTCACTCTGCAGCGAAGTGGTATCTCACGTTCAATACGTTTTCTTTAGGATGAGAAGAAGTTAAATGTTTAACGTATTTTTTAAGTTGCGCCTTGTAACTCGTTGCTGCTGGGGAAAAGAAATTATTGTTGGTTAATACATTGTTATATGGAGAACTTGGTAAGAAAAATGTTCAATAGTTTTCCCCTGCCCTTCTTCTAGGACCTGACGGCTGGTGTCCTTCTAAAATACAGATGCTTTTTGCCTGTATCATCTATGTTACAGTATAACGTACATTTGCGTAATGGAATACTGTTAGACGCTGCGTTCTCAAACAAATGATGAACTGCGTTGTTTCATTTGTCACTTTCATAAAATGCTATGTAACAAAGAGGACACTTAACACACAACGAGAAACAATTTATTGCATACGATGTACATGTACATGTACGTGTAATACGTATGTACACATTTCGTTCCAATGTTTTTCATCTTACATATTAACATTTCACGTCATTTTTTGTTTATTTTTGTGAAAGTGTTTACTTTCTTAGGTTTTTCCTTGAGAAAAGGGATTTTTAAATGAATCAAAAAACAAGAAATAGCATTCTATAAAGCTTAACAAGAAATATAATACCTTAAAATATTAATGGCAGTAAGACGAAACTGTGAAAAACTGTTCAAAGACAGAAAGTTCAAAGGTAGAAATTAAAGTCTAGTTAGTCTTACGAGTTTAACATTTCCACAGATAATACGAATTTAGCTCAATGCACTTATGAGTTAATCTTTCTCTGTGTAAATACTAAAAGAATATTTAATTAACTAGCAGAAACTACAATGTTGCGGGAATTAGTCAAGATCGAATATCTCCTTTGTTTTGGCGCGATGTAACATTTCATAGGCTTTTCATCTTCCATCGTCGGAAGAAATTGGGCCATAATGTTTTTTAACAAAACCATGAAGTGATAATTTAATGTGTGAGATTGATCTAAGTTAATGTGTCACAGTTAAGGATCAAATCAAGGGTACAGTGTTATACCTGAAGGCTAGCGTATCTAGGAGCATATGATGTTTCCTGGTTGGTGTTTCAATCTAATCACTGAGCTTAGAATCACATGAATAACTGCATAATAGAAATCACCATAAGCAGTTTCCGTCATTTTCTGTTGATTTTGTTGTGAGATATGAGGTCGTGTTTCGTGCATAGTTTATAAATACTGAGTGTTCTGCATATTTTAATTCTTTGTAATACATTAAAGATATTTGGAGATTAGTGTTACCTAAATATTTAAAAAGTATTATGCTTAGTAAAATTCTCCATATTTTTAAAAGTAGTTAAGTAACAAGTGGATTGTTAACCATACCTCTTCGGTCGTACGCCATCTTGTAATGGAGGAAGGTCTTCTATCATGGAATTGAGTTTCTTCAACGTCTTAACAATTAACCATGATTTGAATTTGGAAATTTGTGTCAGCTGCCATAGCTTCTATACTAAAATATTTTTAACTTGTAACTGTTTTTTGATCATAGTTCTTTTATTGTGATTATTGGTGTGTATCAGAGTAATAGTGGCAGACACAACATGCGAGTGTTAAATACAATATTGACAAAATTTTCTCGTTTGCAATACTTTTAAATTAGAAAAGAATAGTTGTCTCCAGGTACATGGCCATTTTGTACCCAAGAATAGTCTTCCTCATTGCTAAAACCTTACATTTCAGGAGTAAGTTTTGCAACTTCAGAAAAAGAATGCAACACATGTAAAGTCAATGCTACAATGTATGTCGGTTTGCTTTTGACAAAGAGGTACATGCCTGGGAACAATCATAGGCAACTGCAAACCACTTTTACACGAACGAATTAACTATCTTGTCTCGCAGAGGGATAAACGTATTAACAATTAGGGAGATTATCGTTTTCAATTGACTGTCCTTTATGATACTGATTACGTTCTTAAGTGCTAGGAAATTAGAAGTCGCATAGGCTAACGTCATTTTACCAGTAATCGAAATCGAGCAAAATAAGGCATATAAAACACTATTGTAATTTTACGCACGATATTTCTCCTTTAAAGTTGTGCTCAAAGATACTGCAACAACCCTGCATTCCAAATAAGTTTTTGCAGATCTGCCCCACATTTTGTTAGATTTCCTGGTGCGCGTGTATTACAAAATCAGGGGTAGATCTTATATCGTGTACTCTTGCTCCCTACGACTCGCCTTCCTAATTGCTGGAGACCTGTAGTTTAATTTCTGACCTGATCCACGTTGCAACTAAGCGTTTTCCATACCCACGACTAGAGATAGGCAATTCACTCCTGAACCAATTCAAAGAGCCAGGTCCTTCTAAGGAGTGAGCGATCGGTGACTGGAAAAAGGGAACATTAACTCCTCTGGTCCGAAATCTCTCTGTGGCGATATCAGTGACCAGAACGAGGATTTTGCGACAGGTTGCTGCAGCAGCACCCCACACCACATGTTGAAGGAAACATTTCCCAAGCTGCAAAAAAATGCACTATAGATTATGTGCATGCATGGATTTGCTTACCGTACTAATGCGTACAGCTTTTCTCAGCAATGAAAAGAATAGAAAATGAAGAAAGGTAAGTTCTACACAACACTAAATTAACGAAGAAATTATTTTGCGCCCTACACTGCGGTGTAGTGGAAGTCGAGAAGAAACAATTTGTTCGAAGAGATTTCGCGACTGCAGCTGGTCGTCATAAACTTCGATTCACGATATTTCGACTGAACACCTGCCAGTCATCTTCAGGTGAGCCACCGAAGAGTATTGCCGCGCATGAGTCAGAGTCACAGTGAGATGGACCATACCGCCTGACAGCAGTGCCCTCCCTGGTGGAACTGCAATGATCAGCTATCTTCGGCGTTTCTTCTCACCGCAGTCATCGGAGTATCCTGACGTCTTTGTCTGAAGCAAATCTCGGAAACGACGGGATTCCTCACATTATCCTGGTGGTAGCCGATATCACGATTCATTAGATTTTGCGCGACGCATGTTTCAACGGATTCTTTTATAACTGAGTCCCAGAAAAATGTTTCTGTGGGCAAAATTAATGTTTTGTCATGCTCCATTATATGCCCTTTGGTGATACAATGTTCCGCAATTGCAGACTTGCTGGGCTGCAAAAGCCTATGTTTATGTTTTGTGCAGTGGAAGCACTGTGAATGTTGTTTCTCCTATATAAGCCATACCACAATGGTAAGGTATTTTGTAAATTTCCGCATTCCGCAATAACTAAATTATCCTTCTCTGATCCCAGCAGATCCGAAATTTCTCACAATAAAAAAGATACGGGATATTTGTGGTCTATCAAGTCGGGAAACTATTTCACATTGCATACAAAATTTACCTAACTTACAGCACATGCATGTCACATGGTTTTCAATTTTCTCTCGCTCTGTTCACGCATACGATTTAATCCTAGAGGAAAAATGAATAGGACCTTCTTTCTAAAAAATTTAGTGTATCTTAAATGTCAATTTTAGTCGTTTTCTTTAAAAAAAGTCGCAGTCGTGGCATCTAGCGAAAACATATTCTATTAGAAATTTCCTACAAAAAAGATTCTGTTCATTATTTCTCTGGGTCTGATAGTTTGCATGAAGAGAGCGAGACAGTACTGAAAATCTCACGTGACTCTCACGCGCCTTAATTTAGGTGGATTTTAGCATTTTTGAGGTAGTTTCCAGAGCTGATAGACCGCAAGTGTCCTATATCAAATTGTTAATCTCGAATTCCTCTACACTAGTTTCTATAGTAAACAGTTGTCGTTTACACTCTATACTTTTACTAATCATTTGAAAAGAAAATTTCAAATTTCAGAAGCCCTAAAAACGTTTACCTACTGCTGAATGAATTGTTCCTTCTTATCGTTTGACAAAACATTTCACTGAGAATGTGTTGTTGATGATCATGTACGTCGCGCAAGCAATGGTCTTCTGTCACCACTGGCAGGAAACAGATCTCAAAGCGACCCTTCCTTGGTGTCACCAGCCAAACCCACATGCCAGCCGATACCACCCACTGGCCGATTCCATTTGTCAGCCAATCCTGATCACCAGCTGTTCCCACATGTCAACTGACTGTGACTGCTAGCTGATCCTGCATGGCAGTAAATCCTCTGATCCCAAACACCAGCCGATCGTGATTGCCGGCCAGTTCCGTGTGCCAGGTTATCCCAATTGCTAGCCAATCCTGATCACATGGGACGGCTTACAAAGCAACTCTGGAATAACTCTGTTCCTGTGCTCTTGGCTCACTGATTTAGTTTGCAGCTCACTTCCTTCACTTAGTGCCTCTCCATCCAAGTTCAGCTTTACTGGATATTGTTCTCTATCAAATTAACAGCCTGTATTTACATAATTTGTAAGGTGTCAGGCAAATCCAACACCTTCCATGAAAACCCTGACATGATAAGCAAATCCAGTAGTATGTCACATAGCTCCGAATAAATCGTGACATTAAATTAACCAAAGTAATACGAGTAACGAGTGAGCAAATGGAATACCACAGACTAACCCAAGAATGCCTAAATGCATGTCATACCTTCCCACCGTGAGACAGACGCAGTTCCGAGGGGAGAAACGAGAACAGAAGCCGAGAGCAGAACCGTGTTAAGCTAGAAGGCCCTACGATAAGGGATTGACACCTACGTCGCCAGCTAACTGCTAGAACCACCCACCAGCCCATGTTAAAAGCTATAGCCCTCCAGAAGAACAGTATAGATCTTACGATAACACAAAAAGGGCCACACCAGCCGCAAGTTTTAGCGTGAGACTTTTTCGCGTCTCTGTTACGTCGCAAACGTTAAAAACATTGCCCCACCACGAAAAGTAACCGACAGGATCACCCCCCAGCCCATGTTAAAAGATAGAGCCCTCCAGAAGAACAATATAGATCTTACGATAACACTAAAAGGGCCACACCAGCTGCAAGTTTTAGTGTGAGACTTTTTCGCGTCTCTGTTACGTTGCAAACTTTAAAAACATTGTCCCACCACGAAAAGTATAACGATTCTCATTGGATAGACAGAATTTTTGTAGGCAGAGCTTAAGGTTAACATTGAGACCCTGATTGGTCAGATGAAAACACAGCCAGATAGTTTTTTTTGAAACCAACTTCGGTAAATTGTAGTAAGGAGACGTTAGGAGAGAGTTGCTTCGGAGATGGCGAGCTGGATGGAGCTGCGCCGGCCGCCGCCCCCTGACGAACACCGACAAGGTAATGAACGCACGCGATGCCGCATTTTTGAGCACATAAGGCTTCACTCAGAACTGCAGAAGTCTCATCTGTTACATCCCCTTTTTACGTAATACTAGTGTCTATCGTCAATTGAAGCTCATGGTATTCACATTTGCTACGTAAGTTAAAATCTGAAACGCGATGATTTTTCTGTTATATAATTATTGAGAAGCCACATCAGCCACTGTAATTTACGACAGCTAGATAAGTAATTAAAGATAATTGAGGGTCACTGTAGACCATTTTGATAGTTATCTCTTTCGTGAAACTTAATTTAAACCTAGATTATAGATGTGATATGGCATAGGTCATCCTTCGATCCATTGTAGAACTTGGAAACCCATTCAGGGAATATTCGTTCACATTTTTGTTGAACACAGTTGGTTTTTAGCATCCTGTATTAAAACATTTCCTTTTATCAATAGTGCAATTTATAAACAATGTTTTGTGAGTAGAATAAAATTTCAAATGGTAAACTTAACTGCTTTTTCGACGTTATTTTACCAGCTAACTAAAAATAGGAAAGCGTTGAACCCCTTCTACTAAATTTAGTTAGTATTAAGATTCTTTTACAGGGAGTGCAGTGGAGCTGACGCTGAAATCATTAAGTATTTGGTTATATCATCGCTATTCTCACTGAACTCTTCTGAACTCTACATGTCATGTGTGATCTGGCGTCTCCTTACCAGCAACAGGTCCCACGTTCAAACCAGTCAATTCCCTGAAAAACACGCTCAGAGCGTCGTTGCGCGAAAGTGGTAGGGAGACACGGCTTAGAACAAACAGAAACCACGCAGAATGTTAGAAATTATTCTTACATTTATGACAGTGCATGTAAATATTGTTTTTATTTTTATTTATTTAATTATTTATTCTGCCCAGATTAATGATTTCAGGACACATCTTACACTGGACCAGAGTTTTATATGCAACTTCAAAATATATTACATTACAGTTACTTAAAAAATCATAATATCTTTTGTCTGAATATATCACGCATTTGCCTGTTTCATCCTCTTGATTTAAATTATTGATATTTCCTCCTTTTCTTTGGTCTTAAACCATTTAGTAATAATTCGTCATTATTCTGGCATATTCCATTCTTGTGACTTAGCCTTTTTAGTTTTTCGTGCATTCCTTAATCAGTTGATTTAAGCTATTCACTCTCTGTCTTCTATGATGTCAGTACTCATCGTCCTGTCAGATAGCGTACATCAAACTGCACTTCTTAGGAATCACATCTCCATTACCCATATTCTGTATTCATTTCTTTTTATTACAGCAACACTGCACTTCCAAATTAGAACATAGGTAGAGTTTGCTTTCTTACTGTAGTCCCAAAGGTTATTTACACTATTCTGTTAATGTAATTAAAACTTCTCCTTTCTTGTGTATGTCCAATTCTGTCATGAATTAGATAGTATTTCCTAAGACATGGAACGAATTTACTCTTTTTATTTTATGATCATTTGTTATTATTTTGCTGGGACCTGAAAGTTGTAACTTCTTTTTCACTTGAAGATACAAACAGGTTATATGTCTTAGTGATTGTGGATAAAGTGTTAACCTCTGTCTGGAGTGTGTTCTCAGCTCCAAGGAAATCATGACTTGGGATGTGTGATAACTGTTGAACTACTATCGGATTTTTTTATTTGGGGGCTCGAGCAAAAGGAGTTATACGAATATTTTTCTTATATTCTGCATTAGGCTATATGGGGCAGTTTGGTTCTAAAGTTCAATATAGTTTTTTATTTTAGATTGTAGTAAGGATTGTTCCGTTTTCGGCTTCTTCGCTACGAACTGCTCACTTCAAAACTATGTAGCTTGAAATATACTTGTCCGATGTTAATTAAATTTTAATACGTTGTAGGCATATATATTGGCAGTAGATATCTCAAGTTACAAAACTTTTCAGTCACAAAGAAAAGTTATTTTGATTTTTCGAAAATTAATTTTCCTCAGTGCAAGATAAATATACGGCAGAGAGCATGGGTGTGTTTTGAAGGTCTCTTTTGTAATTGTAAGAAGCTACACCCACTACTGCTGTAGACTGTTATATGGATTTTACAATGAGTGATATTTAAGACTTGTTTTGTGTGTGATGAGCTGTGGGTATAACTGTGGCGCAGTGGCGGGACCAGGTGCTACGTCGCCAGTCACACATTAACAGTTTTCCAACAACCCAGGGTTCGCGGTAACGACGCATCCATATTCACAACCGTGCATGCTGTTAATCGTGAGGCCCAGGATGCACAGAACCCATCTTAATTATCACTCTTTATAAGATCCGTGTCACGTAGTACTGTCACAGTGGTTGTAGGTTTTCACAACTACAGAAGAGACGTTCAAAACAGCTCCATGCATTTTATTTTGTGTTTATCCTAGGGTGAGAGAAAGTTACTTTAGATAAATTGTAAGACCTTTTTGTGGGTGACTGAGAAAATATAGTTCCTTCACATTTCTACTATGAATATATGTGCATATAACTTACTCAAATTTCATTAATGCCAGACAAATACGTTTCAAGCTATATAGTTTTGAAGTGAGCAGTTCGTAGTGTTGACGCCGAAACCAAGACAATACTTTCTACAATCCAAAACAAAAATATTTGTTGAAGATATAACTAAATTTCTGTATGTAGCTTAACGCATAATAAAACAAGGAAAATATTGGTGCAACTTATTTTCCGATAGGCCTGTTGGTTTGCTTGAAATTAAAACTTGAACTCGGGTCCCCACAGTAAAACATCCAGTAGTAAAAACATATATATATGAGGCATATTTGCCCTGAAACAGCGCTTCCTTCAACTGATGGGAAAACACAAAATTGCTTTAGCAGTTCTTTCTAACGATATCCCAAATATACCCATGCCCTGTGAGTGCATTTTTTTCAGGCGGAGGATAATAACGCACCTATAAAAGAAACTGACTCACATTCAGTGAAACAGACCAAATTTTATTTATAAATCACATTACTGATTAGTTCAGTTTTTCCTTCTTAGGTACTCATATTGTCATACTGACTGTAAATGACGACTGTAGATACTTAATTACAGCTATGCTTCATTTATTATATTGTATTTTGTCTCCAATGGTATTATTAAAACAAAACAAGAATAAGTCTATTTAAACCATCACATTCCATAAAATATCTTTAGGTTTTTGTGTAATGTTTTTAATTTATAAAGCAGGTGAAATGCAGAACATTTAAATCTGAAAACTTCTTGGGACATAATGTAGACTTATTATTCCTCTTTCTATGATCTTTCAAAATGGGATTAACCAGATAAAAATATAGGTATACTGACTTAAATTAAAAAGGCAACGTAATTTCCTTTTATTTGCTTTTGTGAGTGAGTGGTGAGTGATGAGTCATGAAAATAGCTTGTTCATTCCAGTGAGTGACTAGATATGATCTTATCTGTGAAAGAATGGTTTTATTCAGCTCTATCCGCGACACATTTCGAGAGATGATAGTTTTTATAATTGCTGGGACCAATCAAACATATTAACCCAATTCACGAAAAGTCTGACTTGCCTGCTCAACAATGATCAAGCAAACAATACGTCCAACGTTAAAATCTTCTGGCTTATTAGTCCGCGTCGTGTTTCCTCCAAAATGAGTGTTCTGGCAGTAGTGGACACCGGTAGATCCTGAGGAAGATTCCAGCAGAGGGGTCAAAACGTCGATCATCTTAGAGAAAATATGACGCGGCCTAATAATCCAGAACATTTTAACTTTAGTAACATCAAAGCCTGCAGATTTACCTAATATAGCTGATATTTAAGGCATTTTCGAAAATATAAGTCATGTCTGCTGAAATAAGCCAAAATTAATATAATTTTATTACCAGCACTTGCATTACAGAAACGGACAATAGACAATAGGTGTTTTCCTATATTATAATTAAATACGCAATATTGTCAGTAGCACTCTTGTTGATATTCAGTGGTACAGAATTATGTACATAAAATATGTGAAAGAAGTACATTTGGATTATAAGAAATGATCCAGAAAGGTGCCACTGGTGTGGAGGTTGGTACAATGTTATTGATGCTACTCTTCGTTTACAATGTTGACCCCACTGCTCGAGTGGTGCTGTCGATGATGTCGGTAAAAGTTTCTCCTGGAGATGGCTTATGGATGATGCGTAACCGCCAGAAAATCAGGAAGTAAAATAGGGACAGAGGGTAATGAAAGTAACGGTGCGTAGTTTCAGGATGCAGTGTTCTGTAGGTTGACGAAGCAGCTGACTTATTTATAAGGGCTGTAAGAACGCTGTGAAACAGTGTACAAAAAAAAAAAAAAAAAAAAAAAAAGAAAAGACTGTTGGCAGCATCGGTCGTAAGAAGTTTGAAATCATTTATTACCGCAAATCGATTTCAGCCACTATGTAATCAACTTCACTGCAAATATTAAAGTCTTAAAGTCTCATGTAATAACGGCACATGATACAACTTCACCATGGCGCAATATACCCACTGACGCCATGTTGAAGCTGTAATATGTGCTCTTAATACATAAGATTCCAAGACTTTAGTAATCCGAGAAAAGGTTAATTATTTAGTACATATTTTGGCCAGGCACGTAGGTCATAAATTATTATGGATTGCTGCTGTTACAGAACAGACACAACGATAGATATTTATCCTAGTTAATGGGATTTGCTTGGATCAAATGTGATTTCCGTAAGCAACAGTCACGTGAAACTCTGTTTTTAAAGTCATTTATGCAGTTCAGAAAGCTGTAGACAGCAAGAATCCAACTTCATGTTGAGTTTTCTGATTTCCTGACTCCGTTGGACACTGCTCCGTACCATCGGATTTCTTTTTCCTGAGTCATCAGTCTTTAGACTGATTTGATGCGGCCCGATACGAATTCCTCTCCTGTACCAACTTCTTCATCTCAGAGTAGCACTTGAAACATATGTCCTCAGTTATCTGCTGTATGTATTTCAATTTATGTCTTACTCTACAGTTTTTGCCCTCTACAGCTCTCTCGAGAACCGTGGAAGTCATTCCCTGATGTTTTAACAGATGTCCTGTCCCTTTTCCTTGTTAGTGCTTTCCACACATTCCTTTGCCCTCCGATTCTACGCAGAACCTCCTCACTCCTTACCTTACCAATCCAGCAAATTTTCCACATTCGTCTGTTGCACCACATCTTAAATTCTTCGATTCTCTTCTGTTCCGGTTTTCCTACAGTCCATGTTTCACTACCATGCAACGCTGCGCTCCGAACGTACATTCTCAGAAATTACATCCGCAAATAATCTCCTATGTTTGGTACTAGTAGACTTCTCCTGGCAAAAGTGCCCTTTCTGCCAGTGATAGTCTGCTTTTTTGTCCTCCTTGCTCCATCTGTCACTGGTTATTTATCTGAATAGGTAGCAGAATTCCTTAACTTCATCTACTTCGTGATCATCAATCCTAATATTAAGTTTCTCGCATTTATCATTTCTACTACTTTCATTACTTTCGTCTTTCTTCGATTTACCCTCAATCCATATTCTACACTCATTAGACTGTCGATTCCATTAAGCAGATCATGTAATTCTTCTTCACTTTCACTCAGAATAGCAATGTCATCAGCAATCGTATCATTGATATCCTTTCACCTTGAATTTGAATCCCGCTACTGAACCTTCCTTTTATTTCCATAATTGCTCCTTCGATGCATAGATTGCACAGATTACATCTCTATCTTACATCCTTTTTAATCCTAGCACTTCGTCGTTGGTGATCCACTCCTTTAATTCCGTATTTATATTACCCGTCACTCATTATAGCTTACTCTTTCTTGCATCATTTTACATTGTCGAACGCTTTTTCCAGGTCGACAAATCCTATCACGGTGTCTTGATTTTTCTTTAGTCTTGCTTCCATTATCAACCGTCGGATAGTAACCGAAATATATGCTGGAGTATCGGACAGGCACGCACCAGAACACTGAACGTTGTTCTTGATAGTGTGGTATCCTTAAAAGGAAAAACAGCGTCCTCAATATCTCAAGGAAGTGCGACAGGGCTATCATTCCTCCCGTGTGCCATACATGAAAGGAACATTGTAGGTAAAGAGTTGGAACTCGCCAGGGTAACCGAGAGCGCTAATGCGCTGCTTCCTGGACTCGGGTAGGCGCGCCGGGCCTGGATCGAATCCGCCCGGCGCATTAACGACGAGGGCCGGTACGCTGGCCAGCTTAGATGTGGTTTTTAGGCGGTTTTCCACATCCCACTAGGTAAATACCGGGCTAGTCCCCACGTTCCGCCGGCCGGTGTGGCCTCGCGGTTCTAGGCGCGTCAAACCGCGTGACCCCTACGGTCGCAGGTTCGGATCCTGTCTCGGGCATGGATGTGTGTGATGTCCTTAGGTCAGTTAGGTTTAAGTAGTTCTAAGTTGTAGGGGACTGATGACCACAGATGTTGAGTCCCATAGTGCTCAGAGCCATTTGAACCATTTTGAACCCACGTTCCGCCTCAGTTAGACGACTCGCAGACATTTGAAAACATTCGCACTATTCCGTGGCTTACACTAAACGCAAACAGCCGGGGTACACTTATTCCGTCCTGTAGGGTTTGGGGTGGCGGCAGGATGGGCATCCGGCCACCCTCTGCAACTAAGACTGCCAAATCAATGGTATCACGGCTGACCCCGCGTGACGCGGGAGAACAGCCCAAAGAAAGAAAGAACATTGTAGGTAAAGAGTTGGGATACAATGCTAGTTGGAAGTTTCATGAAAAATTTACTTGCATACCGGTAAAATGTAGCGATGTAGTTGTGAAACTTTCAGTCACTTTTGATCTGTTATTATGCTAACCGTGAAGGTAGTTAGTTACCCAGGATAACGAGGGACAACGTTCAAGGGCATCGTGGAGCCAAGTGTTCTTGCAGATTGGGGTTGCAGCATAATGACGCAAGTAGCGAAATGTTTATTAATCGTTGCCTGCATTATTTAACTGCTGTTGATGTTTATTCATAAAGACGCTGCAATCCAAACATTAGTTTAGGGTACTTGAGCATTGCATTCATTTTGCTAGTGAAAGAAATCACTTTACCTTAATGGCTTCCATTCAACGGCGAAAGACCTGAAATTCCACCGGCTTCGCCGTATTTGTAATTGGTTTCGTTAAAAATGCTTCGCGCTTTCCTTCGCTTTTATTTTGTTGCCGTTTCCCTCGTTCCCTTTTTCTCCAGTCAGTTTTTTTATCCAATCGTTCGATATTTACCGCCTCGCAAACTCATCGTAAGAAAACACTTGTAAGCGATGAATTTGCTTCCCGACTGCGTAATGTCTAATATAGCCGGATGCAGGTTATGTAGGTTAACTTTGCTCTCAGCTTCTGATTCATAAGAAAAATTTCTTAGTCAACGTTTTTAAAGATGGCTTTATTAGAAATACAGGCATAATGAAGCCACTTTTGTACATACTCCAGATGCCGTGAAACACATTCTAATATTTCAAACTGTCAAGTACACCCAGTACCTCAGCTTACATTTTCTGAGTAACGTGGATAAAAAGTAGCTTGTTGGCCTAGTTTTTTTAATATTTAATCTACAATAGCTGACAAAAATTGCCCCATAGCAGAGGAATTGGTTAAGCACTAAATTAGTGACCACACAAATTTAAAAAAGGCTCTCTCAGACTGTACTGATTGTGAAAAAAATGAATAGCGTTACTAGCTTAGTCTAAGGTTTACTTTTATCCTGTGTAATTCCATCTGTGATCTACACTTTGTAAAGTTGTCTCTCAGTCGTAAGTACCTAATTGTTTTGGATTTTAATTGAGAGAGAAAATTTAATAATTATTTCTATCAGCCCAGTTCACTCTGTTAATGTGGCAGCAGAATTCTAGTTCCTGAATCTGTCAAACGCTGTATCATAATTTTGTGAAATTTTTCGCAGTTTCTCTTCATCGTGATTGGCTCCGTGGAAAGTGGGCACAATATATTCAGGAGAATATTGTTCTGCCGGAATCTCAGTGCCTAGCCCCGAACAGCTATAGCGATGTGGAGTATTTTCAAAATGTGAAAATGAACCTATTTCCTCACCCATTCATCACTTATCTACACTTCTTATGCTGTGATTAGTTTCTTGACTGGTTCAATGCTTACCACGAAGAATTCCTCTACATCCTCAGTTATTTGATGGATGTATTCCGATTTGTATCTGGCTCTACAGTTTTTCCTCTCTACAGCTCCTTCTAGTACCAGGAAGTTATTTCCTGATGTTTTAGCACAAAATTATCAATATACCGTAATATGTCCTACCACCCTCTTCGTTCTTCTTGTCAGTGTTTTCCATTTGGTACTTTCTTCGTCGAGGCTTCGAAGAATATCCTCATCCATATCTTTGCAATCCACATAATTTTCAATGGCTTTCTATAGTAACACATCTCACACTCTTTGAAACCCTTGTGTTCCTGTTTGCTCACAGTTCATGATCCACTGCCATACAGACGCTCTTCTTCCTCTCAAATGTGGTTGATGGTGTTGAGATAGTAGAGTGGAAGAGAAGGATGAAGTAATGGCCGCTGGTGTCTCATGGTGTTTCAACGACGCTCGTACTATGCAGTGTCAGTCGTAGAACTGACGCTGGACCTTTGTTTTTCACACGAGTGGAAGGCCTGGCCCAAAAGTTAGGATTGTGAAAATCTGGATTAAGGTTTCCTAGCTATGAGCCGTAGAGTAATAATCTTCAGAGTCTCACCAAACCACTCAGGGGCGCATTAAACAACACAGGCGGCTACTACTGTTCGTACTGTGTATGGGATTTCAACAACTGTTTTTGAACTAGGGGAGTCTCCTGCCAATCAGGGTAAACATTTGTCAACAGGGCTCCAAACTACTGCAATCAGACTAGAAAAATGCTATCAATATGTGAGGATACTTACATGTTAGAATTAACGTATGATACTGTAATGGAAACCTGTTGGCTAAGACCTTAAATTAACAGAAAAGACACCTTCTGGGCGAATTAGATGGTTTTTGGACGAAAGACCGGTTTCGTGAGTAAGTTGTGGCATGTGTAAAATGTTTCGGGTGATAACAGCCGTAATGAACAGGGCAACAGGTTTAACTGACTCTTTCTATTGGTCCTAAAGTCAAGTATGGAAGTAACTAAAAACTTCAGAAAAAAGCTTCCTTTTGTGTGCCACAAGCCGTGGTTTCGTAGACGATTTTCCACCTCGTAGTAGATTCATAAAATTTCACACACGTAAATAGCAATGAAAATTATGCACATATATTGAGTGCAATATCCCTGAAAACTATTGGTAAATGAGTTTGAAACATATTTAGAATTTAAACATAGTGAACAATCTGGAAATAAGTGGAAAACAGCATGGATGCGGAAACCTCGATGGTAAAAAATTCTACTCACGCTTCTGACACACCGTACCTTACGTAGCATGGATAAGTCACATGTGTCCCATGTTTCTAAGCTTCTGAAGAGCCTTAGATGTAGCACCTATCAATAAACATACAGGTTTTGGAAGGAAATGAAAATCCGTCGAAAAACCGAATGATGCTTATTATTCTGGAAGAAGAGCCATAGTGAACACAGACGTAATGCCTAGTATCTCCACAGTGAACTTCAATTTGGCAACTACCGTTCATCCCTCACAGCTATAATTTAACGTATGGTATTAGTCGTAGTTTCAGACTTTTCGAAAGTGCTGCTGTTATTTATTTATTTGTCCGAAAAAAACCATATTGGTAATGTCCAGTCAGATCTGTGCACAATATCAGTTTCGTGAAAAGGGTGGCAGCTATCTCTTAACACAGAGAAATAGCGGGATATGCCTTCACAAAACGTAGAAATTTAGTCGTAGAGTCAATGAAGCACTGCTGGAATCAGTCATTTTAGGATGAACAACATTTCGGCTTCACTGAAGGCGTCAATGATTGCCCGCTTGTCTGTTTTGAATATAATTTATTTAATATAATTAATTACACACAATGTCAACGAGAAATTTCCGTTTTCGGCCGCCAAAGACCTTCTTCAAATCATGAGATTCATGCATTAGTTCTCACAAACATTTGAGGAAACCACTATATTTAAAACAAGAATCGCCCATGTCATACATATATACTTCTAAATGGCAGAGTTAAAAGACTGAAGTGGCCCCGAAGTCATACACACTGTAAAAACGTTCTATTGTGGATACAGCCTATGACAGCCGAGGTTTTGATGGTAGGACACTAAGAGACTGCTTTTTGCGTAAGAAACAAATCTATTAAAACGCATATGCTACTTTCGTAGCTCGTCTGTGTTATCCACATTGTCACTGCCTGTTAGGGACGTCGGCTGTGTATGGAGGAAGGCTGCACGTATAGTTATTGACCATATTGTTGTACAGGGAGTGTCACAACTCCCAAAAACTGGTTAGGAAAATCGTGGAATACTTTAAGGCATGAAATTACAAATATTCGTCTTCTGGTGGATATCGACACCTAGAAATGCTGATGATAAAAATAACTAATAGCAACATGTACATAGGTTTTCTGTTATCCCAGCCACACTAGATACAAGTCACATTACTGTGTTTATTGTGAAGTGTACGTCCGTAGCCACAGTCTTTACCCGTTTCCGTGTTCCATTCAATAAAGGCTAACGGGATCGACAGCTGACGGTAAGCTATCATAAAAACTGTAATCTCTCTGGTTATTCTATCATGAAAATTTGCCCGATGTATGTGGCACGAAGTAAGGGTACTTCTCCATAGCTTTCCGTGTGATATTTGAAGCAGTGACAAGCTGTTGTAAATACGTATTAAGTGCTAATAGGGCGAATATTTCCATCTATTAGATTGTGTCCTTGCATGGATCAAAAGGCATTTCGTGAGTGTGATAGTTGTAAACAAGTTATTTGTAGCGTATTTTTCCAGCCTATGGTCACATAAATGTTATAATACCAATTTAGAATTTTTAGAATGTGATTGGATGATTTGTTTAAAAAGAAAGAGAAAATAAAATGAGTGGATGGTTAGGGTTTCACGTCCCGTTTACGATGAGGTCGTTATAAACGTAGAGGAAGCTGTGTATGGGGAAGAAAATGACCTGTGCCCTTCCAAAGGAAACATCCCAGTGCTCACCTTAAGTGATTTAGTGCAGTCACGGGAGGGGCCAAATCTGGTAGGGGATTTGTGCTGCCGTCCTCCAGAATAAAGACCCTTCTCGTTCAGGAAAGAGAAATAAATGCAGAATAATAAAATGCTAAGGAACTAAATTACAAACTATATGAGTGGCTTCCTGTGCGGAATTGCATGCACATTACAAGGCTGGTCGTGACAATTTTTACCGAACTTCGTCACAGGCGATGAAACACGGGTTCATCACTTCGAACCGGAAACAAAACTGCAATACATGGAGCAGCGCCACACCAATTCCGCTCCAAAGGGGAAGTTCAAAGACGCACCCTCAGACGGTAAAGTTATGGCGACGGTCATCTGGGTCTACGGAGAGGTTATTCTGTTTGATGTCCTTCCTCATGGTGCAACGCTCAACTCTAAAGTGTATTGTGCTAACCCCAAGAAATTGAAGAAACGACTTCAGCGTGTTCGTCACCACAGAAGTGCAAACTAACTTCTCCCTCTTTATGGAAACGTAAGCCCTCACACAAGTATGCACCCGAGAGGAGCTCACCTAAACTTTATTCGACTGTTCTTCCTCATCCCCCTACAGTCCGGATCTTGGACTTTGTGAGCTCCATCTGTTTGCCCCAATGAAGGACGCACTCCGCGGGCAGCAGTACGTGGATGACGGGGAAGTTATTGATGGAGCAGGACGCTGACTCCGACGTCGACCACTAGAATTGGGCAACGCGAACATACAGGTCCTCCCAGTAAAGTGGTGTAAAGCCGACGCATTAAAGGGAGATTATTTTGAAAAATATGATTTTATAGCCAAACGTGTGAGGAATAAAATGACCTAAGGAAATCCTGAATAAAATCAATCTTCTTTCAGAAAAAAGGTGTTGCATTACTAAACGCCCCTCGTATATTATAGTCCCATGGGTGAGTCAAAACTGGCGCTGCTTTCTGTCTTCATCCATACAGACCATATAGTTTTATGAAATTGTATGAATCTTTCTGAAACACCCTATCGGAGGCATTCTTAGGCCCTATTCCTACTTGAATGCAATTCGTTCGCTGGATCGGAAAAGTGCTGGGAGATTGTCAGTTGGCAATACTAGGTTGATATTAATCGTTTAAAACTATTCAAGTGACTCAACAGGACAGCCTAACTCCAGCGAAGGACACACATTAAATACAACAGCAATTTAGAATAAAATAATCAAGTTTTCGTCACCATTAAGAACGACTCCACACTACTATAAATTTATTTAGGTGCAAGGAACGTTGCTCTGTGCGATAGAAAGCTCTGCTACTAGACGCTGTGTTATTCGATCCCTTCCTGCAGCACGTTGCCTCATTATGTACACCTACCTCACTCGTCCAGCACAGATGAAGTTGTTTAGTACTTTTCCCTTGTATCGGTGAGACGTCGGCTCTCTGCCTAGGCTCACACTCGTTCACCGCTTCTACTGTGCCTCATCCTACCTCCTGCACACACACTCCGCAACTTCCACTTTCCGCATCCTCCACAGGTCCCTCTCTTTTCTCCATAGACTTTTTCCATCTTCTTGACAGGTCATCCGCTTCTCGCTTCCTAACGCAAAACAACCCTATTGTCTTCCTCAGAATCTTCATATGGCTACTCTAGGATAGGCATACATGTTCTCCCTCCTGCAAAACTTTGAAGACAATGTACCTGCGACACACCTTGGCTTTTCCGTTGTTCGCGTCGTAGTGACTGTGAAATATTCACAGTGCTGGCGAATCCTCATGATATGAAGAGCGCATCACCGCTGCTACATTTTGTGTTAGAGGTGTTAGAGCTCGAGGAGCGGGTTGAGGAACTTAAAAAAGAAAATGAAAGGCTGCGCAAGTAGCCTACCAAATCATGGGCTGGTGTGGTTACTCAAGCTGCACCAAAAACTCAAGCCACCAATGAGACAATAAAAAAAATGTGTGTGAAATCTTATGTGACTTAACTGCTAAGGTCATCAGTCCCTAAGCTTACCCACTACTTAACCTAAATTATCCTAAGGACAAACACACACACCCATGCCAGAGGGAGGACTCTAACCTCCGCCAGGACCAGCCGCACAGTCCGTGACTGCAGTGCCTGAGACCGCTGGGCTAATCCCGCGTGGCAGAGAGACAATAGTTAAGGTGTCACAAAGACTGGACACGGTGGTCTTCCTGAGAACCTTACCCGGTCAAGACAGAAAGAAAGCTCAAGAAATATTCATGACAATGATCAATCCTGTCACAGAAAAAGTAAAAGTTAATAAATTTAAAGGAACCAAAAACGTAGTGATAGTATACATAGGAACAGAGAAAGGTAAAAATAAAATATTAAGCAAGCAAAAATTACGTGAACCTCCCAAAAAGGGAAACCCGCTTGTTATCATGTGTGATATCCCAGTTGCCATAGGCCGCAATGAGCTATGTAACACCGTAAGATCCCAAAATTTTGACGACATGAGTACTGAACTGTTCAAAAATTAATTTAAACTGGGATTTAAAACCGGACCTAGAGAAAGAGACGTAGTTCATCATGTAGCCAATGTACCCGGTAAAACGTGTAAAAAGCTCACGACTATAGGCAAGATCTACAATGGTTTCCACGCCATAAATGTGCGGGACTACTTGGTGATACCTCTGCGTCATAACTATGGAAATTTAGATCATATACATAAGTAATGTTATCATAAGCCGGCTTGCTCCAGGTGTGGAGCAGAAGATCACATAAAGAGAAGCTACACGAGACCAGAAATTTGTATTCCCTGTACTGAGAGGGGTAGAAAGACGAGCAGTGCTACGGGAAGAAATTGTCCCACATATAGGATGCTGGAGCAGGGATTGATATCAAGGATAGGTTGTGGCTGAGGCCTCAACGGCATACATGATGCCAAAAAGAAAATCCCCGTGCAAGAGGCAAAGGGATGTGGAAAGGGCAGCAAGGTTCAAACAATTTCTAACGTCAGTTGCAGAAGGCAAATCACGAAGGTGGAAATGGTGGACACGTGCGTCCAGGTGGACCCATGGGAACAAGTGACCGCTCCCTCTCCTTACAGCTGGGGCACAGAATGCCAGAAAATCGGGTAACACAAGATAGGCGTCCAGTTGTAGTGCGCAAGTACAAGTTAGCGCAGTCAGCAGCACAAATGCTAACTCAATGCCAGTTCAACCACTAGTCAGACGACTGAAGGTTTATCCTGTGAGAATCTATCAAAATCTCGAACATTCCCAGCAGCTGTCCCGCCTGGAGGAGCCGGCTGTCCTGACCACGGCACTACGACACGTGTTGTGTGCAGGGCACAAGTATCGGCGTAAAGTCACCTTCTCGGCCTTGGAGGCTGTTGACAGAATACAGATGAAGACTATGAATCTCCCCAGTGATTTCGGCGCCCTGCGTGGCCTTGTGAAGAGGGTTTTCGAAAGGCGAAATAAAACATTCGATCTAGACAAAATTTGCAATCAGTCTGTCCTATCTAACGGAAGAATAGCTTTCTATTGGAGAAAGACCTTTTCGGAATCATATGTCCATACATATTTCCCATGACAAAAGCAATACAGACAGGACAGCTAAACGCACGTAATAGTAGGCTGCTCATGCCGAAGCTTCGGAGGGTGGTGGAGGAGACGAGCCTTGACGTGCTCTGTCTACAAGAGCCATATTCTCTTGCGGGGAAGATAGCATTTGCCGCTGTAAACTGGCAAGTAGTAAGCTTTGGGGATGACACGAAGGCCAGCATCATAGTAGTTAACAAAGTGTTAAGAATCACAGTACTTTCACATCTGTCCGATGATCACTGCAATGTTGTAGAGCTCAAGTCGCCAGTAGGTATCATATATCTGGTTAATATGTACCTCCAATACGGAACAAATATAGAAGTATACCTTGATCAACTCGTGCAGGTATCTATGGCGCTGAGGGGGCCCAAAATTGTAGTGGTGGCAGACGTGAATGCTACATCCCCTCTATGGCACAGTGGCACTTGGGATGAAAGAGGCGGAAAAATGGAGGAGACCATCATGTCCTTAGAGTTTCTCGTCTCTAATGGGTCAGGAACCACTCCCTCCCCCCCTCCCTCCACCTGTACTGGCGGAGGGGGTGAGGGCACGAACATCGACATCAAGTTAATGTCAGCAAATATTGCTGGGAATATTCGAAATTGGATGGTCAGAGACAGGGTCACCACAAGTGATCACAAACTAATCATTTTCACTCTCTCTGACAGAGAGTGTCGCTGGACATAGGGTGGGAATTGCAGCTCACCTATAATAGAAGGGACTGGGAGCACCTTGCAAGAGAGTTTGACGCCCCGATATGGCCGGGAGGTGACGAAGACGTCAACAGAAACGCCGGAAAACGGTGAGTGCACTCATCAGAGCGGCGAAGGCAGCTGTACCAACCAGGAGGAGAGCCGTAGCGGCCTCTCCGTCGCCATGGTCTGCAGAACTAGGGTAGAAGCGTAAGTCTGTCAGGAGGGCGAGGAGGTACTACCAGCGAAGTGGTGGGAGGAAAACCAACGATTGTTGCGAATCCACAGAGACGCCAAGGTGCAATTCCAGAAGGAGCTGAGAACAGTTAGGTTCCAGAGATGGGAAAAATATGTGCAGAGCCAATTGGAAATTGGTGCCTGGGGCATTCCCTACAATACAGTGAGAGATAAAATCGGGTCGCCAATCGTGCTCTCCACTGTTAGGGATGGGAGCCGAGTGACGGGATCCTTTCAAGAAACTACTGAGGTCCTCCTCTGGTCCCTGCTCACTAACGATAATGTAGAACAGGATGCAGAAGAGCAACGCCTAATTAGGCAGGCAGTTCATGGAGAATATGTGAATAACAATCTGGTGTATCCTTCTCCGAGGAAGAAGTGGCAGCACATATAAAATCGTTAAAGGGAAGCAAGGCCCCAGCACCAGACGGCACTATAGCGGAAGTGGTGCAATATTCGCTCTTCAATTGGTAACACCTCTGATAAGACTATACAATGAGGCATTACGCCTCAGGATGTTTCCCTCCATCTGGAAACAGGTCAATGTAGTCATTATCAAGAAAGGCCAGGACAAAGACACAAAATTAGTAAAATCCTACAGACCAATCTGTCTGTTAGATCTGCTGGGCAAACTGCTAGAGAGATTACTGGCTGACAGACTGACAGTGTTGTGTTGGATGAGCGACAGGCAATTTGGCTTTCGGATGGGGCCATCTGTGTCTGACGCAATTTCCCTAGTGGCCGTGGTCTGTGGGTCATTCCCACATAATTACGTAGATGGCACCGTGGTTGACATCAGTGGCGCCTTTGACAACCTGTGGTGGCTTTCGCTCTTCTCCTGCTTGTGGTAGAAAAAGTGCCCAGGGCCACTATACACCTGTGTTAAGAGCCATTCTATGGGAATTGAGGTCTGGCTATCGTCCCCTAGCGGGAGAGTTAGCAAAAAGATTACGAAGGGGTGTCCACGGGGCTCTGTCCTGGGGTCAGTCTTTAGGGACATCAACATGGAGCCTCTCCTTGACAGCCTTGAGAGCAGTGCAGATGTGCTAGAGGCGATAGCCTACACGGACGATTTCCTCCCGCTGGTGGGCAGCTGTAGCTGCAAAGATCTAGAGCCTATGAAGGAAAATGAAAGTCGCACCCAATAAATGGACATACTTATTATCAAAGGGCTAACTGGCTCGAAATCCAACGGTATGAACTAAGGGCTCACCAGTTATTCAGCTTCGCAAGGTCTGATTCTTGGGTGTCATCATAGACGAAAAATGGAGTTCTGCCCAACACATCAAAGAGGTGACCCAAAAGTCTTTAGAAGTACTGAACAACCTCATTATGATTGGGCATAGGAGATTTAACCTATCCGCAGAACTGCTCAAACTATACCATAACACCATTCCCATCTCCATTGCGGGTTACGGGTCAGGAGTCTGGGCACACAGGCTCACGAGGGTCATGCCTGCCATGGCCGTGAGGAGGGTGCAGCGCAACATGGTTCTGCATTCAACTGGAGCTTACTGAACATCTCCTGGAGGGGGGGGCATTGATGGTGCTCATGGGCATGTGTTCCTTAGGCATAAAAATTAGAGAACAAGCAGCCTGGTATTGAGTTAAGCGAGGGGATATCGAAAAGACTTAACATATTCTGGGGGTTCGGGCATGTCGTAAATTTGCAATTAATAGAAGGGGGGAGGAACTGAGGCAAGAACATTGGGATAATGAAGACAAGGGACATAAGACTTACCAGCTGCTGCCTAACATCAAGGAACAGCTCCAATGCACAAATTTTAAACCAAGCAAAAGGTTGCTATACTTTCTTATGGAACATGGACCATACCCAGCATACCTTTGCCGGTCCAGGAAGAGGGCTACCCTGTCGTGTGACTGTGGTGCTGAAGTAGGCACTCCAGACCACGTGATCTATGAGTGTCACCTTTTCGATGGCATAGCTACCGAACTCAGACAGCAACTACCAAATAAAGAAACCTATCACCTATCAGGGATCCTAACACATTCAGAATCATTGAAAGACTTGCCAGCGGGGTATCAGCAGAAGTCCTGCTAGAATACCGTAGGGAGAATCAGTGAATTGTACGGAATAAAATAACATTCCTCACACCTATCCCATTCCGCCAGGTCGTGGACTAGCCGATCGCGGTGACAGTGGGAATCCGCCATGTCTTGGAACAGGGGGAAGTGCGAAACAAACCCGGACTTGACTCAAAGAACACTAATGATGACTAATAGTAGTTAGTTAGTTTTAAGTAGGAAGTAGTCTTTTGAAAATTACTAACAGTACCTGCAGCTATTTACAGTTAAGGCCAGCCCAGTACCAGGGGCACGCCCACTGGGGTTAGCTCGTTGGGCACAGCCAGGAATAAGTAGGTTTATACATCTACTGGCACGCTTGTAACGTTTTAGGAGTAGCTTGGTAGGATAGTTAGAATAGTATATCAGTAGATAGAGTATACTTCCCATAGTGAAACTTAACTCCTGTAGTAATAAGAAGAGTAGGAAATCTAATACGAAATATTAAATGCTGCTAAGAATATAACTGTATTGTAGATTATTATGACCCACTAATGTGTAAGGTGGAGGGCTATGATGTATTAATATTATTTGTTGAATAAAGAATTTAAAAAAAAGTTCTTTCAATGCCAACGGCGATTGGGCGCAACTTTCAGGGGGCCTTTGGCTATTATTTCACGGCTGTTTCCATGTATAAAGTCCGTTATGAGACACTTACCCTGCCCCCACGGGACGGTGGCCTCGGGCTCGTCAATATCCACATGCGAGCTGCGGCCTTGTATATGAGTACCATGAGAAGACACTGGACCGGACGGGCACATCTCTAACGTGCAGCTTGTTTGAGGTCCTCCTGCCTACTTCCACCTAACTACTGGTGACTGTCGACCATATCGTGCCTCATTTGTCTCACACTTTGACCTTTTTCCTTGACTACGGTTACACACATAACAGTCTCCCAGGTACTCGCCCGCCCAGGACTAAGGATTTTTACAGCCTTCTATTGCACCGAGTTTCCCGGAATGTGGTGGAGACCTAGCATCCCTCCATCCAGTGGGCCATAGTGTGGACTACCATCCATCTGGCATTCCTCTCTATGGATGTCCGGGCACTGTGGTATCACGTAGTCAACAGGAAATTTGCACGGATTCCCCCTTTTTATCTCCTTTCCCAGCAACTCGACACTGATGACCACCGTCTGACTTTCACCTCTTCGCAAGTATCCGGCGCTTCGTGCAGAAAATCATTGCCAACCATCTTCGAGTGCCACCACACACAATGGAACAGCAAATATTTCTATACCCGGAGGACAAAAATTTTCTCGCCGCCAAATGTAATGCAGTTACGTGAGTCAAGGGGTGGGCGATGGCTTATCTCTTTCACGAGGGACCTAAATCCCGCCTCAACTTCTGGACCTATTTACGAACAGCCCATGAAGCTCTCGAAAACACACCACGTTACCGAACATTATTTGCTAATTATCTTCGAGGGATCTTTGTTAGACCTCCACTAAGTTGGGGAGTGCCCGGAGCTGAGGTCAGCTACCCCTCCCCGCCCCGGCGGTGTCTGAGCTTAAGCCGCCTATGATAGATTCTACCTTCGACCTCCGCGGTTGGGACAGCGCGTCGTAGATTGTGCTGATTTAATTTCGTTTTTTCTTTTTCTATATCCAGTATTTATATTTTTTTCTCTGTCGCCGATGTATATTCCGCATAATGCGACAATAGTAGTGAATGTTACAAAAACAATATGCAAATAAATAAACAAGAACAACGCCTTTCACTTCTGTTGATTCTTGTGTTTCCCAATTTCCCGTGCTCCACAGGAACGGTGGTAGTGTGGGGGACACTGCAGCCAGGCCTCAGGTTTTGACTACTGCCCGCTTTGCATCCTGACGGGTTCGATTCCCGGCTGGGTTGGAGATTTTCTGTGCTCATAGAGTGAGTGCTGTGCTGTCATTGTCATCATCACTCACCTGCAAATCTAGTGTGGTGAAACATGATATATGATTTGCAACCCGGCCGCCGAACTTCCCACGATGAGGCCTCCCGGCCAACAATGCTACCTGATCGTTTCGTTTCAGCACGAACTGAGTTTCACAAGATCTTTGCGGAATCCTCTTTATTTTTAAAGAGAAGATTTCCGTTCTCCAGAAACATCATAATACATGAGCATAAAACATGTTCCATAGTTCTTTAACACACTGACGCCATCACTTACTTCTTTAATAACCCTCTACGTTGCTGCCCTTTGTCATAATGATTCGGAATTTTAAAATGTTAATGTGATCGTTGGGGGGGGGGGGGGGGGATACCGTAGCATCTGGTATATGGAGGGTTCGATTGGTGTGATTTCTTTATTTGATCCAGCACCGAATGAAACTCAATATTCCTTTAAGCTTCTTCTTTTATTCGCACCCTTTTTCGCCATTTTACCCAGGCTGTGCATTGCATACTTCTTACTAAAATTCTTTAATTCCATTCTGATTGTGGTGAATGTCTCTCTTCAGCAGTTTTCAATCGTTTTATCTAAGTCACAAGAGATCAGATGTTTCTCGTTTCCGATGTGGATAAAACATTTGTATTCCTTTAGTGATGATGAAGTCCTATACTCCGAGGAGCATAGGGGACGATGGGGGAGACGCGCACCGCTGAACTAGGCAACGTCCTCGCAGCGGTGGTTTGATATTGCCTTCCTCCGACCGTAATGGGGGTGAATGATGATGATGATAAAGACGACACAACAACACCCAGTCATCTCGAGGCAGGAAAAGTCCCTGATGCCGCCGGGAATCGAACCCGGGACCCCGTGCGCGGGAAGTGAGAACGCTACCGCTAGACCACCAGCTGCGGACTATTTCTTTACTAATGTTTTGTAATAAAGTAATGCTATTCACTTAGCGATTCACAAACTAGAATCTCTCGATTTATATGCGACAGTCAAATGAAAACGAGGCAATCAGAAAAAAATGTAAGTAAACTGGATAATGTTTAAGAGAGAATCACCGTAACTGTTAACACTTTTATCCTACTGTGAGACTACGAAATCTTGAATGTACCCAGGTGTGCACCTCTTCCTCCGAAGCAAATCGACGGGCTCGATTGTCTTCCTACAGGGCTCCAAAGACTTGGAAATCGCTTGGGGACACATCGAGCCCACCTGTATGTTTTCAAGGTTTGTTTCGAGTACGCTGCAGAAGCTTCGCTGGGAAGTCCTTACACATCCTTCATACAGTCCGATGTCTCACCATCCGAATTCCACATTTTTGAAGCCCCGAAGAAAGACAGTGGCACTGATTTGCTTCTCAAAAAAGAGGTGCTCTCCTTGGTGCAATCATGGCTCCGAAGGCAACCGCAAATATTTTGCACGAAGGAATTGATCATCTTTTCTCACAATAGTGTAAATATAATACCAGGTATGGTGATTACTTTTGAAATTTCGTTTTCATTTGAGAGCCACTTATAATTTCAACCTCAGTATAATTTTCTCTTCTATAATATGTGTGCTATTAATATCTGTACCTGTGTCTGGTTGCTGTGTTCAGTGCAAAAGATCTGGCCGAATCATATGAGTAGAGAGGGAATGGAGTCATTAAAAAAGATATGAAAATATTTCACCCACCTAGAAACTCAAAAGGCCTGGAACGGCGGTTTTCAAAGATAGTATGAAGTGGAAAATTCCGAAGAATAAACCAGAAAATCTGCATTTAACCGTGACGATCGCCACCCACGTCATACGTATATGTGCTGTATAGTACGCCGGAAATGTTCGTCTCATTTTGTCCAAAGACTGATTACGTATATACACTCCTGGAAATGGAAAGAAGAACACATTGACACCGGTGTGTCAGACCCACTATACTTGCTCCGGGCACTGCGAGAGGGCTGTACAAGCAATGATCACACGCACGGCACAGCGGACACACCAGGAACCGCGGTGTTGGCCGTCGAATGGCGCTAGCTGCGCAGCATTTGTGCACCGCCGCCGTCAGTGTCAGCCAGTTTGCCGTGGCAATACGGAGCTCCATCGCAGTCTTTAACACTGGTAGCTTGCCGCGACAGCGTGGACGTGAACCGTATGTGCAGTTGACGGACTTTGAGCGAGGGCGTATAGTGGGCATGCGGGAGGCCGGATGGACGTACCGCCGAATTGCTCAACACGTGGCGCGTGAGGTCTCCACAGTACATCGATGTTGTCGCCAGTGGTCGGCGGAAGGTGCACGTGCCCGTCGACCTGGGACCGGACCGCAGCGACGCACGGATGCACGCCAAGACCGTAGGATCCTACGCAGTGCCGTAGGGGACCGCACCGCCACTTCCCAGCAAATTAGGGACACTGTTGCTCCTGGGGTATCGGCGAGGACCATTCGCAACCGTCTCCATGAAGCTGGGCTGCGGTCCCGCACACCGTTAGGCCGTCTTCCGCTCACGCCCCAACATCGTGCAGCCCGCCTCCAGTGGTGTCGCGACAGGCGTGAATGGAGGGACGAATGGAGACGTGTCGTCTTCAGCGATGAGAGTCGCTTCTGCCTTGGTGCCAATGATGGTCGTATGCGTGTTTGGCGCCGTGCAGGTGAGCGCCACAATCAGGACTGCATACGACCGAGGCACACAGGGCCAACACCCGGCATCATGGTGTGGGGAGCGATCTCCTACACTGGCCGTACACCACTGGTGATCGTCGAGGGGACACTGAATAGTGCACGGTACATCCAAACCGTCATCGAACCCATCGTTCTACCATTCCTAGACCGGCAAGGAAACATGCTGTTCCAACAGGACAATGCACGTCCGCATGTATCCCGTGCCACCCAACGTGCTCTAGAAGGTGTAAGTCAACTACCCTGGCCAGCAAGATCTCCGGATCTGTCCCCCATTGAGCATGTTTGGGACTGGATGAAGCGTCGTCTCACGCGGTCTGCACGTCCAGCACGAACGCTGGTCCAACTGAGGCGCCAGGTGGAAATGGCATGGCAAGCCGTTCCACAGGACTACATCCAGCATCTCTACGATCGTCTCCATGGGAGAATAGCAGCCTGCATTGCTGCGAAAGGTGGATATACACTGTACTAGTGCCGACATTGTGCATGCTCTGTTGCCTGTGTCTATGTGCCTGTGGTTCTGTCAGTGTGATCATGTGATGTATCTGACCCCAGGAATGTGTCAATAAAGTTTCCCCTTCCTGGAACAATGAATTCACGGTGTTCTTATTTCAATTTCCAGGAGTGTAGTACACTACAGGCAACTAATACTTTGATTATAGAGTTTTCAGTGTGGGAATAAGAAAATTTGCGGAAATAATAATAACAGGACAGTCGACAGGTAACGGAGGAGTAAGGTAATCTCAAACTGTTTTAATCATGGCTAAGGTATCTCCAAACTTTGCGATTCAGTTGGCTTTCAAAACCTGTCAGAGGAGTGATGCGGCAACCCGCCATAAACTCACGTCCACACATTAACTGGAGCGCATTGTAAGCAGATTTCAGGCGTAGGAGGCAGTGGGCTTGATCGACGCCTGAGGCACAAAGCCATTAGGTGCGCCGCCTTTCGCTTTTTGCGTGTGTCGTGCCGGCAAGATCGATTCCGACTGGTCATCGCGGCACTTGTGTGGGGCAACAATGGAAGCCATCAATCACAATAGGCAGCCGAGTGCTTGCCGATCGATTCCATCGGCACTGGTTGAGAGACAGACGTCCTCCAGCAGACCATTCACTCCGCCCGCGCGGTAACGCCACGGAGGCGATCCGATTAAATCGCGGCGCGCTGGGGACGGACGCGTACACGATATTCGGACAGTGGCCGTGCAGTATTAACAAACAGACCTTCGAAAACAAATTTGATTGTCAAATTCCTTTTGTATCAAGCACAATCATCATCTGTTTTGGTCTAAATTGGAGGGCTTCAGATGCAACAGTAAGACATAAGAAATGAAGCCAATACTGATATCCTCAAATTGGTAAAAAGTTTTCACAAATTCTACTTGAAATGCATATAGTTAATTGACGTTGGTCATTGGCGGGTATTGGTGAACAAAACGTTCATCACCTTCGTTCTCAGACAAAATACAATAAAATTGATGAATAATATATAGTGTGGTAAAAAAGTGCCTCGTATACCTACAGGAGGTAGTATTGGTCGAAATTAGAACAATTTTCCTAAGGTTATGTGGTGGCCCAATCTGTTCTCTAATTCCTATCTGCCTGTTACAAGAAAGTAGACATTTTAATCAGCGCTGCGCGTGGTTACCACGCATCCTGAAACATCCCTCAGCCCTTCTTCGCAGTGTCTCACGCACTATTTGAACACACCTGCATCCATTCGGATTGCGTCACATGCGTTGATCACAGTCACTTGTAACCTCTTCAGATGTAGATGAAATGAGCACACACCATTGCCTTTAAAAGTTCCCATATCCAGGCATTCATCAGGGGGTTCAGATCCAATGAATGGGAAGACCATGTTACGGGACATCCTCTACCAACGTGAACGTCGCCGTGAAGTATTGTCTCACAATCCGTAGTCTGCAACGGTATCGTTCTCCATTTGTGCTGGTAATTTACCGCGCAGGAATCAGTGACACACAGCACTTGTTAACCTGTTTGGTAAATTGTATGTCCCTATGACTCTCCCTGCTGTCCGTGTATTTATTCTGATGCCTCATTGTTCGAGCATTTGCGTTCACCCGTATGTGCGTATTGTAATAATATACTATGTGACCTCTCGTGAATACTGGCTCACCTGTAAATACGTAGGATACACGCTGCGAAGTGCACATCTTCAACGGTCGTACCTAAACAGGTATTGGTTTCTGGACATATATTTTGGAACTTTTCTTCTAGGTTTGACCTTACTTCCTGTAAGAATATGTGGTCCTTTTTTTTTAAGTGCATGTTTAAGGATACAGGGTACTTTTTCGGCTCATTATTATGAAAAAATCAACACCTATTTCTTTCAGGCACTGTTTATAATGTATATGTTTTACAGATTTTTTATTGTTATCAGGTAATGCAGCACACTTTCTAAATAAATTAGTAGTATTTTGAATATTATAATTAAAAAACTGCAAAGAATTTGGTGCTATTTTTTTCCAAAATGCTTCCTCAAATTGAGGTACCATTTAATCGAATGCTATACATTTGAAGGAGACCAAAATTTTTACTAGATATGCATGACATGATGGCTGAGGCACTAGACCTATTTAATTCCACCTATTATGTATATTATAAGGATAAAAAATATCACATCTTATATTTTAATTTTTATAATTTTTCCCTAGTAAAAATGTTATTTTCTTCTGTAATGTAGTTGATTCCACAATAAAGCTTAGGGTACTACATACGTATGGACTATTGCAAATTACAGAAAAAACATTAGAGCAATGATTTATAAACTTTAGGAAATATTTGTACCTGTATTCTGAAAAATACGGCTTGTGGGAATTTGCAAATGAAGCTGAGAGTCCAATTAAAATGTGCCTCAGAACATTCCTGAAGCATAGTCATCATCCTGCAGCATTTCTTCATCTTCAAGCTTCCTCTTGGCATTTCTTTTAGCACTTGTTGCTTCTTTGGTAACTTGAAGAGCGAATCTTCCATCTTCATGCACCCAATGTCTGTCACACGCAAGCAATTGATCTTCCATATTAGAGCCACATTTTATGCCCAAATTTCTCAGGAATTCCAACCTTCCTATCATTCCATCATTGAAACATATCACTGCATCTATTACACCAACTTTTAATCTATTTAGTCCTACAAAAACATCTTTGCGTAATCTTTCCCATATGCAGTGGTTGGAACTTCCATTTGTATCCCGAGTGCCCCCAAGAAGACTGAGCTGTGGGTGGCTCGTTTTCCAGCCATAATCTATTTTCACCATGTTTTTGACGTACTTCCACCTCATTACGTTAATTTCAATTACTACTGTCACTGAGTTGCTGCTTTGCCTGACGGTGACCGGCGCTAGCTCGACTGCTATTACTTACCGGTCGTGGTCTGACGTAGAGCAGTTGGTCGCAATGTGGGTTGCGAGTGCGGGTCTGCCAGTCATTGGGAACGCATCTGGAACGCAGTCTGGACCTGCCAGTTGGGGAGTTGTAATGCAGCATTAGTGCAGTCGGGTTGGAGCAGCAGTGAGGTCTGCGTCAACGTGGCTCGCCCGACCATTGCCGCCACGCACACTTGAGCCGGGTCGCGGTCTTGGTGGATTGTAGGTCGGTCGGTCGTCCTACCGGACGACGTGTTTTGGCTCGCCGATCGTTCATGAGTCGGCTGTGTGTGTGTGTGCATCAACTCCCGATTTATCTTCATGTGTGCTTAGTTACTGTTGTGTATCGTTTTGGTCTTCGTGCAAGTGTTTGTCAGGTTGTGTGTAGTTCACGTTAGTTCCACTGCCGATTATTTTAAATGTTGTCGGCGTATTGGGTCTGAGAGTTCGGTCTTCTCATCGGGCTATGTGTAACTGGTTCTCCAAGCACTTCTGGGCCCCTTCAGTTACCATCCTGTGGAACTTGGGTAGGTCCTTTCCTGGTGCAGGGAGGTCGTTTAGCCAGTGGACGTGTTTCCTCTGCATGGTTGGGTCCGAGCCAGTATTTCCGCCGTCGTGCGTCTGGAAGGGAGTGGGGGACGCACCAGCCGTGCAGTCGCGACGGACAAACAGGCAGCCGATCAATTGTTGCGGACGAGGGAAGGTATCTCCGTGCGGTGCAGTCAGCTGGAGCCGCTGGCAGCCCCTGCGCAGTGTCAGAGCGTGTGTGGAGCTGCCCGATCCCTTCGAGCTTCGTGGTTCACCGAGCCAGGACGTCAAAGTTGAGTAGTGGTTTCAAATACCCAAGTCACGTCCATTCATGTTGTGGTGGTTTGTTTCGGTGGTTTGCTGTTGGGGAGATTTTCGTCTGAGGAACACTGAGTGTTTCTACTGCTGAAATTGCAATGCGGTGCAATTATCTATTTTGGTCGACTACAATTTGATTGCACCTGTGGAATTTTCTGTCTTGTGGCCATTAGTGTTCTGGTTACCATGCCCTGGGCACTAATGTAAATTCAGGCAGTGCTCTTTTGAGTGAAGTTAACTATATCACCATGTTTCAAATTCAAGTGTACCAGCGGAATTTTCTTCCTAGTGGTCGTTAGTGTTACGGTTACCTGCCTTGACCACTAACGTAATTTCAGGCAGCGTCCTTTCCACACCTCTTGTCACTGTCTTATATGGTGTGTGATTTTGACAGCTAATACATACTCCCTTGTGGATTACCACGTTTGTAACATTTATGGTTTGAGTTCTCATGTACTGATTGAAGGAAAGCAAGTAGTTGTGTCAGTCGGTCCGTAGCTGTCCCCTGGTTGGGTTCCGATGGATCAAGTATAGTTGGGCTCACCACCTGTCTCGCCTAAGTGAACGAGGGCAGACCGACCTCCCTGGAGGCTTCTAATGCCACCGGTATTTAATTATCTGTTGTCAGATACTTTAAATTCAAGGCTTGTGGTTATTTTTTATTTTCTTAAGAATTTTGTAAAATTAATTTTTAAATTTATCTTTCAAGCTTAAACATTGCGGCATTTTGCCTTTAAAAGATTATAGTGATATATTTTAAAATTTTGAAACTTGTGGCCTTCAGCCACTGATATTGCACCTTGCGTATGTACTATCTATCATTTTAGCCTGAAGTCTTTCCACGTAGCCGTGATACGCTTTTTTTATTTTGTTTGATTTGTCTCTTTGATAGCATTTTAATACTGTTGATTTTTAAGATTTCTTGTTGTTAAACATTCTGGTCTTCCGTCTCTAAAAGTCAATGGTAATATATTCGAATATTTTGAAATTTAATTGTGGCCCTCAGCCATTTGTATTGCACTTTGCGTAAGTTTGCTGTTTTTTTTAAATTTTTTACTGCTATCTTAATTGGACGTTTATCTTGTTCATTTGTTAACATTTCTTGCTTGGAGGCCTTCAGCCGCGAAAGAGTCGAATGGTAATTAGAAGGAGAAACTGACCTCAACTTTTGGCCCTTTCCACAATCCTATTACAAGTTCTGCCCAGCGGGTTTAGCGGGCGTATCAAAGACATTTACTAAGCAAAACAGGGTCACTCATGTCTCTAAAAATTGTTTTTATTTCATTGATAATAGGCTCAGGAAGAGAATGCTTATGATGGTATATTTGACCACTCTCTTTTGCTTTTTGGTAGCGACACCAAGAATCTGCCCCTCTAGGGCAAAGTCCGTGAAAAGGGTGGTCATCTGTGGAGAACTTATGGAAGAAGGTGCCCTATACAGCTTTTCTCATTGCTGTAACATCATTCAGAGGCGCAGTTCGTCTAATGGCCAGTACATAATAACTCTGAAGAAGGCCTATTTCACTTTACGTCAATCTGCCTCAGACAGACAGAGATTTTTGATCAGATTGCAGCTTTCCTTTCATTTCTCTTCGTAGCTTCCTCAATCTAGCACCTATCCTCTTTTGCACATGTCCACAGCACTCCAGATTTGTTATCAAGGTATCACCATAAACAGTGAACTCATTAATTTTATTGAAAGTTTTAGAGTCCCCATCTATTTCACTTTATGTCAATCTGCCTCAGACAGACAGAGATTTTTGATCGGATTGCAGCTTTCCTTTCCTTTCTCTTCGTAGCTTCCTCAATCTAGCACCTATCCTCTTTTGCACATGTCCACAGTACTCCAGATTTGTTATCAAGGTATCACCATAAACAGTGAACTCATTAATTTTATTGAAAGTTTTAGAGTCCCCATCGCCTAGGTACTTCGTATATCTAATGTTAGAAACAGTCACCGACCTCTGATATTTTCAGAGCTTCATTACACACCATACCTCCACTGTAACCATCATAATTCTTAGAACACTGACGTTCAATGTGTCCTTCAGTGTTACCATCGCAGGTGTGGCAGTACTTAGATAAGCACTCAACATCAACAACTTTTCCATTCTCCAGAGATGTGGCACTTACAACACCATTCAAGGACCGATGTCCTCGACGTTGTCATGTCTCATCAAGTGCAACAGCAGTCTCCCTGGTTCCGCTAATATTTATAGTTTCTTCTACTGCACGTTTCATAGATGGTTTAGACACATCCGTCAAGGCACCTGAAAGTATTTTTATATACTTGCTGAACCTACTGGGAGGAGGAGAAGGTTCATCAAACCACAAAACGTTTGAGCAGCGTTTTTTAGTTTTCCTATTGAATGCCTTGCATACAGTAACATCAAATTCACATCATATGAATTATGCACTATGTTCGAAGTCATTTTCAAGGTAGATTTATTGCACGATCTACACAGAACAACTAATGTTGACGCTAAACCCTTCCTGCTACTTTGTTGGTCAATTAATTTCAGACAGCCTACACCATCACATTGTTTACATTTCACCACTTCCTTTATCAGAGAAGATACCAGGAGGTGTGCCATGTGAGAGATTCTTCCCTGAAGAACTGAACAGTGTGGCTTGCATTGTGGGCTGGTTACTACGGAATTTCCTTTTATTGAATTTCTTGATGTGTGACGTACTTCGTATATACTGCACACTAAAGGATATGTAATTCCACAAATATATGTAGCACTTGGGCAGCAAACTTTCAGTAACATGTGAAAAAACTGCTTCAGCGAAACAAAAGTAAAAACTAGAAAAATAATCATTTGCAGTCACTAGAAACATGCACTGTTACCAACATATCAATGTTTCATACATATAATCGCTGGAAACAAAGTTCACAGTTATTTTCGAAATACTACTGGTTTCTGTAAGAGAAATAAAGAGGGCGTGCGGCATTCATGACCGTAACATTAAAATTTTTATATATATATATATATATATATATATATATATATATATATATATATATATATGTGTGTGTGTGTGTGTGTGTGTGTGTGTGTGTGTCATTTTTCATTTGAAACCTATAACGTATATATCTATGTAATCAGGAAAGACTATATAATTTAATAAAGTCATGAGAAAATTTCGATTTTTCCTCCATTTATAAGCACCCTGTATCCTTAACCCAGAATGCTTTGCTTTCGATATGTGTTTCAGTTTTACCTAACGAACTTCACAAATACAACAGGCGAAAATTTTTTACGGGTTTTAAAGTACTAATATATGCGTAGTCACATAGTTTTTACTCCCCTTTACTATTGTTGCATCTGAAGATGGCCAATGTAAGCCGAAATCAGTCTTGATAGTGTTGTATAATGTGACTGTGTCTGAAGCAAAGGCAAGTTCACAATACGTTAGGCACTGATCTCCTCCAGAAAGATAGCGATTTTTTTTCAATTTTCTCTGGTATTAAGTAATGGTACCGTATACAGCAAACACCGTTCATTATTTGAGCTTCATAGCCTGAGGTAGTTGATAAAAGACATGTATGTTCATTGTGAAGGCTGTAAGAATTTTTTTCAAAAATTATATAGAAGTTACGAAATAGTTCGAAAGTCTGCTAATCTATAGCGTTGTATACTGTGCAGCTCGTAGAGTATCAGCGTGAGTAATTAAACCCATCCTCTGCAAGCAGTCTTTGCAATCACGTCACAATATTTTTTAAATGTCCACTACCGACTGCAGGGAGGTGGTGCAAAAGAACAATGACATTTGCCGTGAATTTCTGTAGTGTCTCAACGGAAATTGATTCAGATGCCACACAGACTGCCGAGTCCAGTTCGTCTGGTGTGGTGGGATTGTTCTAGTAGCTAGCCTCTCACGAAAAGTAGTACTAAGGCGTCAGATATGATGAATATGGAGGCCAATCCATCACTGCGCCAGTAAATATGTAACAATCCAACGCAATTACTGAACCCGAAGTATTCATCAAGAAAGCGAAACACGAGTTCGGTGCTCTATGGTCCGGCACCATCTTGCATGAACCACTCGGTACCTGGTCGATCATCCAACGCTAGGTGTGTGGCGAAATTCTGTTCCAAAACAGTAACAGTAACGTAACGTTCACTGCTGATCCTTCCTCGGACGTGAAAGAGGGCCAATAGTGCCTCTGATGCATGCCGATGCGCAAACCGTAACTTTCGGAGAATACAGTGGTCTGGTTTCACACGAAGGAGGATTCTCGGATCCCCAAAATGGCCAGATTTGCTTATTCACCATTCAATTCAGGGGGAAGGGCGCTTAATCTGTGAATCAGATGCAGTCTGAATCTAGTTCTGGTGAAAATCTGGTTCTGGAAGCACCCCGCTGTTGCACATCTGGTACAGGTGTGGCCTGATCGCTTTTGATTTTGATTGGTAGCATGTGTAGGCGACATTTAAATGTTTTCTGCACTCTGGAACGCTTAAAACTGCAAGTCTTCGGTCGGATTTCCTTGGATTTTGCTAAATAATTCCAGAAGCCTTAGCGCCATTTCCAGGAGTAACTACAATTTGCCCGGGGCCGACATTTCCTACTATATCATCAGCCGAGCTGCCTGTCCGTTGAACTTTGGCGAAGAACTTGCGATTGGTTTTCGCTTGGAGTCATTTGGGAACATTAAATCCTGTTTGGAAACTGCACCTTGTTGCCGTAGGACTGTGTTCTAAATCGTGGTATTGCAGAACTAGAAAAAAAAGATGTTCAATGGAATGTGTGATTTGAACCTGTTATTTCGATATGCTGTACGTATTGCGATGACAACAGAATCTGTTAGCGGCTTTTCGAAATACTCCGAACATCTTTATAGCTTCTGTATAAATTATTACAGCATTCATAATGAACATACCGTTTATTGTACTATCTGTCTTATTTTATGAAGTATTTAATTTGGAAATCAGGGACTCTTTCTCTACACATCTGTAAAGGCGACAACAGTTAGCAGTTACATACATGTTTTCCCGCAATTTTGAATTACTATCAGTTCTGCCCAATCGCGGAGCACAGATTATTGCATCATCAGTTTCTTTTCGCTCCTACAACGTCTGGCGTTGCAGAAGAGCATACGAGGAGCTAACATTCCAAATGTGCTGAGGACCATAAGTAACGTCTCGAGATATAAAAAGAAAACACAATATTTTATGACATATGAAATTTACACACTCGTTTTTATAGTATTAAACACTTATTACTATCCAAGAAGTATAAATTATACTTCAAGGTAAAAAAAAACTGCATTGAATTGTCGAGAAGAAGGAAAATAAAAACCTGAGAGCAGCAGGCGTCTTACGTATCGTCTTATTCAGACCAAATAGGCTAAATGGGACAGAGATATCATGCTATAATGGTTGACAAAATATACCTAAATATAAATATTTTAACAGATGTAAACAATACAAAACAAAAGTCATCAGTTTTCCAAATCATTAAATAACCAAGTAGTGTCATTAAATAATACGAGGGGCGTTCAGAAAGTAAGCTCCGATCGGTCGCGAAATGGAAACGACTATGAAAATCCGATAAAGCTTTGCACAAATGTGTTGGGTAGTGTCTCTAGTATAACCCCAGTTAGCATCACGTCGCTCTTCTCATTTCTGAGCTCGCAGTGAGTGCGTAAAGATGTCTAGAAAATAGTGTCTGCCGCCAAGTACGAGGGCCTGGTGAGAAATTTCGCCTGAAGCTATGCAGCTAACATTACATAACGGTCGTGCTGTTTCGTCTTCACGACAATTCTCAGCCGCATTCTGCAGGGGCAATGAAGATGCTCCTGCATCGTTTTCAAATGGAAATGTTAGATTACCCACAATACAGTCCGCAATTGTCTCCCCTTGAGTTTCATCTCTGGTCACATGAACCGCTGTCTTTGAAGACAACATTTTGACACAGACAACGAGGTGTAGGCCAGCGTGGAGAATTGGCGGAAAGCACTGGCGGCTGCCTTCTATGATGAGGCTATTGAAAAGTTGGTACAACGCTATGACAAAAGTCTAAGTCAGAATGGCGACTACGTGGAGAAGTAGCTGAAAGGTGTAGCTAATTGTTACAAGTAAAACATTTCTGATGTTCACTGTGGTTTCAATTTGGCAATCAATCGGAGCTTACTTTCTGAACAGGCCTCGTATATATCGACAGTTGTCATTTCTGGCTTCACACACAGTTGGATTGAATTATACTTAACAAACAAAATGAAAAGACTGCGATGAATAATTAAGACAATGTTTGAAAGGTAGAAAACTTCAGTGACTGAAAAAGAAACGAAAAAATAAACAAAAAAGCAGCAAGGGAGTCCGACAGGGTTCAATTTTGGGTCAACTGTTATTCCTTACATACGTGATTGCCCTTCTCCTTAATTTTCAGCAATCAAAATTGCTATTTTTTGCGGACAATAATAGTGTTATACTATAACTATTAAAGAGAAAGCATCAGAAGAATTGTTAAATGATATTTTCCAAAGAATAATTAAGTGGTTCACTGAAAATGGACTCTCCTTAAATGTTGAAAGAAGACGTTACATTCAATTTTGTGCAGCAAATAATAATACCAACAACTGACTTAGCATATGAGCAGGAGCCAGTAAATAGGGTACAATACTCCAAATTTGTGGATATACATGCTGATGAAACTTGAACTGGTATAAGCATATCACCGTGTTTCTCAAACAACGAAGTTCAGCTACTTTTGCTCTTCGTATAATTGCTTAACTTGAAAACAAACGCGTCAAACTCTTGACATATTGTGGATTTTCAACTCAGTAATATCTTATGGACAAATTTTCTGGGATAGCTCATCTCCTAGAAAGAAATTATTGATTCGTAAAAGCGAGAATTAAGAATAATACCAGGGAAGATCTTATCAACCGAGATTGCGGCTACAATCTCAGTAAGGCTTGGGACCCGGCATTGGATGTAATTAAGAAGACTCTCAGCAAGAAGTACGTACTGGCGACCAGGGCGGACGTAGCAAGCACGTCGACGCTACGACAGATTACGACGCCCACTTCTTCGCGACCGCGCGGGCGCGGACGGCGAAGAGAGCTGCTCACGGGGTGAGGGGATTTAAATCGGTCGCCCGCCCTCAGGAGCTCAGTTCGTCAGCGCACCTGACGATGGCGACATGTCTGATCACGGAAATATTGTGCCCGTTGGACACTATGAACCGGCAGTATACCCGTGGACTGTTCGAGCAACAAATACGCCGGGAGAAACTGAAGAATCACAACTTGAGGGCTGCTTCCGAAGCAGTGGGAACAGCGCCAGGTGGAGCCAGCCGGGATAATGCGTCCTCCGCCTCATTTCATACACTTTTTTATTCTGCGCTTGTCTCTGAAGTCAGTGTATATTACTAAACCGCTGTTCCGTAACCCTAGAAAAGTTGTAGGTCACCAGTCTAACGGCTTCTAAGGATAACAAAATTTAGATTTTCAATATTTAGTGAACTAAAGAAATTGAAATGCTGTCATTATCTTCTCATCAAGAAGTACAATCTTACGCTAAAAAGTTTAATACTTTAAGACAAGTTAGAAACTGTGTGTTTGTGCTGAGGCAGCATAATTGACGGCGAGCAAATACACGGACTATATTCATCCAGCATTTGAGAGTGAGACCACTCAGCTGACAGCTACCCCAAAATGATGTATGGAGAAATGGTTATCGCTTACCATATTTTCGCTGTTCATACAGTTAAACAGGATCAGGAATTACGATTTAATTTATTCCTTCTTTACTACCGTCTGGAGTCGCAACAACACATAGTTCACTTGATGACGTCATAAACATTATATGGATGAAAAACTACCTTTTGATTCAAACGGCGTGCAGTAAAACTTCGACATCACGCACGACGTTTCACTGCACTGCTTAACTACTAGCTCTGTGTGCGACACACTCTACCGGCGTTACCTATATATATGTCTTTGAATTCATACGCAGAACTGCATGACAACAAAACAAAACAAATTTAGTTTCGTGAAAAAGTGCCTTTTGCTTAAAATGGAGCGCAAATTACCCAGATTGTATTCGTCCAGCGTTTCATAACGAGAACACTTAGCGACTTTCAAAAACTTTAAGCATAATTTCATACTCTTCCTAAACTCCTTCTCAATTACATGCATAAAGTCAAATACTTAGCACATTATCTCATTTGTGAACTAATCAGACGTTTGAAGGTGTTTTAGAAATTTTTAAATCATTTCAATTTGCCTTGAGCTGATACAGTTTTATTTTGCAATTGCTATTTTGTCGTTAAGTCATTTCAAGCATTTACAAGTATAACACAAGGTAATGAAGACAGTTTACAGAGGAATTCGCAGTAGGTACAAATAGTTTTGTAGTTTCTTGATTTTCATATACCGTACCTCAAAGATTTTTATATATACACAGAGATAACAACGTAATGTGCACAACTGCATATCAAAGAACAAGTTGTCAGCGATACTAGTCAGTATTCCATTTTAAGTACTACTGTTATTGCAACTACCACACAATAACAAATGTGCACTTACAAGAGTAAATACGAGGGTTGTAACTTAAATAGTGGCAACAATTTATTCACAACCGACACAAAAGAGTTGCATGTTTGCACCTGTTACTGCCCTTCAAAGTAGTCACCAGCGTTGTGTAGAACCCGTTGCCAGCGATGTGGAAGGCGTAGTATACCGTTAGCAGAACCTGTTCTGTTGATGGTGCGAATCTCTGGAACAGTTCTAAAGCGTATGCCACGAAGTGGTTCCTTCACCTTCGGAATTAAATCAAACTCACAAGGACGTAAGTCCGGGGAGTATGGTGGGTGGTGCACTACTTCCCAGTACCATCGACCGAACAGAGCAGCCACAGCTTGCGCTATATGCGCCCGCGTATTTTCGTGCAAAATGATGGGTGGGTTGCGCAGCAAGTGTCGCCGCTTCTTTCGCGAAGCTGAATACCTTGATGACACTGTCGTGCTGTACGAACTCTGGCACATTCAATCTTGATCCAACTCCGTTCTTCCTGTTTCGGAAACATAGTGACACCGTTACGTTAGACCGCTCGCTCACAAGTGATTGCGTTTCTCTTGATTGCCCGCACACCGGTGACGTAGGACGGGCGAGTCTATTTGCTCGGAGGTAATGTAGGTATGTCAACAACGTGTGCTATCAGCGACAATAGTAGATTCCATTGTTTTGTGTCTCCAAAGCAGTGTTGCCACTATTTAAGTTCGAACCTACGTATTTAAAACAGTCGAGAAATTTTTTTTATTTCTGAGTCTGTTTGTTCGCTGACTACCTATTGTGGTTGTTCTTTGAGGGTGCTATAAAATTCTAATTTCTTATAGAGCGTCCTCTACCCCGTGTAGCAGTGGCGGATACATATGGGGCCCCCCCGCATTGCACACGCACCGCCTCCGCCAGTCAGCCCGCACGCTAGTCGTTCGTTTCTTTCGGCAGTCGACTCGACTGAATCAAGTTATCGAGTAGTTGTACTTTCCTATGTAGCACGCGCGTCCCCATCATCGTATTTTATACGTTTCTGTCTGGCACATAGATAGCTAACACATACCTACGAGAAAAGTCGCGGCGATTCTAGTGATTTCGATATGTTATTCTGTCTGGCATCTGTTCGAGAAAAGTCGCGAATATTCTACTGTTTTCTTGTACAGAGAACCTTCGATACGTAGCTTTATAAATACGATCTATTCGCTGAATAGGAAGCTAGTTTACATTCAGAAGCAGAAATATTAAGACTGAAGAATAAATAAGTAAAAAATCCTAGATTTAGCAAGTGCAAGTATGAAGATTAGTCAAGAGTGAGAGTGATCAGTTGATTGTGAAAAATTAATAATAGTAATTCATAGTAATTTGTCAGTAACGAGTTATGTATGGGAAACTATTGGTGTTTATACCTCCGGTAATAGTGACTTTCGAGAAGATTTCTAAAAACGCATTGTTGCTATATATGCCCTCTATCGAACGCACTGGAAAGGAGCGGAATCGACAATAAAAGTTTCACACACATAAATTGCCGGATGACGTCATCATTGGAAACTCGCCCTTATATTAAACGTCATAAGGTTTTATATCATAAGATGGAATTTTCTTGTATATGTGTATAATCAGTTTAAATAAAACTTTCTGAAACTTTGCATGTGCCTTGATTATTTTTTATTACGGTAAAAGTAAACGTAGCTCAAGATATTTTTAGCGCCCTCTCCTTGAGGTTTTTCTGTATCCGCCACTTCTGTGTAGTACGTTTAAAGATTCCTCGATGCTGCTGCTGGTGTGATGATAGTTTCGTAGATGTGCACTAAACTAAGACTTACCGTTCTACTAAAACAGTTACTGTTTTCGGCACCTCTATTATTGAGTGAAACCCCAAAAAATATTTCTCTGTTCCTTTCGTGGGGCCCATCTTCTATCAGATCCAACGCCTTCTTCGAAATAAATACGACTGCAACGTTTGCTTTTTCTACAAATAACAATTTGAAAAAAAAAAACTTCATTCATAATTTACAATCTATTCGTTCCCCTTTAGAAAATTCTGGCGTTTACAAAATTGTCTGCGATACCTGCTCTTACTACATAGGACAAACAGGACGTGCCTTTACAACCAGATATAAAGAACACCTGTTAAGAAAAAATGGCACCAGCCCCCAAAATTCGTCCTTTGCCGACCATCTTCTGATTACAGGTCACGCACCTAAAGCTATTTGCTGTAGCAACATTTTGGACCCCGAAAAGGAAGGGCGTAGATTAGATATTCTAGAAGAATTAGAGATTTTTAAACATCTTTCTAGAAATGATAGCCTCATTCTCAACGAACAGCTGCATCTACGTAATAAAAATTTCTTCAACGGTATAAAGGCGTTACTCGACATTTGACTTCGGGTCTCCTTATGCAGTTTGCCGAAATGTTCTTTTCCATCTAAATCATTGTCGTAATTTTAATTATTTTTTGGCCCTATTTCATGTATTATTGCTCTCTACAAGCTGTCATTCAGCCCTCTCTCTATTTTTCTTTATAAATTTTTATGTTTTATATTGTGCTTCTAAGCTCTGATGCAGACAAAAGTTACGTTGTCTGCCTCTGTCAAAAAAGTTTTGATTTTCATCATGTACTGAACATTATTCATTATAATTTTATCTGCCTACACTTGAATGTGAAGTGTCCTAATTGTGCCTACGGCTACTAGATGGCACGCTCGTTGCAATGCCATGTTCACCTGGCCGTGTTTGTTAACGCGGGCACCTCAGTCCGTTCCATTCTGTGGCCGTACAGGTGTGAGCATCCCATAGTGGCTCGCCTTCATTTATTTGCTCTTAAATATTTTGTAGCCGAAGCCGTTTTGGCGTGTTAATTACCTTATACGTGACACGTAAGTACTGATTATGTCTTTTATTGTTAATCACTACTTACGCTCTTTATATAAAAATGTCTTATCCTATAACTCTGTGACTATGTTATAGGCCACTTTAATCGTTTTCAATTCTGATGAAGGCACTCCTAGTAGTGTCGAAACCAGGTTAATTAAGTCTAAAAATAGTGACCGAGGGCTTATTTCTTGCAATTGTAACATAGAAATGGTCTCTGAACGTGCAGCCATACATAAAATTTTGAAAGACAAGAAGTAAACATTTTCTCGGTTGTTTTAGATATTTACTCTAATGCATTGTAAGTATATACTTTCAGTTGTGTGATGTGTACAATCCACTCAAAATTGCACCACATGAAATGGAATGTTGTCTAGCAGCACTGACACGTTTTTCATGTCCAGTTGTTATCTCTATCTATATGTCGAAATCTTGTAAGTACGACATATAAATGTCAAAAACCTGTAAACCTGGATGTACCCACAGTTAAATTCACTGTAAATTATTTTACATTACGTTGTGTTACGTTTTATAGATTCTTGAAGAAGGCTTAATGCCGAAATTGCAAACCCAAAATTACATTCTAAAAGCTGCAAGCAAGATGAAATCTTCTAAGAAAATTATAAAACCTGTGGAGCCATACTGCAACAAAATAATTGTTTCAGACATTGTATTCGATTCCTTAAAAAAATCAGGGGTTTACTGGTTCTTACAGTCTAAAAGCCTCTTGCACAGTTCCGGCTTTCCTTGGTGCCTTTCTCATGTTATCACCAGTTATCACCATTTCGCTCCCCCCCCCCCTTCCTACTCCAACCCCACACTCACACGAAAATACTTGTGCCATTCTGTGTATTTCCTACCCTCTCCCCCTCTCCCCCACTCTTACCCCTTCTGTCCTTTTCCTCTCACAATCTTTCCCCCTCCCTTCCACCCTCCCTCTCTCCACTCCCTCCCTCCTCAACCCTCTCTCTCTCCCTCTCTGTCTCTCACTCTGTGTGCGTGTGTGTGTGTGTGTGAGTGTGTGTGTGTGTGTGTGTGTGTGTGTGTGTGTGCGCGAGGAATGCAGCGTCGCCTCTCCTGGAAGAAAGTGCAGCCGTATTTCTGCCGGGGTAAAGCGGACCGGCAGTTTATGAAATCGTCCTTCCTTATTTGCCATAAAGCGGGCTCGCCTACCGCGGAAAGAACGCAGGGATTATGTTGGCACCGTGGAGATGAAACCATAAAGCAGCCGCCGCGGCTATTGCCGACTCGGATGCCGCGGAAATGCAATGCAGCGCCACCTGCTGCGTGCCGGGAAGAGGGGACAAGGAGACTGCACAGTGGCTGCGCGCAACGTGCGCACCCGCCTCCTGTTCCTTGTTTATGCGGCGTGTAGTACAAAACTGTGCGCAGCTACACGCTCGAAATTCACACTCGCGCTTTGCTGCAGCTCCTGCTTTTACGGCAACAGTACCGGTTAAGGTCGTAACTTACTCCAGCAAATTCTCTGCAATTCACTGTTTCGTAGACAGAAAGTGCAGCCCGGAGCTTCATTCGTAAACACTGAACTTTGCAGTCGCTTAAGTTACTGTTTTCTTTTTCCCGAAGAAATGCTATAACACCACTGTTTACACGCTTGTATAACAGAAGAGAATATCGGAAAGACTGACAATTCCGAATAATCGGACCATCGTCAGAAGAGGATAAGAGACTAAAACTGTGTCCACGTCATTGTTACTCAGGGAGTGGATATTTCCGGAGGTCGACGTTCCACACTATTTCAGCTGCAGTCCGTGGGTTTCTACTGTTGGAAAGAAGTGCGGAAAGCTGGAGAGAGCTATTATGGTTTCACCTCCACGGTGACAACATAATCCCTGCGTTTTTTGATATATTTGTACGCAGAAATCTTCAGTAATCATCGTGATTGTGTCTGATATAGAACGATTAGAAATGAAGAGAAGAAAAAAAATTGTCTAAAACCTTCTACCATTGTTTAAAATTACCGGAACAAAACGTCCAGCATAATAATAATAAATTATGCAAATCATCTTGAACTTGAAGTTCTCCTGTTCCTGTTTTCTGCGTTTACTTAGAAATAAATTCGTTTTTGGAAGGATTTGCCTTGAGCAAAATAAATTTTTTTCTTTTCTTCTGCTACACGGACTGGTTTTGTTTAAGTTTCAGCATCATCAGCGGACTTCTCGCACACATATAATTTCGAATTTTTAAAAAGTAGCTACAAATATGAAAAACAGGCAGAGTTCTGTAAGAAACCTTGTTACGAATTTCTGTGGTTCTCTTGTATTTTATATTCTTGTTACAGTTGTTTCTCTTTCGAAATCTGCCATCTGCAGTCATACAGAACTTAATTTACAAAAGTTACCTCGAAAGTTTACGACAGAGATGTGTGTGTGTGTGTAAGTCTGTGTATGAGTGGGTGAAGGGTGTGGCTTTTTATATGTTCAATTATTCCTTTTTACGTAATTGTTACGTGTGTGTGAGTGAATGAATTTAGGGGCTGGTATTGTCTGATAGTTCTTTGAGGATGTTCCAGAAGAAATTATAAGCATAATAAAGGAAAATAAAAGTAACGTACTGACAGGAACAAAAGGTACAGAAAATAGATCTAGAAAAATAATGAACAAACGTACAAAGAACGGAGCTACTGTCATGAAATCAGACACGAAAAACATTATAGCAACAAAGTGGGAAGATTACAAAAAATGAAACACTAAAATTTCTAGAATACTACAACAACGTAGCTAAACAGTGACCCAACACTAACACACCAGAAAATTATACAGACACTTCTAAAAAATAATACATACAGATCCGCAAAACAGAAAATGATACGGCTAAAGCAAAACAACACCAAGGCACCCACAATGTACAGCCTACTAAAACTCCACAAGTAGGATTTCGCAATATGCCCAGTTGCTAAATTCAGTAATGCTCCTACATACCTCCGAGCCGGAGAACTACACCCGCACACACATGCTTACAGAAACATTATGTATACATTAGTAACAGAAGCATACGCAATACCAGGAGCTGATATGAATAATCAAACAGATCAACGTGCTACAACAGTTGCACACAGGTCATTCGACATTACACTCATGTATAAGAATATGTCCACCACAGAAGTCGTCAACATGATCAAATAACAATTAGAACACAGCTCACAAAAGCAATAACAAGCATTGCAAAACTGATCACAACGCAAAACTAATTCTCATTTGAATAGAAGTTCTACTCACAACAAGCTGGGTGGCTTCCCATGGAGTCACCAGCCAGTGGACTCCTAACCAACTTCTACCTCAGTCACAATGGGAAGAAAATATTTGAAAATATACTATGAACCTAACAACACAGGGTAATATACACGTATTGCTATGTAGATGCCATCATATGCCTGCTAGATGAAATACCCAGTCACATCCAACAACGCGACAATGGCGCAAACTAAGTTCACCGGCAGTAAAATTCAACATAGTAACAAAAATTTACAAAATGTTAAATTACCTTGACCGCACAATACAGAGACACATCAGCCAACGCAATTTCTCCATAACCAGGAAATTCATCACCAACAGCACACTTATATAAAAGTATTTAAATCATCTAACTGTGCACAAACTAGCCAGTTCCCTACACATGCTGCACAGACTGAACAAAACTCCACTCAATGAAGAAAGCTAAAAAAGTTCCTTACGGACAATCAGAAAAATTAACTGTAGTGAATCGATACGACACAAACATTATGTGCAAACTGAAAAACGAAATTAAACAAAAAGTTCATATCGACATAAAAACACAGACACGCAGTCAACACACAGAGCATCGCCACACTTAACATCAACACACAGAAGACCAACGTACAGAACACAAAAATACAGGACACAAACGCACAGAACTCAGACACAAGGACATGAAAGAGAAACGCCTGCAGAAACTAGTAAATGGTACACCTTCTCTTATAAAAGGAAAACAGCCCACAAGGTAGGAAATGTGCTAAAGAAACCAGGAATAAAAATAGCTTACAGAACAGAGGACTCAATACAGAGAAAACTAAAGGCAACCAATACGAACACAGACAAGCACAATACATCTTATATTCATCAATTGACATATCAAGAATGCAACACGATTTATATTGGACAGAAAAGCAGAAATTTTAATCTGCATTTGAACTCTGTTCTCTAGCCTCAAAGAACTATTCAACAACGTCAATCCATAAACACACACAAAAACGCACACACACAAGCGCGCGCGCGCGTGCACACACACACAATACACATACACACGCAAACTGGGTGGTTATAACCAAAGTGCAGCAACTCACTGACGTCCAATGTGGGCTGTAATTACCGTATGACAGAGAAACTTGGTAGATTTGCTAAGGTTCATGTGGAAAATATTTACGCTGAAAAAAATTAGTTCCAATTTTGACCGCCAGGTGTAAATCTGGCGCTGTACAGCATGTAGTTGAGGTGTCCGACGCGAATATTGAACAAACTGTCTAATCAGCAATTAATAATGAAATCAACATTACGACTTTCCCACTTATCTGACCTTCTCTGTCCACATCCCATTATTAATCCATTACACATGGAAACATTTCTATACGTTTTTCTTACATTCACAGCTCAATCTTCGCTCCTGCTGGCGAAAATTGGAACCAGTTATTTTTCTAGTGAAAATCAGTTCTGCATTAACGTATCAGAATTTTTTCAAAGTGTAGCTGCCGTACGATAACTACAGCTGACACTCGATGTTTGTAATTGCAGTTTCATTATAAACTACAAGCACAATCTTCCACACGGAATTATTTAATATTAGGCCCAAGCACAACATGCTGGCTCGTAAAATTTGGAGGTAACGTTTCTACAGTGAACTCTATATGGTTGCAGATGACAACTCTGGAAGAAAAACAACTGTATTGAAACCATAAAAAAAATCGGAGAATCCACAGGATACGGTAACACTGTATATATACAGAAAATTCTCTGTTTTTCAAAATTGTAACTACTTTTAAAAAAATCTCGAATTTATATATGTACAAGTAGTAAAGAACATTTTTCCAGTTTAATAGAAAGACGATAAAAGCCCTCTGATGATAACGAAAATTGAGCGAAACATGCTTGGGTAATAGAAGAGAGAGAAAAATTTGTTTTGCTCAAGGTGGACAACTTCAAACACAAATTTATGTATGTCAACAATAATCGTCCTCTTCGCACACACACACACACACACACACACACACACACACACACACACACTCACACACGCACACACACACACAAATAAAAATAAAACATTTTTCTGAATGCTGAAATCGTTCTAAACATGTCAACTATGCTGTCAAATGTGTTGCAGAGATTAACCTTATTGCATCCTATCTAAAAATAGTTTGAAAGGGGACATTCACACGTTCAACACAATCACTCTTTATAATCAGTTTCAGATATTCACCCCGATCTGTTACCGAAAAGACACACGGATTGTCTGTGCACCGAATGCTCTCTAAGTACTTTGCAGATGTTCACTCTAAACTGTCATTTTATGCTACAATTTGCCCAGCACGACACGCAGAAATTTGAGTAATTCGTTATGAAGTCAAGGTTCACACAGAAAATCGGGAATTTGCACTATCGTTATTTGCGTTCTTCACATAATACCTCTCGAAACTCCGCGATCTTATAAACCTCACAGTTAATCAAAATCAAAATATTTTTGCTCATTGCAAACACGTCAGACCCTCACGAAAGCAGGACACTGAGCCCTTCAGATCCCCGCCAGCATTCGCGCTCGCCGTGCTAATCCGCGCGAAATTGCCGTCTTCTGATTGGCTGCATTCAAATGTAGCCAATCAGCTTTCGAGATTGATCTGTTCCATCCCGCGTTTTTGAATCTGAACCGATCGCTTTGTCAGAGCACTTTAGACCGGCTTATTAAATATTATATTTCCGATAAACAAACAGCCTCACATTAATTCCCTCGTTACGCGTGTAAATTTCTTCTTAATTTCCCAGTACCGTAAACAGTCGTTGTACACAAATTCCCCCGTTGTATGAGACTCGCACACATGATACAGATCCACGTGACCAAGCTTCCGTGTATGTAACGAGTTACAACAACAAATATTCACATGTCACATACATAAAACACTTATCCGTTCATTCTCTCTAATAATAAAACAAATGAATTCGCATTACTTTATATAAACTTAATGTCGGTGTAAGTAAAAATGATTACGAACAAATAAAGTATTTTACAGAAAACTGATTTTCCTCCTTAATAAAAACCCAGGTATTTCATTGACACTTCCATTTACCTTTAGCTAACACCTAGGAATATATGAGGGCGTCACTGATTCACTAAAGTTTTAAATTCGGTATTTTGTATGTGATTTTGTGTATCTCTAAAAGTACTGCACATATAGGGGTTGGAAAAAAACAGGGAAACATTACGAGAAATTTACGACTGAACATAAATGCAAATGCTAGCCAATACTACATGTTGTGATGTTGTATTTGACCACGAACGGTACCTGTGAAATGTCCAGAATGAGTTGCGTCAGTCATGGTCAACACAGTGGTCTCTGTAGTAGTAAGCACATTATGTCGGGACCAAGCGAATTTCAACGTGGGGAAATTATTGGTGCTTGTATTGGCTCAAATGACACTGAGCACTACGGGCCTTAACATCCGAGGTCATCAGTTCCCTAGAACTTAGAACTACTTAAAAGTTACTAACCTAAGGAAATCACACACATCCATGCCCGAGGTAGGATTCGAACCTGCGACCATAGCGGTCGCGCGGTTCCAGACTGAAGCACCTAGAACCGCTCGGACACAACGGCCGGCGGTTCTTGTATTGTCGGTGTTTCCGTAGCCAAGGTAGCCTAAGTGTTTGGTGTTCAAGGAGCCACCGCCTAGGAGATACGTACCGCATACAGGGAAAGCGGAAAAAATCATTCGATAAGTCATAAAGCGGACGAAAGTGTGTGTGGAGTGATCGTGACAGACGGTCATTGAAGAGCACTGTGATGTGAAACAAAGAGGACGATAGCTACAAAAGCCACCGCACAACTGAATGTACCATTCGTGAACCCTGCCAGCGCCAAAATAACACGAAGAAAGCTCGATAAGCAGGGTACTGCAGTCGAACTGGAATTCCAAAACTACTCATTACAGGAAAACGTGGTGCCGAAGCCTCAAAACCTAGACAGTGGAGTAGTGGAGGAAAGTAATTTTGGTTGGACGTGTCTTGTTTTATACTGTTTCCAGCTTTGGCACGAGTTAAGGCCCCTGACGGGGTTTGCTGGACTCACTGCTGCAGATACCAACTAGCAATCGTAATCCTAGCAAAAGGTCACCTGCTCCGATTTCTCCAATGAGACCCCTGCTTACGCTGGTTGCCTATTAAGAAAGTACACTGAGAGGAATAAAGTCAGGTGGATACCTGCTAATATCATGTGCGACCTCCTTTTTGCGTAGCGTAGAGCAACAGCCGTTGCTTAGGGATGCCCGAACAGAAGCTCACCGCGTTCAATCACATGATTAGCTGTCCTCTGTAATAAAGAAATTGAGTAAATGGGTCAAAGATAAACTTGAACCGATGTCATGTGACGTCCGCCACGATCAAATGCAACGAACAAAATGAGTTTCTTAAAATAAAAATGGGGGTAGCGTCTTTAACTAGTGATCAAAACGTCCTCGGTCCCAGTTTCGAAACCCACCACCGTGTAAGAGGAGTTGGAACGCCCTATCCCGACAATGTTAAATTTAATGAATTGTCTTCCCTGTATTTCAGTAATCCCTGTACTCATTGACATGAAACTTTTGCAGGACATTAAACGGTATGTTCTGAATCTACTGAAGTACAACAATTCCATTTCGGCCACTGCTTTTGGAAATACTATTTCCTAATTACACTGCTAAAATTTTGGGTACTTTTTTGTACGTTATCCTAAATAATATTAATTAAACACAAATTATGTTCTTCTTTTAGTTCAGTAGACCCAAGACATGTATGTTATTACTGCCTGAAAATTTGAGTACTTTACTCGAAGTGGTTTCCAAGATTTAGGGAAAAATGCAACAGAAAATTTAAATTTTCAGGAACTGTTTCTAAAGTTTAAAAAAGACTGTAACTCACTTAATATATGCTTAATTTTTATTTTTAGTCACTCAGAAGCACGCTGCACCATGCTGTATAGCATCTTCTTGAGCTTTTTCCAAGTTTTTTCTTCTTTTCTTCTTCCTGGACTCCTTAGTGGTCAACTGTGCTGCATACTATGCATTATCAATGCGAACCTTGTGCGTCCGTTCGAGGTCTCTGATGCTGTTTGCTCCAGGATTAATTCCCATATGCTGTAGCACTTTCACCCTACCAGTGATCAAATCATTAAAAGCAATAATAGCATCACCGCCCCCTCCCCCTTTAGTGTCTTCATTCCACCAAAAAGCGTCAATATAAGATTATTGAAAGACTTATTGGGTTTTTGAGTCTGACCATGCAGACACTTCTTCAGTAATTCAAGATTTGCCAGGTCTCTGCAAATAGGTTTTATGATATCTATGACTGCTGCTGGGATGGAATGTTTATGACTGCATGATCTGCTTGAGTACTGGGCACTGCGGTAACTGCGCCATTAATCAAGTCCAAGAGGGCAAAGGTGGTATACTGGTTTTTCACCAGTTGACAGTCTGTCGAAGAAGCTAGCCCATACTGCCTGCTTCATTTTCAACAAATCCTCAGTATTATTTCTAATGGCCATCCCATATACTGCTGCAGTTCATCAATCACTTTGTTTGTCAGTCTGCCTCTTATGGTTTTACCATCAGAAAGTTTCTTGTCTCTCAAACATTGTCTCAGCGTCCTCAACCTGATGCCCATCCTCTTCTGGACATGATAACACAGCAATCCACAGCCTTCTATATAAAAAAATTACCGATTTTATTAGATCATGAAGTATTTCACGTAAAAATTTTAACATCTACAACTGGTGTAAATTATATTTCAGCAAATACACTCCTGGAAATTGAAATAAGAACACCGTGAATTCATTGTCCCAGGAAGGGGAAACTTTATTGACACATTCCTGGGGTCAGATACATCACATGATCACACTGACAGAACCACAAGCACATAGACACAGGCAACAGAGCATGCACAATGTCGGCACTAGTACAGTGTATATCCACCTTTCGCAGCAATGCAGGCTGCTATTCTCCCATGGAGACGATCGTAGAGATGCTGGATGTAGTCCTGTGGAACGGCTTGCCATGCCATTTCCACCTGGCGCCTCAGTTGGACCAGCGTTCGTGCTGGACGTGCAGACCGCGTGAGACGACGCTTCATCCAGTCCCAAACATGCTCAATGGGGGACAGATCCGGAGATCTTGCTGGCCAGGATAGTTGACTTACACCTTCTAGAGCACGTTGGGTGGCACGGGATACATGCGGACGTGCATTGTCCTGTTGGAATAGCATGTTCCCTTGCCGGTCTAGGAATGGTAGAACGATGGGTTCGATGACGGTTTGGATGTACCGTGCACTATTCAGTGTCCCTTCGACGATCACCAGTGGTGTACGGCCAGTGTAGGAGATCGCTCCCCACACCATGATGCCGGGTGTTGGCCCTGTGTGCCTCGGTCGTATGCAGTCCTGATTGTGGCGCTCACCTGCACGGCACCAAACACGCATACGACCATCATTGGCACCAAGGCAGAAGCGACTCTCATCGCTGAAGACGACACGTCTCCATTCGTCCCTCCATTCACGCCTGTCGCGACACCACTGGAGGCGGGCTGCACGATGTTGGGGCGTGAGCGGAAGACGGCCTTACGGTGTGCGGGACCGTAGCCCAGCTTCATGGAGACGGTTGCGAATGGTCCTCGCCGATACCCCAGGAGCAACAGTGTCCCTAATTTGCTGGGAAGTGGCGGTGCGGTCCCCTACGGCACTGCGTAGGATCCTTCGGTCTTGGCGTGCATCCGTGCGTCGCTGCGGTCCGGTCCCAGGTCGACGGGCACGTGCACCTTCCGCCGACCACTGGCGACCACATCGATGTACTGTGGAGACCTCACGCCCCATGTGTTGAGCAATTCGGCGGTACGTCCACCCGGCCTCCCGCATGCCCACTATACGCCCTCGCTCAAAGTCCGTCAACTGCACATACGGTTCACGTCCACGCTGTCGCGGCATGCTACCAGTGTTAAAGACTGCGATGGAGCTCCGTATGCCACGGCAAACTGGCTGACACTGACGGCGGCGGTGCACAAATGCTGCGCAGCTAGCGCCATTCGACGGCCAACACCGCGGTTCCTGGTGTGTCTGCTGTGCCGTGCGTGTGATCATTGCTTGTACAGCCCTCTCGCAGTGTCCGGAGCAAGTATGGTGGGTCTGACACACCGGTGTCAATGTGTTCTTTTTTCCATTTCCAGGAGTGTAAAATAAAATACTTCCCATGTGAGTTTATAAGTGATAATCCTAAAATGCGCAAAAAATTCCATTCTAACTCCGCTTAAATTTCGATTAATAATCAGCATTCATGGCAGAAAACTTCCGGCATAAGAAGTCACCCTCATTCTGCCAGCGGCTTTGTCAAAGGGGGCGGAGGAGAGGACCGAGGTTCAGGGTCCTTCGGGTGGGAAACTGCCCCTAAATGTGGAAGAATCAGCGATGATCAATGGCATGAGAATGCAGAAGGCAATGGAAACCACGGCATTAGACACACATAACGTATATCCACAAGATATGTGGCAAGTAATTGCAAAAGTTTTATCATGATCTCTCCATTGGCAAAAGATTCTGGAATAGTCCCCCATTCGGTATCTGGGAGGCGACTGCCAAAGGTCAGGTGACCCTGAGAAAAAGAATGAATAACCAACGACAGGATAACGTTCTAGGAGTTGGGGCGTCGAATATCAGAAGTTTGACTGTGGTAGAGAAGCCAGAAAATCTGAAAAGGGAAATGCAAAGGCTCGATCTAGATATAGCAGGGATCAGTGAAGTGAAATGGAAAGAAGACAAGGATTTCTGGTCAGATGAGTATAGGGTAATATCAACAGCACCAGGAAATGGTATAACGGGAATAGCATTCGTTATGAATAGGAAGGTAGGGCAGAGGGTGTGTTACTGTTCACAGTTCAGGGAGAGGGTTCTTATCAGAATCGACGACAAACCTACACCGACAACGATGGTTCCTGTATACATGCCGCCGTCGTAAGCTGAAGATGGGGAGATAGAGAAAGTATATGAGGATATTGAAATGGTAATACTGTACGTGAAGGGAGACGAAAATCTAATAGTCATGGGGGACTGGAATGCCTTTGTAGGGGGAGGAGTATAAACAAAAGGCTACAGTAGAATATGGGCTTGGGACAAAGAATGTGAGAGGAGATAGATTAATTGAGCTCTGAAACAAATTTCAGCTATTAATAGCGAATACTCTGTTCAAGAATCGCAAGAGGAGGAGGTATATTTCGAAAAGGCCGAGTGATACGGGAAAGCTTCAGTTAGATTACAGCATGATCAGACAGAGATTCCGAAATCAGGTACTGGACTGTAAATTGTACCCAGAAGCTTTCATGGACACAGATCACAATGTAGTAGTGATGATGAGTAGGTTAGTCAGGAAGGATCAATAGGCAAATAAGTGTGATACGGAAGCCCTAAGGAATGATGACATACACTTGAAATTCTCTAAGGCTATAGATACAGCAATAAGGAATCGCTCAGTAGACAGTACGGTAGAAGAGGAATGGACAGCTCTTAAAAGGGCAGTCACAAAACTTGGAAAGAAAAACGTAAGTACAAAAAAGGTACTGCGAAGAAACTATGGGTAATAGAAGAAATATTTCAGTCGATTGATGAAAGAAGGAAGTTCAAGAAGGTTCAGGAAAATTCGAGAATACAGAAACGCGAATCACTGAGGATTGAAATGAATAGGAAGTGCAGGAAAGCTACGACGAAATGGCTGCATGAAAAATGTGAAGCAATCTAAAAACAAATGACTTTCGGGAGGACTGACTTAGCATACAGGAAATTAAATGCGAGGGTGGTAACATTAGGACTGCCACGGGAATTCCACTGTTAAATGCAGAGGAGAGAACGGGCAGATGGAAGGAGTACATTGAAAGCCTCTAGCAGGGGGAAGATTTGTCTGATGTGACAGAAGAAGAAACAGGAGTCGATTTGGAAGAGATCAGAGATATAGTATTAGAATCAGACTTTAAGAGAGCTTTGGAGGACTTAAGATCAAATAAGGCAGAAGGGATCGAGAACATCCCATCAGAATTTTTAAAATCGTTAGGTGAAGCAGCAACAAAACGACTATTCACGTTGCTGTGTAGAATGTATGAGCCTGGCGACGTACCATCTGACTTTCGGAAAAAATATCATCCACACAATACCCAAGACTGCCAGATCTGACAAATTATCTCACAATCAGCTTAACAGCTCATGCATACAACTTGCTGACAAGAATAATGAGTCTAATGAGTACAGAATATGGATTGAGAGTAAATCGAGGAGATACGAAAGTATCGTAATTAGAAGCAGCAGAAATGAGAACAGCGGCAAATTTAACATTCGGATTGATGGTCATGAAGTATATGAAGTTGAACAATTCTACTCGGTAGGTAGCAAAATAAGAAATGACGGACGGAACAAGGAGGACGTCAAATGCAGACTAGCACTGGCAAAAGGACATTCCTGGCTAAGAGAAGTTTAGTAGTGTCAAACATAGTTCTTCATTTGAAGAAGAAATTTCTGTGAATGTACGTCTGGAGCACAGCATTTTATGATAGTGAAACGTGGGCTGTGGGAAAAGCGGAACAGAAGGAAATCGAAGCATTTGAGATGTGGTGCTACAGACGAATGTTGAAAATTAAGTGGACTAGTAAGGTAAGGAATGAGGATGTCATGCGTAGAACATGTGGGAAACACTGACAAGGAGAAGGGACAGGATGATAGGACATCTGTTAAGACACGAGGAAGTCAACAAGTCGTTCAAAGTCGCCTGAAGAAACAAAAGAATATGCATCTATAGCCGTCCATGACTGCGAAAGCGTTGCTTATGCAGGATTTTGTTCACGAAATCACCCCTCCATTATATACCATAAATGTACGATGGGATACATGTCGGGAAATCTCTGGGGGAGGGGAGATGGAGGGGGAAAATCGGTCTCTCGAATTCTCCAAAATGTTGTTCAATCCATTCGCGAATTGTGGCCCGGTAACGTCGTTGTTTGGGAATAGAGGACTCTGTCCATTCCAAGTAAACACAAAGCCCACACCTTCATAGAGCCACCACAAACTTGCACAGTTCCTTCTTGACAACGTGAGTCAGTGGCTTCGTGGGTCCTGCGCCACATTCTAACGCTACCACCAGCCCTTAACAACTGAAATAGGGTCCCAGGGCCACAATTTTCCAGTCGTGTAGGATCCAACAGATGCGGTCACGAGCTGGTGTTAGTAAAAGGCACTTGTGTCGACTGTGCTATAGCTGATTAACGCCAAGTTTCGCCTCACTGTCCTAACGCATACGTTCATCGTACGTTCCACTTTGATTTCTGTGATTATTTCACGCAGTGTTGCATGCCTGTTAGCAATGACAGCTCTACGTAAACGTCGCTGCTCTAGGTCGCTACGTGAAGGCCGTCGCCCACTGCGTTGTCCGAGGTGAGGCGTAATGCCTGAGATTTGGTATTCCCGGCACACTCTTGACACTGTGAATCGCGGAATACAGGATTTCCTAACGATTTCAGAAATGGGACGTACCATGTGCCTAGCTCCAAGAATCATTCCGCGATCAACGACTGTTAATTCCCGTCGTGCGGTCATAATCTCGTCAGAAACCTTTTCACATGGCTCACCTGAGCATAAATGACAGACTCGACAATGCAGTGCCATTTTATGCCTAGTATAGTCGACACTACCGCCATCTGCACATCTGTATATCCCTATCCATGAATTTTGTTACCTTAGTGTGTACCGAAGGTAACCAGGAGTACTATGCCAGTTGGAAACTGTTACATACGTCTGGGCTGCAACAGTGTAAAGAAGTGAAGTACGGAGTAGAAGGGAATCAAAGATGTGCTACAGAATGAAGCTGAGAATTAGGTGGACTGATAAGAAATGAAGATGTCCTCCGCAGAATGGGCGAGGAAGCGGATATGTGGAAAACGGTAAAAAAAGGGACAGTTTGAAAGAACGTCTCTTAAAACATGAAGGAATAACTTCCCTGGCACTTGAAGGAGCTGTAGAGAGCGACAACATTAGGTGAAGACGGAGAATGTAACATATCTAAGAAATAATCGAGGGGGTGGGATGTAATTGCTATTCCGGGATAAAGGGTCTGGCGCGGACGGCGACGCACTCCAAGTGATTGCTTCCAGCTGTGTCGCAGCCTTCACGCCAAGGAGCTGTCGATGGTAAGGCATCGCCTTGGGCGTGTTCGCGCCGTTTGTTGTGTGATTTGTTTCATCGTTTCAGGTGGGCTCCCTTAAAAGCTGCCCTATATGGTTCAACCAGAGTCGCGAGAACCAAACAACCTAGTTTATCCGTTGGCCTGAAACAATGCCGGAGTACCTGTACTAAAGACAAGTTCCCAATAAACAGTAGTTTCGGAGTGAAACGACTGACAAGTAACATCTCGATAAAGCAACAAACTCATCTATGTCTGTGTGTGTTGTTGGTGGTGGTGGTGGTTAGTGTTTAACGTCCCGTCGACAACGAGCTCATTAGAGACGGAGCGCAAGCTCGGGTTAGGGAAGGATTGGGAAGGAAATCGGCCGTGCCCTTTCAAAGGAACCATCCCGGGATTTGCCTGAAACGATTTAGGGAAATCACGGAAAACCTAAATCAGGATGGCTGGAGACGGGATTGAACCGTCGTCCTCCCAAATGCGAGTCCAGTGTGCTAACCACTGCGCCACCTCGCTCGGTGTGTGTTGGCGTTCGGGATGGTGTGGTTTCACACCAATCAATGTCGGCCCTGGACTTGTATTAATCAGCTTTTACAGCTATTAAAAAAACACATTATGATAAAATATTATTTTTCAGCCATCAACTGCAAATGTATTTTTAATACGCTTTACTGATTTCCACAAATTAATTTGTCATCTTCAGAAGCTTAGTAATGGTTTAGCAGATGTCAGTATCTTCATATTAGAAGCATAATGCTATGATATACACAGAAATGTACACATTGTATGTAATTATTGTAAACACAGATCGACAGTTTACGGTAATTGAATCACATCGATGTATATATGAAACTGTTAAGCTTGACATGTTGTGTTTCTAAGAAGATATTTACATTTGCTGAAACAATGATAAGCTTCTGAAGATGTCGAAACCGGTAAAGATCATTAAAAATATTTTTGCAACTGACGACTGAATTTTATTTTAAAAATTACATGAAATAGTTGCTGGAAATAACACCCATGGAGAAACAGCAGAATTTGATGTGTTAATACTAATAGTAATACTAATACTACTACTACTAATAATAATAACAATAAATAGATATTGTGTTCATATTTTCCATATTACTGGCGAAGAATATCAATTAACTCATAGTTGTAATTATAAATGCTCCATAATATTGTTTAACACCGGTTTCGATTGAGTAGGCGTCATGAATTGCACTACAAAAAACTAAAAAAAGAACAAAAACCTGTAGACATGTGACAACATTATATTAACAAACTAAATAAATAGTGAACTAACACATAACATTTAGAAGTGATGTTTTAAATATTTATTGTCATTTGGCTGGCTCAAAGCATACCGGAAGTAAACAGCTCAATGAGGCTCTAATTGTAAGTCTGAGTGGGGCTAGTTATTCTAACGTTTTAGACAGCTAGGCGTGGCCGTAACGTAAAATAACATAAAAGAGAGTTTTAAACAGTGTAATACAGTATAGAATTACTTTATAACGATTAAAAAGTGTTTTAAAAGATTTGTTACGTGTACTGTTGTCCAAGACAATGGCAAATAATCAGCTGACAAAACTCCGAAGACAAGATCCGTGAGTTGTTTTTGTTGGGTTGCAGATAAAGTCAACAACGTACTTAGTTAAAGCAGATAGCATCGACTGATTGCAACGGGTGTTACGTCTTTACTGGCTGTGCTACGTAGTGTTACTTAGTCATTACTTGCGTAGTACTCAACGATGCAGTTTGGTATTGCAGACAAGCCAGTGAATTTCCTCGTGGGCGAAGCTGGTGTCGGTTGTTACGCAACCACCGTTGCTGAACGTGGAATGTTGTTGGGGGACCGATAGTATGTTACTGAAGATAGCGGAAAGCTGATTATCATAAATGTCTGAATATATTCTATGAATATAAGGTACAATAAAACGAATATTCATATCAAGACAATCAAATACTTTGTCTCATCTCGACACTTTAGCGTCTTTTTCCCTCAACGTGCAAATATGGACAGTCGCAGGACGCAATGACTTACTATAGTGCATTCTTTCTGTGTGACCTACAACTCCCAGCCGGCAACGGTGGCTGAGCGGTTCTAGGCGCTTCAGTCCAGAACCGCGCGACTGCTACGGTCGCAGGTTCAAATCCTGCCTCGGACATGGATGTGTGTGATGTCCTTAGGTTAGTTAGGTTTAAGTAGTTCTAAGTTCTAGGGGACTGATGATCTCAGATGTTAAGTCCCATAGTGCTCAGAGCCATTTTATAACTCCCTGTAGCAGAGATTCGAACAATGGGACGAAACTGTTATCGAATTTATTTACGATAACATATCTAATTTCTCTTAAGCTCATTCATATTCGGAACAAATTTATCTATATAGATTCGCGGAAAGAAATATCTTCGTACTGTGACAAAGGACTTCTCTCAAGATTTAATTATCACATTTAAGGAAGCGGTTTGCAAACTTTCTCATTTTCAGTAATTGTAGGACGATTCTAAAACCATGATTTTGATATGAAACGTTTCGTCATCACAATACTCAGCACCTATCACGAGAATGAAGTTTCGATTTATTGTACTGATTATACAACTAAAGTCTCAGCTTTGAAGGGGACCCAAAAGATTTTAAACAAAATGCTTCCTCAGCTTGTAGTACAGAATGTCTATACCAGCTTCAGCTACTTCTTTTTTTCTTCACTACTTCTTTCTTTATCGTTGATTTTTCTTGAAATATTCGATGAAAACGAAAACAGCATGGAAAATTAGTTTTTCTGGCTGAAAGTAGATAGAGATAACAAAGCCATATAATTAGGTTAAACCCTGAAAAGGTACATGTTAAAAATGCACTGTGAAAGCCATAAAACTGTTCATTGCCTTGCCTTATGCTGTTATTGCAGATAACAGTAAACAATTATACAGTCATGTACTTAGGCAGCGAGACAAACGTTACAGTGCGTCCGTTGCGGTTCAAATGGTTCAAATGGCTCTGAGCACTATGCGACTTAACTTCTGAGGTCATCAGTCGCCTAGAACTTAGAACTAATTAAACCTAACTAACCTAAGGACATCACACACATCCATGCCCGAGGCAGGATTCGAACCTGCGACCGTAGCTGTCCCGCGGTTCCGGACTGAGCGCCTAGAAGTCCGTTGCGGGTCGTACACGGTAACGAATATGCTGTGAATTATGAGCTGCTACCGATAATGCGTTATTCGTACCACAGGCGCACACCATTGTGCAGTTCCGAGGGTAATATTTAATTACATCGCTTGCTCGGATAAATTCTAGGGTCCGATTCCACTTTCGGGTTTGTGCAATGACGTCATACAAGAGGCAACAAGGCAAACGAGAAAGACAGGCCGTGGGCGTACGACAGGCGCACGCCATTGTACTGTTCCGAGGGTAATATTTAATTACGTCAGAGGTTCAGATAAATTCTAGTGTCCGATTCCACTCTCGCGTTTGAGTAATGACGTCATAACAGAGGCAACGAGGCCCACGGGAAAGACCTGCCGTAGCGCGTACGTCACAGCACCTGACACTGCAGGTCTTACAAGCGCAAACAGCCGTGACCAGCGGGAAGCGAGTCACTATTTCAGACGAGTTAAATAGTTTTTGATTGCGTGTTTAAATACATGCAAGTTCTCGACAGTACACGACAAAAATTAAGGTTTTTAGTGGGTACCTTTTCAATTAGAAACTGATTTCTCGAGAGCCCTGCACAGAGCCAAAATTTCGCGAAGTGTGGCGCACAAGCCGACTCGAGGCCCTCGAGAAAGACAGGTCGCGGCGCCTACGTCACGAAGGTAGTCCTGAACTCGTTCGCTCGCTCAGCTCAGCAGACAAAATGCGTTTCTAAACCTGTTCACTCGCAGCTGGGAGCGTAAGTACTAACGAGAATTGCATCTTCCACTGGAATCTGCTATTATAAAGTGTAATTATTAACAACTCTACAGCAACATTTAGTTTAAGATCAATATTCGATATAAATGGTATAACGGATTGTTTATAGAATTTAGTCTCTTCTGCTTAACAGCACTCATTACATGCTGGAAGTGATGTCTTATGCAACTGATAATCATTTTAGCATGATTTGATTTTATTGTGCGCCGGTACAGCCGTAACAAATTATAAGTAGGCCCATCGACTTCCCGTCATTATAGGACTAATAACAGTAGGATTGAATAATAGCAGATCCCAGTACAAGATTCAGTTTTAGTTTGTACGGACACGCCTAGTTACGAGTTAACAGGTGTAGAAACGTAGTTTGTCTGCTGATTTGAGCGAGCGAGCGGGCGCAAGACTACCTTCGTGACGTACGCACCGCGGCCTATCTTTCTCGCAATGCCTCGAGCCGACTAGTGTGACGTCACAAGTTCGTTTCAGGGGCCGAATATCTCTTTGACCCCAAGAGGCAAGGATGCCACAAATAGGCAATCTTTGCTAGCAGCCCACAGATATATATTACTAAACTGGCAACGGGGCATCTTTTATGAAGCCTAACGTTTCGTGCGGTAAGATGGCGGCGTCAGGAAATTCGTATATGGTACTACTACGATTTTCTGAAACGAAATGACTCTGTAAGCTTTACGAGGTGGTCTAAACAAAATCTGTGGTTGAAGAAATATTTGCGTACTAGTTGAGTTCAACATATACATTGTAGCATCGTGTTATAAGAACATCAAGTTCCATATACACACGTTTAAAGCATTGAGACATGTTCCTTTCCTTTTAACTTCTGTCTGCTCTACACAAACATTACAGCTAAATACCACGCATGTGTTGACCATTATGTCAAAACTATAAAGTTAACGTGGTTATATTAGTTTATACCGATTCTTTACGGCTGTTTTATCAGTAAAGAAACAGATGTATGCACGTCCTTTGCTCTAGCCGCCACACTGCGATTTTAAAGTGCTATCACCAATAACACCAATGATACTGTATACGGTACTGTCAGTCTAGTAATGTATGTCTGTGAAGCAGCGGATGATACTGCTAAACAAAGGAATGTAGCATACGATAAAAGTGCAATCACAGTTCACGTGATTGTTTACTTAAAGACGAATTACATAGAAATACATTGAAGACAACTGATATAAATAAGAAGAAAAAAATAGAAATATATATTTGCGAAATAAATTTCTGTCATAATTTATGTGAGTAAGAAAGGCACAGAGATTCTGTAAATTCCATTACAGTATAGCGTATGGTGAAGTCTTAATATTATAAAATAGCGATAATTTAATATAATTATAATAATTGAATCTAACGGAACTGCAGGGAGAAAGTGGAAGCTTTGGAGAGGAGAAACTAAAATGTAACACAACAAGGAGAAAATAAAATAAAGAATAACGTACGTTAAACAGTTGCATGAAATATGGGAAAACCAATGCAGAAATTCTAAACAAGCAAGTACCCAAAACACGAAAATTTACAAAAAGTAACAAATATTGCCATCGACAAAGACTTGCCCGATATACGTTAATTTTAATTACCAATTACGAAATTAGTTATTTTTTCGCAGCAGTTCAGAGAGCAATTACATTCCATTGTACACACCTGCTGCAGAAACGACATAAATAATGGGCCGTGCAATTGCTGGAATCAGAACTGTAGTTGAAACTTCCTGGCAGATTAAAACTGTGTGCCCGACCGAGACTCGAACTCGGGACCTTTGCCTCTGGCGGGCAAGTGCTCTACCAACTGAGCTACCGAAGCACGACTCACGCCTGGTACTCACAGCTTTACTTCTGCCAGTTTTAATCTGCCAGGAAGTTTCATATCAGCACACACTCCGCTGCAGAGTGAAAATCTCATTCTGGAAACCTCCCCCAGGCTGTGGCTAAGCCGTGTCTCCGCAATATCCTTTCTTTCAGCAGTGCTAGTTCTGCAAGGTTCGCAGGAGAGCTTCTGTAAAGTTTTTAAGGTAGGAGACGAGGTACTGGCAGAAGTAAAGCTGTGAGTACCGTGCGTGAGTCGTGCTTCGGTAGCTCAGTTGGTAGAGCACTTGCCCGCGAAAGGCAAAGGTCCCGAGTTCGAGTCTCGGTCGGGCACACAGTTTTAATCTGCCAGGAAGTTTCATATCAGCGCACACTCCGCTGCAGAGTGAAAATCTCATTCTGGAAACCTCCCCCAGGCTGTGGCTAAGCCATGTCTCCGCAATATCCTTTCATTCAGGAGTGCTAGTTCTGCAAGGTTTGCAGGAGAGCTTCTGTAAAGTTTGGAAGGTAGGAGACGAGGTACTGGCAGAAGTAAAGCTGTGAGTACTGGGCGTGAGTCGTGCTTCGGTAGCTCAGTTGGTAGAGCACTTGCCTGCGAAAGGCAAAGGTCCCGAGTTCGAGTCTCGGTCGGGCACACAGTTTTAATCTGCCAGGAAGTTTCATATCAGCGCACACTCCGCTGCAGAATGAAAATCTCATTCTGGAAACCCCCCCCAGGCTGTGGCTAAGCCGTGTCTCCGCAATATCCTTTCTTTCAGGAGTGCTAGTTCTGCAAGGTTCGCAGGAGAGCTTCTGTAAAGTTTGGAAGGTAGGAGACGAGGTACTGGCAGAAATAAAGCTGTGAGTACCGGGCGTGAGTCGTGCTTCGGTAGCTCAGTTGGTAGCCCACTTGCCCGCGAAAGGCAAAGGTCCCGAGTTCGAGTCTCGGTCGGGCACACAGTTTTAATCTGCCAGGAAGTTTCATATCAGCGCACACTCCGCTGCAGAGTGAAAATCTCATTCTGAGAACTGTAGTTACCGATTCCAGTCATAAAATGGTTCATAATTTTGAACATGTTTGTGCCAAGTATGTGAACTCGGTTTTTGTAGGATTTCTAGAGTTCTCATTCATCACTAAACTTCTGAGAAAAAGTAACAAATATTGTTGCTACCGATTCCGAGTTTTATTTTCTTTTTCATAATAGTGAAGAGAGTAATACCGAATGTAGAAATCCTATAACACAGAAGTGCAGACACTCAATGAGAAACGGTCTACATAACGAACCGTGGAACAGATACAATTGGTAACTTATATTAACCTATACAGGTCACTTCTAGTCACCAATTTCAGTATTTGTTACTTTTTCACAATAGTTGGGAGAGCAATGACAAATACAGAAATCTTATTACACAAGTACCGAAAAAAACTAACTAAATAATGAACCACAGAATGGTTGGAATCGGTAACTAGAACTGACATCTTATGTAGCTTAATTACAGTTACCGATTCCAATATTTATTACTTTTAGTGAAGTTTCGTTACTTGTGTCCTGGCTTTTCTCCACATTTCATGCTACGGTTCTTTTTAAATTTGATATATGTTGTTATTTCATTTTCCCGTTGGTGTGTTACATTTTAGTTTCTTCCCGCCAAAACCCCGCACTTTTCCGGGGTAGTCCCTTTAGATTCAATATGTACTCCTAAGAATTAATGCTATTTTACAATACTACGACTTCAGCACGCTCTGTACTGTAATGGCGTTTAAAGGTTCTCTCTGCTTTTCTTACTCACATAAATTGCGATAGTAATTTATTTCCCGTATTTCGTTCTTACCTATTTTCGTTACATTCATCTCTTTTCGATATAGTTCGTGGCTAAGTAATTAATCAAATGAACTGTAATTAATTTTATCATACGCTACATTCATTTGTTTACGAAAAAAGTTGCACTCAAAGATTCTCTCTATGTAGCGACTTTGCCTTGGGCATGACGTCAGTGCTCAAAGCTGACGGGTGAAATCGGACACTAGAATTGACCCGCAGGTTCCATCTTGATGGTCGATCGTTAGTAGCTTAAGCATTTTATCACTGACAGCAATTGTACTACAGGTGATACGAAAATCGTCTTAGCCCGGTCTTGTTTATTTCATTGACGTAGTAACTCATAGAAGATATTAACATCATGCCAACTCGGCGCTGTTTTTCTGTCTCTGTTCCGTTAATATTCAGTTGCGAAATAGTATGTAATTAATTCACGAAGTATAAACTCAATTAATCTGCACTATCAGTTTAGAGGTATGTTTTGGCTTGAATATATTATTTATCACAGTTCTGTCATAAATACGATGACACTCCACATTAACGTTGCATTTGAAGTAATTTATAGCGTTCAGTGACATTAGTATTAGTACTGCTCTTCGACCATAGATACCAGTAGACTGGCCTTGCTGTGCAGAAGCTATGGGGCTAGTGTGGCTCCAACATAAACCACGTGACTGTTGGCAAAACGTGGCAGGATTTCAAATCAGCGGTCTGCCATCCTATGTTTGTATCGGATTTTCCCCACATTTCTCAATTGACTGCCAAACGCTTCCAACAAAAACTACTTTTTTATTTGTGAAAAATTATGCCAGAACTACATTTGACCTGGATTTGTTCAAAGTACCATTTATAAAATCTAACAAATACATCGAACGCCACTCTGGCGGGCAGCGGGACGAAATTACTATAAACTATCAATTATAGTAAAATCTCGTTAAAATTCTTTTAAACAGTAAGAGTGGGCTAGTGTCAAAACTTTAAACATTGTATTCGCCACGTTTCGAGCTCTTAGTCACTTATAAAAGAAAATGGGCTATAGGAATGATGTCAACTATAGGTGTCAAAATTGTTTACTTTAGGAGCAGGTCCATTTTAGAGTATCAATTTCAGGTGCACTTCAAAGGTTCAGTTCCCACTATTTTTACAAAAGTTAAAACTATCAGTTAAAAAATAAATGATATTTTAGATGAAAGGTGAGACTTTGCAGTTTCATAAAATAATTTTGGAGCCTAGGTTTAAAAATGACAGACACTGTAAATACAAATTATAGATATACATTGTAAATAATAACTAACCTATCAAAACACTTCTCCGCGAAGTGCTTCGAGCAAAGGCGCGTATGTGCAAATGGCTTAAAGTTTTTCCGTTTCAGGGCCTGTATCCAAAGCTGCCTTCGGTTTTCATCCTTACGGAACCTATGAGTAGGAACGGGAAACGATTATACTTACTTCTGTAACCGAATTATCACAGATATTTTCCAAAATGTAATATGAGTCTGACTTTACAGGCATCACTTTCAACACTTTCATTTACGTGATACTCTATTTCAAGTGTAAAAAATATATAAAAGTCACTTCAGCAGATTTCAATAAACGCATCTGCACTATCATAGAAACACTTACACGTGAAATGTAATGCCATTTCCCCGACAAAAAGCTGAGTACAGCCATAAGCGCAACACGAAACAACCATGTTTTGCCAACATTCACGTGACTTCAGCCCAGAGATGTTGGAGCCACGAAAATGACGTCAGGGCCAGTCTATTATATTTATGGTCGAAGGTACTGCTTAAGTTTCACTTAGGTAGCAAAGATTATCTATGTCTGGTTCTTTACGAACTGTTACTTGAATGTATATTTCACCTTTAACTTTATATTTATTCGTTCCAGAAGTAATCTAAATTTCATTTAGGCTTGAAATATTTTCTAACTATCATTTTCACTTAACTGTGGTGAAATAATGCTGACACGATCTCAAGACGTAATCAATAATTAAGAGATGTTACTACCTCGTATCAGCTTTTGCGATATGCGTTAAAAGACACTTCAACATTGAAAAACTTCACTTTATTCAAAAGAATTTGTTTTCGCCATCAATAATTCACAATGTTAATCTTACAGTTGGCGTCCAAATTCTTCAGAATGTTTTCGTTCACTTTTTATAACATTAATACAAAGTATTACAGAAATCTCTAATAGAGCTACGTCTCAAACATTAACGACCTATATTTACAGGTTCCTACTGTTCGTGGCCGAATCTGAACAAGGGCTAAATACATATTTTAATCAACGACAATTAAAATTACAAATTTTTGTCATCATTATTAATGTATGGTCGGGCGAGTTGCTTCAGGATGTCTTCTTTGGAAAATAACTGTCGATCGGACGCCAATGTAGCCCAGCGATGATGGCTGCATCATGACGGACGGAAGACTGATCTTTCCACCACTACAACATATCGTGTGGCGGAGGTAGATCAATGGAACAGTCTATAAACTAATGTATCATCACAATATATACTGCCACTAAATGATCTGTGGCCCAAACAGGATTTTCATAAGCTAATTGTTCATGATGTTCTAGCGATCTTCAGTACGAAGACTTTTTTTCAGCTCTCCTCAGTATTGCAACCTGTGCAAGTCTCATCATCTCTACCTAACTACCGCAACCTACTTCAATTTCAACTTGCTTACTGTAATCAGGATTTCGTCTATCTCATCAGTTCTTATCTCCCTCTTACGCCATACCATCCTCCGCCTCAAAATTGAGGATTATTTGCTGCCTCAGGTTGTATCCTACCAACGAATCTTATTTTTAGTCAAGTAGTGTCATAAACCACTTTTCCGTCAATTCGATTCACTCTGCCTCCTCATTACTCATCCGAAATCTGCGTCATTTTTCTGCAGCAATCGTTTCAAAAATTTCTACTATTGTCAGAACTGTTCCACTTCCATATAAGTCTACGCTCCAGACGTTCCAGACTTCTTAAGACTTTAATTTATATATAATTCTAACAACTTCATTTTTACGGAATCGTTTTTGTATTCACTGAAAGAATGAATTTTTATTGACTCCATACTTTAGACATCGTGAGCTATTTTGCTACTCATACATTAACGTCATCTACTTTTAGCGTTTTATTTCCTACTTGATTGCCTTCAGCATCTTGAGACTTAGTTCGAATACATTCCATTACCATTGTTGATGTTCATAATATAACCACCTTTTAAGACGTGATTAATTGTGTCTAACAGCTTCTCAAAGTCCTTTTCCACATTTAGACATTTAGAATGACATTTACAATGTCCTCGCCAAATCTTATAGGTTTTCTATCTTATTATTTTTATTCCGTTTCCAAATTTACCCTTAGTTTATTTTACTGCTTGCTAAGCTCACAGACTGCATAACGTCAGGGAAAAATTACAACTATACCTCTCTTTCTCCTCAACTACTACTCCCTTTCATGCGTTTCATGGCTGTTATAACTGCTGGTGCTGGTTTTCTTCCCTGTTAGCTTCATAATTTCAAAACGTGTATTCGAGTGAACGCTCTAAATAGCTATCATCCAAAATAAATAGTAGGTTCAATATGATGTTTCGTGTTCCTACGTTTCTCGGGAAACCATAGTGATCTTCCCCGATATTGGCATCTGCCAGTTTTTCCATTTTTTAGAAATAATTCGTGGCCATGGTTTGCAAACAAGACTTATTAAACTTTGGTAATACTCGCACCAGTCAGGATCTGTCATCTTTGGAGTTGTAAGTGTAACATTTTTCTTGAAGTCTGAGAGTACTTCAGTTATATCATATGCCTTACGCAGTAGATGTAATAATTCCACCATGATGTGTTCCCCCATAAATCCCAATAATTTAGAGGAATTGTCGTATACTACGGGTGCCTTTTTTAGACTTAGGTCTTTTGGCGTTCTGTTGAATTATTCTAGCAGTATTGTAACCATGCCATCTTCAACTGCTACCTTTTCTCTTCCTATGATATTAGTACAAATTTGTTTCCGTTGTAAAGCCCTTCGACATATTCCCTCCCATTTTCTCTTAGCAGTTACTTGCCAAATCAGTCTGTAATATTGATACAGTTGCTTCTCTTTTCTCCCAACGTGTCTTTAATTAGGCAACCTCTGTCTTTCGGCGAGTCGTCCATGCTTCTACAGTTTTGAATTTATTCTCTTATTTTTTCTGCTTATCAATTTTGTACTGTCAGTCTTATTTGTAGAAGTCTTTCTTTCTTTTTGTCGCCGTCATTTACTACGCTTTTGTATTTCGTTCTTCAACAATTAAATTCAACACATCATGTGTCATCCAAGGATTTCTACTGCTCCCTTTCTTTATAACTATTTGATCCTCAATAGTCCTCACAATTTAATGTCCCGTACGTTTCTATTATTTTTCTTTTGTATCTCTTCGAGCTGCTTCAGTCAATCGTTGCCTAATGCTCCCTTTGAAACTGTCAATAGCGCCTGATTCTTGTAACTTACCTGGGTTCCATTTGATTAATTTCTTGCCTTTCTGCAATTTCTTCACTTTGAATCTTCAGTTCATATCCAAGAAATCATTGCGTGAATCTAGATCTGTCCTTGAAAATCTTTTGTGGTTTAAAACATGGTTTCTAAATTTCTGTCTTTCCATTATGTAATCTCTCTGAAACCTCACTTTGTCTCCAGGTCTCTTACACGATAACAACCTTAGTCATGATCATTAAACCAAATTATAGCAGTGAATTACTGTCTGCAAAATTCTACCAGATAACTTTCCCTTTCAGTCCTTCCCTTCAAAGCCGGCCGTGGTGGCCGAGCGGTTCTAGGCGCTACAGTCTGGAACCGCGCGACCGCTACGGACGCAGGTTCGAATCCTGCCTCGGGCATGGATGTTTGTGATGTTCTTAGGTTAGTTAGGTTTAAGTAGTTCTAAGTTCTAGGGCACTGATAACCTCAGAAGTTAAGTCCCATAGTGCTCAGAGCCATTTGAACCAACCTTCCCATCAAAAATGGTTCAAATGGCTCTGAGCACTATGGGACTTAACATATGAGGTCATCAGTCCCCTACAACGTAGAACTACTTAAACCTAACCAACCTAAGGACATCACACACATCCATGCCAGAGGCAGGATTCGAACCTGCGACCGTAGCGGTGGCGCGGTTCGACTGAAGTGACTAGAATCACTCAGCCACAACGGCCGGCATTCCTTCCCTCCACTCCTTATTTTTGCTTCTATTTTTCTTTTTCTTCCTTTCTCTACTATCGAATTCCAGTGAACCAATCAAATTTTCGTCGTCAGTAGCGACCTGAATCAATTGTTTGAGCTTATAATACATGATTTCAACCTCTTTATTATCCGTGGGGCTGCAAGAGATTTCAACTTCTGATGCTGAGGTAGGTGTTGGCTAAAGCAATACACGTTACGAAAATTAACAAAATATAATGCCTATTCAGAACATATTGTGCTGAGTAAATGTTGTTCACAGTATGAATGGCTTGTAATACTCGTAACACGGATTGTTCTGAGTGATACGTGCCTCGTATTTCCTTAGGTAGAGTCATTTTCTTAAATCATTACAAATGAAATGCAAAGTCACGAAACGTCATAATTGCGAAACACCAAAATATAAGTTCGGGTGCAATTTATACAACGAAGAGATACAGCACAGGAGCGTAGGTATAGTACAAGTACAATCATAGCAGAAAATCGCATTGCAGTGAATTTTTCGAAACGACATATTTCTTCATCAAAAAGAGATGTGGAGGACAGATACACGAAATAAGAGAAACATGATGAAAAAGAGTTCCACTAGGTCCAAACTGTTTTTTATATGATACATACGTTTGTCGCCCATCTTTAGAATTTATGCCTATCATTATGCATACATCAGTCACCACATACATGAGTTACACACACCAGACTGTCTCTCATCTACTGCTCTAAAACCGCTACAGCTGTTTTTATTGCAATTTATGGCCTCCAACTGGGATCGATACTGTTTTCAGCCGAAGCTATTCTTCTAAAGCAAGCAAGGATCCCATGTGTGTTGCAAACGAAATATTCTACTAAGTCGTACTGAATATGTGTTGTAGAAGGCATATTCTTTCCAACAATATATTGAAGCCACTCTTGAGGGGAAATAGAGCTGTGTAGCCGGGACACAGAATAGGATAAATTCAACTTTGTTTAGACACTGACACACCACAACTTTAACGCTAGTTAACTCGGAAACGGTGCACCATATCTAATTGTTTTCTTAAAAATTATTTCTTAGCACACCCTACCCTGCAACACTCTTACAAGCTTTACAGACTGTTTCTGACCAATTTCTACAACGTAAGCATAGGTTGGAAGCCAGTGGTGGAAGCGTATTTATTCCAGTAAGGAGTTCGGTAATATGTAGTGAGGTCATTAAGGATACGGAAACAGTCTAAGTGAAGTTAAGGATCAGAGGTGGGTCAAACACAGTGAACGAATGCTTTTAAATACCGCCTGCCTCAGGAGCTGTAGTGGCAGAGCAATTCACAGAGAACCTACAGAATTTAGCGAATAATCTTAATCTGACGGCTATAATCATGGGAGAGTCATGGAATCAAAACTGGTGCCCGAGACAGGGATTTGTGTGAATGTCTTGTTCGAAAATTACTTCGAGGAGACAGCGAACAAACTTAGACCTTCGAATCAGCGGAAAGCATTAGTGACCATAAGACTGTATTAACAATAATGACTATAAGTGTTCTAAGGACTGAGCACAAATGGATAAAATTTAGAAGTGTCGGTGAATATGCATGGTGTGTGGACTCGTGACGTAGTAAGGAGTGCCTGGGAGCGAGCGTCTCGTAAACGGTCAAGGTAATCGACTGTTTGCGAGCTACTGTTGTGGGCATCTGTGGAAAGTGGTTGAAGGAAGCAGAAACCACGAGCAGGTAGCAAGCTATTGTATGTCGATTCCTTATCACAGAACATATCCACCTGCTTAGCTGGGCGTTAACGTGCTTGCCTTATGTGCAAGCGGACCCGGGTTCGATTCCCGGCCGGGTAGGAGATTTTCTCCGTTCGTGGATTGGGTGTTGCGTCGTCCTTACTATCATTTCATCTTTAACACCGGCACGCAAATTGCCCAATGTGGCGCCGACTGAAATAAGACTTGCACTTGGCGGCCGAACTCCACTGCATGGGGCCTCCCGGCCAGCAATGCCATACTGTCATATTATTTGTATCACAGAACATGTAGATCGGAGGCTTGCTCGCGATTTAAAGCAAGACCTGGGGGGAGGGGGGGGGGGGGGGGTTGGGAGGGAAGCGGTCTGTAGCAGATCTAACGACAGAGTGCACTGCCGATGATTCCAACGCAGGTACAAGTATTTCAGTGCGCACCGCTCAGAGCGTATTATTGAACACCTGGAGCACCACAGCAGACGACCCGCACGTGTTTCCATTTTGACCCAGCGACATCTCGACTACGATTGCAGTGAACACGAAATCTCCCAAATTGGACCGCGGATCAGAAGAAACGTGTCGCCTAGTCGCTCTACTTATTATTCACACTTATAGCCTATTGCCTTGGAAGCAAACATAAGCCATACAACACACATTTATGGGGATACAATAGAACGCTGTATTAATTATTTATTTCCTGGCTTTTATTAACATACCAAAACAATGATAGTACTACAAAAATGTTAGTACAACAACTGATTTCTACCACTAGAAAACAACTAAAATTCAATTAAGCAATTATCCAGCTACTAAGACTGTTGTAGGACAGCCAGTTAACACAACTTCCACTGTAAAAAGCTATTTCACAGTCCGCTATAGTGTCTTAGAACACACTCTAAGTGTGTGTTGGCCGGTCTTAGTTTCTTTCTCTACATCTGTATATTCTCTAGCCGGAATGACAGCACGCTAACTTGTCGCCTTCCTGAATACTGTGGCTGCAGTATCATCCGAGATGCGCCAGATGGACCTGTTCCTCAGTGTTACTTTGGGATCTTGCTTCCTTAATGCCTCACGGCCATCACCTGATTTCTGCGGCCATCACACAGCTCACAGCCCACAAAGTTTGCTCTGGAATGTCCACACTGCCGCAGGGTGCAACTATGATTCATCTCTCTATTCTTTTTCTACAAATAGGCAGCATATTGGCCATGACGGATTATATAATGTGTCAATCCGTTGGAAGCGTGAAGAACTCTCATTTTCAATCTCCCCTGATCTTAGGGAGAAATACATATGTTTTCCTGTCTATGTCTGAAGTCTCCCATTCATTTTCCACGTAATGTGCAATGCTGTATTTTTTTTCAGTTCTACGTATCCTATGTACTTCTATTTGATTGCCATTCTTTAAGCAATAAGGGACTTCGCTTCTCCTAATCATCAAGTCCAATTATCAGCTATAATTACTTACAGTGCATCATTCGAGATCATGGAGTAGGAGCCCTTTAATCTTAGCAACGCTTGTTGTTGATTTCTTCTTATTAATGAACAGTAGCGGTTCGTCATGTGATGCAACGGGCCAGTGAATCTCCCATAGGAATATTCGCATTAGATGTAATTTAACAGTGCATGAAGCTTTTAAACTTTCTGCTTTTTGACAGGAAATGAGTTAGAAACGCCCCGTCGACGTCTAGAGTCATGTTTAAAACTGGCGGCCAGCTCTTAGTTGCTTGGCTCGACCCGTGTACGAAATTCAGGGCTGCACCCTCAAAAAGGCCCGATTCTAGTCACCGCGTTCGGTGTCCTGGGTTGGAGAAGGGAGTGGGGGTCGAGAGTTTTCTGCTATCCTCAGCACTGGAGCAACGCTGCAGCGTGTATCCGCCAGAGCCTCCACTTTCCCTCCTGCTGTTGAATCTCGTCAAAGTGCGGTTTCTGTTCCTCTCAAATAGTTCCTACAACACGACATACACACATAGCACGTTTTGACTCTAATTCATGTCTAATCAACTCTGTAACATAACTGGTGTCATTGAACGCTGCGAGAATTATAATCCTTTTGTTAGAACTGTTCCAGGAGAAACGATTTTTTATTTCTGATTTTGCACCACTAAAAAGGAGCAAATGTTTTTATATGTTCCCTGGTATGTGTGCTTCCTTGAAATGAGCTTGGCCTTATTTCCACGCAAAGTCAGTAGGTGACAGGGCTTTGCTTATCAACACATTGTTTAGGTTCTTGGCCCATTAGTTACGGTCACACAATGAATACTGACTGTCAGCAAAGAGTGAACGTTAAGTTCTGCGTTAATCTCGGGAAAACCCCTAATGAAACTTGGTCAATGATTAAGCAAGCATATGCAGGCGGCACACTTTCAATGAGTTGTTTTCGAGTGGCACAAAAGGTTTCGTGAAGACAGAGGTACAGTGCAAGACGATCCCAGAGCTGGCCGCCCGTCTACAGCACATACCGATGAAAACGTGGAGCGTGTAAGGCTGCTGTTGCAAGGAGACCGTCATGTAGCTATGCGTGCGATATCAGAACTTAATTTGAATAGTGATGTATGTCGTCAGATTTTACGCGGAGATTTATGGAAAAGGAAAGTTAATGAAAAATTCGTCCCTCAAACACTAACAGACGAGCAGAAAGAGGAAAAATTTCTGCTGAACTACTGGATAGAGCCAAACGTGGTCTCATATTTCTGTCAAAGATTATTGCTGAAGATGAAAATTGTGCTACCGGCATAACCGTCACACGAAGCATCAAAGTGCCGAATCGCGGAGTCCTGAATCACCGCCCTCGAAAAAAGTTGAACTGCAGCCTTCGAGAAGAAAGACTATGTTGATCGCATTCTTTCACTATAAAGGACTGGTTCACCTTGAGTGTGCTCCTCCAGGTCAAACAATGAACCAAAATCTTTACATCGAAGTGTTGAGATGTTTGCGACAAGCAATTCGAAGTCGCCGCCCGATTTTTGGCATTCTCAGGATTGGCTCTTACTGCATCAGAATGTAAGACCCCATACTGTTTCACCTGTTACTGACTAGGTGGACAGAAATTCTATTATTGCCATGTCAAATCCACCATATTCGCCCTGACGTCTCTCCTTGCGATTTTTTCCTGTTTTCGCGAGTGAGAAAGTGACTGAAAGGAAAGCTTCATCAAGATGCGGCAGACATCCAACGAGCTGTGGCTAATGAGCTTACATGCATTGCAGTTGAAAATTTCCCTGCGTGCTTCCAAGACCTCCAGAAACGTTGGCAACTGTTTATAGATAGCCAAGGAGACTGCTTCGATGGGAGTTACGATCATTATTAAGTACGATTCTCTATTTCTTTTTAAAAAAAGAACCTGTCCTGGAACTTTTCTGACAAAGGGAGTATTTTTGAAACTGAAGTAGTGACAAGCGTTTAGTTAGCAAAGACAGGCAGGATTTTTGTCTTGTCTGTTAAGTTACCAATATTTCTACCATCTCTACTGTTTGTCACGCGGAAGGATTCGATACTCAGTTGACGACGTGAGTTCCTAGGTATCCCATATGAAACCAATATGTGTGACAATTTAGTGCAGATTGTAGGGCAAAATAATTTGTTTTCCCTGTCATTTAAAAATAAGCTCCGCATCAAGGACTTAGGGAGGCCGAAGCTGGAAATTAAGTTAATAAAAAAAACTAAAAATTAAGGTAAGGAAATTGTAAGAATTTTCTGTCCATACATTTACCGGAAGCTAGATTTGGTGTGTGGTTGTGATACCAAAAACATATTGTATCGTTTCTCGTTAAGTTAATCAAGGAAACAATAAAACTAAAAAAGGAACAATAAGAATTTCAAGTCCAGACAATTACGGGAAAGTATGTGGTTGTGATATTACAAACATAAAAAAATGCAAATGAAAAAGAAAATGTTGGGTGTAAAATGACTTGGTCGCTAAGAGTCGTTGATACTGAACATTTGACATAGAAGATAAAAAAAAAGTGAACGGTTCAAATCACAGCTAGAGTACATTCGTTTAGGGAAACAGTATATTAGAGAGCAAACTGACAGTGCTTATAGGCAGTCACTTCAAAGACACAATGATGAGATTCGCAAATACAGGGTGTTACAAAAAGTTACGGCCAAACTTTCAGGAAACATTCCTCACACACAAATAAAGAAAATATGTTATGTGGACATGTGTCCGGAAACGCTTACTTTCCATGTTACAGCTCATCTTATTACTTCTCTTCAAATCACATTAATCATGGAATGGAAACACACAGCAACAGAACGTACCAGCGTGACTTCAAACACTTTGTTACAGGAAATGTTCAAATTGTCCTACCTCCACCCTCCGTCGCATGGAATCTCTGATGCGCTGATGCACCCCTGGAGAATGGCGTATTGTATTACAGCCGTCCACAATACGAGCGCGAAGAGTCTCTACATTTGGTACCGGGGTTGCGTAGACAAGAGCTTTCAAATGCCCCCATAAATGAAAGTCAAGAGGGTTGAGGTCAGGAGAGTGTGGAGGCCATGGAATTGGTCCGCCTCTACCAATCCATCGGTCACCGAATCTGTTGTTGAGAAGCGTACGAACACTTCGACTGAAATGTGCAGGAGCTCCATCGTGCATGAACCACATGTTGTGCCGTACTTGTAAAGGCACATGTTCCAGCAGCACAGGTAGAGTATCGCGTATGAAATCATGATAACGTGCTCCATTGAGCGTTGGTGGAAGAACATGGGGACGAATCAAGACATCACGAACAATGCCTGCCCAAACGTTCACAGAAAATCTGTGTTGATGACGTGATTGCACAATTGCGTGCGGATTCTTGTCAGCCCACACATGTTGATTGTGAAAATTTACAATTTGATCACGTTGGAATGAAGTCTCATCCGTAAAGAGAACATTTACACTGAAATGAGGATTGACACATTGTTGGATGAACCATTCGCAGAAGTGTACCCGTGAAGGCCAATCAGCTGTTGATAGTGCCTGCACACGCTGTACATGGTACGGAAACAACTGGTTCTCCCGTAGCACTCTCGGTACAGTGACGTGGTCAACGTTACCTTGTACAACAGCAACTTCTCTGACGCTGACATTAGGGTTATCGTCAACTGCACGAAGAATTGCCTCGTCCACTGCAGGTGTCCTCGTCGTTCTAGGTCTTCCCCAGTAGCGAGTCATAGGCTGGAATGTTCTGTGCTCCCTAAGACGCCGATCAATTGCTTCGAACGTCTTCCTATCGGGACACCTTCGTTCTGGAAATCTGTCTCTATACAAACGTACCACGCCACGGCTATTTCCCCGTGCTAATCCATACATCAAATGGGCATCTGCCAACTCCGCATTTGTAAACATTGCATTGACTGCAAAACCACGTTCATGATGAACACTAACCTGTTGATGCTAGTACTGTAGAGCAATGAGTCGCATGTCAACACAAGCACCGAAGTCAACATTACCTTCCTTCAATTGGGCCAACTGGCGGTGAATTGAGGAAGTACAGTACATACTGACGAAACTAAAATGAGCTCTAACATGGAAATTAAGCGTTTCCAGACACATGTCCACATAACATCTTTTCTTTATCCGTGTGCGAGGAATGTTTCCTGAAAGTTTGGCCGTACCTTTTGGTAGCACCCTGTGTAGTTACGTACTCTCTAAAGCTGTGCTTTGTATCAAATTTTGTGGTGCATCTGATCTCACACTTCATTGTCATAACGAATACGGTGATCCTTCAAATCCCGGAAATTTCAGTGGACTGAATTTGATGCTGTGCTTAGCAATTTCCTGTCGAAAGCCACTGCTTTCAGAGGCACGTTTAAAAATATTAAAAATGATGTGCACTGAGGTGACAGAAGTCATGGGATACTTCCTAACATAGTGTCCGACCCCCTTTTGTCCGGCAGAGTGAAGCAGCTCGACGTAGCACCGACTCGACAAGTCATTGGAAGTCCACTGAAGAAGTACTGAGCATGCTGCCTCAAAAGCCGTCTATAATTGTTGTGAAAGTGGTACCAGATTAGGATTTTGAGCGCGAACTGACCACTCGACTACGTCCCATAAATGTTCGATGGGATTCATTTCGTGCGCTCGAACTGCCCAGAATGTTCTTCGAACCAGTCGTCAACAATTGTGGCCCGTGATATGACGCACTGTCATTCATAAATATTATATTCTTCTTAGGGAACGGAAGTTCATGAATGGCTGCAAATGGTCTGCACGTACCCGAACATAAATATTTTCCGTCAATGACCAGTTTACTTGGGCCAGGGAATCTAGTCCACCACAGTTAAACACAGCCCACACCATTACAGAGCCACCACCAGATCGCACAATGCCTTTTTGACAACTTCGGTCCATCGCTTCGTAAGGTCTACGCCACACTCAAACCCTACCATCATCTCTTGCCAAATGAAATGAGGACTCCTCTGACCAGCCCACTGTTTTCCAGTCGTTTAGGATCCAACCGATACTGTCAGGAGCACAGGAGAAGCGCTGTTAGCAAAGGGAACTCGCATCATTCGTCTGCTGCCATAGCCGATTATTGTCAAATTTCGCCGCACTGTCCCAACGGATACGTTCCTCGTACGTCCCAAAGTGATTTCTGCGGTTATTTGACACAGTGTTACTTATCTCTTAACAATGACAACTCTAAGTAAACGTCGCTGCTCTCGGTCGTTACGCAAAGGCCACTGTGTTGTCCGTGGTGAGAGGTAATACCTGAAATTTGGTGTTCTCGGCACATTCTTGACACTGTGAATCGCGGAATATTGGACTTCATAATGATTTCTAAAATGGGATGTCCCTTGCGTCTAGCTCCAACTATCATTCCGCTTTCAAAATTTGTTAATTAATTCGTTAATTTGTTAATTTCCGCCATGTGACCATGTGGCCACAATCACATCGGAATCCTTTTCACATCAAATGACAGCTCCGCCATTGCGGTGCCTTTTTATACCTTGTGTACGCGATACTACCGCCATCGGTATATCTGCATATCGCTATCCCATGGCATTTGATACCTCAGTGCACTGTCCTGTGTGCTAGTGGTTTATCATGCTCGAATAAGAAAGGAAATTGCTACCGCTGATTTTGCATCAGTTATATCAGGAAAGGCAACTGATATTTCGACAGTGTCATAGTTTTTCGTTGCTACTTTTCTTACTCCTCACGAACACAATGCAAAAACGTTATCAGAATTTAGTAAGAAACTTTACTGAATCTTTCGAATAATTCAGGTAAAGGTATATCTCAGAGGTGCTATGGTGCACCAGTTATGAGTGGTCATCGTTGAGGTGTACAACTGTTCTGAATGGGCATTTTAAAGATGTCTGTTTTGTTCGTTGTTACGCCAGTCTGAATACTGAAGTTCGTGCCCACAACGGGATTCTTAGCTTTATATAGTTCTGATTTCCAACACGGGGTGGAGTTCTATATTAAGAACTGTGAAAATTGTGTACGAAAAGAAAATACAGAGTCACTTTGAGAATGAGTGGAGCAAACTCAGCTGACATCTCGACAAACTGCTATAATTACTCAAGCAAGAGGGGTCACTGACAAAATTAACGTACTCTGAATTTCAATTTTGGTCGTATTTATTTAATCATACTATGCCCCATGTTGATATATTATACAATCAATTAAAAAAAAGTGAGGATTTGGCGAAATGAATATAACAACGAAGGGTAAAACAAGTCATAAATGTCATGCACGATATCCAAGATAGCACCATTGACATGATTTTCACGTGCAGAGAGCTGACTCTTCCTGCGAACAGACAGAGATAAGGAAACTAATTCCAAAAACTGTTGTTGCAAAAGAAGTGTGAGATACAATTTAGGAACCACGCGACCACTACGGTCGCAGGTTCGAATCCTGCCTCGGGCATGGATGTGTGTGATGTCCTTAGGTTAGTTAGGTTTAAGTAGTTCTAAGTTCTAGGGGACTGATGACCTCAGCAGTTAAGTCCCATAGTGCTCAGAGCCATTTTTAGACACAATTTACGCTCAGGTTTCTGACCGCTTTTCCTCTGTATGGTATCTCGAAGCTTCGAATTTATTTAATTTGGAGAAGTTTGTTTCATATGAAAGTCAATTTCCACGAACGTTGCTGCAGAGGCCTTTCAGTGTATATCCCTTCAAATACTAGACACGAGGAATGAGTTTAGAGCCGTCACAGGTGCTATCCCACTTCCGAAATTTCTATTCGAAAATAATTACCCAAAGCATTTCAGCGAAACAATGAAATTCCTGAAAATGATTTTTACCACACCAGCGGTAACTTCTGAAGCAGCGCAATTTTCCTCTAACTTGAAGAGAATGAAAACTTTTCTGCGAAGTACTGAGTCAAGAGCGGAAAATACCAGCAGCTGCGCTCTCCATTGACAAAGACATACTACGCAGAACGGAGACTTAAAAGAACGTGTCACTGAAACAGTCTCTGCTCTTAAGAAGAGGAGAACAGAATTTTAATACAAACATTCGTAGTAAGAGAAACATATTTCCGTATAGAAGTTATTTTGATACTCACTTTTAGCATTTATATATTTGTTGTTATAATTAACCCCTTGAAAAAAATCCAAGAACTGTCACTTTCAACGAAGCTGGCTCCACAAGATGACGTGTATTGGCCCAAGCGCATGCACCATATCACGTGTTCGGAAATCATGTTACAAATTTCTAGAACTAGGGGTGGGGTGGGTGGGGTGGGGAGTAGAAAATGTTTTGAATTGGAAACCATGTTCTGAAAGTGCCGTTTCCCTCCTAAAACCATTTGAAAACGTTGGTAACGCGACCACTGTTACAAGTAAACGATTAGGCGTGACCCAGTACATCGCTTGTTTCACAGTTCCACTCATTAATAGCCAAACAAATTGCTCGTGTACTAGTTCAAAAATGGTTCAAATGGCTCTGAGCACAATGGGACTTAACTTCTGAGGTCATCAGTCCCCTAGAACTTAGAACTACTTAAACCTAACTAACCTAATGACATCACAAACATCCATGCCCGAGGCAGGATTCGAACCTGCGCCTAGAACCGCTCGGCCACTCCGGCCGGCGTATACTAGTTGACGTGTTCTTTTCAGCGCACACGTCAGGTGTGCGGCATCTCCTTGGAGCACCACATTGTGGAGAAAGATCTTGATAAAGGCGACGAACAACTCTTTCATTACAGTGAGCTTCGCCATTCAGAAGAATCCTGGTGTACTCTGTAAAAGTTTACTCAACCACGTTGCTCTAACACTCACAGACACGTGAATGAAGCTCGAACCAAGTCAGAGACGGAGGACAGACGTCAAACCACATCAGTGATCCGACGTAACCGGTATGTTTCAGGACACGGGTCCCTATTCAAAATATTATGGACTCACTCCCCTCTACAAGACCCTGTAGATTTGTGGTGTAACCTCCCAACAGAAAAAAAATATTTATAACATTGACATTTAGTGTAACCTCTCAACAGTTTATTTCCGTATCCTCGCAATAATAACGTGACTAACCTCCCAATAAAAAAAAAGCAACTCATATACAACCTTACAGTGGTTAACCGACTGTGAATCTAAACTGGTTAATTTGGACGTCAGCAGCGCTGTGTCGTGGCCCTGAAAGATCGTTCTGAATAAATTGAAAATTCTTACCTCAATGAAGTCGCCGGATAACGCGTATATATCTGCTCTTATAAGAAATTTTTCTAGCACAGCCCAGTGCAATGCTGGCAACTAGATTTGTCATATATAAAAATAAACAACTGATTTTTCTTTACGATAATCGGGATGACCATGGATTGCAGAAATTAGTGCATTCTTTAAATTCAGATGAACGATGTCAAAAAGTTAATTTTATAAAAAATATTATTATTAAAAGGTTTTTAAACATTTATATGGGACTTGATATAACAATTGTACAAATTTAGTTGTAACAAATTAAATATGAGCGCGGCTGTTTTTACCTTATACTACATCGCTCAGGCACGACCGGCCCAACCGCCCGACCGCGAGCTACCACCACTACTGCTGACACTGCTCCTACTGCAGCCGACACTAATCTCTGGACTGCGATTCTATTATATCTTACATATCGCAGGCAGTGCGTGGGCAATCCATCGAAATTGCATCTACTCGAGTGCGCTAGCAATAAATTCCTTAGTCATGGACCTCTTACATAACTCTCCACTCGGGGGAGAGGGGGGGGGGGGGGGGTAAAAATTTGGCAGCGATGGTGAGTCAATTGGACTTGCCATGAGCAACAAATTTTTCTATAATCTATTTAGTTTACTAAGTCTACAGTCATAGAGCATATACATATATATATAACATTACTGATAAATAATACAAGTACAGAATGTATTATGAAATGACAAAGTGCATACACAATGAGTACAGAACATACTAAGAAATGTATAAGTCTTTACCATTTTACAAGAATTTAAACATATTGAGAAATGAAATAAAGTGCTCACGCACTGTTTAAGTCTTTAGCATTTTATAAGAACTAGGAAAGGAATGGGAAGGATAGTATCATTGTTGTAGCACAGTGGGTTGCACATAGCTGCACTAAAAGTCCATATCTTTCTACAGAAGCACAACACCAAGTGAGACCATCTGAAGTTCTCTTCCCTGAAGTATTTATCGGTATAGCCAAGACACTGAAATGTATTAATATTGTATGTTACCATTTTGGTAGTATATTAGGTACACCAAACAGCAGGACCATAATGACATCTCCTTCGGTCAGAGTGGTGGGCAGCTTGATATCAACACCACATTCTTGTAGAATCCATATTCTTAAATCAACGTAGAATTAGTGCAAAAACCAACTACAGTGCTCCGTGATCATGAGGATGGACGGGACATATGGATATAGCAGTAATTGCTGGTAATTAGGTCAGAAGGTGAAGGATACATTAAGTCTTATGCTAGTCATCATTCAGAACTACACTAGTGTATCATCCAATTTGAATAATTATTGTCACTCATTGGCTAGATACAAAGCATTTATGTAGTAATACAAGACAGTACACATAAGTCATCACATTACAGTAATTATTGGCATTATAAGTCATCTCATTACAGTAATTATTGGCATCATAAGTCTTCTCATTACAGTTATTACTGACATCATAAGTCATCTCATTACAGTTATTTGCATTCACTGGCTAGTTACAAAGCACTTATGTAGTAATACAAAACATTATTCAGTATTATTCAGAAGTCATCAATTAAAACATGGGTTATTGCATGTAGCATCAAGCTGCTAGTGATTATATTTGATACCATGCAAGTGACATAAGACATATATAAAATGTAGGACATTGGAACTAGTACTCAAGATGTTTAGTCCAATAATACATACACATAATGGAATTAGTACATCAGAAAGATTTGCATGATATTTAGAACTAGAAAGATATCTTAAACTGGTAGCATTATTTAGTTGTATACTGGTAATAGTTGGGACTGGTAATAATATTTTTTTTTCGCTAGCAATGCATCGCATTGGGATCGATAGTCAATTGCTAGGGCATGAAAATATTTGCTTTTGAGTTATTGCTGGAAATAAGGATTAATAATGTCATTTGTCATGAGTCAGTTGTAGCAAGGTTATGAAACAAATGGAGTGTATGTGACCACATTCACGAATGATGCACACAACTGGGTAAAAAAAATGCAAGTACTAGAACAGATGTAATAACTATGTGCTTGTAGCATATTAATTTTCATGAAAACCTTCTCCTGGAAAAAATACAAAGTGAATTATAGAGCTGAAAGAACAAATGATTATTATGCTGAAAAGTAGTAAACTTCGAATTAACAGGTAATGAAACGTGTACTTAATATGTATGTACTCTAGCTGTCTTTCCCAAAACATTCAGTAATCATACTATACGATATATGACATACTGTCAAAAAGAACTGCAACAAATACTTAAATAACTACATAGCATCTCTTAACTAATAGAAAATATATAAACTTCACCATTATCATCATCTGCAAAGAAAAACTTGATTATTGATATTACCGTATTCTTCATACAACTATTCATCATTTATTGTCATCTGCAAAAAATAGACACTGCATTATTCATATTCATATCACCATTTTCGTCACACAACTATTATTTATCATTCATTATTTCATATATTATAGAGTTCCTTACTTCTAGCATATTTCATCACTAAAATTAACATCTGTAGTTTTGTCTGCCACAATCGCCTCATATTCTGAAAGAAAAATAATTAAGTCATGAATGTTACCATACAGTGTGTGTAGTATATTCTTGTTAATGCTTGTTAATTCTGATCCATTTATTCTTCATGACAAGGTATTGCACTTCCTTTCGTTCATTCCAATTGTGAAATTTCCATTTCATAGTAAACCACTGTGGTTGTTTAATTTATTTGTTTTACACGGTATTGCTTTCTGAAAATGATGAATATTGATTACTATCTTGCATTTAATTCATATACCCATTAAATGAAAACTTGTTTCTAGAGATATAACTAAGTATACAGCATAGCATGACAGAAAACGAATTAGGTCAAAACCATCGACAATTTTCAAGTGCAAAAATGTACGCACAATATCATAATGTAGTAGCAAAAAATGTAGAATAGTCAAGATATTGAGATATCATAAGGCAAAAATATCAAATTCAACTGGTGTTTGTTACATCTTAAAGATTTCATAGTGCCTACAGAGAAAATTCTACTTTCGATAGGAAAATCATCATATATACATAAAAATGGAAAATATGTACTGTCTGATATATAACGACAAGAAAAGCGACCTGCTTACCTTACCTTGCCGGGCACTTGCAAAGAAAAAATATGGTCATCATCAGCAAGTGATCATATAAATATCTGGAAACGGCATTATAGTGTGATAAATCATAAAGTATGTTCATTCAATAAAGGGTTTAATATTGGAAATATGGTGATTTCCCTTGGTGTTTCTGGTTCTCAAAGTTTCGACATGTACTACATTGGGGTGAGGAATGCAGCGAATTCTATATGGACCAACGTATAGATGCTCAAATTTACTGGATCTACTCTTTCCTATGTTGGATAAATAGTGTGTGCTTTCTAATATCTTCTGTCCAATGTGGAAGTCATGGCGTGTACAAACCTGTATTTGCTGTCTTCTCCGGCGCTCTGCGGCACGTTTGATGTTGTTGAGCGCAATGTCAATTATTTCATGGTGGCGTAGTCGACGAGGTGTAGGAAAAGATACTAATTCTTTTATTTTGTTGGGTGGTTCAACATTTTTCAATATAACAGTCGGAGATAGCGTAGTAGATTCATTTGGTATGGAGTTAATTACATCCTGGAATGAGAGTATGTGTGTATCCCAATCAATATGTATTTTATGGCAGTATATTCTACATAGTTTACCAATTTCTTTCATCAATCGTTCATAAGGGTTCGAAGAAACGTGATACCTGGATACACAGGGTGGTCCATTGATAGTGACTGCACCAAATATCTGACGAAATAAGCACCAAATGAAAAACCTACAAAGAATGAAACTCGTCTAGCTTGAAGGGGGAAACCAGACGGCGCTATGATTGATCCGCTAGATGGCGCTGCCATAAGTAAACGGATATCAACTGCGTTTTTTTAAAATAGGAACCCCTATTTTTATTACATATTCGTGTAGTACGTAAAGAAATATGAATGTTTTAGCTGGACCACTTTTTTCGCTTTGTGGTAAATGGCGCTGTAATAGTCACAAACATGTGGCTCACAATTTTAGACATTATCGGAATTTTAAAATACGAAATACCAATCTAAGTTACGTTATTTACAAAAGGTGGGTACAACTACCCCAGCCCACTTAGTACTGTAAGAGTTAAGCAGATCTTTCACTGGGCGAGCCACATGAGTTGTTGCCCCAACTTGGCTGAAACAGTGGTTTGGCTGCGGTCTTCGAAAGCAGGAATCACGTGGTGTACAAGGAGGTCTCGATAACGTGGAGACATCACGGTATACCTGACAGGCCCTCTGGGTGTACTCTTTTCAAATAAGAACGGACCGACAATAAAGGTTCTTGTGTATCCACACACGTTTTTTATTATTTTCTCTACCGGATTTTATAAATATATATTTTTTCAGCTAAACGGATTAAGTTTAGCTTAACGGATTAAGTTTAGGCGCGGACGTCATAAAGTCTACCTCCTCTGAACAGATGTGACTTGATAACAAATGTCTCATCCCTTAAATTATAACATTTCGACAGTGTAGACACTCTGAGCACTAAGTTTTTCTGTGTGGGTAGCAGCAACGATTCATTTCTGTGTGATTTCTGATTGTTTCTAGTTCCCTTTAATTCAGTGCCGTTTTTTCCAGTGTTAGAGACAAGGATGATTAAAAACATACCGTGGCGCTCATACTGAAAGAGAAGTATTAGACATTTTGGAAGAACATACAGATTCTCAAATTGAATTTGGTGAAAGTAATGAAGTGGTGAGTGAAACTGAAGAGGAATTTGTGTGGAGAGTGATGCTGTACCAACAGACAGACCAACTCTTGGCACCTGCAGCTCATGGTGACGCAGCTGGTGAGGTTAATGAGAAGTATTTTACAACAATGGAAAAGCTTTTACGTCCAAATCTCATCATATCACAAGGCAAGTAGCACAAAACGTAGTGAATGAACGGGAAGACATAAGAAATGAAGGTAGGGTAGGGAAGAAGAGAATCAATTGAAAAGACTTTTTCTCTAGAAACTGTTAACATCATAATAAAGCATACCAATAAAGAAACATTGAGAGAGAATTTACCCAAAACAGACTTGAAGGCATGACTTGTATAGGGTTATTTATTATTGTGGGGAAGGTGGGCGATAGTAAGTCACCTATTCCCGGTTTATGGTCTAACACTCCAGGAAGGCTTGTTTATATTGCTACTATGAGCAGAACTAGATTCCGTCAACTTACTAAAATAGTCAGATTTGATGACAGAGATACACGAAATGAGTGCAGGGAACATGACAAGTTTGATAAAAGGAATGAATTACTGTCAAGACATTACTCTGCTGCTCCGTGGCAGGAGTCCATTCAAGGTCCTCATGAAAGAAAAACCTGGAAAATATGGTGTACTTCATGCTCGCAGACTTTAAACCAGATTGTTTTCAACATAGAACCGTTTGCAGGGAAGAAAAATGGTAGCCCACAACAATCAAATTCAGCTGCAGCTTTAGTGAAATCCCTAGTTGTTCCTATACATAATTCAGGGCAAAACATCACCACAGACAGATATTACAGTTCAGCTGATGTAGCCAAAGGTTTGTGGAGGAATCACAGGCTAACTCTCGAGGAAACATTACTAGCTAATAGGAAGCATATACCTCAAGAACTGAAAGAAACACCAAGAAAAGAATTATATTACAATAAATTAACTTCCGGTGGTTTTAGTACTGGAAAGATCGTTTCTTATATGCTCTGTGAACGCCCCCGACATCCCCTCCCCCCCCCCTCCACACACACAAACACACACAAAAAAGAACTTCTGCTGCTGTTGACTCAATATTATGACACTGTAATTGGTTCACCTATCGACACTAAGAAGACCAGAGTCACAAATTTATATTATAATGAGACGAAAAGCGTAGCTGATTCAATCGAGCAAATAGTGAGGAAATTTGGAACTCATGGGTCTACAAGAATGTTGTCGGTAACTATTTTCTATACTCTCGTGGACATAGAGGCATTAAACGATTATACAAGTACATTGTTTCTGCTTAACTCCCCAGTGTACAAGAAGAGAAAAATCTAATAAGCGATGGCTTTTTCTTCAAGAATTGGGACTACAGCTCACGAACCATGGACTGAAGAAAGGGCTACGAATATTAAATGACTCCAGAAGTGTGTGGTTTCAGCCTTGGGAGGTATTTTCGAACGGACTATCAAGCAGAAGTTCGCTGCAAAGGAAGCTGAAGGACGAAGGGCAAGATGTCATTTGTACCGTCGTAAAAGCCAGTCAAAAGCAGTGAATTACAATAAAATGAACAAACAACAGTGGTATGTAACAACTGTAGGAGACAGATATCCTGTAAATACGGCAAGAAAACTATTATATGTTCTATGTGTGAAGACGTTTGCTAATAAATTGATAAATGAGTGATCCCAGAAACTATATAATGTAAACTGCTGTGTCTAACCTAAAATACCTATAATATTTTGGAATTATAATGAAGTGTTGTTCAATAACTCTATAATTATAATGACTTTTACTGCCAATGTAAAGAGACGCTGTTCAAGAAAAAAAGGGAAAATAAACTTCAATGATGAAAAAATGAAAAATATTAAATATGTTTTTATAGAGTGTGTTAAAAGAAATTTACAGCTTCTGGAACTTTACTGCACATCATTATCTCTTTATACAACATTTTGTTAGTAACGGTCAATGACAATGAAACTTGAATTATAAAAATATTTTGAGATGGGCACAAAGTACGTCCCCCCACCCCCTTGCTACTGCACTTTATGAAACATACGTTGGTACTGCAAGGGGTAATGCAGCCTTCCACGAACTTATTGTCACCAGAAGTTTTCTACATGTATGTCCTACAAGACTACCTGATTGGATTCCATATGACCTTTGGCTCTGGAGTATCTAAAAGAACTCCTTTACCAGGGACACGTTCGGACTCTACCCGATGTGAAAGCCAGTAACAGGAACTCGTTGCTCAGCGTCCACCGGGAGTGCTGGGAACAACTGTTGATCACGTCATTTTACGGATGCAGCATCTCGTGGACGTCGTCGGTGGTCATATTGAACAAACTGTGTAAGCGGCTGTTTGTGATAAAATCAACGGTATGCCTTTCTCATTTGTTTGGTCTTTTCTGTGCACGTCCCGTTCCTAATAAATGGTATATGGAATCATTTCTATCATTTTCATGTATTAACATCTCTAGATTTACATCAGGTGGCCAACATTCGAACTAATTTTTTTCAGCGTAAATCGGTTCCGCTTCAACGCATTATACTATCTACGAGTTTCGCTGCAATACGATAATTACAGCCCACATTGGACATCTGTTAGCAGCTGAAATTTAATTACAACCTCCCGGCGTGTGCAGTCATCTCTATGAAGAATACAGAATAACTTAAAGTAAGACGGAGTGACGAAATCGGCGGCATAATCTTTCGGGTTGAATCACGATCCTTTAACGAGTTCGTATCTCATCGAAAGCACAAAAACTCGTAAACTTGTAGCGTCACATCTGAGTCTCATCTCATCTGCGCAATTCATTGCAACTTTGACAATCAAAATTAGCGAAACTAAGTCGCGGGATACAAATAATACGCGAATGAATTGATGCAAAACCTTGTCTATGAATAACTCCTTTGTACGCGTGGAACTTTCTTACCTGTAACTACTCGTATAAGCAAGCCACTCTGCATCTGCCTCCAAGCTTACGTAGCATGTCTCCCGGAACAAGTACGATGTTATCGGCGAGGATGCTCATTTAACCAGCAGCACTGCGATTGGCTGATAGTGCATGGAACTAACCAAAAGTGAACACCTCAGACACAGAGAACTCAAAGAATCTAGTGTGAACATATCGATACTCGTTACAGAATGTCTTTGTCAAGTACGGAATTATTTAAACTGCTGGAAAACTGAAAATGCCATTTAACAGACAACTTTCACACTGTGATGCAATCTCTGCAGTATGGCCTCCAATGCTACATCCAGAACTTCTAGACCACGCACTGATCCCTGCAGACAGACTTTTGATATGGTCTTCGTCATTTCTTTTCCTGGGCACATTAGCGATCACGTCTTCCGCAGTAAAACTCTTAGGCAGTTGGGCACCAACAGCTACATAACTGCTCCGCAGTTCGCTCTTCCTTCTGACTATTCCTCTACGCTTCCGCTCTCGAAGAGCATCCGGGACGAACGAACCGTGGAAACGCTTCGTTCGAGCTCTGATTTCCCTATTTTATTATGATGATCATTCCTCTCTGTGGAGGCTGTCGTCAACAAAATGTGTTTCACATTCGCAGGAGAAAGCTGGTGATTGAAATTTCGTTAAAAAACTTCGCTGTAACGAAAAAAACTTTGTTTAAATGACTCCCACCCCAACTCGCGTAGCATATACGTGACACTACCTCGCATATTACGCAACAGTACGAAAAGAGTTGCACTTCTCCGAACGTTTTCCATGTCCTTCGTCAATCCCAACTGATACGAATCTCATTCTGCGCAGCAGTACTCTAGAAGAAGACGGAAAAGCGTAGTGGAGGCAGTCTCTTTACTAGATCTAAACGGGGAGCGCAACCCAGGGTCCTCCGCACATCCGGACATGATCTTCTCTGTTTCTCTGCTGTAGAGTATGCACACACCAGTCTGGAGCAACTCCGCACATGCTAATCAAGTTGACGTTGCTCCTTACGAGGCACGCCGCATAGTCACCTAGTCAATAAGGTCTTTCTACTCAAGAGAGTAGCACTTCCAGGTGTAAGAAGATAAGTACCAGTAGATTATGATAAGAAGCATCCACTGTTCGGAACACACGCTTGCACACCACGACTGAAATCCAGAAACAGCTTCCTGCTTACAACAGCATCCATTCTAACTTCACCAGAAGAGCAGAGAACTGAGCAATTGAGAATAAAGTCTCCCAGAGCACCAAGAACTGCAAAAAAGAAGCTACCACTTCTGGTCAGATAAGCACTGGGTAATATGAATAGTAGCAGAAAAGGGTGTAACGGGTTTGGGATTTGATACGAGCAGGACTGAGAACTGTGAACTGCTCAGTAATAGAGTTGTTCTCATCACAACCAACAACAAACCAACACTGACAACATTCGTTTAGGTATGCGTGCCCACATCGCAATCCGAGGACAAAAAGCTAGAGAAAGTATATGTGGACACTGAACGAATACATATACATCTACATCTACATGACTACTCAGCAATTCACATTCAAGTGCTTGGCAGAGGGTTCATCGAACCACAATCATACTATCTCTCTACTATTCCACTCCCGAACAGCGCGCGGGAAAAACGAACACCTAAACCTTTCTGTTCGAACTCTGATTTCTCTTATTTTATTTTGATGATCATTCCTACCTATGTAGGTTGGGCTCAACAAAATATTTTCGCATTCGGAAGAGAAAGTTGGTGACTGAAATTTCGTAAATACACTCCTGGAAATTGAAATAAGAACACCGTGAATTAATTGTCCCAGGAAGGGGAAACTTTATTGACACATTCCTGGGGTCAGATACATCACATGATCACACTGACAGAACCACAGGCACATAGACACAGGCAACAGAGCATGCACAATGTCGGCACTAGTACAGTGTATATCCACCTTTGCCTGCTATTCTCCCATGGAGACGATCGTAGAGATGCTGGATGTAGTCCTGTGGAACGGCTTGCCATGCCATTTCCACCTGGCGCCTCAGTTGGACCAGCGTTCGTGCTGGACGTGCAGACCGCGTAAGACGACGCTTCATCCAGTCCCAAACATGCTCAATGGGGACAGATCCGGAGATCTTGCTGGCCTGGGTAGTTGACTTACACCTTCTAGAGCACGTTGGGTGGCACGGGATACATGCGGACGTGCATTGTCCTGTTGGAACAGCAAGTTCCCTTGCCGGTCTAGGAATGGTAGAACGATGGGTTCGATGACGGTTTGGATGTACCGTGCACTATTCAGTGTCCCCTCGACGATCACCAGTGGTGTACGGCCAGTGTAGGAGATCGCTCCCCACACCATGATGCCGGGTGTTGGCCCTGTGTGCCTCGGTCGTAAGCAGTCCTGATTGTGGTGCTCACCTGCACGGCGCCAAACACGCATACGACCATCATTGGCACCAAGGCAGAAGCGACTCTCATCGCTGAAGACGACACGTCTCCATTCGTCCCTCCATTCACGCCTGTCGCGACACCACTGGAGGCGGGCTGCACGATGTTGGGGCGTGAGCGGAAGACGGCCTAACGGTGTGCGGGACCGAAGCCCAGCTTCATGGAGACGGTTGCGAATGGTCCTCGCCGATACCCCAGGAGCAACAGTGTCCCTAATTTGCTGGGAAGTGGCGGTGCGGTCCCCTACGGCACTGCGTAGGATCCTACGGTCTTGGCGTGCATCCGTGCGTCGCTGCGGTCCGGTCCCAGGTCGACGGGTACGTGCACCTTCCGCCGACCACTGGCGACAACATCGATGTACTGTGGTGACCTCACTCCCCACGTGTTGAGCAATTCGGCGGTACGTCCACCCGGCCTCCCGCATGCCCACTATACGCCCTCGCTCAAAGTCCGTCAACTGCACATACGGTTCACGTCCACGCTGTCGCGGCATGCTACCAGTGTTAAAGACTGCGATGGAGCTCCGTATGCCACGGCAAACTGGCTGACACTGACGGCGGCGGTGCACAAATGCTGCGCAGCTAGCGCCATTCGACGGCCAACACCGCGGTTCCTGGTGTGTCCGCTGTGCCGTGCGTGTGATCATTGCTTGTACAGTCCTCTCGCAGTGTCCGGAGCAAGTATGGTGGGTCTGACACACCGGTGTCAATGTGTTCTTTTTTCCATTTCCAGGAGTGTAGATCTCGCTGCGACGAAAAACCTCTTTGCTTTAATGACTTCCATCCCAACTCGCGTATCATATCTGCCACACTCTCTCCCCTATTACGTGATAATACAAAACGAGCTGCCCTTTTTTGCACCCTTTCTATGTCCTCCGTCAATCCCACCTGGTAAGGGTACCATACCGCGCAGCAATATTCTAACAGAGGACGAACGAGTGTAGTGTAAGCTGTCTCTTTAGTGGACTTGTTGCATCTTCTAAGTGTCCTGCCAATGAAACCCAACCTTTGGCTCGTCTTCCCCACAATATTATCTATGCGGTCTTTCCAACTGAAGTTGTTCGTAATTTTAACACCCAGGTACTTACTTGAATTGACAGCCTTGAGAATTGTACTATTTATCGAGTAATCGAATTCCAACGGATTTCTTTTGGAACTCATGTGGATCACCTCAGACATTTCGTTATTTAGCGTCAACTACCACCTGCCACACCATACAGCAATCTTTTCTAAATCGCTTTGCAACTGATACTGGTCTTCGGATGACCTTAATAGACGGTAAATTACAGCATCATCTGCGACCAACCTAAGAGAACTGCTCAGATTGTCACCCAGGTCATTTACATAGATCAAGAACAGCAGAGGTCCCAATTCGCTTCCCTGGGGAACACCTGATATCACTTCAGTTTTACTCGATGATTTGCCGTCTATTACTACGAACAGCGACCTTCCTGACAGGAAATCACGAATCCAGTCGCACAACTGCGACGATACCCCATAGGCCCGCAGCTTGATTAGAAGTCGCTTGTGAGGAACGGTGTCAAAAGCTTTCCGGAAATCTAGAAATACGGAATCAACTTGAGATCCCCTGTCGATAGCGGGCATTACTTCGTGCGAATAAAGAGCTAGCTGCGTTGCACAAGAACGATGTTTTCTGAAGCCATGCTGATTACGTATCGATAGATCGTTCCAAAATGGTTCAAATGGCTCTGAGCACTATGGGACTTAACATCTATGGTCATCAGTCCCCTAGAACTTAGAACTACTTAAACCTAACTAACCTAAGGACATCACACAACACTCAGCCATCACGAGGCAGAGAAAATCCATGACCCCGCCGGGAATCGAACCTGGGAACCCGGGCGTGGGAAGCGAGAACGCTACCGCACGACCACGAGATGCGGGCGATAGATCGTTCCCTTCGAGGTGGTTCATAATGTTTGAATACAGTATATGCTCCAAAACCCTACTGCAAACCGACGTCAATGATATAGGTCTGTAGTTCGATGGATTACTCCTACTACCCTTCTTAAACACTGGTGCGACCAGCGCAATTTTCCAATCTGTAGGTACAGATCTATCGGTGAGCGAGTGGTTGTATATGATTGCTAAGTAGGGAGCTATTGTATCAGCGTAATCTGAAAGGAACCTAATCGGTATACAATCTGGACCTGAAGACTTGCCCGTATCAAGCGATTTGAGTTGCTTCGCAACCCCTAAGGTATCTACTTCTAAGAAACTCATGCTAGCAGCTGTTCGTGTCTCAAATTCTGGAATATTCCATTCGTCTTCCCTGGTGAAGGAATTTCGGAAAACTGCGTTCAATAACTCCGTTTTAGCGGCACAGTCGTCGGTAACAGTACCACCGGCACTGCGCAGCGAAGGTATTGACTGCGTCTTGCCGCTTGTGTACTTTACATACGACCAGAATTTCTTCGGATTTTCTACCAAATTTCGAGACAATGTTTCTTTGTGGAACCTATTAAAGGCATCTCGCATTGAAGTCCGTGCCAAATTTCGCGCGTCTGTTAATTTTAGCCAATCTTCGAGGTTTTTCGTTCTTCTGAACTTCGCATGCTTTTTCCGTTGCCTCTGCAACAGCGTTCGGACCTGTTTTGTGTACCATGGAGGATCAGTTCCATCTCTTACCAATTTATGAGGTATGAATCTCTCAATTGCTGTTGCTACTATATCTTTGAATTTGAGCCACATCTCGTCTACATTTGCATAGTCAGTTCGGAAGGAATGGAGATTGTCTCTTAGGAAGGCTTCTAGTGACACTTTATCCGCTTTTTTAAATAAAATTATTTTGCATTTGTTTCTGGTGGATTTGGAAGAAACGGTATTGAGCCTAGCTACAACGACCTTGTGATCACTAATCCCTGTACCAGTCGTGATGCTCTCTGTTTGTTCTGGATTGTTTGTGGCTAAGAGGTCATGTGTGTTTTCGCAACCATTTACAATTCGCGTGGATTCGTGGACTAACTGATCGAAATAATTTTCGGAGAAAGCATTTAGGACAATCTCGGAGGATGTTTTCTGCCTACCACCGGTTTTGAGCAAGTATTTTTGCCAACATATCGAGAGAAGGTTGAAGTCCCCACCAACTATAACCGTATGAGTGGGGCACTATTTGTTACGAGACTCAAATTTTCTCTGAACTGTTCAGCAACTATATAATCGGAGTATGGGGGTCGGTAGAAGGAACCAATTATTAACTTAAGTCGGGTGTTAAGTATAACCTCCACCCATACCAATTCGCACCGAGTATGTACTTCGACTTCACTACAAGATAAACCACTACTGACAGAGACAGACACTCCACCACCAATTCTGCCTAATCTATCTTTCCTGAACACCGTCTGAGCCTTCGTAAAAATTTCTGCAGAACTTATTTCAGGCTTTAGCCAGCTTTCTGTACCTATAACGATTTCAGCTTCTGTGCTTTCTATTAGCGCTTGAAGCTCAGGGACTTTCCCAGCACAACTACAACAATTTACAACTACAATTCCGACTGTTCCTTGATCCAAGCACGTCCTGTATTTGCCATGTACCCTTTGAGATTGCAGCCCACCCCGTACTTTCCCGAGGCCTTCTAACCTAAAAAACCGCCCAGTCCACGCCACACAGCCACCGCTACCCGTGTAGCCGCCAGCTGAGTGTAGTGAACTCCTGACCTATTCAGCGGAACTCGAAACCCCACCACCCTATGGCGCAAGTCAAGGAATCAAGTATATAAATGGAGAAGAAAATCTAATAGTCATCGGAGATTGGAATGCGGTTGTAGCGAAAGGAGTAGAAGAAAGCGCTATGGGAGAATATGGGCGTGGTAATAAGAATGAGAGAAGAGAAAGACTAACTGAGTTCTGCAATAAATTACAGCTAAAAACATCGCATGCTCTGTTCAAGAATCACAAAAGTGGAGGTATACTTCGGGAAGGTCGGGAGATACGGGAAGATTTCAATTAGATTACATCATGATAAGGCAGAGATTCCGAAATCAGATCCTGGGTTGTAAGGCGTAACCAGGAGCAGATATAGACTCAGGTCACAATTTAGTAGTGATCGAGAGTAAGCTGAAGTTTAAGAGAATAGTCAGCAAGAATTAGTCAGCAAAGAAGTGGGATACAAAAGACTAGAGAATGAAAAGATGCGCTTAAAGTTCTATGGTTATAGCGTTGCGGAATAGCTCATAAGACAGTTCAGTTGGAGAGGAATGGGCATATCCGAAATGGGCAATGAGAGAAGTTGGAAAGAAAAAAAATAGGTGTAAAGAAGGTAAATGCTAAGAAACCATGGATAATAGAAGAAATACTTCAGTTGGCTGAGTATGTGTTAGATGACGACCACTTTGCCTTCAGGAAAGATAGATACCAGAGAGACAAAACAGACGTTGTGGTTGATAGTGGAAGCAAGACTAAAGAAAAATCAAACACATTCATAGGATTTGCCAACCTGGAAAAAGTGCTCGACAATGTCAAATGGTGCAAGATGTTCGAAATTCTGAGGAAAATGCGGGTAAGCTATAGGAAGAGATGGATAATATACAACATGTACAGGAGCAAGAGGGAATAATGAGTGTAGGTGACCAAGAACGAAGTGATAGAATTAAAAAGTGTGTAAGACAGAAATGCAGTCTCTCGTCCTTACTGTTCGATCTACACATCGAAGAAGCAACGACGGAAATGAAAGGAAGTTGGAAGACTGGAATTAAAGTTCAAGATGAAAGTATATCAAATATAAGATTCGCTGATGACATTGCTGTCCTTAGTGACAGAGAAGAAGAAATGGAGGATCTGCTGAATGGAATGAACATTCTAATGAGTATAAGTTATGGACTGAGAGAAAACATAAGAAAGACAAACGTAATGCGAAGTAGTAGAAATGAATACAGCTAGAAACTTAGCATCAGAATTGGGCATCACGAAGTAGACGAAGTTAAGGAATTCTGTTACCTAGGCAGCAAAATAGCTCATGAAAGGCAGGGAAGAAGGACATAAAAGGCAGACTAGCTCTGGCAAAAAAGGGCATTCCTAGAGAAGTCTACTAGTATCAGATATAGGTCCTAATCTGAGGAAGAAATTTCTGAGAATGGACTTGTGAAACACAGCATTGTATGATAGTGAAACAAAGATTGTGGGAAATCTGTAACAGAAGAGAATCGAAGCATCTGAGATGTGGTGCTGCAGAAGAATCTTGGAACAGGTGAGGTAAGGAATGAGGAGGTTCTCTGCAAGTGGGAGAGGAAAGTAATATCTGGAAAACATTGATACGAATAAGGGACACGATGGTAGGATATCTGTCAAGACATCAGGGAATCGCCTTCACGCTACTAGAGGGAGCTGCAGAGGGTATAAAAACTCTAGACGGAAAACGAGATTCGAGCACATTCAACAGGTAATTGAGGAAGTGAGCTGGAAGTGCTACTCTGAGATGAAGGATTTGGCACAGTCACATTCAACAGGTTTAGAACAGACTAATTAGAACAAGTAACGATGAATTTAGTGGATGTGGGGAAGGCATGTCTCTGAAGACTTGTTGGTCTGCTGTAATGTGAGAGTCCTCTGTGCCGGCCGGGGTGGCCGAGCGGTTAAAGGCGCTACAGTCTGGAACCGCGTGACCGCTACGGTCGCAGGTTCGAATCCTGCCTCGGGCATGAATGTGTGTGATGTCCTTCGGTTAGTTAGGTTTAAGTAGTTCTAAGTTCTAGGGGACTTATGACCACAGCAGTTGAGTCCCATAGTGCTCAGAGCCATTTGAACCATTTTTTTAGAGACCTCTGTGACATGGAAGACTTGTTTGCAGCAAATGACAGTGTCATCTGGCTGCTGGACATGGGACTCATATAGTGAGGAATTATCTATAATTCATACTACATCGTAGATTTAAATTGTAGTCCTTATTATATTTCCAAGTTCTTAAACTAAGATAAGTAAAAAAATGTAGTTTTTCCAATTTCAGTTGTTCGTAATTGTAATCGTTAGGTATTTAGTTGAGTTTTTCTTTCTGGAGACATAAGAAAAATCTTCTAGCTACTCAGTCTTTAGCTTGTTAAATTGTCTTAAGGTATACCCTAAATAGGCTACCGAAGCTATATATGAACCTAAAAACTGTTTTATTTCTGATTGATTTTGATCAAGATATACTGTAGTTAAGACTACGGAAGGGCATGGGCTGTTTTTGTACGACAGTCAAGTATCTAAAGATCATTTTTGAATGAGGAGAAAAGAAGTTATATAGTTAATAGCGTTTTTGTGTTAATTTTTAATGTTACGACATAACTGAACAATACTAAAACAAGGAAATTTGCTTCCTATATTTCTTTAGTTTTTAGTTCACCACGCTTCACCGCTGCTATTATCTGACTCATCAGATTGTCCACGTTACTTCGTCTAAAAGAGTTAAGAATCTTTCATCCCTTCTCTGTCAATACAGTATACAGACTTCGAAAATCATTTAATTATGGATAGGAATTGGTCTTCTGAAAGTATTTGTATGGAGTGTACCCATGTATGGACGTCAAACATGGACAATAAATAGTTTGGACAAGAAGAGAATAGAATCTTTCGAAATGTGGTGCTACAGAAGAATGTTAAAGATTAGGTGGGTAGATCGCGTAACTAATGAGGAGGTATTGAATAGGATTGGGGAGAAGAGAAGTTTGTGGCACAACTTGACTAAAAGAAGGGATCGGTTGGTAGGACATGTCCTGAGGCATCAAGGGATCACAAATTTAGCATTGGGGGGCAGCGTGGAGGGTAAAAATCGTAGAGGGAGACCAAGAGATGAATACACTAAGCAGATTCAGAAGGATGTAGGTTGCAGTAGGGACTGGGAGATGATGGAGCTTGCACAGGATAGATTAGCATGGAGTGCTGCATCAAACCAGTCTCCGGATTGAAGACCACAACAACAACAAGGAATTGGTCCTATACATAGATGGTAGAAATGAAGTTTTGAAGGCTCCTGTTCCTTGTTCCTTATGATGCTAGTCCTCCGTGGTCCCGTATGTGTCTCTCACAGCCACTAACGGTTGTTTCCTGTCCACCTGCACGTTCTAAGCATCTTCAGCTGAAGTGATGGCTTTAGAGTTTTCAGAAAATAAGTATATACGGCTTTCTTTACAAGGGAAAATTTTGATGCAAAACTTTTTTTTAATGAATGACACCATTATGTCATTACTCTGCTGTGGAATCTCTGCAGTTTTCCTCTCAGAGATGAGTGAAAAGTTCTGACCATTGGGAAGGTACCAGGGGTCCCCTAATAAACTGAAATAAGTGAATGATCATGTTGAAAATATTTCACGAAGAGATAGAGGAAATTAATCATGACATCGTTCTTATTCTCGCCAGGACACTCATCGGGCACCAAAACCAGATCATCTCTCTTGTTTTCCATATTCCTAATATAACAAAAAGGGACGTATGTTACCTCGTTTTGACCTCTCTTCCCAGTTCCCTTACGATGCACATACAGAGATGGGCTATCAACATGTAAATTACTTATACCTACACAAAATGTCTCTATTTGTCGAGCATTAAATATCCAGTTTTTGCGTAGATGTGGAACAGGCAAATTGTTAATATAATCGAACGAAATTACTGAGCATTTTCCGTTGAGAGCATGCTGTTTCAGTTAACTTGTCTTTTCCCGAATCATTTAGACTTTTCGGAGATGCAACACTTTCTCCCTCTCATTGGCAGCTTTGTCAACAAATGATGAGTAATTTTGACTTTTAGAATATCGCCAAATATACGTGTGTCAAAACTAGGTGCTCCGAATCTAATATTAAACTTTTGAGAAAAATCGGTCCAATAGAACTTTTATGGAATTTTAAGTGATACATCTCAAGGAACATTGTAACCGATCTATTAACACTCAGGGTTTCTGCTATGTATTTGCGATCGGGATTTTCTCTGACTGTGTTATGAGATGTTCTTGGTTTAAATGAGTTAAATGTTCAACAACCAAGTTCTGTATTTCCTTAGGACGCTTTCGTGGTCTGTTACCATGTTTTTCTCTCTCAGCTATAGATGATGGATCGAAAGTACCTCGGACGTGGCCATGTAATCCTATGAAAAGCTGAAAAGTCATTTCGCCAAACTGGTATGCCTGTGGGACTACCATTTTCATTTATCCTTACACTACAGAAGAATGTTAACAAGTGGCTGAATCTTGCATTTCCGCTTTCGTTTCCTTTTATTCATTTCGCGCGTTGTACAGCGTATTTACTTGGCACCTTGTAGAACTCAGTGAAGATTTCTTCACGTTGGTGTGCATTTATTCTTGCAAAGCGCTTGTATTTCATGCAAATGCAACAATGAAAATAAGTTCCTACTATTTCTTGTTATGTTTAAAGTTGTACATTAGTGAAGCATTACATTCAAACAAAGCGTGCTTTAGAGAAAGAAATGCAGAACCAGTAGTCACCTGCAGTCATCACCAATTCTTTTTTCCTTCACCATCTTCGCAGCGTGGTTAATATGACGTTGTCCCTTTGCTTTCGTATCTCTAATTCTTTATTCTTACTTATTTGCCTGCTTATTAGCACCCCTTGCACCATCGGCCTCACTATCCACACTGAAAGGAATGTGTGAACATACAGTTAACAACAGAGTAACGTAAAGAAACGACAGTGGAAATTAATAACTTGAAATGGGGACAGTCTTCTTGTTTATCAAAATAACCCACATTTTCAACGAAAACAGCCTCGCACAATTGACATTCTTGGGGAAAAAGAATGGAAAAGATATCTTTTGGAAAATATTGAATAATTTAAACACCTATATTTCGTAGCGTGGGTTTGTTTCGTCGAAACTAGTACCGTAGGCGTGTAGTTCATCATTCTGTCTATAAATAGTGACAATATTACAAATTTTGTAGATTTTGGACAAGGGCTGTTTTTGTAAAAACCCATCAATTGTTTTTGATCTTCTGCTGATTTAACTGGGCTCTAAATTACAGCTTCATCTGTAAACAGTTTCTGAGCCTCCTCAGATCGTCCCCTAAATCGTTTATATGGAACAGGAACATCAGAGGGCCAAAAACACTTCTTGGGGAACGCCAGATATTAGTCCTGTTTTACCCAATGACTTTTCATCAATTACTACGAACTGTGATCTTCGTGACGGGAAATCTGGAATCCAGTAGCACAGCAGAGACGATAATAAACAGACACGCTATTTGATCAGACGTCACTTGTGAGGAACTATGTCAAATGCTTCTGGAAATCTAGAAATATGGGATCGATCTGAGATCTTTCTTCGATAATACTTTTATTACTTCGTCTGAATAAAGAGATAGTCGTGTACCACAAAAACGGTATTTTCTGAATGCATGCTGGCTATATGTCAATAGATCATTTTCTTAGACGTTGTCAATAATCTTAGAACACAATGTGTGTTCCAAAACCTCTACTGAAAATCAGCGTCAGTAGTACAGGTTGGTAACTGAGCGGATTACTTCTATTACCTTTCTTGAAAATTGGTGTAGCCTGTGCAGGTTTCCATCCTTTTATTTTTCGACGAGCGAGCACTTGTGAACGATTGGTAAGTGTGAAACTGTTATACCATTGTATTCTAAAAGCAACCTAATTGGAATACAACCTTGGCAGCTGTTCCTGATTCGAATTATGGATTATTTATTTCGTCTGCGTTCGTGAAGGAACTTTAGAAGACTGTATTTAGCAACTCTGCTGTAATGCTATTAAGGTCGGTAACATTAGAGTGTCCTCCGCCACACACCGTTGGGTGGCTTGCAGAGTATAAATGTAGATTACCTAAGGGTACCAAAGAAAGACGGTCACCTCAGGTTATCGGAAGCGCCAGTAATATCCACAATGATTAACCTGTTTTCTTACGAACTTGTACATCTATCCCAGGCGTATTTCGTATTATGACTCAACTTATCCGAACACACGTTTGCAGTATTCTTTTAGATTGTTTATCTTCTGTACTCAACAAACTTCAAGCATTTCATATTTAACTTATCATGTAAAGAGGTCTGTCCAATATACTAAGTGACTTCCACGTGTCATATTTAACGACAGGACCGCGAATCGCTACTGCTCGTGGCTCGGACAGTACGTAAGTCCAACATCACTTTCTTTCGCGAACACTGACTCAACTTTTTCTCAGAAGGAAAGGAATCGACTTACTCTCAGTCCAATAGCTAGATTTTAAAGTAACGTTTGTAAATATATTAATCGTCCAGCAGAGCAATAAAGGAAGCAGAACTGAGTGTTCGAAACAAAATAATGACAGCCTGACTCGATTTCAAAGCTGCAATTCGTTTAACATGCGTAAAGTTCCCCGTTCCAGTAACGTCGTGCCTGACGTTAGCTTAAGCGCCAGAGTGACGTAACAAAACATTTGCAGTAACTAAAAGTTGCTACAAAATTCTAATTTAATCAAGTGCAGGTGCCAGAGCCGTTCGACTGCAACAAAATAAACGTTGGAACTAACAAAACTTTGTTAGAGGGAATTCGCAGACCGTTGCGACTAGTGTCCGTCTAGTGTACAGCAGCTTGGCGTTGCTGAAAATTTGCGACGTCTGTTTACTGAACTACCACACGTTTTTTCGAGCCCATCGCCAAACGCATAACTTTTTTGTATTTGTGTTTTAGTACAAAAGAATATTTTGATAATTCATTTCTACCTACTGCAGTACAATTTTCCCCAATAGCTATGTGATCGGTAAATTAATTTTAGCGCTGCCATATAAACATCTACATATTGCTTGTTTCATCTAAATATTATCAAGAGTCAGATATTAACTTACAGTGAATGTTGTTTCAGAACAACAACATTAGTAATTTTAAACATTAGATTTTCTACTGTATACGATCTATTATTGATGCTACTTATATGCCTGTCTTTCACATCATGGAACCTTTTTTGACTTTTCATTGCCTACAATGGAAAATGATTTTTCGTTTGACATTCGGAAACCCCCACAACTCAACTGAAGAAAACTTTCTACTGGTTTCTCATATTCCATAGATCCTTTCATTTGTACCTTGTCCATGTTGCGGTATCGTCGTTAGACAAGGATCAATAGCAAATAATGGCTAAGCCATAAGTAAGGGGTAGCTCCCACGCCACACTAATCTTGACATAGAGCAAGTAAGTGAATACATGCTAAGTATCCTATGTCGTTTTGGAATGCTACGTTCAAACAGCTCACAGTTTGAACAAGAAGTAAATAAAGGGGACGTAAAATGCAGTCTGACAATAGAAACAGTCACACGTTCACATCGAATATAAGTTTAAATGTTCGGAAATCATTTCTCTTGAGTATAATTTCATGTGGATGTGAAAATCGGAGAATAAACAGTACAGATAAGTAAAGAATAGAAGATTTTGAAATGTTATTCTGCATACGATCAATGAAGATTATGTGGATAGGTTGAATAACTAATGAAGATGTTCTGAACAGAACTGAGGTGAAAAGGTAATTTGGCTCAACGTGTAAAACAAATGACAGTTTGAACGAAAACATCCTGAGGTATCAGGTAATAATCATCATTATCTTCATACTCTTCTTCAAGGACGAGGCCTTTTGGCTTTTCCGCATCTCTTTACACTGACGTCCAACGTTTCTCTTTCCTACTGGTTTATATTCTGTTGTGGCTTTGGCTCTCACATTGTTAGGCATATTTATGATATCAGAAGCGAAGGCCACTTGATATGAAACGGTTTAGCACCAGATTCGGCATTAACTAACTGTCATCCTCAGATTCTTAGATCTCATAGAAAGAGACACTTTGTCGCTCATGCGGGCCCCTTTTACTCTGATCAACACCGGCTTGCCCTGCGGTCACATCGTTGCAGGCATATTTTGAAACATGGGTCTGCGACCGCAAGTTTCACCTATCAGTGTTTTTTCCCAAATGAATGGAGCACATCCTCTTACCTTTCGCTCGCGATAGTATTGACAATATTCACGGAATAATAAATTCTGACTTGGAGTGATGGGTATGCCGATGATATTCTAATGTTTTTGCACCTGATAATGCGGCTTTACACCGAGAAACCGGTTGTGTTTTAATAAAGAACAGTTTTTCCTGCTGTTGGCGGAATTCAGCCTAAAACCATACTGCATTAGAGATCTACCACTAAACCCCGTTATCAAAACTGGATGAGTATATTCTGGGTAATCCGCACTTTGATTCATGCAAAAGCTAGTTTTTTACGCATCTAAATGTTTATGGCATCATGTCTCCTGGACTATTTGTCATTCAACGAAATAATTTTACAGGTACAGCCTGATACTGTCTGTAGGATTAATTGCGAAAATAGGTAGTAGGAAAGAAGTAATAAATTAACGTCATGATTGATGCGACAGTTTCACTGCACGAACTGCAAAAATGTAGTAGCTGATAAATTTTCTTTCTTCCATCATTTTTCGGGGGGTGTCAGAGACAAGAAGTTTCCCAAAAGTTTGACGTTATGCCTAAACTTTGTTTCAAATCAGTAAATGCTCTTATTCTCAAGTACAGGGTGGATGTACAGAGCGTCCCTAAAAGCTGCGACGAACGTGAGGGGATGTAGAAGGCGTTTTGAGGTATGAATCGAGGATAGGAAACCGTGTTTCGAAGTGTCATTCGAGGATGGTACAGAGCGGAGAAGTTAAAGTCGCCGGTGTCTGCCACTGGGCACTCCTTCGGCAGCACACGTGACACTGTACTCTGACCGACCGTAGTGGAACGTCTCACAAAGTTATTTGTTAGTCAGTGATCACGACTGATCTGCAGTTTATTTTTCTCCTGTGTACCGAAAAATATTGGAAATATGAGACGGTTGCAGGAGAGAAAAAGGAGCAGATGGAAACTCCTGTCAGAGACCTTATCCATCCAGGTAACAGATCAACGCATTCACAGGAGACAGGGACTTTCCACGCAGCACCTAGCTCCACATTCTCCACTGGCGATCGTGGCACTCAGTCGCGATCACGAGCAACAAAAAAACAACATTGTGAGACGTTCCGCCTCCAGCGAACAAAATCACGTTGCTGTCGAATGGCTAGCCTAGTGGCAGACGCCTATAAATTGTTCATTCTGTAACGAAAAGATTAAAGTTCTACGAATCGACACTTGGAATGTCTGAAATTAGAACGCGGAAACGAAGCTAGAAAACCCAAAAAAATGGAATTTTAAATTTCAGCCTGGATATAATGTGGATGAGTGAAGTGAAATGGAAACGAGACGCGGATTTATGATCAGACGAGTGCAGGATAATATCAACAGCAGCAGAAAATGGTATAATGGGAGTACGAATAGGAAGGTAGATAAGACAGTGACTTACTGTGAACAGTTGAGAGGTAAGGTTGTTCTAATTAGAATCGACAGAAAAACCAACACCGACAACAGTAATTCAGGTATACGTGCCGACCTCTCAAGCAGGAGATGAACAGATAAAGTAAGTACATGAGGATATTGAACTGGTAATTCTGCACGTAAAGAGAGATAAAAATCTAGATGCCGTGAGAGACTGGAATGCGGTTGTAGGGAAGGAGTAGAAGTAGTGAAGGATTGGGCTTGGTAATAGGAATGAGAGACGAGAAAGACTGAGATTTGCAATAAATTACAGATAGCAACAATGAATACTCTGTTCAAAATCACAAGAGGAGGACTTATACTTGGAAAAGTCCGGAACATACGGGAAGATTCCAGTTGCATTACATCACGCTCAAGTGGAGATTCCGAAATCGGACAGAGGATTATAAGGCCTACCCAGGAGCAGATACAGACTCAGATCACACTTTAGTAATAATAAAGAGGCGTTTGAAGTTTAATAGACTAGTCCGGAAGAATCAATGAACAAAGAAGTGAAATATGGAATTGCTAGGGATACTGCAATACTGAATAGCTCACTAGGTGGTTAGTTGAAGAGCAATGATCATCTCTAAACAGGGAGTCAGAGAAGTTGGAAGTAAAAACATAGGTACAAGGAGGATAACTCGAAGAAACCATTGGCAACAGAAGAAGTAGTTAATACAAAACTTTTCTAGGAAATAGGGAATATAGAAACACTTGTCACTAATGAAGTTAGGAAGTGCAGGGAACGTAAGGAGAAATGGGTACTTGAAAAATGAGAAAAAAATCGAAAAAGAAATGGTTGCTGGAAGGAGTGACTCAGCATGTGTAAAAAACTACGCAGCTTTCGGCGAAATTATAAGCAGAGGCCGTAATATTAAGAGTGCAGTGGTCATTCTACTGTTGAATGTAAAGAAGGCAGCGAATAGGTGAAGAGGGTACATTGCAGGCCTCTATGAAGGGGACGACTTGTCTGATGACATAATATATGGAGAATCAGGAGTCGATAGGGAGGGGATAGGAAATCTAGTATTATAGTCAAAATTTGAAAATGTTTTGGTCTATTTAAGATCAAATAAGGTGGAAGGTATAGACAAAACTACATCAGAATAGCCAAGATCGTTGGGAAAGTGGGAACAAAGCGACTATTCACGTTGACGTGTAGATAGTACGATACAGTCAGCTTAACAGTTCATGCACACAAGTTGCTGACGACATAACATACAGAAGAACTGAAAAGAAAATTGAGGATTTGTTAGATAATGATCAGTGTGGATTTAGAAATGGTAAAGCCACCAGAGATGTAGGTCTGACGTTGAGGTTGATATCGGCTGAAAGACGAAGCAAAATCAAGAGACGCTCATAGGACTTGCCGGCCTGGAGAAAGCATTCAGCAGCAACGTAAAATGGCGCAAGATATTCGAAATTCTGAGAAAAATATGGGTAAGTTCTAGGATAATATACAATATATACAAGAACCCAGAGGGAAGAATACTACTCGAAAAACAAGAGCGAAGTGCTCGGATTAGAAAGGGTGTAAGACAGCGGTGCTGTCTTCCGCCCCTACTGCTCCAGCTACATGTCGAAGAAGCAGTGACTGAAATGAAACAAGTAAGATTAAAATTCAAGGTGAAATGTTACCAGTGATAAGATGCGCTGATGACATTGCTATCCCTATTGTAGCTGAAAAATTACAGGATCTACATCTACATCTACATCTACATTTCTACATTTATACTCCGCAAGCCACCCAACGGTGTGTGGCGGAGGGCACTTTACGTGCCACTGTCATTACCTCCCTTTCCTGTTCCAGTCGCGTATGGTTCGCGGGAAGAACGACAGTCTGAAAGCCTCCGTGCGCGCTCTAATCTCTCTAATTTTACATTCGTGATCTCCTCGGGAGGTATGAGTAGGGGGAAGCAATATATTCGATACCTCATCCAGAAACGCACCCTCTCGAAACCTGGCGAGCAAGCCACACCGCGATGCAGAGCGCCTCTCTTGCAGAGTCTGCCACTTGAGCTTATTAAACATTTCCATAACGCTATCACGGTTACCAAATAACCCTGTGACGAAACGCGCCGCTCTTCTTTGGATCTTCTCTATCTCCTCCGTGAAACCGATCTGGTACGGATCCCACACTGATGAGCAATACTCAAGTATAGGTCGAACCAGTGTTTTGTAAGCCACCTCCTTTGTTGATGGACTACATCTTCCAAGCACTCTCCCAATGAATCTCAACCTGTTGAATGGAATGATCTGTCTTATGAGTAGAGAATATACAGGGTAAGTCACTAACTATTGTCACGAGAAAAACTCCCAATGTATGACTGTAGCTGAAAAGTTTCTGGAACAAATGTTGCATGGCACAACGGGGGCCATAATATGACGTTGGTTTTTTGTTGCTAGGTGGGTTCGCGTCAGAGATATGAAGGTCAGCTTTGTTTTTTTAAATGGGATGCTATAGTTTAGTACTTACTTTCTGACAGCGGCTATCGAGACGAATTCAATGATGTGTAACAGTAAGGTCTTTGAAGGTCAACGAAGTTCACAAAGGTGGCATGAACGTCCATTTATAGAAGGTGTTCGAAGTGATGTCCATTGGTAACAGTGCAGTGCCGCAATCTTCTTATCATGGATTGAATGGTATTACTTATCACTTCGGCACTTATCGAAGCACATGCTCTGACAATTCTCTCTCGTATATGGCGCAAATCGTAAATATTCGCCGAATACGACATATCCATTTAAGTGCCACTGACATGTAAACACCATTCGACGGTTATGCAATACAACACTGAGAGGAACGGTAAGGCTAGTATCGTCGAATCAAGAGAAAGTGAATGATGTAATCCTTCGAAGAACAAATCGATTTGCTTCTCATTTACGGAGAATGCCAACGAAATTCAGTAAGAGCTGGAGATTTGTACGCTAAAAGATATCATCAGCGTACTCACCCTACACGTCGTACATTTAAGTATGTGTATGATAAATTGGAACAACCGGACCTTTAATGCATCGGAAACATATCCGGCATAGGAAAGCTACTAATGAGGAAGCGGAAGTTCGTACTCTAGCGACTGTGAATCGAGAGCCTTGTGTTAGTTCCGCGTCAAATCGCAAGGGAATCTGGCATGAGCCAGAGTTCGTGTTCTGCATCGTCATATCAGTCTCCACCAAGAATTAACGGATACGAATTTTATATGTCGCACTGAATTCTGCCGATGGGCTCAACTTCAGATTCAGAGAGATGACACATTTATTAATTTGTTTTTATTTACTGACGAGGCTACATTCACGAACCATGGAAATGTTAATTTGCATAACATGCATTATTGGGCAACTGAAAATCCGTGTTGGCTGCCCCAAGTTGCACACCAAAAACCGTGGTCGGTAAATGTATGGTGTGGGATTCTGGAGGACAGATTTATAGTCTGCTATTTCATCGAAGGAAACCATAATGGTAGGAAGTACACCACATTCCTGCAAGAAATATTAGGTCTGTTATCGGAAGAATTACCTTTAGGAACAAGGAACGGAATGTGGTACCAACACGATGGGTGTCCGGCACGTTTTTCGCTGTTGGCTAGAAACTAGTTGGCGAGACAATTCCCAAATCGTTGGTTTGGACGCGGAGGAGATGTGTCGTGGCCGGCTCATTCGCCAGACTTGACGCCTCTGGATTGTTTTTTGTGTGAGACATTGTCTATAAAGATGTTCCAACTACACATGAAGATATGCGAGAGAGAATTCTCAGAGCATGTGCTTCGGTAAGTGCCGATGTGATACGGAATACCACTCAATCCATGATAAGAAGATTGCAGCACTGCAGTGATACCAATCGTCATCACTTCGAACACCTTCTGTAAATGGACTTTCATGCAACCTTTGTGACCTTCGGTGACCTTCATAGACCGTACTGTTACACATCATTTGAGTCGTGTCGACTGCCGCAATCAGGAAATAAGTACCAAACTATAGCATCTAACTAAAAAAAATTTTAAAAAAAGTTGACCTTTACATCTCTGAAGTGACTCCACCCAGCAACAATAAACCAACATCGTATTATGGCCCCCCGTTGTCCCGTGCAACTTTTGTTCCACAAACATTTAAGCTACAAGCACACTTTCGGAACTATTCTGGGTGGCAATTGTTAGTTATTCAGTCTGTAGTTTCAAAGCAAATCGAAGAAACGCGAAAGTAATGACAAGTGGGGGAAATGGTAACAGGGAGAAAACTGGCACCAAAATTCGAGATCACGAAGTAAATGAAGTTGAGGCATTCTGCAACCCAAGCAGCAAAATAATATATGACGTTCGGAGGAAGAAGGACATAAAAAGAGAAGCAGACCAGCGCTGGCAGATGGGGCAGTCCCATCCAAGGGAAATCTATTAATTTAGTAGTGTTAAGCATAGAGCTTAATTTGAAGAAGAAATTTCTGGACATCCTACGTTTGGCGCATATTGTTGTACGGTAGTGAAACATGGACTAAGGGAAATCGGAACAGAAGAAAACCAAAGCATTTGATAATTGCTGCTAGAGAACAACTTTGAAAACCAGATGAACAGATAAGTAAGAAACGGGGAGGTTCTCCACAGGATCGGCGAGAAATGGAATTTATGGAAAACACTAACAAGGAGAAAGGACATAATGAGAGGGCATGTGTTAAGACATCAGCGAATAACTTCCATGGTGCTACAGGCAGCTGTCGACGGTAAAAACTGTAGAAGAAGACAGAAGTTTCTATAAATCCAGCAAATGATTGAGGACGTGTGTTGCAAGTACAGCTCTAAGATGGAAAAATTTACACAGGAGGGGCTTTCGTAGTGGACCGCACCAAACCAGTCAGAAAACTGATGACACAAACAGATACTGGTTGACAGAGAGTGTTTCTATAGCGAACGCAGTTGTTTGGCGTGTCGCGTGACAAGACGTCGTCCGCCGACGCATCGTTGGAGTGCAAGACGTGCAGAGAGCGCGGTATCATTATATTTCTTCAATGCTGCCCAACTGACGCCTTCAAAGTTTCGCAGGCGCTGGGATTTTCACGTCATGAGTACACCGTGAATAAATTGAGGGGGGCAAAATTTCTGCTACAAGAGTCAAGCGTCTCGCTTAACAACCCGGCGTTGAGAGGGGTCGCCGTCGAGAGTTCCGCGATTTTTTAACAGCAGGCGGACGGACCACACTACACCAGAATTACAAGTTTAGCAGTAACAAATTCTAGACAGCCGTTCCATCCGAAACCATCTCAACGGTGTGGGGTATAGATCCCATTAACGAACATGACAATTGACTGCACGTAAGAGAGCAAAGGGATATACAGGGTGAAGAAAAATTCTCGTACTCTGACTTCGCAGCGCGATTCCTCACATGCTGGCAATACAAAAATGTCTGTCACAAAATTTCATCCTGCGCAGATTTTGGACAGTAAATTGACGTTAAAGATTGGCAGACTGGAAACACTGTAATCATGTGTACAGTAACCACGACTGTCAGCCAACTGAGCAGTGCTGTGCAGTAGGTGCAGTGGATAGTGTTATGAGTTAGCATGCAGGAGGTCGAGGGTTTGATTTAGGCTCGAGGCTTGTACCTTTAGGAAGCTTTAGAAAGACAGTGAATCCCCTATTGCTACCGGGTGTATCAGAGTACATATTTTATTTATTTTTTCGTCTTCTTAGAACAGTCTCTCTCATGATATCCATTCCCCAAAGAAATGAATTTTTATGTCGTTGATCATATTTGAAAATGTGATGACACGAAAAACGATTTAAATAAAATAGCTGTCGAAGGAATAAATTTATGCTCAGTGGCAAAACTTCAGGGGAAGGTCTCTTGAGCGATGTCCCTCGTCGACTACTGCACCATATGCGATGCATTAGTCTCTGCACAGTGTCAGCAGAAATGGCTCCCTGAGGCAGCACGTCAAATCGGCGGTGATCAGACTCGCACCACCTCGTACTGCTCTGCAGAGGCGACGTCACGACCGTTCGTCACGCACTTGGCGTCGTCCTGTGCTGAAGTTTAAGAGAGTGGAACTACTGTCTCTGCGACACCGAAGGTCCACCGTAGGCACTGCTGACTTCGGAACCTCATTTCTTGTGTAATATCGTATAAACTATTACACACGTGTCTTGCTTCACGTTCAAAGCCGGTTAACTCTTGACTTGTCTCCATGTTACACATGGTTGTAACAGACTGCTTAGGTATCACGTGTATACCCGCGCCGATCGCGACATCTAGTGCAAGATTTTGAGGTCATACGTCGCACATCTTCAAACTGGACAACTTTTCTTTTGGCTCTGACCACTCAGCTTAATCTACTGTGACGGAAAGGCTGTGCGTATCTATTTACAGAACGGACGGCACACCCCGTGGCAGTCCTGCCATAAGAGCGTCCCTGCAAGCGACAGTCTTACCTTTGGACATCATGTCGTGTCACGGTGCGTGACCCTATGCCTTCTGCGGGGTACAGAGGAATGACTACGACATGGTAACGGTAATATGTGAGCGGTATAGAAAGACTTCGTAATGGGCTGTTTTACCCGTGGGATGCACTCGGGATCGTTTTTGTGTTATTCTGGGCGCATGGGTATAGGATTAGTCGTGGTTAAGTTTTACTACTTGTAAGAACATAAAAAATGTCAGATTAGCATGAAGAACACTCTATGGAAATGACCGTGCCTCTCCCTAGGTTACCTGAGGTCAGTTCATTTGAGCATAGCACATAGCCTGTCGATCGACAAAAGTGCTGATCTTATAATAACCTTCTTTCAAACAATCTGGATTCTGGTCGGCGATTGAGTAATCATACAGACTGAAAAATTAATACATTAGTAGGTACGTATTATAGTACAGTTGCTCGTATATGTGCAGTCAATTTGTAAATATTTTCATTCCTACTCAATTATAATGTAAGGTAATAGAAGATTTCGTTAGTTCCTCGAGGTACCACTTTGGCTTACGAAATTTTTGTATTTTTCGTCTTCCTTCACTGTTCCTTAAAAAAAAGTTTGGACTCAAGCAGAAACGGAACTTATCACTGAAGACAATTCCAAAAGTGTATTCAGTGATGAGTTGGAACTGAATCTTTAAGAGTGGCGAAGACGTGTGTGGAACCGCCCCAAACAGCGGAGGAGCACCAACTCGACTGTCGACTACGTACGACCCGACAACAAAGAATGATGGTCTGGGGTGCCATATTTCATTTCATAGCAGCAGAAGGGAAATGCTAAGGCTCAGTGCAGATATAGTGGGGATCAGTGAAGTGAAATGGAGGGAAGACATGGATTTCTGGTCAGATGAAACAACGGGAGTAGCACTCGTAATGAATAGGAAGGTAGGGCAGAGAGTGTTTTACTGTGAACAGTTCATTGGTAGGGTTGTTCTCATCAGAATCGACAGAAGACTAACACCGAAAACAACAGTTCAGGTATACATGTCAACGTCAGAAGTTGAAGATGATGAGACGGAGAAAGTATATGAGGATATTGAACGGGCAGTTCAATACGTAAAGAAAGGTGAAGATCAAATAGTCTTGAGGGACTGGAATGCGGCTGAAGGAAAAGGGTTAAAAGAAAGAGTCAGGAGGGAAAATGGAATTGGTACTGGGAATGACAGAGGAGAAAGACTAACTGACTTGTAATTGCAGCTAGTAACAGCGAATACACTGTTCAAGACTCACGAGAGGAGGAGGTATACTTTGAAAAGAGCTGGATATATGGGATAATTTCAGATAGATTACATCATGGTCAGGAAGTGATTCCGAAATTAATTAGTGGATTATAAGGCGTACCCAGGAACAGATACTGACTCATGTCACAATTTAGTAGTGATGTAGAGTAGACTGAAGTTTAAGAGACTAGTCCGGAAGGATCCATGCGCAAAGAAGTGGCATACGGAAGTACTAAAGAGTGAAGATATCTAAGGCTATAGATATTGCAGTAAGGAATAGGTCAGTAAATTCAGTTGAATAGGGATAGGCACCTCTAAAAATAGTAGTTAAAGAAGTTGTAAAGAAATCATAGATACAAAGGAAATAACTGTGAAGAAACCATGCGTGACAGAAGAAATAATCCAGTTGATCGACTTCACCTACAATATTTATTTTATAAACTAAAAGGGAGCGACTGATGCTCCAAGACTGATTCGTCTGGCACATATTCATGACTCCATCTGTATCCAGAGTCATAACAAGTTTTAGTATCAAGTAGCATGTACAGATAATAGCGAAGACTCTGTCCGAAATATTGCGACAGCGATTGTAATATACCCCTGTGGCTCGAAGAGAATACTAACAGACTTGCATATGTAAACAAACAAACAGACGAGAGCCTTCTTCAAAAACAGTTTGTATTTGTTTACGAGATAAAAATGGACGGTAGATGTATTATTTGTGCCATATATGGATCCAATAATTACTGGCAACAATCCAATGGAAAGTCTGTCTACAGATTCCCGAGGAAAAAAGAAATTTAAGCATGAATATAAGTTGCAGGCTAGTGTTTCTTAGTGAGTTTGTTTATTTCGTATAACTCAGAACGCCATTAACTGTCACTTGGTTTTTGTTGCTGTTAGATTAAACAGTGAGTCATTAAGAAATTTCCTCGCAGATTGAAACTGTGTACCCGACCAAGACTCGAACTCGGGACCCTTGCCTTTCGCGGGCAAGTGCTCTACCATCTTTTTTTTTTTTTTTTTTTTTTTTTTTTTTTTTTTTTTTTTTTTAGTTGCTACCCCCCCCCTTTTTTTTGACGCTACCTTTTTTTTTTTTTTTTCAATGTCAGGCTTACCACCTTTGCTGACATACATTTTGTTGTACTACCGCATAAATAGTGTCTACAATGTACATATGTTGACAAGTAGTGCCTAATTAGAAAATTAATGAAGTAAGGAAATGAATAAAACTGAAAATGCCCAAATGAAAGACATGAGGACATTGCGGATAGTACAAATGCAAAAGAAACATGCTCCTGCAGCAATGAAATGAAATTCGTGTCGGGGGCGACACCTGCTCACGACCCGACGTTCGATAGAGCAAGAGAGCCATCTATCGACTCGTTCTCCAGACGTTGGTGTAAGACTGGGTCGTCTTCTCGAAATTAACTAAGGGTCCGTAAGTGTGATCGATGTCTATTTCGGCTTCTTCGTCTATCTCATCTCTCACCCGTCACACCCCATCTGGCCGGCGGGTCGGTAAATGTAAGTCGCAAGTAATTAGGGAAGTCTTGCCCATATTTCTTATGCTGTTGCAGCTTCGTGTGTCCATCCAGGAGAAAATGCCAAAAATGAATTTTATCCTTTTCCGATTCGTTATACACGTAGCCCACCACCATTCCCCGTACCCATGTCACTGCATTGGTTTTTTGGACCGGAAAATAAGATTCTTGGGGGGAAAAAAAGCGTGTCTGATGAAATTGTGTGAGGTGCTGAGCGTAACAGGAACGCCAATATCTGTTGTGCCAAGTTCCACACTGGAGCCGTCCCACTAGATGCTAAACGATGTTCATCAGTGTCCACTGTTGCGCAGCCTAAACATAGTGGAGTGTCTGCCAAATGAATCGCGTGCCGCCGTTGATTCGTTGCGAACTTCATATTTACCACCACATACCATGTTGAGCGTACCGACGTTGGGAGGTAAACGTTCCGTATAACGCGCCATTATCTGTAGCCAGTTCTTGTCTGGGTACTTCTTTTCCAGGGTATTCCTGGGACACCGGCGCAGTAAGAGTTGGTATACATCTCGCGTCGTCGGTAGTCGTGTTGTTGGGAAGGAATCTCTGATATAGCTAAGCTCCAAGTAAAAAAGACTTGAAATGTGACAGCTTCGGTGAAATATGGCCCACATTGACTGGGGGCAGCATTGAAGTGGGCGCTAGTACATCGGCCAACGCACCCGAGATATTGCGAAATTGACCGCACCACTGTCGGAAAATCGTACTGACGAATAACGCCCGTGCCTTTGCATATACGTTCACTAGACCAAGTCCACCCTCTCCAGGTGGTAGCGTAAGCGTTGTGTATTGGATCTTAAACGGGTGTCGCACGCTGACGTAGGATCCGAAAGTTGCTTGTATCCGTGATGCCATTGTGCGCGTTAAAGGCAGGACATGCGCTACGTGAGTGAGTCTCGGTGCTAGGTATACGTTAACATAGGTCACCCTCTGAATCATATCCAACGCTCTTAATTTCTGTAACAGCACCATTGTCCGCATCAGCTTCAATATGCGTCGGTAGTTATCCGCTGCTGTCCGCTGCACATCCGTGTGGAACGTAATACCTAGGCATTTTATGGTCTTAACTAACATGAGCGGGCCTTCCTCCCCCGGTTGTAATCCTCGACCGACATTCATGCAGCGTGATTTTTGTAGATTGAGCACGCTTCCTGCCGCCATCCCGTATCGCTGTATCCATGCCAACGCCGTACGTACTTCTTCGCCTGTCCGTGCCACCAGCATCACATCGTCAGCATAAGCGCGGCAATGAAAGGTCAGTTGTGGCAACGACACTCCCTCCAACCGTCTTCGGAGGCCATATAGACAGGGTTCCAAAGCCATTGCATACAAAAATATCGAAAGGGGGCAACCTTGACGAACTGACCTTGAAATAACAATGTAGTCAGTGCCCCGCCCATTCACCGAGACCTTTGATCGCACGCCGTGTAACAGTCGCATGATCACTAGAATGAAGGCCTGTGGGATTCCCAATCTGCCCATCACCGCATGCAAAAAGTTATGATCCACTCTGTCGAACGCATGATCGAAGTCAATAGCGACGAGCGCCCCACGCACTCGGCACGCCGCTGCTAATGCGATGATATCTCGGTAGTCACCGAGCGCCGTATGTACGTTACTCTTACCGCCGAGGCAAGTTTGATCGATGAGGAGTCTATCAGAAATTGAAGACCGCAGGCGAGCCCCAAGGATGCGCGCGAAAATCTTATAATCGCAGTTCAAGAGAGTGAATGGTCTATAATCTCCTGGCCTTCTGCCACCGCGTGGTTTGGGTATTGGGATGATGATACTCTCCGTGAATTCGGCAGGTATCTCAGTCCGCGGTAACAGGAGTTCGGTGTACATCTGAATCCAGGTCCGTCCCATGAGGTATGCAAAGGCGCGGTAAAATTCAATTGGGAAGCCGTCCTGTCCTGGGGACTTGTTCGGAGCCCCCCTGGCAATTGCATCCGTCAGCTCGTCCTCTGTTATCGCTATGATGAAAGTCTCTGCATCCAGTGGTGGTCCTCTATCTGGCATTTCCGAGATGACATCATGTAGTGTCTCGTGGTTCACTTGTACTGGTCCATATAACTGGCGGAAATAGTCAGTAAACACATGCGCAATATCACGCTGGTGCACAACTTGCTGGCCAGTTTCAGAGATTAGTTCCCTGATCAATGTCCTGCGTCGTCGTTGGCGTTCACGTACTACGTGGTGCATGGAGGGGGTTTCCGCAGCAACTGTGTCCGCCAATCTTGCCCTAACCATTATACCTTCCATTCTTAGTCTCGTCAGCTGTAATAACTTGGCTTTTATCCTGCGCATGGCCGTGTGCCTTTCCGGCGATGGTTGTTGGGTCATCAGCTCCCTCAGGGCTGTAAAACAAAAATCAGCCGTCGTGCGGCTCCACTGCGATTTGTCCCGCCCGTATCGTATCAACGTTCTCCGTAACGTTGGTTTTGCGCATTTAATCCACCACTGGAGAACCGAGGTGTATGCTCGTTGGCGGCGAACGCAGGTCTTCCAGGTCACCTCTATCGTCCGGCGACATTCAGTGTCACGTAAAAGTGCACAATTCATTTTCCAGTGACCCTTACTCCGCCATATCTTCTGACGCGTTAGTGAAATCGTACAGACGTACGCCATATGATCCGTAAAAGCCGCTGGCCAGATGTCGGCATCCAGTATCGCCGCCCGTAGAGCTCGTGTCACATACACTCTATCAAGTCTACTCGCCGAGTGTCCCGTTACAAACGTATAACCCGGTCTGTCGCCATGCTGCAGTTTCCAGGTATCCAGAAGCGCCATTTCGGTAATCAACGCACGCAGTTCCATGCATGGCACATAATGAGATACTTGGTCCTTTTTGTCGACGACACAGTTAATGTCTCCGCCCACTATATACACTCCTGGAAATGGAAAAAAGAACACATTGACACCGGTGTGTCACACCCACCATACTTGCTCCGGACACTGCGAGAGGGCTGTACAAGCAATGATCACACGCACGGCACAGCGGACACACCAGGAACCGCGGTGTTGGCCGTCGAATGGCGCTAGCTGCGCAGCATTTGTGCACCGCCGCCGTCAGTGTCAGCCAGTTTGCCGTGGCATACGGAGCTCCATCGCAGTCTTTAACACTGGTAGCATGCCGCGAAAGCGTGGACGTGAACCGTATGTGCAGTTGACGGACTTTGAGCGAGGGCGTATAGTGGGCATGCGGGAGGCCGGGTGGACGTACCGCCGAATTGCTCAACACGTGGGGCGTGAGGTCTCCACAGTACATCGATGTTGTCGCCAGTGGTCGGCGGAAGGTGCACGTGCCCGTCGACCTGGGACCGGACCGCAGCGACGCACGGATGCACGCCAAGACCGTAGGATCCTACGCAGTGCCGTAGGGGACCGCACCGCCACTTCCCAGCAAATTAGGGACACTGTTGCTCCTGGGGTATCGGCAAGGATCATTCGCAGCCGTCTCCATGAAGCTGGGCTACGGTCCCGCACACCGTTAGGCCGTCTTCCGCTCACGCCCCAACATCGTGCAGCCCGCCTCCACTGGTGTCGCGACAGGCGTGAATGGAGGGACGAATGGAGACGTGTCGTCTTCAGCGATGAGAGCCGCTTCTGCCTTGGTGCCAATGATGGTCGTATGCGTGTTTGGCGCCGTGCAGGTGAGCGCCACAATCAGGACTGCATACGACCGAGGCACACAGGGCCAACACCCGGCATCATGGTGTGGGGAGCGATCTCCTACACTGGCCGTACACCACTGGTGATCGTCGAGGGGACACTGAATAGTGCACGGTACATCCAAACCGTCATCGAACCCATCGTTCTACCATTCCTAGACCGGCAAGGGAACTTGCTGTTCCAACAGGACAATGCACGTCCGCATGTATCCCGTGCCACCCAACGTGCTCTAGAAGGTGTAAGTCAACTACCCTGGCCAGCAAGATCTCCGGATCTGTCCCCCATTGAGCATGTTTGGGACTGGATGAAGCGTCGTCTCACGCAGTCTGCACGTCCAGCACGAACGCTGGTCCAACTGAGGCGCCAGGTGGAAATGGCATGGCAAGCCGTTCCACAGGACTACATCCAGCATCTCTACGATCGTCTCCATGGGAGAATAGCAGCCTGCATTGCTGCGAAAGGTGGATATACACTGTACTAGTTCCGACATTGTGCATGCTCTGTTGCCTGTGTCTATGTGCCTGTGGTTCTGTCAGTGTGATCATGTGATGTATCTGACCCCAGGAATGTGTCAATAAAGTTTCCCCTTCCTGGGACAATGAATTCACGGTGTTCTTATTTCAATTTCCAGGAGTGTAGTTATCATAGCGTCCAGCGAACAACGGTGCTATCTCTTAGGTGTAAAAGGTCGCCCTTTCTCTTCGTTTTGTGGAGCCAGATGGCGCGTATAAATTGATGAAACGAACTCCGTCGACAGTGAGCGCTATGCCACGTGCCGAAGGGAGATACATGACGTCCTCCAGTCCTATTCCTTCCCTGGTGAGAATTGCCACACCGCATCCACTTTCAACGTGCACTGAATAATGTGCCTCGTAGCCGTAGAACTCTGGCGGCGATGTGAAACGCACTTCTTGTAGGAATACAATATCCACGTCCGCAGCGCGTAACATATCTTTCAGCATTTGAATTTTAAGTGGTGTCCGAATGCCGTTAATGTTTATCGTGGCAATACGGTACGCCTGGCGTGTGTTCATCAGTTGTAGGGCGGTGTCATTAAGCGTCTATCTGCACCCCCGGCGCTCCTCACCACACTAAGTTGTTCAACATTTCCCGATCCCTCCCGGCCTCTGGCCAGGACTATCCTCAATCGTCGCGTTCGTAGTTTCATTCTGTTCCTGCTGGTCCATTTCTTGCGCCCAGTCCCCCAGCATATTTCCGGAACTGGTCGAAGGGTGGGAGGCAACGTCGTCACCGCTCTGATGTTGGACAGTTGTCATCTCCACTTCTGCCTTCCGGTCACCAGAAGGAGAGTTCAAGTTATCGTCGCTGTGTAATTCCTGCATCGTCATCTCGGTATCTGTTGAATCCACTGGTCTCAGGTCGATACTGTTGTTGTCGTCCACTGTCCCCTCGGGACTATGGCTATCGTCAGCAGAAGTCAGCCGACGCTTCTTTCTTCTCTTCGGCGAACGCTGTTTCCGTTGCCTTGCTTCCGCATCGGCTGTTTGGGTTGCGTATCCTCCGTCTTGGTCCTGGCCTATCACGCTCTCGGTGGAAGCACTGGCAGCCACCACGGATGAGCCTGGAGCGGCCGTCAGCTGCATCTCTTGTGTGGTGTCCTGTGTCTGCTGTGGTGGAACCGGTGGTCGGAGTTCCAGTCCGTTGGTGTCCATGTTCTCTAAGGGGGCAGCTGCTGGTGCCCATCGGAAATCTCCCTCACATCGCCTCTCAGGGCTTCCACAAAGGTCAACGGTAAGACAGTCATCTGTTGTGGCGGCTGAACGTCATCCCGTGGAGTTTGCACTAAACGTCGCTGGAGGCATTCCGAGCGGACGTGACCTTCTTTTCCGCACCCCGAGCAAGTGCGAGGTTGCCCATCATAGATTATAATTGCTCGACAACCTCCTCTGTACAAATAAGAGGGGACGTGCTTTCGCAGTTCTATCCGTATTTGTCTCACCCCATTTAAAACGGGGTACGTGGTAAAACTCGTCCATTTTTCGGCTACATGGGATGGAACTGGACCGTATGGTCGAAAGGCGTCGGTTACAAGTTCAGACGGGACCTCCAATGGAAGTTCGAAGACTCGTATAGTGCGGATCCCCATTCCCGCGAGATCGACTGTAACTGCACCAACATTCCCGTCGGCATGACAGAAACGATACCCGTTCGGTGATCGTTGTAGAAGTCTTTCGCAAGCAGCCTCGTCAACAAGCTTGACATAGACGACGCTAGAAACGATCGATAAATTGATTCCCATGATTTCCTGTGGATCGATTTTTACCTCTTCTTTTAAGAAACGTTCAATCTCGTGTGCCTTTGGTCGTGTGTAGTCGTTCGTAAAACTGAACTTCAAAGTCGTTTTTCTGTACGAGTGTGCCATCTCGTTCTAGACTCACAACACCGCACACGCGAAGCCGCTCCGGCGTAAACAAACAGGCGCTCGCACCACAGCGCGGCCGGCAGGCAACACGGTCCGCACTGTGTCACTGCCGAAGGCAGACTGCCCATCTGAGCCACCAAAGCACGACTCACGCCCGGTCCTCAAAGCTTCACTTCTGCCAGTATCTCGTCTCCTACCTTCCAAACTTTACAGAAGCTCTCCTGCGAACCTTGCAGAACTAGCACTCCTGAAAGAAAGGATACTGCGGAGACATGGCGTAGCCACAACCTGGGGGATGTTTCCAGAATGAGATTTCACTCTGCAGCGGAGTGTGCGCTGATATGAAACTTCCTGGCAGTTTAAAACTGTGTGCCCGACCGAGACTCGAACTCGAGACCATTGCCTTTCATGGGCAGGTGCTCTACCATCTGAGCTGAGGAAGTTTCATATCAGCGCACACTCCGCTGCAGAGTGAAAATCTCATTCTGGAAACATCCCCCAGGCTGTGGCTAAGCTATGTCTCCGCAGTATCCTTTCTTTCAGGAGTGCTAGTTCTGCAAGTTTCGCTGGAGAGCTTCTGTAAAGTTTGGAAGGTAGGAGACGAGATACTGGCAGATGGGAAGCTATTCAGAGCGGGCGTGAGTCGTGCTTCGGTAGCTCAGATGGCAGAGCACTTGTCTGCGAAAGGCAAGGGTCTTGAGTTCGAGTCTCGGTCGGTCACACAGTTTTAATCTGCCAAGAAGTTTCATATCAGCGCACACCCTGCTGCAGAGTGAAAATCTCATTCCAGTGAGCTATTAATTTTAGAAGAGTAGACCTCGATTAAATATTTAGAAAAGGTGGAATAGAGCATTTAAATAGAAGTTATGTAGTATGCTCTGACCATTATTTACAGAAGGACTTCAGAAATAATGCTTTGCTAAGACAGGTGTAAGTATTTTTTCTAAAGTAATGAAATAGCTATATTTTAAGCCTATTCAGTGATTTATTACGTTACTGCTGTTACATATAACTTTTGTGTCCTCTTTTCAGTATTTGGCCTTGCTCTGCTCCTTCAGTTTCGTTCGATTGAAACGAAAGTAATGTCAGACCAAGCCCAAAGAAAAGGTAGACACAAGAGGAAGTGGAGCAACAAGAATCAGTGACTTATATTCAGGCTAAAGTGGACGATAGTGTCAACTCTGAAAAATGTCTGCCATTAATGACAAAGTGTAGATTTTTACAGAAAACAGTATTGAGACTGAAAGTGATTCTTGCTTGGAGATCCAGGTTACGTAATTTAAAACGCCAGGTAACGAACTGCAACAGTGCCAAAAGAAATGTTTGTCATGACATGTCATGCATGTTTATCAACTTACAGGAAGTTATTAAAACAAGAAATCCAAGGAAAGCAGACATACAGAATAAGACAGGAGGTTCGCTTTGGTTCTTCTTTTCTGTTCATCAAAACCGTACACATTTTTGCAGACATATTTATGTTTACCTACTTCAAGAAACACCCCCCCCCCTCCATGAACCATGGTCCTTGCCGTTGGTGGGGAGGCTTGCGTGTCTCAGTGATACAGATGGCCGTACCGTAGGTGCAACTACAACGGAGGGGTATCTGTTGAGAGGCCAGACAAACGTGTGGTTTCTGAAGAGGGGCAGCAGCCTTTTCAGTAGTTGCAGGGGCAACAGTCTGGATGATTGACTGATCTGGCCTTGTAACAATAACCAAAACGGCCTTGCTATGCTGGTACAGCAAACGGCTGAAAGCAAGGGGAAACTACAGCCGTAATTTTTCCCAAGGGCATGCAGCTTTATTGTATGGTTAAATGATGATGGCGTCCTCTTGGATAAAATATTCCGGAAGTAAAATAGTCCACCATTCGGCTCTCCGGGCGGGAACTACTCAAGAGGACGTCGTTATCAGGAAAAAGAAAACTGGCGTTCTACGGATCGCAGTGTGGAATGTCCGATCCCTTAATCGGGCAGGTAGGTTAGAAAATTTAAAAAGGGAAATGGATAGGTTAAAGTTAGATATAGTGGGAACTAGTGAAGTTTGGTGGCAGGAGGAACAAGACTTTTGGTCAGGAGAATACAGGGTTGTTGTTGTTGTTGTTGTGGTCTTCAGTCCTGAGACTGGTTTGACGCAGCTCTCCATGCTACTCTATCCTGTGCAAGCTTCTTCATCTCCCAGTATCTACTGCAACCTACATCCTTCTGGATCTGCTTAGTGTATTCATCTCTTGGTCTCCCTCTACGATTTTTACCCTCCATGCTGCCCTCCAATGCTAAATTTGTGATCCCTTGATGCCTCAAAACATGTCCTACCAACCGATCCCTTCTTCTAGTCAACTTCTCTTCTCCCCAATCCTATTCAATACCTCCTCATTAGTTACGTGATCTACCCACCTTATCTTCAGCATTCTTCTGTAGCACCACAAAAGGGTTATAACTACAACTATAACTACAACTATAACTACAAAATCATGTAGGGGTAATGCAGGAGTAGGTTTAATAATGAATAAAAAAACAGGAGCGCAGGTAAGCTACTACAAACAGCATAGTGAACGCATTGTTGTGGCCAAGATAGACACGAAGCCCATGCCTGCTACAGTAGTACAAGTTTGTATGCCAACTAACTCTGCAGATGATGAACAAATTGATGAAATGTATGAGGAGGTAAAAGAAATTATTCAGGTAGAGAAGGGAGACGAAAATTTAATAGTCATGGGTGACTGGAATTCGATAGTGGGAACGGGGAGAGAAGGAAACATACTGGGTGAGTATGGATTGGCGGTGAGAAGTGAAAGAGAAAGCCGTCTGGTATAATTTTTCACAGAGCATAACTTAATCATAGCTAGCACTTGGTTCAAGAATCATAAAAGAAGGCTGTATACATGGAAGAATCCTCGAGATACTAGAAGGTATCAGATAGATTATATAATGATAAGACAGAGATTTAGGAACCAGGTTTTAAATTGTAAAACATTTCCAGGGGAAGATGTGGACTCTGACCACAATCTATTGGTTATGAACTGTAGATTAAAACTGAAGAAACTGCAAAAAGGTGGGAATTTAAGAAGATGGGACCTGGATAAACTGACTAAACCAGAGGTTGTACAGAGTTTCACGGAGAGCATAAGGGAACAACTGACAGGAATGGGGGGAAGAAATACAGTAGAAGAAGAGTGGGTAACTCTAAGGGATGAAGTAGTGAAGGCAGCAGAGGATCAAGTAGGTAAAAAGACTAGGGCTAGTAGAAATCCTTGGGTAACAGAAGAAATATTGAATTTAAATTATGAAAGGAGAACATATAAAAATGCAGTAAATGAAGCAGGCAAAAAGGAATACAAACGTCTCAAAAATGAAATTGACAGGAAGTGCAAAATGGCTAAGCAGGGATGGCTAGAGGACAAATGTAAGGATGTAGTGGCTTATCTCACTAGGGGTAAGATAGATACTGACTTCAGGAAAATTAAAAAGGCCTTTGGAGAAAAGAGAGCCACTTGTATGAACATCAAGAGCTCAGATGGAAACCCAGTTCTAGGCCAAGAAGGGAAAGCCGAAAGGTGGAAGGAGTATATAGAGGGTCTATACAAGGGCGATGTACTTGAGGACAGTATCACGGAAATGGAAGATGTTGTAGATGAAGATGAAATGGGAGGTACGGTACTGCGTGAAGAGTTTGACAGAGCACTGAAAGACCTGAGTCGGGAGTAGACAACATTCCATTGGAACTACTGACAGCCTTGGGAGAGCCAGTCCTGACAAAACTCTCCCATCTGGTGAGCAAGATGTGAGATGGGCGAAATAGCCTCAGAGTTCAAGAAGAATATAGTAATTCCTATCCCAAAGAAAGCAAGCATTGACAGATGTGAAAATTACCAAACTATCAGTTTAATAAGTCACAGCTGCAAAATACTAACGCGAATTCTTTACAGACGAATGGAAAAACTGGTAGAAGCCGACCTCGTGGAAGATCAGTTTGGATTCCGTAGAAATGTTGGAACACGTGAGGCAATACTGACCCTACGACTTATCTTAGAAAATAGATTAAGGAAAGACAAACCTACGTTTCTAGCATTTGTAGACTTAGAGAAAGTTTTTTGACAATGTTGACTGGAATACTCTCTTTCAAATTCTGATGGTGGCAGAGGTAAAATACAGGGAGCGAAAGGCTATTTACAATTTGTACAGAAACCAGATGGCAGTTATAAGAGTCGAGGGGCATGAAAGGCAAGCACTGGTTTGGAAGGGAGTGAGACAGGGCTGTAGCCTCTCCCCGATGTTATTCAATCTCTATATTGAGCAAGCAGTAAAGGAAACAAAAGAAAAATTCGGAGTAGGTATTAAAACCCATGGAGAAGAAATAAAAGCTTTGAGGTTCGCCGATGACATTGTAATTTTGTCAGAGACAGCAAAGGACTTGGAAGAGCAGTTGAACGGAATGGACAGTGTCTTGAAAGGAGGGTATAAGATGAACATCAACAAAAGCAAAACGAGGATAATGGAATGTAGTCGAATTAAGTCGGGTGATGCTGAGGAAATTAGATTAGGAAATGAGGCACTAAAAGTAGTAAAGTAGTTTTGCTATTTGGGGAGCAAAATAACTGATGATGGTCGAAGTAGAGAGGATATAAAATGTAGACTGGCAATGGCAAGGAAAGCGTTACTGAAGAAAAAAAATTGTTAATAATGAGCATAGATTTAAATGTCAGGAAGTCGTTTCTGAAAGTATTTGTATTGAGTGTAGCCATGTATGGAAGTGAAACGTGGACGATAAATAGTTTAGACAAGAAGAGAATAGAAGCTTTCGAAATGTGGTGCTACAGAAGAATGCTGAAGATTAGATGGGTAGATCATATAACTAATGAGGAGGTATTAAATAGAATTGGGGAGAAGAGGAGTTTGTGGCACAACTTGACAAGAAAAAGGGACCGGCTGGTAGGACATGTTCTGAGGGATTAGCGGATCACAAATGTAGCATTGGAGGGCAGCGTGGAGGGTAAAATTCGTAGACGGAGATCAAGAGATGAATACACTAAGCAGATTCAGAAGGATATAAGTTGCAGTAAGTACTGGAAGATGAAGAAGCTTGCACAGGATACAGTAGCATATAGAGCTGCATCAAACCCGTCTCAGGACTGAAGACCACTACAACAACAACTTCAAGAACACTGTGGATTAAAGCAAGTTTTAATAGCTCAGAGCTTAATTCACTACAACTAAAAGCTGAAAAAAATGAAACCAGGGGAAAAAGTTGTGTCACTAGTATTGCATGAAATATCTCAATTACTTATTCCCGGGATTTTAGGACACTCTTGCAGATATCTGTAGTGATTAAAAGTTAACTGACCATCAGTTACGTGATTAAGCCATGGCTGTGACTGTCAAAGGCCTGTACTTAAATTTTAAACATGAGAAACAATGCTGGGGAAGATAATAACAGATATGTTGATTCAAATTTTCTTTCACATTCAGCCCCATAGTCATCTATAACCTAAATCTGTAGTTTGTGGTCAAGGTACAAAAAAGTGTAAAAATGTGAAAACTCCTAGAGATTATTTCATAAAATTAATGTATTGAAGTGATTGGAAAAAAAGTATTCTTTTTATATGACACCCATCGCTTGTTCAGGTCGCTGAGGAGTAAACTAAAAGAATATGACTTTCAGTGGAAAGGAAGAGTCTGTATCTGGGCTCACACAGAAGAATTTTATAAGTAAACTCAGTAATTGTACCTAGACTTGCCCCAAACTCATAAACCTATGCATCACACTTGCTCCATTCTTACCAATGAGGGTTTGCTTAGCAGTGGGGACTCTAAGTCACTCTGTTGCCTGTAGTATTAAAGTGCATGGGATATTTGGTTCTTTTCCATTCTCAGCTCCTGTTGCATTTGATGTAATTGAAGTGTGTGGTAACCTATCGGCGCCAGCGCTCATCCTTGAGGCTGTCGGTTATTCAGATCCTCTGTTTGTTTACGTATTACCCTGTATCACCTTAAAGTGTCTATCTGAAAGCATGGTGTTGATAAGTCTCATTGGTCTTCGGCATGAGATTACTTTTATCTGTTTGTGCGGAAGTCCTTCTTCCCATACACTGTCACATGCATCTACAAGATCTTTGAAAGCTACTGGTCAGTACAACTACTATTCAGTATGAAACCTGCCTGCTTTTGTGGGTTGACTTACAGCATTCGGTGACCCATCCTATTTAAAAGTAGTCTTTTGTGGTGTTTGTAGCAACAGTTGAAACGAGCCATCCAGCGGTAGCTTCCAGCTCTATCCGTTGGTTTGTTTTGTTTCAGCACTGCACTTCCTTCGGTATTCTTAAAAGCAACCTGATTTTAGAGTGCACGAGTAAAATATGGTAAGTGATATCTTCGTTTTCTTCCCACACTGAGTCAGAAATTCAGGGTGCATCTCGTTTTAACATCACTGAGAGCTGTTTCTAGCTCTTCGGTGGTGACGCTCCGAGACTACTCAGTTTCCTGTGACTGTACTCGTTGTGTATATCTGTATTGCCTTTATACTTTTTGTGTGCGATACCGTTCTCATGGTGCTCTTGATAGTGACACAAACCTGCTTGATATCTGGTCTGGTGATACCGGATGAGTTACGTTGTCTGGTGGTGTACATTGTGCTTCCCCACAACTTCCTCAGTAAACTTCATACTTACTTGCTACGTTTCTTAAAATCCATTTCAGTAGTTGTCTTTATGTGTTTTTTTCATGCTTCGTCAAACCATTGAAGCAGTTCATCAGCTACATTGGCATCGATATTCATTATTGGGAATTCAAAAAGTTTTTCACTGTCTCTGTTCCATCTCAGTATGTATTCTACGTGGTAGCCACGTGATGTATATACGTTTTACTGTTATAAGCACTGCACCTTCTAATCGTTTTATTTTTTATATATTTTTTAGATTTTCCATCTTATGACCATGTCAAATTCTCTGAAAACCTTTCCCAGTTTGTCTTTTTGGAATTCCATATGGGTCTTGGGATGGACCAGATCTGGCTGGGTGATGTTGACTGCATGGGAATCTGATAGGATTCAGGTTGGATATTTTGGCTCTCGGCTGAGAAGTAGACATCTAGATTCGAGTCCCTACCACTTCCTGTTGATCTGGAAGTTTCTTTACCCTTTGCATCAAACATGAGACTTTGGCTTTTTCCCTCCATTCGTCTGTGAGAGGAAGACCCATTGGTGTTGTGTCTCCACATTGTATGATGAGTGTTGAAATTTTCCATGTAGAGAGCTGGATAGGAAAGTGGGCGTAGTACCTCGGCATCTTGCCACTGGGCGAGCGAAATCCTGTAAACTGTAGCCATAGAAATCTGTTCGATTTTTAAAGTGATACTGTCAATTCCATTAACAGTGCGAGAGGACAGCAATTACGACCATAAATGGTACAGCTGCCTGCATGCTGATATGTGGCTCCTTGTAAGTGATGTCCTGGTATTCTACATCTTGCCTTAAAATCAACCACATTGTGTAAGTGAGTCTCTTGCATAGCAAGCACATCGGTGATCCGCACCATACGTGAGGAATGACTGCGTGTAGTTACCCTAAAGCAGCTTAATGAGGGTGTTGAGCTGCAGGCTGGGCCAGAAGGCGACAAAGCAGCGGTCACAGTTGAAAACATGTATAATATTTCATTTAAATAAAAGTCAACAATCTTGTGGTATCAGTAAAATAGCTTTTAAATTAAACAACTTGTCGAATATTAACATGGAAAAATGAGATTAGCAATTGACATCAGCAAAAGATCTTTCAAACAATTAAGAAAACAAGCAATTTGTCAAACATTAAAAAGTATCTGAAGGCAGCAAAGCTGCGTTTTAATAATTAGTTCGGTAACACACAAGCGATGCGTCACGTCCGTCGGTGACAGAAGAAGTTATACAGATACAATTCAGCGGCGCAGCATATGGGATAACCGTACAGTCAGAGTGGGCAGTGTAAACAAACCACCTACGGCTGGTCTGATGGATAGGGCAGGTCCTGCACGACGTGAACTATAAAAGACTAAGAACTAACCTTATAAAACTAGTCACAGTGAAGTGCTTTACAAACGTCGGCACATGCTTCTACGTGTGATTACTCTGCTGTTCACAATAAAGTGCCTCGCAGAGGGTTCAGTGAACCACCTTCAAGCTGTCTCTCTACCGCTCCACTCTCGAACGGCGCGCGGGAAAACAAGAACTTAAATTTTTCTTTGTGAGCCCTGATTTCTCTTATATCATCGTGGTGACCATTTCTCCATATCGAGTTGGTTGCCAGCAGAATGTTTTCGCAATCGGAGGAGAAACTGCTGATTGAAACTTCATGCAGGCCGTTGTGGTCGAGCGGTTCTAGGCGCTTCCGTCTGGAACCGCGCGACCGCTACTGTCGCAGGTTCGAATCCTGCCTCGGGCATGGATGTATGTGATGTCCTTAGGTTAGTTAGGTTTAAGTTGTTCTATGTTCTAGGGACTGATGACCCCAGATGTTAAGTCCCGTAGTGCTCAGAGCCATTTGAACCATTTGAAACTTCATGAGAAGATCCCGTCGTAACGAATGACACCTTTGTTGGACTGCCACTCCACGTATCATGTCTGTGGCACTATCTCTCCTATTTCACGATAATACAAAACGAGTTGCCTTCTTTGTACTTTTTCGATGTCACCCGCCAGTCCCACCTGATGCGGATCCCACACCGCACAGCAATACTCCAGAACAGGGCGGACAAGCGTGGTGTAAGCAGTCTCTATGAATCGTAGTCTTTGGTTTGCTCTTCCCGTATCATTATCTATGTGATGGTTTCAGTTTAGGTTAATTGTATATTTAATCCGTAAGTATTTAGTTGAATTTATAGCCTTCAGATTTGTGTGACTTATCGTGTAATCGAAATTTAGTGTATTTATTTTAGTAATCATCTGAATAACTTCACACTTTTATTTGTTCAGGGTCAGTTATCACTTTTCACACCGTGCAGATATCTTAACTAAATCATTTAGCGATTCTTTTTTGTCATCTGATCACATTACAAGACGGTAAATGACAGCATCATCTGTAAACAATCTAAGATGGCTACTCAGATTGTATCCTATGTCATTAATATAGTTCAGGACCAATAGAGGGCCTATAACACTTCATGGGGAACGCAGGATATTACTTATGTTTTACTCGATGACTTTCCGTCTGTTACTACGAACTGTGACGGTTGGCGAAGAGTTCTCGGGCTTCCAGCCGGGTGGCGGTGTCTTCAAACTGCGACGTTTCGACGAGTGATATACTCGTCATATTATGGCGAAGTACCGAGACTTTGCTGATGCAGCGTGCCTCCCACCACCTGGCCGCGGGAGGCTGTGTCCAGAGTAGCCGGCGGCCGGGGTGGAGGGGGAAGCGGGTGCGCCGTTCGTGTCTCCGTCAGAGCATTCCGGTCGCGTCTCGTGAGCTGGACGGTTCTTGGTGCGTTCCCGGCGTATTGCGGCTAATGCTGGATTCCAGGCCGCGCTGAGTTGATAACCTTCGTCCCTGTTTACAAGATTCTCGTGGACCCGTATTTCTATTGATTCTTTAATGACGCTGTCCCAATAGCTCCCGGCTCTCGAAATCAAAGGTGTGGTTTTCTTCGGCTATAGCAGATTTCTCTATGTGTCCAAGTCGGACACATAGAGAGATGTAGCGCTGCGTTTGTCCAATGTACTGTACACCACATTCGCAGGCAATGCTGTATATACCAGGTGTGTTGAGTTTGAGTGGGTCTTTAGCTGAGCCCAGCAGCTCTTTCGTCTTCGGCGGGGTCGGAAGACGGTATTTATGTTTGATTTTCTCAATAGCCTCCTTCTATGTTTCCCATCTTGACAGTTGTTCTTGATTAGAATTCAGGAATGTTTACTTCGACTTCTTTGGTGAAGGAGTTACGGAAAACCGTGTTTAATAACTCTGCTTTAGAGGAACTGTCATCAGTGACTTCACGTTGTCATCGCGCAGTGAAGGTATTGTTTGCGTCTTGCCACTGGCGTGCTTTATGTATGATCAGAATCTCTTTCTGTTTTCTGTCAGATTTCGAGACAGAGTTTCGTTGTGGAAATTATTAAACGCATCTCGCATTGAAGAACGCTACCTAATGGTATCACAGGAATGAGAAAACCAATAACGCTTATGTACTCCCAAAATTAATTGACAGTTAATTATACTAATTATGCGACAGTAACAATAATTAAACGTTATTTTGAAATGGAATAAAATTTCCAACTTGCTTACTTCTAACATATTTTGCAGTAAGACACTAGCTAAGCAACCGAATCTCAGATGTCATACTTGGTTTACCAGGCTTCTCGTAACAGCTACAGTGGAAAAGTACATTCCTATTTCATCAAAATGTACCATAGGCAAATCTCAGGGCAGGTCAACTGAAAACCCCACTAAAAAGTCTTAAAAATACTTAAGTACAATAACTATAGTGAAAAAGCACTCTGATTAAATTACACTAACCCCATTACAATGCATTGCAAATGCTTAACTAAGATTATCAAAATGAAAAGGCATTCTGATTAGTTTAGACCTCAGCGTGTTTAAATGGAGGAGCAACACTCAGTTCAGTCCTCCACATGTCCACGGTAGGCCACTCGAAATACGACCTGTTTAAACACGCTGATCTGATTAGCGCAACTCCACTAGCTCTGTAACACAGACCACGCAAATTCCAAACATTTCAAACACAGTTGCGACCAAGGTCTGTGATGAAACAGAGTTGCTTCCATTAAGGAAAACGTCAGTTCTTTTGGAGTGAACCCCCATAGACAGTAAACACAGCAGATCTTCCAGGAAGGAGAAACTAGTCGCAGCACTACGACTTTAACAGAACCATGTGTAGAAGCCACAGAAAGTGTCTCCTAAAATATCTGATGAATCGGTATCGAAATGGCTCTCAAAATCTCCACATGCTCGGCACAGACAAATTTCCAGAGTCCCACCGCCACCACAGCCAACCGAAAACACCATCTCCGCAGGATGAGGTCTGTGCTCTGCAAAAGTCGTTTACTATCGGCTCCAGACAGCGGAAGTAAACCTGCCTCGCGCTAACTCGGCCCGAAAATCCTAACTGTCCTGTTTCGTGCCGGTCAAAGCTCTTCGCGCAGAGAGCCACCAAAGATCGTGCCCCGTTACCGCTATCTAGCGATCGATGGATCGACGCGGACCGTCGTGGCTCAAGGAAGATGCAATGACGAAGGGAACAATTCATGTACTGATTCATGTCTTCGCCATAGATGATCTACCAAGGCGAGTAGTAACAGAAATTGTCTTTAATTTACGCGTGCCCCCTTCACAGAGGTTTGTGAACAACACGAATATAGCAATTCCTTACAGCTCCCTCCCACCATTAATGCAATAGGGAGGCAGAGCGAATGGTCTGCATCTTTAACGGACAGCCAAAGATAATGCCTTTATTTTGTTTTGTTTTGTTGGATCATCAGTCTTCTCATTTAATGCAGCCCGCCATGAATTAATGTAATGTTCCAACCTCTTCACCGCAGAGTAGCACTTGCAACCTTTGTCCTCAACTATTTGCTGGATGAATTCCAATCTCTGTCTTCCTCTACAGCTTCCACTAGTACCAAGGAGATTATTCCTCAATGTCTTAACAAATGTTCTAACATCCTGTCCCTTCTCCTTATCAGTGTTTTTCACATATTCCTTTCCTCTCCGATTCTGTGCAGCGCCTTCACGTTCCTTGCCCTATCAGTCCACCTAATTTTCAACATTCGCCTGTAGCACCACATCTCAAATGCTTCGATTCTCTTCTGCTCCGGTTTTGCCATAGGCCATGTTTAACTAGTATACAATGCTGCGCTCCAAACGTACATTCTCAGAAATTTCCTCCGCAAATTAATCCATATTAGACTGTTCATTCCATTCAGTAAACCATACCCATACAATTTTTCTTCACTTTCACTTAGGATAGCAATGTCATCAGCAAATCGTATCATTGATATCGTTTCACCTTAAAATTTAATTTTACTCCTGAACCTTTCTTTTATTTACATCATTGCTTCTTCGATTTACAGATTGAACAATAGGGGCGAAAGACTGCATCCATGTCTTAAGCCGTTTTTAATCCCAGCACTTCGTTCTTGGTCGTCCACGCTTATTATTGCGAGGCTCTTGTACATATTGTATATTACCCGTCTCTACGTATAGTTTACCTCTATTTTTCTCAGAATTTAGAATATCTTGCACGTCTTTACATTGTTGAAATCGTTTTCCAGGTTGACAAATCCCATGAACGTGTCTTGATTTTCTTTTGTCTTGCTTCTATTACTAACCACAACCTCAGAATTGCCTTTTTGGAGCCTTTACCTTCCCTAGAGCCAAACTGATCATCATCTAAAGCAGTCTCAATTTTCTTTTCCATATTATTGATGTTAGCAATTTGCGTGCATGAACTTTAAGCTGATTGTGCGATAATACTCGTACCTGTTAGCTCTAGCAGTCTTCAAAAGAGCAGTGTAGATGATATTTTTCCGAATCTCAGATGGTATGCCGCCTGACTCATACATTCTACACACGAACGTGAATAGTCGTTTTGTTGCCACTTCCGCCAATGACTTTAGAAACTCTGATAGAATGTTATCTAATCCTTCCGCCTTGATTTAAATTAAGTCCTCCAATGCGCTCTTAAATTCTGATTCTACATCTACATCTACATTTAACTCCGCAAGCCACCCAACGGTGTGTGGCGGAGGGCACTTTACGTGCCACTGTCATTACCTCCCTTTCCTGTTCCAGTCGCGTATGGTTCGCGGGAAGAACGACTGTCTGAAAGCCTCCGTGCGCGCTCTAATCTCTCTAATTTTACATTCGTGATCTCCTCGGGAGGTATAAGTAGGGGGAAGCAATATATTCGATACCTCATCCAGAAACGCACCCTCTCGAAACCTGGCGAGGAAGCTACACCGCGATGCAGAGCGCCTCTCTTGCAGAGTCTGCCACTTGAGTTTATTAAACATCTCCGTAACGCTATCACGGTTACCAAATAACCCAGTGACGAAACGCGCCGCTCTTCTTTGGATCTTCTATATCTCCTCCGTCAGACCGATCTGGTACGGGTCCCACACTGATGAGCAATACTCAAGTATAGGTCGAACGAGTGTTTTGTAAGCCACCTCCTTTGTTGATGGACTACATTTTCTAAGCACTCTCCCAATGAATCTCAACCTGGTACCCGCCTTACCAACAATTAATTTTATATGATCATTCCACTTCAAATCGTTCCGCACGCATACTCCCAGATATTTTACAGAAGTAACTGCTACCAGTGTTTGTTCCGCTATCATATATTCATACAATAAAGGATCCTTCTTTCTATGTATTCGCAATACATTACATTTGTCTATGTTAAGGGTCAGTTGCCATTCTCTGCACCAAGTGCCTATCCGCTGCAGATCTTCCTGCATTTCGCTACAATTTTCTAATGCTGCAACTTCTCTGTATACTACAGCATCATCCGCGAAAAGCCGCATTGAACTTCCGACACTATCTACTAGATCATTTATATATATTGTGAAAAGCAATGGTCCCATAACACTCCCCTGTGGCACGCCAGAGGTTACTTTAACGTCTGTAGACGTCTCTCCATTGATAACAACATGCTGTGTTCTGTTTGCTAAAAACTCTTCAATCCAGCCACACAGCTGGTCTGATATTCCGTAGGTTCTTACTTTGTTTATCAGGCGACAGTGCGGAACTGTATCGAACGCCTTCCGGAAGTCAAGAAAAATAGCATCTACCTGGGAGCCTGTATCTAATATTTTCTGGGTCTCATGAACAAATAAAGCGAGTTGGGTCTCACACGATCACTGTTTCCGGAATCCATGTTGATTCTTACATAGTAGATTCTGGGTTTCCAAAAACGACATGATACTCGAGCAAAAAACATTTTCTAAAATTCTACAAGAGATCGACGTAAGAGATATAGGTCTATAGTTTTGCGCATCTGCTCGACGACCCTTCTTGAAGACTGGGACTATCTGTGCTCTTTTCCAATCATTTGGAACCCTCCGTTCCTCTAGAGATTTGCGGTACACGGCTGTTAGAAGGGGGGCAAGTTCTTTCGCGTACTCTGTGTAGAATCGAATTGGTATCCCGTCAGGTCCAGTGGACTTTCCTCTATTGAGTGATTCCAGTTGCTTTTCTATTCCTTGGACACTTATTTCGATGTCAGCCATTTTTTCGTTTGTGCGAGGATTTAGAGAAGGAACTGCAGTGCGGTCTTCCTCTGTGAAACAGCTTTGGAAAAAGGTGTTTAGTATTTCAGCTTTACGCGTGTCATCCTCTGTTTCAATGCCATCATCATCCCGCAGTGTCTGGATATGCTGTTTCGAGCCACTTACTGATTTAACGTAAGACCAGAACTTCCTAGGATTTTCTGTCAAGTCGGTACATAGAATTTTACTTTCGAATTCACTGAACGCTTCACGCATAGCCCTCCTTACGCTAACTTTGACATCATTTAGCTTCTGTTTGTCTGAGAGGTTTTGGCTGCGTTTAAACTTGGAGTGGAGCTCTCTTTGCTTTCGCAGTAGTTTCCTAACTTTGTTGTTGTACCACGGTGGGTTTTTCCTGTCCCTCACAGTTTTACTCGGCACGTACCTGTCTAAAACGCATTTTACGCTTGCCTTGAACTTTTTCCATAAACACTCAACATTGTCAGTGTCGGAACAGAAATTTTCGTTTTGATCTGTTAGGTAGTATGAAATCTGCCTTCTATTACTCTTGCTAAACAGCTAAACCTTCCTCCCTTTTTTTATATTCCTATTAACTTCCATATTCAGGGATGCTGCAACGGCCTTATGATCACTGATTCCCTGTTCTGTACATACAGAGTCGAAAAGTTCGGGTCTGTTTGTTATCAGTAGGTCCAAGATGTTATCTCCACGAGTCGGTTCTCTGTTTAATTGCTCGAGGTAATTTTCGGATAGTGCACTCAGTATAATGTCACTCGATGCTCTGTCCCTACCACCCGTCCTAAACATCTGAGTGTCCCAGTCTATATCTGGTAAATTGAAATCTCCACCTAAGACTATAACATGCTGAGAAAATTTATGTGAAATGTATTCCAAATTTTCTCTCAGTTGTTCTGCCACTAATGCTGCTGAGTCGGGAGGTCGGTAAAAGGAGCCAGTTATTAACCTAGTTCGGTTGTTGAGTGTAACCTCCACCCATAATAATTCACAGGAACTATCCACTTCTACTTCACTACAGGATAAACTACTACTAACAGCGACGAACACTCCACCACCGGTTGCATGCAATCTATCCCTTCTAAACACCGTCTGTACCTTTGTAAAAATTTCGGCAGAATTTATCGCTGGCTTAAGCCAGCTTTCTGTACCTATAACGATTTCAGCTTCGGTGCTTTCTATCAGCGCTTGAAGTTCTGGTACCTTACCAACGCAGCTTCGACAGTTGACAATTACAATACCGATTGCTGCTTGGTCCCCGCATGTCCTGACTTTGCCCCGCACCCGTTGAGGCTGTTGCCCTTTCTGTACTTGCCCAAGGCCATCTAACCTAAAAAACCGCCCAGCCCACGCCACACAACCCCTGCTACCCGTGTAGCCGCTTGTTGCGTGTAGTGGACTCCTGACCTATCCAGCGGAACCCGAAACCCCACCACCCTATGGCGCAAGTCGAGGAATCTGCATCCCAGATGGTCGCAGAACCGTCTCAGCCTCTGACTCAGACCCTCCACTCGACTCTGTACCAAAGGTCCGCAGTCAGTCCTGTCGACGATGCTGCAGATGGTGAGCTCTGCTTTCATCCCGCTAGCGAGACTGGCAGTCTTCACCAAATCAGATAGCCGCCGGAAGCCAGAGAGGATTTCCTCCGATCCATAGCGACACACATCATTGGTGCCGACATGAGCGACCACCTGCAGATGGGTGCACCCTGTACCCTTCATGGCATCCGGAAGGACCCTTTCCACATCTGGAATGACTCCCCCCGGTATGCACACGGAGTGCACATTGGTTTTCTTCCCCTCTCTTGCTGCCATTTCCCTAAGGGGCCCCATTACGCGCCTGACGTTGGAGCTCCCAACTACCAGTAAGCCCACCCTCTGCGACTGCCCGGATCTTGCAGACTGAGGGGCAACCTCTGGAACAGGACAAGCAGCCATGTCAGCCCGAGGATCAGTATCAGCCTGAGACAGAGCCTGAAACCGGTTCGTCAGAAAAACTGGAGAGGCTTTCCGTTCAGCCCTCCGGAATGTCTTTCGCCCCCTGCCATACCTTGAGACGACCTCCCACTCTACCACAGGTGAGGGATCAGCCTCAATGCGGGCAGTATCCCGGGCAACCACAGTCGTAGTCCGATCAGGGGATGCGTGGGACGAGCTGGCCGTCCCCGACAAACCCCCATCCGGACCCCCACAGTGATGCCCATTGGCAACGGCCTCAAGCTGTGTGACTGAAGCCAATACTGCCTGAAGCTGGGAGCGAAGGGATGCCAACTCAGCCTGCATCCGAACACAACAGTTGCAGTCCCTATCCATGCTAAAAACTGTTTTGCAAAGAACGTCTGAAATAATCTACAGAGAGCGCAAACAAATCAACAAAATTTAAACGGTTATTAAAATACAAGATTGTCTAGTAAATGCAGTAATGCTGCTACTTGCGCACTGTTAACACTGCTCGGCGGCGGAAGGAGACTACGCGAAATTACACTATTCAGGTACTAAAACGCGATGCTACACTCTCAAATACTATAATACGCCCGAAATTTATGAATTAAACAATGCAAGTACCAAAAACACGCGAAGAAATTAAGAATTAAACTATGTAACAAATGAGTGAGCTAGGAGTATATGACTTGCTGCTGCAGCTGCTTATCCAACGGCGGCAGGGAGCACACTGACTGTGACCAACCGACACTGGGCGTTCAAAACAAAAACAGAAGACAAACGACTACGCGAATTTACACTATTCAGGTACTAAAACGTGATGCTACAACTCTCAAATACTATAATACGCCCGAAATTTATGAATTAAACAATGCAAGTACCAAAAACACGCAAAGAAATTAAGAATTAAACTATGTAAAAAATGAGTGAGCTAGGAGTATACGACTTGCTGCTGCAGCTGCTTATCCAACGGCGGCAGGGAGCACACTAATACTGGATCCCCTATCTCCCCTAAATCGACTCCTGTTTCTTATTCTATCACATCAGACAAATCTTCTCCCTCATACAGGCCTTTAGTATACTCTTTCATCAATCCGCTCTATCCTTTGCATTTAACAGTGCAACTCCCTTTGCACGCTTAATGTTACCAGCCTTGCTTTTCATTTCACCGAGGACTGTTTTGACTTCCTACACGGTAAGTCAATCCTTCCGACACTAATTTGTTTTCGATTTCTTCGCATTTTTCATGCAGCCATTTCGTCTTAGCTTCCCTGCACTTCCTATTTATATCATTCCTCAGCGTCTTGTATTTCTGTATTCCTGAATTTATCTGAACATTGTACTTCCTTCGTATGTCGATCAACTGAAGTATTTTTTCTGTTAACCGTTGTTTCTACGCAGTTAGGTTCTTTGTGCCTATGTTTTCCTTCCCAACGTCTGTGCTTGTCCTTTTTAGAGATGTCAATTCCTCTTCAACTGTGCTGCCTATTGAGCTACTCCTTATTGCTGTATGTACAGCCTTAGAGAACTTCAAACGTATATCATCCCATTCTTTGCGTATTGTTTCATCCTGACTAATGTCTGAAATTTCGGCCTACTCCTCATCGCTACTACATTGTCATCACAGTATATATCCGCCCCTGGGTACGCCTGACAATCCAGTACTTTATTTCGTAATCTCTGTCTGACCATGATGTAATCTAACTAAAATCTTCTTATATTACTCGGCCTTTCCCAAGTATACTTCCTACTATTGTGATATTTGAATAGAGTATTCGCTATTACTAGGTGAAATTTGTTACAGAACTCAGTCTTGGTCCTCTCTCATTCCTTGTCCCCATTTTCTTGTACCCTTTACTTCTACTCCTTCCCCTACAACTGCATTTCAGTTCCCCATGACTATTAGATTTTCATCTCTCTTTACGTACTGTATTACCCTTTCAATATCCTCATACACTTTCTCTATTTCATTTTAGCTTGCAACGCAGACATGTATACCTGAACTATCGTTGTCGATGTTCTTTTGCTGTCGATTCTGATAAGAACAACCTTATCACTGACTGCTCGCAGTAACACACTCTCTGCTCTATCTTCCCTATTCATAACGAATCCTACTCCCGTTGTATTATTTTCTGCTGCTGTTGATATACCCTATACTCAACTGACCAGAAATCCTTTTTTCTTTCCATTTGACCTCACTGATCCCGACTGTGCCTGATTTGAAGCTTTGCATTTTCTTTTTCAGATATTATAGCTTAACTACCATGTTGAAGATTCTGCCATTCCATTCCCCGACTCGTAGGTGTTATCCTTCCGTTTGTTTTTCAACATTTCTCTCATGAACACAACTCCCTTGGCATTCCCAACTCAGAGATCAGTAAGGGGGGACGATTCCGCAATCTTTTGCCAGTGGAGAGATCATCATGACACTTTTTCAATTACAGGCAACAGGTCTTGTAGATACATGTTATGTGATTTTAAATCAGTGGTTTCCATTCACTGCATCCTCGTGCCGTTGATTATTGCTAGTTCTTCCGCCTTTAGGGGTAGTTTCCCATCCCAGGACAAGAGAGTGCCCTGAACCTCTGTCCGCTTCTCCGCCCTCTTTGACAAGGCCGTTGGCAGAAAGAGGATGACTTCTTATACCGGAAGTCTACGATCGCCAATGCTGTTTATTAATCGGAATTTTAGCGTTGGCGGAACCCAGGACAGAACATTTTGATTAGTAATCAGGGACGCTACCCGTAGTGTATGGGTACATGATGCCCTAACGGGTCATGCAGATGCAAACCAATTAATGGGAAGAGCCCAGAGAAGTTCTAGAATGACAGACTGCAGCAAAATCTCTTCCAATTAAGCTGGCTGCAGAAGAGTAAGTGACAGTCATCACAATGTCATTTCCACATGAGTGCCATTGTATAGGCATGAAGATAGGCTGATACCCTTCGTGGGTGCTCGCAACAGTCACCCAAGTCGCAGGCCAACGCCTCTGTTACATGTTTATGGATAGCTGCCAACATTTGTGCCACCAGATACAGCTGCAGCCAAAGACCAGTTTCAAACTGGTTCCCAGAGTCTCAGTCTCATCCCACTTTTCCCACACCTGAAGTAGTAGCAGCAGAAGCTCATCGACGCCGTTTATTCCCAGGTTCAAAAGACTTGCTTCCCGTGCAACCTGCCACAGAAGATAGATGCAGCCCCCACCGACTCTGCAGTTTTGTTCACCTTTCGTACTGACGTCCGAATACAGCACGGACACTCATACACTCCGGTCGACGTTACGACTATGTTGTAAAGTGGTATCACATGTTTAGGGGTGGGTAGTTCACAAATGAAAGGGGCCAAAGTAACGGTTCCCTACAATTCGTTTTGGCAGGTCTCATTCCCAGAGCCGGCCGTTGTGACCGAGCGGTTCTTGGTGCTTCAGTCCGGAACCGCGCTTCTGCTACGTCACAGGTAAGAATCCTGCCTCGGGCATGGATGTGTGTGTCCTTAGGTTGGTTGGGTTTAAGCGGTTCTCAATGTAGGCATACACAAATCTGGCAAAAACCCTCCAGTGCGCAAACAACCAACAGCTACGTGCAACAAGAAAGCAAATTACCAAAAATGCTCAATTAATACCAAAGTCTCCTCCGGCGCTACTAGCGCTATCACGGAAGGCGTACAGGTGTCTTCTCTCCACCGCACGCTGCGTCCGACCACTTCCTACTCCCCTCGACAACTGCTCGCTCGCTACTACAGACGATAATAATACCTCAGACTCATTTATAGTTTTGAAATAGTTCTGAAATCCAAGTACAATGCTTTGACTTCTGAAGCAGCACAGGATCAGGTTTCATCATACTTAGTGATAAGGAAAATGCAAACGGAACAAATTGTAGTCTTTTGTTGTGGTCGCAGCTCAACTTCATCACGGAGCATAAACTTTTTCAATACATAAATGGCTTTCATCTTCCATGTTCCATGATGCAACCCTTTGGAGCACGGAATTATACTCCGTGAGATGGTTCTTCGAGAAAAAGCTTCGTAGGTAATTCAACAACAGTCAGTGCAATCCTATCGTATGTCTTATGTCTGCAAAATAAATACCAGAGATCATTTTCCAAAAGACTTCTAATGTAAACACACGCACCTCTAAAAGTGATTGTATTTTGTGCTGTTGTGACATAAACTGTTGATTTCAGTGGAAAGGTCGTCAGCGGAAGTTTCATGGACAAATTGTTCCTGATCTTTTCCGTAGCAAGTTAACGGACCGAAATATGTGTAAGTTTATCAGCTTAATACTAGTAGTTAAATTTTCTTTTCTTTCATTTTCAAATAAAATTGTGCGTGTTAAATTTTGAGTACTTGAATACGTCATTTACTAAAATGTTGAATTTCGCATTCGTTTTACCCTCGTCTGTTAACTCTTTCGCTACAGACAAGATCTTTGCATTCTGTGCTGAGGCATCTTCTGTTATGGCTATACTGTTCGTCAAACGCCTGTGCCTATAATGAGAGACGGCGATCCGATATGACTTACCATCTGGTTTTTTGAAAACTATTGGATTGAAAACTATTAGAAAATATTTGATTTTTACACGACAGTCCGATACCTTCCCTTGATAAAGAACCGAATTTCTTTTCGTTATCCGATGTATTTATTGTGGTGCGTCAAAGTAAGTAAAACATAGTACGAAATTTTAAAGAGTTCGTCTCGCAGAGGTAAAAACACGTTGCGTAAACTTTGCGCATGTTTGACTTTAGCCCACACATTGCGAGGAACGAACGGTAGATAAGATCCCAAAATGTTATTTAAAATTGAGAGCAAAACGATATCTCATTTGGTTCTCAAGTTACTCGATTTTACACCCGACAGTTTGTCGGGCGGGACGCACCCAGTTCCGCCCATGCGCACATTTCTCACCCATTTTTAAGAAAAATATTGGGCAAAAATATGATGTCTGCAATTCTTACAGTCTGATACCTTCGACTGACAAAGGACTGGATTGCTTCTCGTTATACGAAATAGTTATTAAACAGCATCAGTTTAAGTAAATCACTAAGCGAAATTTTAAAGATTTTGCAGAGGTGAGAACGCACTGCATAAACTTTACGTATGGTTGAATTTAGCTCATACGTTGCAGTGAACGAAATGTAGATAAGATACCGAAATTTTATTTAAAATTCAGGTCAGAAGAATTTCTCATTTCGTTCTTGTATTATTGGGTTTTATATCCGAAGGATAGTAGCACACCACGCGCCCTTTCACGTCCTTGCGTGTCGCGTTTCATGTGGTCGCAACAATCGTCATATGTCATGAACGATTCAAGATATCGGAACGAGATTTTCTTCAAATGGCAGCACGCAAAGAGGCACATATGTTGTATGATAAATAGTCGAAACTTTTTTATTCACTGAGATATGGAAGTAACTCGTCCACAGCAGTGAGAGGTCAGCTGCTCAGGACGCATTCGGATGTCCATAGCACGGTTGGAAAATCTAAGCGAAGCGCGTATACGCTTCCACGACATCAGCGCAATGGAGCCGCAGATCGTGTATACGCGCCCACAGCAGCAAAAGGGCCTACGCCCGCTGAGAAGGTCTCTTTCTCAAAGAAATAACTGCTGACTGACACCATCCATTAAGATGGGGGCCCATTCACAACTTTTGACTGATCAAAAACTGGTTGCCTTTTTTGATTGTAGGATCTTCAGAACTATCAGCAGACCATTGGTGGGCTTGTTGTTGGAAGTTAAGGAATGCAGTCGATTTTGGGCCCGTTGCACTCGACTTTGTTGGCTGCGCTTGGTGGTATAACAAGCTTAATTAGTTGTGCTATTTGAAGACTCGGTTGGTCTTTGTCATAGTGGTTCATACGTAGATGGCAGATTATGCTTGGGGCCTGAAGAGGGTGTTTTTTCGTGTCGAAACTGGTAGCATGCTTTGAATAAACGACATTTGAATTACAATACAGCCGGTGGTTTCAGTTCTCATTATTCAAGTATTTTTGTATTTATCGCTGTTGCTGATATAAAGCTTCTAATTTTAGTATTCAGTTTCTTAGCTCCTGTGTCTAGAGTCATAAGTTGTCCAAATAAAGCTTGACTTTCCACACAGATATTATGGGACTTTGATGTGAAATCAATTTACTCATCCGAAAGTTGTAAAGGATTACTATTAATGTTGGTTTGACAACTGACAGTTTACTTCCAGTTATTTCATGTTGGTAAAGCACTCGAAAATAAATATTACGAGGTATGTCCGCAAAGTAAGTTCCGTTTGATTACACAAACCAAACGTACACAGATACAAAAAAACATTTATTCTACAAAAATCTACAACTTTTCTACATAGCTTCCGAAATTTTGTAGGCACTTGTCATAGCGCAGCCCAAGTTTTTGTATGCCTTCTTCATAGAAGGTTGCCGCCTGTGTATTCAACCATGTGGTAACATGTTCTATCAGCTCGTCATCATCGTCGAAGTGTTGACCACCAAGGACAGATTTTAGGTGTAAGAAGAGATGCAAGTTGCTAGGATGGTTCAAATGGCTCTGAGCACTATGGGACTCAACTGCTGAGGTCATTAGTCCCCTAGAACTTAGAACTAGTTAAACCTAACTAACCTAAAGACATCACAAACATCCATGCCCGAGGCAGGATTCGAACCGGCGACCGTAGCGGTCTTGCGGTTCCAGACTGCAGCGCCTTTAACCGCACGGCCACAAGTTGCTAGGAGCGAGGTCCGGGCTGTACATAAGATGATCGAACGCGTCCCAGTGAAATTCCCGTAAGAGTTGTTTGGTCACATTCGCCGTGTGAGGTCGGACATTGCCGTGGAAAAAAAACATCTTTCGACAGTACTCCTCGGCGCTTGTTTTGTATTGCGCGGCGCAATTTCATAATGGTCTCGCAGTAACCATTTGCATTGATTGTATGGCCTCGTGGTATGAAATCAATCAGCAAAATGCCTTTTATATCCCAAAAAATGGTACACATGACTTTTCGAGGTGTCAAGAATTGCTTAGGCTTAACCTTCATTGGGGATGAAGTGCGCCTCCATTCCACTGATTGCCGTTTGTTTCAGGGCTGTCGTACGATACTCAAGTTTCATCCCCCGTGACTATCCGAGAAAGAAAATCATCGCCTTCTTCATTGTAGCGTGTCAAGAACTGAAGTGTACTGCTCATCCGTTGACTTTTGTGTTGTTCGGTAAGAATTTTAGGTACCCGACGTGGACTAAGTTTTCGAAATTTCAGCTTTTCAGTAACAATTACATGAATTAGTGATCACCGAGCGAGGTGGCGCAGTGGTTAGACACTGGACTCGCATTCGGGAGGACGACGGTTCAATCCCGCGTCCGGCCATCCTGATTTAGGTTTTCCGTGATTTCCCTAAATCGCTCCTGGCAAATGCCGGGATGGTTCCTTTCAAAGGGCACGGCCGACTTCCTTCCCCGTCCTTCCCTAATCCGATGAGACCGATGACCTCGCTGTCAGGTCTCCTTCCCCAAAACAACCAACCAACCAACCAATTAGTTATCGTGAGATTTGCGGAACTTCCATACCAAGGTCACTAAGTGTAAGCTTACGATTATGCTTAATCTTCAATTGTGTTAACCAGTTCATCAGAAACCATAGACGGGCGTCCACTTCGTTCTTCATCGTGCACTTGATCACATCCTTCATTGAACAGTCTGAACCATCTTATAACCATTGAATCACTCATAGCATTTTTTCCGTAAACCTCGCAGATTTGCCGATGATTTCCTTTGGTTTAACTTTCTTTGCATTTAGAAAACGAATCACGGATCTGATTCCTCACGCGGTGACATTTTCAATTACGACTGACATTATAAAGAAGCACTGAAAAGTACACGTCGGCAGCAGCGATCTGAAAATGGCATCCTTGAGTCAGAGTAACTGCTACGCATGCTCGGAACTGCGATCGTACAGCTGCCGCGGATAGGAATAGAAACGGAACTTACTTTGTGGATGACCCTCGTATTTTCTGTAACGGAACTGAAAACAAAGGTACCGTGCTTGCTACGACTAGGAGCTTCTCCGGAAAATGAATTACAAATAGAGTTGTGTGCACTGAGTAGTAAAGAGATTCGATAGTCCGAACTGCTGCTGAGTCTTCTCTGGCCTCTGTCTGCCTGGCTTGTGGTCACTTACCTGTCATGACACCGGACTAATGTGGTGGTTTCTGAGGACGCATTCACCCAAGGAAAGCGAAGTAAACAACATGTCTACTTCGGATATTCAGTGGATTTATCATGTGGAAGTAATACTCGTGTTTAATTGATATTTTTCTGGAAATTTATCTAAAATCCTTAATCCTTATAGAATGCGCAGTCACACAAGAAAAACGAACGATTCCTTCCCAAAAATGAACGATTACCTGTCAAATAGTTTCTCAAGACTAGCAGGTTTGCCCATCTGTTCCTCCTCAAATATCTACATTAACTGCAGGGGACACTGAAATGGAGGAATTCCAACCCACGATATGATGATATCCGAGGCAGTGCCCCTCCTGCACAGCGTTTCCGGGACAAGTTAGGTCGATTCCAACCCAACACTCCTATTAGGGGCGGGGGAGGGGTTGGGGGACGCTTATCCGCCAACAACAGCGACACCATGGTTTATCTGATCGCACCACCTGTGGCGCACCGCTGGTGAACATCGAGAGCGGCGCTCCAAGCAGCGGATACACGCTTGGCTCCTAGTAGGGTGACCTGGAGACAACAAGTGGTCCAGGTAGTGTAAGTAGTCCGTCACGACGAAGCACAGGCAGCTTCATGTGTGCGCCTACTACTGTTTGGTCACATAAATGACGACTCTTTCATATCCCACGATCCCTCTGAGAATGGCTGAGTTGGCCATTTTCTCGCTTCTTGTTCACGGGTAACTTTCCTGCAGTCGCTTCTATGTACTGGACTTGTATTTCGTGTAGTAGTTCCTGTGCCTAATACTGAACGAACGTGATTTGCACAAAGCGAGCAAATCTTCCTACTAATGTCTAAGCTTCGCCGGTTCTTCTATAAAGAAGATAAAATGTTCTCAGTTGTTAGGTCGCGCCGGCCTGTGTGGCCGTGCGGTTCTAGGCGCTTCAGTCTGGAATCGTGTGACCGCTACGGACGCAGGTTCGAATCCTGCCTCGGTCATGGATGTGTGTGATGCCCTTAGGTTAGTTGTTTTAAGTAGTTCTAAGTTCTAGGGGACTGGTGACCACAGATGTTAAGTCCCATAGTGCTCAGATCCATTTTTTTGTTAAGTCGCGGCACATTTATTCTACGTGTTCATCTTAAGGATCTAGTTGAATACGATGATGGACTTTAGGATAGTTAGACAGTCACATAGCAGCGCCTATCGGCTGCATAGCGAATTATTATTTCTGATAATCTTTATCTACTGCCCATTTGGCTTTCCTTTTTTGCGACGGCCGACACCATTTATATGTTTTCTAGGCAATATGATATTATTTATTCAACACTTTTCGTGTAGTGTACTGACGTTTTTTTCACTTGTCTAGCGCATATACAGGGCGCAAAAAAATGTACGGCATATATTGCAGGACACATTACTCACACGTAGACGAAGTAATTAAGTGATATAAACATGGGTCTGGAAACACCCTGTTTCCACGTTACAACTCATTTTCTCCAACTCATTAATCACAGGAAACAAACAAGAATAGAACGTTAGAATCATGGGGAACATGCACTCTCGGTGTTGTCTGGTTAAGTTGTGCACAGCCAGTGCTTTGTTGTATACGGCCCTGTTGCTTGTGACTGGTGGGGCCTCACTTTCTTCCAACCACGCTCAACGGACAAAGTTGTCACTATTTCGTAGAGAATTTTCTACCTCATCTGTTCGCAGATGTGTCTTTAGCTGTGCGACAGAACATGTGCTTCATGCACAATGGATCACGTCCTCATTTTAGTGTTTCTGTCCGTCGGCTTCTAAATAACAGAGTCGGTAACACAAGGATGGGTAGAGCTGGACCAATCGCTTGTCCCCCACGCTCTTTGGACCTAAGCCCACTGGACTTTTATTTGCAGGGTATTGTGTATGGAGGCCCAGTAAAAGATTTTCAGAGTCTTCGTGCTGAATTATGAAAGACTGTGAAACTATACGCAATACTCCAAGAATACATCAGCGCATCAGAGTTTCACTAAGACGGTGCGTTCATGCATGTATCAATGCCCACGGATGTCATATTTAACATCTCTTCTGAGAAAGAATTGCATGCGTTATGCTGGCACATTCTGTTCATGTGTTTCCCATTATTAATGAGTTGGAGAAAATGAGTTGTAACATGGAAACAAAGCGTTTCCAGATCCATGTTCATACAACATAATTTCTTCGTCTACCTGCGAGGATTATGTCCTGAAATTTGTGCCGTACATTTTTGTTACATCCCGTATAAGCCTGTGTTTTTATTTGAACTTTTAGTGTAACTCTTCAGGCTTTCCCGGCGGTCTAATGACATCTTGGGTTGTCGGGTGTTCTGCCGGATATCAGCGTCGTACTTGCACGATATTTCGGTCACGAAGCTCGAGACCTTCATCAGGTGCGACCTGAGACTGCTCCTCGAGTGGACCTGATCCAGTATTTAAGCCTATGGCCTTCCCCCTCCACCAACGGCTGCAGGCGCTTCCTCTGTGGTCCGCGCCCATTCCCTGTGACCTGCTGGAGCGTTGCTGCTCCGTTTTCCGTCCGCTGCGGTTCTAGGTGTTCCCTCTGCGGTCCGCGCCCACCAAACCCTCTCCTGGGGTTTCATCTACGGTCTGGGGTACCAGGCGTTCCCCCTGCGGTTCGCACCCGCTCACCACGACCTGTTGGAGCGTTGCCGCTCCGTTTTCCATCTGCTGCGGCTCTGGATGTTCCCTCTGCGGTCCGCGCCCACCAGTCCCACTTCTGGGTGTTCCATCTTCGGTCTGGTGCTCCTGGCAGTCCGTCAGGGGCTCGTTTACCATCTCCATGTCTCTGGTTCTTCTGTTTGTGTAGTGTTGCAGCTGGCCCCGTTGCTCCTTTAACAGGAGCGGGTTTGGTGGGCGCGGACCGCAGAGGGAACACCTAGAACCGCAGCGGACGGAAAACGGAGCAGCAACGCTCCAGCAGGTCACAGGGAATGGGCGCGGACCACAGAGGAAGCGCCTGCAGCCGTTGGTGGAGGGGGAAGGCCATAGGCATAAATACTGGACCAGGTCCACTCGAGGAGCAGTCTCAGGTCGCACCTGATGAAGGTCTCGAGCTACGTGACCGAAATATCGTGCAAGTACGACGCTGATATCCGGCAGAACACCCGACAACCCAAGATGAACTTTTAGTGTTTGTGACCAACGCTAGAGTTGCGTGTATTCTATTTTGCAACATAGTTTTCATCTTATTTTTCCTTTTTTTCACGTCTTTAAGCAGTTATAATTGTTTGGTATATTGTTATGTTCTGGCCATGACATCAGCGTATTATTTCTCAGATAAATGTGGTTTTATTCTTACTTGTAAAATTGATTTGTGTGCTTATATCGAAGCAAATCGTCATCGAATGTAAAGGAGATTGTAATGGAGTTACTACCATGGAATAAGAGATTTATGCTTTTCGTACACCATTCTATTACGACGGGTGCCGAGTTAGCATACACTGACGTGTTAACCGGGGTAGGACGTCAAACGGGCCGACTTCGAGAAGGAGAGGCACCACAGGACATTTTAATTTGCACTGTCTATACTTTTACAAATAAATTCATAAAACTTTGTCAGCATGACCAGGAAGGATTCAGGATTCACACTCATAGCAGTGGAAGTTCAAAAACACGAAAAAATAATATTTTTTAAATGTGAAATTTCATGATTTTTTTCATTTGCTGTTGGCTGCATTTGTTCCTATAGGTACACTTTTCTTCATAAGTAAGAGAAATTCTTTTATGAATTTTGCACAGCTTGCAAACCATACTTACAGGTGTATGAAACTCTAGAATTCATTTAATCTATGGAAAAATTAATGGGCTGTTACGTTTTAAACTTCGTGTTTAGAGAAAACTCGAATTTTGTAGTTAATTATCTCAATTTTTACCATAGTTTTTAACAGATTTGGGAAATCCTAGAGTTTCATACACATGTAAGTATGGTTTGCATGCTGTGCAAAATTCATCGACGAATCTCTCTTACTTATGAAGAAAAGTGTACCTACAGCAATAAATGCAGCCAATAACAAGTGAAAAAAATGATGAAATTTCACGTGTAAAAAAAATTGTTTTGTTATGTTTTTGAACTTCCTCTGCTATGAGTGCGAATCCTGAATCCTTCCTGGTCATGCTGACAAAGTGTTATGAATTTATTTCTAAAATTATAGACAGTGCAAATTAAAATGTCCTGTGGTGCCTCTCCTGCTCCAAGTCGGCCCGTTTCACGTCCTACCCCCTTTAAAAAGTAGTATTAGGTTGTTTTGAGCTAAGGACTGAAAGGAAAATCATGTGTCAACTTTGACCTCGAGCTGGAGAGAAGAAAAATCATGCATATGTGACATTTACTTCAGCAATTTTTTTTTTTTTTTTTTTTTTTTTTTTTTTTTTTTTTTTTTTTTTTTTTTTTTTTTCATCAGTCTACTGACTGGTTTGATGCGGCCCGCCACGAATTCCTTTCCTGTGCTAACCTCTTCATCTCAGAGTAGCACTTGCAACCTACGTCCTCATTATTTGCTTGACCTATTCCAATCTCTGTCTTCCTCTACAGTTTTTGCCCTCTACAGCTTCCTCTAGTACCATGGAAGTCATTCCCTCATGTCTTAGCAGATGTCCTATCATCCTGTTACTTCTCCTTATCAGAGTTTTCTGCATATTCCTTTCCTCTCCGATTCTGCGTAGAACCTCCTCATTCCTTACCTTATCAGTCCACCTAATATTCAACATTCGTCTATAGCACCACATCTCAAATGCTTCGTTTCTCTTCTGTTCCGGTTTTCCCACAGTCCATGTTTCACTACCATACAATGCTGTACTCCAGACGTACATCCTCAGAAATTTCTTCTTCAATTTAAGGCCGGTATTTGATATTAGTAGACTTCTCTTGGCCAGAAATGCCTTTTTTGCCATAGCGAGTCTGCTTTTGATGTCCTCCTTGCTCCGTCCGTCATTGGTTATTTTACTGCCTAGGTAGCAGAATTCCTTAACTTCATTGACTTCGTGACCATCAATCCTGATGTTAAGTTTCTCGCTGTTCTCATTTCTACTACTTCTCATTACCTTCGCCTTTCTCCGATTTACTCCCAAACCATAATGTGTACTCATTCCGTTCAGTAGATCATTTAATTCTTCTTCACTTTCACTCAGGATAGCAATGTCATCAGCGAATCGTATCATTGATATCCTTTCACCTTGTATTTTAATTCCACTCCTGAACCTTTCTTTTATTTCCATCATTGCTTCCTCGATGTACAGATTGAAGAGTAGGGGCGAAAGGCTACAGCCTTGTCTTACACCCTTCTTAATACGAGCGCTTCGTTCCTGATCGTCCACTCTTATTGTTCCCTCTTGGTTGTTGTACATATTGTATATGACCCGTCTCTCCCTATAGCTTACCCCTACTTTTTTCAGAATCTCGAACAGCTTACACCATTCTATATTGTCGAACGCTTTTTCCAGGCCAACAAATCCTATGAAAGTGTCTTGATTTTTCTTTAGCCTTGTTTCCATTATTAGCCGTAACGTCAGAATTGCCTCTCTCGTCCCTTTACTTTTCCTAAAGCCAAACTGATCGTCACCTAGCGCATTCTCCATTTTCTTTTCCATTCTTCTGTATATTATTCTTGCAAGCAGCTTCGATGCATGAGCTGTTAAACTGATTGTGCGACAATTCTCGCACTTGTCAGCTCTTGCCGTCTTCGGAATTGTGTGGATGATGCTTTTCCGAAAGTCAGATGGTATATCGCCAGACTCATATATTCTACACACCAACGCGAATAGTCGTTTTGTTGCCACTTCCCCCAATGATTTTAGAAATTCTGATGGAATGTTATTTATCCCTTTTGCCTTATTTGACCGTAAGTCCTTCAAAGCTCTTTTAAATTCCGATTCTAATACTGGATCCCCTATCTCTTCTAAATCGACTTCTGTTTCTTCTTCTATCACATCAGACAAATCTTCACCCTCATAGAGGCTTTCAATGTATTCTTTCCACCTATCTGCTCTCTCCTCTGCATTTAACAGTGGAATTCCCGTTGCACTCTTAATGTTACCACCGTTGCTTTTAATGTCACCAAAGGTTGTTTTGACTTTCCTGTATGCTGAGTCTGTCCTTCCGACAATCATATCTTTTTCGATGTCTTCACATATTTCCTGCAGCCATTTCGTCTTAGCTTCCCTGCACTTCCTATTTATTTCATTCCTCAGCGACTTGTATTTCTGTATTTCTGATTTTCCCGGAACATGTTTGTACTTCCTCCTTTCATCAATCAACTGAAGTATTTCTTCTGTTACCCATGGTTTCTTCACAGCTACCTTCTTTGTACCTATGTTTTCCTTCCCAACTTCTGTGATGGCCCTTTTTAGAGATGTCAATTCCTCTTCAACTATACTGCCTACTGCGCTATTCCTTATTGCTGTATCTATAGCGTTAGAGAACTTCAAACGTATCTCGTCATTCCTTAGTATTTCCGTATCCCACTTCTTTGCGTATTGATTCTTCCTGACTAATGTCTTGAACTTCAGCCTACTCTTCATCACTACTATATTGTGATCTGAGTCTATATCTGCTCCTGGGTACGCCTTACAATCCAGTATCTGATTTCGGAATCTCTGTCTGACCATGATGTAATCTAATTGAAATCTTCCCGTATCTCCCGGCCTTTCCCAAGTATACCTCCTCCTCTTGTGATTCTTGAACAGGGTATTCGCTATTACTAGCTGAAACTTGTTACAGAAGTCAATTAGTCTTTCTCCTCTTTCATTCCTTGTCCCAAGCCCATATTCTCCTGTAACCTTTTCTTCTACTCCTTCCCCTACAACTGCATTCCAGTCGCCCATGACTATTAGATTTTCGTCCCCCTTTACATACTGCATTACCCTTTCAATATCCTCATACACTTTCTCTATCTGTTCATCTTCAGCTTCCGACGTCGGCATGTATACCTGAACTATCGTTGTCGGCGTTGGTCTGCTGTCGATTCTGATTAGAACAACCCGGTCACTGAACTGTTCACAGTAGCACACCCTCTGCCCTACCTTCCTATTCATAACGAATCCTACACCTGTTATACCATTTTCTGCTGCTGTTGATATTACCCGATACTCATCTGACCAGAAATCCTTGCCTTCCTTCTACTTCACTTCACTGACCCCTACTATATCTAGATTGAGCTTTTGCATTTCCCTTTTCAGATTTGTCTAGTTTCCCTACCACGTTCAAGCTCCTGACATTCCACGCCTCGACTCGTAGAACGTTATCCTTTCGTTGATTATTCAATCTTTTGCTCATGGTAACCTCCCCCTTGGCAGTCCCCTCCCGGAGCTCCGAATGGGGGACTATTCCGGAATCTTTTGCCAATGGAGAGATCATCATGACACTTCTTCAATTACAGGACACATGTCCTGGTGATACACGTTACGTGCTTTAATGCAGTGGTTTCCATTGCCTTCTGCATCCTCATGTCGTTGATCATTGCTGATTATTCCGCCTTTAGGGGAAATTTCCCACCCTTAGGTCAAGAGAGTGCCCTGAACCTCTATCCGCTCCTCCGCCATCTTTGACAACGCCGTTGGCAGAATAAGGCTGACTTCTTATGCCGGAAGTCTTCGGCCGCCAATGCTGATTATTTACCAAAATTTAGGCAGTGGCGGGGATCAAACCCGGGACCGAAGACGTTTTTGATTATGAATCAAAGACGCTACCCCTAGACCCCGGGCATAACTACCCGTTATTAAATGAATACTCTTTCCATATACTGAATGCAAATGAGCGCTTGTTAGTCAGGGAAGGTGAGGAAAGAATTATAGGGAATACACTATTTGCAAGAGGTGGTAGGTTAACAGGACTTACGACACTTTCACGGTACTGGAGGGAGCCGTAAAAAGCGTGGCGCTCTGCGGCACCACCCTCTGTGGCCGCTACGTTTCAAACAGCAAGGTGTCGACAAGTGCGAAAAATAGCCTACACCTCAAAAGTTACTGCGGGTGTAAGGTAGTTTAACGACTTAACATTGGCAGCAAACTTCACTACAACTCCACCCAATACCATGGTGGACGTGACACGCAGTAAGAAGGTCGTCACATCCCCTCTTACCCTCATTAACCCTCTTCTTTCGCTGCCTCTGAGGTGGAGGTCAGAATCACTACATCCACTGTTGAAATTACGGGATTCTGTTACGGATTGACGAGGGAAGCGTTTCAGACACATCGTAGCTGAGAATCGACCGGAAAATTCTTCGGAGGTGGCGTAAAAGACGGCAATGAAACCACCCCTTCCCTCGCAGCGTTGAACCCAAACATTTCGCTGACGAAAGCGACACTCTTCAGTGTGATAAGCAACAGGACGACGTTCTTGACAACGTTCGACACTCCTGCAGTCCCGTACGTATTTCAATCGTAATGTAAGGACATCATGGGCCTGTGACCCCACTGAACGCGTTCTGACCCCTTTGGAGTTTAGAACGACTCTAGTTTTTGCTCTGGTGTAGATGGTGGAACCACTAGGGCTGCTCAGAACCATTCGCCGAAGTTGGAATGTGATCTGAAGTGCCAAGAGGTCGGTTATGTATTGCAGCCCCCCTGTTTTGTTCAGTCCTGTGGCATGATCACAGAGGGGAAGTGAGGAGGGGGGGTGGTAAGTGGGGATGTAGCATGGACACATGTGTGAATAGAATGGCAAAGGATCCCTCTAAGACCCCCAGTTCAGCATTACCCGTGGCGCAACACATACATCTTTGTTGAGCACTTTAAAAACGTGTCTACACAGAGACATAGACAACCATTCAGCTGAGTGGTACTCCACTGCTGCTCCAGCTCCTGAGGGCAGGCAACCCACTTAATGTGTTTCGAAGGGGTTGTCTGCCCTCAGGTGCTACAACAACTGCGAGGCACCACTCAGCTGAATGGACGTCAGAGTCTTTTTAAAGTCCTCATCTAGTTGTCTGTTTGTGGCTCCGAAGGTGTTACAGAACTGGGAGGTCTCAGAGGGACGTGTAACCTCCCTCTTACTAATCGGCCTATCCTGCTTACGATATAAAATATGACTGTGGATCGCGTGTATGCCTAATGGATTTTTTTTAATTGTATAAGGCTATCTTTCCCGAAGAAGTGATACAGATAAGTAGCAGGAAAGTGTATAACCGACCCTTCTGCTGAAAACTCTACTAAAAATACAAGTAATTAAACCGAACAGGGCTATAATTTGGAAAATGAAAGTTATTTTGTGCATTCACATACGAACAACACAGGACAGAAAGGGGTACCTCTGATCATGAATCCAAAAGCTACACTAAAGAACGAAAAGGAAGTAATTAACGGTCGCCAGCCCACTAGGGCAATTTACATCCAAAATCATGTACAAGATGATGCGAAAGAAAAACATGTTTTATTGAACACTGACTTGGCAACTAAAGGTTGCCACTTTTTTTTGACACTAATTTTAAGTGAGTATATAATGATACAGAAAACTGAGAAGTCACTCGGCATTAAATTTTGAAAAAATGCAATCGAGTAATGATTTGAAAATATGCAATTAAACTGTACGTTAGCACTGAACTTCGTTACCTATACAATGACTTTCAGTGACCTCTGCATAAGGCATCAAAGAAATTTAGAAAAAAAAAGCAAGCAGTTTTTACTTTGTCATCACTTATCTTGCAAATTTGATTTCATATTATTGTCTGAACAACTGAGACTTTTTTACTGACTTGAACAGAATTAAATACTACAATATGTACCAAACCAAAGAGCCATGTGCTCCAAGCTATAGTAAAATAAATAAAACTTAGACATTCTTAATTTGTGCATTTCTTTGGATTTGGATTTTTTACAAATGACTGATTTTCAAACTTAAAAAAATGAAATTGCTTTACTTTATTCATATACTGAATCCTCTGTTGTACAACAGTTAATTGGAAGTAGACTGAGGCTAAAATTCTTAAAAGAGAAATTATTCATTAATTTACTGGCTGTAACTATTCAATTTGTTTCTTATGACACTCAGTTAGCATACTAGGTAGAAAAGGAACCAGGATCCTGCTTGGTAACAATGTCTGGGGGCAATGAGGACACAATCGCCCTGAGTTTAACTGGTTATTATTTAAATAAAGCTTATCAATCAAATCACATTCAGTTGTGCTACTGGGTTAGCCGTTAACACTTTCTTCCTATGAACAGTCTTACTTCAGTGCTGTGCGTACGACGAAACTCGGAGCCGACGACGAAAGTGTGTTGATGGAACTGCTGCTGTTGTTGAAGACGGTAGCATATTGTGGAGCCACGGCTAATTATAGGAACGGGCAATCGTAATTAATACAGCCTCTTCCGCCCATCCACTGTTCGTACTCCTGCTCTGGACATCTGGCATGCGCACTTACTTGATACCGCCGAAAATGGTACTCTCTGCTGCGAGAGCGTTAACACCACACTTCTGCACACTACAGGCGCTGGAACCCGTCTCACCCCCTCTCCGCGCGCTGTGCGCAGCAACTCCCTACCCAAAGATTTTACAACGCACAAGAACTGCTTTTATCGTTGCTAGTCGACGCAAATAACAATTCCTTTGGCTTTTTCCCAGAGCTTGTAAGTTTCACAGTAAAACACCGATAAATACAATGAAACGGCAACAGACTTCTTCTTAAATGTACACATACAGTGACCCATTGTCCATACTTATTAAAAGAAATCATCTAAATTCAAATATTTACATACAATTAAAAAAAAGTTATATATCGGTAGCAGGTACCATGCAGCCTGCATTTTCGGTGTTACACGTTCCCCACATGTCATGACTTTTTTTCCAGAGGGAAACAAATTCAGGGAATGTCCTAAAATTTAAACAAACGAAAATGCAGGTGCATACAGTTGAACAATTTTGTCTGCATAAAATCCAATAATCGCTGGGTTATCAATTCAAATAATTATTGCAGTTGTGTAGGGAGCACGTTATTTACATGCGGACCCTGTGTCATTATTACTCAGAACAGTATAGTCTGATGATACATCTTAAAAACAAACACTTCCTTCAAGAAATCAGTAAGTTTAAAATTACTACAGATATTATGAAAAGCATACTGAATATAGGCATAGAAAATTTCAAGCATCATTTAAAGATACATAAAGAATAGTAAAAAAAATTCAGAACAGGATAAGAAATAGTAATTACAAAATTCCTTACATAAATGTGTATAATGAAAATGAAATTTTTTTCAAGTGTCCTCTCGCATTGGGCGAGTGAATGTGTTTTAAATAACGGCCGGCCTCGGTGGTCTCGCGGTTCTAGGTGCGCAGTCCGGAACCGTGCGACTGCTACGGTCGCAGGTTCGAATCCTGCCTCGGGCATGGATGTGTGTGATGTCCTTAGGTTAGTTAGGTTTAAGTAGTTCTACGTTCTCGGGGACTGATGACCACAGCTGTTAAGTCCCATAGTGCTCAGAGCCATTTGAACCATTTTTAAATAACGTCGATAGCAAACATAAACATTTACATCAAAATCTTTAAGAGCTGGCGCTGGAAGGAAACCAATTCGCGTCGCACACGCACATTCACAAAGAACGCCGCAGAGCTATAAGAGCCGGCAACGATTCAGTTCAAGCAGAGCATTGTTGTGAGCACTATAGCGGCACGCTAGATCTCCGTGTTTGTGTATGCAGTGGCATTCCAGAACGTCCACCTGCCTCAAGTTGTTGTTACTCACTCCCGAGTAATCTCTAGGAGTCCTCTTTTTAATTCCGTCACAGTGGATAACTCAACACTGTCCGTTAATACACATGTGTACACAGACCTGAAACTTACAGTTCGTCTAAGTGCATCGGTAATAACTCACATCACACATATTGCAATAAAATTTAACATAGTACATACATATACAAAGTTCACGAACTCACTAATACTAGAATAGCACGCAATGGCTTGGTCTCTCTTTTCTCATTTCGGACTAAGTTGTCCTTGACTGGTACAATTTTAAATCGACAGTATTACGCACACCTAACAGCTTGCCTGATTTATGAAAAGCTAAACAGTAAGCGTTAGTATAAGGTACATTGATCATCTCAAATGGTCCATTGTAAATGAATTTAAATTTTGAAATTTCATGGTCGTTTTCGCTTGACTTTTCGTGTTTTTTAACAAGTACAAGATCGCCTATAGCAAATTTGGCAAACCGCGCTTTAGCGTCATGACGCTGTATTCTCACTTCAGCTTTCTTTTTCATCATTTCTCGTAGGTGTTCTTTCTTTACTTGAAGGTTAATGTCAACTCTCGGAGGGAAATCAATAATTTCTTCCACTAAACTATTAGACTTATGGTCTAATAGTATTTCTTCCGGAGTGTAGCCCGTGGATTCATGCGTCACGGCGTTCATTATTTTCTCGAAGTCACCGACGTAATTGCCCCACGATCTGTGATTGTGGTGACAATACGTTCGGCAAAGCCGACCTAATTCACGCATGTACCGTTCCACGGGATTCCCGCTTGGGCAATAGGCCTAAATGTGTATTACTTCAATGTCATTACTTTTCATTCCTTCATTCCATAATTTGGAAGTAAATTGCACTCTGTTATCGTACAAAACGCTTTTGGTTTGCCGACGTGCACAAAATAATCATTAACATATCTCCAGAATGAGATTTTCACTCTGCAGCGGAGTGTGCGCTGATATGAAACTTCCTGGCAGATTAAAACTGTGTGCCCGACCGAGTTCGAGTCTCGGTCGGGCACACAGTTTTAATCTGCCAGGAAGTTTCATTAACATATCTGTTATAAACCGCTCTAACTGTTGCCTTTCTTTATCGAATATAACTTGATGAACTTAGAAAATGTTTCTAGTACCACTATTATGTACGCAAAATTCCCTGAAGTCTTGGGCAGTGGACCATAGAGGTCCGTACAAACCAAATCCAGCACATCGTTAGGTCTTATGCTCTGCATAGAGCAACGGTTCATGCAATTCGTTACCTTCACCCTCTGGCACTTATCACACGTCTTTATTCTTTCAGCAACTCTTTTTTGTATATTATTAAAATTTACAACTTCCGCTCGCTTTCTCAGCACACTTCTTTGGTCCGCAATGACCATAAGCCAAATGATAGTAGTCAATTACCTCTGTGACGTACTTGGCTGGCCAACACACTCGTCAGTTATTGCAATCTTCACCTTTATGTATGTACAAGATATGGTTATGTATTTTGTAATACTTTCTCAGTTTCTCCCCTTCTCTACACTTTTCGTCATACTTGTTCTTAGCAATTATTAGACAGTCGTCCTCGTTTTGATGACGACGCATCTTTTTACAGATGCTCTCTACTCTTTTACGACCTTCTGCACCTTGAAAGCAGTACAATTTCAGTACGCCTTCAGACTCGTCCTCCACAAGTCGATGATCGGTTTCAGGTAAACGTGACAGAGGGTCCGCTATACAGTTGTCTGATCCTCTCACTAACAAATGTCATAACAAAACTGCTGCAAGAAAAGAGCCCACCGTGTCAATCTTTCATGCTGCAAACGACAATCCGTCAGATAAGTGATCGCCTTGTGATTCGTGTGAATTATCACCTTTCGGTGCCACAAATAACCTTTAAATTTGCTGAAACCCCATACGATAGCGAGACATCCTTTCTCAGAAATTGTATAGTTTCGATCACATTTCATCAAATTTCGGCTTGCGAACGTGACTGTTCTGTGTTCATTATTTTCACCTTCTCCTACCTCTTGAAACAATTCTACTCCTAAGGCATAATTAGATGAGTCCGTTCCCATATGAAATGGCAAAGCAAGATCAGGATGGTACAATATGTTATTCTGTAGTAATTCATTTTTCAGTCTTTCAAATGCTGCCTGACACTCGTTAGTCCACGCAAATGGCGTATTTTTTCGCAACAAGTTGTTCAGGTTTGGATCGCTGAAGGCATGCCCCTGCACGAACTTGCGATAGAATCCTGAGAGCCCTAGGAAACTCTTTAACCGTATCCTAGACTTCGGTGGAGGTCAGTTCTTTATTGCCTCCACTTTCTGTCGATCTTTAGTGATACCCTCTGTTGTCACAACGTGACTAAGAAAATTCAGTTCTTTCTTCACAAACTCACACTCCTTCAGTTTCAACGTCATTCCACCCTTGCGTAACGCACTGAAAACTTCATCGCCGGCCGCGGTGGCCGTGCGGTTCTAGGCGCTGCAGTCCGGAACCGTGGGACTGCTACGGTCGCAGGTTCGAATCCTGCCTCGGGCATGGATGTGTGTGATGTCCTTAGGTTAGTTAGGTTTAAGTAGTTCTAAGTTCTAGGGGACTGATGACCTAAGATGTTAAGTCCCATAGTGCTCAGAGCCATTTTTTTTGAAAACTTCATGTAACAATTCGCAGTTTCTCGTCACGACGAATTCGGCAGCAGCGAATCGTCCACGTACACTGTCAGTTTTGAGCTCAGGGCAGCAGCTAACACCTTATCTAGGGCACTGATAAATACAGAAACAGATATAGACAGACCGAATGGCTCTACGTTGTACTGGTAAAATCGGTCTGCATATAAAACCGCCGTATTTTTCCTTCACTCTTCTTCTAAGGCTATTTGCCAGTACCAACGTGCGAGGTCAAGGCTAGTCATAAACTGTACATTGTGAAATCTTTGCAGTATCTCTTCCATACTTTCTGATCTATCTGTCTCACGTTGAACGACCTTGTTCAACATGCGTGCGTCTATCACATTCCTGACACTACCATCCCTCTTACCTACTATTATTAAGGGATTGTTATAGGGGCTGGTTGGTACTCCTCTGTATAACATTCCATTCTAACATCCGATCTATCTCTCGTTGGACAGCCTCCTTCTTGCATAGCGGTACTGCGTATGGTCTTACAAAGAATGGTTCATGAGGTATTACGTTTAACTTGCACTGATACCCAGTAACAAGCCCCGGTTTATTTGAAAACACGATCTTGTTTCTCATTATTACGTCATATAGGTCTCGTTTTTGTTCAGATGGGGCGTTTGGTAATCGGTCTACAATGCTCTCTAATTCGTCTTCCAAACAATTGTCGATGTTCATATTGCGGATACCGTAGTATTCCATTTTTCTGCCTAAACTAATCTCATTAGGACAAGTAAGAAGATGAATAGGTTTGTATTCACTACCCACATCGTCACTCGTTTCATCAAAACTCACATTTACTTCGGTCTTGTCTCTGGAAATGCACTTCATGGTCTTGTTATTGCAGTTAATAATTGCACGATATTTTAACAACCTATCTAAACCCACAATAGTATCGGAGCACAGATGTGGCACAACGACAAATTCATGTTCGAATGGTTCTACTTGAATCTCAAAACATATAAATATTTGGTTTGTTATCGGTTTACTATTCTTTCCGTAGCGCTGATTATTTTGACTCCCATTACTGGCTATACTACTACTTCTGGTTTATCTTTCAGTAATTCAAAGTTTTTCCCCACATAGCACTTAGCTCTGTCCTGTATGAGTTAAAATTTGCATTTGTTGGCCGTGCATATTAATGAGCACTACAATCTGTCTACACCTGTCATTATCAATGGTTTCGTCTTCCCTCAAAAGATCCTCATCTATCTCCAGGTCGTCCCAGAAAAATCCGTCCAGTTCCGATGCCGACAGCGGTTTATCCGGCGGTTTTCTAATTCTTTGTGTCTGAACGTTTTTGATCTCTATTTGTCTGTCCTGCGGTAGTTGAACTTGTTTTGATCTCAACGCCGTAATCTTACTACCAATTTCATCGATTAATGAACTTTGTTCAACCAATAGTTCGCTAATTGTCACGTCAGGTAGGTATTCTTCGGAAAGATGGCTGTCATCTTCCGAGATTTTTGGAGAAAAGTGCTCTGTTTTTTCTTCTGTCTCATCTCCCGAGCTCACGCAACCCTCATCACTATCGTCTGACTGTGTAACGTCAGGTTTGACCTCGTAGATATTGTAATCTACGTGGATTTCATTAGCTGTACCTGGTCATTATCGCCAAATTCAGCTCGCCCCTCCTCGTAATATCCGCCCCTGTTTTCAATAGGACTAGCGTCGCTGGGGTTGGCTACTTCAAAAATTTCATTTGGACAAGCCTGCCGTTCAGGTACAGAGCTTTCCGTTTCAAAAACGCCAATTTCTTGTTGGCTGAGAAGCGTCAATTTCTGTCCGCTCTCCCCATTAGCACACCTTCCATACAATCCTCTATAACTTTTCAGTTCGTCGTACATCCGACCGAACTGACCTAACCACACCTCCTCGCGTTCCGCATTTCCCTGCTCGATAAAGGAAACTTTATTCGATATCGGCTCTATTACTTCCGCTGGAGACTCATACTCTACTGAAACTTGCGTAACCGTTGTTGCTTTAACAGCGGCAGCTTCCTTCTCCCCTACCGGTACACTAATGTCATTATTACTTTTGCGAGCGGTGACAGATGCGTCGACTGCCGTTACCAGCTCAGTTACCATTAGCCTAGGTGCGTCGCTCTCTTTACTCTCTCTCACATGCTCCATCGCTGAGTTATCCTTTTGGATTTTTCATAGCGGTATTGTCTAGGTTTTCGTTTGGGCCGCCAATGTCTCCCCACTCCCAGTGGGCCCTAACGGGCGCGGCTAGTTATTTCCCTGACTAATTCCTACCGAACTGTTGCTACCAGACTGTCGCTCCTGTCTACTCTCATTCCTCCAAGGACCACGTACTATAGCCGGCCGAAGTGGCCGCGCGGTTCTGGCGCTGCAGTCTGGAACCGCGAGACCGCTACGGTTGCAGGTTCGAATCCTGCCTCGGGCATGGATGTGTGTGATGTCCTTAGGTTAGTTAGGTTTAACTAGTTCTAAGTTCTAGGGGACTAATGACCTCAGCAGTTGAGTCCCATAGTGCTCAGAGCCATTTGAACCATTTGAACCACGTACCATATTTACTTGGTTATTGTTGCTATGACCATTATTTTTATAGTGCTATGCATTGTTATTACCATGATGGTTGCTACCATTGTTGCCATGGTTATTGTTAGTGTTCTGGTTGTGACTATAGTGGTAATTGTTACCATTCCCATGGCTTTTAACATTTTCGTGGTTTTTCCGCCAATTGTCTTCGTCTTCTACATTCTCTAAAAACGCAGCAATCGTTCTTGAACTACTGCCGATGTATCTCTTGGAGTCATCTGGAAGCTTCTGTCACAGGTCCCCGACAATCTCCGATTCAGTTTTCCGATCGCGCAAATATTCCAGTTTGCGGATCCAGTTTTCACAAAATTTCCTTCTGTAACGTCTAGTAAGAAACAAAAACAACATATTATGTAGTAACGAGAAAATTATATGTATCATATTGTGTTATTGTATAAAATTATGTATTTTTTTTATTATTTATTTTTGAGAATATCTGCGTCGGCGAGTAATGAAACCGCCACAGACGATAAATGTCGAACAAAGATTAAAATAAGTAACTAGTATATAATACGTGACGAATAGCAATTTCTTTGTCTTCTTCATCTGGGAGTCGAACGAGTAAGATATTCTGTGTCGTAGTAGCGAACGCTAGTGTAGCATTCTTTTGTCGAGACTAAGCAATGTACGCCATTACGTGTGAATTCACAAAGGTCTGTAATCGCTGAGATATTTAAAGGTTTTAATAGAGTTGTTTAAATGAAAACTTGTATTATTTATTGTTAAGCTTGCTTGCATATTATTCCATCCTGTTGAGACATTTTTCAGTTATATAAATATTATCTGTGGTGCTGAGCTGCGTGGAGAACGAAGAGCCGCTGCCGCGGCGTATTAAAACGACTTACAATATAGTCGAGCATACCGCAAGGAAGCGGTAAAATAATAGTAAAATAATATTATTTCTTTTAGCTCCCAGACTGGCAGTGAAGATCAGCAGATTTTATGATGTGTTGCAGATTGACGCGGGCTGCTGATAGGATATAATTTACAGTGCAAATAATTTAATGTACCTTCAGAATCTGATAGGAATCTTGCTGTGCTCCGTTCTGATCTGGCAAACTTTATAGTGACAACGTATTTTTTAATGAGAGTCTCATGTTCTTGGGCTAGTCGTGGTATGAAATAGCATTTTAACGAGAAATAAAATCCACTGCGAACTTGTGTTTTTGAACGATCACACGGACTGTAACATCAGTGCTCATAACAAAGTAATTTCAACTTTTAATCACTATGAAGTAGGGAAGATATATTGATTCTTAGCATGAGTTGCAGTTACGAAAAATCGTTCCTTAAATTGTAGGCCAGATACAGAACAATAAGACTTCCATATATACATTTTATTCCGCTAAAGGGTAATGATGATAAAGAAAAGCAAAGCACAGCATTGTTAAAAGTATTTCACGTAACTCTTTTCGTATATGCAATAATAAAAAAACGTGAAACTTCATGGAGCCGCACGTGTTTACATCGTAGGGCCTCGACACTACGAAATCGCGCCTTACACACTCTTGCTTCTCCTCTGACCAATACTCTTTCAAGAATGCATTTTTGAACTCTACAAACGTCATGTTTGTTATATCGAGGTTTAAGCCCCATCACTCAGCCTCGCTAGCTAACACGTCGATTACTGCATTTATTTTTCTCTTGTCTGTCCATGATTTCGGCAATACCCTTCCACAATTTTAAATGAAGTCGGTAGCTTGCAGTCCACCCTGATTTTTTAGGGGAGAGAAACGCTCCTCTTTCGTTAATATTTCAGCGCTATGTGCGTGGTATGACACATAGTGCAGATTTTCTTCTAATTGTTTCTCTAACTCATTTATCCTTGTAACTACTTGGCAAGTGGTAACTGATAACGTTTACATCTCCTGCTTATTTTCATTACACAGAACCGATTGTCTACTTACTTTAGCACCTACGTCGGATACTAAACTTATTTTCCCTACATCTTCTTTTCGAGCTACTTTCACTTTTTCAGCTACCTTGCTCTCTATTGTGGGACCAACGGTCTCTACCAGTTTCTGTCCTATCCTCCCTACTTCAGTTTCGAAACGACTATTAATGTCCTCTATCTTTGTTTGCGTTTCCTCCATATCATGCCTCAGATTACCGATTTCAGTACTCAATGCTACTACTTCTGCTCCAACTTTATCTACCTTTGTGTTAACAATCCCAATATTACCGTTAACAACTTTAATTGCTTCATTCTGGTCATCTGTTTTTGCTGATTGGGCATCCATTTTACTGATTAACAATCTCAACAAATCTTTTACATTTCGGGTTCAAATGGTTCAAATGGCTCTGAGCACTATGGGACTTAACATCTGAGGTCATCAGTCCCCTAGAACTTAGAACTACTTAAACCTAACTAACCTAAGGACATCACACACATCCATGCCCGAGGCAGGATTCGAACCTGCGACCGGTGCGGTCGCGCGGCTCCAGACTGAAGAGCCTAGAACCGCTCGGCCACAATGGCTGGCTTATATTTCCGGAAATCACAGGTTGCAACACCGGTTCGATGTTAATAGATTCCTCGTATCTGTCATGAATAGGTTCTGTTTTACTTTTTATTCCGTATTCCATAGCATTTTAAGGTGCCTGGAATTCAATTTCTGCCCTTGTTCGATTTTCAGCAGCAGCGTCTGTGATTCTGAACAATGGGTCCCATTTCATGGGTCGTGCATTGTTCGACCGATTGTTCCACATCTGATACAATCAAATTACTCGTCTCGACTAATTTATTCATGTGGTCCAGTTTGCTGATTACTGTGAAATTTAAATGTGCGGCTTATTTCTACCACTTACTGAACTAGTTATTATTTGCTACAAAACTGCACAATGCAAATTCTTGCCCAGAACAATATCAAACTGATATTGTCCTGTCACGGTCGAGACGTGTAACCTCCCTCTTACTAATCGGACTATCGTGCTTGCGATATAAAATATGACCGTGCATGCCGTGTATGCCTAATGGATTTTTTCTAGTTGTATATGGCTATCTTTCCCGAAGAAGTGATACTGATAAGTAGGAGGAAAGTGTACAGCTGACCCATCTGAGGGAAAGTCCACTAAAAATAAAAGTAATTAATCCGAACAGGGAAAAATGAATGTTATTTTGTCCATTCACTCACGAACAACACTGGACAAAAAGGGGTACCACTGATCATGAATCCAAGTTACACTAATGAACGAAAAGGTAGTAATTAACGGTCGCCAGCCCACTAGGGCAATTTACATCCAAAATCCTGTACAAGATGATGGGAAAGAAAAACATGTTTTATTAAACACTGAAGTTGCAACGTTTCTTTTTCTTTCTTTTTTTTACACTAATTTTAAGTGAGTATGTAATGATAAAGAAAACTGAGAAGTCGCTCTTACGTTATTTTTATCATTACATTTTGGAGCAGGCCGGAGTGGCCGTGTAGTTCTAGGCGGTATACAGTCTGGAACCGAGCGACCGCTACGGTCGCAGGTTCGAATCCTGCCTCGGGCATGGATGTGTGTGATGTCTTTAGGTTAGTTAGGTTTAATTAGTTCTAAGTTCTAGGCGAATGATGACCTTAGAAGTTAAGTCGCATAGTGCTCACAGGCAATCGGGTATTGAATCGAAAATATGCAGTTAAACTGTATGTTAGTACTGAACTTCGGCCGGCCGAAGTGGCCTTGCGGTTAAAGGCGCTGCAGTCTGGAACCGCAAGACCGCTACGGTCGCAGGTTCGAATCCTGCCTCGGGCATGGATGTTTGTGATGTCCTTAGGTTAGTTAGGTTTAAGTAGTTCTAAGTTCTAGGAGACTGATGACCTTAGAAGTTAATTCCCACAGTGCTCAGAGCCATGTGAACGACACATGTAAAATAAATAAAACTTCGACAGTCTTAATTTGTGCATTCTTTAGATTTGGATTTTTTTTCCAAATGATTGGTTTTCACACTTAAAAAATGAAACTGCTTTACTTTAGTCATATACTGAAGCCTCTGTGGTACAAAAGTTAATTGAAAGTAGACTGAGGCTAAAATTCTTAAAAGAGAAATTATTCATTAATATACTGGCTATAACTATTCAATTTGTTTCTTATGACACTCAGTTAGCATACTTGGAAGAAAAGGAACGAGGATCCTGCTTGGTAACAATGTCTAGGGGCAATGAGGACACAATCGCCCCGAGTTTAACTGGTTATTATTTAAATAAAGCTTATCAATCAAATCACATTCAGTTGTGCTACTGGGATAGCCGTTAATACTTTCTTCCTATGAACAGTCTTACTTCAGTGCTGTGCGTACGACGAAACTCGGAGCCGACGACGAAAGTGTGTTGATGGAACTGCTGCTGTTGTTGAAGACGGTAGCATATTGTGGAGCCACGGCTAATTATAGGAACGGGCAATCGTAATTAATACAGCCTCTTCCGCCCATCCACTGTTCGTACTCCTGCTCTGGACATCTGGCATGCGCACTTACTTGATACCGCCGAAAATGGTACTCTCTGCTGCGAGAGCGTTAACACCACACTTCTGCACACTACAGGCGCTTGAACCCGTCTCACCCCCTCTCCGCGCACTCTGCGCAACAACTCCCTACCCAAAGATTTTACAACGCACAAGAACTGCTTTTATCGTTGCTAGTCGACGCAAATAACAATTCCTTTGGCTTTTTCCCAGAGCTTGTAAGTTTCACAGTAAAACACCGATAAATACAATGAAACGTCAACAGACTTCTTCTTAAATGTACACATACAGTGACCCATTGTCCATACTTATTAAAAGAAAGCATCTAAATTCAAATATTTACATACAATTAAAAAACAGTTATAAATCGGTAGCAGGCGCCATGCAGCCTGCATTTTCGGTGTTGCAGACGCTTTGCCGTTTTATTCATGCAGTATTTCACGCTCCGTGATCCGGCCACTAGAGGGTGCGAAACTGGAATATGGGATAGCTCCGAGAGAGAGAAAAGCTAACTCAGTTCTGCAATAAATTACAGCTAGAAATAGCAAATACTCTGTTCAAGAACCACAAGAGAATGAGGTATTCTTGGGAAAGGCCGGGATATACTGGAAGACTGCAGTTACATTACATCAACGGTAGGGCGGCAATTCCGAAACCAGATACTGGATGCTGAGGGGTACTCATGAGCAGTTATAGACTCGGACCACAACTGGAACATCTCTGAAAAGGGCATCACAGAATCTGGGAAGTAAAACGCAGGTGTAAAGAAGGTAACTGCGAAAAAAACCGTGGGAAACACAAGCAATACTTCAACTGGCAAACGATAAGGGAAGTGCGAAGATCTTCAGGACAGATCAGGAATACAGAAGTACAAGTCACTTAGGAATGAAATAAATAAGAAGTACAGCCAACTACATTATACGGTTGCATGAAATTGTGATAAAGTTAAAAAAAAATGTTTGACGGAGGAACGGAAACAGAATATAGAAAAGTCAAAACAATCTTCGGTGAAATTAAAAAAATGGTTCAAATGGCTCTGAGCACTATGGGACTTATCATTTGAGGTCATCAGTCCGCTAGATCATAGAACTATTTAAACCTAAGGACATCACACACATCCATGCCCGAGGCAGGATTCGAACCTGCGACCGTAGCGGTCGCGCGGTTCCAGACTGAAGCGCCTAGAACCGCTTGGCCACAACGGCCGGCGGTGAAATTAAAGCTTGGGCGGTAATATTAAGACTGCAGTTGGAAGTAAATTGTAAAATGCAGTTGAGGGAATGAATAGATAGAGAGAGTTCATTGAAGGCATATGTGAGGGGGAGGACTTGTCTGATGACGTGACATAAGAAGAAACGGGGGACGTTAGGGAAGAGATAGGGGATCCAGCGTCAGAGTGAGAGTATAAAGGAGCTCTGGAAGACTTAAGATAAAATAGTGCAGAAGGACTGGAGAAAATTAAACTAGAATTTGTAAAATCAATGCCGAAGGTGGCAACAAAATGAATATTTTCATTAGTGTGTAGAATGTGTGAGACTGGGGACATACCATCACACTTTCGGAGAAACATCACGCACACAATTCCGAAGATTTCAATAGCCAAGAACTGCGAAAACCATCGCAAAATCAGCTGAACAGCTTATGCATCCTAGTTGCCAACAAGAATACTATACGGACGAATGGAAAAGAAAATTGAGGAAATGTTAGATGAGGATCAATTTCGATTTAGGAAAGATAAATGCACCAGAGATACATTTTTGACGTCGCTGTTGCTAATGAAAGGCAGACTGAAGATAAATCGATACACGTTCATAGGATGTGCCGACGTGGACAAAGCGTTCGACAATGTAAAATAATGCAAGGTGTTCGAAATTCTGTGGGAAATAGGGATAAGGTATAGGGAAAGATAGGTAATATACAAAATGTACGAGAACCAAGAGGAAACAATAAGAGTGGAAGACGAAGAACGAAGTGCTCGGATTGAAAAGTGTGTGAGACAGGGATATAGGCTTTCGCCCCTACTGTTCAAACTATTTATTGAACAACCAGTGACGGAAATAAAAGAAAGGTTCGAGAGTGGGATTAAAATTCAAGGGGAGGCGGAGGGGGGGAGGAGGATATTAGTGATAAGTTCCGCTGATGAAATTGCTATCCGCCATGAAAGTGATGAAGAATTACAGTATGTGTTCAGTGGAATGAATAGCTAATGAATTCGGACTATGGACTGAGAATAAATCGAAGAAAGACGAAAGTAATGAGGAGTAGCAGAAATGAGAACAGCGAGAAACCCATCATCATAACTGGTGATCAAGATGTAGATGAAGTTAAGGAATTCTGCTACCTAGGTAGCAAAATAACCCATGACGGACGGAGCAAGCAGGACATAAAACGCAGACTAGCAGTAGCAAAAGAAAGCAATCCTGGCAAAGAGAAATGTGCTGTGAGAGTACCGGAACAGAAGAGGATCGAAGCATCTGTGATGTGCCGCTACAGATGAATGTTGAAAATTAGGTGGACTGATAAGGTAAAATATGAGGAGTTCTTCGCACAATCGTTGAGGGATGGAAAATATGGAAAATACCGACAATAAGAACGAGTAGGATGATAGGATATCTGTCAAGACATGAGGGAAAAACTTCCTTGATACTAGAGGGATTTATAAAGGTTAAGAACTGTAGTGGAAGACAGAGACTGGAATACATTGAGAAAATAAATGAGGACCTAGGTTGCAAGTGGTACTCTGAGATGGAAAGATTGGCACAGGAGAGGATTTAATGACGTGTCGCATCAAGTCAGTCAGAAGATTGTCCAAGGAAAAGGAAGAAAAATAGCGAGAGAGACGCCCGAAGCTATTTAGCTACTTAACACATTTAGAAAATGCGAATACATAATCTGTAAGGGCGGTATAGTCGAAAGAAATAAACGAAGATTAGAAAATGAAGAATTGGAAATTTGTGGTAAGTGCTATGGGACTAAACTCCTGAGGTCATCAGTTCCTAAACTTACACACTCTAACTTAAACTAACTTACTCTAAGGACACACACACAGCCATGCCCGAGGGAGGACTCGAACCTCCGACGGTGGGACCCGCACGTACCGTTACATGGCGCCCTTAGACAGTACGGCTACCCCGCGCGTCTTAGAAAATGAGCCAGGTAGTACAAGGAAGTTGGACGGGCCATTTCCTGGTGTCAGACAGCCGTTCCTGCTAAGAGGTTTAGGGAAAGAACTTAAAAATTAAATCTGAATTGGTAGGCGGGAAACTGAACTTCAGCCGGCCAGCGTGGCCAAGCGGCTATAGGTGCTACAGTCTGGAACCGCGCGACCGCTACGGTCGCAGGTTCCAATCCTGCCTCGGGCATGGATGTGTGTGATGTCCTTAGGTTAGTTAGGTTTAAGTAGTTCTACGTCCTAGGGGACTGATGACCTCAGAAGTTAAGTCCCATAGTGCTCAGAGCCATTTGAACCATTTGAACTGAACTTCAGTATTTTACACTGAATCCGTTAAAAATGTAACACGCTGAAGGTGGCATGCACAAAAGTCTCGTATCGTGTGTCTTAAATTATATGTGACTTGACAAGTGGTAGTGAACATTAAGGATAGACATGAAATTATCCTGATGAAGTTTGCCTTCTTTACAATCGAAAAAAACGCAAAGGAAATAACATTATTATGCGATCCATTTACCCTCAGGAATGATTCGTCATGTAACGCAGCTGAAATTCTCTCAGCATCTCGAATAATCTATTGATTGCGACATAGGCAGTGAGCTGTATATGTTTCCCCATTTCGATTCGGCAGTATTCATAAATGATAGCCTTTTTCTCGACTTTTTTGGGTTTGCGACCACAGGGTGAAGCGGTTTAACCTATCGGAGAGTGGGAACGATCTAACTTCAACAAGATTAAGTTGCTTTGTCCTACCTCGATACAGAAGCTCTACCGCTGCCCTAGATAGCACGTTTTCGCATTGGAAATATCCGGTCGTAAAATATCCGGTCGTAGGTTGCTGTGAGTAAGGTACAACTCCACTCGCCGGCTATTATTAATGATGCGCTATGGCACAAGAGCTAAAGTAGCGTGGAACGGGGTATCCGTAACTATCATCATCCAGGCTCATTTCCGTTCGATACACAGACCGGTCAGAGCTGTTGTCACTGTCGAAATATGTGGCAGCTACGTTTATTAAATTTCGCAGCTTGTGCAACCCGCAATCACCTAGAAAATTGACCATGCACTGTTTCTGCTACACTGTACACGCACGCTAAGTGAAATTTCGTTGTATGCTATGTTGTGACTACAGCTTCCAGAAATGTACCTACGGTGACAGCTCAATATTTTATATATTCCCTTTTAAATCATTTAAATGCCAACATTTTTAGTTTTCCCTTTACCGTGACTGTTATTGATATCGAAAGAAACAACAAGTTTACTGTTGCCATTCCCTGTTACACTTATTTCCAAGTTAAACCTCCATCATCAAGTGGATTTATTTATTTTAATATGGCATATGTGTGTTGTGTTGCAACTTTAGGGTAACCTGTGGCACTGTGCAGTAAAGAAACAAATCACTTCAGTATTTTAGAACATGGCTCTGTGGAGGACTTTAACTAAAAAATGAAGGTAAATGTAAATGTGAAAATGAATCCACTAGAATAGAATACCTCCACTGGTCACCGACTCCTTTCTCTGTCGTAATAAACCACCTATAAACTGCCAGAGTTTGTCTAGGAACTGCATGAAACAGCACACCATGTTCACAACATCAGTATCAGTCTCCTACATAACAAACATAGAGCCGTAAAACTAGACATCCTTGAAACATTTCAAATTAACAAGCATCAAATAAAACAACCAGAGTTACTCCTAAATGACCTAACAACAACATTTACAACAGTATCATCTATGCCTTAAACAGCAGCCTATATTATTAAATTTGCAATACACACACACACCACACACACACACACACACACACACACACACACACACACACACGCACACATTACCTCCAAACATCTCTTCACATTAATCATGAATTATTTAGTTATTTGCATGTGTATTTTATATTTTCTAAACGAACAGTTGACTTGGCTAACTCACAAAACTTTATTCATCCAAAAACCAACAGTTCATACACTATCTCAGGCAGAAATTACACATATACGTTAATATTGTGGAGAGAATATCTAAATGAGTATCTTTAATTCCTTTGGAATGTATTACTTCAATAGGATAACACGTAATAGATGAAAGCCTAAAAACCCACAGCTCTGGCGTAACCAAACCTTTGCTCTTTTTCTGTCACTCCTTTCATCCTCAGTCCCTGAATCTAAACCTCAATTGCCGGCCGAAGTGGCCGTGTGGTTCTAGGCGCTGCAATATGGAACCGCGTGACCCCTACGATCGCAGGTTCGAATCCTGCCTCGGGCGTGGATGTGTGTGATGTCCTTAGGTTAGTTAGGTTTAACTAGTTCTACGCTCTAGGGGACTAATGACCTCAGCAGTTGAGTCCCATAGTTCTCAGTGCCATTTGAACCATTTTGAAGTTAAGTCCCATAGTGCTCAGAGCCATTTGAACCAATCTAAACCTCAATTCTCATGTAGGTGTAATTTTGTCACCGATGGCAACATAATCACTAAACTTAATGTTTTAAACATGTCACCTGATTATACAGGGTGTTTTACCTAACTCTGCCACCTCAAATATCCCTGGAACAACAATACATATTCACCAGAATGAACGTACGGCAGTGGATTAGGAAACCAAAAACTATGCGAAATTTTAAAACGGAAACAAATAATAATTTTAACAGAAATTTTTATATGTACACCCCGTATTATTTGAAATGCAATCAATAGTATGAAAAATTACAAAAATAATGGCGTTGGTTGCATCGCCATATGTCAGTTACATCGCGAGAAATTGCGAAGCGAAATTCACGCCTGAATTAAATGAAGCGCAGAACTAGCGCACGTCCTGAGACTCAAGCGTGCACCTCACGCTACCTGTGCCTGGGGTTCACACAATCGGAAGGAATGCACAATCCACACAAATAATGAGTAACACGTCCAACGCCAAGTTACATTTTTCTAATTGCAAATGTATGTTTATTCCAGCGAAATGACAACTAGCGCTACAATTAGAGATAAAACACTTGAATTCACTTTGCTAAACACATTTACTAGTGCCCTGTCGCCCAAAGAGACTGTATTGTTGTGCATTACATCCAGCATAGAAAATACACCCACATCTTAACCAATGAAACTGTGTCACGTCAACATATGTTTGAAGTGCTCTCCGTTTGCATCAATAGACGTTTGCAGACGGGTAACGAGAGAGTGTTGCACAGATTGTAGAGTTTCTACAGATATTGCCGCACATGCCGCAGTAATAAGATGTTGCATACCCTCTATTGTCGTTGGGGGTTTTTGATACACACTGTCTCTCACAGAGCCCCAGAGAAAGAAGTCCAATGGCGTCCAGTCGGGGGACTGTGCTGGTCATCGTACAGTACCTCCCCGCCCCTTCTACCCATTTGGAAATGTCGCACCTAGTACGTCTCTGGCAACTTTGGCATTGTTGGCGGGACATCCATCATGTTGGAACGACATTGATAGACGAGTTTCCAATCCTAGATCCTCCGTGAGGAGCGCTAGTGTATGTTGAAGAAATGATGCATACCGCTGTCCATTCAATGTTCCACGTTAAAAACAGGGACCTACAATACAGTTAGCAATGATACCGCACCAAACATTGACACTCCATTGTCGTAGATGTGCAACTTGGCGAATCCAGTGGGGATTTTGCACGGACCAGTAATGCATGTTCCGCAGATTCACATTACCGTAATTTGTAAACGAAGCCTCGTCTGTACACAACGTATTGTTTAGGAATACTGGATTACCTTGCAACTGATGCAGTGCAAAATGACAGAATGCACTGCAAGATTCAAAGTCATTCCTGTACAGTTTTTGATGCTTCGAGATATGGAACGGATGAAACCGATGCCGATGCAAGATCCTGCACACACTACTGTGGCTTATTCCTGCACCTCGTGCAATTTCTCGTACACCCACCTGAGGGCTGTGCGCTACAGCAGCCAGGACAGCAATTTCGTTTCCACTGCCAGTCGCCGGCGTTGTGCGTCGACGTTTTGTGGGGGCCCAGCTTCCTGTTTTCGTGTCTTTCAGATGTTGCCAATGGTTCAACGTGACGGACACCGCTGATTTGGGTAGCGTTTAGCATACAGTGTCACAGCTACAGTTGCATTTCTGTGACATTCGCCATAAATTAAAATAATATCTAGTTTTTCTTCATTGCTGAAGGCCGGCATACCGACTAGATGACGGCAAATGCGACAAGCCACAAGAAAACTGGTTTTAATGTGGCAACGTATGTGAAATACGTTATAGTAGGAGTGCAGTTCTTCAGAACAGATTAGAAGACAAATGTACACTGAAGGCAGAGCGTGCTGTGGTGATATTGGCATGTTTACGGCAGGATACAGGCGCCAGTGCAGGCAATCCCTGCACTGAGCACAGCATTAGGTCATAAACTGTGACGCCGTTGCTGTCCTTTACAAGCCACATATTTCAGAACTTATGAGATTTAAAAACGTGAAACTAAGTGTGTTACCGTTAATTGTACCTCTAGTTGTCATTTCGCAACAATAAACGTTTTTGTTCAAATGTTCAAATGTGTGTGAAATCTTATGGGACTCAACAGCTAAGGTCATCAGTCCCTAAGCTTACACACTACTTAACCTAAATTATCCTAAGGACAAACACACACACCGATGCCCGAGGGAGGATTCGAAACTCCACCGGGACTAGCCGCACAGTCTATGACTGCAGCGCCTTAGACCGAATAAACGTTATTCGCAGGACATCCAACATTCTGATACCGCATTATTTGACACATTGTAAGAGGTGGACCGGTTCAGGTAAGGTACAGGTCAAGAAGGGGCTAAACTATCCTCCTTCCGGAGTGCCATCAGTGATATATGGGCCAATGATGTGTTGTCAAACAATACCACATTATACATTAACACTCCACTGACGCGGTACGTCAATCACATCACGATTACCGGCAGCGTGAGGTGCACGCTTGAATCTCAGGACGTGTTCTAGCTGTGTGCTTCATTTATTTCAAGCGTCAACTTCGCTTCGCAATTTCTCAAGATGTGATTGACGTATTGCGATGCAACAAACGCCATTATTTTTGATTTTTCATGCTATTGATTGCGTATGAAATAATAGGGGATGTCCATTTAAAAATACACAAGTTTCTGTTGAAAATTGATTTGCTTACGTTTTAAAATTTCTCGTCGTATATGGTTTCCTAAGCCCCTGTCATACGTTCATGCTGGTGAAAACCGTTTTTGAATATCTATTGTTGTTCCAGAGATATTTGAGGAGGCAGAGTTAGGTGAGACACCCTGTATAAGTCAGTACACAGTTTAAGCTATATGAAAGAAACAGAAAAGTATTCATGTAGCACGTGAAGTATTTAATCTAACATTTCTATTCATCCAACCAAAGACTTTCAAAATACTTTGAGATATAGTCGGAAACAATGATTTTATTTTGCTGTATGTTCTATCTGCTTTGAAATAGCGTTTCTGTTATTGCGACATTTTCTTTGTACTTTTGAGTTTCTTCACACCATCTATATTTACGAACTGTGACACTTCATGTATAACATATTATGACAGTGAAAGGAGCCTGTGACCAGAGGAGGTATTCTATATTAGTCGTTCATATGCACATTTACATTTACTTTGAGTTTTTAGTTAAGGATCCCCATACAGCCATGACATAAAGTACTGCAGTGTTCTGCTTCTTTACTACCTACTGCCACAGGTTACCCTAAAGTCGTAACACAACAGACACATGTCTTACTAATACAAATGAAACCACTGACGATGGAGGTTTAAACCTGTGAAACGCTTCATGTAGATAATGGAGGGCGTATTTAGCAAGCGTTATACTGAGATGAAAAGATTGACAGAAGAGCCGGATGGGTGGTGAGCCGCATCAAACCTGTCAGAAGGCTGATGACTCAATAGTAAGTTTAATAGTGACTGGTACTAGTGAACTTGATGTTTGATTCGATAAATCATTTAAATCAGTAAACACTGAACAATGGAGAAGATGAGGGCGGGGGCAAAGATGGAAATACCAGAGCTCGTTCCTTGAGGTGTTGCTAAGAAGATTGACTATTATAATCAGCACTGGGCGAAGACGCGTGCAGTAGAATAGGCAGTCGTGCCTGGAAAGGAGTGTAGGAAAGACGATATTGTGCTCACTCTGGATGATTTTGTAGGTGATCTGCCTGTATGTTTTCACCTGTGTGTAATATATGTAATGTATGACGGGTGCGATGGTCCCGTGTGTAACCATAGAGAATAAAACAGAACGTAGCCAGAACATGTCAGCTGTATACTATCAGAATAACTACGTTTCATTATGTCTTCTTTTGGTCAGGTACAGACAAACATTCTTCAATCTGAAAGTTATGATTTAATGTAGCATCTCATAAGTTACGCAACGCCGTTTCTCATAGTCGTATCTTTCTAAGCTAAAATTCGCTGATGAAATTGTTTGTTCGCTGGAATTCGTCTTAGCAAACGTCGAGTCAAGCGCAATCGCACTTCACTGCAACGGAACGACTTCATCCAGGAGAGGCGTTCAATTAAACTACTATACGTCTGCGAAATGAACAGAGAATGCCTCCGAAAACTTATAACTCATAATGAAACGGTTTTAACAGCAGCCACAATCTTATTGCTTCACGGTTATCCGGTCGTAGCTCGTAACTAAGAGAATGGAATTAAATTTAACTTACTGCAGAGTACTGAAATATTTTTTTAAATGTGTGCCTAAATGTCGTTAATGACCTTCATGTAGAGGTGAATCTGAACTGCAATGAAAAAAATTCTGTTGAGGGGTATTTTCTCAGAATTTTTGTAGAGACTGTGACAGTATGGTACCTCATATGTTCTTTTATTCATGGCTGTAATTTTAAACGATTCTAGTATTTTTTCATGATAAAACTCAGTCATTAGTAATAAACAAATTTAATTACGTTTTACCGGTTTTGACAAATTAACTTGTTCTGAAGCTAAGTTCACCAGACTGTCAGTATCTTCTTCATTCAAGGATAATGCCATGGTATGTTCAGAAATTTACGTATTGTATGCGATTATTTTAAACAATAATTGACAATTTACAAAAACTGAACCCACATGTATATATCTCTTGTCACAACATGGCATTAACCTTCTATGAAGACGATATTGACTGTCTGCTAAGCTAAGAAACTTACAGTGATGTGGATACTAATCACTGTAAGTAAAGCAAGAAAAAGAGTATACGAAATTTTGTAGCTTTATCTACAGTGACTAGTATCCGAATACTAAGCACTGTAAGTAAAGCAATAAAATCTGTCTCATAATGTGAATAATACTCGCCACACTCAGTGCTTACATGTTTCATTCATACATCTTGCCACTGCTACACGACTCTCACATTGCTGCGGTCGGTTAATAAATATGTACCTTCTGATGATGAATCGCCAGGCCCTTTGAAACCGATAATGGAATAATAAAAAACTTGAAGAACAAAACCGAAGGCGACTGGTTGCAGTAATTTCAAGAAACCTTCATTCATCACAGTCGCAGTGTTCGTACCCCATAGTGGATAAAAGTTTTACCATGCGTGAATTGAACATTTGTTTCCAAACGAGACACACGTAGCTTAACGTTTCTGCAGATATTTTCAGTGCAATACAGACTCGATGATAAACGGAACTAAGAAACTGTAAGAAATCGAAGGAAATGCCATGTCTCTGTAACGAGCTACGGGAGACCACCGAAATACCCAGAAAAATTGCCCTGAAGATCGTTCGAAAATTTGACGGTAGACTTCAAGTTCACACTGTACATAAATATTGTTAACCCCTTACTGTGGGAGTTAATCTACGACGTTATTTCAAAGGAATCATCCCGGCATTCATTTTAACTGATTCCGGATACAATGTAAAACGGATATTTGAGCCTTTTTCCTTCCAAATACGATTCCAGGCTGCTAAACATTGCGCTACCGCGCTTGCTTTGTAGTATTGATTGAATGTTTTAGAACGTGGAGGAAGGGTAAGAGTAAAAAAAAAAAATTACATGAATCAAGCAAAAGAACAATATTGTGACGGCCTGCCTTTGTCGGCGGCAGGCTCGATGACAGGACCATGTGGAATTAACTGCTGGCGAGATTCTGTTTTCAGAGTTCGCTAAAGTCAGATTTAGAGTTGCGTTCCCGCAACGGAAGCACCTGTCGAGTCCAGGAAGGGAGTGATTCGCATGTAGGCGGCCTGAAAGGTCACGTTCGCCAGTGTCAGAGGGCACACGTGCCGCCTCCCGTGGTTCCCGTGTGTTCAGAAACATACATCACACACGGTAACGCAAATGAGCGCCCCCGCAGCAGTAACTAACTCATTCCCGATGTGACAGGTGTGTCACTGGGTCGCGATAGCGGCAGGTAGGAAGTCACTCGTCCTCAAATCAGAGAACGCCCTGCTCTCATGTCTACCAGCGGCCATGCGTCGACATGTGGCAACTTTGCGTGTTACCACGGGGATTTGCTGGCATGTATGCAAAACTGCATTATACTGTACATTTGTCTACGTATCTGCAGGATATTAGGGCAAAACGTCGCACCATCTTGTAATGCATAACGTAATGGTTATTAGGTTCTTGTTCGTGAGCAGACTATTCAGGAAGTGATGTTGAGGCCAGTGCACTGCACCTCATAAATTTACCAAGAGTAGCTATTACCAAAAAAATTATGCGCATTTTCAGGAATCCGTCGCCAAATAAAAATAAACTGTTCAGTTCCTTTGTTTTAAAACTAAGTATCCCTTAGTTACAGAGAAACTGCGGTGGAGACGACACCAGACTTTGCAAAGTTTAATGTCAATTGTATTTTATAATAAATTAAGGTTTTCGTCACAGTTATACACAGTTTTTTTAAACTCAATAATGAATAAACTGATTTACTAGTCCTTTCTGGCAACATACTCCGCCTGCTAAGATGGGTGGTAACGTGCTCGCCTCCCAAGCAAGCGGGCCCAGGTTCGATTCCTGGCCGGGTTAGAGATTTTCTCCGCTAGGGGACTGGATGTCGTGTTGTCCTCATCGTTGTTCCATCCTCATTATCGGCGCGCAAGTCGAATGGGGACTTGCACTTGGCGGCTGAACTTCCTAGAAGAGGGGCCCCCAAGCCATGCGCTCAGTTACATTTTTTTCCTGTCAACGTAGTGTTAGGTTTGTATAAATAAACTGTTCTTGCTGTTAACGTTGAAATTATAACTATTGAAAATGGTGAATATAACTGTCAACGAAAACAGGATCTCCAAATCAGAGTATTAAATTTAAATACCAACATGAACACAAGTAACATCTCAAAATCTCTATATTAAAACCTATTCAATGGCGACTCAAGAGTAGTTTTTTTCTTTTATTAAGCTCTGTTACAAGGTGGTGCTCGTATGACCATGTAAGAGTACTCATACGCACAATGGGTATACTGCAAAGCATGAATGTGAAATGATTTTTATCTGACAAGTCTAGAGGGCAAGAGCTGTAGAGGAAGACAGAGATTGTAATAACTCTAGCAAATAATTGAGGATGTAGTTTCCAAGTGCTACAATTGCTACTCTGAGATGAAAAGTTGACACAGCGGAGAAATTCGTCGTGAGCCGCATCAAACCAGCCAGAATATCTTTCATTGGAAACAAATAAAGACAAAAAAGTCTACCCTACAATTGATACTTCGCATGTACTGGAACTTGTTAACTCCAGAAACGAAATGTGTGTGTTGAATTCATAAACAAATAAGAACAAGGCATCCACTGTGATTGGGAAAGACACGATGCCCTGCGATTATCGGAACTTATCAGTCGAAACTCTTGACCTTTGTTTATAAACTGTCGGATAAAGATTAATAAATCATTTTGCAAATTTCCAATTCACTCAAGATTTATTGTTGCAGCAGTGCATATGGAATACACGAAATGATTATGTTTAGAGATCAATAGCACAGGCGGCTCTACGTACAATGTATCGACCAATGCTGAAACACGAATGTCAGTACGTGGTGTAGGCTCCTTGGGCGGCAGTTCTGTTGCTGACTCTGGCGTCCATTACAGTGTATAGACGGCGAATATCGTCCCGGGTTACGTTGTACCACGCTTCGTCGAACAGTTCACGTAGTTCGGTAAGAATTGTTGGTTAATGATTCACGCGAGTCACTTCTCGTCCCGTCATATCTCACACGTGTTCGACTGGAGCCAAGTCCGGAGATCGTTCTGCCCAGGGACGTTGCTGCACGCCTTGCAGAGCACGTTGAGTTGTACGGGCAGTGTGCGGACGAGCATTATCTTGCTGAAACAACACATCAGCTTCCTACTGCAAGAACCACCAAAGAACAAGTCTAACAACGTTCTGCACTTACCGAGTGCTGGTTAGCTTCCCCTTCAGAAACACCAAAGGTGGAAGACAGTTGTAGCTTATCGCAGCCCGGACTATAAAGGCCTCGAACTGGGCCAGTGTGTCTTGGACGAATGCACTCTACAAGACATTACTCATCAGGTCTACGTTGCACGTGCAGACGATCTTCACTCGAGTGCAGGCAAAACATGCTTTCATCGTTGAAGAACACAACGCGCAATTCCGAGTGATATCTTGATGCTACAAGTCGAGCCATGCACGTCGATACTGTGGCGTGAATGGAAGATGGGCTAGAGGTGTGCGTGCCCGTAGTGATACTGCTAATAACCGGTTCGCAACAGTTCGTGTTGACACGTCTGATCTCACAAGCTCTTTTATCTATACTGTGGTAGCTGTACGATCTGGCGCTGCTGCCTTTATAATACGACGTCCCAAGGAGGCTTCTGTGCTGCGTGGACGCAGAGCACCTCTTCTATCGGTCTGAGAAGGTTCACGTGACTACTGAGGCTAATATCGTTGCCCAACCGACGCATCACATCCAACTTGTGTGGCAGTTATCCGAAAAGATGATGGCGCCACAATATGACCCATCTGAAACTCGCTCTAGTGGCTGCAGAAAGCATGAGTGCGTCTCCGTGGTGTAGATGCCTGCTCGCTCCACACGTCTGCACCACACTGAGCCTTCGGGCTGTGAGCATCCCTATTAAAGGGTAGACACAGATGGCGCTCTGGTAGCTGTGCCACCATGCTGTCTGATGCTAGACGACGTTGAAACCATTATCAGTACATCTACTATTCCCCAAGTGGCAACACCGTCACTGAATCAAAGTAACCGTCGTCTTTCCAGATGTGCTAATTTTTTCCAGCAATGTATTTTTGAAAATTCAGTAACTAGAGTACAATTCACAGATAAGTATAATTAACAAAAAAACCTAGTACTTTCCGCGGGCAACTGACTGCTCCCAGTCGACAGTTCGGTGATGCATTAAGCACGGTGTGCTAAGTAGAGCTGAAGGCTCATACATCAAACAAATTAACGAGACAGAAATAATGAAATATAAATGGTGTTGTATAAATTCTTCTAGGAAAAACATTGATACCATCACCCAAACTTCCTCGAATGGTCGATATGCTATGGCCACCTCGCACATTGCTCGTGGAACCTACACAACACAGGATACAAGGTAGAAATAAACACATGACAAAAGCCAAGTACAATGCAGTGTTGTTCTCGACGATGCTGACCTTGAAGTAACGGACCGTAAAATTTTGAGAATTTTAGTGCTAGAACACGTCTATCACTGAAGCCCAATTTTGAGTAATTTCTTGTCAGGAGATGCAGTCTGAACTGTTTCGAGCGATTACAAAAACATGGATTTGCAGTTAATCACACCACACATCGATCAGAAAACGTGGTAACGGTTTAGGTTAGACCATGCCCTGCATGTGCAACCATATTTTCTTCGATAACTGTGAATTCTAGGAAGTAATTGGAAAAAGTAAACTGGAACTACGAGAAATGAATTTCACGTAAACTGCGTTTGCTTATATGCTCCGTGAATTAAATGACTAAAACTTGATGTAAATGTTTCAATTAACTCTCCTCAAATGCAACAAGATATAATCCATTCGTTTCAGAGGGATGCTTTGAAAATGTATTGGAATATAAAACCATTGTTCAAAAGGAATCTACAGGAGATATGAGGAATTACTGCTCTACTGATTTTTACTGAATTTCTCTGAAATGTTTGAAAAGATTGCAGCAAAACAAATGCAAAAATTTATATGGTTAATGATGGTTCACGACGTATTTTTTTAAAAAAGGTATGGATTTCAACAAAGAAAAAATCATTTTAAATGCCATGAACCAGTTTACTCAAAAAATTTTCACCAAATTAGATAACGGTGGAGAGGTCACTGGTATATTCTATGATCTGACAAAAGCTTTCGCTTCCGTTAACCGACCCTTACTTCCCCACAAACTAAGTATGTGGAATCATGGAATTAATGATACTGCTTTACAATGGTTCGACTGTTACGTTACAGATAGGGAACAAAGACTAACTGCAAATTCATGTAAATACTCCTCAGACTGGAAGTCAATTTCCCAAGACGTCCTGTAAGGTTCGATATCGGGCCACTCTGTTCTTTTTGTACTATTAATGATCTGCCACTTGCAGTTGATGTCAAGTTTAATTTTTTAACGATAATAAGTTCTCACTGAAAGCGAGTTTCTGACAGAATTCCAAAAACCATCAAAAATAATATAGAAAAATCGTTTCCAGACATTATTGACCGAGGACATCGAAAGAGTCCAAAGAAGGGCAGCTTCTTTGTATCGTCACAAAATAGGGGAGAGTATGACAGGGATATGACAAACGAGTTGGTATGTCAATTATTAAAATAAAGGCGTTTTCCGTTGTGGAAAGATTTTTTCATAAAATTTCTATCGCCAATTTTGTTCGCTGGATGAGAAAATATTTTACTGTTGCGAAGCTACATAGGGAGATATGGTCATCTTAATGAAGTAATAGAAATCAGATCTCGTACAGAAATATGCAAATGTTCATTTTTCTCACACGCAGTTAAAGTGTTGAACGGCAGAGACATGTTCTGAAGGTGATTCGAAGAAACTTTTGCCAAGCACTTAAGTGTGAGTGGCATAGCAAACGTAGATTGATGTTTTGGTCAGCAGGGTGTCGTCTGATCCTGCACTGTCCAAGAATATTTCAACGTTGAGAGTCACTCTGTGTCGTTTCATTGATGAAAATTGACTGATGTGACTGCATTCAGTTACATATAAGGTGAAACAGTTGTATATACTTACGTATGATCCTATCTATGGCTATTTCTTTTATTATGGTTCATATGTCTTTGAGGGGCGCTGTATAAGCTTATATTATTTGTTTATGTAAACTTTTGTACGTCTTCTAAGAAAGGTTCTTATTTTAAAACTTTACATGTGTCATATACAGCGGAAAGAATGATTTGAAAATTTTATGTAGTGAGGAGGTTGAATACCATTTCGGAGATTACCGACCCTGCTGCATGCTGCCGGTTTCACAGCGAGATGGCTGTCTAACCACTGAAGATAGTGTGACTCCAACAATCGTTGCGAGAACTAACTGGAAAACTGGCAGATGTAGGCGTGACACTCAGAACCATGCCTCACAGATTGTTGGTCCGCGTTAGTCCTACACGGTGGACTGGCCCGGTCCAGGTCAACTTAAATAATACCAATTAAAAGGACGTAATGAACGTCGGTTCCCGCAACTGTAATGGTACTTATTCTTTTGCTTAGAGGCCAGATTTTTATCTGACAAGGGTAAAAAACCTGTGGCAGTGTTGTTGTCTCTGTGACTGAGAACACGCCATTTCTGTCAACCTCCTGGTCTGATCGTTGGAAGACTCTGTTACCACGCTGGATTAAGTAGCACTTCCACGTCACAGGTCCGAGATCTCTCCTTGCCGTTTCTTTATTTTTCAAACAGTTAATGTCCATGTCCTCAACCACTACAGGGTGGTCCATTGATCGGGACCGGTCCAAATATCTCACGAAAGAAGAATCAAACGAAAAAACTACAAAGAACGAAACTTGTCTAGCTTGAAGGGGGAAATCAGATGGCGCTATGGTTGGCCCGCTAGATGGCGCTGTAATAGGTCAATCGGATATCAACTGCGTTTTTTTAAAGTAGGAACCCCCATTATTCATTACATATTCGTGCAGTACGTAAAGAAATATGAATGTTTTAGGTGGACCACTTTCTTCGCTTTGTGATAGATGGCGCTGTAATTGTCACAAACATACGGCTCACAATTTTAGACGAACAGTTTCCGGCCATCCTGATTTAGGTTTTCCGTGATTTCCCTAAATCGCTCCAGGTAAATGCTGGGATGGTTCCTTTCAAAGGGCACGGCCGACTTCCTTCCCCGTCCTTCCCTAATCCGATGAGACCGATGACCTCGCTGTCTGGTCTCCTTCCCCAAACCAACCAACCAACCAACGAACAGTTGGTAACAGGTAGGTTTTTTAAGTTAAAATACAGAACGTAGGTACGTTTATTTTATTTCGGTTGTTCCAATGTGATACATGTACCTTTGTGAGCTTATCATTTCTGAGAACGTATGCTGTTACAGTGTGATTACCTGTAAATACCACATTACTGCAATAAATGCTCAAAATGATGTCTGTCAACCTCAATGCATTTGGCAATATGTGTAACCACATTCTTCTCAACAGTGAGGTTGTTCCCCTTCCGTAATGTTCGCACGTGCATTGACAATGCGCTGACACATGTTGTCAGGCGTTGTCGGTGGATCACGATAGGAAATATCCTTCAACTTTCCCCACAGAAAGAAATCCGGGGACGTCAGATCCGGTAAACGTGCGGGCCATGCTATGGTGCTTCGACAACAAATCCACCTGTCATGAAATATGATATTCAATACCTCTTCAACCACACGCGGGCTATGTGCAGGACGTCCATCATATTGGAAGTACATCGCCATTCTGCCATGCAGTGAAGCATCTTGCAGTAACATCGGTAGAACATTACGTAGAAAATCAGCATACATTGCATCATTTAGATTGCTATCAATAAAATGGGGACCATTTATCCTTCCTCCCATAGTGCCGCACCGTACATTAACCCGCCAAGGTCGCTGATGTTCCATTTGTCGCAGCCATCGTAGATTTTCCGTTGCCCAATAGTGCATATTATGCAGCTTTACGATACCGTTGTTGGTGAATAACGCTTCGTCGCTAAATAGAACGCGTGCATGAAATCTGTCATCGTCCCGTAATTTCTCTTGTGCCCAATGACAGAACTGAACACGACGTTCAAAGTCATCGCCATGCAATTCCTGGTGCATAGAAATATGGTACGGGTGCAATCGATGTTGCTGTAGCATTCTCAGGACCGACATTTTTGAGATTGCCGATTCTCGCTCAATTTGTCTGCTACTGATGTGCGGATTAGCCGCGACAGCAGCTAAAACACCTACTTGGGCATCATCATTTGTTGCAGGTCGTGGTTGACGTTTCATATGTGGCTGAACATCTCCTGTTTCCTTAAAAAAGCCGGCCGGAGTGGCCGAGCGGTTCTAGGCGCTACAGTCTGGAGCCGAGCGACCGCTACGGTCGCAGGTTCGAATCGTGCTTCGGGCATGGATGTGTGTGATGTCCTTAGGTTAGTTAGGTTTAAGTAGTTCTAAGTTCTAGGGGACTGATGACCACAGTAGTTAAGTCCCATAGTGCTCCGAGCCATTTGAACCATTTGAACCTTAAATAACGTAACAACCCGGCGAACGGTCCGGACACTTGGATGATGTAGTCCAGGATACCGAGAAGCATACACAGCACACGCCCGTTGGGCATTTTGATCACAATAGCCATACATCAACACGATATCGACCTTTTCCGTAATTGGTACACGGTCCATTTTAACACGGGTAATGTATCACGAAGCAAATACCGTCCGCACTGGCGGAATGTTGCGTGATACCACGTACTTACACGTTTGTACTACAGCGCTATCTATCACAAAGCGAAAAAAGTGGTCGAACTACAACATTCATATTTCTTTATGTACTGCACGAATATGTAATAAATTATGGGGGTTCCTATTTAAAAAAACGCAGTTGATATCCGTTTGACGTATGGCAGTGCCATCTAGCGGGCCAACCATAGCGCCATCTAGTTTCCCCCTCCTTTGTAGTTTTTTCGTTTAATGATTATTTCGTGAGATATTTGGCCCGGTCATTGTCAATGGACCACCCTGTATATTAGTCATCCTCCATAGCTGAGCGGTCAGCGTAGACAAATGCCACGCGAGACAGCGTGTTCGCTTCCCGCAAATGCGAAAAATTTTTCCTCGGTGAGAGGAGTGGTGCGGTGTGCAGTCAGACCCGTGTTGTCTAATGAGGAGCTGCTTCTTTGAGATGCAGTGGCTCCAAGGTGTGGAAATTTAGCAAAACGGCCGGGAGGGCGATATGTTGACCACATGCTTCCGCATGATGCTGCAACGCAGAGGACGACATGGCGGCCGGTAGTCATCACTTCTGCCTTCAGACTATAGACGAGGAGCTCTTAACGAGAGCGTGCTGAAGAGTAATGCCTCCGATTACTTATGTGAAACCTCTAATGTTTTTTAAATAACACAAACGTTGTTAACACTGTACGTCTTTATTCTTCATGTCTACATATTTGTTTCTCAACTTAGTCACCTTGGGGCAGAACACAATGTGCCGGGCGCGTACATTGTGACGCGTTTCGATATCGATAACTCTCTCTGGTCGGCAGCATCACTGGCGTTGGTAGAGTCAGAGCGATTTTCCGCCGCCAGAGGGAAGCGCAGTGACGATTAAGGCGATTTAAGAGCGACCGCTGGACGGTTGTAAGTAGGCTGTTTATGTTTTCTCTATGTAAGTAGGCTGTTTATGTTTTCTTATTGGCAACGTTACGTAGCGCTCAATATGAAAATCACTGGCTGTGCTGTGTGCAGTCTGTGGCTGCTTTGCATTGTTGTAATACTCGGCATTGTAGTGTTAGGCAGCTGGCTGTGAACAGCGCGTAGCGTTGCGCAGTTGGAGGTGAGCCGCCAGCAGTGGTGGATGTGGGGAGAGAGATGGCGGAGTTTTGAAATTTGTCATGAACTGCTATATTTGTATATGATGATATCAAGGTAAATACATTGTTTGTTCTCTATTAATATCTTTCATTTTGCTAACTATCCCTATCAGTAGTTAGTGCCTTCCATAGTTTGAATCTTTTATTTAGCTGGCAGTAGTGGCGCTCGCTGTATTGCAGTAGCTTGAGCAGCGAAGATTTTTGTGAGGTAAGTGATTTGTGAAAGGTATAGTTTAATGTTAGTCAGGGCCATTCTTTTGTAGGGATTTTTGAAAGTCAGATTGCGTTGCGCTAAAAATATTGTGTGTCAGTTTAAGCACAGTCGTGTATAATTGTTGAAAGGGGACGTTTCATATGGCGACCCTGCCAGGATACCTCACTGGAATCTTCTGATTTTTTTTCTTGTAGTTTGTGTATTTAGTGTAGCTTTTGTTTATTACTAGCGCGTAATTGTAGAGAGAATCTCCTTTGTAGTTGTAGCCTTTCATTGTTGTACAGTAAAACAGTTGTGGCATGCATATAGATTTGCACCAAGTATTTCGCAGCTGCGCTGGCAATTAAGTAGACATTATTTCCATTGCTATGTTATTTTATTTTGCTCTTCAAATTGTGCTTTTCTGTGTTATCGTGTGAAATATTGTGACAATTATGGCGTGTGAAAAACGTAACACTAGGCTCCAAACTAAACTGAGAAATAATAGTGACGACGAGCGTAGCTTATCAGCGCCGCAGAGTAATGAATTTACTAATGTTCAAAGTAGTAATTTGGTAACTGTGCACAGGGAAATGGAGCGGGCGTCAAACAATGGCGTGGACAGTGAAACAATTAGTGAAGAGGGAAGCATTATCGATCGATCGGTCGGCAATAGCTCGCCTCAGGAAGCCGAAATGACAGGACACGATCTCGCAAATACTGTAGATTCAGGTTTTGGATCCTCACCGTTTTCTCAAATAAGTCAAGACACATTTTCTGCTTGTCAAAATGTGAATGTTTCCGGTGTAAATTCACTGCCGAAAAGCACTGAGGAACATGTTTCAGACACCAATGCATTGTTATTACAAATAATACAACAAATGGGACAAACACAGCAAAAGCTTCAAAAGTTAGACACAGTGGAACAAAATCTCAAGAAGTTAGACACAATGGAACAACACCAGAGACAAACACAGCAACAGTTAGACACAATGGAACAAAATCAGAGACAAACACAGCAACAGCTTCAAAAGTTAGACTCATTGGAACAAACTCTTGAACAAACGCGTGAAGATTTAACTACTGAGTTACATAACATTGAATCGAAATGTCAAAAAGTCTGTAATGACGTAAAAACTCAAATTTGTGAGCATTTTCAACCTATTTTTTCGCGGCATGAAAATGCATTACGGAATCACGAAGCAGCCATAAAAGAACTGCAAACTATTGTTCATGAAAATCATGAGACCTTGCAAACTAAACTTGACTCAGTTGCATCTACCGATTCGGTTACGCAACTTGCAAAAACTCAGGAAAACTTTAAGGACACAGTAGATACTCTGAAACTTGGTTCAGAAAAACACACTGAGGAAATAAGTACACTATCGGAGAAAGTAGCCGAACTTTCGGATCAGTTCACTAATTTATCTACGAAGGTAGATGATAATCTGATTGACGCAAGACCGGTAGTCTTTAATGACACAGAAGAGTGCGAACAAATTAGGAAATTCAAACAAAATCAGAATCAAATTAATACGCAACACCAAAGAGAAATCCGGGAAGTACAAGATCAGCTGACTCAGGTAATACAAGAATTACGTATTTCAGAGGCCACTCGCGCTCCAATACGGGAAGAGGGACTTAGAAATACGGAACAACCACAAAATAATAACACAGGACACTTCGGAAGTTATGAAAGAAATTGGCAAGGTGCACCGAATTTTGAAATGGAACCGCCGAAACGACGTAACAATGACCGATATGCGACTCGCCGACATGATGACTTTGACTATAAGCTGTTCATTACTACACGTAAATTCAAAACATTTAAAAATTCTGGCAACGACATTCATCCACAAGCATGGCTCCATCAATTCTCTCATTGTTTTCCTCCCAACTGGTCATTGGAGCACAGATTAGAATTTATGTGTGGCTACTTAGAGAATGAACCAGCTGTAAGAATGCGATCGGTCATTCACGATTGCCACAGTGAAGGAGAATTTTACCATGCCTTCCTCTCAGCATATTGGTCTCAAGCCACACAAGATCGAGTAAAACATGGTATCATAATGATGAAACATTTCGAACAATCTGAATTCTCCAGTCTTGTGAAATATTTTGAAGACATGTTGCACAAGAATCAGTACCTGTCAAACCCATACAGCCCCTCAGAACTCATCCGCATTTGCTTAATCAAATTACCTGAACATTTACGACATATTATTTTGGCAGGACGTTGCAAAGACGACATTGAAGCTTTTCAGGGGCTGTTACAAGAACTGGAAAGTGACACTGACAATCGCGGAACGCAGGAGCACAACAATTACAGATCACATCAGTCGCAATTCCGCGATGAAAGAAATAATAACTGGACGCGACAAGGCTATTCTCACAACACAAATCGTGACAGAAACAGACACCACCCGTATTACAACCGTTGGCAGAGTAGTAATAATTACAGGGAAAGATCACCTCTCCGCGGTAGTGACTATCACAGAGACAATCTGAGAAACAGACAATTTGGGAACCAAAATAATTATTATCAAGGGAGACAGAATAACTCTAGACGCAACGGTCCAGCGCGCAGTTACGATTCAAGGAGAAATTCTCCACCACTTGACCGACAAGAAAGAAACTACAGGAACTACCGACATGACGACAGACGATGTGATCGTAACGACAGACCTGAATTGCATCAGAACTGGCGGGATTTAAACAGGGCAGGGCCCTCTCGTCACGGTGAATTTGTAGAAGTTAGGTCTCCAAACCCCAATAACGACGCTCGCCAACAAAGAGACAATAGGCAATGACTCACACCGCTGGCAGCCACAAAACGTTCTTATGACACTAACGACGCAGCTGCCGTAGCTAGTAATTACGTAAAAATGGAAGACATTAGGGATATCTTACTCCAGGAACACGACATAAAACATAACAATATTGCATATCCTGTGATTCACATTACAGTAAATGATATAAATTTACGGCAGTACTTGACTCTGGCAGTCCCATTTCAGTAATTAGTGAAACAGCCTTTAGCAAATGCAACAAATCGAACGATTGTCCCACACTTCCGTTACGTAAGATTAAATTACAAGGTGCAATCTTTGGAAAAAGTGTAGATGTTCGCCAACAAACCAACTTAGAATTCTATTGTCAAAGCCACAGCTTCTCTATGAGCTTTCTCATTGTTCCATTATTGTCGACGGAAATTATATTGGGAGTAGACTTTTTGAATGAATACAAAGCAATCTTAAACTTTCACGATGCTGAAATAAGTTTAGAGAAAGAAGGTAAGTCAATAGCTTTGAAATTTGAAGATTGGCTCTCAAACCATGACGAGGAAATTAATCGGCTTTACCTTCTGTTAGACAACAGTTCGGACTTTTCTACGGAACTAGACACTAACAATCACTCTGCAAGTACTGACAGGGATGATATCGACGGCGCATTTGACACTAATAAGTTAATTCAGAATAAAATTTAAACAATTGAGAATTGTAATGACACTGATAGGCAGGACCTTTTTGAGATTTTACAAGCACATTCCACAGTTTTTACTCATAAAACAGGAACAATCAAGGGATTTCAATACCAATTTCGTGTTCGTGAGCATACTAAATTTTGTGTTAGACCATACGTAATTCCAGCACATTATAGGGACCGTGTTAGAACAGAAATACAATCTATGCTCGACGAGGGCATTATTGAGCCTGCAGTAAGCTCATACAACAATCCATTACATGTTGTTGAGAAGAAAAATGGATCGATCAGGCTTGTCTTAGATTCGAGACAAATCAATACGATCATTATTCCTGAAACAGACAGGCCGCAAACGTTGGAAGAACTTCTTCAAAATTTTAATGGTGTAAAAGTGTTGTCTTCCATTGATCTCAGATCCAGCTTTTATCAAATCGAACTTCATCCAGAATGTAGAAAATACACAGCTTTCCTTTGTTTCGGCGTTTGTTATCAGTTTCGGAAACTTCCCTTTGGTTTGAACATTTCTTCAGCAGCATTCATTCGCGGGCTAAATTCCATATTACCTGAGTTCTTAAAACGTCACATCACCTTATATGTGGACGATATTCTAATAGCGGAAGCTTCATGGGAACAACATAATCGCATCCTCAACAGTCTGTTACGTATTTTTGCAGAATCTGGAATTACAGTTAACTTGGAAAAGTCTGAATTCGGTAGGTCAAAGGTGAGGTTTTTGGGACATATTATTTCTTCTGAAGGCATTCAGCCGGATCCTGAAAAGTTAGAAGCAATCAGAGCCATTCCAGTTCCATCCACAAAAAGACAAGTCCGCAGTTTTCTAGGTCTCGTAAATTTTTACCGTCGTTTTCTGAATATGCAAATTCTTGTTACACCAAAACTTTGTTCTCTCACTGGAAAAAATACTATTTGGAACTGGGACGAACAAGCACAGTTGGAATTCAATTCTTTGAAAGAAGCGTTACTTCATGCGCCAATCTTAGCTCATCCAGATCTGTCACAAGATTTCTGCCTTAGCACGGATTCTTCTAAAGTCGGTCTTGGTGCCCATTTATTTCAAGAAGCCATAGAAAATGACATTACTGTTCAGAAAACCATTGCTTTTGCTAGCCGAGTGCTAACAAAATCTGAAAAAAATTATTCCGTTACTGAATTAGAAGCTTTAGCAATCGTTTGGGCATTTAACAAATTCCGTTTCTTTCTTTCTGGTAAGCACGTAAAAGTATACAGTGATCATCGTGCATTACAATTTCTTATGTCTTCAAAATTAAATCATGACAGGTTAAAACGTTGGGCATTGTTTCTGCAAGAATTCCGCTTCACAATAGTCTACATTCCCGGCAAGGAGAACATTGTTGCGGACGCACTGTCACGCGCACCGGCTGGGATTGAGAAAAGTACCACAGAAGGCAACCTCGAGAAAAATTTCAGTATTCTTTACATTCAGAAAGTCGCCTTTGAAAACTTCATCACCACATCTTTAAAGGACATTGCTCATGAACAAGATAAAGATCCGATTTGGAAAGACATCAAGAGCAAATGGCATGAAAAGACACACACACAGATTCGGCATTATTACCTGGTTAGAAACAACATACTCTTCAAACGCTGCACTGTTGATGACAAGCTATGGGTACTTTGCATTCCAGACGATTTTGTTAATAAGCTCATTTGGTACATTCATTTCAGCTACGCACATTTTGGCCCACGAAAATGTTATCATATTCTTCGAACGACTTGTTATTTTAACAATATGGAAAAGCGAATTCGAAGAGTCTTGTCTATTTGTAAACTTTGTCAAAAGGCGAAACCATCTACTGTCTCACATCGTCCTCCGTTGTTTCCTATCATTCCTTCTAAATTAAAAGAATTTGCTGCTGTTGATCTCTTGGGACCGCTTGTCAGAACATCTAATGGGTTTTCGTACGTTCTAGTCGCTGTTGAACTTACTTCAAAATTTGTTTCTTTCACTCCGTTACGTAAAGCCACTGGACGGTCTGTATCCAACGCCTTTATTAAAAATTTCTTACGTGAAGTTGGACACGTTAGTAAAGTCATTTCAGATAACGGACCGCAATTCAGATCTGCTGTTTGGTCACGCATGCTTCGCAACCATAAAATCAAACCTGTTTTTATTTCATTGTACTCACCACATTGCAACCCGTCTGAACGGATTATGAAAGAAATCAATAAGCTTTGCAGACTTTATTGTCACAGAAAGCATCAGCATTGGGACAGATATTTACACTTATTTCAAAACGTGCTGAATGAAATGCCTCACGACTCCACTGCTTTACCACCTACTCTTGTACTGAAGAATGAAGAACCACCGAACAGAATCAGAGAGCTTGTACCTTTCCCGAATACACGTAAACTTCGACACAAAGACATAATTGATTTGGCTCTTAAAAATATAAAATCTGCAGCAGACAAAAGGAGAAAACTACACGGTAAAGCAAATGCAAAGAAGTTGTATATTGGTCAGAAAGTTCTCATTAAAGCTCATTCATTGTCACATAAGAAGAAACACTTGAGTCACAAATTCTTTCTAGTTTACAATGGACCTTACAGAATCCGACGCATACCACATGATAATTGCGTTGAAGTTGAAACTCTGCGTACTAGGAAGAGTAAAGGTTTACACCACATTTCACATGTAAAACCGTTTATTGAAAGATAATCTGCTTTTTAACTTAGTCTTTGTCATAAAATTTTTCGCTTCACATTACTAATATGCTTTGTCAGACTTAGAATCTGTTAACATACAACAATGTTTGAAGTTAAATATCCAATCAAGAACCAAGAGAACTTATTTAAACAGAAATGACGAATGCATTGTTATAGTAAACAGACGTCACAGTGTTATTGTGTGTGTACATTCTTGCTTGTTTGTTGCACGATTACGTAACGACTATAAGGCTCACATACTTAGAACATTTACCAGTACTGCTAATGAGATTTTAATGCAACATTTTGGTTTATTTGAAAATACATTCTGAATTTAAAGTGCTTTCTGAGAGATACCAGATGACACAGAGGTTAGTTTATGTGACAGCTACACGATTTTTATCACGACGCTACTAATGAGTGACAATTTACAATGTTGCTTTTGCGGTGTATCTGTTTTATATCTGCACAGTTTTCTGAATTCTTCTGGAAAGAAAAACATGTTTTAGTAGTAACTTTTGTGGTATAGCAACAATGAGACAGCCTTTTTCGTGGCACAACATTACGTTACTGTACAGTACTTTCTTCATCACGCCAATAAGCATAATAACTACGATATCTATACGCAAAGCATTTCACTTTTGTTTATCATGAGGTAAGTACATTGGCTTCTGCAGAACTTAGCTTTCAGAGGACGATAACTACGACACTTCCACAGAGATTATGTTGCAAAAAGACGCACATTTAGCGCTACAGGACACGTATTTGAGTGATTGATTTTGTACTTAAAATATTTATTTTTAAAGATATTTGGAGTACAATGATACAAAGGTTTTCCGTGATACATTTCATTCCATTGCTGTAATCGGTAACACCTGAGGGTATAATTACATTAATCCTCAGGGGGGTACACGCTTACTTTGTGTACCATGTGTGTGGCAACCACAAGGAACCCTAGCTAATATGGTATTTGCTTATACAACTTTACACATCGGTACCTTATTTCTCTAACACACAAATTACACAGCTATCTGATTATTTAACTGAGAGAGACAAACATTTATTTTACTACATCAGTGACACATGTTTACGCAATTATACAGTTGGATAACTTCACACTTATGAAACTGTATTTTGTCTGTACTTTGTAAACTGTTCATATTTTTTCGGAATCATTGTGATACTATGAGAGCTTTGAATGATGTATTTGGTATGAGATCATGATTTTTAAAGTACGTTTGAGGCAGCTGACACTTTTGACATGAGCAGAGAATTTTTTTAGGCTTAGAAATTATTGGAGGAAGTTACGACGATTTTGAGATTTGACTGAAGTGTTATGATGATATTATTACGACGACGATGTGTATTATGTTGTTGAGGAATGTTTATTATGCTACGTATTTCTCACAATGAAATATTGAAGAAGTGTCGACGAATATGTATATGTATAATGAGGTAAGGAATAATGAGTACTGTTTAGGGACTCTGATTTATGAAAAGGATGTTGGAAACCAAGAAACGTACTTTAAGAGTTATGAAATGTGTGACTGTATCACAATGCTGACCAATATTTTTTTTGGACACTTATATTTATAGGATTTTGTTTCTACAGATTTGCAACGCTAATTCTTGACCTGTGAAATATTTTTATATGAGACTGCCACGGTAGCAGAAACTGCTGTCGTAAATATTTCCGTACGAAAGTTAAGTGACCACCTGCACGTAATGCGTCGCAGGCACCCAGCTGTGTCAGACGCCTGGAGAAAAAGCCATTATTGCGAGCCCTTTTCAGTGGCACAGGTAGAACAAAAAAAAAGGGGAGGCCATTATCCTTGGAAATATTCTTACATATGCAAACCTGATAATGACAAGTGTCTTTCTACGAGAATTGAGAGCTACTGACTTACGAAATGCCACATAGCTATTGAATGATGTTTTTATGCTTTGGTTTGCGTAATTGCTTATTTCATTTGATATCTGGTTTCCAGCTGTGTTGCAGCATTGCTTTTATAAAATGAAATGCATTTGCTAATGTGAACACTTTCAGTCAACAGATCTATTAAATAATTATTTTATGATCCACATTCTTTAAAAAAGGAGCACTTGGAAAGGAAAGAACAATAAGAAGGAACTAGTAACAGTAACACATAATTTTCTTTTCAAGTACATGGTAATATTTCTTTTTACAATCAGTTGTTGTGGTGCACCACTTTAATTAGTTAGACATTAAGATATGATTATACATTTCCCTTATCTGCATTGTTATCTTTAGTGTACTATTTTTTCTGCTTGAGCTATGTCATGTTTAGGTATAAGTTACTGCTGTTTGCCAGGCATAGTGCTACTGAACTTTAATTTGTGTTACTGTGCTAAGCCAGATTTATTTTTTGTTTGCTGCATTGCCTCATATTAGTTGTAATGTTGAATTGCTTGGTAATTTAGATTTACTGTAGCTTGCTTTGCGATTTTCCATTTTTTTATTGCTGTTTATATTAATTGTTTTATGTGCTGCTGCATTGCCTCGTTCCTTAGTTTAGCATCTGAGCTCAGTAGATTTAAGTTAGCTTAAGAGGGGGTAGCCTCTAAGAGAATGAGTTGCGATGAATTGGAAGAAATGCATTAAGAAAACAGGTTTAGGTAGGATTTTCTTGGAAATAAATGTTGAGGTAAGAAATGTGTGAACATATAAATACAGAAAGCATGCTTAGATAGAATTTTTTTGGTGGAAACAAAGGATGAAATAAGAGGAAAGGTATATGAAGTTTTGGGTTGGACTGCAGTACCAAATGTTACACTGAAAACGAATCCTGTCCTTTCCCATTGGTGTTATCCCACTATGTGTTTGTGTACCCTTGTGTATTTGTTTTCTTCCTGTCTCTGTGTAATTTGATAGAATTTTTTCTTCTTTTAATATTAAGCTACATTCACTATGATGAGGAATACTGTTATCCTCGAATATAATTGGCATTAATAATATGTTATTTACTTTGTAAAGATGTTAGACATTATTAATTCTATTCTGTTTAACGCTCATGTGTGAAGTTGATGTTTCAAAAGTTATTGTGATCTTTTATGTATGTACTCATGTCATAATTCCACTGATGTATATGTTAGTTCGATTCTTTTGTAAAGCCTGTACTTCAAATGTTATCTGTATTGTTATGTTTTTAATGATGTATTTTGTACCTTTGTTATTGTATTCTTATGTTATAAAATTGTAATTGTCACCAGTTCATGATATTATTAATTTGTTAGTTACATTTCACTGCACACGTTTCTGTTGGTCATAGTATATGGACAATATGTGAGAAGTAGGGACTGATAGTGTTTGCACGTGTGTTAATAATTCAGCAAGGGACTGGATAACAGCATTGCTGGTTCTAAGGACAATTCCAAAAACTTTGTGAGTGCACAAGTGGTGGTTTATGGACTTGCTATATTCTCCGCAAGACACTTCGATGGTGAATGTGCACCTGCACAATCGCAACAGATGGCTGCTGGCCTTCTCTACAAGGACTACAGTGGGTCTGCATCTATGATGACGCACCAATACCACAATCTCTACCAGGACTACAGTGGGTCTGCTCTGTGATGACCTACCTACCAATCTTCTTCAAACTGTCGAATGACTCTGCTGTGGGTTTGCTCTGTTGTGGCCCATTACCTGTATGCATGTCAAAAGTCAGCACTGTCTTTCTGTTGGAAGGACAACACTACTTCTTCAAGACTGCATGGAAATCCACTACTTCTGTGTGCATTTTCTTTTACTGCTCAGACTTTGAGAAAAACTCTGCATTTTTACTGTGATGAACAATGTGGACTGTCTTTATGGACTGTGAGAAATTTTTAGCTTTTGACCAACATTGTATCAATATGTGTGTGCATTTGATTTCTTTGTTATTGTAATTATGAAAAATTTTATCAAATCATTATTGGCCACTGCCCAAAAAAAATTTGTAAAATTTTTTGTGGGGAGCATGGGGGCTATGTAAGTAGGCTGTTTATGTTTTCTCTATGTAAGTAGGCTGTTTGTGTTTTCTTATTGGCAACGTTACGTAGCGCTCAATATGAAAATCACTGGCTGTGCTGTGTGCAGTCTGTGGCTGCTTTGCATTGTTGTAATACTCGGCATTGTAGTGTTAGGCAGCTGGCTGTGAACAGCGCGTAGCGTTGCGCAGTTGGAGGTGAGCCGCCAGCAGTGGTGGATGTGGGGAGAGAGATGGCGGAGTTTTGAAATTTGTCATGAACTGCTATATTTGTATATGATGATATCAAGGTAAATACATTGTTTGTTCTCTATTAATATCTTTCATTTTGCTAACTATCCCTATCAGTAGTTAGTGCCTTCCATAGTTTGAATCTTTTATTTAGCTGGCAGTAGTGGCGCTCGCTGTATTGCAGTAGCTTGAGCAGCGAAGATTTTTGTGAGGTAAGTGATTTGTGAAAGGTATAGTTTAATGTTAGTCAGGGCCATTCTTTTGTAGGGATTTTTGAAAGTCAGATTGCGTTGCGCTAAAAATATTGTGTGTCAGTTTAAGCACAGTCGTGTATAATTGTTGAAAGGGGACGTTTCACGGTGATCGGGTGCCAGGCGGCTTTGTGTGTCGAGAGCGGGTAGTGAGAGCCGTGACGTGGTGGCCGATAAGATCCTTGGCTCGCTGCTGCACTTGGAATATTAGTCAGAATAGGTTACGTGATGTCCTGTGTCGACTGCATCAGTGGAGACTACCCGATACAGAAGTTATTTCGGCGTTGCTTAGGCATCTACTTGGATTTGGTTCATTCCGAAGAAGCCTGTGTCCACAGCAGTGCCGGGTTGGTTTCCTATCAGCCAGTTGCACATGATTGAACAGAGGTGTGACTGGTGGATATACTCAACCGATTGTAGCCATTGCTGGGGCGATTGTTGACTTACGTTCTCAAGCCCTGGGAATTATGGTGAGCAGCCAATTACAGTTCCAATCTTTGTAGTTAATATGTGAAACAGCAATCCTCTTACATGCCACGCGGGTGATTGGTGGCTATGCTCAACCGATTGCGGCCGTTGATCGGGCGGTTGCTGACATCTTTCTTCCTGGGAATTACGGTGAGCAGCCAAATACAGTCCCAAACTTTACAGTTAATGCGTGAAACAGCAGTTCTCTTACATGCCATCCTGCTTATCCATCGTCCTATGTAATGCAGCTTTGTGAAACTTTGAAGTGATCTCATTCAAATCAGTTCACTTTCGACCGTTAAACATGTGGTATGAAAGCCTCCTCTACGGGTTTGGCCGCGTTAGCAGGCATTATGTCAAATAAGGAGTACATAACGCTATGTCACCGCGCGACCCGCTTTCACCAAATTTTCTCCAATGGAATTTGATGCTGTAATTTTTTTCTAAATTTGTTAACTATTACTTTAGACGTTACAGGATAGCTTAGTGCACATGTAGTTTATATTGTTATTTCCGCTAAAAGGGTCTCTAGTAAAGGAAATGGTTAATCCTAAAGTGGTTGCTCTTTCTATGAACCGTGCTAAAGCGAGAGCTTAAGGACTCAGCTGGCCAACCAGATTGAGTGTTTTTCTTAAAGAAAAGGAAGTTCTTTTGCTCCTACAGGCAACATGTCTGCACTATCAACTGATTGTATTTTCCGCAAACTTGTCATCATCCATCTTGCTTCCATCTGTTTTAGTAACCAGTGTATGACGGATGTTAGCTGACTGTTAACCATATTTGTAGGTTTAAAGCTTAAATGTGGAATGTATTGTTAAACGCAGCATTGTTGATCTTATTAAACATCTGTGTCACGTCTTGGATTTAATCTAAAAAATTTAGAAACTTTTTTATGATTCTTTCTTAATTTAAAAAAAATGTTATTTTAGAGGTTTTTAAAATTATACCAGCAGTTTGCCTTGCTTCCAAAAGAAAAATTTACTAGTAAATTAAATTCTGGTGGTAGCTGCTAAGATGTTTTAGATACTTCTGATGTGGCAGTAAAGTTTATTTTTTATTAAATTCGTTAGTCGAATTATGGCCCAGTATCCTACCACTCAACGCCAGTTCCCTACGGCATTTCATTGGTAGCAGAGCGTGGTTGTAATCTAGTGGCAAGGTTCTGATCCTGTCTAGTGGTAGGGACATATTTTTTTCTGCGATTGTGTGGTACAGTTTACTGTGTTAGATATTTCTGCTACAGGTATCTTACTTAAATGGGTGGAACATGGATCTGATACCAGTGGTTGGAATTTGCTTCAGAATGTGTAACATGCACTAATGCACACGATACTCATTAAAGCCTGTACTATGGTAAGTTGACGGGCTTCACCTTCAGAGAAAGGATTTTTGTGTAGATTTTGACCGCGTGTACCTGAATGGAGGCAAATCAGACGTACACCCACTCAGTAATAGCAATGATACGTCAAGCAATTCCGGAGTGCAACCACACGTTAGAACGGACAAGAAACAATTCAGCAGATGCTACCAAATAGTTAATAATACGGTCGCCAGCCTAATTAGGCATTAACTGAGTTTCTTCCCTGTGCAAGTTGATGTACGTGCATGCAAAACAACATGTAATAATACTGCATAATATGGTAAATTTTAGAACCAGAAAATCTACTGAACTGATGATTTCACTTTCTGTACCAATACGGACAAGCCATAAATACACAACAAAACACTATAATGTTTACTACAAACTTCGTACTGTCTGTTGATCTGATTAAAATCGGGCATAGGTTACCCTAGAAATAGCACTTTCGAAACACACATACAATGTCAATTTTGAAAAAGGTAAAACACTGATAAATTTTGGTTTTATATTGACTTTAACTTTGCTGGTCAAATCAGTTCAGTACACTTCAGAATTCAAATGAATAGAAAAGAAAGGGGGGGGGGGGGGGGGAGGAACCCTGAAACTGTTATGATCACTGTATTGAAAATTTTGATTATTGACATCATTAAGCACTCAAGATTTCCAATATATGAGTTACTACTCTTTTTGTCTTATTTCCTGCTCATTTAACTACCATTATTTCTGCCTCAAAATAATTAAACTTCATTACTAATTCAATTTCAAAATTATCTTCCAACTTTGTCAGACCTTTGTTATTTACCTATATATTCATTAACAACAAAGTTCCTTAAACATCATTCTAACATAGATAGGTCTGCAGGTAATTATTATTAACATAAACTTTAAATCTTCATTTCGGGACACTCGGATTGCACAACATGTGGAAAGGACCCTGTCTAGGTTAGTTGTGAGGATAATTAACTGATAGGACAGTTCTGGTAAAATTTAAGTTGTTATTGAACAGTATGGAACAAAAGTAACACTGGTCCACACGAATACAGTACTAAAAGTTTCAACCTGTTTGTATCGATGTGGCGGTTGGCGGGCGGCGAGATGGCGAGGCACAGAGCACACATACAATCACAGCAATGGCTCTTGATGTATCGGCACTTTACTTCTTCACAGCGTCGCAATACTTTTCCATTTAGTGCCTATGGAATATTGCCATGCTGTATAGGCGTCGGAAACGGCACATCCGAGGCTCAACGAAATCACGTTTTCCAGGAGAGCCTCCTCGATCCAGAGCGTGTTTCTCAGACCGATGCCCAATTCCGACTACCACTGCTGAGCCCGTTATGCCGTGCAGCGCCCGTGTGCATTTCCTCGCACTCGCCTGCCATCCACCTTTCACCGCTCCCCTACAGACAGGGTATTCACCCGAGGTTTTGCATTCTACATATCCTAATACATTACCTACGTATGGACCAGGCGCACAATTACAACTTTAACATCTTACAATAGTTTCAACGTTTCTTGCATTTCAATTCTGTTATAATATTGCTTGAAATTTGTCATAACATTAAAATTCACATCGAAAGTTGTTTATAGTTTCTTTAACATAATGGCATGAAACAAAAAAGAAATGAAATCAGAACATCGATTACACTAATTTATCGAAAATTAGAAGAAAAAATTATTATATGTACAATAGTATAGCGTTGGTGTTGTTACAAATGGAGTGACTTAAGTGAGCTGGCCATCTGCAAGGAAACAGTCGCGGACTTGGCATAGCGGTTACGTGCTCGCCGGCACCGTTAGGTGACATCTGTGGCGCTTGCTCTGTTTGTGGCGTACTGCTGGATATCATGCAAACCAGCTTCCAGTTACTGTAGGGTAGTGTTCCTATGCGCCCAAGTATTTCGCATCCAGTCGCAGTTAAATCATCTGATTAACCACGGGAAAGATCTTAGTATCATTAATTCCGATCCTAAACTGAAACCAGTAGTCGATGTGTTAAGGGAACAGTAGTTACGTTTCAGCTTGACGGGAGTCTCTTGAAGTAGCAAGTGATTGTGGGCCGCGAATAGGTTTCTGATCACAGGGAAAGTCACTGTTCCCAGGATGTTGGTTCAGGGGAGAGGAATAGGTTTCATACTTGCAATGTATTTAGTAAATTGTCTAATCGTCTTCTGAGTGCGTTTCATGGGGTTTCTAATCTGGCTACGGACACAAATCAGCAAACTGTTGATTTGTTGTGGTGAACAGTCCGCTTGCAGGATCGGAAAATGGTCTTGCAACTTACAGATACCATGATTTTTCGGATTATGTCTATCCTTTGGCTTGGGGTAAACTTGGTAGAATAATTGCGGATGCTATTGTGGCAGAAATGCAACTGAGAGCTTTTCGGTAAAAACTGTTAGAAAGTAGTGTGTCCACTTGGTTGTGTTATGAACATGGAAATCGTTATGTCTGCTGTGTGCAGGGACATTGGGGGGAGTTTGGTCTGATACGTTGAGGATATTAGAACGGCAGTTACCGCATCGTGTCTTCATGAGCCTGCAGTGGAAATTGTGAACAGTATTACTGAGGGGATGTGTATAGAGGAACGGTTGCGAGTGCTCTTTGTTAACATGCTACAAAGCGTACCGAAGTCAGGTGGAATAATCCCTAATATTCAGAAGAATATTCTTTTCAGCGACGAGAGGCGCGGCGCTACTACACTCCTGGAAATGGAAAAAAGAACACATTGACACCGGTGTGTCAGACCCACCATACTTGCTCCGGACACTGCGAGAGGGCTGTACAAGCAATGATCACACGCACGGCACAGCGGACACACCAGGAACCGCGGTGTTGGCCGTCGAATGGCGCTAGCTGCGCAGCATTTGTGCACCGCCGCCGTCAGTGTCAGCCAGTTTACCGTGGCGTACGGAGCTCCATCGCAGTCTTTAACACTGGTAGCATGCCGCGACAGCGTGGACGTGAAACGTATGTGCAGTTGACGGACTTTGAGCGAGGGCGTATAGTGGGCATGCGGGAGGCCGGGTGGACGTACCGCCGAATTGCTCAACACGTGGGGCGTGAGGTCTCCACAGTACATCGATGTTGTCGCCAGTGGTCGGCGGAAGGTGCACGTGCCCGTCGACCTGGGACCGGACCGCAGCGACGCACGGATGCACGCCAAGACCGTAGGATCCTACGCAGTGCCGTAGGGGACCGCACCGCCACTTCCCAGCAAATTAGGGACACTGTTGCTCCTGGGGTATCGGCGAGGACCATTCGCAACCGTCTCCATGAAGCTGGGCTACGGTCCCGCACACTGTTAGGCCGTCTTCCGCTCACGCCCCAACATCGTGCAGCCCGCCTCCAGTGGTGTCGCGACAGGCGTGAATGGAGGGACGAATGGAGACGTGTCGTCTTCAGCGATGAGAGTCGCTTCTGCCTTGGTGCCAATGATGGTCGTATGCGTGTTTGGCGCCGTGCAGGTGAGCGCCACAATCAGGACTGCATACGACCGAGGCACACAGGGCCAACACCCGGCATCATGGTGTGGGGAGCGATCTCTTACACTGGCCGTACACCACTGGTGATCGTCGAAGGGACACTGAATAGTGCACGGTACATCCAAACCGTCATCGAACCCATCGTTCTACCATTCCTAGACTGGCAAGGGAACTTGCTGTTCCAACAGGACAATGCACGTCCGCATGTATCCCGTGCCACCCAACGTGCTCTAGAAGGTGTAAGTTAACTACCCTGGCCAGCAAGATCTCCGGATCTGTCCCCCATTGAGCATGTTTGGGACTGGATGAAGCGTCGTCTCACGCGGTCTGCACGTCCAGCACGAACGCTGGTCCAACTGAGGCGCCAGGTGGAAATGGCATGGCAAGCCGTTCCACAGGACTACATCCAGCATCTCTACGATCGTCTCCATGGGAGAATAGCAGCCTGCATTGCTGCGAAAGGTGGATATACACTGTACTAGTGCCGACATTGTGCATGCTCTGTTGCCTGTGTCTATGTGCCTGTGGTTCTGTCAGTGTGATCATGTGATGTATCTGACCCCAGGAATGTGTCAATAAAGTTTCCCCTTCCTGGGACAATGAATTCATGGTGTTCTTATTTCAATTTCCAGGAGTGTAGTAATAGCCCCGGGTTAGTGGCTGAAAGAACTGAAGGTAGCAAGAATCTGTCAGGATGTATACCAACTGTGGAAGGGGCATGGTTTCGTTGTAATAAGACGAGATATTTTGCGCGTGATCGTCCAGTGCCCCGACGGAAACGAAAGCAGAGATGAAGCCAGAGGCGCGCAGGTTATTGTGGAGGCCTGCGCAGATTAATTAAAAGGATTCGAAAAATCAGTCACTCAATTTGTCTTTTGTGTGTGGCACGGGGGGCCTTTGCGCTCTGTTAGATTCTAGGAGTAGCTTCTCGGTGATAATCCTGGTATCACATGTTTGGTCGTATTTACGAATTTCCAAAATTTCAAGAATTTCAAGTACCAGAATGTCGATGTGGCCTCATTCCGGTGGTAGGGCACGTGGTACTATAATTAAAGTTTCAACAGCAGTCGTAGCCGATTGAGCTTACTATGGTATGGGGTTTGATAACCGATGTATTGTTAGAGTGAGACTTTTTAAGTGGAATGGATGCTTATGGAATTATGCTGACAAGGAAATTATTTTCGAACATTGTCCTCGGAAGAAGTATCCTTTGTGTGATCATAAATATCGCCAAAGAGAAAAGAGGGCTGAGTTTGAACTCTCGCATTTAGAGCTGGGGAAGGTTAGGGCGTTGTTACAGGCCTTAGATCAGTATCCGGAGATGTCAACCGACGAGACTGAGTATGCAATTAGTTGGCTGATAAGATTCCAGCGCGCCAGCCGCCTTATCGATTATCTCCTTCTAAAATGGAAGAACTTCGCAATATAATTGATTAGCACTTGGCTGAATGTGTAATCCGGCCATTTGTGTCTCCCTATGCTGCTGTACTTTTAGTGGCTAAGGCGGGTATTCGAACAGACTGGGGATTGACTACTATGAGCGGAGTCGGTTTTAGAGTCAGTTCCCCATTCTGATTAACATGATTGGTCCCCTGGTTTTCAGGAGCTAATTATTTTCCGGTGCTAGATCTGAATCAGGCGTATCATCAAATCCCTTCACCGCTTCCTGTACGGATTTAAATTTATTTGAATATATCAGTGTCCCTTTTGGTTTGGCCACATGTGGCGCGGCATTGAAAATGGTTCAAATGGCTCTGAGGACTATGGGACTCAACTGCTGAGGTCATCAGTCCCCTAGAACTTAGAACTACTTAAACCTAACTAACCTAAGGACAGCACACACATCCATGCCCGAGGCAGGATTCGAACCTGCGACCGTAGCGGTCGCGCCGTTCCAGACTCTAGCGGCTAGAACCGCTCGGTCACTTTGGCCGGCTCCCGCCTTTTGGATTGTGTTTTGAATGGTTTGAATTCAACAGCTTGTATAATTTTCTGGATGATATTGGTATCTATAGTAAGACCTTCGAGGACTCCTTGTCAGTAAATCAGCCACGATTAACAGTTACACCGTCAAACGTTAACCTGATAAAGATGGAATTCTCATTCATGTCAGTAGCGTAAAGACATATCTATTATGCACTAAAGCCATCCATCAGTTACCGTTGCCTAAAAATATGGATAATGCTAGATTCATGAGGATGACTTTTTCCGTACATTCGTACAGAACTTCGCGCTGCTGGAGACGCCCTTTAACCAACTGAGGTTGAAGGGAGAGAAATTGACATGGGGTGAATTTCAATAAGCACCTCTGACGCTCTTAAGGCGGCATTAGTTAATACGCCGATGTGGCTGAGCTGAATTTTGAGGAGGTTTTCATTCTCCAAACGGACGCTTCCAATTGTGGAACTGTCGCTGTTTTCCTCCAGGAAAACGGTAGAGAAAGATGGCCAACTGGCAATGCCTCGGGGGCTTTGCTTCCAGCCGAGAAGTATTCGGTATATGAATTAGAGGCTCTGGCGGTGTTATTCGGATTGGAACGAGTTTCAAGTTTTATTCTGGACATAAATTGTTCTGCTTGGAGACTGACAATCAAGCTTCGACGTGAGTTTTCGACCGACCTTGCAAGCCGCGGCCAGAGTGGCGGTGGGGATTTCGGCGTTCCGTTTTCGGGTGCGTCACGTTCAGGGGACGCATAATAAAGTGTGCGATGCCCCAAGTTAGATGTTTCCGTCAGAAACTATTACGGGGACTCTAATCAATGTGATGAGGGACATGTCTGCGCGAGAGCATTGTCATGGGAGATTCCGGGGTTGTGTTTACATAGATTTTTCCGGTGTAATATCTGTTGAGGCCCCTCAAGGGCATGCTGCCGGATTTCATTGTCCTGATGACACGATATTTCGCGGTCCAACTGTCTACCATCTTCAGGTGAGATTGCTGGTGCAGTATCACGCCGGAACTGGGATACCGCCAGATACGGCGGCTCCTTATAATCGGGAAACAGGCCGCTGTGCGTACGCGAGAAGCGAAAAGGCTGCTCTCTACGAAGTGAAGAATTGCAACGCCGCCAGAGATATAAGCAATAAAAACCGGTGAATCGCAAATTAAGTTACAGCCGGTCGAAAACCAGACCGTTGCTACATTATATCTGATAAAAAAGGATGCCACATCGTGCTTCGAGGAAAACCTTCATCTCTGTTAATGATGTCATCGGAAAATCTAATTTCGACAGATTCCATAAGTACACAATCCCAGTAACCGAAATACGGAATAACAATGTGCGTCTCTTTAAATGATATGTTATGTCCTTCCTTGAGACAATGTTCAACGACGGCAGATTTTTCAGTCTGGAGCAAGGGTGTGTGACGTTGGTGCTCCAGACAGCGGTCATGAACCGCGATTAGTTTGTTCAATGTACACCATTCTGCAATGACCAGAAATTTTATGTACTCCAGACTTCCTCAAATCCAGATCGTCTTCAGCAGACCTAAGAAGGGCTCTAGTTTTGGTTAAGAATAAAGTCGTAATTGAGAAACTGATTAATATCAATGACGCTTTTCACACATTTGGGGTGTCATAGACTGTCTGCGAAAACAGGAAATCAACCAGTGAGTAACAGAGGAAGGGGCATGATCATGTCTTGCACGACTATGCAGGTAAAATGAAATGAAAGTGATAGCAATTTTCGTAGAAGTAGTAGGATATATAAAACATCGGTCATGAAAACATATAAAATGCACGATAGATCTAGTTAAAAGAAAAGAAAACGTCAGTATATCACCAAAAAAGTATAGAAAGCTGGCGAGAAAATTTCAACGGCTATCGCATGTTACCTCGAGCACACCAGCTGTCTACGCCATAGCAGTACAAAATAGGGTCATACTCACAAAATAAACATGGTATGAGCCGGCCACAGTACAATGTCCCTTCGCGAACAATATCCAATTATTGGATTATAATCCCACCGAAATGAAAGCGAAGGAGCTCACTAGTTTTTGTTCTAATCTTGTAACTAAAATGAAAGTGATGTATCCTAAGACACAAGACTTTCCTGCCCAAACTGACTCATGGCACTGTTAACGGGTATAGGGAACACAGGTATACTTGCCTCTATATACATGTTAGTTGATAAGGAAAAATTATATCTATGAAGAAAATTTTGAAATATTTAGTAGTAAATAATTGGTTCACCTACCATATGGTAAAACTTTTCCACCTCATTGCAGTTTGCTCTTCTTGGATATTAAAAACCTGTATACATAAGTATCTCTGGACGAAAGGATCCTTATCATACAAGAAAATTTTCTCAAACATCAACGTTTGAGTGCAGACGAGATAGCAAAATTAATCACCTTGCTTAGCTGCTTATGTCCTAAATTTATTTCGCTTTCAACGGTTAGGATTACAAACAGAATGATGGTCAGGTAACTGTTTTTGAGGTCCAAATTTGTGAATATCCCCTTCAGGGGGAACTTCGCTTACGATTTGGCTAAGCATTTTAAGAATCAAGATTAGCGTGTTGTTTTCACCACTGATAATAAGCTGCAGCATAATTACATTAGCAGTGAACGCTTCAATAAAGATAAATACACTACGTGATCAAAAGTATCCGGACATCTGGCTGAAAATGACTTAAAAGTTCGTGGCACCCTCCACCGGTAATGCTGGAATTCACTATGGCGTTGGCTCACCCTTAACCTCGATGACAGCTTCTACTTTCGCAGGTATACGTTCAATAAGGTGCTCGAAGGTTCCTTGGGGAATGGCAGCCCATTCTACATGGGGTTCTGCAATGAGGAGAGGTATCGATGTCGGTCGGTGAGGCTTGGCACGAAGTCGGCGTTCCAAAACATTCCAAAGGTGTCCTATAGGGTTCAAGTCAGGACTCTGATCAGGCATTACAGGAATGTTATTGTCGTGTAACCACTCCGCCACAGGCAGTGCATTATGAGCAGGTGCTCAATCGTGTTGAAAGAGGCAATCGCCGTACCCGAACTGCTCAACAGTGGGAAGCAAAATGAACATCAACGTAGGCCTGTGCTGTGATAGTGCCAAGCAAAAATGCAAGCCTCCTCCATGAAAAACACAACCACACCATAACACCACCGGCTCCGAATTTCACTGTTGGCACTACACACACTGGCAGATGACGTTCACCGGGCGTCCGCCATACCTATACCCTGCCATCGAATCGCACAATGTTTACCGTGATTCGTCACTCCGCACAGTGTCCAATCGTACAATGTTTACGCTCCATGCCCCAAGCTAGGCGTTGATTTACCGGCGTGATGTGTGGCTTATGAGCAGCTGCTCGACCATAAAATCCAAGTTTTCTCACCTCCTGCCTAACTGTCATAGTACCTGCAGTGGATGCAGATGCAGTTTGGAATTACTGTGTGATGGTCTGGATAGAAGTCTGCCTATCACGCATTACGACCCACTTCAACTGTCGGCGGTCTCTGTCAGCCAGCAGACGATAGTCGGCCTATAAGCTTTTGTGCTGTACGTGTTCCTTGACGTTTCCACTTCACTATCACATCGGAAAAAATGGACCTATGGATGTTTAGGAGTGCGGAAATTTCGCTTACAGACGTATGACACACATGACACCCCTTCATATGACCACGTTCGAAGTCTGTGAGTTCCGCGGAGCGCCCCATTCTGCTCTCTTACTATGTCTAAAGATTACTGATGTCGCTGATATGGAGTACCTGGCAGTAGGTGGCAGCGCAATGCTCCTAATATGAGAAACGTATGTTTTTGGAGGTGTCTGGATACTTTTGATCACATAGTGTATGTGGGGTTGGGCGTTTAAAAATTAGTGTAGTGATTGTGGAAGGTCATATGTAGGCCATCCCGGCAAGTTCGACACGTTGTTTAGGACTAGGTTCAGCGAGCACATACTAAGAAAGGCCAAGTCAAGCAGAATTCTGAGTTTGCTAGACATATTGAAAGTCAAGCTGACACTAGTTCCCCACAGCAGAAAACATGAGAATAATACACCATCCTCAGAACGGGAAATAGTTGATTCTACCCGATTAGTCGGAAATTCTTAATCATCTCTATGTCGATAAAGAAAAGTGGCTGGACGACCAACTGATTAGCAGAAATCCAGTTTATTATGATACTATCCTTCATGTCTGGAATGTTGTTACAATGATAGCTATTATTTTGACGACAGCCTAATTTTTAATTTGTTTCTTTCGTTGTGAATGAAGTTAGGGAAGCTGTATCTCAATGGGGCTTATTAATTACCTATTTTATCGTTGGTGACTTTAAACTTTTATGTTAAGTAATGACTAAAAACAGATCTTTCTCTTTAGTTTGCAAAGCTTAGGAATGCCAGTGATCCTGATGTTTGGGTGGTTGGTCTTGCATGCATACACTGTGTTGGCACTCTAAAATTTAGTTATTTTACTCCTTATGTCAATATTAATGACATATTTTGACTTGTTATTTTGTCATCATTTTAAATATTTATTGTGGTTTTTGTATGGGTACCTTAATGCACTTTGGCTTTCATGCGGTTGCAGTGGTTTGCTTATATGTATCTTAATTTTTTAGGTTTAATAGTTTTTATATTTCATAATGTGCATTACGCCGGTTATGAACACAACCTGGGCACCACTTTCTCCGCTATACGCTGTGTTTGCATGTTGTTATCCTCAAATGGTTGCAATGTTTTAGAGACATAATCTTCCCTATAAACGAGGACCAATGTAGTGCCCTTACCAACCTGTTCAGCTAATGCCTCTTCTGAATTCAGCTCTTATTAATAGAATTCAAAACAATCCGACCTTTATTCTGGATTTTATATGAGCAGCCTCTTCAGCAAAATCAGTGGATTTACACATAATTTTTAGTTTTTGTGATTTGTTGCACGTGGTCACATTTAGCACAGTTTTTAAAGTTGCCTCCAAAGACGTAACCGTCCTATCGTCTAGCCGCATTTGGATGTTATATTTAAGCCCTTTATCTAACAAGTCTTACTGCTGCGCATTAAAGTCGATTTCCGTCGGTTTTACTACACGCGCAGCAAAGGCAAAATGAGTATTCACATTCTTATGGTATCTCTAAACAGGACGACAGTAAACTTTTCTTAACTTGTGCAATTTGTTTCCATGTGTCTGAGCGATCAAGTGACTATTTTCCCAGAAAAACAGCATTAAAAAATCATGCCATCTGCAAAATTTTGGCAGTACAAAAATAAGCGTCAAACGCTGAAACATTGAGTCCATCCTGTTCTTGATAAAGGATCTAATTTCACTACCAGTAAGTGTCTTTGCGCATTTCAATACATCTTTTCTAAGGTACTGGTTTCTACGTAGAAAGATTTTGAAGGTATTGCACTCAGAACCTCTTTTCTTAAAACCATATGTTTTTTGAGATACTTTGATTTTTTTTGTGATTTAGGTGCATTTAAGCTCTCCACCGGCTTTTGGATCATTTTAGCTGCCTTCATCCTCACATTAAATTTTCAAAGAAATTAAAAAAGATGGCGGATAATCTTTTTTGCATGTTTAGTAAGCAAAAAAGTACGACTTTGGGACGCAGTGAATACCGTGAACTCACGCATACTGACAAGCTTCTAGTTGTCATCCAGCACATCAATTTACGGGAGTTTTTGCGTCCAGTGGTCAGGAGAGCTTGTGCTGTTTCGGATTCTGATAATTTGACACAGGGATTGGACTGTGTTAAAGTTGTTTTAAGGCAAATGAATGTGCAGATCATAAAACTGTTCGTGCTCTTAAATTTGGACCACTATGTTAACTAATAACGAAAACTTGAATATAAATTGCTTTTTTACCCTTTGTGGGGAGTATTTCTTCGATAATTTCAATAATCCTCAGAAAGTAAGTTATTAAGTGTCCTTTGGCTTTTATCAAAAACTAGAGTCCTTCTTGTATCTGTTACTGATGATCTGGGTTTGAGGAAGCCTGGAATCTATAAAATTTCTCGTGGTTGCGGAAAGGGTTATGTTGCACAGACAGTTCGTACACTTCATGACCGGTGTCAGGACGTCACACACGTTTGCTCCAGAGTGAAAAATCGGCTGTCGCCAAACATTGTCTCGATAAGGGGCATAATATGTCACTTAGAGACGCAGATTACTGCTCCTGCTTCAAGTTACTAGGATTGCGTACTTAAGGAACCTACAGAAATAAGATTATGCGATGGCATTATTAACAAAGATAAAGGTTTTCCGTTAAGCAAGAAGTGGCAACCTGTTTTATCCGATATAAATCAACGGTCTGGTTTTCGACCGGCTGCCAGTCAGCGCTTTTGTTACTTTCTACCGCCGGCGGCGCTGCAATTCTTCGCTTCGCAGAGGTCAGCCTTTTCGCTTCTCGCGGACGTGAAGAGGCCTGTTCCCTGGGTATAGAGAAGCCGCCGAATATGATGTTGCCCGAGCTCCGGTGTGATAATGCACCAGCAGTATCACCTGAAGATGACGGGCAGTTGGACCGTCTAAACGTCATACCCTCAGGAGATGAAATCCGGCTACATACCCGTGAAGAGCACCAATAGATAACGGGTTTGTTTTGAGACCTTGGGGAGTAAAAGGAGGGGCATTCTTAACTAGTTCCGATAAAGCAGTAGTTGCGTAAAGGTAGAGAGGTTCCGGGATACTCCATGACTAGCTGTGAAGGCAGAGATGCGTTGCGCCTTCCCAGGAAAATGGTTCCTGCCGTATTCCAGTACTTTCACAAGTCTATGTCCGGGTGTCATTTGGGGATATATGACTGTCATGAACATAAAGCAACTGCTAACCAGGTCTACCCTAAATGGGGATGTTCAGTATTAGGGCAGTGTCAAGTATTTTGTAAAGCTAAATCCAATCAGAACATGTGTAAAGGGAAGTGGCTTATGCTCGAAACCCTATGGATGAAATTTCGATTACCTAAGCCCCTTACTACGCACCAGGTTGAGAATAGGTATCTATGCATCGTGATTGACAACTTTTCTACGTATGTTGTGCAAATGCTAAGCAAATCAGGGGAACTACGATTGAGAATCTGACTAGGATATTTGCTATGTTTGGGCCATCTAGGATTTAGTGATCTACGTATAAGCACCGGTTTTTGTCACCTCGGAACTATAGAGGATGTGTTTTAGTAGTGGGATATCTCACCTTACCAAAACCCCCTTGTATCCTCAACCATCCTTTGCCGAGCAGTGAACCGAAATATGATGTCGGTGCTTACCATATTTCATTCGTAGTCACAAACCAAGTGGGATCAATGATCTGGTTCGTTGAATTTTGCATCGAACACTGCTGTTCACGAGATCCACATGACGGCTTCTGGCAATAAAAAAAAAGACTTTGAGGCTGCTTAGAATAATAGACAGTTCGCATATAGGAGTGAGGCCGTTCGCTATAACAAAGGGAGGCGCCCAGTCTCTTTGACGACGGGTAGCAAGGTGTATTTTTAAGAATGTCTGGGTGCAAAATAAAGGCTCTCAGAACGTCACTGCGAAAATGCTACCGAGGTTTGTAGGGGGTTGTAAGGTTAGTCATCTCCCCGGTCAGTTTCCTGATTCACGATCCACCTTTATAAAAAACTATAAGGACCGTGGGTAGCCAGAAAGCTGGGGTACAGTCTAGCCCTTCACTCAAAGCATCCCCGTCTTTTCAGGCTTAAAGGGGGAGGGATTGTGCCATGCGGGTATGTCAGGGCGCGATTCAATGTCGATAGGTCCGCCCGGTTGGCAGCTTCCCTGGCGGTGGTACACACAATAGTTCACCTCGCCACAGCGAAGCTCAGAGAAGATTAAGCCGATTTAAGAGCGACCGTGGCGATGGTTGCTTCCTCTGTGATCGGGTGTCAAGCGGTTCTATGTAGTAACAGAGGGTATTAAGTGCCGTGACGTCGTAGCCGTGCAGCATTTTAAAAGTCAGAGCTGGTTACGTGATGTCCACCGTCGGCCGGACCAGTGGAGACTGCCCGCCGTAGAGGTTGATTGGCCACCTACTTCGATCTGGATCATTCCGAAGAAGCCTGTGTCCACTGTGGTGCCAGGTTGGTATCCTGTCAGGAAGATTCAAAGGGTTGAACGTGAAGGTGACGTGGATATGCTCAACCGATTGCAGCCGTCGATCGGACGGTTGTTGACATACGTTCTTACTTCCTGGCAATTACGGAGAGCAGCCGTTTACAGCGCCAACCGTAACAATTTTTGTGAAATAGCAGTCCCCTTATGTGCCATCCTGGAAATCCATTGTCGTTTGTAAAACAGTTTTTGTGAAAGCTTGAAGTGATCTCATTAAACTCAGTTCACTGTGTACTTTCGACAACTGACGATGTGAAAGCCTCCTGAATGGGTTTGGTCATGCTAACCGGAGTTATCTAAATCAAACAGTACATAAAGTAGTTTCAGCGCCCGACTTGCTTTCACCAAATTTTCTCTAATGTATTTTGGTGTTGCAATTTTTTTTCCTAAACTTGTTAGCTATTAATTTATATGTTACAGGATAACTTGAGTACTCATGTGATTTATATTTTGAGTTCCACTAAAAAGGTGTTGAGTAAAAGAAATGATTAAATCTAAAGCTGTTTCTCTCTCTGTTAACCGTACGAAAACGAGAGCTAAAGACTTAGCTGGTCAACCAGGTCGAGTCTTGTTCATAGGGAAAAGGAAGAAATCCTTGTGGCCCTTCACTGACACTTCGTTTGCACCACCAACTGATTGTATTTTATGTAAATTTCTCATCAGCCTACTTACTTGGATCCATTTTACTTTGCAGCCGATGTCGGATATTAATTGCCTGTTAATCATTTCTGTGGGTTTCTAAAGGTGAAATGTGCAATGCACAGTATAGTTAAACGCCATGCTGCTGATGTTATTCAACATTTGTGCTACTGCTTGGTTTTCATGTCAAGATTTCAGAATTTTTTATGATTCCTTCTTAAAACAGCTTCTTAAATGTTGTTTCAGAGGTTTTGTAAATTCTGCCACAAGTTGCCTTGCTTCCAAAAGGAAGTCATTAGTAAATTAAATTCTAGTTTTATTCGATGACATGTTTTAGATCATCTAGATGTGGCAATAAAATGGTTTTATTTTTTATTAAATATGTTAGCGAAATTATATTTAAGTATCTTATCACTCAATACCACTCCCACGGCATTTCGCACATTTAACCTAACAAGAAACCAATATGTTGATACCGTCAGTGTGGAATATTTTATTTTGTTGTCGGAGCCACAGCCTCACTATCAAAGTTAACTAGAAGGTGTTCTTTAAGTCTTAAAGACTGATAAAAAATCGCAAGTCATGACTGTATGGTAGACGGTACGTTAAGGCGTTGGAATGTTGCAGACGCTGCACACGTTTGTGGTCTTGCGTCGTCATGCTGAAGGAGCGGGTGTTCGATGTACAGGCGAACTCTTCAAACTCGAATCTCGATTGCATTACGCTGTTTATCACACACCGGCTTATTTAAATTACACATCGGCATGCTACACTCTACAATTCAGAGTCGTCCAGCGGCAAAAGGCTTCACATGTATAGACAGGAGGAATAAGGACGTAGAATGTTAATTACCTTTATTTTATTTAATAAACTTTTACCAGTTTTCACTTAAAAACTTTCGGTGGCACTACTTTTCATCACACCGTCATATATTTGGCATACATTGTGTTAGAGGGGGTGAATGGTTGACTTACAAACGCCAAATGAAGTATTTGGTGAATCGTCTAAATTTCTTCCTCTTGAGCTACACAGAAGTAAGTGACAGCCAAATACAACGCTTAATATACACTGATACTGTTGTTCATTTTGTCCACGTACACAAGATGCCGTACACTTAACGGACGACCGCCTCTAGATATGATAAGTGGCGTTGGCTCTGTAGGCGAGTTCAGATTGCACCGTGACATATTAGTGAGCCACTGACACGGCTGTAGCCCAGTGGGCTCACTCGGTACAGCAGAACCCAGCGGGAGGGCCTGGATCGAGTGGGAATGAGAAAGGAGGAGACAGAGATTTGCAGTGGTCCGTAAAGTCGTATGACACTGCCACGTGAGTTAGAAACCGGTACCCGTTAATATGATATATCTCTTAGGATGAAAGGTTGAGGAAGATATAGCTATTTTTAATGATATGTACACCAGAGACGTTTGACATAGAATACTGTGAAATGGTATGCAACCCAAGCTGCAGATACGAAGGCGGTTCAGAAAGTAACCTCCGATTGGTCACAGTGCGGGTTGTGGGGGGAGTAGCGACGCCATCTGTGCGTTCACGCACTCAACAGGTCAGTCGGCATCAAGCCGTGGTCGAGTGAACGTTGTACCTGCGCTAGTTTAGTTTTTGTGGCAGTTTGAAATGTGTGCTGCAATAGAAAACCCCGCCAAATGTGAAGTGCGTGCTGTCATAAGGTTTTTTAGAGCCAAAGGATATTCTGCAGCAGCTATTCATCGTGAGCTTTGTGCCGTGTACGGACCAAGAGTTATGAGTGAAGGAGTTGTCCGTGAATGGGTACGTTTATTTAAAAGTGGACGAGAAAACGTTCATGATGAAGAGAGGAGTGGTAGACCATCATTGGTGACTGACGAACTCGTTCAGACAGTTGATGCAAAAGTTCGTGAAAATCGACGTTTCTCAATGTCAGAGTTGTCTACTGGTTTTCCACAGATTTCTAAGACTCTCTTGTACGAGATAGTGACAGCAAGATTGGGTTACCGTAAGTTCTGTGCACGATGGGTGCCCAAAATTCTTACCGACCACCACAAAACTCAAAGAATGGCCTCTGCATTAGACTTTCTGTCACGTTATGAGGACGAAGGAGAACCATTGTTAAACAGAATCGTGACCGGTGACGAAACCTGGATTAAGTACGTGAACGCTGAGACAAAAGAACAATCAAATATGTGGGCACATTCAAATTCGCCTACCAAACCAAGAAAAGCCTCGCAAGATTTTTCTGCCAGAAAACTGATGGCAACGGTGTTTTGGGATGCCAAAGGGGTGTTGTTGGTTGAATTCATGGAACGTGGTACGACCATTAATCAAGACGTGTACTGTGAAACAATAAAAAAGTTACGACGGGCTATACAGAACAAACGCCGTGGTATGGTGACTTCCGGTATCGTTTTTTTGCACGATAACGCCCGTCCTCACTCTGCTCGCAGAACAACAGCCCTTCTTGAGTCCTTCAAGTGGGACGTTATCAACCATCCACCTTACAGCCCAGACCTGGCGCCAAGTGATTATCACCTCTTCATGCATTTGAAGAAATGGCTCGGGTCACAGCGGTTTGATGACGACGAAGAGCTCAAAGATGCGGTCACAGGCTGGCTCCAGGCACAAGCGGGTGATTTTTATGCAGAAGGAATTTCAAAGCTTGTGAAGAGATACGATAAGTGCCTCAATCGCTATGGAGACTATGTAGAAAAATAGTGCAAAGATGTAGTTGTAAGATGTATATATTAAAATATTTTTATTTAACTTGGTGTATTTTTTTAAATCAACCGGAGGTTACTTTCTGAACGGCCCTCGTATAAACCTAAATGTTCTGATCATTAACAAACACTTTCTACTCCGTACTGAGAAACTGCTTTATGTATGACGGTGTCGGACTGTGTGGTGGGAGACACACTGTGGGATCCCAGCGTCCTCTAGAGGTGCTCCTCTCTGGCAAAAGACTGAACCAAGGGAGCTGTTTATTTTGATCCAACTAATACTGTTTCTAAACAAGAAAGCATCCATCTTTGCCTGTATTTCTCAACTTTTAATTTCATATGATCTACGGTTTGGGAAGCAAGGCATTTTGTAGCACAAGGGGCCATCAAAAAATTACCGACTGAAGGCATCGCTCCAGCGTATATGCTGCAGTTATCCAACATTGCGCGACTCCGATGCGGTTATATTAGCAGCGACATTAGGGATTCGTGTGGCATTGTGTCTTTCCGATGTGCGTGTAGTAATGCGGAAACTGAATTATGTTATTACAAAATGCGTCCAAGCAGGAACATCGGTCTGTTATTCTTTTCTTCACCCCTGAAGGACATACGGTGGTGGACATTCATCGGAGAATGAAGAATGTGTATGGAATAGCACGTCTGTCAAAATCCATACTTGCGGCATGGTGCGAAAAGGGGTGCAGTTCCTTCATCATAACTCACGCCCCCATATCACAAACGTCGTATCGCTGAAACTATGCGATTTGGGGGTGCTGCGCCAGGTCTTCTTGAGAAAACGCAGTTTATTAGAAGTTAAGTGATTGGTGATATGTTGTTTGATTTACTTTTGTTAAATTCTACTTGTTTTCTTGGTGAGGTCACCAGCCGATTTGCTTTGGGGTCGTCCCACCATTCTTCGTTTGCCCACCCGCGGGAAAGTGGTTGTTTATAAATTGGGTGGTCCGTTTTCCCTTGTGGAGTAGGGGCGGGTTAGAGCAACCTGCGGTTCGGGTTGTTCGGTAATCTCCCTATCAATCTAGCGTACGATAGTAGCTGCATCTGTCATATTTGTCGGATTTGGTGTGTGAACGAATTTATTGCTTGGAGTGTAACGGCATAATACCTGAAATATGTTTTGATCGTTGGAAACTTTTATATTATTGCCTATGATCTTGAGAGGCGGTATCTGTGTACTGTAGAGCATCTTAACTATTGCTTGGCCAACCTTGTAGAATTTTATATATGATTGCGTTTCATGGGCTTTTATTTAAATGAACATTTCAGTATATAAAGTTGCCACCCTTTCACCGTAAGACTTTTCTTAGAAGTTAAAATCAAGCTGCACCTTCGGTGGAAAGGTTAATATTTTATTTGTTAGTGTTTTGTACCCATTTCCATCCCTCCTACGGGGGGCGCATAGTTTATGAGCTTGAGTAAATTGTTGAAACTCTTAGTTTAAAGTTAAATGGTGTGTTGCAGATTTGTACCAGTGTAGTCTTTCAGAGGCTGTTGTGAGCGGTCGTAACTACAGCCGTGTCAAAAGGAAACGGCAAGGTTCTCTGCCCGAAAGCTCATACAGTCAATACTTGTTTCTTTCTGCCTGTGAATAAATTGTAACTCTGATATTTAGAGGGTGCGTTCTGATTATAATTTTAAATCTGTTTCTTTTAAACATGCTTTTAGGCATTATTAAAGTGAATAAAATTCCTATTTCTTAAAAGGAATTTGGCTATGATTTCATCAGTTACTCCCTGGCAACTACCCCATGCTTACATAGTGTAATTAAATGTGTTAATGTTCTTGATGAATCGCTAGTAAATTAAATAAATTATTAAGAATATTCTTCGAAAATAAATCACGGTTCAGATACATGCCAAGTTTTCTTCATTTCTGAAGGATATCTGATACCGTACAGCATGGCCAGGTCGCAAGAAACAATCGTACTATAGAATTACTACTCTATACACTATGACCTATACAGCTCACACTGAAAGAAAATTTTTCATTATAGTAGAAGTACAAGTTTTCTTTGCATCAATACAAATAACAATATATATCTCTAATATATTAGATGTATCCAAATTTAGCAGAGGGGGAACGTTCCATTTTTCAGTTATAAAACATTACTCTACTTTTAATATATAGCGTCAAAAGTACTAAAGTTCGTGATGACAGAGTTCATATGGTTAAAGGCACTTCGAGTGTTCGTAGCGACAGTCAAGAGTGTCACCCCACCTACAGACGGTTGCAACACGCCACCAGCTCGCTAGCTCTTGCGTCTCGAAACTGTGCGTTAGCTTGTCTGAGTATTTGTGAAGCGTGCTAAAAGATGTGGCATCCCACACTTGAATTACATCGTCATCAACTCGCATCACATCAGCAGTGGACGGCCTTTTACAGCTTTCATTCCCTAAGTGCCAATTTTCGTCCCAAGGCGTGCGCTAGTAGCTTAGTTTTGTAGTTCATATTAAAAAGCCCTAGCACAGTGCCAGCTTGACCGTTGCGTAACTGTCCTCATTGACCGTTCATCAGTTTTTCATCTTCTACTTACAGAAATACAAACCCAGTAGTCTTTTTTTTCTTTTCTTTTCTTTTTTTGAAGTGAGCTCACACTTCATTACTCTAGTATTCACAGTCCCTGCTATAGTATCTTCTCCCATGGATACAAAGTGTTCATAGAAAAACGTATTTTATTCTGATATTTACAAAATAATGGTGTATATCTTTGGGCAGGGACCATCGTCATATACTACAAAAAAAGAAGGCATAGAATCATAGATCTTTTCTTATAAACGACTCTGTTCTGACACCATGTACTACTGCTATGTATAAGTACAACATTTTGCGCGGGTTAGGGATCACCAATTTAGTATTGGAGGGCAGCGTGGAGGGAAAAAGTCGTAGAGGGAGACCAAGAGAGGAATACACTAAACAGATTTAGAAGGATGTAGGTTGCAGTAAGTACTGGGAGATGAAGAAGCTTGCACAGGATAGAGTAGCATGGAGAGCTGCATCAAACCAGTCTCAGGACTGAAGACCACAACAACAACAACAACAAAGGACCACTTTATTTATAGGACAAAAGTGAAACTTCTGCATACTATTGCCACGTGGGACAGCTGCGCGGTCTTAGGCGTCTTCTCACGGTTTTCGCGGTCCCCCCCCCTCCCCCCCCCCCTGTCAGAGGTTCCAGTCCTCCCTCGGTCATTGCTGTGCGTGTTGACCTTAGCGTAAGTTAGATTAAGTAATGTGTAAGCCTAGGGACCTATGACATCAGCAGGTTGGTCCCATAGGAACTTACGACAAATTTCCACATTTCCATACTATTAGATCAAAATATTAATTATTGCCCAGAAAGTAATGCACGCCATGTTTTTCTTAGCTAAAAACATGCTACGAATGCGGAACGTTTAGTATGTATTATTGGAAGTTCTTGAGTGAGCACGTCGCTTTCGACAGATAACGTAGCTGCAAGGCAGTGTCAAAATGGTGTCTGCAGGTAATATACGTTACAAGCAATGTGACGTCATTGAATTTCTCACTGCGGAGAAAGAAACTGTGGGGAATATTTACAATCGCTTGTGGCAAAGTCTGTGGAACATCTGCTATTGACGGAAGCATAGGTAGTTTCTGGGCACGGAGGGTGAGGTCATCAGAAGGTGATTCGGTGAAGCTCCACCATTTGCGGCGGTCGGGAGACAATCTACGGTTGTCACCCTACAGCCCTGACCTAGCCCCCTCGGACTTCCACTTTTTTGGGCCATAAAAGGATGTCATTCGTGGAAGACATTTTGAGGACGAAGAGGAGGTGATTTACACAGTGAAGCACTGGCTCCACCACCAGGTTAAGGATTGGTACCGACAGAGCATACATGCCCTTGTTTCGCTCTGGAGGAAGGCCATAGAACGGGATGGAGATTACGTGGAAAGATATTTAGCGTAGATAAAACATTATTCTTTTGTGCGTGTAATTCTCATTATGTTCAATAAAGAATTGTTCAAGAAAAAAAAGTGCGGTACCTCACTTTCTGGGCAACCCTCGTACAGTCACTCAGGTCTCCATGAGGATGAAAGCATAATGTTAGTATTTGTATAATGCCCAATTCGTGTAAAATTTGTTTTCCACGTTTTATATGTGAAGTTTGAGGCGTTATCTGACAGTAATGCGGCAGGTATATAACTGCCAATTGTTCTTTTGATAATTGGACCAACTGGAGAAGGCTTCGTAGCATGCAATGTAATGTACTTGATGAAAATGTCGCACAGTGTTAACACATTCTTAACATCACTTTCAGCCGAAGACAAAGGCCCTGTGAGACGTATTGCGACCATTTACATTGGGATTGTTTGTATTCTAGGCTCTGTATAACAGCATTTGCTTGTACTCTTTGCTTTTTGACATATAAAGCTTCTTTCTAAAAGCTGCTGTATGTGCCTTCTCATGTTATAAAATTGCCGTGTAAGCTGATCCTACTGATATACTTGGATGCACCATACTGACATCCTCATATGCAATTGGAATACAAACGCATCACATTTAAGATGATCATTTATCGCACCGATAAAATAGATCATAATTCTGCAATTTGTAATGTTGTTTTACCTTATCTGTAGGATTAAATGTAGGTAGCATCTCAACCTTGCACCAACGTTGGTCATCATTCTGTAGATCTGCCATATTTCTGCATATATCTATATAATATTTGCCGTAATTGTTATCTGCCATGAGTAAAACGTGGTTCTCATTGGATTGCTCTACAAGCTCTGGTAGACCCTTGGCAGATATTACAGAGCATGTGCCAATAGGAACTTCTAACTCTGTGCTAAGGTATTTAACTCCACAGAATTTCTATAGATATTCATCCAAGTTTTCATCTTGGGTTCAGGAACAATGATTTTATTAATGCCCCCACTTCCAGAGCTAGATGAACACTGCCATCAAGTTTCGCCACAGGTAATAGTGGGCTACAAGAAAGTGACATGGAAAGTTCAGTTATTTTCCAATGAAGAATTTGTTTTATCTTACAATGATGACTGCCATCTTGGCCCAAGGGATTTAATTCGTGTTGTGACTATAGATCTTGTGGGGGCGATTGTTCATTTTATACTAGTGTGTTTTGATAATACCAGGCTTATATCCAAATACATACACACGCTTCAATAACAAATATCTTAATTCTTCCTGTAGCAATGTATCAACAGTAGTGGACTCAGGAACTTTACCTTTGACGGAATTTTCAATACCTTCAATCTGATTACCTGTGAGGGTATATTGTTGGTGTCGTAAATAGTCTTACCCTTACAAAATTGTTATATTTACCGTGCTCTAATTTTGTTTGTATTAAATCTATGACAACCGCCTGGCTATCGATACTTAAAAGACATATCCCTGCAGAGAAGTCAATAATTGGGTCCTTCTCTCATAGTATATCAGTGCTAGTTTTACTACCGATCCATTCATAATTAGTAAAGGGAATTTTATCACTCCACTTCCTGTTTGAACGCCCATCTGAGTTTGTATCTTAACATACGATAACGTAACATCAGACCTCCGATATACTGGATATGTGGATACTTCAGAAAGCTCTCAGACCTACTTGAATAAATTAGACAATATAACGCTCACTGTAACACTTATATCCAATAGAACCAAAGTCGATGTCTTTCTCCCTACTGCATATATTGTGTGGCTTGTACAATATTTCATTGTAGACATGATAGCTATAATGGTCTTTTTTTAAGTTCCTCTCGGATGTCTGCATCATTATTTATATTGTGATATGTCTACTGTATTATCTTCATTGCCCCATCGCCTCCCTGTTTATTCTGTGGGCAAACTTAATCTTGTATGGTTCCTTCGCCAATTCATATTATGAGTACGGTGTTGTAGTGAAATTTTTGTTAAGTGTATGTGGTTTACTATTTGGTATGAGTTTGTCGTAGTTAGAGCACCGTTCTAGATTGAAACGACAGTAATCAACTAGGATACTGTCACATTCTGTCTCCTGAACGACAGGCACATTCTGCATGCTGAGTATAACACGGTAGTGGTACTTGCTGGAATTAAGGAAAACGTGGAAGGGAGGACCCGCTAATGTAACTTTCTTTTCACACAATCTGTTTATTTAACAATATACCTTATAACCATAAAATTTTCCTTAATAAAATGAACAAATTTACAAAATTCTTTTGACCTTAAACTTTAAGCCGAATAAGCTTTTGCAAAAGAAATCTGAGGTGCTGTATTGCAAAACAGCAAACAACTTGACAAAGTTAAACTGCCAGACCTACAGCTCGCCCGTGAACGGGTGAAACAGCGGTGTTTGCTACCGCGCTGGACACAGTCTGCCTTATCAGTTGCTCTTCTGCAACACATGAAAACTATATAAGCATCAATTACGACAAGAGTGATTCAGTTACTCAAAACAGACGACGTAACTTTTAATTTGAGAGCTGTACGTGGAAAGGTTCTGGGTTAAGATGTGCACCTGTGCTTAAAGGTTAAGCAGATTAAGAAACAATGTGACAATGATAAGGCTTACAACCAATCTCTTTATTTCAGTCGGCAACCAAAATGCGACTGGATGCCAATCCGTCCCTTCTGATAATTTTATTTTGACTAAAGCCCTGGTTACAGTTGCCTGTTAATATTTTCAAAGTTAAACTGATTATCAGTTATTAAGACCGCTCTGAAGGAACGTCTTAAAACACTACTTGTGAACACTTATTACAAGAGAATTCACTCGTCGGAACCAGGAGATACAGCTAAAATACACCAATAATGACCCGGTCTGTCAAGCACAGAGACGAACAGCGTCGTACAACAGGTTGTCCAGATTATAACTAATGACTGAGAAATGCAATTACAATCAAAGAATTGAACTAGTTAACATCTGTATCTAGCCACGAAGTCCCCATTTTGTTTAACGGCAACCTGTGCCTTAGTGCAATTGTTCAGGCTGTATTTACGACCAGGAGCTGATTCATTAGAAAGTTAATGATCGGGTACAAACCAGAAAAGAAAGGCAATATAATCGCGGGACAAACTTTCAAACAACTAGTGTCTTAGTACACTACTACGGCCTATGTTTACGACCGAAGAGCCAACTGAGTAAAACTCTGAGGGTCAGGTAATAACCGGAAGATAATAAGGAGGGCACGTAGACAATGACGCAAATAACCACAAGGGTTATAGAGAACTACTACCCCTTATCAGCAAGCAGTTCCATGGATTCATGGTGCGTCGCAGCGGTTGCTGAGTGGTGCTGATGAAGGTCAGGTAGAAGAGGGCAGCCAGGCCACGAGCGGTCGTCCAACACGAATGTTGCCAACCAACGACGGGATGTCGACCTGCTGCTTGCAGTCGACGCTGAAGCCGATGATGTACTCCGGTATCTTCGCTCTGCACAGGTCTCTCCTTGCGCAGCTCGTGGCTTCGGCCACTCGGACCTAGTGACCACCTTCTTTCGCGACGCTACCGCCAGTCCCCAAACTTCATGCCTCCTTCTGGGGCCAGCGAACCCCGCAAGCAAAGACCTTCTGACGGCACAACCCACAGATACCAACTCTTCCTCATAGATATTGGCAATGGGGCCGCAGGAGAGATAGTCGATACTACACCTGAGCCAGTGGCGCCAGACGGAACAGTCTACGAACCCAATGGCGCCACGGCTCGGTCATCGGATGTGCCGCAGCAACAAAATAATAGGCGTAGTGGAGGAAGTGGCCTGTGCCACTGTCATTGTTGTGGTTCTGATTGTTCATATGTATTGCTTGTAATAGCTGTGAAACGCTACGATGGTTTGTTTTCAGACAGGCATACACATACTAAAATTTTCTGTAAATACAGTACTGCCACCATTCGATAGCACACATGACTGGATGACAGACCTGCTTTATTTGTTTCATTCCTGGACATCTTGGGCCGGCCGATGTGGCCGAGCGGTTTTAGACGCTTCAGTCTGGAACCGAGCGACCGCTATGACCGAAGGTTCGAATCCTGCCTCGGGCATGGATGTGTGTGATGTCCTTAGGTTAGTTAGGTTTAAGTAGTTATAAGTTCTAGGGGACTGATGACCTCAGATGTTAAGTCTCATAGTGCTCAGAACCATTTGAAACATCTGAACATCTTGTGCAGTGAAGCTTAAATGTTTTCACTACTCGTAATAACAACAAATGTTAATGAGTTTATTACTGTTTGTTTGGCAGCGGATTGCTCCCGTAGTACATTAGTAATATGCGAATCGATGTTTTCTGGCCACATCGTTACGTTATTATCAGGTGCAACTTTAATCTGGTTTAACTCCATGTTGAAGTTTCTCCTGAAATTCCTCCCTGTGACAATACCTCGTTAACCATATGTTGAGCGCGACGTGGCAATTCAGTATTCACTTATTATAATCCTTCACGAAACTTTCTCTTTCTGTGTCGAACTGAAATTCAATCTTAGCCTCATGCTCTGCGGTGAAAAAAAAATGGCTCTGAGCACTATGGGACTCAACTGCTGAGGTCATTAGTCCCCTAGAACTTAGAACTAGTTAAACCTAACTAACCTAAGGACATCACAAACATCCATGCCTGAGGCAGGATTCGAACCTGCGGCCGTAGCGGTCTTGCGGTTCCAGACTGCAGCGCCTTTAACCACAGGGCCACTTCGGCCGGCGCTCTGCGGTGAAGTTCTGGCCTTTAAATCTAGCTTCCAGGCAGAGTCCTTGTTCACTTACAAGCATCTTCCAATCCAGTGATTCATTAGTTGCCGGCCGCGGTGGTCTCGCGGTTCTAGGCGCGCAGTCTGGAACCGCGCGACTGCTACGGTCGCAGGTTCGAATCCTGCCTAGGGCATGGATGTGTGTGATGTCCTTAGGTTACTTAGGTTTAAGTAGTTCTAAGTTCTAGGGGACTGATGACCACAGCTGTTAAGTCCCATAGTGCTCAGAGCCATTTGAACCATTTTTTTCATTAGCTAATGTGCTCCATAGTAAATACAAATTTGTCGCATTAGTTTTCACAGCAGTTTACTATAACGTTTGACACAGTGGTTGCTATTTTTGAATAAATTTCATTACGAAACTCATCACTTTTAATGGGTATTTCATTTAGAAATTCGTGTTCTTTAGTAGAGATTTCGTTATGAAATTAATCTTGTTTAGTTGGAATGTCGTTAGATATATCATTTGGCAATTCATTATGTATGGTAGACATTTCATTAAGTAAAGTTGTCACTTGAGGCAACAACTGATCTGACATTTGCTTTAGGAAATCTGTTAAACTGGGATGCTGTGCAGTATTTTTATCTGATATAGAGCTGATGGACTAAGCACAGGTTTAATTAATTTGCTTTCAGTACTCGATTCAATTTTATGAACCAGAGCGCCCATACGACCTAAGGCTGCACCATCGGCACTGACTTTTATTTCTACTAGTGTTTTGGGCTCGATTTTAGGTAACTTCCCACTCTTCACTACAAGAATTATTTATGTCTGAAATCACATATATGAATTTACATAATTCAAATTAATACCAGTACACAACTGATTAATGTGCTGAACGAGAATGTTCTCGAATGCGACATTAGCGTCAGTGAGTTGAAACACGCAAGCGTTGCTATACGATTACGTGCACTCGTATCACGGGTCAGCCATTTCGTACAACTCAGCTACGGACTATTTTTAAAACCATCTACTATTGTAAAAGCAGAAGCTTTTAGAATGAGTACAGTGTAAATGCTGATGCACTCAGCACTCACGTAAGGAAAAAATAGGTAGCTCCTTTTTCCTCGGATTTGTCAATAATGGTACTACTAATCAGCTCTCTCATTTATACAATCTTCATTTTTGTATGTATTCTACAGTTCATTTATTCTCTTAAGATTGTCATTCACAAGTTTCATCAAAAAGAATAGAGCATTATATCGATGTGATTTTACATACCGTGTACATAAAACTTACATACGCATATGTATATAAGGCCCTGTCACGCCCGCCATTCTGCATTGAATCTACCTTTGTAGTCAGGTTCAGAGTTTTTGTTAGAGAGCAAATAGGCCTAGTGACGGCGGTAATATGAAGTATAACCTGTCAAAAAGTTTTGCTTTGCAGAAGGGACCATTGATGACGCTATGTGAAAGAAATTTAGACTGCAAAGTTAAACTTGTAAGATTATAAGTCTACAAACAATGTTACGTGATTCCAAAATCCACCTCTGTTACACGTTTCGCAAAAAGTTAGAAAAATCTCGCGTTCATTCACATCAATAACACTACAGGCACACAGTTGTTACTCACATGCCGTCCCGGGGTGGTACCAGGTTGGTGACAGGATCCGGTCACCCGTTAAAATTAACCATAGCTCATCCGCTCATATTCATTCATATTCATGTCCACCCTACAGGCGAAGAAAAATAAGTAGTATTCGAATCGTAGCTTTCTTTCAGCAACGAAAGCTCTCTTTCTGTGCTGCTCGGCTTCTACTGTAGTTCTAGTTTAATCTGTCACGCGTTAATTTGGTCCAAGATGGCAGAAATCGTTCACTTTCTCACACCGAAATGTCGCAAATCCGGATTCGCCAACTACTCTGTACTTTCGTCTTTATTTCGTTCACTTTCCACCCTTGTTTTGTGCTCAGCAGTCTGTTCATTTCCATCAACATCTACTGTAAATCATCTTCACTTTTAATGTGTATAGGTGTGTCATTAGATAATTTTATCATTGAAAACCTGAATTGTAGTTGCATCCCTAAATCTTTCTTTCATTTCTGCCAGCGCTGCATCTATGTACCGTACTGAATGTACAGGCTTACAGAAATACCGCATCCCTGCTTCGAATTCTTTTCAGTACAGACACTTCTCTCTTAGTCTTCCATGTCTATTGTTCTCTCATGATTCTTATTTATTATCCCTCTTTCAGTACAGCTTATGCCTAATTTGTCCGAGGGTTTCAGACACGCTGCACCACTTTACATTTATGAAAGCTTTTTTTATGTGGACAAGTCTCATGAAAGTGTTAAAATGACCCTTCTTGAATCCAAACCGGTTGTCACAGTTTATATCCTTAAATTTCTTTCTCATTCTTCCGAGAACTACTCTCAACAGCAACTTGGCTGAATGAGCTTGTCAAGATAATGGTGCGATAGTTATCACAGGTATCTCAGATTACTGTCTTTAGGACTCTGTTAATGGAATTCATCCTAAAGTCCCATTTCACCAAACTCGTATATTCTTCATATTAATTTGGATTGCCTTTGGGTACCATTTCTCCAGATGGTTTCAGAAATTCTACAGAGCTCTTCTCTCCGTTTCTTACTTTGATCTAAAGTCTTCAGTGGCCCTCTGATTCTTAACCCTAGATCCACTGTTTCTTGCAACTCATTCATTCGCATACCATGAGGTTACGAGGTAGCTTCTGTATTTAGTACTGTTACCTAATGCAATCTTTACACCTGCCTGCTCCGTGCTTAGTAGTGAAATTCTTTTCCCACTCTTGATTTTGAAGTACTGATTTTAATTCTAAGTGGATAACTCTGATAAAAACGTATGACTTCAACAGAAACATGTTGTTGTTGTTGTTGTTGTTGCCTTCAGTCCTGAGACTGGTTTGATGCAGCTCTCCATGCTACTCTATCCTGTGCAAGCTTCTTCGTCTCCCAGTACCTACTGCAGCCTACATCCTTCTGAATCTGCTTAGTGTATTCATCTCTTGGTCTTCCTCTACGATTTTTACCCTCCACGCTGCCCTCCAATACTAAACTGGTGATCCCTCGATGTCTCAGAACATGTCCTACCAACCGATCCCTTCTTCTAGTCAAGTTGGGCCACAAGCTCCTCTTCTCCCCAATTCTATTCAATACCTCCTCATTAGTTATGCGATCTACCCATATAATCTTCAGCATTCTTCTGTAGCACCACATTTCGAAAGCTTCTATTCTCTTCTTGTCTAAACTATTTATCGTCCACGTTTCACTTCCATACAATGCTACACTCCTTACAAATACTTTCAGAAACGGATTCCTGACATTTAAATCTATACTCGATGTTCATAAATTTTTCTTCAGAAACGCTTTCCTTGCCATTGCCAGTCTACATTTTATATCCTCTCTACTTCGAACATTATCAGTTATTTTGCTACCCAAATAGCAAAACTCCTTTACTACTTTAAGTGTCTCATTTCCTAATCTAATTCCCTCGCCATCACCCGGCTTAATTCGACTACATTCCATTATCCTCGTTTTGCTTTTGATGATGTTCATCTTATACCCTCCTTTCAAGACACTGTCCATTCCGTTCAACTGCTCTTGCATGTCCTTTGCTGTCTCTGACAGAATTACAATGTCATCGGCGAACCTCAAAGTTTTTATTTCTTCTCCATGGATTTTAATACCTACTCCGAACGTTTCTTTTGTTTCCTTTATTTCTTGCTCAATATACAGATTGAATAACATCGGGGATAGGTTACAACCCTGTCTCACTCCCTTCACAACCACTGCTTCCCTTTCATACCCCTCAACTCTTATAACTGCCGTCTGGTTTCCATACAAATTGTAAATAGCCTTTCGCATCCTGTATTTTACCCCTGCCACCTTCAGAATTTGAAAAAGATTATTCCAATCAACATTGTCAACAGAAACATAACGTGAAGCATTTCATATTTTCTCCGTTGCTGTCGGTGTCACCTTTCCAGAACGTGGTTAATGTTTTGTATTATACCGCCAGTGTCCCCAGTTATGTATTGGCGTTGAGCTGCTGACAATGTGACGACGGCCTGTCACCTTCAATAAGGCAGTCGATGCCGCTCCTCCCGAATTCCTCAAGAAGGTGAAATTGCTTGTGAATTTCTTTGACGCCCATAGCAGGTCTTACGAACGATTCGCGGGTGACAATTCTGAGACTGCGCCTCTGTCGATAGACGTGAGCGACGAGCAGCGACGAAAGCGTGACGGAGTGCTAAGATACGTGCAGAGACTCAATATGTGACTTTATATGATGCAAGTGGCACGGTGACTCAACGAAAATAAAAAGAAATAAAACAGGTGAACACATCTTACTTAGAATAATAGAAATACGAATTTTGCCGGTTGCTGTATGTTTTTATCAATTCTAAACTCATTTAAACACTCTTTTCCTGAGAGATCTGGACAACCGAGTATTTCACAATCATCACATCACAACTATCACCACTTCCACCACTTTATCATAAATATTAGCATTATTTCCTATGAAAATCATTACTACATCTTTTGATTTTCAGGCGGAGGAATTTCATTTTCGGTTGACAGTAGGAATACAGTAACTGAAAGTGAAGAATGACATGACGTTGAAACATAATAATACAATGGTCTCTGATGAGGTTCAGTAAAGCGAATACTACAAACAGTATATTGTGGTCAGATTATAACGATGTAACGAACGCAGTACCATCAAGTAATTAGGAAACAGATACGCTGAAAGTGCGATTTTGTTTCATGCATCGTACAGCTATAATTAGCATTATAAGCATGAGTGTACTGCTTATATGGGCCGAATTTGTGTAGTTATCCGAATTTCACAAGGTTGCACAGTTAATCTATATAACATTAGATGATACTTACGTGGACTTCAATCGTAGCGTTCGTAAATATCCGAGATATTAGGGGATGAAGTGATGCGCTGATAGACATTTCTTGATACGCACACTATTGAGTCTTTACAAATTAATCATTGCCTGGCGTTTATCTGTCATCGTTGGGGATAGGATCTGTGTGAAGTTATCAGTGTCATTAGACGGAACACCGACAAACGTACCATTCTCCTTTGGATCTTCTCGCTCTCCCTTCCGAGTAAGGCAGCGCCCTGAATACGCGTTCGGGAGGACAGCAGTTCAAATGCCCGTCTGCGCATCCAGAGTCATGTTTCCTGCGACTGTCCCTAAGTTTCCAATACTTCCCCTTGTTTGTGTTTTTTAATAATGATCTCGCTGTCGACATGACATTAAACCCGTATTTTTCTGCCTACTGTTCTTTCTACACTGAAGAGCACAGGAACTGGTAAATCTGTCCAATGCTGTGTAGGTCCCCCGCGAGCACGCAGAAGTGCCGCAACCGACGTGGCATCGACTTGAGCAGCGTCTGAAGTAGTGCTGGAGGGAACTGACACCATGAATCCTACAGGGCTGTCCGTAAACCACTAGGAGTGCGAAGGAGTGGAGACCTCTTCTGAAAAGCACGTTGCAAGGCATTCCAAATATGCTCAATAATGTTCATGTCTGGGGAGTTTGGGGGCCAGCAGAGGTTTTTAAACTCAGAGGAGTGTTCCTGGAGACACTCTGTAGCAATTATGGATGTGTTGGGTGTCGTACTGTCCTGCTGGAACTGCCCATGTCCGTCGGAATGCACAGTGGACATGAATGGGTGCAGGTGATCAGACAGGATGCTTGCGTACGTGTCACCTGTCAGAGTTGTATCTAGACCTATAAGGGATCCTATATCACTCGAACTGCAGACACCCCACATCATTACAGGGTCTCCACCGGCTTGAATAGTCCACTGCTGTCATGCAGGGTCCATGGATTCAACAGGTTGTCTCCATACCCGTACACGTCCATCCGCTCGACACAATTTGAAACGTCCGGCCAGGCAACATGTTTCTAGTCATTAACGGTCCAATGTCAGTGTTGACGGGCCCAACGAGGCGTAAGGCTTTGTGTTGTACAGTCATCAAGGTTACACCAGTGGGACATCGATGATACCTCTTTGAACGGTTTGCACGCTGACACTTGTTGACGGCCCAGCATTGAAATCTGCATCAATTTGAGGAATGGTTGCACTTCTGTCACAATGAACGATTATCTTTAGTCGTCGTTGGTTCCGTTCTTTCAGGATACTTTTCCGGCCGCAGCGATGTCGTAGACTTGACTTTTACCGGATTCCTGATATTCACGGTACTCCCGTGAAATGGTCGAACGGAAAAATCCCCACATAATCGCTGCCTCGAAGATGATGTGTCCTATGTCTATAACACCATGTTCTAACTCACTTAAATCTTGATAACCCGCCATTCTAGCAGCAGTAACCGATCTAACAACTCCGCCATACACTTATTGTCTGTTACAGGCGTCGACGACCGCAGCGCCTTATTCTGCCTGTTTATATCTCTCTGTATTACCACATCAAAAAAAGTTTTGCTTCAACCCGGTTCCCAAAACTCCTGAAGATAGACTTCGACTGTGGGTACTGTATCACAGACACAGTACCTTTGACTCTTCAGAGATGTCACTAAACCTACCCAAAGACGTAAACAACCATGCATGAGCAGCGTCTATTAGACGGAGAGGATACGACAGCCGATCAGTTCCAGTCATTCCACCAGGAAGGAGGTACACGGCTAGTGTTGTCTGTAATTCAACCATGCCTAGACGATCAATACCGCGGTTCGATTGCGTCCGCATTGTTACTACGTGCCAGGAATGGCTCTCAACATGGAAAGTGTCCAGGAGTGTCGGAGTGAACGGAAGCAATGTTGTTCAGATATGGAGGAGATACAGAGAGACAGGTACTGTCGATCACATGCCTCACTCAGGCCGTCCAAGGGCTACTACTGCAGTGGATGGACGCTACCTACGAATTACGGCTCTGAGAAATCCTGACAACAACGCTCACCATGTTGAAGAATGCCTTTCGTTCAGTCATAGGACGTGTGTTACGACTTAATCTGTGCGCAGTAGGCTGCATGATGTGCAACTTCACTCCCGACGGCCATGGCGAGGTCCATCTTTGCAACAATGACACCTTGCAGCATGGTGCAGATGAACCCAAAAACATGTCGAATGGACCCGTTCCGGATTGGCATCACAGATGAGTGTCGCATATGCCTTCAACCAGACAATTGTCGGAGACGTGTTTGGAGGCAAACCGGTCAGGCTGAACGCCCTAGTGGCATATTTATATATTGTTTTAAAATTTTGACTATACCTGTTATGTATTCAGATGGAAAATGTTTTAATTCTGCTTTTAATGTTTTGACTAGAGCGGTGTCGCTATAATTTTCTTTTAACCACACCTACTTTTATACAATTTAATTTGTAAAAATTAAGACTGTGAACTCAACCCAGCCATGAAAATATCAGCCCACTAAAGCACGGAGGAGAACAAGTAAACAGTACAACCTAACAAATGAAGCATTCCACAACGACCCGATGAAAGAGTATAACAAACACAAACACGTCGCAATAAGGAAAATGGATAACATGTGCCATTTTGCATCGTGAAAAATGTCAGTAGAAAAACACCACGATTGTGTTACATGAACGCAAAAATTCGAGTAACACCAAAGGAGGCACCTTCGCAGAAATTTTTACGTTACATGAGCGGGGAAACTCCAGAATGGAAACACTTTCTTCAAAATATTAAAGCGTACAACGCCTGCTCTTTCGGTGTCACTTCGACCAACACTAACATCGATTATGTTCTTTCCATCCAAGGGGAAATCTATCACAACACTGGATCAGTACTACCACTACCCAACGAAGACAATAAATTTCTGCAAGTATATTTCCTGGGAAATGAAGAAACAGAAATTAATCGACGATGCACAAATTTGAGTGGGTTGAGACTAGAAGTATTCAGAGATGTGCAGAGAATCTTACACAGATACAGTCAACTGATTTACGTATTCAGACCGTGCTAGACCGGATGGTTTTTGATGAGTGTGTGTTTATAATACGAGCCGAGAAAAGACCACCTGGTGAATACGAATGTCGATGTAATGCACCTCACACAGACAAAGCCGCCATCGTGATTGTGGTCAATTAAAACACAAGCCGTGACATAATTGTACAACGAAGAAGAGAAAGACTATAACGCAGAGACACGCCGTTCATATGATGCCCTCCAATATCGGTTAATATTTTTGCACGGAGAGGACGGACATAATTTTAATGTGAAACAAATCCAACGTGAAATATTAGAAACAAACAAAAAAGTCAATTCCTAGGAATTCTGTGTTTACCTCTTAATGATCAGAGACAATGAAACATTCAGTCACATTCTCAGTTCTAGCTGTTTATGCCAACAATTACTGCTAGGTGTGTTGTTGTTACAGTCTACAGTCCGAATACAGATCTAATGCAGCTCTCCATGTTACTCCATCATGTGCAAGCCTCTTCTTCTCCTTGTAACTACTGCAACCTACATTCTCCTGAATCCCCCCTGCGGGTCCGGGGGTTACAATAGGCCCGAGGTATTCCTGCCTGTCGTAAGAGGCGACTAAAAGGAGTCCCTCCCCCTCAAGGGTGTAGTTAGCGCCTGCGTCCGGAGTCGAACGGTTCCACGACCTATATTTGCGGTCATTTTGGTTTTTCCCTTCTTCTCGTTTCTTCCTTCCTTTGGTTGGTTCCTTTCTTTGTTCTTCTCCATCTCACTGTCTTCCTTACTCTTTCCCTTGCCTTCTTCTCCTTGCCTTCTTCTCCTCGCCTTCTTCTCCTTGCCTTCTTCTCCTTGCCTTCTCTGGTCTCCGCCTCGGCATTTGAGACAGTCTGTCCTCTCTCTCTTCTTTTTCCTCTTCTTCCTTCCTCCCTGTGGGCGCCTGAAGACCGACCCACGCGTTCGCACGCGTAGCCGGTGACGAGGCAACGCGTAATTCCCCGCCCTGGGTAGACAAGTAAGGCACGCACGTACTCCCTGGTAAGGGCCAGGCCCAGGGAGGGGTGATTGCCTGAGCTGATACCTTCTGAACATGCCGATTGGTCCCTCCGTATGTTTCTCGGGAGGTGTGACCTGAGGTGTAAACATTCACCTAAGGCGGGAGTGCCCTCTGCGAGGGTCCTCACAAGGAAGGAGCGCGCCATCGGAGATGCTGGCAATCATGGGGGATTCCTCCGCAATGGATTTGTCTTCTTCTTCTCTCTCGACTTCTGCCCACAAACGGAAACTTGACCAGCCACCAGTGACAAAAGTACTACCGCCTACCCCACAGTTCCTCGTAGTTTCTCGATCTGAGGACGGAAAGGATTTTTCCTCTGTCAACCCTTTCGTTATCCAGAAGGGCGTGGATGCCATAGCCGGATCTGTCAAGTCTTGTACCAGGTTGCGTAATGGTACCTTGTTGCTAGAAACTGAGAGCGCCTTTCAGGCACAAAAACTGCTTCGGGCCACACTCCTGTACACGTTCCCTGTCCGGGTGGAGACTCACCGCACTTTGAATTCGTCTCGTGGTGTGGTATATACTAGATCAGTCGACGGATTGATTGACGAGGAGAGTCAGTCTTTCCTCGCTGAGCAGGGCGTGACGGCTGTCCATAGGGTCATGAGAAAGGTCAACAATGACCTTGTACCGACCCAGGCACTTTTCTTGACCTTTGATAGTGTTCAGCTGCCGTCGCGCATCAAAGCGGGCTACGAGGTTATTTCTGTTCGCCCCTATGTCCCGACACCTACGCGCTGCTACCAGCGTCAGCGTTTTAATCACACTCGCCAGTCTTGTTCCAATGCGGCTAAATGTGTCACTTGTGGCAGGGATGCCCATGAGGGTGACTGTCCACCTCCGTCTCCTCGTTGTGTGAACTGTCAGGGTGACCATGCAGCGTCCTCCCGCGACTGTCCCATCTACAAGGAAGAACGCTGTATCCAAGAAATTCGGGTCAAAGAGAAAGTGCCCACCTCGGCTGCTCGCAAGCTATTTGCTAGTAGGAAGCCCACGCCTCTCCCAGCGGGGAAATACAGTACTGACCTCGCCTCTCCTCGGACTACCAGGGAGGTGGCGACACAGACATGCGACCTGACCTTCAGCACCACGGTCGTCCGTTCGGCCAGTGCTAAGATCGCGCGGTCGACGTCTCCTCTTCCTCCTGTCACCCCTCAGACACAAGCACCTTCATCAGCTTCTTCCAAGACGAAGACCCAGAAGTCAGATGTACGGGCCTTCAAGAAGGAACCGTCCCGTGCAGACTTCCTACGTACCTCGAACTCCCAGCCATCGACCTGTACTGCCACTAAATGACCTTCCAAGAAGGCTCATAGGAAGCACAGTTCTCCTTCTCCGCCACGGCGCATTTCTTCTCCTGCGCCACCCAGCGGTTGCCGCCCCAGGCCGTCATCCGTCATCCGTTTCGCCTGGCCGCACCGCTAGTAGCCGAACATCTGGCCGTTCACCTGCAGAGGAAGCTCCCCCTCCCAGCCATCTTAACAAGATGGCAGTTGAACCTATTGAGCCAATGGACGATGACTGTCCGCCTACTGATAGCGGCGGCAGTGCTCGCTCGAAGCCAGGCCCTCAGCGGCCTTCGAGGTGACCCCTTCTTTCATCTTCCTTTTCTCCTCACGTTAGGACTTATTCACTGGAATATTCGCAGCATTCGCTCCAACCGAGAGGAAGTTGCTGCTCCGCTTGCACCGTCCGCTCATCGTAGCCCTCCAGGAAATGAAGCTACGCCCATGCGATCAAATTGCCTTGGCACACTACACCTTTGTGCGTTTTGACCTACCCCCTGTGGTAGGTATTCCGGCTCATGGAGGGGTTGTGTTGCTGGTCCGGGATGATATTTACTACGATCCCATCACATTGCACACCGGCCTGCAGGCAGTTGCCGTCCGAATTACTCTCCCCACTTTTACATCTTCCATTTGTACCGTTTACACTCCATCGTCGTCTGCCGTTACCAGGGCAGACATGATGCAGATTATTGCTCAGCTACCTGCACCATTTTTGTTAACTGGAGACTTCAATGCCCACCATCCCCTTTGGGGCTCTCCATCATCCTGCCCGAGGGGCTCCCTGTTAGCAGACCTTTTCAACCAGCTCAATCTTGTCTGCCTCAACACTGGCGCCCCTACTTTTCTTTCGGACACATCTCACACCTATTCCCATTTAGACCTCTCTATATGTACTAACCAACTTGCACGCCGGTTTGAGTGGCATGCACTTTCTGATACATATTCGAACGACCACTTCCCGTGTGTTATCCATCTCCTGCATCATACCCTCTCTCCGTGCTCAACTAGTTGGAACATCTCCAAAGCAGACTGGGGGCTCTTCTCTTCCAGGGCGACCTTTCAGGATCAAACCTTCACAAGCTGCGATAGTCAGGTCGCAAACCTTATGGAAGTCATTATCACTGGTGCTGAATATTCCATCCCTACTTCTTCTCCACGTCGCGTACCGGTCCCCTGGTGGACCGCAGCATGTAGAGACGCTTCACGTGCTCGTCGACGTGCTTTACGCACCTTTAAACGCCACCCTACAGTGGCGAACTGTATCAATTATAAACGATTACGTGCGCAGTGTCGTCGTATTATTAAAGAAAGCAAGAAAGCCAGCTGGGCTGCTTTCACAAGCACCTTCAACAGTTTTACTCCTTCTTCTGTTGTCTGGGGTAGCCTGCGCCGGCTATCTGGCACTAAGGTTCACTCACCAGTTTCTGCCTGGCGGTCGCGAATGACGTCCTTGTGGCCCCTGAGGATGTCTCCAATGCCTTCGGCCGCTTTTTCGCAGAGGTTTCGAGCTCCGCTCATTACCACCCTGCCTTCCTACCCCGACAACAGGCAGAGGAGGCTAGGCCACCTAACTTTCGCTCCTCGAATCGTGAAAGTTATAATGCCCCATTCACCATGTGGGAACTCGAAAATGCACTTGCCCGGTCACGGTCCTCCGCTCCAGGGCCTGATTCTATTCATATTCAGATGCTGATGAACCTTTCTCCTGCGGATAAAGGTTTCCTTCTTCGTACTTATAACCGCATCTGGATTGAGGAACATGTTCCCGCATGCTGGAGGGAGTCTATTGTTGTACCGATTCCTAAGCCGGGGAAGGGCAAGCACTTGCCTTCCAGTTATCGACCCATCTCGCTTACCAGCTGTGTCTGTAAGGTGATGGAGCGAATGGTTAACTCTCGTTTGGTTTGGCTGCTCGAATCTCGACGCCTAATTACCAATGTACAATGTGGATTTCGTAGGCGCCGCTCTGCTGTTGACCATCTGGTTACCTTGTCGACCTTCATTATGAGTAACTTCTTGCGGAAGCGCCCGACCGCAGCTGTGTTCTTTGATTTTGAGAAGGCTTACGACACCTGTTGGAGGGCGGGCACTCTCCGCACCATGCATACATGGGGCCTTCGCGATCGCCTCCCTCCTTTTATTCGTTCCTTTTTAATGGATCGACAGTTCAGGGTACGTGTGGGTTCTGACCTGTCAGACACCTTTCGCCAGGAGAATGGGGTGCCACAGGGCTCAGTTTTGAGCGTCGCTCTCTTCGCCATAGCAATCAATCCAATAATGGATTGCCTCCCAGCTGATGTATCAGGCTCCCTTTTCGTGAACGATTTTACCATCTATTGCAGCGCGCAGCGTACATGTTTCCTGGAGCGCTGTCTTCAGCGTTCTCTTGACCGTCTTTACTCCTGGAGTGTCGCCAGTGGCTTCCGTTTTTCTGCCGAGAAGACGGTCTGTATTAACTTCTGGCGCTACAAAGAGTTTCTCCCTCCGTCCTTACGACTCGGTCCCGTTGCTCTCCCATTCGTGGAGACTACAAAATTTTTGGGTCTTACATTTGACAGGAAACTTAGCTGGTCTCCACGTGTGTCATATTTGGCTGCCCGTTGTACCCGTTCTCTAAATGTCCTCCGTGTTCTCAGTGGTATGTCGTGGGGAGCGGATCGAACCGCCCTACTTCGCCTAAATCGGTCGATCGTCCGCTCCAAGCTGGATTATGGGAGCTTCGTATACTCCGCTGCACGGCCGTCCATCTTACGCCGCCTCAACTCCATACAACATCGGGGTTTACGTCTTGCGTTCGGAGCGTTTTATACTAGTCCCGTCGAGAGTCTTCATGCTGAAGCCGGTGAATTGCCACTCACCTACCGGCGCGATATACTGTTTTGTCGGTATGCCTGTCGGCTACTGTCAATGCCCGACCACCCGTCTTATCGTTCCTTTTTTGACGACTCTGTCGACCGTCAATACGGGTTGTATGTCTCTGCTCTGCTACCACCTGGAGTTCGCTTTCGTCGCCTCCTTCAACATCTTGATTTTTCACTCCCTGCAACCTTTAGAGTGGGCGAGAGCCACACGCCACCTTGGCTCCAGGCTCAGATTCGCGTTCACCTTGACCTCAGTTCGCTCCCAAAGGAGGTTACCCCAGCTTCGGTATACCGCTCTCATTTTGTCAAACTTCGTTCGAAGTTCATTAATATGACCTTCATTTATGCAGATGGCTCTAAGACCAATGACGGGGTCGGGTGTTCTTTTACTGTCGGGGCACAAAGTTTCAAATACCGGCTCCATGGCCATTGTTCGGTCTTCACAGCTGAGCTCTTTGCCCTCTACCAGGCTGTTCTTTACATCTGCCGCCACCGAGATTCTGTTGATGTCATCTGCTCCGATTCCCTGAGCGCCATCCAGAGCCTCAGTGATCCGTATCCGGTTCACCCTTTCGTGCACCGGATCCACCGCTCTCTTGAGCAGCTGGTGGACGACGGTTCTCCGTTTAGCTTTATGTGGGTTCCTGGCCATGTCGGTGTCCCTGGGAACGAAGCTGCAGATGCCGCGGCCAAGGCTGCGGTCCTTCAGCCTCGGACAGCTTCTTGTTGTGTCCCTTCATCAGATTGTAGCAGGGTCATTTGTCGGCGCATTTTATCGCTGTGGCATGCCGATTGGGCTGCACTTACGGACAACAAGCTTCGGGTCTTCAAACCTCTTCCCGCGGCTTGGACGTCCTCCTCACGCCCTTCTCGGCGGGAGGAGGTCGTTTTGGCCGGGTTACGAATTGCACACTGCCGGTTCAGCCATCGCCATCTGCTGACGGCTCCGCCGGCGCCGTTCTGCCCATGTGGGCAATTGCTGACGGTCCGCCACATTTTAACGTCCTGTCCGGATTTTAATACACTGCGTCTTGATCTTGGCTTGCCATGAACTCTAGATGCCATTTTAGCGGATGATCCAGGAGCAGCTGCTCGCGTTCTTCGTTTTATCAACTTGACAAACCTGTCTAAGGACATTTGATTATGCTGTTTTTTTAATCCTATGCCTGTCAATCTGTCTTTTATCGTGTTCTCCCTTTTAGTTGCTGTTTTAAACTTGTGCCTCGCGGTGCATTCCTAACGTAGTCTGGGCGCTAATGACCATTGAAGTTGTGCGCCCTAAAACCACAAAAAAAAAAAAAAAAAAAAAAAATATTCTCCTGAATCTGCTCACTGTATTCGTCTCTCGGTCTTCCACACTATGGTGTTTTAGCCTCCCACCCCCACCCCCCACCCCCTACCTACTCTTCCCTGTAGTACTAAACTGGTGATTCCTTGATGTCTCAGAATGTGTCCTGCCAATCGATCCCTTCTTCTAGTCAGGTTGTGACAGAAATTTCTTTTCTCCCTAATTCTGCTCAGTACCTTCTCATTAGTTACGTGATCTACCTATTTAATCTTCAATGTTCCTCTGTAGATTCTATTTTCTTGTTGTCTGAAGTGTTTATCGTCAATGTTGTACTTCCACACATGCCTAAATTTTATACAAATACTTTCAGAAAAGACTTCCTGACAAATCTATATTCGATGTTAGCAAATTTCTCTTCTTCAGAAACGCTTTTCTTGCCATTGACAGTCTACATTTTATATCCTCTCTATTTCGACCATCATTTGTTATTTTCCTGCCCAAATAGCGAAATTCATTTAATTCGACTACTTTCCATTATCCTCGTTTTGATTTTGTTGCTGTTCATCTTATACTCTAGTTTCAAGACACTGTTCGTTCCGTTTAGCTGCTCTTCCAAGTCTTTTGCAGTCTCTGACAGGATTACGATGTCATCGGAAAACCTCATAATGTTTATTTCTCCTCCCTGGACCTTAATTAGTACTCCAACTTTTCTTTTGTTTCCTGTACTGCTTTCTCAATACATAGATTAAATAGCATCGGGGATAGGGTACAATCCTGTCTCATCCCATTCTCAACCACTTTCCCTTACATGTCCCTCGACACGGTGTAACTGCCATCTGGTTTCTGTACAAATTGTGGATAGGCTTTCGCTCCCTGTATTTCATCCTTGGCACCTGGTAGATATGTTCGCAAAAATAGCGGAACGGCTGCTTTAGATATGACTGAATCAAAAGAAATTACTCACGGAGGAATACATCTACCTTCAAGACGTAATTGTAAATGACGGAAACATTGACGACATAGAAACAATAGTAACCTTACCCTCATCATACATAGGAAGTCCGAGACACATGCACGTATACACTTAATATGCCATGGCCTACATAAGAAAATATGGACGACCTGACCTCTTCAAAACCTTCACATGCAACTCGTCGTGGCTAGAAGTTAAAGAACAATTAAGATACTCACAAGCCCCCATAATAGCCGAGTTTTCCGACAAAAACAATTGCGATTTATGGAAATCGTGACAAAGTACCAGATCTTTGTAACCGTTTCTCAATCCACGAGAAGATCCGTAACTGTACGACATAGTAGTGAAAAACATGATTCACGGACTAAGCTGGCCATTAAACTCCAATCGCAATGTGTAAGTGATGGAAAATGTAAAAAAAAAAAAAAAAAGAACCGAAACTTGGACGACACACAAACCGGAATTGATGGCTATACCAAGTAGAGAAAACGATCACCCAAAAACAGTGGTTTCACAGCAAAAATATGAATTCGAGGCAGCATCGAACTGGAAATAGTTAATCAGTGGGTAATACCACAAACACACTACTTTCCAAAATGTTCCGAGCAAATATAAACGCACAGTAGGCCTACTGCAATTCAGTGAAATCTATAAAATGTGCCTGTACGTATGTGAACAAAGGCGGTTACATGGCATTACGACAAACAGCCAAAGAAACGAACAAGACAACACAAACGACGAGATCATCATGTACCAAATGGCAAGATACATGGCAATGATGCGGATTATACTAAAAAAAGGAACAGATGGAATGAATTCATATGAGTTTTGCTGTGGCTATAGGCGTCGTAATAATGATGTAATTACGGTTAAATGTACAATCCCAAATATAACAGGAAACTTGGACAACTGGGAGTAGTATAGGTGCTTTTCCACCACAGTTATGTGGAGTGGCTCTCATTAGCTAACAGTAGCACCAGAAGAACAGCCAAATAATGCGTTTACGGTTCCTTGGGGACACTGCTAGTATCAACATATGTGATCTGAACTGAACAAAGCACCAGACGTATTTCAGCATTTGTTGAATGATGTTGTGAGAGGATTACAACCAAGCCAATATGTGGTTTGAACAATAAAATAAAGGAAGGAGTTACAGTCATTTGTAGGGTTAGCAAATTATTATAGAAAATTAATCCTAAATTTGGTAGAAATAGCACGATATTTATTGGAAAAAGTTTGAAGTTACACTGGACATAACAATATGGAGCTGGGTTTAAAAACTGGAAGAGTTGTTTTAGCGAGCCCAGTGCTGGTCCTCGGGAACATGAAAAGGAGTTCATACTATCTTCTTACACGTGGAATCATGTGCTGGTCTGTGTGTTAAATCAAGAAGTAGAGGGGAGGGAAGCTTTGGTCGTCTATGCATCACATCTATGAAAGAAAGCAGATAGGAAAGTTCTACCACAGAAAAAGAAATACTATGTCTTATACATGGCATGGCATACAATACTTCCGGTGTTATCTATATGGAGAGAGGTTTAAAGAAGTATTGAATCATGCAGCAATGAAATGGTTATTGTTGTTACAGCAACGATCTAGTAGATTAAGATGGTTGGTGTTGAAGTCAAGCGAATTAAAATTCCAAGTAATCCACAAAAATGGAAGAAATCACAGAAGGGATGGCCTTATTAGGAAGGCCGATATATTATTGACAGTGGGTAGTAACATTCTGGAGTGACAAGTGGCTGCTGATGAGATTTGTAAATTATTTGCAACTCAGTGAAAACAGCGTATTATGCAAGACAACAATGCCCTGGTCAGTGTGTTGTAGTGCCAGTCATGTTATACGAGGAAGTACTGGAATAGGGACGTGTCATGTCTTATCTGGCGATGGGGATCCAAGAACCATGGAATGGCATGTGGCTGAGCATGTACTGAAAATATGATGTGGTAAAATACGTGAAAAACAGTGTATCGTATGCACAAGAGGCTGAATTGAGCCATGAGCATATTGCACTGCAAAGGGATCGAGAGGGTAGTAAGCCATTTGAAATGATTTGTATGGACATTTTAGGACGTTCTGGGCAAAGGTCAGTAGGGAACCGCCATATTCTAATTGTAATAAATTAGTTTGTGTGCTGTGTGGCAATGGTAGCTAACAAACACCAGCAGGCCAATATGTTGTCATAGGGAATGATGAGTGGTTGCTGCTCGGTAACGTTAATTACGGATCAGGGCACATCTTCTATGTCAGAATGAATGAAACAGCTGGGTTGCCTATTGTGTATCCCTAAAGGATAAGTGCATTGTATCCATAGGCGAACGAAAATGCAGAAAGGCTGCATCAGACAATAGGAAGAAGGCTAAGCTAGTTTATGAAAGGTATCACAGTGAGTGGGATACTCTGTTGCCATATGTTTTGGCCTCTTATAATTCTAACTACTTGCCTATCACCATAAATATACATATATACCTGTACGTCTACACATCAAAACACATACAACCGGAAGATGCCGTCGATATCAAAGATAATCAAATGTGAATTGTGGAAGAATTGTGAACCAGTGCAAATCTCGCAAGGACATTTCGACAGATATGGAAACAGGTGCAACAGCCAAACGAAAACCTTAAACGTGATAAATAAGCGGGCCGCACCATGCAAAGCTACCTGAGCGTTGTGTGGGGTAGTGGGCTATGTTAAACAGCTCTTTTATGCCATAAAGGGAAAAAGCAAGGCAATGATTATCCAATATCAGGTTCCATATCAAGTAATCATAATAAACTCACTGGTGAATATTAAACAGTAGCTTCTGACTCGTGAAACAATTGTATACTTCAGATTAATCTGCCATTTTGGATGCTCATTATTCGTTATCACTGTTACAGGCTTCATCTACATCTACATCTACATCTACATTGATACTCCGCAAGCCACCCAACGGTGTGTGGCGGAGGGCACTTTACGTGCCACTGTCATTACCTCCCTTTCCTGTTCCAGTCGCGTATGGTTCGCGGGAAGAACGACCGTCTGAAAGCCTCCGTGCGCGCTCTAATCTCTCTAATTTTACATTCGTGATCTCCTCGGGAAGTATAAGTAGGGGGAAGCAATATATTCGATACCTCATCCAGAAACGCACCCTCTCGAAACCTGGCGAGCAAGCTACACCGCGATGCAGAGCGCCTCTCTTGCAGAGTCTGCCACTTGAGTTTATTAAACATCTCCGTAACGCTATCACGGTTACCAAATAACCCAGTGACGAAACGCGCCGCTCTTCTTTGGATCTTCTCTATCTCCTCCGTCAACCCGACCTGGTACGGATCCCACACTTCAGTCCAAAAACAGATGGAGGATATTGTAAGAGGACGGTAGGACAGGCGGCACTCGCACAGATCATGCAGACATTACTGAGAGTTTGGGTAACGTAAAACGGATAGTGTTGTATCAGTTTTGGGTTTCATCACATGCATTCCTTAATGAATGGTTTCTGTTTCCTCTATATGTATATTTACTTTCCGTGAGAGAGTACCAAGTCTTGGAGGATGGGGATATGTGAAGTACATGAGGAGTGAATAATGAAGGAGTATTGGTGTACTTCTGCTTGTAACATCAATTTGCAGGTTATGAGGTGTTGTTGAGTTTAATTTTAATGGTTGGTTGGTTTTGGGGAAGGAGACCAGACAGCGTGGTCATCGGTCTCATCGGATTAGGGAAGGATGGGGAAGGAAGTCGGCCGTGCCCTTTCAGAGGAACCATCCCGGCATTTGCCTGGAGTGATTTAGGGAAATCACTTAATTTTAATGTTCTGGAAATAGGTAATTGGAGATACCATGTAGAATGTTGGGTCAATTCTAGTGTCAGATTCGACTCGTCGGCTTTGACCAATGACGTCATAACTAAGGCAGAGACGTTACATAGAGGCAGTCTTTCAAATCAACTGATCATATTCGCAAACAAAGGAATGTAGTATACGATAAAATGTTAAACACAGTTCACGTGACTAATTACTTAGCCGCAAATTATACCGACAAGAATTAAAGGTAACGAAAATAAATAAGAACAGAAAAAGAGAAGTATACATGTCTGAAATAAATTGTTATCGTAAGAAAAGTACAGAGTACCTTTAAATCCAATATAGTATAGCTCATGGTGAAGTCATAATATTATGAATCAGCGTTACCTTTTCATACGAAATGTTAAATCTAGCGGGATCAGTACTCAAGTAACGAAAATTGACAAAACAGTAGGGTCTCATAAATACTGGAATAGGTAACTGGAACTGACCTATATAAGTTAATTCTGTTTACCGAATCCAACCATTACACAGTTCATTATTTAGATCGTTTTAACAACAATTGTGTACACTAAAGTGTTACAGAATTTCTACATGTGGTATTACTATCTTCATTACTACGAAAAAGGGAAAAATTCTATTACCGATTCCAACCTTTCGGTGATTCATTAACTAGATCGGTTTTATCACGTCTGTGCATTAAAATATATGGTACTATGGCTTCTGCATTTGCAATTGCTCACTGAATTACTGCAATAAAGTTACTTATATTGGAATCTGTAACTAGCATTGACCTCTATACAAGATCAGTTCTAGTTACCGATTCCAATTTTTGCTATACACTGCAGTAGTTTTAGAGGGCAATTATAAATGCAGAAATGGTATTACGTTTCAGTGCGTACAACTGCAAAAATAATTTACATATGGATCATGTAGTGATTGGAATCTGTAACTGGAATTTACCTGCATAGGTTCATTCTAGTTATCGACTGCAATATTACTTATTTTTCTATAGATATTCGTTTGTTATGTACTGGCTTTTCTTTTAAAATTTAGTACGTCGGTTTCTACACATTTTATGCTACTGTTTCGTATTTGTTGTCATTCATTTCATTTTTCCGTTTTTCTGATACATTTTAGTTTCTCCCCACCCAAACTTTCCTATATGTAGCATCTTTTCCTTTGGTATGACGTCAGTGCTTAAAGCCGACGAGTGGAATCGAACACTAGAACCTACCCGTATTGTTTATTTATTAGCTTGACTGGTTACAGTAATTTCTGAAAACCTATTTAGAAGTTTGTTTTGTTTGCGATGGTCTATAGAGGACAAGAGATGATATGCATTTATATTTTTACGTAGTGTAAGTGATGCGTAGTTAAAAGTATATCTACAGCGTAAATTTAGATAGAACGTGGGAGATGTATTGACTCACAATTAACATATAGTGGGTCACTGGAGTGGACATGGCGATCCAAACTGCTGCAGAGACGTGCTGGATAGATTTAATTCTAGGAGGGACAGGATCAGAAGGGTACCCAATGAACATCCTCGCATGACAACCATAATTCGTGAAGGGAGCTCCATACCGGGTACACTCAGCATAAAATCCAGTTGTAAATTGCTGTGAGCAAGGACGCTTTAAGGGTACGGAACACACACAGCTGGAGAAGCAACGGAGTTTTATCCTAAACGGTATGAAGTGTTACATCTCAGGATCCATTTTTCGGCCGGTACTGTAATTGCCCGATGAAGATTTAGAAGTATTAGCAGCTAAGAATTTCGCTTCCAGAATATTACAATGAATCTCATCTTGCTCAGTTCTTTGAATGAGGTCATAGCAGCACAGAAGAAGCACAAAGAGTGGAAAAAATGTAATATATTCTACAGTATCAGAGTAGATACGTGTAAATAGGTACTTATGTATATAACGAAAAGTGTGAAATGAGCAACATGATGTTTAAGGAATCCACTGTTTTAGTACCAGAATGAGATTTGGTGACCAAATCTTCTAGAAGGGGAAGGAGTGTTGTGTCAGCACCCTTCCTAGCAGACTTCATAACTTGTGACCATGTAAGCCAGCCAGCAGTATCTGTCTTCCTCTACAGTTTACACTCTCTATAGCTCGAAACGTACATTCTCAGAAATTTCTTCCTCAAATTTGAGGCCTATGTTTGAAACTAGAAGGCTTCTTTTGGCCAGGAATGCCCTTTTCACCAGTGTTAGTCTGCTTATAATGTCCCTTATGCTCTGTCCATCATGAGTAATTTTGCTTCCTAGGTATCCTTAACTTCATCTGCTTGGTGATCACCAGTCCTCGTGTTATCCATATTCTGTAGTTATCTGATCATTCCATTCATCAGATCCTGTAATTCTTCTTCACTTTCGCTGAGGATAGACATGTCATTAGCGAATCTTATCATTGATGCCCTTTCATCTCGTATTTTAATGCCATTCTTGAATCTTTCTTGTATTTCTGTCTTTGTCTCTTCGTTGCATAGACTGAACAGTAGAGGCGAAAGATTACATCCCCGTCTTATAACCTTTTCATTCTGGGACTTCGTTCTTGGTCTTCCACTCTTGTTGATTCCTCTTGGCTCTCGTACATATTGTACCTGTTATTCCCTACAGCTTACCCCTATTTTTCACATAATTTCGAACAATATGCACCATTTTATATTGTAGAATGCTTTTTCTACGTCGACGAATCCTATGAACGTGTCTTGATTTTTCTTCAATCTTGCTTCCATTGTCAGTCTCTACGTGAGATCTGCATATCTGGTGCCTTTACCTTTCCTAAAGCCACACTAATCGTCATCTAACAGGTGCTCAATTTTCTTTTCCATCCTTATATATATATTCTAGTCAGCAAATATTAAGCTGATTGTGCGATGATAATCACACTTGTCGGTTTTTGAAATCTTCAGAATTATGTCGATGATATTTTTCCGAACGTCATATTGCATATCACCAGACTCATACATTCTACATACCAACTTGAATAGTTGTTTTGTCGTCACTTCCCTCAACGATTTCATGTATTCCCATAGAATGTTACCTATCCATTCTGCCTTATTCTATCAATAGTCTCCCAAAAATCTTTCATGTTCTTATTCTAGTGCAGGATCTTCCATATCTTCTATTTCAACTCCTGTTTCTTCATCTATCACGACATGAGACAAGTATTTCCACTCAAAGAGTCCACCCATGTACTTTTTCCAACCATCCGCTCTCTCCTCTACGTTTAACAGTGGACTTCCCAACGCACTCTTAATATTACTGTCCTTCAATCAATCAAAATGACAGTCACAATCACGTTATTTATTCTGTGACTGTCTTTTGATTGATTGATTATAAGTAAACCAATCGCTGCTATCTCCACGCAACTATGTTGTCTAAAAATTTATTATTGTCCTTGCTTTTAATTTCGCTGAAGGTTGTTTTGACTTTCCTGTATGATGAGTCAGTCCTTCCAAACATCAATTCTTTTTCGATTTCTTCACGTTTTTATGCTGCCATTTCACCTTAGCTTCCCTGTGATTTCTATTTATTTCGTCCCTAATGACTTGTATTTCTGTATTCCCGAATTGCCCTGAACAAGTTTGTACTTTCTACTTTTTTCGGTCAACAGAATTACTTCTTCTGTTACATAGTTTCTTCGCAGTTACGTCATATCATGCCCTGAGGGTGCTCCACATCACCACCCTACGTGTCCAAATACGCAGCGTGGTCATAACAAAGTTGGGCAAATTAGCCACAAACACTCGCACCCAAACCCGGCGTGTCTGTCTTTGACTACTGGCTAAGGTGTGAACTACTCCACGACTGCCGTCGGCCCAATGCGTGTCATGTAGACTCGCCTACAACTATCTGACTCCTTTGCTAAGTACTTGTGTGTGAGCTGCTCCTAGACCTGGTGCTGCTGGTATCTGAACGGGCCCATTCGGCTGGCATCGCGTCCAGGTTGTCACGAAGCGACTTCTGGGGGTCTTCAAGGGGTGCTAGTTTCCCAGCCCGCACCTGGGAATATCTCGCACCTGACCCTGTGCCATAGCTAATGGCTGTCCTTGCTTTTTATTTATTTGTAATCATTAGAGAGCTACCACCTCGGTAGATATCGTGGGTCGTTTGCTGCTACGAACTAGACAATTTTCAGAAACTTCGGTACTTTCATTGTTTTTACATAACTAAATTGTTGACTGAAAAAGAAAAACAAAACAAAACACGCGAGATACGTACAGTTTGGTAATAGAAAGAAAACAAAATGTTACTATGTTCTTAAGAAGAAAATAATACACGAAAGGAACGATATAGATAGCAAAAAACGTCCCTTTACCTAGCTATTTCAAGTGGGAGGGCTTCTGTAAACACTTCAAGCCCGCCTCACCTGAATTAGCTTACTCTATTCTACTGTAGCTATTACTATAATTACGTATGTTGTGACATTAACTCTAAGTGATTTATGTATAAACAATACTATTTGCTACTACAATTACTTCCTCCACTTAACCACGCCTTAAACTGGAGATGAGCCTCGGGAGGTGACCTCGAGACTCGTCTCCGCGAGTGGCGCTTCTTGTATATGTTGTGTGCTTGTGTTTGTGTACTTAACTCTTTTATATTGCATATGTATGTTTATGCATAATTTTATAATGTTCACATTTTTACAGTATGCATGTTATACATCTCACAAATTACACAATTATATGTTTGAATATCATGATCCAAAGAACTAAATAATTACTTGTTGTACTAGCACAATCAGGAAAATTCGTTGTTTTATTTGTAATACTAATGTATTTCTGATTTGAATTTATGTATTATTTGCAGTATTGTTGAAATCGTGTGATCTAGTATTATGCCGTATATGTATTTGGTGATGTTGGAGTGTTCATGTCATCATCTGTATCCATCTGTTTATCTGTTTCCATATCAGTACTTGAATCTCCGTTGTCCCACGCATAATGTTGCAGTGTAGGGTGTGTTTCGGGTAGTGGTCTTGTATATAGACGCTGCTGCTTATAAGTTGTATAGCGCTCTTGATATTTCATCAGTGATTAGGTTAAACAAGCTCCAGTCATCTGGGTCTCTTAGAGCTTTTCCTGTATCTCTGACGTCGGCCTTACGTGTGTGAGTGCCCCACATTTTAGTGTTATGTGTTCGGAGGATCCACGTTGCCTCACATTCAGAAGTATCACTTTGGCTAAGGCCAATGCGGTGCAGGTATGCAAGCGTAAGGGTCATGGTCCATTGGGAAAGGTACCATACCGCAAGTTAGGTAAACGTGTCTGAGCCTCAACCGTTCCCGGATGCTCGGGAACAAGGAGAAAACACCACAGTCCTTGCCAGATGTTTCCCATTCTTTTCGCCATGTCTCAACCTTCCAAAGACTTAATTGGCGTTTTTCTGTAATATGCTCCTCTGTTATCTCATATACCTTATCTAGCATTTTCCCTTTTGGGCCACTTTGTTGCTGCTCTGTGTCTACGGGTATGTCAATATGGTATGTTGCAAGTAAAGCGCTTAGGGTTTCCAGCGAGCGCTTAACTGCATCGCCTATTGAGTTTTTTGGTCTATAACCAGACGGATGTATACTATGGCCGGGAGCGTTCTGTATGGCTGTAGTCGATCACACAGGAGCTTCTGCCTTATCCAAAGTGTTCGTAGGGCAGATGGCCTGCAAGTATATGGGTCTGTTAGGTTCCGATCCTCTGATTTTTTAAATACGTTTTCTGTTTTTCACCTGGCGCGCACCCTACGTTGCAGCAGTGCTTCATTCTGTAACTTTGTGCAACAGTATTTTTTTGGCGTTTCTGAGTGTATACCCTCTGGACCGGGTGTCTTCTATTTCTTTAATTGTTTTATTGCTAACGCTACTCACACTTGGTCAACTGGGACAGTAATGGGTCCATTTGTGTGGGTGTCATCCCTTTGTATTCGTAAGTCTGTGTGATGTTGCTCGTCATTCTCCTTTTCGTTATCAGAGAGAAGCTTGTTCCGCAGGTACTACGCTGAACATCTCCACCCCTTGTAGTAGTGCCGTCTGTGCCCCTAAGAATTGACAGTACTGTCGGCGTCTTTACCTGATCTGCGAGAAGTTTAAATAATGCCCCCCCCCCCCCCCCCAAGCACCCACCATATGCATAGTTTTGTAGCTGAATTCTGACAAAATAGTTACAGTTACCTTGTCCGGTCTTATGTAACTTGTTTTTATATTTTTGGTTTGCGTCACGGTATAGTTCCACTCTCATCTCCCTCTCTTGTGCTATTTTTGCTTTTTGCTACTGTTTCCTTTTGTTTCTAGCATAATTTCTTAGTTTTGTTAACTCAGTGGACGAGGGGAGTTTCTGTTTCGGTGCACACTTGGTCTTTGGGATAGTTGATTATTGTGCTTTTTGAAGCAGATCCGTCAGAATGTGAGAATTTACTGTACGGAGAAAAAATTCTTCGACCACGTTCCTCAGTTTTTGCCAGTCAGCCTTGTTTAGAAGAAGTCGTTGTTTTTGTTGATGTGAAGTTTGTGTGTTCGTGTCTGTGTGGATGAACATGGCGTTGTGCTTACTGTATGTGGCGTCTTTTAGTACTACCCATTTGTTGACTTGTATTATGGACATCGAATTTGCAAGTGAGATGTCAATACTGTTGGTTCCTCCTGCACTTTTGTGAAATGTTGGTGTTTGTCCTGCATTGTTTAAAAGAAAGAGGCTGCATTTATTTTTTGGGCCAAATACGATTCGCCCCCTATTGTCTATTCTGGCTGCGTGCCGTAGATTCAACAGTGCATTGATGTCACCAAGTATGAGTGATCTTCTGTCCCTAAAAATAGTTCCATATCTCTTATTTGGTCAATGAAACGCTCTGTCACAAGAATACTGTGCATGCATCGATGTGATAATCCAAGATCGTCGTCCATGAGCAATTTCACCTGTGGCTACATGTTCAGAACAAAGTTGTGTTATTTTTGTGACTATTACAATTGCAGCCTTCGCATTTGGATCGCAGAAATTGTTGTGAGATGTTTGGGATGGCTTGGAAGCCCCCACCACGCATATATGGCTATTGGAGACAGATTATATCTGCCTGTTGTTCGTTCAGAAGGCTATCCAGTTCCATTCCAACCAAAGTGCTCCTATTGCAGTTTAGTTGTTAGACCTTCACACCGGGGGGTATCTAACAAAGGCATGGCACTTAGGTATTGTCTCTTTAGGGTAGTAATAAACGCGTCCATGCGCCATGACAAAGTCCGTATAAACTTTATCTTTGTTTAAACCTTCACCTCTTCGTGCCTATGCTTGTTCTAAGAGTTTGTAGAGCTCATGATGGTTGGTTGGCGGGTTATCTGTTCTAAGTATCATTCTGTCGGTCTTCTTTGTTGTAGGGAAAGTTGTTTTTCCCCTTCTGGGTGATTCAGGCTGGACACCAGACGCAGAGGAATGCCTTAAGCCTCGTGCCTCAAGACCGCTAACGCTGTGACTGCTCAGGCCGCCTCCCCGCTTGGCGTTCTCTCACCATCCCTCCCAACATATCGCATTGTGTTTTGCTGAGGCGGACTCTGGCACCTGCGGCCATCGCAAGCCGTCAAGAAGCCACCTGCAGCTGCTGTAGGAGAGACCGGGCATGGTTGGCCCACTTTTGTATCATGTTTTTTTTCCAGATTGCATTTAAGAAGTTCCATTGATCTTTATACGCGGAGCAATTGTTCATTGTTTCGGAACCTCTACAACTAAGCAGCTATGGCATATCACTGATTGTCTGTTCATAAGAAAAATTAGTACGATAATATTTCCTGGTCTAAAATGTCCAAGCCATGGGGTAAGTTGGCCCAATAGTTGGGACAAGTTGACCCATACGATTTTATCATTTAATTAGATACAACATTGATAATTTTATAGAAAATATATCAATCGACTTCAATGCTCGCAGTTTATTTTAATATAAATTCTTACAAAAATGGCTCAAATGGCTCTGAGCACTATGGGACAACTTCCAAGGTCATCAGTCGCTTATAACTTAGGATATCACATACATCCATGACAGAGGCAGGATTCGAACCTGCAACTTTATCGGCGGCGCGGATCCAGACCGCAGCGCCCAGAACCGCTCGACCACCCCGGCCGGCTTAATTACCACAGCTTTGTGACGAAAACCACAATCATAATAACAGTTTCACAGAAAAGTAAGTCGAGAACGTTTATCAGTCTTTGTTTGAATACTTGATAGGATCTTCACACATCACATACATCCATGCCAGAGGCAGGATTCGAACCTGCAACCTTATCGGCCGTGCGGCTCCAGACTGCAGCGCCTAGAAGCGCTCGGCCACCCCGGCCGGCTAAATTACCACAGCTTTGTGACAAAAACCGCAATCATAATAACAGTTTCACAGAAAAGCATGTCAAGAACGTTTATCAGTCTTTGTTTGAATACTTGATAGGATCTTCACACTTCAAACATACTTTAAAAAAGGTCTTTCGAGTTATTTTAAACACATGTTGGATGTACCTACCACTTACAACTTGTCCAGTGAATCTTTTCATCACCTGAACTGCTGTGAGAGAATGATTTAAGGCACCTAAGAAATACGGCATACTCCTCTTCTTCATTTTTAGTTTGACTATGATCACTTTTTTAGTAAATAGTTTTTTTACGCAGAACATCCATATTTCCCTTTATATTATTTTCTTTCCTGTCTGTGGAGGCCTGTTATTCGCATTGTAACGCATTTGTCACCGAAGTGTCTGTCAGTATTGCTGAAGTTCTTTATCGATAGTTCTGTCTTTCTTCTCAGCTGCCATTTCTCAAGTGACCGGACTTCAGGCGTTGGACAGTACAGCTGGTCAGGTGGTGTGACCTTCAGGTTAACAGGCGCTATCTCGACAGCATAGGCCTACTATTGTTCTTGAGTAATTGTAGGGCAAGCTTGAGTAATGAAACCACAACCAACAGCACTAGGATCAGGTTTATTGGTTATGTACGAAGACGTTGGTGAAAATCAAAAATTTGAATAGAAATCACAGTTGCATACATGTTACCAGTGTAAAATCAATCGAAGACGCAATTACCTACATGAAAATAGCCATCGATATGATTCAAACTTTAGTTAGGAATGTACCTATTAAGTAAGAGCGCTTACTTACATAAAGACAGGGGGGGCAGCTTTTCCATGTGGGCCGACGTGCCCCTATTGAAGTGGGCCATTGTGCCCCACCAACATACTTGAATTAGTTTAGTTTGTATACGGAAACGTTTTGATCGTTTATGGCTATAAATAATGTCAAATTAATCCATAAACTTTGGTCTTTAATCGTTGTGATTACTTGTTTATTAAGAGTGTCGTGTTGAACTACACAACAAAGTTCCTTGAGTAAGTAAAATTTGCTTTCACTAACAAGAAAACATAAAATGTGTGCCCATCCTAGGTCGTCAATTTAACTGCATTCATCTGTCTGTGGAAAAGTGATGGTATCGTTCCTACCATCCTCCTCGGTCGGTGGCGTATTCTGATGGCAGTTTAACGTAATAATACCAATTGACCATCGTGCCCCTACGGCCAATGTGCCCCGGACTCCCCTACTATGTGTGGCATTCTGTCTTAAGGCAGGTCTTTTCGTGGGTTAAGCCTCTTCCACTTTTGTCTGTCCATAGCTAGTCTTTTCATTTCTGAATATTTGCCTCCTTTGATATTGTCCAGCATTTGATATCTTTTTTTTTTCCTCTTCCCCTTTTTCCCTCCACCATTCCTTCTATTGCTGCCTTCAATAAACTCCCCTACTAGTTCTTGCTAAATCAAGTGTGATGTTGACATCGATGTATTTCTATTTCCACAGCCGGCTAGGGACTGGTTCTTCGCACCCAAGGCCCTGTTTACAATCCTGTGTCGCTACCCTTGTATTTAACCGTTTCAATGCACAATGGACCATCTGGCACCGTAACCCCGTTCGCAGTGAGTTATTGCCAATTGCGTAGTCGAACAATAACGCCTCTTCCTATCTGTGTGTGCACAGTAGACCTTTCTATGTTAAAGGTGAACTGTCAATCTATCCTATTGGGGGTGTTTCCGTAAGAGCGTGTAAAAATGTAACAAGACATGGAGAACGCTCCACTGAATAATTTGAGGTAGGGAACCTGGGGTCTGAGAAGCCAGATTAAGGAGCTACGGAAGTAAACTTATTTACCGCTTTGTTTAGCATTACTGTTTTCCAGATTATTTACAACTAACATGTATAAAAGTTTATGCGTTGTGTGCTGTTTATTTACATGTACAGCCTTTGTTTCCTTCAAGGAAACAAGGAGGAAGAGCCTGAAATATACCTGGTCATCTAAATGACCACCCGTACTTGAGGCTGGTGTAAAGAGTTCTGTCTGAGCTTTTGCAGAACGTACCCTTGACTGTTCGTGAGAGGATGTGGATAAAACATGACGGTGCACTGGCTCACTTCAGTGCGGATGTCCGCAACCGTCTCAATGCTGCTTTTCCTAGTCGTTGGATTGGAAGGGGAGGTCCTATCCCATGGCCTGCGAGGTCACCTATCCTGATTTTCCTTGATTGTTTCGTTTCGGGATATATAGAGCCACTTGTGTATGAGACCCCAGTTGATGTGGAGATGGAATTAGTTGCCATAATTTTAGCTGCCTACGATGTGATTCGAAACACACCAGGGATATTTGCCATGGTGCGTAAGAATCTTGTTCGCCGATGTCATGCTTGCATTGAGGTTAATGGTCGTCGGTTTCAGCACATTTTTTAAGATGCAGTACAAATGGCAATTTCATTGTGTCAGTGATGGTATTTGCAGTTGACTGTAACTAATGTAAATCAAAAAGTAGACAGTACTGTGATTTCAGAATGAGATTTTCCCTCTGGAGCGGAGTGTGCGCTGATGTGAAACTTCCTGGCAGATTAAAACTGTGTGCCGGACCGAGACTCGAACTCGGGACCTTTGCCTTTTGCGGGCAAGTGTTCTACCAACTGAGCTACCCAAGCACGACTCACACCCCCTCCTCACAGCTTTACTTCTGCCAGTACCTCGTCTCCTACTTTCCAAACTTTACAGAAGCTCTCCTGCGAACCTTGCAGAACTAGCACCCCTGAAAGAAAGGATATTGCCGAGACATGACTTAGCCACAGCCTGGAGGATGTTTCCAGAATGATATTTTCACTCTGCAGCGGAGGGTGCGCTGATATGAAACTTCCTGGCAGATAAAACTGTGTGTCGGACCGAGACTCGAACTAAGGACCTTTGCCTTTCGCGGGCAAGTGCTCTACCATCTGAGCTACGGGGGTCGTGCTTGGGTAGCTCAGATGGTAGAAAACTCGCCCGCGAAAGGCAAAGGTCCCGAGTTCGAGTCTCGGTCCGACACACAGTTTTGATCTGGCAGGAAGTTTCAGTACTGTGATTTTATTCCTATTATCTACTTAATCTGGCTTCTCCGACCCTAAGTTCCCTACCTGAAATTTTCCAGTGGAGCATCTTCTACGTCCTGCTAATTTTTTGCACTCTGTTACAGAAGCAGCCTGTATAACTACTATTTTGAATACTACAGTATCGTATGCAAGCACAGAACCAATAAAAACTGTAAACCATTGTTGCTTTGCCGAAGTGCGATCTGTGTACTCCCATACAAGCAAATAATCTGCGTGTCATATGCTACACGCATTGCTACTGAGCCGTACAGCGAGGTCGATACCGGTCAACTTGAGCACCATCTTTGGGTATTTGAGGGGCTAGCGCTCTCTGGCGGAGGGCCGGTGGAAGTGGCGGTCAGGCGGAGGCTTGAGTGGAATCATGGAAAGGATGGAACACGAGGCATATCGTTCTTGTTTATGAAATACTTTGATCAGCTTTTCCGGTGTGAATATGTTCTAGCAGACAGCGTTTGTTGAGATGTGCTGCTACCTGTTTTAATAGTGAGCGTTCTTTGAGAACTGTTTGACATTCGCTCCGGCCGGTAGCTTCTGAATGTGCTGCTTGGTGATCAACTCTGCGCTACCAATTCTCCAGACCTGCTCGGTAATGTCTGTTTCTGAACTTTCGGTACATGTGTTCAATCCTCTGCATCGTAGGTCAACTACTGGATATATTATGGCTAACTCTTCTTAAATTAAAAAGGCAAATGCCGGTTCGTGCCTAATTCTTTTAAACGGTCTTGCAACCTGTGTCTGTTGTTTTATTGTAAATGTTCCGATTTTGTTCACCAAGAAGGGAGCTTCTCTTGGTAGTAGCAACAACCCATGTGTGGAAGCATTCTTATCAAGTTTTAGTCAACAGTTGCCTTAGTAATCCTTCGAACGTACTGAAGTGCTCGTTTAACTCAAATTCTCTGACCGAGCTTTTGTTCACCGTCGAGGTAAGCGGAAGCAGGAGCGCTACACTCCCAGAGAGCCCTTGCATTGTTTGGCATATTTGATTAACTTTACTGGGAATATTTTTGGAGATTTATGTTTCTGTTTTGATGCTGTTAAATTTACCGTGGTGGCTTCTGCTCTGGCCTTGAGTACAATGTATTTTTAATATGAGCCAATGGACTATTGTTTTACGCCCACTTTATTTAAGAGAGATTTTATGTACGTTGTAGTCGAGACAATGTTAACTTGACGCCTTTTCGCCACGGAAAGGGTGCCCGAGGTCCAACTCGGAGCGTAATGTGCAATCTGCGGGCTTCCACCCTCATTTCACACCACGGTGGTCCTCGTAATTTATTGTGGCCTAAGGAACTACTTTGAATAAATTGTTTTACTTGAAATTTTTCAAGCGTAAAGAGTATAAGGTTGACGTCAATAAAACTGACAAACTGCTGAGACGGATTCCTGACTGGAAATGAAAGAAAAAAAAGATCCTATGAACGTATGTCCGGAAATGCACCGTTGCCACGCTAGATGGTACTGATGAATGACAGTACCACTGACACTTGCCGTGTGTTCCTTGCGTGTTGCGCGCTGTGTAATTGACGCAGAATACTGTAAGCAGAAAACAAGCTCAGATGGTGTCTGTGTACGGCCAAGCAAATGGAGTTTGTAGAGAGACAGCACGGCTACACCAAAACATGTGCTCACACAGACACCAGCCACATCACACAACATTTCAAGCCCATTTTGCCCATTTTGGGCGTTTGTGTCATCATAGGGCCTTTCAGAGAGACGAACGTGCAGCGAGGCGACGGACTGTGCTTACACAACATTTGGAGGACCGGTTTCTCAGAATATCGAGACGAACCCTTGTACAAATTCCATGCAAGTGTCCCTCCAACATCTTGTAAGCCAAACTACGATTACGTGTATCCTGTATGTCAGCCGCTACTATCCCCATCATCTGCTGTCCCATGGAGGCTATTTTGGATATCTGTTGTGACGGTTCTTGAAGATTATGGGTGTTGTTGCGGCACACTTTAGACTTGAGGGCTCCTCACACAAAGTAATCGCACACTGACAGATCAGGTGACCTGGGTGGTCAGCTAGGGCCGCGACCAGAGTGGCCTCTGCTAACAGCTCCATGGATCACATGGCGGTAGTACACGTGATGTGCGCGTCACGGGGTGTGGTTACACCCACACATTCACTTCCAATCGTATCGACTCGTCCGGGCCACTTTTATTTGCTCCACCCTGTATGTTGCTCTGATTAATAATAAAAGGTTTTTAATGGTGTGGAACATAATGTAAGTTTGGTTTTTAATGTAAATGAACCTTGTTGTTGAGTTGCACTGTTTTAGTAAGAAACGATTTAATGCCTGAAATTGGCAAACTCCTTCTTATAATACTTTTGGAAATAATGCAAAATTAGGATTATCACTGTGGGTTAACCTTTTCTAAATGTTCGCTAAATAATAGGAAAAAGAAAATTTTTAATTCTTCAACTAGTAAATGTTTGTTGTCAAAAGAAAGGAAATTATGAAAATTTGTAACATAATGGTTTGCTGTAATGTAATAACTTCGTTAGGATAGTATTTTAAAGAAATCATGTCAAAGCTGTTAGCCAGCCCATCAGTTAGGACCTGTTGATTGCGTCCTCTCATTAACTAACGTCCTTGTTAAGACTGTATCAGACACCATATTGTAACCTCAAGTCACGGTCTGAATCTGGAATGATTTCTGCTTTGTATCTGTGCGAACAGTTAGTACTCCAACATTGCCATTATCTCTCAGGAAGTGTAAGGATTCCGCTTTGAAAACCAGTTCTCGAAATAATTTGTGGGAAACTATTAGGCGCCGTTTTCAACGTCTCTCAGTTGAGATTCCGCGGTAACACTCTCACGTGAGGCAGATAGTCTAATCACCATTCCTGCTGTTCTTATTTATATTCGCTCCATGCTACTCTCACTGCAGGGTATTGCAGTTATGATACAGGCGAACAGCATTCCATCGTGATACATCAAAGACAGGTATTACTTGATTTACGTACAACTGAGCCTACATATGATTGTTCCTGCTCAAATTCTTAAGCTCTGTATTACTACGCTACACAGGATGTGTCTTTTTCTAACTGATTTGATTAATCACGTAGCCAAAAGAAACGTGTTTCTTTAGTTAAGTGGATCAATCTTTTCTACATTATGAACTAGTTGCCAGTCTTCGTTATGCTTTACCTGACAGTGTCACAATTTTAATCGAATAATACTTCCTCACATTTACATGTCTTATCTGCGAAAATACTGATCTCCAACGTTACGTATTACCCGATAGTAAAAAGAAAAGTAATTACTCTTACACATAAAAAATACTCCTCCGTAAAAGCTTTCATATTCATTCGGGATAGCACCTTTCGATATTTCAATACAGTTTTAATGCTTGTGAGGTACTCCGTTCGAAATCGATTTCCTTGACAGTAATCGGTACAGAAATGATATTAAAACTTCAAAGAAACCTACAAATACAAAATGAAGGCGGTCACCCTCTACCCACAGATGTAATTCATGAAAAATACGATTTGGGTTTCACATGAGCAATGTTTCTGGAATCCAAGCTGGTTGTCATAGAAACATTCGTTTGCGTCAGGTAGGTTAATAGAGATCAGTAGAAAAAATTACAAGACGGATATCAGGTTCTTTGAATGATTTGCTGCAATATAAACCATTTATTATAAAGCAAATGTTTCAATTGGCTTTGCAAAGTTAATACACCCACCGTACGTATTATTCTGCAGAGATGCGTGATTCACATGCAAACTAAATGTGCACATTGAGACATAAGCTATTATTCTGCAACTATTGTGGTCATTTTGAGAGCTACTTCTCAATTTTAAAGTTAATTTATGTGCCCTAAAAGACAACTGCACGTCACTCGCTAATTTAATGGTCGCGGAACTCGCATTTCCTGTGTGTTAGTACGTCAAAGAATTACGTACTTAATTATTACTCTACATATTTTGACTGTTATTTTGTTCAACACTTAGCTTCCGCAACCCGGGTATTTCTTGCGTCACAATGTTTTTGGTTTAACATTAATTATTTGAATGCACAGGAGATAATTAGGCAAACACTTACGTCGATTTCCAGAAAAACTTGCGACAAACTTGTGAGATGAATGCATGAACGATTCAGGGCTCTTTATAAGCTGCGAGGGCAAAGAAAAGATCCGTATCTTATAATGTTTGTACGATTCATTTACAGTCGACGAAGATAGTGTGTTAATAAGATGGAGTTTAAATACCACAGATAGTGTGGATTTAGATTTCATTGCGGTGTTTTTAAATAACGTTCGTAGTGTTATGGTTTTTCGAGAAGTGACTCCGTCTCTTTCGATCTTGCTTTTGGCGGGTAATCTACTTTCCGTATGCGGGTTCCTGTTGCGGTCATTAGTTCGGCGATTGGTCTCATGCTCTCTCCACACTGGTCCATCCTGTGCAGTCTTCTTCATACCCACTGCACTGCACTGCATCCCACAACATTTAAACCTAGTTACGCTATTCAAGCACTGATCTTCTTCAGGATTAGACTGGTGTTCCCGGATGGCTGAACAACAGCCAAGGACACCAATGGAATCCTCCAGAAGATGCCACTAGCGCGATCGGAACGTCGAGAAATGAAAAAATACGAACGGGAATGTGACAAGACAAAGCGACTCAATACATTTTAACATCGCGTACATTCTATATTCGATGTAAACAAATTTCTCTTCTTCAGAGATTGTTTTTTTGCCGTTACCAGTCAGAATTTGTTATCTTCTCTACTCCTGCCATCGATAGTAATTTTGTTGTCCGAATAGAAAAACACATTTTCTTTTCTAGTGTCTCGTTTCCTAATCTAATATTGCCTCAGTATTGCCTAATTTGATTGCTTTGCGTCGCCTATGCTTTTCCCGTGTTCATGTCCACCCTTTTTTATGTCCCTCTTATACGACATCCAGTCGTGAGAAAGACAAAGTTAAAATTGTCATTCCAACAATGTAACTCAAACGAATATTCGATGTTAAGAAGTTTCTCTTCTTCAAAAACGTCTTCTTGCCATTAGCATTCTACATTTTATATCCTGTGTACTTCAACCATCATCAATTATATTGCTGCCCAAACAGCAAAACCAATATGCTACTTCAGGTGTCATTTCCTAATCTATTTCCCCTCAGCATCTAAAACAGACTTTGCACCACATGTTGCCATACTGCGTCTATGGGTATTACTTTAAAACATTTCGTTAGGACAACGTGCTGTCATTCAAATCCTTGTTTAACAGTGAAAACCTGCTGCTGAAATTCCCTTTACACTTCTAGGTCCCTATGGGGATGCATGTACGGGCTCAAGCAGAGATAGATGTTGGAAGCATTTCACCTCCATCGAAAAGCCACCCACTGATTGCAACAAGGAAAAGGCTAAGAAGTTCATTAGAGATGGCAGGCGTGTCACAGAGAATGAAATCGCTCCTAAACTTGTAGTAGGACACAGTGTTGTGAGAGAAAGAGTTCAAATCTTACGTTACCGAAAACATTCTATCAGTTGAATCCCATGTTTATTGACTGAGGACTTTAAATTTTAGGGAAGATCCCACACCTACATCTTCTTCAGAAGTTTCAAAATGAAGGCGGCGTCTTTTGGATGAGCATGTGGCTGGTGATAAAAACTGGTTCCATCATTGCATCATTGCACGCCCGAAAAAAAAAAAAAAAAAAAAAAAACGCCGCAATTTGGAATGGCGCCACATCGACTATACATCGAAGAAGAAAGTGAAGACAGTAACTGCTGTTAAACTTACGGACACTGTCATCTGGGATGTACAGGATTGCATTATGATTGATTTTCTTGAACCTGAACAAACGTTAAATTCGGTCCGCTATGTCTAGTCATCTAGTCACTTTTGAAGCCCTTCGTGCATTGCACGATAAGTACCCTGGGAAGAACGTCATGCTTCAGTAGGATGACGCACGTCCTCACTATGCTCGTGTAATTCTGGAGAAGATCAGGACATGTATGTGGGAAACTCCTCCACATCCTCTTTACAAATTCTCACCGTTCCCCACCCACAGCAAACACCTTTGTATCTTCTATACTAGCCGCACAGTAGATTCCAAAAACACTGTTGTCTCGCCTCTCATCACCAACCCTGGTATGCTGTCGCGCCTTCACATCCCTGCAACTACACACACTCCACATGTTGTGTCGACACAACTTCTATCAACTTCTTCCCCAAGAAAATGAAATCCGGTCCTATATTTATCCCTGCTACCAACTTAAACCCTTCCGCACCTATCCTACCATACATCACAGTTCCTCTCTCTTCTTTGTCTTCTCCACCCACTCCTATCCGTCTGTTCATGTACAACTACCGCCCTTCTCCCCCCCCCCCCCCCTCCCCACCATCATTACACGTTCTCGCATAATAGATATGTCTTTACGCTACTGACATGAATGAGAATTCATTCTTTATCAGGTTAACATTTGACGGTGTAACTGTTAATCCCGGCTGATTTACTGACAAGGTCTTACTATAGACACCAATATCATCCAGAAAATTATACAAACTGTTGAGATTCAAACCATTCAAAACAAAATCCAAAAGGCGGGAGCCGGCCAAAGTGGCCGAGCGGTTCTAGACGCTACAGTCTGGAACCGCGCGACCAAAAATGGTTCAAATGGCTCTGAGCACTATGGGACTCAACATCTGTGGTCATCAGTCCCCTAGAACTTAGAACTACTTAAACGTAACTAACCTAAGGACATCACACAACACCCAGCCATCACGAGGCAGAGAAAATCCCTGACCCCGCCGGGAATTGAACCCGGGAACCCGGGCGTGGGAAGCGAGAACGCTACCGCACGACCACCAGATGCGGGCGAACCGCGCGACCGCTACGGTCGCAGGTTCGAATCCTGCCTCAGGCATGGATGTGTGTGATGTCCTTAGGTTAGTTAGGTTTAAGTAGTTCTAAGTTGTAGGGGACTTATGACCTTAGACGTTAAGTCCCATAGTGCTCAGAGCCATTTGAACCATTTTTTGAACCAGTCCACGTCCTTCAGATGTTAAGTGAAAGTGCAGTGCTCCAGTGCTTTTTTAATAGAAGAATATCACCCCAACACGATTGTGTTTTTAAATTCTATGTATTTTTCGTCCTTTCTAGGTGCCTGTCACTACTTTTTTCAATTTAAAATGTAAACAGTCCTCATGCTTTTATTTTTTTTATCTATTATCTTCGTTATGTATTTATGGATGTCCTTGGCTGAAAAGTAAAATATATAATAATAAAGAAAACAACACTCATCTTCCCTAGTTTCCACTTGACACTATCCAAATATTGTCTTTCCGGTTCTGTTAAAAAACAGATGCGAGGCCAGCCTACGAGACGGTGGAGGATGCTCAGAAACGAGCTCTTAGGAGTCTTCAGGTAGCTAGGACAGACTTCTACCATAAGTGTATTTTCAAATTTGCAGAACGATGGAATGAATCTGTGCATTGAACATGAGAATATGTTGAAAAGAGAGAGTCAGTGTGTAGATTAAGATGACTTACTTGGTGCGTGAAAAATAAAAATTTTAAAAACTGTTTTGCATTAATTTCAGTACGGTATTCGCAATCCTTTTTCAGCAGCCGATTTAAAAACATCAACACAGGTACTCTTTATTCATTTCGTACTGAAAGATCTGGTGGTTGTAGTGGACCAGATATAGAGACCCTTGAAATTAGCATCCGGTGTGTTTTGTCTCGGATTATTGCACACTCCATCAGGCGCAGCTGCATGCCTAGAACTGCTGGCAGCGATCGGGCGGAAACCTGAGTGAGGTGTCAGTCCATCCGGTTCGGACGGCGCGGTGAGGCGTGGCAAGGCGCCGGCACTTGGACCAGCCTCCCATCGATCGGCCTGGAGATTGGAAGTTCCGTGTGCGGCTCTCGCAAAATGTGCGTCTCTTTCACTTACTTCGGCCGGCCCCGGCAAGTGCTCTTTTATTTCTGCTCAGTTTTCTTTGGCAGCTTAGGGTGAATAAAAGCTGAGCTGTCGAGACCTCGGCAGCGCCAGCCTGTTCCCGGCCGGCTTGCGAACTCTTGCGAATTATTCGCTGGCTTCAGGCGAGACCTCTTTATTAGTTGAAGGGCCGAGTAAAGTTTTACAGAGATTGTACTGGATCCGCCCTTTTACACGCGACATCGCTAGGCTTGCCGTTTCCCGTTCGGAAAAAGTTACCAGAACCTGGGAAAAACCAGTCTCCAACAACGGAAGAGATAAAAACTTCTGCCTTCACAGTACTTACTTGTCTCCGTGGTGGTACCTTTCGCAATCTTCTTTGTTATTTGTTATGGGAGGAGCATATGTCGCATTTAAGATGTTACTACGCATTTTAAATTGCGTTAAGTAACGAAAATCCTTTTTAGTCAAATTACTGTACGACTCAGGATTCGGTTTATAAATCCATTTTGTACTACAAAACTGATCCCAAAGATGAGAACCAGGCTAAGATAAAAAAAACAACTTCTTATTTTATTTATTACTGATATGAAGTACAAAATTTATCTCTATTGGCAATTTTGTCACTAGTGTTTTCATAATACATTAGGACAGAATTTGCAATAACTAATACTAAACATACAGGCTGATTAAAACTTAATTTTCGCCATTTGAGACAGTGTGGACAGAAAATTGTTTACCGTATGGGTATCCAGCTTTATGGGAATGATGTTCAGACCATGGAGGTGCTCGTATAATATCGGGAGCTGGTGTTACAGAGTTACGCTGTACATTACGACGAAGTCGGCGCCACCATGTTGGCAGCCCCTAAAAATTAGCAGACTACTTTTTACGATTGCTACTTGTCCATGATTTATGTCGTGTACACGCAACATTTGCTTTAAACAACAAAAGTTACAGTGTATTCATGAATGAGCAATGAAAGATTTTAAGACGTTTCGTCTGGTCTTAATTATATATTTCAGCCAGTAATACGACACACTGAAGGTTATTAATGTAACTTCCATTTTGTTATGCGTTTCGGATAAACAAGGGGAGAGGAATCTCGTATATACGAGGCTCCTTTCGTAACCAGCATTTTCCTAGATACATAATGACGAAGCTGATATTCATTCTTCCCGAAATAACGCGAACATGTTTTTCTACATTTGGTAGGTTTTAGTACAGTTTCCAGTCCTTTTTTCTCACAGCGTTCACCCAGACAGCTTTCAGAGTTGGATTGACAAGAAATCTAAAGCAGAATGACACGTATAAAATAAGTAAAAGTAATGAGTGCAACCAGAATTCATGTATATAAAAGAAAATATCGCTTGAACGAGTCCCGTTAGGAATGAAATGTGATTCCTTTACACTTCATACAATAGTCAGGATAAGTACACACTTAAATGACGCAAGCTGGCGTGCTTTATCATAAACTTCCACGGGTAGCTAATGTTTGAGGCTACTAAGATGGCGGGCGTCGGCTTGAAATTTGTGACAACTTCCCTTGTTACATCGACACGGTTCAGACTGAACGCTACGGGATTTGCATTGTTAGTAGCGGTTCTGGTACGCCGTCGAAGGGTTGAAACCCAAGCTTCAGTGCGCGTTGCAGTTGCAGTTGCAGGGAACAACATAGATTCTGTGAAAGGTGAGCTTCCTTTACTTGTAAACCTGTTTTGTCAAAGTAACAGCAATAGTGTTGCTGCCCTTCGCGAGTATCGACGCATCAATCGACTACGCAGAGGGTCTCTTTCCGTATTGGGGTTGAAAAACGTGATTCAGAATTTCGAATTAACTGGCGATTTGAGAGTTTCTCTTGGGCCAGGTCGACGGCCAATTGCGCCACGAAGACGTGAAGAAGCCATGACTGAGAGAACGCTGGACGCAATGTGCGATCTTCAAGCAGTGCACGAGCTGACACGAGAACATTCCACGCTCCACTGATTGAAAAGTGTTGCGAACAATTATGAAATGGTATCCGTACAAACTTCCCATTACTCGTTAACTTCTGCATGTGACGCGGAAATTCTCTTATGTTTCTATCAAGAGTTGAAGATGACGACGTGTCGCCTTGGAACGTTTTGTGGAGTGCTTAATCATGCTTTACGCACACTGCGGCAGTGAATACAGTTGTCGAATTTTGGGATCATCGTCGTGAACGAACGTTCATGAACTACCCCTGCAAAGTATACGCGTCTCGGTACGGTGTGTGCTCACGACACCCTCTGCCTCTGGATCACGGGGTCCCGGATTGGATTCCCGGCCTGGTAGGGGATTTTCTCCTCCCGGATACTGGGTGTTTGTGTTATCTTTATCATTTCATTATCATCCGGGAAAACGGCGAGACTGAACTGTGTAAAGACTGGGAATTTATACGGGCGCTGATAACCACCCCGTTGAGCGTCCCACAAACCAAAATCATCATCTTCACGGCACGTTTCATGATTTTTTTCATTTGTCTTTGAGGAGCTCGGACCCCGAGGACATGCAGCATAAACGGCACACATCACTTTCATTAGCTTCGGCAACATGTGAGCCCAGCTCCTTTGGGATCATATGGCTTGTTGCACAATGGTGCTCCGCCTCACACTGCTCGTGACATCACTCTGCTAAACCGTAACATTAGGAGAAAACAGAATCATTTGCCGATCTTTCCAAACTGCATAGCCACCAAGACCACAAGAAGTGAACTCGCGTAATTTCTAGATGTGGGGTTACCAGAAGGACAGGGTTTATCAACAGGATATTCAAACACGTTTGAAGATGAGTGTAGTGACGAAGCTGGCCAACCTGCCACCTGTTATGTATCGGGCAGCTTTAGAGCACTCTCTAGTGCCGTTCTGGGCTGTCGTGGATGCAAAAAAATGGTTCAAATGGCTCTGAGCACTATGGGACTTAACATCTATGGTCATCAGTCCCCTAGAACTTAGAACTACTTAAACCTAACTAACCTAAGGACAGCACACAACACCCAGCCATCACGAGGCAGAGAAAATCCCTGACCCCGCCGGGAATCGAACCCGGGAACCCGGGCGTGGGAAGCGAGAACGCTACCGCACGACCACGAGATGCGGGCGTCGTGGATGCAGATGGTCGTCACACTGACCAGCGTTTGTAAGCTGAAGCGTAAACATGTTACGGAATTGACAAATGCTACCCTCTCATGTGGAAAATAAAATATGTTTCTTTCAATGGTTTATTCCTTCTCTTCCGCATATCCTTACAAAAGTTTCCACAAAGTTTCCTTCGGTCACTCGTTTCCTATTGGGGCCCTCTGAGGGAAGGAAATTCTAATATATGTAACTGCGTGAGGTTCTCATGTTTTCCCTCTTCTGCATCTGTTAAGTATTCCTGTTTCTCGTTTAAGTTCGTTAGTCTCTGAGATTATTACAGACTCATCTCCTCGTGTGGCCTATATAGCAGATCTGACACACTTGGGAGATGATCTTACGAACCCCACTTTTTACGATGGCTAGTTGTTTATCTCTTGGATTAAAGAATCATCTACCAAATTCCAGTGTGATTTAGAAAACACAGAGAAACCCTTTTCCTTTTAAATACAGTTTATCCAACATGAAGTTTTGTCTATAAAATATAAACTACACTATTTCCTTTTCCGTCTACCTATGTTGTTCACTGGGTACAGAAGGGATCTGGCTTCATTCTGCTGTTTATATTGAGAATTTTGTCTATAATTTTAGATCAATTTATTGTTTGTGGCTATTGTTTGTATTGTACTGAGTTCCTGGTCATAGTCTTCTTGGGGTATGAGGACAGAAAGGAGACTGTGGATCATGTGGTCGAACGCTGCATGTTTGTAGGCTGGAGGACTCTAAGAGCGAGCTGGGATAGTTGTGTCAGTAATGGACTCTTGTCGGTGAATTTTAAACTTATGGTTGCTATTTTCTGTCAGTAAGCTGCTGTTAAGGAAGTTAACGGTGGAACGCCTAATTACATAATGACCCTTATGTTATTATGCCACTGATTCATACATTCCAAGAAGTTCTGGTGGTGGCTAGTGGAACCTTTCAACATACAGAGAATATCATTGAAATGTCTATACCATTATACAAGTTTTACGAATGGTTCATTCTTTAAAAAATCAGTCTCAATCTTGTCCATGAACATTTTTGCTAGCAAATGGGATAAGGTGAGTCCATTGCTAGATCATTTAATTGCTTTACATTTACATCTATAGTATAAAACATGTAAGGTGGCTGTACTGCTGTACTTTTTGCAATCTTTAACCCTTACTCAGTGCACAATGATTTTCGCTTCGCAGTTGCACATACAGAGTTCCAAAACAAAACATACAGCACACCTCCACTTCATCAGTGGGCTACACCATTTAGTTTCAGTTCCTCCATGGCAGCCGTCCTCACTGGGGGGAGAGGGGGAGTCATAGGGAGGGAGGGGGTCGGCGGGGAAGGGTGCAGAGAGTAATAGGGGTTGGGGGGGGGGGGAGGTAGCTGGTTTGCTGGTAGTTGGGAGCTCCAACGTTAGGCGCATAATGGGGCCCATTAGGAACATGGCTGCCAAGAAGGGGAAGGAAGCCAGTGCATACCGGGAGGGAATCATTCTGGATGTGGAAAGGATGCCATGAAGCGTACAGGGTGCAGCCAACTGCAGGTGGTGGCTCATGTCGGTACCAGTGTCGTATGTCGCTTTGCATTGGAGGAGATTCTCTCTGGGTTTTGGCGGCTTGCGGAAATGGTAAGGACTGCCAGTCTTGCTTCAGAGATTAAGGCGGAGCTCACCATCTGCAGCATCGTCGATAGAACCGACTGTGGTCTTTCGGTGCAGAGCCGAGTGGAGGGTCTGAATCAGAGGCTCAGGGGTTCTGTGACCGTTTAGGCTGCAGATTCATCGACCTGCGCCATCGGTTGGTGGGATTCCGGGTTCCGCTTAATAGGTCAGGAGTCCACTACACACAGGAAGCGTCTACACGGGTAGCGGGGGGCTAATTGGAAGGGACTGGGCAGTTTTGTTTAGGTTAGAGGGTCTCAGGGAGCCACAGAAAGGGTGTCTGTCTAAAAGGATACAGGTAAAACACAGTAATTTAGTTGCAGAAACGATCGATATTGTAGTTGTAAATTGTCGTAGCTGCGTTGTGAAAGAACCAGAGCGCCAAGCCCTAATAGAAAGCACTGAAGCTCAAATAGTTATAGGTACGGAAAGCCGGCTAAAGCTGGAAATAAGCTCAGCAGAAATTTTTTCTAACGTTCTTCCAGTTTTCAGAAAGGATAAATTAAATAGAATTGGTGGTGGAGTATTTATGCTATCAAAAGTAGTTTGTCTTGTAGTGAAATTGAAGTAGATAGATCCAGTGAAATAGTATGGGTAGAGGTTACACCTCACAATCGGACTATCCTATTAATTGGATCGTTTTACCGACCCCCCGACTCAGAAGACGTAGTTGCTGAACAGTTCAAAGAAAACTGGAGTCTAATTTCAAGTAGGTACCCCACTCATACAATTGTAGTCGGTGGTGACTTTAATCTACCCTCGATATGCTGGAAAAATTATACGTTTAAAGCCGGCGGCAGGCGTTAAACGTCATCCGAAATTGTACTGAATGCTTTGTCAGAAAATTGTTTTAAGTAATTAGTTCATGAGCCCACTCGAAGCTTAAATGGTTGCGAAAACTGTAGTGGGACGCGGAATTGAAGCGTCACCCCTCCACCAGTGTCAGCCCAGTTTGCAGGTGAATATAGGTTTAATTTAGTTTTTTGTTTATGTATTTTTTGTAATATTTGTAATGGTTGTGAATTGTCTAAAGTTTGTATTTATTTTTTATGTTTCATGTACGGAGAGGGCGACGCAACGAACGGAGACAACATCGTCGTTGCCGGGGCCAGAGAGAAAATTGCTGGCCACTATACGTCGCGGGTCGACAGCCAAAGAGCAACAGAAGATCCTGAAACCGAGTTGTTGCGTCGTGCTTCCAAAAATTAAAAAAATTGAGATTTCGTAATGTTTGTACAACAATGACGTCATAGAAAGTTTAATGATGTGTAAATGTTCAGTCCTATCTTGTCAAGGCTCAGTTTCACGTCTATATGTATGAAGATAAGAAAGTAGTGTATACTACAAAAGTTTAAATATGTGTTCCGAGAATTTATTTATGAAGAATTATATTAAGGAAGAAGGATGACTGATTTATTTGACATGATTATTAATTTTTGACAATATTCATCGCGAGTTTGAGTCTTGAAAGTTTATTCAATGTGGTTCTAATATTTGTTAAATCAGATAACTTGCATTAATATAACTTCTGAGAAGAAACAAAACGACATCTAAATTGAAAAAGTTTACGCAAACCAATAGGACTGAGTGACGAAATTCTGCGCAACGACTCAAATGATGATGTTTTACAGTTTCGTTCAAGAACCATTCCGAGACAATTTAAAAAGAATTTAAATAATTTTGAAGTATGTTTTGTAACTGACGTAGGTGACGAAGTCTGCACATGGTCATATATCAAAAGAAAACAATTAATACAAAACTATACGTCGTTACACTACACCGTGGTGACCTTATAAACAGGACTTGTGTGTAACTAAGGCACACAGGTACGAAACAATTAAAACATCTAGAGTCCCTCGGAAGTCAACGAGAGTCTTCGTGGAGCCTTCACCAGCCAGTGGCGACTTCGCGGGTGTGGGCATCTGACGGAGCGCAGCCAAGCAGTACGGTCACGCAGTTATTCCACGAGAAGGCGCATCTGTTGGGCAGCAGCTGAACGCTGCAAACCCCGACAGCCTTTTTCTACCTAAACTAACAGGCCCAGTACGTCTGCTGGGGGGGCGTTCCTCCGGCTGGTATTAGAGGTGTTGCTGAGGGCTTCGCCTGTCTACGTTGCGGCCGGGCGTGGTTGCAGCCAGTGACGTCCCCGGTGTTCGACTCAGCGTCCTGCCGGTTGCGGAAGCGGGGTCGCAGCATCTCAGCGGCTGCATCGGCGGCTGTTACGTCTGCAGCCCATAGCAGCACACTGATCATCGAGAACTACAAACTAAAATATTAGTGTCCGGTGAGTCTGTTTTAAGTTGGAAGTGGAGTATTGTGCATAGGGAGTGTGCTTTTACAGGATTGTTGATTACGAGTCTGCGTGTGTAACTAGTTAATATCTTACAATAATGTCGGGAAGTGGAATGTCAGACGAAGAGCAATCTATGTCCGATAGGAGCATGAGATCCCTTTTTAGGGCGATAGCTAACTTGAAACAGTCTAACGAAGAATCTACTGCTAGATTAAAAGAGGAATTAAAACAGTCTGACGAAGAATCTACTGCTAGATTAAAAGAGGAACTAAAACAGGAATTAAAACAGTCTAACGAAGAATCTACGGCTAGATTAAAAGAGGAACTTAAAGGGGAGCTAACAAAATCGACAGACAGGTTACAGGAATATCTTAATGAAACCAGTCGAGAATTAAGTGATAAAATATGGGCTTCTAAAGTTGAAATGCAGGAAAAATTAGTAGGACTTCGTAATAAGATTGTTGATGATTGTAAAAGGTTAGAAGAACATATCCAGGAATCGCGTGAGGAAAAAGCTCACATGCGAAATGATATTACTGACTTAACCGAGAGACTAGATAATGTCAATATCTTAGTTGTAAATGAAATAGAGAAAAATAACGATAAGTTACGAGATGAATTTTCTATGCAAACAGAAACTGTTCGTAGAGAATTATTAGAATCTATTAAAGAGGTCTCTACCAAACCTGTAGAGATTTCTTCAATAGATAATGTAGAATTAGAGACATTAACTCATCAAGTAGAAAAAGATCATGCTGAAATAGAAAACATGAAATTTTTAATTACCGAAATATGCAGTAACCTTGAGACCTCCAAAAATAATAACATTGACGAAGGTACAGAGCGTTCACATCGTGAATACAGTGAAGAATCGATATTAGCTAACCTCGTATCCGATACAGAAATGCGAATACAGGAACTTACTAAACGGTTATCTGAATTAGATAATAATGGAAACATTTCAAGTAATAGAAGTAATAACGTAATCAGAGACAACAGTCGCATCGTGTTTGCTACCTCGGACGACAACAATACAAATAAAGAAATCATGGCAAGCAAACCCGACGCAACCCCATCTCTGCAATCTAAACAAAATCCAACTACGTCTCTCGCAGAATGTTTGGATGATATAACGACCAATTCAAATGTAGCAAGTCGATTTCCTGTATTCAAACCAGGAGGCGAACTTCATCCTATAATCTTTATAAAAGCTTTTGAAACTTCATTATCTCCTAAATGGAGTAATGAAAAACGGATTCAATTTGTAATAGGACATTTGGAAGCAGAAGCTGCGGAATGGGCAGTACTGCATAGAACTGAATTTAGGGACTGGGATGATTTTGTTAAGCAGTTTAAACAAAATTATTCGTCAAGAGGAAAACAACAATACTTAACTTTAGAGTTGTTAGACCCTCTTCCTTATTCTAAACGGTGGAGAGGTTATATGAATTATTTCGAATGGCAATTAAACCGTGCTAAATTAATTGAAGAACCAATTATTGAAAGTCGTCTAATACGAGTCCTAATTAGTAGGTTACCGTATTACGTAAAGGAAAGAAAAATGTTATTCTACGAATTGTCCATCCGAACGAGAAAAGGGAGATTTTGTATTAGTACGATCTCATCCTAAAAGTTCCAAGATCAATAAGGAATGTAGAAAATTCTTCTTTATCTTTGAAGGTCCATATGTTGTACATAAGATTGTACATCCCTAAGCGTTACTTCTTATGGAACCTTCATCAGGTGTAATTAAAGGATTATATAGTGTCGATCAAATGAAACCCTTCATTCCTAAATAAGTTAATATTTAGTATATGTTACATACGGAAGAGCGTTCATAGTTTATTCATGTGAAGTTTTTCGTGATACTTACGTGTTATTTTAAAGAAATAACAGGAAGTTTAAACAAATGTTCTACAATTATCTACCGGTACTTCAACAAGAGAAAGATAACTAAAAGGGGATTTATATGGAAGAAATTTTGTTATTAGGTCAGAAGGAATTTTATATATTTTATATTTACTCGGATAGTAGGAACCAAAGGGGATGGTTAATAATTTTAGAGACCATGGGCGTCCAGAGCTGTATGGCTCACGAGAACATAGCAGAGTGCCTTTAATAGAGATTTGTAATAGTGTTAATATAGAACACACCAAACGGGGCTCTCTCGCTTGTTTCTCCTAAATAAATTGCATTACCCAACAAAGTGTCCGAAGGTAAAGAAAGCCGTGCCGAGATTCTAAAGAAAGTTTTGCTTGATTTCTTCTTGACCTCAGGCATAAATAAAGCATTAGGGAAAAGAACGACGTAAAGTAAATAGTACTATTAGTTATTGTGAGAAACTTATTAGTAATATACATTTGTGGAAAGAATAACTCTAGTAAATGAATAAAACTGAAACTAACCTATCACAATTTGAACGCTCTGTGCTAATGTAACAACGTTAAAGAACGTACTAAGTTATTATTCACTAGCAACTATTAAATGAAAAGGAGTAATCTCCATATATTCGGTTGTGAATTACCATAATAGCACAACGAAAAGTAAATGACAAATAGGCACAACAATATCTTCATAAAAGGATTGAATCTATCTAAGAGCAAGGACTTTACATTACTCAAAATGTGAGAAAAAATGTATAATATTAACAGCTAAATATTGTATATAGACGAAGTTTTATTTTCGGTTAAAACCTGACAAACTGAGCTTGTGGGTGGGGTATGTAGTGGGACGCGAAACTGAAGTGTCACCCCTCCACCAGTGCCAGCCCAGCTTGCAGGTGAATATAGGTTTAATTTAGTTTTTGTTTATGTATTTTTTGTAATATTTGTAATGGTTGTGAATTGTCTAAAGTTTGTATTTATTTTTTATGTTTCATGTACGGAGAGGGCGGCGCAACGAACGGAGACAACATCGTCGTTGCCGGGGCCAGAGAGAAAATTGCTGGCCACTATACGTCGCGGGTCGACAGCCAAAGAGCAACAGAAGATCCTGAAACCGAGTTGTTGCGTCGTGCTTCTAAAAATTAAAAAAATTGAGATTTCGTAATGTTTGTACAACAATGACGTCATAGAAAGTTTAATGATGTGTAAATGTTCAGTCCTATCTCGTCAAGGCTCAGGTTCATGTCTATATGTATGAAGATAAGAAAGTAGTGTATACTACAAAAGTTTAAATACGTGTTCCGCGAATTTATTTATGAAGAATTATATTAAGGAAGAAGGATGACTGATTTATTCGACATGAGTTTGAGTCTTGAAAGTTTATTCAATGTGGTTCTAATATTTGTTAAATCAGATAACTTGCATTAATATAACTTCTGAGAAGAAACAAAACGACATCTAAATCGAAAAAGTTTACGCAAACCAATAGGACTGAGTGACGAAATTCTGCGCATACGACTCAAATGATGATGTTTTACAGTTTCGTTCAAGAACCATTCTGAGACAATTTAAAAAGAATTTAAGTAATTTTGAAGTGTGTTGTAACTGACGTAGGTGACGAAGTCTGCACATGGTCATATATCAAAAGAAAACCATTCATACAAAACTATACGTCGTTACACTACAAAGCGTACTTGACCTCTTAGCAACAAATCATCCTGGAGAAATAGTATCATGACGAATACAGGGATTAGCGACCACAAGGAGTAGCTGCTAGGCTGAATACCGTAATTCCTACAACAATAAAAAAACGCTAAGTATATCTATTTAAGAAACTGATAAAAATGCTCTTAACGCTTTTTTGAGAGAGAGTCAGCACTCCTTCCGATCTGATCATGTAAGCGTAGAAAAGTTTTGGAATGATTTTAAAGAAATAGTATCGACAGCAATTGAGAGATATATACCACCTAAATTAATAAGTGATGGTACTGATCCGCCATGGTACACAATACGGGTCAGATCGCTGTTGCAGAAGCAGCGAAAAAAGGGATGTCAGATTTAAAAAATCGAAAAATCCCCAAGAGTGACAAAGTTTTGCAGAAGTTCGAAATATAATGCTTACTTCAATGCGAGATTCTTTCAATAAATTCAACAACGAAATTGTGTCTCGAAATGTGGCAGAAAATCCAAAGAGCTATTGGTCATACATAAAACACGCCAATGGCAAGACGCACTCAATACCTTCACTGCGCGATAACAACGGTGAAGCCACTGATGACAGTTCCTCTAAAGAAGAGTTATTTAACACGATTCTACGAAACTCCTTCACCAAAGCAAACGCAGTAAATATTTCTAAATTTCAATCAAGAACAACTTACAGGATGAGAAATATAGAAATAGATATCCTCGGTGTGGCCAAGCAGCTTAAATCACTTAATAAAAGCAAGGTTTCCGGTCCATATTGTATACCATTCAGGTTCCTCTCAGAGTATTCTGACACAATTGCCCCATATTTGGCAGTTATATACAACCACTCACTCACAGAAACATCCGCACCTAAAGACTGGAAAATTGCTCAAAGCACACCATACCCAAAAAGGGAAGTAGGAGTAATCCGTTGAATTACAGGCCCATATCACTAAGGTCGATTTGCAGTAGGGTTTTGGACATATACTGTATTCAAACATTATTTAGTACCTCTAAGAAAACGATTTATTGACACTTAGCACGGATTCAGAAAATATCGTTCTTGCGAAACACATCTCGCTACTCATGAAGTAATGAGTGTTATCGACAGGGGATGTCAAATTGATTCCATATTTTCAGATTTCCAGAAGGCTTTCGACACCGTTCCTCACAAGCGTCTTCTAACCAAACTGCGTGCCTATGGAATATCGCCTCAGTTGTGCAACTGGATTCGTAATTTCCTATCAGAAAGGTCACAGTTCGTAGTAATAGATGGGAAGTCATCGAGTAAAACAGAAATAATATCTGGCGTTCCCCCAGGATGTGTCATAGGCCCTCTATTGTTCCTGACCTATATTAACGCTGTAGGAGACAGTTTGAGTAGCCATCTTAATTTGTTTGCAAATGATGCTGTCATTTACTGCCTTGTAAAGTCATCAGATGACCAAAACGAATTACAAAATTATTTACGTAAGATATGTGTATGGTGCGAAAAGTGGCATTTGTCCCTGAATAAATAAAAGTGTGAAGTTATTCTCATGAGTACTAAAAGAAATCCGGTAAATTTTGATTACGCGATAAGTCACACAAATCTGAAAGCTGTAAATTCAACTAAATGCTTACGGATTACAATTACAAATAACCTAAACTGGAGCTATCACATATATAATGTTGTGAGTAGAGCAAATTTAAGACTGCGATTCATTGGCAGAACACTTTACAAGGTGCAACAGGTCTACTGAAGAGAATGTTTACACCACGCTTGTCCGCCCTGTTCAGGAGTATTGCTGTGCGGTATGGGATCGCATCAGGTAATTCTTCGAGACGTTTTGCAACATTCATCAACTGATTTTGAGTCTTTGAAACTTCAGTTTTAGTCTGTAACTGTAATGACTCGAACTTTCTTTCATTTGCAATTCTTGTTGTGACGTCTGTTGTGTCAACAACATCAACAGAAAGTACAGGGTCAAGACCGGACTTAAGATTACTAATATCAGGCTTTAGTTCCTCACGTTCCTATGTTTTCAAACGCTCTGACATTTCTCGAATTTACGATTTAAGTTGTTATTAATCTCATTCCTAGATTCTTTGATGTTGTTATTTATCTCGTGACGAAACAATCTTAAGTTCTCTTCCTGTAACTTGAAATTTTGTTCCTGTTTGCTACTAGATTCTTTTATTTTGTCACTTATCACGTCATTAGATTTTTTTTAATCTCGCCAAGTTGAGCTAGTATTAATTGGGTAACACTATTAATGAAACAGGGGAAGACAAAATTATTTTGCTTTGTAAAAGCAGAAGCAACACCTGAATCTCTCGTAACAAAGTCGGAGTATGTTACGGTATGCTGATCTCCTGAACTGCGTATGGTTCCCTGCAGTTCGTCGCGCATGACTTGCAAATAATAGCCTGCTCTCTGATTATTCACAGTATTGTTCGAAAGTTCCATGACATCATTATGCCGAAAAGAATCTTCTCCCACATTACTCAAACTTTCCGAAACTTCGTTTGAAGCTACCTCTACCGTCTAGTCCGTTCCTGACTGTGATCTAGTTTTGATTGTCGTTGTAACAATAAAGGAAATGGCACAAAAATGCAAAATCATTATCTTAACACACAACTGTTAACTTCACTATTACAAAATAAATATTGAACTAGAAAGTTGCTGAAATAAAAAGTTTTTAATTAACCAATCTAAAGCAGTGTGCAAGCAACAAAGATGCTATGCAACAACTACTTACTATGTACAATCGCATAAAATTTTACAAATGCAGTAGCAAGACGATGCATAGCGAACTGCGAAATCATCGAACGAAACGAAATCCTGGCAGGCAGGTCGATAGATAAAATCTTTGAGGGTAAATAGTTTTTGTAAGAGGTGAAACGCTACTGCTTTTTTTTATTTTTGTGAGGCGCACGGAAACATTAGTGTGTGCCGTCTCGTCTCTGGCAATAATGGCATTCCAACTGAAAGCAAAATAAAACTTAAATGGGAAAAGAAAATTAATTACTTTTACTACGAATTATAAAGAAATCAATTCTCAACTAGGTGACTGCGAGTTTTAAAAGAATTCTCTAACGTCTCCTATGAACCGTTCTGCAATGCTCCTGTATGCAAAAGAAAACTTACCTCCTCTTGCCGCTGCAACTTCGTGATCGGCAACACGCTACAATGTTTCAAAAGCAATACTACGATCTATGCAGAGTGCAATGCATGGACTAATTGCAACAATTACTGCCATATTTTTATACATAGAAATTGAATAATCAGGAGCGGTTCGGTCAACTATCCTTAAACGGTGTAAAAACTAAAAAATTAAAAAAAATGAAATAAACCTATTACATTTGGTCTATATTATTTAAACTCTGACAAACTTTATACAGACTTTTAATTATTTCACAGTATCTATACTCAATAAAAGCGTTTCAGCCATAATAAAGATACGAATATTACTCTCAAGATACGCATACAAAAATCTGACAAAATCCCTCCAGAGCGCAAGCACCCTACAACTACGTGCAGCGAAATCGCCAGTTACCAAAAATCCACAGTTTACACTCGTACCAAAGGCTCCTCCAGCGCTACAAGCACGATCACGGCAGGCTGCGACTTCTCATGTCGTGACGCTTCTCCCAACCGCTCGCTGCGTCCGATCAGTTCCAACTCCCATCGACAACTGTTCGCTCTCTATTACTCGCGATAACAATATCTCAGACTCAGAGTTTCTATTTGCGCACAGCAAAATAATAGACGTCCAACTTTCAATGTTTACAGGGACTGTTAGACCAGCTTAATCAAGAATGTCTTTTAGATTTCAGTTTTGACAGCACTTGGTAACTACAGACAAGATTACGTATTTTGTGTATGACAAATTTATTGAAGGTGCATAACTATGTTGCATTCTGACAATGTATTAATTCTGTAAATATTAGCAGTTCCAGTTTGCTATAATTTATCCATCTGCTTCGAAAATCGCCTGAGGAATGATCAGGCTAGTGAGTATAATATTCATATGTTTTATGTTTTTTGTGTTAAACTTTCCGACTTGTTCCACACCCACGTGAATCATCTCATTTTTTGGTTTATGGAACGAAAACTGAATGTAATCTAGTTTAATCTAAGATTAGTACAAGTCGTCCAGAAAGACATTCTTCTGGCATGAACATTACATGCATAACTAGTTATGGCAACCATGTTTCTGGCACTTACCATTGTTTACATGTACATATCTTGACAGAGTTGCCACTAGAGATTGTAAAGCTTAAGACACAGTCGCCATAACTCGGTTGATTGGAACAGTCATCTAGTATAAATAAAGTACGTCAGTGTCCACTCAGTCTCTCATCGAGTTCCTTACAGTCGAAGTCTTCAGTTGTAGGGTTCACAAACGATTTAGCATACCTGGCTGAAATTAATGGTGATTCAGGAAGCTTGTCGAATGAAATGGACAATATACACCACTAGCCATTAAAATTGCTACACCACGAAGATGACGTATTACAGACACGAAATTTAACCGACAGGAAGACGATGCTGTGCTATGCAAATGATTGGTTTTTCAGAGCATTCACACAAGGTTGGCGCTGGTGGCGACACCTACAACGTGCTGACATGAGGAAAATTTCCAACCGATTTCTCATACACAAACAGCAGTTCACCGGCGTTGCCTGGTGAAACGTTGTTGTGATGCCTAGTGCAAGAAGCAAAAATGCGTACCATCTCGTTTCCGACTTTGATAAAGGTCGGATTGTAGCCTATCGCGATTGAGGTTTATCGTTTCGCGACACTGCTACTCGCGTTGGTCGAGATCCAATGACTGTTAGCAGAATATGGAATCGGTGGGTTCAGGAGGGTAATGCGGAACGCCGTGCTGGATCCCAACTGCCTGGTACTACAAGCAGTCGAGATGACAGGCATCTTATCCGCATGGCTGTAACTGACTGTGCAGCCACGTCTCGATCCCAGAGTCAATAGATGGGGACGTTTTCAAGACAACAACCATCTGCACGAACAGTTCGACGACGTTTGGAGCAGCATGGACTATCAGCTCGGAGGCCATGGGTGTGGTTACCCTTGATGCTGCATTACAGGCAGGAGCGCCTGCGATGGTGTACTCAACAACGAACCTGGGTGCACGAATGGCAAAACGTCATTTTTTCGGATGAATCCAGGTTCTGTTTGCAGCATCATGGTGACGTCGCTATGAACGCACATTGGAAGCGTGTATTCGTCATCGCCATACTGGCGTATCACCCGGCGTGATGTTATGGGGTGCCACTGGTTACACGTCTCGGTCACCTCTTGTTCGCATTGGCGGCACTTTGAACAGTGGAAATTACATTTCAGAATGTACCCTTCATTCAGTCCCTGCGAAACCCTACATTTCAGCAGGATAATGCAACACCCGTCAAACCAGTCTCAGGACTGAAGACCACAACAACAACAATGCAACACCGCATGTTGCAGGTCCTGTACGGGCCTTTATGGATACAGAAAATGTTCGACTGCTGCCCTGGACAGCACATTCTCCACATCTCTCACCAATTGAAAACGTCTGGTCAATAGCGGCGGAGCAATTGGCTAGTCGCAATATGCCAGTCACTAATCTTGATGAACTATGGTATCTTGTTGATGCTGCGTGGGCAGCTGTACCTGAACACGCCATCCAAGCTCCGTTTGACTTAATGACCAGGCGTATCAAGGCCATTATTATGGCCAGAGGTGGTTGTTCTGGGTACTGATTTCTCAGGATCTATGCACCAAAATTGCGTGAAAATGTAATCACATGTCAGTTCTGTTATAATATATTTGTCCAATGAATACCCGTTTATCATCTGCATTTCTTCTTGGTGTAGCAATTTTAATAGCCGGTAGTGTATATAATACGTAATATAGATGAAAGATTGTCTAAGAGAACATAGAAGAAATGATGAATAATGGGTAATGACTTGCCTAACATGAAATTTAGGACTCATATCAGGGAAGCATGATTAATAGAACGGGCGAAGCAAGAAAGTTCTCAAAGACACTATTAAACAATGATACGAAACAGAGCGGGAAGCCAGAGAAGGTGGACGTTTGTAGAATAGCATTGACTGGAAGTGAGACGTGGATCATGGGAAATCGAAGGATCCGGAATCATTTTAAATCCTTTGCTGGGAAGAAAGTTATCGATTAAGCGGTCGCGTAGTGTTCAAAACTAAATGTTAAAAAGAATATAAGGTGAAAGATGTCTTTCCGAAATTCTTAATGAAAAAACATCTGGATTTCAAAAGTTGAGTGAGTAGACAAAACGTAGCGCATGCGACACGTCTCTTGGGTCTAGCAGAAGTTGATGAGAAGGTAAACACACTAAGAGGAGGATGATATCAGACCATACTCGTGCTTATTACATAAAATTTGTGGTTACCTAACGTGATAAGTCAGTTCAAGAGGCGATCTACAAATTTGTAGAGTAGTCTTGTTACGAAAACATATATTTATTTGCCAGTGTTAACTCATTAGTGGATTGCTAGTTTCGTGAATGGAAATTTCCATCTCAGCTCTATAAAAGAAAACATGCCAAGATTACGGGCTGAAAGCAATGTTAGAGAACGGTAGGGGCATACACAAAAACTCAATGACAGATATAACATACCCATATTACCAGGCAATCATCGTTACATCATAGAATGATTTTAACCACTCTTTCACAAGGAACATACGATGTGCTGTCAAGAGAGTAAATCTCATAAAATTCTTTTCGCATGGACGTATGCAACCCCAAGTCAAAATACAAAAATGAATACTTCTAATAACTAAATTGAATGAAACATGCCAGAAGAACGTCGAGGCCATACAATAAAATGCCTGATGTGCAACCATAATGTAGATACAACTTAGAATTTGTATGCTACCAACAGAACATACATGCCAAATAATCTCGTTTCACGGTTTAATGCCATATTGTCTATGGCAGAGTAGCTGACGACTAGACGTAGAGTACAACAGCAATGCCAAGTGCTGAGAGCTGCCACCAGAGAGTGGTCTGTAGCTCATGACATCAATACAATAATGTAATAGAGTAGCACGTTTGTATAACACTAGAATTAAGGTAATTTAACATCAAGCAATCATAACCGCAAAATTACAGAAATTGTAGATAAATAGACAAAGCAAGCTGTAAAGTGTTGGCTCTGAGCACTATGCGACTTAACTTCTGAGGTCATCAGTCGCCTAGAACTTAGAACTAATTGAACCTAACTAACCTAAGGACATCACACACATCCATGCCCGAGGCAGGATTCGAACCTGCGACCGTAGCGGTCGCTCGGTTCCAGAGTGTAGCCCCTAGAACCGCACGGCCACTCCGGCCGGCTTCTGTAAAGTGTCATAGGTGGCAGCCCACTACATGGGAATAACTCACTGAGAAATTTTTCCCTTGTCGTGGGCGGCAATCTGTGACACCTTACATCACTTTGGTATCTTCGTACAATTTGCATAATCCACACAATGCGATAATCCGACAGAGAACTACCTGAACTACTACTCGCTCGCACTTGCAAACTCTTGGTATTCCCCAAAGTTCACAATGAACATAAAGTACAGAAAATGGAACACCATTTAAAATCTGCACAAGTTACAACATGTACTGTATATTAAATGAAATGGATTACCCTATGCCTAATAATTTATGCACAATTAAATAAAACACGAACGCACATACACACACACACACACACACACACACACACACACACACACACACACATACATACACACACACGTGGAGACGACGGTGACCTGGTACATTTATATAATTAGAAAGGTGTAAGACATGTCATAATACAATTATATATTTATGTTGTGCTGGCTTTGGTAACGACAGCTAGTGTCATCCGTTATAATTTAATCCCTTGTCTGTCTATGTGGCATGAAGTGTTCAACTGTTATTGATTTTCGTTAGTTTTATAAGATTAGCTGTGTACTCTTGGAACCTAACTTCATTAGTTCTTATGTGTACTATTAATGTCTCTATACGTGCACCTTAGTGCCGTTACTCAGCTGATGGGACTCGTTTTGCTGTGTGTCGCATCTGGGAATTATCGTTAAATTTGAAAATATTTCTCTCTTCTCCATGTCTTCCCTATTTTCGATGGGCGCCATCCTTAAAACTGTGTCGGCACCTTCCTCCACGTGCTGGTACTTAGGCAATGCTCGCCTCACCCCTTCCATTCATGAGAAAAACAACAAATTTCCTGTAGCTGGTTGCCTGCTTGTCAGCGGCCGCGTGGCGACCGAAGCTGGTCCAGTCGCCTGTTGTCGCCCCACCCCGTTCCCTCAGCCGAGCCAAATACTTACAGTTCCGACGTTCCAACGATTAGGGGCTTACATGTTGCGGATGGATCACCAGCATATGCGATATGTTACAACTATGATCTTCAAGACACAGACGGTGTAGGGCGTATTATTCTCCGATAAAAATAATGAAATGGTTTCTAATAAAAACACAATTTATGCAAGTCATGTGCATGGTTTAAAATATTTTCATTACCGTGCATGTAATAACGAATGTTGATGGTGGATCGCGATTCGAACCCAGATGGCTAATTTTCACGCTACCAGTTAAACCTATAGTACATACGTCTCGGACCCATTTCAGCCTTCAACCAAGAAAAGGCTCCTCTTCTAATTTTGCCACAGTCGAAGCCTTAAATCGATCCGTGATTCATTTTTGGATTGCGTAACTGATAGCTCACGCAATGCAGGTTTCCTCATTCGAATTTGATTTTCGATAGCGATGATGTTGTACAGCAAGAATTCAGCTGAAGAAGAAATTCTTACTGTTGTGTGATTTGACAAGTGCCTCAACTGTCAGTCGGGTATTTGCATTTTGTTGTGTTACATTATGTTAGCATTAAAAATTTTCTTCACAGTCGAAATTGGACAGTAATAAAAGCAAATTAAAGGGATATTTTTATTCATTTTGTGATAGCCAGTATAGAGTACGTTATCATTCACACAATTTGTCTATTACTACTAAAATACTGTTACTTATAACTGTTATGAATTTTGTAACACCTAATATTTATTCTTTCCGTGACGAGATCGAGATGGGTTATGAATATACACTTCTGAATTACGTTGGAAACATATTTGTGTTGAAATGTCGGTATTGTTTCCACAGTGATTTACATTATCAAAAAACTGTGTGATGTGTAATATTTTCTCGTCGGAAGCTTATTTCTTTGTAGAACGTTGGTGTTGTTTCCGTAATGTGCAGGCATATTGAAATAACTTTCTGATACTTAATATTTCCCAGGAAATGTACAGAGCGCACGCTTCATTTACTTGGTGTGGAATTGCATAACCCTTTACGGGTTTATAAGTCCAGTACATTGATATTTTTGCACAAAATATTTTATATTTTGGGAATCTGTGCCATGTATCATCTCTGATAGAATTTGAAATTGCTTTATGATACCCAAGTGGTCCAGTACTAAAGTATCGTAACTCCACGACAATTTTCTGTTTCATGATTACTCGAATATTCAAAATGTTAAAAAAATGGCAATAGCTGCTCATAAGAAACCAGACGAAAGATATAATTAGTATCGTTTTGCTTGTTATTTGAACAGTGTTAAGTGGGACAAGTAAATTATACGAGATGCTACACTCACCACAAAAATCGTGTTGACTTTTAGCTGGCCTCACGTTACGTCGTTACGTGTGCCGAATAATACTTGCTGCAAAGTAATTTTAGTATCAGTATTGCTGCACTATATAAGTACTGTGAGAGACACAGGGATGAGTTTCACCGTAAATGAAGGAAAATTGTTTTCCTATTGGGACATACGTCTCTAGCTACGTTTTGAATAGTAATACGAGACGTATGTTTCTCATATTCGCGTTGTCTTATGACGAACTTTTACCAGCATCACCATACCCTGAGGTACAGTAAAAGGCTCAGATAGAATTAGAAATCATAACTTTTGTTGGTGATGAAGTACAGCTTTATTACTGGTAGGAATACGCTTTCATTGGCGAACTGATATCCATTCATTCAAACAACGTGTTCCATAGGCCTTATGAGAACTCAGTGATGTAGAACGATTGAAGATATACATTATCGAAGTGAACCACCCGTTACTTACTACATTAATAATAATTAACCATCGCTGAACTACTATACGCTGTTCAAGATTTAATTTAAGACCGTACAATTAAGAAGAATGCTAGTATTCTGAAGAAACTGCTTCTTTAGCACTTATGTTTTAGATCTGCTGTTTACGTCCTAGTGTTAATCATCTACATGACCAAAACGATGTGTATCATACAACAACAGTCATTTACATGCCACATAAATAGAAACTTTTTCATGATAAACATTGTTACTTGTCAGTTGCGACAGATGTATTCATTCCTTCTATGCAGATAGCCAGATAATTTTTAGGATGAATGAATAATGAGGTCTGTGTCTAAGTTTCGATTGAATTTATACAGATTCTCAATTTCTTGCCTCACATTAGCTGCAGGCTTCCTGAAGACTTCCGTAGTGGAATACAGAACTCACTCTGCAAGCTAGATACAGAGGAAAAGTATTTGACGGACAGGATTTTCCTGTCCAGAATTGTGATTCTGTAACATATATTTCAGCTCACATTAAATTTCGTTATTAACTCATTACCCCTCGAGTTTGTTGACTACTGCTTTCTTTACTTTAGTTATATTATTTAATAACGTAATTCCAAGAGACGACAGGTTATGCCTTAAAAGGAAGTGTGTACCAGAGGGACGGGCTCGCAAGCATCTTTATTTTGTTAACTTGAAAATAGTCTTAGCTCTACTGGCGGGAATGGGTCTGTAACTTAATACAATTACTTCCTCAGGCTTGTGGTTAAATGATGATACACGTGAAATAATAGTTTCTTTCTGTAATGTCACGGTGTATGGCAAACACATATCTGCAGTGATACAGGTTTTGTTACGTCTCAATTACACACAGATTTCCAAGAGTGACGTATTTACAAAAGTGATCCTTTTATTTCTGGTGAGTAGAACTAGATGCAGCTAATTACTTTTTGATTTAGACATTATTTTAAGGTAAAAAGGTCTAGCGTTCTTTTAAATACATTGTACAAATAGGAAAAATTGAGCCAGGTCCATCTACGTCATGGTAAAGAGGACAAACTGAAGTATAGGGAGAGGGTTATCCAAACTTTGAAGAGAAGTTTTCTGAGATGTAGGAAGATGTACTGGAGAGGAATAGATGTAGTTAATTTATTTTCTGGCTTTTACGATTGCGTTCCTTCGTTTTGTTTCTGAAAAAGTAACCTGCATGTCTTCCTCTGGTTAACAAGACTTCGTTGGATCTGTCAGCTTTTTCTGTAAAGGTGACAAAACAAATAACATTTCAGTCCCTTGATTTGATTTGATTTGATTTTAACAGGAGAGCTAAAACAGCTTGGGTCTAACCCGCCACTGCCCGCACCGAAACTAGGTTTATTGTGCGGTATCGCTCCCTATATATCTAGTAAAGCCAACCAGTGCCCTTGAATAGTGCAAGGAGTCCCTCTACCAGTTTTTTGTTAGACACAATTTCTTCAGGTCTAGTTGTCCCGAGGATTCTGTATCTTTTACTCTCCAATGCCATGTATTCAAAGATTAGGTGTGATGCAGTTTCTTCACCCTCATCACAGATCCTACATTTAGGGTCCTCTTCCATTGTACCCATTGTGTGTAGGTGTTTTTTGAAGTTCCAATGGCCGGTCATCAGTCGAGTCATGAGTTTGATCTCTTTCCTGTTCAATCCCAGGATTACAGAGCTTCTTTTAAAACATGGCTTGGGCATCATTACCTTACCATGTTTTTGTTTATGGACCTTGGTCCAATATCCTACGTGCTGTTTCCTAAGCCAGTTCCGTAGTTCTAATTTGATCATAGCCTTGGTGATTGTCAAGACAGGTTCCGGTCCAATAAATGGAGTTTTTGCCCCAATCCTAGCCAATCTATCGGCTTGTTCATTTCCACAGATCCCTGAGTGGCCAGGGGCCCACTATAGGTACACCCTATTGCTTCCCTCTAGCTCCACCAGAGCCCTGTGGCAATCTGCAACAATCTTAGATCTTGTTACAGGAGCTGCCAATGATTTCAGGGCTGCTTGGCTAGCTGAATAGATGTAGATGCTACGATCATTGTAGCACCCACTCATATTCTCCTCCACATATGCCCTAATAGCAGTAATTTCGGCATGGAATACAGAGGCTAGTTTCCCTAGAGAGATGCTGCTCTCCAATCTTGGCTGAACCCTGTACATCCCTGTCCCAACGCCTTGATCTGTTTTTGTCCCATTGGTGAACCAAACGATGTCCCCCGTACGATGTCGAACTGAGAATTACTGCAAATAAGGCAATTGATAGGGCAGTGCACATCAGAACCGACAGCAAAGCCGGCCAAGTGGCCGTGCGGTTCTAGGCGCTACAGTCTGGAGCCGAGCGACCGCTACGGTCGCAGGTTCGAATCCTGCCTCGGGCATGGATCTGTGTGATGTCCTTAGGTTAGTTATGTTAAATTAGTTCTAAGTTCTAGGCGACTGATGACTTCAGAAGTTAAGTCGCCTAGTGCTCAGAGCCATTTGAACTGTTTTCTCCCAGTGCTCCCTACTTCCAACTATTATTTTGTAAGGCTTGTCGAAGCAGTTAGGAGTTATTATATAGTCAGCGGGCATTTCTCCAGCCATACCTATATTTACTTCACTCACTATGTTAGTGTGTGAATCTGGATATCCAAATGAGACCCAGTTTTGGCCAGTTTTAAGTCTGTATGCCACAGCTGCTGCCTCCATCTTAACCCAAAGGTGGAGGCATGTCCAGCATGGCTTCCATTCCAGTGGTTGGTGTGCTGCTAATTCCGCCCGCTATAGCTAAGCAGGCCAATCTCTGCACCTTAGCAAGCTCTTTAGGAGCAACCCGCTGTTCTACCTTCTTCCACCACACTACGGCCCCACAGGAAATCCTAGGTCTAACCACTGTGATGTATATCCAGTGCATACCCCTGGGTCTTAGGCCCCAGTTTTTGCCACAAGCCCTTCTAGTAATCACTAAAGTGCTTTTTGCCTTGGAGCAGATACTCTTAATATGAGGGGTCCAAGTTAGCTTCTCATCCAAGGTTATCCCTAGATATTTCACTATCCCCTTCACAGGTAGAGTTTCATCGAAGAGCTTTAGATTCCAACTTGCATGCTGAATATGTCTCTTCGTAAATGGCATCACAACAGTCTTCTCAGGATTAACTCTCAGATCCTGTTTAATGCACCATTTTTGCACAATTTCCAACCCTCCTTGTGCCATATTCCTGACTGTGTCAGTGAATTTGCCAGGTATTACTATGACAAGGTCATCTGCGTATCCTTGGCAGAAGCGTTGTCTGGAAATTAGTTCCTCAATGAGTTCGTTCGCCACTAGATTCCACAATAGAGGAGACAATACTCCTCCTCGTGGGCAGCCCCTAGTGGTCTTAATTACCATCTTTTCATTCATCAAGGTAGCCTCTACCTTCCTTCCATTAAACATGGCTCTGGTCCACCTACATATAGTGGTCCCTAGATCATGCACCTCTGCTGCCCTTACCATGGAATCGAAGGTCGTGTTACTAAAGGCCGCCACGATATCCAGGAAGATGAGGGCTATTTCTTAGAAGTGAAGTGCTTTTTCCACCTTCCTGACGAGTTGGTAGAGAGCTGTTTCGTATGATTTACCTGGTTGGTATGCGTGTTGGTTCATGTGTAGAGGGACCCTACATAGCCTCCTCTCCCCAACGTATACATTAACCAGTTTTTACAGTGTTTTGAGAATGAAGGAGGACAGACTGATTGGTCACATATCCTTGGACTTGGTATGATCAATTCTCCCTGGATTTGGAATGGAAGCAATCTTCACTGCCCTCCAAACATTGGGAATGATTCCTACTGCTAACCTAACTCTAAATATCCTGCATAGGATTCTTATAAGCTTTCCTCCTGCCTGTTGCAGGAGAGCTGGAAAATTTCCATCTGGGCCAGGTGACTTGAACGGCTGGAATGTTCCCACCGCCCACTGAATTTTGTTCAAGTTCACACACTCCTTGGCCGATTCCCAGTCCTCTTTTCGAGTGTCTGAGAACCGTTGTCTCTCTGGGGTCACATCTTGGTCTGTGTTATCCGGCAGAGCATACGGAGGAAAGTGAGTTTTGAGTAGCAATTCCAGCGTCTCATGTGCTGCCTATGTATATTCCACATCCTCCTTCCTCAACGTACCTCCTGTATTAGTTGGTACTCTAGTGAGAATCTTGTGAAGTCTGGCTTGTGCAGCCGTGCCTTCCACTTCCTCACAGAATGCCTTCCAGGATGTCTCCTTTGCTTGTCTTATTGCAAGGTTGTAACTGACAAGGGCCTCACGATATTTAGTCCATTGTCCTTTGCGTCCCGCAATATTAAACAGACTCCATACCTGTTTTCTTTGCGTTTCCAATTTGTTATTCCACTAAGGAACACTCCAATTTGTGCACTTCCTGGTGATTATGCAGTTGTCTTGATATGAGGTCACTATGGCAAATGTAACAGCCTCTGCTACTTTCTCAAATTCTAATGGCATCCTTATCATGGTTTTAATTTCCGATAAGCCTAAGTCAAGGTCCGTCCTATATGTCTCCCAGTCTGTTTTCCTGGGATTTCTATAGCTCATGGTCTGTCTGATTCCCATTTCAACCTTGAATTTAATGTACGTGTGATCTGATGATGATGGCTCCAACACCACATGCCACTGTTTGACATAGCTACCCATCGTCAAGGAACTCAATGTTATGTCAATTACTTCTTCCCTTCTGCTATTCCTGAAAGTAGGTTCGTTGCCCCTATTCAGGACCTCTAAGTTGTTAGCTAATATGAATTCAAGAAGGTACTCACCTCTACTGTCGGTGTCCTTGGTGCTGCACACTAGGTTGTGAGCATTGGCGTCGCACCCCACCAACAGTTGGTCACCTTGGCGGTGGTACGCCTCTACCAGTCTCCTCACCTCCAAGGGAGGGGGAGAACTGTCTTCGTAAGGAACGTATGCTGAGGCAAGACAATTTCCCTCGTGATACCTTCCTAACATCGCTGCATTTTGATGGTCACTAAGTCCCTAGAGCAGAAATCCATCATTGGCATGAAAGAAATGCCATTTCTAACATAGATGCATGTTCTGGAGTTTCTTAGATTTCTAGTATAGATCAGCTTACCTCCAGTGCCTCCGAGGCCCGATACACCCCCTTTGTATAAATTGGGTTCTTGTATCAGGGCCACGTCCATTTACTGTCGCCCAGGCAGCGGCTCAGGGCAGCAGAGGCTCCTTTACTGTGCTGCAGATTAATCTGCAGCACTTCCAGGCTTCGTCTTAATGCCATCTTTGAGGTCTTTGAGAACCCTGACGGTGACCTGCGAGAATCCTAAAAAACAGTCTCAGGTCCTGCTCCCGCATCACCTTCAGGGACTGCTCACCAACCTCCACCACCAGGGTTCTTCCTTCCGGAGAAACCTTCTGTTTAATCACGCTCTAGTCTCCTGTCGGGACTTCTGGGTTCTGGGCCCCTATTTTCCCGAACTGAGTCTTGGGAGGGACTTCCTTAAGGATCTTGGGTACTCATAATGATATCTTTGCGGTCTTAAGAAGCTCCGCTGCCGTCTTGAGCGCAGCTTCGCACCTTCCTATGGGGATGTCATGGGCGCCTTTTCCTTGAGCCATTCTACTGGGTGACCCCCTCACAGACAAAAATGAGCGCACCATGGTGTAGACAGACCTTCCTGAAGTTAGGACCTGGGCCAGCGTCCCCCCAGTCCTTTTAAAGAGGGCCATCTGTACTAGTTCCTCCTGCTGCGAGGTAATGGCCACCAGTGGATAACCTTCCTGAATAACTGCCATCCTAAAAACTGAGGCTTCAGTACTATAGGTCTGTTTCCCTGTTTCTTGCCTCGGTTTTTTATGGACTCGCTTATCCAGGGCGGAGGGAGTCTTTGATTCCTCCCTTATCCGCTTACTATCTGTCTTTGACATTGTGGGGGTCTGCGTGTCTCCTTCAACCTGAGACAGTTTTTTCCTGAGGGTCTTGGATTCTAGTCGCTTTGCTTCCCTCCATTTGTGTTTAGGAAGCCATACTTTTCCTTCCTTTTCCCTCTGTTCACTGAGTAGCTTCCTCCTTTGGGCCCCAGACAAGCCTTTGATCTTAATCTGGTCTGGCTTCTTGGTTACAGTTCCCACTTCTGGCTCAGGTCTAGACCCTGATTCAGTAGTGGAATTGGCTTCCATCAGTTCAGTCCCCAATGTTTGGGTATCTTAGGTTCAAATTTGCCCCTCAGTTGCTTTTTTTGCAATCGTTTCCATGTTGGTCCCCCGAGATTTGGGGATCTAGAAGGTCCATACCTCGAATACCCCGTGCGGTGTAAGGCTAATAACTCAGGGAGGTCGCCCGGTATCCCTGAGGCTCTGTTTGCGAAACATCTTCCCATGTGCCCCGCACCCCTCAGGATGGATTGCATCACACCGCGGATATGCAAGCCTCTCCACCCGCAGGGACAGTACTTCATGAAGGTGGTGTCCCCAAGAGAGGACCATCAGTCCCTTACAAAGGGAAAATGGAATGTATTGGGAATCAAAAGAATCGTGTAACACTAGTCGAGTATTATCATGATCTGAGGAATACCGGATATACCAGGGTGCTTAAAAGTTTTGGAGATAATCTTAAGATGGAGGATATTTGATGATTGATGACGGAGTCACAGGATTAACTGCGAAACAGACAAACGTTAAATTCGAACAGTACAGAAGCAGGAATGAAATACATCAGCAAAGTAATTATAAACCTAATGACAAGAGGAAGTGATGTCTTTTTTCTTACCAGAACAACAGGAACACTGCACATATCACTGATAAACCTATTCGCCTGGAATGTTCCAGAAAAATGCGTGTTAAGTGTTTAATAGATTACATAACTAAAAATATTGGTGAATTTGGGGCTTATCCTTGACATTAGTTTTTTTTTACACAGTGCATGTATTTTTGCGGATAAACGTTTTACGAGTATCCATGAAAGTCATAGATACTGGCGTAATTGTTTTTAGAGATGTTTAGTGAATTATTGTTCATTTTGTTCGTTGTGCTAACACATTAATGTACCTCCTTGCCAGAAAAGCAACATTTGTTTGGGTTCTTGTTGCTGTGTATCTCAGACACATATGCTCTTTGATTCCAGTCTATGATCACAAATGAATTCTTTAGACGATGATCGGTTTCAGTCTGTAACGACCATCCTCAGATCTTTTTTACACCATGTAAGATCTGAGGATGGTCATTACAGACTGAAACCGGTCATCGTCTAAAGGATTCATTTGTGATCATAGACTGGAATAAATAAAGTATTTTACAGTATTGGATCACTGTTTGTACACACGATTATGTCGCAGTTGGTCAGACACATATTTCTTGTTACATAGTAAAAATAATTCTATCTACTAAGGTGCAAGCTTGGAACGTACGATGATAACAAGAAGCAAGAAAGTATGTTTAAAATAAGAGAATAAATTTTAGATTGAAATGGTTCAAATGGCTCTGAGCACTATGGGACTTGACTACTGAGGTCATCAGTCCCCTAGAACTTAGAACTACTTAAACCTAACTAACCTAAGGACATCACACACATCCACGCCCGAGGCAGGATTCGAACCTGCGACCGTAGCGGTCACGCGGTTCCAAACTGACGCGCTTAGAACCGCACGGCCACACCGGCTGGCCCTTTTAGATTGAAGAACTTGATATCAGTATTCTGACTACAGCCACTTCTTGTTTTGTTTCTCAACGTCGCATATGTTTCGGGTTTAAAAGTTAATACAATTATTTCTCTGGTGGCAATAAAAAAGCATATTTTATTTGTTATGTGACCGCAATTCCAATTTCTTTTGAAAACTTTGTAGAAATTAATGCATAATACAGTATGTGTCTGGTTTCAATAACTGAATACTTTCAGTCTGAATCAAACGTACTTTTACCTTTTGAAGCTTCGTATATTGTGCAAGTACTGAGGGTTTCAGAGTCAGCACAGAATTTCCACTCTATATTTCGTTGTGGTTAATTACCATATTTTTTGAGATTTGTCTGAACATCGTAGGCATTAATCACTTATTCATCAGGATGAAATAAAACCGTATGATGGTATGGCAGATGCTATGGAAACAGCGTTGGATTATTGATACGAAATGAGAGGGTGTGTGATTGTGTTAGGCAGTATGGTGAGGGTTGACTAATACACAGTTGCTAATAAGTATGTTAAGTCCTGGTGGGTGGGTATATGAAGAAATTACGTTAATTTTACAGTATTTGAAGCTATTACACAGAACAGTTCTTTAATTTTAGAAGTAGTATCGTCTTCTCATGTTGAATGTGCACATATGTGTTTCGAGAAGGGGGTGGACGCGGTTTCTTATTACTAAATACTTTAATGTAAGAGTCGCAATAGACGTATAGAAGCAGGCAAAATAGGATATCTATAATAATAATAAAACTGCAAACTACCGTCTCTGTCTGTTTGAACATGCTATCCACTAAAACGAGTGGACGAATTTTCACGGAGTTTTCACAGGTGAACTGATCGTAGCTTCAGGCATATACAGGCTTTATATCATCAAAATCATATCATGGAAGAAGAATTTTGTGGTGATTTAAAGTTATATCTAAAACAGTCGTGTCTGTCCATTTGACCAAGCTAATCTCCAAACTAGTAGACAAATGGTCAACGGATTTTCACTGATAACGTTGGTGTAGCTTCGAGAAAAATATAAACTTGATTTCATAAAAATTAGAATGCTGAAAAAATTATATCATAATGTAAAAGTTTATCTGAAATCATATACTCAGGTTAGTAATGGAGATGTTTGATTATCACGGCACAGTACACCAAAGAAGAAACAGATGGTGCTGTTAGTTTTTTAAACTCACTGACAACTGTAATTTTGGAAGTTTAAGTCAGCGACAGAATAAAGCGCCGCAATCTTATCCTTACGAATGAAAATTATAATAACAGCGAATTTACATGGTGAAGATATACGGATTTACTTATTTTGCTTTGCATATTAAAAACTTACCGGTATTGTTTTGCTTCTTCCCATTGGATTTATTTACAATCTTTGCTAGGAAAAGCTGATGTATTAAGTTTGGGTGCCTACACAATACACTTTGCTTTCATTTTGTTTAAGCAAACACCAGAATGGCTGAGAGACTGAGGCCTTTGTGGTCTCAAGAATCCAATGAAGATCGTGAGACGGAATATGCTGCAGCTCGAGAACATCAGGCGTTCACTCGCGCCTTGGAAACACCTTGTGGAAGAGAGGCACGATGTAGCTCTGATCGAGGGCGTCATGCATTACCTCGCCTCTCAGAACGCTTCACTCTCATAGGCTTCGAGATATTTGTCTCCAGCGTAACATCACAGAAGCGGAAAGTTTCATAGCTTGTGCACCTTGAGTGAATTTTATGCCTCGAAACCCGCTTGTTCCTAACAAAATACCATTTAGCTTCTTTCGGGTGTGAATCTAAGTATCAGTTGCCTTTTCCATGGTCAGCTCTAAGTGACTGTCTCTCATGTTAGTGAAGCAATCACGCTCTTAATTGCTATCCCAAATCATATTACTTCAAACGTTGTGTACAGTACAAGGAAACGTTGTAAGTCAAAAGTAATTCCACACCTACGATTTCTTTGGCATAGCTGCATATAAATACAGGAAACGGATGGTTTCTCAGTTAATTAATAATAAATTGCTGTTTGTTTGTTAAATCTGTTCCATGAACATTTTCTGAGACTATTATATGTTAGAACCATTGTTTTAAATTTAGCAGTCGGAATTTTGTTCCTACTCTTGTACAGATCTTCTTAGAACTAATTACAACACATTTTCCATAAGTAATACGTAAATATAGACTTTCGTATCATTCGATTCATTATCGTGTCGAACACGTTTAAAATCCTTAGCATTTTCCAAGACTATCAGATGTCGATGACTTTCCACTTTCTTTTTTTTTTTGAGTCAACAGTCATCTGACTGGTTTGATGTGACGAGCCCCGAATTCCTCTCCTGTGCCACCCCTCTTCATCTCTGAGTAGCACCTGCAACCTATGTGGTCGACTACGCGATGTATTCAAATCTCTGTCTTCGTCTACCGCTTTTACCCTCTACAGCTCCCTCTAGCACTTTGGAAGTTATTCCCTGATTTGTTAACAGATGCCTGATCATTCTGTTCATTCTTCTTGCCAGTATTTTCCATGCATTCCTTCCCTCTATGATTCTGCAGAGAACATCGTTATTGCTCACCTTATCAATCCACTTGATTTACGACATTCATCGTTAGAACTGCATCTCAAATGCTTCGATTCTCTTCTTTGCTGCTTTTCCCTCAATCCATGTTTCGCTAACATACAATGCTGTGCTCCAAACGAATATTCTCAGAGAGTTGTCCCTCAAATTAAGGTCTATCTTTGATACTAGTTGACTTCTCTTGGCATGGAATATCTTTTTTGCCAGTGCTAGCCCACGTTTTGCTCCCTCCTTGCTCCGACCATCATGGATTATTGAGCTGCCTAGATAACAGAATTTCTTAACTTCATCTGCTCCGTGATCACTAATCCTGACGTTAAGTTTTTTGCCGTTCTCAGTTCTGCTACTTCTCATTATTTTTGTCTTTATTCGTTTTACTCTTATTCCATATTCTGTACTCAGTAGACTGTTTATTCCATTCAGGCGAATATTTAATTTTTCTTTGCATTCATTGAGGATAGCATTGACATCAGTGAACCTTATCATTAAAATCCTTCCGCCTTGAATTTTAATTCCGTTATTGCTTCGTCGATGTAGAGACTGAACAGTAGGGGTGAAAGACTACATCCATGTATCACATACATTTCAGTCTGGGCATTTCATTCTTGGTCCTCCACTTTTATTGTTTCCTCTTGGCTCTCATGCATATTGTATATTACCCGTCTTTCCCTATAGCTTACCCCTATTTTTCTCGGAATTTGAAACATCTTGCATCATTTGACATTGTTCAACGCTTATACCAGGTCGAAAAATCCCATGGACGTGTTATGATTTTTCTTCAGTTTTGCTTACATTATCAAAAGCAACATCATAACCGACTCTCTTGTGCCAATATGATCGTCATCTAACGGACACTCAGCTTTCTTTTCCATTCTTCTGTACATTATTCTTATCAACAACTTGGATGCATGAGCTGTTAAGCTGATTGTTGCAATAATTCTCGCACTTGTCAATGGTAGCAATCTTTGGAGCTGAGTAGTTGCTATTTTTCCGAAAATCAAATGGTATATCGCCAGTCTCATACATTCTACACACCAAGTTGAATACTCGTTTTGTTTCCACTTCCCATAATGATTTTAGAAATTCCGATGGAATTTTATCCATCCCTCCTTCCTTATTCCATCTTAAGTCTTCCAAAGCTCTTTTAAATTCTGGTTGTAGTACTGGATCACCTATGTCTTCTATACCGACTCCTGTCTCTTCTTCTATCACGTCATCAGAAAAGTTTTCCCCTTATAGAGGTCTTCAGTGTACTCTTCCCATCTATCTGCTCTCTCCTCTGCATTTAACAATGGGCTTCCCATTGCATCTTAATTTTACCATCCTTGTCTGTACGCTGAGTCAGTCCTTCTAACAATTATTCCTTTCTCGATTTATTCAGATTTTTCTTGCAGCCATTTCACCTTAGCTTTCCAGCACTTCCAATTTATTTCTTTCCTCAAGTGACTTCTACTCGCATTTCTGTATTTCGGAATTTCCCTTAACAGTTTTGTACTTCCTTCTTTCATCGATCAACTGAAGTATTCCTTATGTGATCCATGGTTTTTTCGCAATTGCGTTCCTTGTAGCTGCGAATTCCTTTCCAATTTCAGTGTTTTCCCTTTTTAGAGATGTCCATTCATCTTCAGAAGAGCTACCTAATGAGCTATTCTTCATAGCAGTGCCTAAAGCCTCAGAGAACTAGAAGTGTATATCTTCAGTCCTTAGCAGTTCCGTATCCAACGTCTTTAGTCATTGATTCTTCCTGACTAGGCTCTTAAACTTTAGCCTAATCGTAATCATTACTAAATTGTGATCTGACTGTATGTCTTCTTCTTCTGGGTACGTCATATAATCTAGTATCTGATTTCACAGTCTCTGTCTGACCTTGATGTAACTAAAATCTCCCTGTATCTCACGGTCTTTTCCAAGTATATCTCAACCTCTTGTGATTATTGAGCAGAGTAACTTACTAGCTGAAATTTATTGCAGAAATCAAATAGTCTTTCTCTTCTACCAAGCCCGTATACTGCTGTAAACCTTTCTTCCGCTCCTTCCCTTCAGCTGCATTCCAATCCCCCATGACTATTGAATTTTCATCTCTCTTTACCTACTGTATTACTCTTTCAACATTCTTATATACTTTCTCTATCTCTCCATCTTCAGCTTGCGACGTCGGCATGTATACCTGAACTATAGTTGTCGGTGTTGGTTTGTTTTCGTTTCTGATAAGAACCGCCAAATCACTGAACTCTTTACAGTAAAACTGTCTCTGCCCTACCTTCCTACTCTTTACGAATTCTACTGCCGTTATGCCATTTTCGGCTGTTGTTGATGTTGCCTTTTACTCATCTGACCAGAAATCGTTGCCTTCTTTCAATTCCACTTCACTGACTGACAAATGTTTTCTACGAGGTCCTTACACGAGATGTATATTTTGGCAATACTTGAGTGTTGGAGTCCGTTGTAAAACCCGTTTCCCTAAAAGTTCTCAATAGCGTTTAGTGAAAAGAATGTCTTCATTCCTCGAAGGACTCCCATTTTAATCGACGGGCGCATTTGCGTAAAACTCGCGTGTTGATCGAACGTTTCGGTAATAAATCTAGCAGCGGGCCTCTAAATTGCTTCAATATCTCCCTTTGATCTTACGTTGTGGTGAGCTTAAACACTCAAATAGTATTCAAGAGCGGGTCGCACAAGTGTTCTATACGTTATATCCTTAATAGTCTAGCTACACTCTCACTGAACACACCCAGTCCAGGAAATTCGCATTCCCTACAGTCGATTTTACGTGCTCATTCCATTTCATGTAACTTTGCAACGTCACGTATCCTGGCAATAGCGAAATACCCCTAGAAGGGGAAACAACGTACTCTCATTGGATAACCATGGCAGACAGCACGCTCATTGTTTATGATTTTTTTTGTCGTTTCCTGAATTCTTGTATCCAAGTGAACAAAAATTTCCATGAAATACAGTTGGAACAATATACGGGACGAGTTCTGTTATGGACGGGCTCTACAGACGGTCCCTCGTCTCACAAAAGTCATAGTGTTCTAGTCGGATGCACACTCATAGCACACCTGCCACTCTCTAGATATGTATATGTGCAAAATTTAAAACGATATACCGTATTTTGAAGTTGACGACTTACTTATTGACTTATACTCGTGTATTGGAAAGATGTGAGGACTTATTGGGCGTCCGTGTGGTACACTCATTGTTCCCTTCATTTTTCTGAAACAGTAACTGTCCAGTTTCCACAAACCATCCTAGTGGAGCCATGTACAGTCAGTTATAGATCTGAAATGGTGACTTCAGGGGGCACAAGTTCGCTGTCACGTAAGTTCGGTGCTTATACCCGCAAAGAGAATACATCAGAGCAACAAGGCTGTAGGTGGGAGCGGGCGCCGAAGCAAACTTGAGCGGAGGCGCGTGCGGGCAGGCGTGCGCCGTTATGGTAATCGCTGGCAGGGCAGAGGCAGCAGCTGCAGCCGGCAAACTGCGGACTTTGCCGGCGATTCACGGCCGCCACAAGCCCGGCCTCTCCGCCGACCCGCCTCAGATCCACTTTGCCAGCGCTTGTTAGCGCCGCTTACCTCCGCCGTTACCACTTCCACCCCACGATGTAATCGAGGAAAGCAGTGTGTCTTCGCAACTGAACTGATAGAAACGCTTATCAACAGAAAAGTTCGCCATGAACTCGACTAACAATTACACTGCTGGTCCATTAAAATTGCGAGACCATTATAAGGACGGCATGCCAGAGCTCGATTTTTTTCTGCCTAGTGTTTTCTCCGTTAGCAGGCCACGTGCTCGTGTGAGCTGACTCGCACTCTGGACTCGCACTCTCGTCATGGCAGTGAGCAAACGGCTTGCTCACTATGACACGTGTTTGGGGACGGAGAGGTGAGAGCAACGTTGGAGAGTGAGGTATCGGAACAAGATAGATTCGGAACGTCTTCATTCGAAGGCCGATGTGACGTTAATCGGATGTCTGTCGCTTCACGGTAGCTGATCAATAAGTTTCTGGAGAATTTATTTTGTGACACGTATTAACGAAAAAACAGGTCAAGTGCGAGTAGGATTAACACACTGACAAACTCCATTATTTTTTTTATTAAAAATGAAACTCCTCCAGCTGTACTTAAGATTTCACATTTATTTGGCTACTAGTTTCGACGTTGCGTCAACGCCATTTTCAGGCCCATACGCTTTGATGATATCAGTTGTGAGTGGCTGAGTACTAGAAGTCCGCGGTGAGACCAATACGTGGAGGACGAGCGAAATAAATATGAAATCATAAGTACAGCTGGAGGAGTTTAATTTTTAATAAAAATTATACCAACTGATGTCCCACCATCATCCAATTTAAATATGGATGTACGAAGATTAAAACTCCATTCTGTACATAGATAGTTCGTTCATTGCGAGAATTGAAAATCTCGACCATTTCTGCCTGTTACTGATATCGATACTGGCAAGATATCTCCCCAGAAATTTTAGGTTTTAAGTGTAGATTTTTTGTGTAATTTTGAGTTTGCTGTAGTAAATACAGAGAAGAAAGGTTTCTTAACAGTGGACAGACAGATAATAAACGAGAAAAAATTATTTTATTGTGTGATATAAATTTGAATTAACAATTTTCGGATTCTTTCTTTTACTTATTTTACGAAAGCATACTCCTTGCTAAATTTCATGACCGTATATCAACGTGAAGCACCCTACAGGTTTCCATGGAGTTTGCGAGTATCAAAATAGTTAACATAAATGACCCTATATTTTGGTGTATTAAAAGCTTACAGTCTTTACATCGGGAATAAAAGGTAGACTTTAGTATGCGACAGAAGAAACTGTAGACTTTGGTATGCGACACAAATTTGAACTTGATATGTCAACCTGTTCGTGAGAACACACAGATAAAAAAAATTAGAAAAAGATTTTTTTTTTTTTTCCTGAGATATAATTATAAATTAACAGTTTCGAAAGTTTTTCCTTTACTTTTGCTGTCTAACCTCACTTCCAGCCAAATTTTATAATTCTAGGCCAATGAGAGGTACTCTGTGTGTTTTATTGAGTGAAGGGACAAAGGAACTAAAGACATTAGCTGTCAGAGGCTATTGATTTATATCAATGGGGCAAGCTGAAAATTTGTACTGGACCAGAATTTATACGTGTCCTGTTTACTTGGTAGATATGCTGACCACTATGCCACTCGTACAAAGCGGTCATCACAAATGCACGGACTACAGTAGCCGCGTGGGATTAGCCGTGCGGTCTAAGGCGCTAGTCATGGACTGTGTACCTGGTCCCGGCAGAGGTTCGAGTCCTCCCTCGGGGATGCGTGTGTGTGTTTGTTCTTAGGATAATTTAGGTTAAGTAGTGTGTAAGCTTAGGGGCTGATGACCTTAGCGGTTAAGTCCCATAAGATTTCACACACATTTGAACATTTTTTGGACTACAGCACCACGCTTCTCGTCAGATCCAAATCCTCAGCTTTTGCCACACGCTATCGATGTAGCGACCCTGCTCACTAGCCTCATTACGCGCGGTATCTCGCCGTATGACACGTGACAGGTCTATCCGCTCCTGAGGAAAAGGGGTCGCAACAGTCGGGCCGATATACAGACGGACAGTCCGCCCCAGTAGCTGAGTGGTCAGCGTGACGGATTGCCGTCCTCTGGGCCCGGGTTCGATTCCCGGCTGGGTCGGAGATTTTCTCCGCTCAGGGACTGGGTGTTGTGTTGTGTTCATCATCATTTCATCCCCATCGGGCGTGCAGGTCGCCCAATGTGGCGCCGAATGTAATAAGACCTGCGATATGGCGGCCGGACCTGCCCCGCGAAGGGCCTCCCGGCCACTGACGCCAAATGCTCATTTCCACAGACGGACAACGAAGTATTCCTACAAGAGTTCCGTTTTTATCGATGGAAGTATGGGACCCTTAAAATTACCATCTACTAAAACAACTCGTTTAATATCGTGATCAATTGATAAACATAGTGGCGCTAAGTACGTGGTATTTCTTAAGATTGTTGCAGGTTTGTGATGAATCAAGATTTAGAATGGAATATAAAACGAGTAACTTAATTTTCGTTACCATCTTATTCAAACGTTAAAGACAGGAACACAGAATGTAAATGGATATTACTTATTTTGCTTCTCGCTAAAGCATAAGTTTCTGGTATCACTTTACCTGCACGCTAAATAAAAGACAAGCTTTCGTTCTTACATAAAGAGCAATAACTGCGGCATGAACTTACAAGCGTTTAAGCAGGAATTTGCCAGTGAGTTTCTGTGAGTGGATTTCGTTCTCTTCATTGCGGAAAACAGTTGCTCCCACCTGTAGATAGATCGGAAAGTCCACATAATCGTAGCTGCAGACTTTGGTGAATATTTTATAGATGAAATCGAATTTACAACTTAAATGTCACATCTTACGTCTATAAGTTGTAATTGTAGCTCAGTTTCTATGTAGTGTCAACATCTCCTGAAAATCAGTGAAACTATGCAATGTTTTGCAAACTGAAAAGTAGTACCGTAACCTCCTCCATTCATTTGTTGATCTTTCCTATTGAAAACAATAATATATTTTCATCGTGAAAATGTTGGGCAGAATTACTCAGACACTTTTCTTCTCCCACGTGATGACTACTTTCTTCAGTCATATCGCTCAACAGCGCTTTTTTTCAGCTCGACTTCTCGCTGTTCGTCTTCCAACTGCCCACAATCCTTTGCTTAGAAGGTACTTCACTGTCGTAAATTGAATGTTTTCGGTGTGGTCAGAGGTTTGAAAGCATATCAAGACATCATCGTACACTCTAAACTTATATGTATCCGGCACTGATGTGCTTTAAATTGATTTTGGTGTGCCTCACTTTCGCTTTTAAGTTTCTGACCGAGCCATCCTGCGACTTTTCGTCGATTTAAAAAGAGGTAGTCATCATTTTAAGCACTGCGCTGTGTGTATATTGCATGTTAGTCTACGCCGAGCCTAACTACGGTCGTTCGGCTGTACGGAATGACGTCTGTGTGACCAGTTTACGGCGAGCACACACTCCCCATGTGGCGATCGAGATTGTGCTGTTGCTCGCCCAGCTGCACCCTGGACAAGCCTGACCTAGAAGATCCAGACAAGAATCTCTAAACTCCGATACCCTCAGTGCTTTCCACAGCCTGCTACGAATGCGAAAATATTTTAGTGGGGTCCGCATGCATAGGGAGAAATGATTATTAAAATGAAACAAGAGAAATCAGAGCTCTCACGGAAAGATTTAAATATTCGTTTATTCCAAGCGCTGTTCGAGAGTGAAACGGTAGAGATATACCTTGAAGGTGGTTTCATCAACTAACTGCGAGGTACTTAAATGCAAACTGTATATTAGTCATGAAGATGTAAACGTGGACGTACACGTTAACATTGTTTAGCACATCGGATGCGGAATTGCTTCCTCTCTGATGCTGGTACCAAAGTGTCGGTCATACCGGTTCCCGCGCAAGTCAGATCGTCGGGGAATAAGGCTGCTGTTGCTGCAACAGTGTTACCTAATTCTTTTAGCTATTCACTCACCCAGGATGACCATAGCATTGCTATACAGAGTTTTGTCTTTCGACGAGCACTTGTCGTCTGTGTGTGGGAACAAATTTACGGAGATTAAACATCACCCTACAGCTATTGTCCACCTCGTCACACGAGGGCATCGTGTCTGAAAGATCGCGGATTGGGCACTGTCTTTTCAGCTATAACTTCTTTTTAGCGGCAGCCATGGAACGAACCACAATTTAATGACCCAGTGTAAAACGGTTAACCTCTTATTCTTTAATGTGTTTTCGTTTTCTGAGTTCTATCCGTTACTGGCAGCTATAGCACTTGTAGAAATCGCTCGAGTGTTTGCTCGCCAAAGCAATGTGGCAAAGCAGATTTGATTTTCTGTCATGTACGCCGTTTGTCTTTGAAGTTTTTACTCAGGTGCCTTATGTTCGTTGTTCAATAGACAGTGTTGCGGCTCACCTACTAACGCCGTTTAGACACCTCTGTCTTACGTAACTTCAAGAACCACCGAATGCATTACAGTATTTCGAAAATACAAAATTGTGGTTTGAGCGCTTAATACCTCGGACATCTTGTGCAATAAAGCCGCAAAGATGCATCAGTTGTCGAACTGATATAAGCTGTGTCTTGCGCAGTTGTTGGATCGGTTACTGTCGCTACAATGGCAGGTTATAAAAATTTAAGTGAGTTTGAACGTGGTGTTACGGCGCACGAGCGATGGGACACAGTGCGGTCACAGGTTCGAATCCTGCCTCGGGCATGGATGTGTGTGATGTCCTTAGGTTAGTTAGGTTTAAGTAGTTCTAAGTTCTAGGGGACTGATGACCTCAGAAGTTAAGTCCCATAGCGTTCAGAGCCATTTGATTTGATGGGACACAGCATCTCCGATGTAGCGATGAATTGGGGTTTCACCGTACGACCATTTCGTGTGTGTACTGTGAATAACAGGAATCCGGTAAAACATCAAATCTCCGACATCGCTGCGGCCGGAAAAAGACTCTGCAAGAATAGTACTAACGACGACTGACGAAAATCTTTCAACGTGACAGAAGTACAAACCTTCCGTAAATTGCTGCAGATTTCAGTGCTGGGCCATCAAAGTGTGTCAGCGTGCTAAACATTCAACGAAATGTCATCGGTACGGGCTTTTGGAGCCAAAGGGATACTGGTATACTCTTGATGACTGCACGACGCAAAGCTTTATGCCTCGCCTGGGCCCGTCGACACCGACATTAGACTGTTTATGACTGGAAACATATTGACTGGTCGGATAAGTCTCGTTTCAAATTGTACCTAGTGGATGGACGTGTACGGGTATGGAGACAATCTCATTAACCCATGGACCCGGCATGTCCTCAGGGGAATGTTCAAGCTGGTCAAGGCTCTGTAATAGTGTGGGGCGTGTGCAGTTGAAGTGATATGGGACCCCTAGTACGTCTAGAAACGACTGACAGGTGACATGTGAGTAAGCATCCTGTCTGATTGCCTACATCCATTCTTGTCCATTGTACATTCCGATGGGCTTGGGAAATTCCAGCAGGAAAATGTGACACCCCACACTTACGGATTTGCTACACAGATGCTCCAGGAACACTCTTCTGAGATTAAACATTTCCGATGGCCGCCAAACTCCTAAGACATCAACATTATAGAGCATATCTGGGGAGCCTTGCAACGTGCTGTTCTGAAGAGATCTCCACTCCCTCATACTATTACGTATTTATGGACCGCCCTGCAGGAGTGCAGAGTCGGTTCCCTCCAGCAATACTTCAGACACTAGAGTTGAGTCCCTGCTACGACGTATTGTGGCGCTTCTGCGTTCTCGCGGGGACCGTAAACGATACTAGGCAGGGGCACTATTTCATTTGTCTCTTCAGTGTAGAATATAGGTGAGGCAAAAAAGTAGAGTATAAAGTGACATTACACTGAGAAATGCGCTGTAAAGTGTCTCCGTTATCATCCGGGAACCATTTGGTGTAGTACTGAAGCAAAACAATTTTTTTTTCTGCATAAAATACGGTCTGAGGTGTAAAGTTGGTTTTGCATTATTCCAGTTTCACGTAAGTACACTATCTGTAGGCAGTGGGTGCGACCACTTCTGACATCAAATCTGTAGGCGCCCTGGTGGTCCTGGTCGCCTACGGTGGACTGGATGGCCGAGCGGTGACCTCTCCAGTTGTCAGGATGCTAGGAAATGTCTGTAGAAGCGTCAGAAACGCCAAAGAAACATTATTAATTCATAACAACTTTATTCCTGCCGAGTACAATGTGGCTTGGTGATATCAACGACCTTCGCCGAGTCTTCGCTGACTCGTAGCGATGACACCAGATCCGGGCCGCGCAGTCTTGATAGCGCAGCGCTGCGTGCTGTAACATAGCGGAGGAATGTCCTTACTTCGGCCGCGCGTGGCTGGCGGCGCCTGGCTAGGCGGCCGGCTCGGCTGCGGACAGCAAGCTGCTGAGCGTGGAGGCTCTGGGTTGGAGTCCCAGTGCTGTTGGCACGAGAGGCGTTCTCGTAGTGCGGAGTGTACTCTATCCCACCCCGTCTTCTTCCCTGCTCCTCTTGGTGGCTTGTTCACGGTGGATGGGCGGAACGGGCTGCAGTCCCCCAGCGTCGTCGGCTCACCCTGTCGTGACGGCGGATGCACGGGGCCTAGGCCCCGCACGATCTCGACGACGGCTCACTGATATGGTCAGCATTGGCGGCGAGCGAGTCTGCCGCGATGTCTGCTAATCCTGGGTTGATGATAGACAGCGGCAGCAGAGAGGACCAGAGCTGGTACTGCCCCCTCACGTCTGCTGCTGGATGGGCCGCACTTACTGCAACATCTCCTTAATAAAGTTTAACATGTCGATCACCGAGCTGAGCGCTACGCAGCGACCCAGTACACTTCTAACTGCAAGTCTAACTGCGAGTGTGAGTTCCTTGCTGCTATCAAACCTGGAGTATGTAAAGGAAGCACGAGCGACGTCCTGACGTCATGCTCGTTTGTAATGACCGCATTCGTTCCACTTATACTGCTGATTCATCTGTCGTACTCGCCCCTTAGGTGTTCTTGCGACAGAGTTACGTGCTGTTGCGGCAGACTTACGCGAAGTTGTGAAATGCAGTACAGCTGTCTTGCACTCTACGAAAGTCTCCGTCTAGCACAAACGTGCTAAGCAATTCTCTCTCGCCTGTTGTGTGTAACCAGGCCATTGCCCTTGCGTGACGACACATTCCGATATATGTACAATCCTCTTAGCTCTTGGCTAACCTACTGCCGCTGACTCTCGGCATAGGCAACGAAACTTTGACAATATTCCACGTTTCCAACTCTTTACTATTCCGCGACATTACTTATCTAAACTTTACTGAACATTACATTTCATATGAGGTACATGGCCTGTTGCCTCAGGAAAAGGAAGGAAACTAACGGAAAAGTGCTGCTATTGGAGCGCAAAGAATGCGAACGTATTTCTGTTTACTTAAAAGTCTCTGGATGAGAAGTCGGCTTTCAGGTATCTCATTCTAACTTCCTCAGAATCTTTAAAAAGGGCGAGAAATGCTCTTTCTTCCATTGCTAGTCTGCTTTTTATTTCCTTCTTTCTCCGTCGTTATGGGTTATTTTGCTGCCTAGGTAGCAGAATTCCTTAACTTCATATGCTCCTTGATAAGGAATCCTGATGTTAAATTTCTCGCCGTTGTCATATGTGCTGCTTCTGATAACTTTCGTCTTTCTTCGGTTTACTCTCAATCAGTGTTCTGTACTCATTAGACTGCACATTCGATTCAGCAAATCCTGCAAGTCTCCTTCGCTTTTACTGAGGACAGCAATGTCAGCAGCGATTCTTATCATTGATATCGTTGCACCTTGAATTTCAGTTCCACTCTCGAAGTTTTCTTTTATACCCATAATAGCTTCTTCAGTGATTAGATTGAAGAGCAGGTGCGGAAGACTACATCACTGTTTTATATCCTTTCTAATCCGACCACTTCATTCGTCTCATTTCACTCTTGGCTCTTGTACGTATTGTATATTACTCGCCTTTGCCTATAGCTTACCCGTACTTTTATCAGAACTTCGAATATCTTGCACCATATGACATTCTATGAACGTGTCTTGATTTTCATTTATTCTTGCTTCCAAATCAACGCAACATGAGAATACCCTGTATGCTGCTTTTACCTTTCTTAAAGGCAAACTTATCGTCATCTAACGGAAATACTGCACTATAGTAGACAGTGGTTGTGTTATAAAAATGACAAAGGAGACAGTGGCAGTGTGAAAGAAAAATTTGTACAGAGCGGCAGTGGAACATAATTGACTGTGACAGAGTACTGCTAGGAAAAGACTGAAGGATTCAGTATCAGAGGGGAAGGAATATGGAGAAAGAGAACGTTAGTGACAGTGAGAAGAGTCAAAAGCAGTAGTAAAGAATGAACGAGAGATTAGCAGTGAGAGAGAGCAAAAGACAGACTGTGACAGTGAGAGAAGAGTGTAGTAGCAGGACGGAACGAAGGGGACTGTGGCTATGGCTCAAGAGACAACGAGAGACAGACACAAACAGCAAGTGTCAATGATTTTTGCTGAATGAGTGGGTGAGAAAGGGCAACTGCAAGTGGATGGGTATGAGCGGCTTACAGCGATGGGTATGTCAGCTACAGTTAGGGGAGCTTGTGAGAGTTTGAGTAGAGTTGCATGCTAAACAAAATGCGGATATGTCCGTATGCCAAAACATTTCGGAAAATTTTAAAAGGTGCTGAGAAAGGTAAAATGAGGCAACTGGGACACCAATTTCCAGTCAGAGTCGTTTATATAAACAGGAACCAATTCGCATCTTTTATGTTTCGATATGTGAATTTTTCCGGTGGTAGAAAATAAAATAAACGTCGGAAGGAATGACTCAGCATGTAAAAAAGTCTAACCAAATTCTGTTGAAATTCTTTCAAGGATAGTAAAATTAAGAACATACGAATTTCACTTTTAAACATGGAGGGGAGTGGGGTAGGTGAACTGAAGGCCTCTGTGAGGTGGAGGAACTGTCTGATGTAATACATGAAGAAACTCGAGTCGATATGGAAGAGACAGTGGATCCAGTATTATAGTCCGAATTTAAAAGAGCTATAAAAGACTTGAAATGTAAGAAGGGATGGATTACATTCCATCGAAATTCCCAAATCATGGGGGGAAATGGGAACCAAACGACTAATGAACTTGAATCTATGACGATGGCACCGTTCCATCAGAATTTTGGAAGAATATCATCCACAGATTTCAGAAGACAACAAGAGCAGGTAAGTGCGAGAACTATCGCACAATCTGCTTAACAGCCCGTGTAACCAAGGTGATGGCAATAATAATATATAGAACAATGGAAAAGAAAACTGAGGACCTGTTAGGTGTCGATCAGTTTGGCTTTGGGCAAGGAGAGGCAGTTCTGACGTTGCACTTGATAAAAGAAGCAAGACAATAAAAATCAGGACACGCTCATAGAACGTTTCGACCTAGATAAAGCATTCGTCAAAATGGCACAAGAGATTCGAAATTTTGAGAAAAGTAGGAGCAAGCTATAGGGAAACACTTGTATTATACAATATATAGAAAAAACAAAAGGAAAAGAGTGGAAGATGTAAAACTAAATGCACGGATTAATAAGGTTGTAAGACAAAGGTTCTGTGTTTCGCCCCTATTGTTCAATCTATAGATCATGAAAGCAATGACGGGAATTCATAAAAGATTAAAGGATGGGATCAAAGTTCTGGGTGAAAGGACGTCAATGATAAGATTAGTTGACATTGCTGTCCTGAGAGAGTGAAGAATAATTGCAACACTTGTTGAAAGGAATAAAGCGTCTGTTGAGTATAGAATTGGGACTGAGAGTAATTGAAGAAAAAGTAATGAGAAGTAGCAGAAATGAGAAGTGGGATAAACTTAACGGCAAAGTCTAGTGGTCATGAAGTAAGCGAAGCTAAATAAGTTACGTTGGAAGCAAAATAACCTATGATGGAAGAATCAAGGAGGACATAAAAAACAGACAAGCACTGGCGAAGAGGGTATCCCTGCCCAAGACCGATCTACTGGTGTCAAACACAGGGCACAATGTCAGGAAGAAATTTACGATAACGTACTTTTGGAGCACCACATAGTATTGTAGTTAATCTTGGACAGTGGGAAAACAAGAAGAGACGGGAATCCAAGTATTTGAGGTATTATGTCACAGAAGAGTGTTGAAAATTACATGGAGTGATAAGATAAGCAATGAGAAGAAGGTATAAGTTGATAGGAAATGTGTTAAGACTTGGAGAAATCCTCCATGGTAGTAGAAAAAGGTGCAGAGGGTAAAATCTGTAGAAGAAGACAGAGTGTGGAACATCCAACAACGGGTCGCATCAAACCAGTCACAAAACTGATGACAGAAAGAACAAAACAGAAAATCAGTATGTAAGAGGACATGATAATCTAAAAATTTTGGAGCATAGGAATAGAACATAGACTGACGGAATAATAAGAGATTAGATGTATGAATTGGAGAGGAGAAAGACTACTTGAGTTCTGCAATAAACTTTAGGTACTAATTGCGATTACATGGTTAAAAATCACAAGAGGAGAAACATACTTTTAAAAGGCCTGGAACACGGTTAGCTACCAGCTGAGTTAAGCCATGGTCAGCCAGAGATTCTGAAATCAGAAACTGGATTGTAAGCGATGCCCTGGAACAGATACAGACTCAGTTCACAACGCAGGAAAGGAGAGAAGTAGGCTGAAGTTTAAGAGAAACGTCCATAATATGGAAGTAGTAAGTGACGCGGCCTACTGCTTTGTTGCCCCTAGAGGACGGAAGTTCTGGGGAATCGGGGCTTGAACACAATTCTTGAACAAATAAATTTTAAATACACTTCATTAATCACCATGTTCCTTATCAATGTAAAAATTAGCAGTGCAATAAAAATGTCAATGAAGTAAAAAAAAAGGATGTTCCATCTTCGACGCCACTGGTTAATCGGGACGCTTCTTATGCTACATTGGTCAAGGAACTCAGACACCAGCTCATTCTAAAGTACAGACGTAAAACGAAACCTTGAAATGCACACAATAAAAACACGTCAAATTAAAACTTTACGCCCTATAAATGATTACAAGAGTCTTTCTTTTAAAAAGAAACTGAGTTATGCTTGATAGCAATTAACCGCAAGAAAATTTTTTTTTCGCAACGAACAATGTTCAAACGGCAAACAAGCTACACACCTTAACGATCCGTTCAGAAGCCAAGTTAAATCTGCACGAAGCTTGACAGCAAGTATCAGTATTTAGGGAACGCACATTCACTGGAACAAAAGTCAGAACGCTCGCGTCAAATTAATCGACAAGTAGTAATACACAGCATGAATAAAATACGCAGTTAAAATTAATTTAGAACTCCAGCAATTTTAATGAACACAGGCGCGCTATCACTTTAAATGGAGGCATTGGCCTGAATTATTTTCAATAAATAGTCTTGACAAAAAGTTAAATAACAAATACACATGCGTTCAGCAACGGGAGAAAGAGGATAAGCCCACTCGCCCACTCGCTTCATCGAATTAAGAATATGCGGAGCATACAGTATCTGTAGTTACAAAGGCTAAAAGGATGACAACTTCCATCAACAAACACAGAAAATGGAGCAGAAGTTATTCATCCTATTTCGACAGTAATCCTGATTAAATAGCCCACATAGATAAAGTGCAAGTGGAGAGTGCATTACATAATTATTTTATGAACCACAAAATTTAAAAAGGAAGTTCTTAAAAAACACAGTAATTACAGAAACCAGAAATACACTTTAAGGGAGGCTGAGCTGCACGGCATACAAATTCAGCAGTCTAAAACATGCTTGTCCTTGCCCGGAGAACTAAATTTATAGCAGTCAGTAACTTGAGGAGTAGAAAGTATTGAATGTTGAGGCCTCTGAAAAGATTGAAAGAACTGGTAGCACAGGAAATTGTCTTGCCCCAAGGCCACAACGTACGATGCAGGGAAAGTTCCGAAGCCTGCTCACTTGTAATAAATGTCCGACAAGCTACTAAATAACACAGGCTGACGTCGATATAGGAGTCGCTCCCCCCAGTGGTAGAACTTCTCTGATAGCTGCTGCCCATAAGTACGCAGTTAACAGAGATAAACATTAGGCATCTTGCTACAGGTCTCGCTCTAATCTTCCAAGACTCCACAGCCAGCACGCACCGTGTTCACCAACAAAGACGTCGGCCTCAAACCAGGGCACAGATACGAGGCTCTGCTCCTCAGTGAAATTCGCTGTCCGATGGCCGAAATTCAAGAGCGTGAGCCATCTTCTGGAGTTGCTTATCAGCCTGCCAGTCACTCCCTCTGGTCAAAGATGAATACACTTAACAGCGTGATGCGACCTATCGATTCGCGGCACGGCTCACTGAGAAACTTTGAGATGTCTTTGAAGTTCTGTGAGGGTATAGACACTGTGATAACGAATATCACAGTCAATAGAAGAAAGGACATCTAGTAAAAGGACAGTCACGAAAGTAGGACAGTCAAACATAGGTACAAGGAAGGTAACCACGAAATAACTGTGGAAAGAATGGACATCTACTAAAAGGGCAGTCACAAAACTAGGACAGACAAACATAGGTACAAGGACGGTAATTACTTCAGTTGTGCAACAGAAGAAGGAAGTACTAAAACATACAATGGAATACAGGCAAAGTGAAATTTAAGTTACTTAAGACTAAAATAAAAGGAAACTCAGGAAACGAAGACGAAATTATTGAGAAATAATGCGCTGAAATGAAAGAAAAAGGAATATTCGTTGGAATGATCAATTCAGTGTATAGAAAAGTCCAATCAACATTCGGTGGAATTAAAAGCAGAGGAGTCGACTAATAAGTACGCTGTGCTAATTCCAATGTTAAGCTCAGAGGTGAGAGCAGTTGAGTGTAAAAGTTGTAAGGTGGCAGAATAAATGAAGGTCAATTTCGCACCTTACATAAGAGTTTTATACATCATAACTCGAAGGTGAATACGATACCTAACCTATTTCGGCAGTAATACGCAAATTTGCCTATAAGTATGTAATGCAAAAGGGATGACACTCAATCGCCGGTATTAACACACTGCTCCTATATGACGCATTTCAATGAGCAGAAGGTGAAACAAGCAGTGAGAGGAAACGTTTTGTCTGGAAGCAAGTGTGGGCAGAAGCAGAGGCTGTACCATGGGAGGCACCACAAGAAGCTCTTTGGGCGCATCCCACAGCGGGAGTCAGCAACTGGACAGGTGACGCATACTGGAGAGCAAGTAATGGGCCACCAGAAGTAGGACCGAAAGAAGCTCTAGAGAACTGCGTTTTGGAATTCCAAATGAATACGAACAAAACCAGTCACGCAGTTGATCACATGAACTGCGAATGGTACACATGTGGTGTACACACGTAACTTTTAGGCGTCTGGAACGGGCACGAAGCGTCCGATTGGTCGTAACGAACTAGGATGGAATACAGTGACCAGTTCAATGGTAGGGCCCTTGCGATTGGCAGAGAGAGTTTCCACAAAATAAGAGGAACTCTCCTATTGGTCGAAAAAAGCCATTATGTGGAAAACGAAAGAATGCAGGTTGGGAGACAGTTCAGTTATGAGAAAGATAAGAGCGAAGTTTTCGAGGACTCTTCTCTGAACTGGCGTCAAGTGCAGAACTGGGCGCATAACGCTCTGTACGATGCAGAGGAGAAATTTGAGTGAACACTGCATTCACTGCGGCTGACATTCAGCTAGATATTAGCTGTAGCATTGTAGAGCTCCAGCTGGGGAGAAACGAATCAGCCAGTTAGTTAATTGTCCTTGCAGGGACTGAGAGGGCATTTTATTTTGGGCACTACTCCAGCCAAGCACGTGCGTATCGCCATATTCTTAGGGATGAGTATATGTTTTCTCGCATAACGAGAAACATAGGGATAGTTTCTGCTGAAAAAATCAGCAAAGGCTTAATTAGTTTTTATGGGAATTTCAGTGGGTGAGAGCAGCCATGCAGATGACAACTCATCACAGCTAAGGAAAATACCATGATCTGAGGTGTAAAATTGTTGGTTTGTCATCTTGTGTCCACTGTAAACTCGAGCGACCTTGGGTAATCTTTTGCTCAACTTGTCACAAAACTAACCATCTTCCATAGGCTTGATTGTCATCCTAAAGTAGAACCGAACTTAGAACCGGAATCGGATGATTCATCGTAATACTGGCCAACATCATGATGTAGTCGTAAGAATAGTTTTGTAAAGAAACTTCTAGTTAAAATTCACCAATGTTATATTTAAGATTATTTTACTTTCTGAGGACGAGATGCGTTTGTTAGAGAACTGTCGTAACATTTTCACATAGTAAACTGTGTAAATGCGTGTATTTATGTGATAAGATTGTAACATTAAACCAAAATTGTTTACATCTTACACAGTTGTTGTTATGACCTCAAAACCTTACAAAATACACGGGAGATATGTCAATCCTAAAATAAGTAATTACTAGCGAGGTCGAAATTTGAAAATCACATCGTTTTAATGAATAGTAAACTTGGAATATTTCAGTGCAGAAAATGGTTCTAGGTGCATTATTTACACTATTGCCACGAGCAGTTTGTATACAATTTACCGAATAATATATTTTCGAGAAATACAGCTTGAATTAGGAACTGAGGCTGTCGTATGTTCACAGTATTTGTAAGAGTGCGTTCAGTAAAAAATAAAACATAAATTTTTGATTAGGACATATTTATTTTCAAGATTTAGAATTTGGACGCAATGCCAATCAACATTTCTTTTATATGTATTATTTTTCTACATAGCGTACATCACGTTCTATAACCTTACCCAGCGTTGTGTAAGCTCACCTATTTCCCGTTGGTAAAAGCTCGTGCCGTATTGTTGTAGTCGCTATTCACTGCATAAACTACGCTCTCGTCATCTCCAGAGAGCGTTTCACGTAGAGAACGATTACGTGACCCACACAGATGAAAATCTGAGAGCGTCATGTCCGACCTATAGGGTGGATGGGGCAACGATGTGCGAGCTAAGTTATCGATGTGCTCCTACGTTGCGTTTTTGGGAGTGCACTGCTGTGTTGGCACAAGGTGTCTGTTACGTTAGAAACGACTCTTGGGTTGATTCAGGGTCTTCACATTTGCTTCTAAATTAATAGATAACACTTCTGGTATGTTGTGATGCATGTTATAGTTACGTATGCATCACATCTCAGCATGATGCGGACAATGTAAGTGCGTGAAACACGAAAACGTAAATAAATACGATAATCGGTGCGAGAACATCGCGAAAAACTAAATTACATTCTAGAAGAAAACTTTTCTCATCGACATCGTTTGGTTGCAGATGACAAGCTACCTGTAATAATTAATACAAAAATGATCCAGAAAATTCATGTTCACCAAATGTAAAGGTATTTACAATAAGAAACGATCTGTTGTTTGAACTAAAATGCACATAATTTTGTAATCATTTAACAAAGATGTTCACACTGCAGAATAAATAAAAACGAAAACCCACTGATAATGGCACAGTGGTGCCGAAATATGTTTGGGTACTGAGAAAAACGGTGTTTTGCATAACTGGCGGACCTCACATCCAAAAATTAGAATATATTACTCCTAATACTTTTGTCTATAACTGTTATTCTGCAGATGAAATAAACAATGATGTGATGTTGTTCAGTACATTCTCCTCAGTTACCGATAAAAATATCTGCACTTATATCCTCAACACACCGTATATTAACGACTTGAAAAAAGAGGAAAGTATGCCTCTTTGTTTATTGAACTAGTCTCGTATTAGGCAAGAAATGGGACTCGAGATGTATTATCTTGCCACGTGAAGTATCCTCTTGCGCAGACTGCTTGTGGAGCATAGATACAGTATATGTATTTAAGCAGCAGAATTTGTCAAAGGCCTCATATCTGTGAACACTCCTGCCTGTCTGCCGAAAGGCTACGTACGCTTGGGAGCGTGCGCAGCTCCTCTGCCTGTGTTCAAAACGCAGCAGCGGCATAATGCCGGCGCCCTGGGGCTCGGCCCTCTAGGAGCGGTCCTTGCGTTAGCTGGCGGCCTGGTGCCACCGGCGCTGCTGACTCGGCGGCGCGTCCTTCTTAGGATGCGGCACAGGGAGACGAGCGCCGCCCCCGCCTGCCGCCGCCCCCAGGGCACCAATGAGGCCATTCAGAGCGCGCTGCGGCTGCGGATTCTCCAGGTAGGCACGTCGCGTGTTTAGCACGCTGTGCGTCTCCCAGGCCCGCCGCCGTCGGGCTGCGCATGTTGCCGCGAATGAAGGCAATGGCAGGGCGTGCGGCGTACACCGTGCACCGAAAGGATCAAACAGGTCCTTAGCGGTGGCTCTAAGTGAGGAACGCTGAATGAAATTTCATCAGGATCTTCATCTTGTCGTAAAAGTAACAAGGAGAACCTTCACCTCACGCCCAGTTTGGTTCCTTATCATCAACTGACCAAGTAGAGTGTCACGTGAAAGATATGTTACTTTTGTAACAAGATAATGGTTCTGATCACGAATCGTCCACTCTGTTCGATCAGAACAGTTGTGAATCTGAAAATATTTAGCTGCGCTGAATTCTTCTCTTTAAAAAGTAATTTCTTTCAGACTTCATATTAATTAATTGTCGCCGTTCTTTCGTATCGTTTCACCATTCACTGCCAGATCTTCGAGAACTACTTTTACGTGATGTAGTGCACTGAAAGAACCAGAGGTTGTAGAGGGCTTCAGGGAGAGCATTAGGGAACGAAATACAATAGTAGAATAATGGGTAGCTTTGAGAGATGAAATAGTGAAGGTAGCCGAGGATCAAGTAGGTAAAAAGGCGAGGGCTAGTAGAAATCCTTGGGTAACAGAAGAGATACTGAATTTAACTGATGAAAGGAGAAAATATAAAAATGCATTAAATGAAGCAGGCAAAAAGGAATACAAGCGTCTCAAAAATGAGATCGACAGAAAGCGCGAAATGGCTAAGCAGGGATGGCTAGGGGACAAATGTAAGAATGTAGAGGCGGATATCACTGGGGGTAAGATAGCTACTGCCTACAGGAAAATTAAAGAGACCTTTGGAGAAAAGAGAACCCCTTGCATGAATATCAAGAGCTCAGATGGAAACCCAGTTCTAAGCAAAGAAGGGAAAGCAGAAAGGTGGACGGAGTATATAGAGAGTCTACACAAGGGCGATTTTCTTGAGGACTAGTATAGAAGTGGAAGAGAATGTAGATGACGATGAAGTAGGAGATATGATACTGTGTGAACAGTTTAATAGAGCAGTGAAAGGCCTAAGTCGAAACAAGGTCCCGGGAGTAGACAACATTCCATTAGAACTACTGTCAGCATTGGGAGAGCCAGGCCTAACAAAACTCTACCATTTGGTGAGCAAGATGTATGAGACAGGCGAAATACCATCAGACTTCAAGAAGAATATAATAATTCAAATACCAAGGAAAACAGGTGTTGACAGATGTGAAAATCGCCGAACTATCAGTTTAACAAGCCACGGCTGCAAAATACTAACGCGAATTCTTTACAGACGAATGGAGAAACTGCTAGACGCCGACTTCGGGGAAGATCAGTTTGGAATCCGTAGAAATGTTGGAACACGTGAGGCAGTACTGACCATACGACTTATCTTAGAAGAAAGATTAAGGATAGGCAAACCTACGTTTCTAGCATTTATACACTCAGAGAAAGCATTTGACAATATTGACTGAAATACTCTCTTTCAAATTCTGAAAGTGGCAGGGGTAAAATACAGGGAGCGAAAGGCTATTTACAATTTGTACAGAAACCAGATGGCAGTTACAAGAGTCGAGGGGCATGAAAGGGAAGCAGTGGTTGGGAAGGGAGTGAGACAGGGTTGTAGCCTATCCCCGATGTAGTTCAATCTGTATATTGAGCAAGCAGTAAAGGAAACAAAAGAAAAATTCGGAGTAGGAATTAAAATCCATGGAGAAGAAATAAAAATTTTGAGGTTCGCCGATGACATCGTAATTCTGTCAGAGACAGCAAAGGTCCTGGAAGAGGAGGATAACGGGATGGACAGTGTCTGGAAAGGAGGATATAAGATGAACATCAACAAAAGCAAAACGAGGATAATGGAATGTAGTCGAATTAAATCCAGTGAGGCTGCGGGAATTAGATTAGGAAATGAGGCGCTTAAAGTAGTAAATGAGTTTTGCTATTTGGGGAGCAAAATAACTGATGATGGTGAAGTAGAGAGGATATAAAACGTAGACTAGCAATAGCTAGGAAATTGTTTCTGAAGAAGAGAAATTTGTTAACGTCGAGTATAGATTTAAGAGTCAGGAAGTCGTTTCTGAAAGTATTTGTGTGGAGTGTAGCCATGTATGGAAGAGAATAGAAGCTTTCGAAATGTGGTGCTACAGAAGAATGCTGCAGATTAGACGGGTAGATCACGTAACTAATGAGGAGATATTGAATAGGATTGGAGAGAAGAGAAATTTGTGACACAACTTGACTAGAAGAAGAGATCGGTTGTAGGGCATATTCTGAGGTATCAAGGTATCACCAATTGAGTACTGGAGGGCAGCATAGAGGGTAAAAATCGTAGAGGGAGACCAAGAGATGAATACACCAAGCAGATTCAGAAGGAAGTAGGTTGCAGTAGTTACTGGGAGATGAAGAGGCTTGCACAGGAGTAGCATGGAGAGCTGCATCAAACCAGTCTCTGGACTGAAGACCACAGTAACAACAATGTACTAATATTTAGAATATCTGATCAAAAGTAACCGGACAATTACACTTCCCCAGTCATATTAATGAGACCACCTGCAAAAGCCTGAATAACCACTTTTTTCAGTGCGGACCGCTGCGGGCTGTGATGGAAGAGAGTCAATAAATTTCTGGAAGGTACCATCAGGGTTGTGGAGCCATGCTGACAACAGTGCCGGAGCCAGCTGCTGTAAGTCTCTCGGCTCAGGACCGATGGTACGAACAGCCCGCTCGAGGTGGTCCCACAGATTCTGGACTGCGTTTAAATCCAGGATTATGGTGGCCAGGCAAGAGGGGTAAAATCATCCTGGTGCTTTTTGAACCACTCTTGTATACTGCGAGCTATTTGATAGGTTGTATTGCCCTGCTAGTAGATGCTATTGTGCCGAGAAAAAACAGACTGCATGCAGGGCAGGATGTGGTACCCAAGGATATATTCATACTTGTGTTGATCGAATTGTCTTCCAGAATGAGATCACGCAGAAATGGCAGGAAAAAGCTCCCTAGACCATAACGCTCCCTCCCGACGATTGTTTCACAGTGTTTGATTTCAGACGTTTCCCGGCGACGGAACATAAAACATGATCCATCTGAAAAGTTCACCAGTCAGTCAACGTCCAGTTGCAATATTGGCGTACAGCAGCCAACGAACAGCAGTCAGCGTGGGTGCATAACAAGGCGCCTACTGTCGAGGCCCAAACGCAGGATCGTTCTCTGAACGGTCGTTGAGGAGACGCTGCTGGTAACCCCATCCTTCATCTGGGAGCTTAGTTGCTGGCCGGAGTGGCCAAGCAGTTCTAGGCGCTACAGTCTGGATTTACGTGACCGCTACGATCGCAGGTTCGAATCCTGCCTCGTGCATGGATGTGTGTGATGTCCTTAGGTTAGTTAGGTTTAAGTAGTTCTAAGTTCTAGGAGACTGATGACCTCAGATGTTAAGTCCCATAGTGCTCAGAGCCATTTGCAGCATTTTTTTTGGGAGCTCAGTTGCTCAATAGTTGCTCGTCTATTCACCCGTACATACCACCGCAGCCGTCTGTGGCCCGTGATGCACGACAGTTGCCTCGGTGCTGATTTTGTAGACGACCATTCTCCATGCTCCATACACTATAACCACTATAACGTGAACAATTTATAGACTTAGCCTTATCGGAAATGCTTCCATCCTTATCGCGAAAGCCAATGATCATACATTTTTAACGTCAATCGCTCTGTTCCCGCAATAGGACGATCACATCGTCCCCTTGACACACATTATATATCTTCCACTGCAAGTACCGCCATCTGCTGTCTGTGGCTGGTTATGGCACATTGACGTCGAACACAGTTGGTGGTTACACCAATGTGACTGGACTGTGTAGTAGTGGACATTATTATGGAATGTGTCTTAATGATGTTTTGAACACTTCTGAGATACTTGCAGTAAGGCGTCGGAAGGCCAGTGGAGGAACGGTAGCAAATTGTTTGGCAAGTGCCAAAAGTCAGTGATGTTGGACGCCGGGGCCTGGAGCTTAGCCGGCGTTCTAACTCACGGATGTGCTCCATGGAATTTAGGTCGGGACTCTGGCCAGGCCAGTCTGTTTTAGGAATGTTGTTGTCCACAAACCATTGTTTCACTGATGCAGCTTTATGCCAGAGTGGTACAATATGCAGCACACAAAGGTGTAAAATAGCCTTCCGCATTTAGAGGCTTTCTCAGGGTAAGAAGGGGACCAAACCCTAACCACGAAAAGTACCCAGTTCTGTAAAACCATCTCCTACATACTTCACAGTTGGCTCTTCCGCTAAACGTTCGCCAAACCCAAAACACTATCGGATTGCTACTGGCTATACCGCCATTCATCAATTCAAATCACTCGTTTCCAGTCATCCAGTGTCCAGTGGCGACCCTTGTACCCTAACTAAAGGGCGCTTAGGACTGAGCAAAGAAATGCGGTGGCTTATGAGCACTTGTTTGACCATTCTACCCCATTGCTTTTAACTCCCTCTTCACAGTCGTTGTGCTAGATGGACTTTGGAACTCGTACGTGATTCCTTTCGCTGACATCATGCGATACTTTACAATCACCCAAAGCAACGCTCGATGGTGCCTGTCCGTCAGTACACGTTTCTTACCTAATCTTGGTTTACCTGTGGTTGACCGTTCATGTTTCCATTTCACAGTGACATTACCAACAGTCATCCTGAGCGGTTCTCGAAGGGTTGAAATCTCCCGATGGGGCTGTTACTCAGATGACATTCAATGACTAGTCCAGGGTCGAAGTCAGTGGTCTCTATTGACCAACCCATTCAGCTGCTTTTTTTTTTTTTTTTTTTTTTTTTTTTTTTTTTTTTTTTTTTTTTTTTTTGAGTGGTTTGATGCGGCCTGCGCCACGAATTCTTCTCCTGTGCCAACCTCTTCATCTCAGAGCTGTTAGCGCTTCTCTACTCACAATTCAGTACTACGCTCCCGTGACGTCTGGTGGTCAATTCCACTTTATATGAGTATGGGTACTTTTGATACATTAGTGTATTTATCGCCTCCTTGATCTATTCACAAACGGCGGGCAGAGAGGGCGAGCGTATCCCATCGTACACGCACTTAAATGAGTTTCACTATCACTATATTCAAGTTGTATGTATTTCAGAGGAAGTAATGTATTTGTTAACATTTACGGTCAGTTTAACACTAAACACATAATGTTAATGACGGTGTACGTTAGCGTCCACGATTCAGGGATTATCAAGAAAGAGGGGAAAAATGCGATTCGCCGAGTATTTACCTTAAGCAATACTGATTCACTGGAAACGATACTGTAAAACCTGCTCCACAAATCGGAGACACAGTGTCTTTACAGCAAAGCACTACATCTGATTCAAAACAAATGAATACGGGCGTAATATTCAGATATAACTATGATGATGTCTCATGCTCAATGAAATGCGATAGGGAGCTGGTGCTGAGGAGGAACGTACTGAGCCATAATGAATTTATTAACGTTTCTAAAAGTACTAACGAATTTATTTTTAAAAAAGCAGAATTCCAAAAATAACATTAACAAATTGCCTCCAGAACTGAAAAGACTAAATTTCAATAACACAACTGATAGCAAGAACCTCGAAACGGCAACAATATAAAATCACTTTCTCTTAGTAAGGATTATTAAATTAAGTAAAATACGTTTACATTACAAACAGCAAAACAATTGATCAAATGAATATGTCACAAATATCAACCATCGGCTATTACCACTAATTATCAAAACGCCATCGCCTTCGAAACAGCCAAAATGACTGACAAATGTGGTTCCAATTTATGATGATAGAGGCGGTGGCAGAGGCAATGCCAGTAGCAATAATTCCTCTTTCTTACTAACACAGGACGGCGGTTGCTGCTACCACAGTACCAGAAACATTCATTAAAAATGTCAGTCACGGTACACAGGTATCTTTAACTAGACCACAGTGAACAAGAGATAAAAATCCGCTATCGTGTAAGAGAGACAACATTTTAATTATTTACTAAAAATTAAACATACTAAAAATGCAGAAAAGTAAGAACATTATGCATTGAACTTTGACTTGACAACTGAGACAAAAATTTTTCTTTAGTTTTTTTTTTTTTTTGGTAGATGCAAAGAATTAGTATACAGCTCGAGCTCGTGATACTAGCCAACAGGTAACTATAGACATGCCTCAGAAACAAGATAGCTAGATTATACAATTTTCACTGAGTATAAAGTACAATTCGTGAATCAGAAGAATTACATCTGCATTCTATACCCTATAATCAGTTTGGAATAGTGACAGCAAGAAGCCCACACACATTGACAGAACTGAACTCAGGTAGTACCAGGCAAAACCTTAATAAATAATACACACACACACACACACACACAAACACAATATATATATATATATATATATATATATATATATATATATATATATATATATATATATGCCATAGGTCAAACGGATACCAACTGCGTTTTTTTTAAAATAGGAATCCCCATTTTTTATTACATATTCGTGTGGTCTGTAAGGAAATATGAATGTTTTACTTGGACAACTATTTTCGCTTTGTGATTTTTGTGTATTTTCGGTTTGTGATTGTCCAAGGCACCAGATCAAATCTTTAACATAGGGTCCACTTCGTTTTCACAATATCATCACTAAATCGAATACAATTTCGATACTTTCGGTTTTCCCTTTTTCGTCTTTTTATGTTCTATGCAGAAATTAAATAAATATGGATAGAGTAGACAGCATTATCGGACATTCCTTTTTATTCTAGCCTATTTTTTAGCGTATTCTGATTTTTCTATAGATTGAGAATAATTTTTCTTTCTCTTCAGTTTATTCGAATTTTATTCCTGTTTCCTCTGTGCATTACACAGGCCAGTAATACAATCTTAACTTCAGTGACTCCGATGTCGACTGCACATTACAGAAAAGAAGTTTTCTTTTTCCCTTTTTCAATGATCCCTCGACATATAAAGTTACAATGGGCACGTTGACCTCCAGAAGCTAGGGTAACAGAGGCAGTTGGTTACGGATGTATTAAACGCTATGACGCATTCCACTTTGTGAATAACAGATGCAATCATTGTATCTCGAATATTGTCGTCGAGGTAAGCCACTCCACACATCGGAAGTGTCCAAGCACAACTGTGCTGTTTCAGGGAAGCTTTTAGTGGTAACAGATTCGTTGACCAGTTTTCTCTTCCTCACAGCACAGCATTTACCGTTTCTGTCCTATGTTCCGTACGTGATGAAATCTCTCAGAAATGTCCTTCAGAAGCCATTGCTAATGTACTCGGACAAATCCGGCCTGACTAGGAGCATGTCACATATGCTATAAACACTATTGTAACTGGAGTCATGGGTTAAAGAATCTCATGCTCAACTCCACGTGGTAAATTGGAATATACATGACTGGCAGAACGTAACAACGGTAATTCAAAATTTGGTATCGATGTATGATGATATATAATATAACCGTAAATTTATGGTTTCATGATGAGCTCTCATTGGATTACTAAGATAATCATCATGGAAATAACAAAAAATTGGACCACTAAGCCTGCAAATCAATAATGATAGATGATATAATGTAATGATAAGTGAGCTTTGTAAGGCGTAAACAAATGCTAACTGCAAAAACAACTACCACTGGCTTATTTCATGATTCTCCACGTACATAGTCAAAGGCGAAGAAGACTACATACTCCAATACGTATTTAAAATACAGCAAAAGACAGGGTTTGCTTCCTGTAGCGTGTTTGTGTGTGTGTGTGTGTGTGTGTGTGTGTGTGTGTGTGTGTGTTTGCTAACAGTGAAAACTAGAAACAAAAGGAAATGCATATGCAGTGCAGACATGAAGCGAGATGTTCAGATTTCTCACGAAACATGAGAGCGAAAAGTTTCAGCAGACAGCAAGCGACTCCTCAGAGGCCGCATGGAAGGAAACTCAGCCAACACGTACACGAGCGACTTACCACGGCTTTCGCTGTCTTGTTATTTGCGCCAGAGTTCTCTCTTAAAATTGTGATGATAAACATGATACTAATTACCTCTGAGAGCAGTGAGATTTGCGTTACGCCGTCTCTGAAATATTCACTCTTTGTTGGGTAACATAAATGGGACTAACTCATTCCATACGAGAAAACATCATTCAGGTTCTCTTATTGTCTCGTATTTCCCTGAAATAATTTTCACATAAATTAATCTGCAGTACGACTAAAAGTCGTAACCACTATAGACACAACGTAACGTAGCAAACACTTTCGTATGAACAGGTATGTTTCCAACGATAAGTGCCAAAACAATCCTATTAATTTTTACAGAAAGCGACATACGTAGAAAGCAGATTATTTTTGATGAAATTATTCCCATGATTGACGGTACAACTCTCGTCTCTCTCTGTCTCTCTTTCTCTCTCTCTCTCTCTCTCTCTCGTACACACACACGCTGCAGAACCACAATAGTACGATAGTGCTCCATCTTAAGAGCTATTCTACTATCTATGTTTTTACTTTATGAGGAAATGATTACACGTGTTGGAGAAATTACTATTCACATTGTAAGTAGGCTGTTTAGGTTTTCTTATTGGTAACGCCACGTAGAGCTCTGTATGAAAATCACTAGCTGTGCTGTGTGCAGTCCGTGTCTAGTTTGCATTGTTGTCTGCCATTATAGTGTTGGGCAGCTGGATGTTAACAGCGCGTAGCGTTGCGCAGTTGGAGGTGAGCCGCCAGCAGTGGTGGATGTGGGGAAGTGAGATGGCGGATTTTTGAGAGCGGATGATCTGGACGTATGTCCATCAGAAACAGTACATTTGTAAGAATGGATGTCATGAACTGCTATATATATTATGACTTTTGAACACTATTAAGGTAAATACATTGTTTGTTCTCTATCAAAATCTTTCATTTGCTAAGTATGCCTATCAGTAGTTAGTGCCTTCAGTAGTTTGAATCTTTTATTTAGCTGGCAGTAGTGGCGCTCGCTGTATTGCAGTAGTTGGAGTAACGAAGATTTTTTTTGAGGTAAGTGATTTGTGAAAGGTATAGGTTAATGTTGATCAGGGCCATTCATTTGTAGGGATTATTGAAAGTCAGATTGCGTTGCGCTAAAAATATTGTGTGTCAGTTTAAACACAGTCATGTACGAGATAATTTTTCTAACGGAACATTTCATATGTCGACCCTTAGCCGAGGATACCTCACTGGAATCTTCTGATTTTTTCTTGTAGTTTGTGTAATTAGTGCAGCCTTTGTTTATTGCTAGCGCGTAATAGTAGAGAGAATTTCCTTTGTAGTTGTAATTTTTCATTCTTGTACAGTAAAACAGTTGTGGCATGCATGTAGATTTGCACCAAGTAATTCGCAGCTGCGCTTGCAATTAACGAGATATTATTTTCAATGCTGTGTTAATGTGTTTTCTTATTTTGCTCTTCAAATTGTGCTTTTCTGTGTTGTCGTGTGAAATATTGTGACAATAATGGCGTGTGAAAAACGTAATACTAGGCTCCAAAGTAAACTGAGAAATGACAGTGAAGACGAAAGCAGTGTGTTAGCGCCGCCGAGTAATGAATTAACTAATGTTCAAAGTAGTAATTTGGTAATTGTGCGTAGGGAAATGGAGCGGGCTGCAAATAATAGTGTAGGCAGTGAAACAATTAGTGAACAGGGAAGCATTATCGATCGATCGGTCGGCAACAGCTCACCTCAGGAATCCGAAATGACAGGACACAATCTTGCAAATACTGTAGATTCAGGTTTTGCGTCCTCACTGTTTTCTCAAAAAAGTCAAGACACATTTTCTGCTTGTCAAAATGTGAATGTTGCTGGTGCAAATGCACTGTCGAAAAGCATAGAGGAACAGATTCCTGACACTAATACATTATTATTGCAATTAATGCAACAAATGAAACAAAATCCGAGACAAACACAGCAAAAGCTTCAAAAGTTAGACACAATGGAACAAAATCTTCTGAAGTTAGACACCACACTTGAACAAACACGTGAAGATTTAACTACTGAGTTACATAACATTGAATCGAAATGTCAAAAAGTCTGTAATGACTTAAAAACACAAATTTGTGAGCATTTTCAACCTATTTTTTCGCGGTATGAAAATGCATTACAGAATCACGAAGCAGCCATAAAAGAACTGCAAACCATTGTTCATGAAAATCATGAGATCTTGTGGGCTAAAATTGACTCAGTTGCATCTACCGATTCGGTTACGCTACTTGCAAAAACTCAGGAAAACTTAGAGCACACAGTAGATACTCAGAAAATTGGTTCAGAAAGACACATGGAGGAAATTAGTTCATTATCAGAGAAAGTAGTCGAACTTTCGGATCAGCTAAATAATTTATCTACGAAGGTAGATGATAATCTGAATGACGCAAGACCGGTAGTCTTTAATGACACAGAAGAGTACGAACAAATTAGGAAATTCAAACAAAATCAGAATCAAATTAATACGCAACACCAAAGAGAAATCCGGGAAGTACAAGATCAGCTGACACAGGTATTACAAGAATTACGTATTTCAGAGGACACTCGCTCTCCAATACGGGAAGAGGGACATAGAAACACGGAACAGCCACAAAATAATAACACGGGGTACTTCGGAAATTATGAAAGAAATTGACAAGGTGCACCGAATTTTGAGATGGAACCCCCGGTACGACGAAACAATGACCGATATGCGACTCGCAGACACGATGATTTTGACTATAAGCTGTTCATTACTACACTTAAATTCAAAACATTTAAGAATTCTGGAAACGACATTCATCCACAAGCGTGGCTTCATCAATTCTCTCATTGTTTTCCTCCCAACTGGTCATTAGAGCATAGATTAGAATATGTGTGGCTACTTAGAGATTGAAACAGCTGTGAGAATGCGATCGGTCATTCACGATTGCCACAGTGAAGAAGAATTTTATCATGTCTTTCTCTCAACATATTGATCTCAAACCACACAAGACCGAGTAAACCATAGCATCATAATGATGAAACATTTCGAACAATCTGAATTTTCCAGTCTTGTGAAACATTTTGAAGACATGTTGCACAAGAATCAGTACCTGTCAAACCCTTACAGCCCCTCAGAACTCATCCGCATTTGCTTAATCAAATTGCCTGAACATTTACGACATATTATTTCGGCAGGACGTTGCAAAGACGACATTGAAGCTTTTCAGGGACTGTTACAACAATTGGAAATTGACACTGACAATCGCGGAACGCGAAAACAGGAGCACAACAATTACAGGTCACATCCGTCACAATTACGCGATGACAGAAATAATAAATGGACACGACAAGGCTATTCTTACAACGTAAATCGTGACCAAAACAGACACCACCCGTATGACAACCGTTGGCAGAGTAGTAATAATTATAGGGAAAGATCACCTCTCCGCAGTAATGACTATCACAGAGACAATCAGAGAAACAGACAATATGGGAACCAAAATAATTATTATCAAGGGAGACAGAATAACATCAGAGGCAACGGTATAGCGCGCAGTTACGATTCGGGGAGAAATTCTCCACCACGGGACCGACAATAAAGAAACTATGGAATCTACCGACATGACGACGGACGATATGATCGCAACGACAGACCTGAATTGCATCAGAACTAGCGGGATTCAAACAGGGCAGGGCCCTCTCGACTAGGTGAATTTGTAGAAGTTAGGTCTCCAAATCCCAATAGCGACGCGCGCCAACAAAGAGACAATAGGCAATGACTCATACCGCTGGCAGCCGCAAAACGTACTTATGAAACGTCCCCTTAGAAAAATTATACGTGACTGTGTTTAAACTGACACACAATATTTTTAGCGCAACGCAACCAGACTTTCAATAATCCCTACAAACGAATGGCCCTGACTAACTTTAACCTATATGTTTCACAAATGACGTACCTCACAAAAAATCTTCGTTACTCGAACTATTGCAATACAGCGAGCGCCACTACTGCCAGCTAAATAAAAGATTCAAACTACTGAAGGCACTAACTACTGATAGGCATACTTAGCAAATGAAAGATTTTGATAGAGAACAAACAATGTATTTACCTTAATAGTGTTCAAAAGTCATAATATAAATAGGAGTTCATGACATCCATACTTACAAATGTACTGTTTCTGATGGACACACGTCCAGATCATGTAGCGTTGCGCAGTAGGAGGTGAGCCGCCAGCAGTGGTGGATGTCGGGAAGTGAGATGGCGGATTTTTGAGAGTGGATGATCTGGACTTGTGTCAATCAGAAACAGTACATTTGTAAGAATGGATGTCATGAACTGCTATATATATTATGAATTTTGAACCCTATTAAGGTAAATACATTGTTTGTTCTCTATCAAAATCTTTCATTTGCTAAGTAAGCCTATCAGCAGTTAGTGCCGTCAGTAGTTTGAATCTTTTATTTAGCTGACAGTAGTGGCGCTCGCTGTATTGCAGTAGTTCGAGTAACGAAGATTTTTTGTGAGGTAAGTGATTTGTGAAAGGTATAGGTTAATGTTAATCAGGGCCATTCTTTTGTAGGGATTATTGAAAGTCTGGTTGCGTTGCGCTAAAAATATTGTGTGCCAGTTTAAACACAGTCATGCATAATTTTCCTAAGGGGACGTTGCATAAGTACGTTTTGTGGCTGCCAGCGGTATGAGTCATTGCCTGTTGTCTTTTTGTTGGCGCTCGTCGTTATTGGGATTTGGAGACGCAACCTCTAAAAATTCACCAAGTCGAGAGGGCCCTGCCCTGTTTGAATCCCGCCAGTTCTGATGCAATTCAGGTCTGTCGTTACGATCATATCGTCTGTCGTCATGTCGGTAGATTCCATAGTTTCTTTCTTGTCAGTCCCGTGGTGGAGAATTTCTCCCCGAATCGTAACTGCGCGCTGGACCGCTGCCTCTGAAGTTATTCTGGCTCCCTTGATAATAATTATTTTGGTTCCCATATTGTTTGCAAGACTTCTAAGGAGAACTACAAAAACTTTGTGAGTGCACAAGTGCTGGTTTATGGACTTGCTATATTGTCCGCAAGACTCTTCGAAGGTGATTGTGCACCTGCACAGTCGCAACAGATGGCTGCTGGCCGTCTCCACAAGGACTACAGTGGGTCTGCATCTTTGATGGCCCACCAATACCATTATCTCTACAAGGACTGCAGTGGGTCTGCACCTCTGGTGGCCCACCAATACCATAATCTCTACCAGGACTACAGTGGGTCTGCTCTGTGATGACCTACCTACCAATACTCTTCTAAATTTCGACTGACTCTGCTGTGGGTTTGCTCTGTTGTGGACCAAAACCTGTCTGCATGTCAAGAGTCAGCCCTGTCTTTCTGTTCTAAGGACAACACTACTTCTTCAAGACTGCATGAAAATCCACTACTACCGCGTGCATTTTCTTTTACTGCTCAGACTTTGAGAAAAACACAGCTATTTTACTGTGATGAACGATCAGGACTGTCTTTATGGACTGTGAGAAAATTTTAGCTTTTGACCAACATTGTATCAATAAGTGTGTTTATTTGATTTCTTTGTTATTGTAATTATGAAATTTTTTTTCAAATCTGTATTGGCCACTGACCAAAATTTGTAAATTTTTTTGTGGGGAGTATGGGGGCTATGTAAGTAGGCTGTTTAGGTTTTCTAATTGGTAACGCCACGTAGCGTTCTGTTTGAAAATCACTGGCTGTGCTGTGTGCAGTCTGTGGCTAGTTTGCATTGTTGTCTGCCATTGTAGTGTTGGGCAGCTGGATGTTAACAGCGCGTAGCGTTGCGCAGTTGGAGGTGAGCCGCCAGCAGTGGTGGATGTGGGGAAGTGAGATGGCGGATTTTTGAGAGCGGATGATCTGGACGTGTGTCCATCAGAAACAGTACATTTGTAGGAATGGATGTCATGAACTGCTATATATATTATGACTTTTGAATACTATTAAGGTAAATACATTGTTTGTTCTCTATCAAAATCTTTCATTTGCTAAGTATGCCTATCAGTAGTTAGTGCCTTCAGTAGTTTGAATCTTTTATTTAGCTGGCAGTAGTGGCGCTCGCTGTATTGCAGTAGTTGGAGTAACGAAGACTTTTTTTTTAGGTAAGTGATTTGTGAAAGGTATAGGTTAATGTTAGTCAGGGCCATTCTTTTGCAGGGATTATTGAAAGTCAGATTGCGTTGCGCTAAAAATATTGTGTGTCAGTTTAAACACAGTCATGTATAATTTCTCTAAGGGGACGTTTCAACATCTCTGCTCCAATATTTACCCGGCCTCCTTTTACAGAAGGTTAAATAGTCAACAGTTTTTTCTTAAATTTCCAACTCATAATATAGCCAAAATGATAAAAAAAGCAAAATCTACTCAACATGTATGAGTAAATACATTTAACCACCTGAACCTATAAAGGAATAACGTTCGAGAGAGACATAGACACTTGTGTGGCCCATAAGTTGAGCTAAACCTATCGCTAAACGTCATGGAATCGATGATTCGTCACAGAAACGTTAAGTACGCTAACAGGACAATCTCCGAGGCATATATTCCTCATATTTGCAGCAGAATGTGAACTAGTTATGGCAACTGCAAACCTTTTCAGTTCATTACTGCAGATGTAGTACAGATGTCTCTCGCATCACTCACATTTTTCTTATCATTTGATGAAGAGACAATCTAAAGTAGCAACCCTAACATCACGACACAAGTCCAGGTCCAGCCAGTGCATATTCGACTTTATGTCCTGCCGTAGACCACCATGGCACCTGACTTTTGGCGCTCCTCAGGTCCCGGGATATGCCTCACTGAACATGGCGTACCTCCGGTGGGCGATGCTATACACTAAGCATCACTGCACCTCAGTCTGGCCTACGTATCTAGAAAAATTTATGAGTTTACACAATTGTTTAAGTCCAGCACCAGACGTACGCCTTCAGTCATCCAACACACTCCCTTTGGTTTTCGAGGAGTGGATTCGCTCTAGCATCGACGCTGTAAATGTTACATCAACCAAAGCAGCGGCTCGTGTTGGTCAGTTGGTTACGCTGACCTGGTGTCCTACCAGATAATGTTCTCACCTTACAACCAATGGAACTATGCAGGATCGAAGCTTACTTGATAGATGGTAGTAATATGAAAACACCATTCGAATGTAATACTCAGTTCGCCCTCAGATTCGCTCCATCTTTGTGTTTGCCAAAGAAATTAGGGAAAGAAGTCCGCTCCAACGGAGCATTGACCGACGCGCTCAGGAAACAGATAAGGAAAACACTCTGTTGGATAATAGAACTTCGGGGTACCTAAAAAGAGTAAGAGCGGAGTCCTGCATCCGTCTATCCAGAGGCCACATGCTCGCGTCCAGAGTGCTGGGCGGACCAAAAATTTCAGCAAGAGTGTAATAATTAAGCCTGGGATGTGAATTTCGATCTGGCACTGAGTGAGGTGGCGCAGTGGTTAGTATACTGGGCTCGAATTCGGAGGGATGACTGTTCAAACTCGCGTCCGGCCATCCTGATTTAGGTTTTCCGTGATTTGCCTAAATCCCTTCAGGAAAATGCCGGGATGCTTCATTTGAAAGAGTACGGCCGATTCCCTTCACCACCCATCCCCAACCCGATGGGACCGATGACGTCGCTGTTTGGTCCCCTCTCCCAAATCAACCAACTACCTGACATTACGCGAGAGGGGCTGAAATGTGACGCCTCCCAATTCTTTATGTGATAATTCTTACAGCTCTTTTAATAAAAATGTAAATGTAGTGTGACGAGCGCCTCCCGTCGGGTAGGCCGTTCGCCTGGTGCAAGTCTTTCGATTTGACGCCACTTCGGCGTCTTGCGCGTCGATGGGGATGAAATGATGATGATTAGGACGACACAACACCCAGTCCCTGAGCGGAGAAAATCTCCAATCCAGCCGGGAATTGAACCCGGGGCCTTAGGATTGACATTCTGTCGCGCTGACCACTCAGCTACCGGGGGCGGACAGCTCTTTTAATAACATATACATCATTAACATTCTACTTCTTTATTCTTTATGTCTACATATTTATGTCCCAACTCAACCTCCCTGGGGACGAGCACATTTCCCCAAACAAGAGACCAGTTTGTTGGCACGGTCACTACTGAATGTCTGAGATCGTTGACGGAGCTACAACCTGATTTTTGCTTGCGTCGCTTCAATCATTACTGGCGTAAAGACCTCTAAGCAGTTATTTAAGTCCTGGAAACAGATGAAAATCCCCAAGTCGGGAATGTATGGAGAATGATTGATGACAGTGAACCCAAGCCGTAGAACTGTTGCAAATGTCACAGTGCTAATGTATAGCCTGTTATTATCATGTCGTAGGAGAGGGTGTGTGGATGAACTCTTTGAATTCGAAGGTAGAGTACAGTTAGCTTTTTCTTACGCACCGACACAGTTACACATCGCCATGTTACATGCTACAGATCGGAGCCGTCTAATGGCGGAGAGATGTAAATTTATAGACATAAAGAATGAATATGCAAAATGATAATTAGATCTGTATTTTTAAGAAGCTGCTGCGGCCTCACATATCCCTGGAGTTCCACAAGCTAGGGTTTTCACAGTTAAAACTGGAAGGCTTAACTTTTCAGCGCGCCCTCATATTTCATTAATTGATTTTCTCGGAATCGTAAAACTTCGACGGCAAGAAGATATTTCACAAAGCATTTACATCAAGAGACATGATTTTACAATATGGTCTCCACCTCTAGGACAAGTATAGTTCAGTACTGTGCGCGTATGCATGAACCAGTACACTGCTAAACTTTTGAAGCGATTTTTCTTAACTTTCTACATCTACATCTACATGGATACTCTGCATATCACTTTTAAGTGCCTGGCAGAGGGTTCATCAAACCACCTTCACAATTCTCTATTATTCCAATCTCGTATAGCGCGCGGAAAGAATTAACACCTATATCTTTCCGTACGAGCTCTGATTTCCCTTATTCTATCGTGGTGACCGTTCCTCCCTATGTACGTCGGTGTCAACAAAATATTTTCGCATTCTGAGGAGACAGTTGGTGATTGGAAATTCGTGAGAAGATTCCCTCGCAACGAAAAGTGCGTTTCTCTTAAAGATGTCCAGCCCAAATCCTGTATCATTTATGTGACACACTCTCCCATATTTCGCGATAATACAAAACTTACTGCCTTTCTTTGAACTTTTTCGATGTACTCCGTCAGTACTATCTGCACACCGTGCAACAGTATTCTAAAGAGGACGGACAAGCGTAGTGTACGCAGTCTAGTTAGTAGGTCTGTTTCATTTTCTAAGTGTTCTGCCAATAAAACGCAGTCTCTGGTTAGCCTTCCCCACAACATTTTCTATGTGTTCTTTCCAATTTAAATTGTTCGTACTTGTAATACCTACGTATTGTGTTGAATTTACACCTTTTAGATAAGACTGATTTATCGTGTAACCCAAGTTTAACGAGTTCCTTTTAGCACTCACGTAGATGAACTCAAACTTTCGTTATTTATGGTCAACTGCCACTTTTCGCATCATTCATAAATCTTTTCTAAATTGCTTTGCAATTTGTTTTGATCTTCTGATGACTTCATTAGTTCATAAATGACAGCGTCATCTGCAAACAACCAAAGACAGCTGCTCAGATTGCTTCCGAAATCGTTTATATAGATAAAGAACAGCAAAGGGCCTATATCACTACCTTCGGGATCGCCAGAAGTCACTTCTGTTTTACTCGATGACTTTCCGTCAGTTACTACGAATTGTGACCTCTCTGAAAGGAGAGACGATATTCCGTATGTACGCAATTTCACTACGAGCCGCTTGTGTGGTAGTGTCAAAAGCCTTCCGGAAATCCAGAAATACGGAATCGATCTGAAATCCCTTGTCAATAGCACTCAACACTTCGTGTGAATAAAGAGCTAGTTCTGTTTCACAGGAACGATGTTTTCTAAACCCATGTTGACTGTGTGTCAATAGACCGTTTTCTTCGAGGTGATTCATAATGTTCGAACAAAATATATGTTCCAACATCCTGCTGCATATCGACGTTAACGATATGGGCCTGTAATTTAGCTGATTACTCCTACTAACTTTCTTGAAAATTGGTGTGACCTGTGCATCTTTCCAGTCTTTGGGTACGGATCTTTCGTCGAGTGAACGGTTGTATATGTTTGTTATGTATGGAGCTAATGCATCAGCATACTCCGAAAGGAACCTAATTGGTGTACATTCTGGACAAAAATACTTCCTTTTATTAAGTGATTTAAGGTGCTTCACTACTCCTAGGATCTTTACTTCTACGTTACTCGTGTTGGCAGATGTTCTCGATTCGAATTCTGGAATATTTACTTCGTCTTCTTTTTTGATGGCATTTCGGAAGGCTGTGTTTAGTAACTCTGCTTTGGCAGCATTGTCTTCAATAGCATCTCCCTTGCTACCGAGTAGAGAAGGCACTGATTGTTTCTTGCCGCTAACATACTTCACATACGACCAGAATCTCTGTAATCTGTGTAAAAGATCGCCAATCTTGGGGATTTTGCGTCTGTTTAAATTGGGCATGTTTGTTTCGTTGTTTCTGCCACAGTGTTCTAACCCGTTTTGTGTACAGACTTTGAGTCGTGAACACTGATTTATCCTCGGTCGTTTACCTGGATAGATTCCTCTTCCTGTTCCAAAAATATTCCGAGTGTTTGGAATATAATAAAATATAGAATCAGTAATGTTCAAAATTGGTATTATCTTTCGTCGAATACGACTTTGCCTAATTTGTTCGTTAATGTTTTGTGTGAAATGCTCCACGTGGTCATCAAGCTGCCTAAGTTGAAGCACAGCAAAAGAATGAGTGTTCGAAAGTGGTTAATAGAAGTGGCTAATTTCAATCAGACAGATGTGAAAATTACCGAACTATCAGTTTAATAAGTCACAGCTGCAAAATACTAACACGAATTCTTTACAGACGAATGGTAAAACTAGTAGAAGCCAACCTCGGGGAAGATCAGTTTGGATTCCGTAGAAACACTGGAACACGTGAGGCAATACTGACCTTACGACTTAACTTAGAAGAAAGATTAAGGAAAGGCAAACCTACGTTTCTAGCATTTGTAGACTTAGAGAAAGCTTTTGACAATATTGACTGGAATACTCTCTTTCAAATTCTAAAGGTGGCAGGGGTAAAATACAGGGAGCGAAAGGCTATTTACAATTTGTACAGAAACCAGATGGCAGTTATAAGAGTCGAGGGACATGAAAGGGAAGCAGTGGTTGGGAAGGGAGTAAGACAGGGTTGTAGCCTCTCCCCGATGTTGTTCAATCTGTATATTGAGTAAGCAGTAAAGGAAACAAAAGAAAAATTCGGAGTAGGTATTAAAATTCATGGAGAAGAAATAAAAACTTTGAGGTTCGCCTATGACATTGTAATTCTGTCAGAGACAGCAAAGGACTTGGAAGAGCAGTTGAATGGAATGGACACTGTCTTGAAAGGAGGATATAAGATGAACATCAACAAAAGCAAAACAAGGATAATGGAATGTAGTCTAATTCAGTCGGGTGATGCTGAGGGAATTAGATTAGGAAATGAGGCACTTAAAGTAGTAAAGGAGTTTTGCTATTTGGGGAGCAAAATAACTGATGATGGTCGAAGTAGAGAGGATATAAAATGTAGGCTGGCAATGGCAAGGAAAGCGTTTCTGAAGAAGAGAAATTTGTTAACATCCAGTATTGATTTAAGTGTCAGGAAGTCATTTCTGAAAGTATTCGTATGGAGTGTAGCCATGTATGGAAGTGAAACATGGACAATAAATAGTTTGGACAACAAGAGAATAGAAGCTTTCGAAATGTGGTGCTACAGAAGAATGCTGAAGATTAGATGGGTAGATCACATAACTAATGAGGAAGTAATGAATAGGATTGGGGAGAGGAGAAGTTTGTGGCACAACTTGACCAGAAGAAGGGATCGGTTGGTAGGACATGTTCTGAGGCATCAAGGGATCACCAATTTAGTATTGGAGGGAAGCGTGGAGGGTAAAAATCGTAGAGGGAGACCAAGAGATGAATACACTAAGCAGATTCAGAAGGATGTAGGTTGCAGTAGGTACTGAGAGATGAAAAAGCTTGCACAGGATAGAGTAGCATGGAGAGCTGCATCGAACCAGTCTCAGGACTGAAGACCACAACAACAACAACAACAACAATTTCAATCATTATTAAAACCATTGCTCAGTACTTACATTTTGCAAAGTAGAAGAGGTCATTTAAAAGGTCTACAACTGTATTATTTACAATGACAGGTTTTTAATAAATTTGGAAATTTGTGGTAAGTTCCTTAGGGACGAAACAGCTGAGGTCATCGGTCCCTAGGCTTACACACTACTTAAAGTAACTTACGCTAAGGACATCACACACACACACACACACACACACACACACACACACACACACACACACACACACACACGCACGCACGCACGCACACACACACATCCGTGTCCGAGGGAGGACTCAAACCTCCGACGGAGAAAGCCGCGCGAACCGGGCTAGACGAAGTAGCAAGGTTTTTAATAGTGCTATTTCTTGTATATTTGTGCTTACGTGTGTCTTCTGTTAGCAGACAGAACAGGATCTGGGTCCTCCTATTTCGAGTCTGTAGTTTAATAAGTCTACAGTGAAAGCGTGTATGACATTCAGTAATTTATTATTTTAGAAACATTTGTACTTCCCGTACATCTCTCATATTCTGCCAATGTAAAGGCGCACATGCATTCCATGAAAACAAGGAGTGTTCATAATAGTTGAAATAAAAGCTTGGCAGATATTTGAAAATTAATATTCTTCACCAGTGATCTTTCAGAGACATTTATGTCCAAATCTTTAATACTTTTCTTCTGTTGAGTGGTGTATTATAATCTACATTAACGTTTACACTCTGATGTGTATTGTGTGCATTAATGGGAAATAATTTGTTGCCTCTAAACTTAAAAACAAATCGTGGTCCGTTCTTAAACAGGCATTCTTTTAATACATGTTAGTGTTTGCTGTTGTTTTCGTATCCGAATTAGCAAACACATTTTTAATTCAAGTACAGTTTAATACAGTACTGATTCTGCTTTATTAGAGTTTTTACCTAAAGGAATGGCGACCGTCTTCGATTTGTATTGCCATGGATTTAATTTCAACCTGCAACACCATTGGTGGATTTCCTTGACAACCGCTGTTGAATGCCTTCCAAAACATAACCTTTAGGATACGAATTATAGTGCGATTTCTTTGCATTAGCTACAAGAGCACGGACAAATTTAAATCACAGAGGGCTAGCTCTTCTAGTAATAAACTATAGTGGTGTAATCAGATGAAACTGTATCGTTCCAGACACTCCCTCAAGTCTCAAACATGTATGACGTACGTATGCAGTCTGCAGCGACGAATGAAAATTTACAGCCTGGCGACGTCGTTGACAACCGGCGATATTTCAACAGGCGTACACCGTGAAATTTTCAATGCATAACTGCAGCAAGCAATGGCTGTGCAAGGGAATTTAATACTTCCGTTCTCAGAGAAACGTCGGAAAGATAACACTAACACACACTATAAACACTAGCACCGTCACAAACCAAAGGTGACCAACGCCAGACGTTATCAGTAGTGAAATTAACAATCAACCGGTGAGGTAGCATTAACTGTGTTCTTCTCTTTTTGGACAAGGGGAGAGCAGGATTCCATGCTGAACTTAAACAAAAACCACCATCTACATTTATAAGGTTACTTGCTAAATTAATTTCAACAGCTTCCTTAATAACACTATCCCTATAATTGGAAGAGCATGCCAGAATCTCCGTGTTATATTTCATAGGATGGCCGGTGCCAAGACAATGTCCTGCAATGGCGGATTTGCTGGGTTGTTATCAGCATTTGTCACGCTACAGCTAATTACACAGGTATTCCAAAATCCTGATAGTCTGACCATCGTATGACACGCCACAACTGCAAGGAATACAGCAGACACCTGCCTTACGCAAACCAAGACCATCCTTTACGAAACCTAAAAAGACCATGATCTCCGATGATTGTCGAAAAACACACTTCATATCATATTTCCGCAAAAATACCACCAATCATGTTCGATATGCCCCACGCTTTAGGCAAAAATGCCACAGAGTTTGATGGCAACTCGGTATTATCATCACTCACCCGCAGCACGGTTGGTCGATAGCGCAATGCACGTCTAATATGTCTTTCACTGTGACCATCCTGACGAAAGGTGATTTTCAGATGGGCTGGCTCAGATGCAAATTTCCAGGGGCCGAGATGACATGGGCCCTGTAAACCAACATACGATGTACACGTTCACGTTGAGCCGGATGGTGACAACTATCAACCTGCAGATATAAGTCAGGGTGAGGCATCCTTTAAATGGCATGTCCCAATGCGCCATCAGACTTCCTCCTGACCAACACATTCCATCGTGAAACAAATATTCTGGTGTATTGAACTGTGGTGTTCTAAAAAGTCGTTCAAATGATCACTATCATGAGATAAAACAACAGAAGTATCGTTACATATCTGAAAAAAAAAAAACATGTAGGTTTCAAAGCCATCGACCCCAACGCGCATTTCTTGAAGTGAGGAGAGAGACCACATCGAAACTTACTACAGGAGGACAGGCATTCAGTCCCTGTGATAGACGTATGAAATCCGTTGAGTTCGTAATGCGACGCCCACACAGACCTATCGAAACATCGAACATTGAACACTGTATATGCCAGGAGAAACTCAAGTCTCATATTGTGTTCCTCCTTAACAAACCTAATAGTGCTGAGCTATTGAGTTATTAAATAGAAACAAAGTGACGAAAGAATGAACAGAGACCAATACATAATTTTAACTGCCGCTTTCTTTTTGCAGATGGAGAATTTTTGATTGTTCTGGGATCAGATGTTATTGCTGAAAATGATACGATATGGCTAAAAAATTTAACTTCGTCACAACCAAATTTTGATTTCTGCTAGTTAACTGTCACTCCAGCTTGTGAAAATTTATCTAATGTTCTATCAAGTAATTCATGGTGTTCTTCCCATATCAAGTCCGCCCCTGGTAGCTCAGTGGTCAGCGGGACACAATGTCAATCCTAAAGGCTCAGGTTCGATTCCCGGCTGGGTTAGAGATTTTCTTCGCTCAGGGACTGGGTGTTGCGTTGTCCTAATCATCATCATATCATCCCCATCGACGAGCAAGCCGCCGAAGTGGCGTCAAATCGAAAGACTTTCACCTGGCGGACGATCTACCCGACGAGAGGCCCTACTCACACGACATTTAACATTTCCCATATGAAGATGTCATCAAAGTATAATGTTACTTTGTCTAGTAGATCAGGTTCCACAACTGTGTCTAGTACCATAATAGGTATACCAGAATTTGGGGATGTTGTCAGTCATACGATCACACCACCACCTGAGAGATCGATCCGCCGGATGCGATTCTCTCGATAAACGGAACACAAGAACGGTTGTGTTAGCCAAAGAGTACACAGCCAGTCTCAGTACTTAAGCTCGCCGCGAGGCGCAGCTAGGCCACTTCTTGTGGAGCAGGAGAGTAGTACAGTTGTGCCACTCTACATTTCGTAGCCGCGCTCAGTGGTCAGCCAGCACCGGTGTTTGTCATCGTTTGCAGCTCAGTCATTGCTGCCATCAAGTTTTTATAGCTCCATTCCAAGTTAGTCTTCAAACTCACCGGATTAGACATTCAAGATTATGAGAGATTAATTCGTCACTGCAAGATTTATCACTCGTAAATTATGTCATTCTACAGACGCTTAGTCTAGTCGCGTCTTCTATAATTGTCAACCAACTGATCATGGACTACAGCAAAGTTAAGTAATAAATACTTTCTTATTTTGTACTCCTCATAATTAATTGCGTTTTCCTGTTGTAGTACCAAGCAGTCTTGGCATAGGAGAACCCACGTTTCCAACTCCTTGGCTACCTCATATTTGCCACCTAATGTTAATGGACTCGATTATGGTGGAAGATCGAGATCCACCAGAACTTATGCAGAGTCCAAAGGGTACCTAAAACATAAAGCTAACAACTTGTGCCAAAGTGGACAAAATTATGTATCTCCTAGGTTCATTTGGCAACAAGACCTGCCAGTAGAAATCTTAAGATCTAGGCTAGTCAGAACGTGCATTGCATCAAATTTTTGCAGTTGTTCTTCTAAACTTTCAGGCTGCATGCAGACGGGTATAAATACGTTATTAATGGCACGTGCATCTAGTACTATGGGTGCTTGGCCATTATGTTTATTTACTTACAGAAATAGACTGCAGCACGTAGAATGTGATGGTTCAATAAATTTCCATTGAAGCATTCATCTTATTTCTCGATCAATAGCTTCGTCTTTCGTAGGATTAACGGAAAAATTTGTCATGTGGCCTCAGGGTCATGTGATTTACATAAGTATTTATCTTATCAGGTCTCACACTTATGATTCTTAAATCTGTTTCTTGTTGTTGACTGAGATAAGAAGATTCCATTGCCTTGTCATGTACGCATCTACATGTGCATAATTACTCTGCAATTCACAATTAACTGCCTGGCAGAGGGTTCATCGAACCATTTTTAAGTTACTTTTTTACCTTTCCACTCTCGAACAGTGCGCGGGATAAACGAACATTTAAATCTTTCCGTGCAAACTCTGAGTTCTCTTTTGTTACTATGACGGTTATTTATCCATATGCAAGTGAGCGTCAACAAAATATTTTCACACTCTGAGGGGAAAGATGTTGATTGAAATTTCATGACACGTTCCTAATGCAACGAAAAACCCCTTTGTTTAATGACTGTCAACCCAGTTCGCGTATCATATCCGTGGCACTCTCTCCCCTTTGAACTTTTTCGACGTCCTCCGTCAATCCTATCTGAAGCGGATACCACATCGCACAGCAGTACTCCAGAAGAGGACAGACAAAAGTAGTGTAGACAGTCTCTGTAGTAGACCTCGTTACATTTTCAGTAATCTGTCAATAAATCACACGCTTTGGTTTGCTTTATCCACAACGGTATCTTTGTTATCGTTCCAGTTTCATATGTTCGTAATTGTAAGCCCAAAGTAGTTTTGTTTACAGCCTTTAGACTTGTGTGATTTATCGTGTGAAACTCAGCGGATTCATTTAGGGCACTTGTGGATGACTTCAGATATTTCATGATTTAGAATCGATTGCTACTTTCCCTATTGTGATTTTCACAGTAGTGGATTGAACTGGTGCACTCTTTGCCATCAAAAATTTTATTTTAATTCCCTGGTAGTTCTTAACATGTTCCACTGGCGTTTACTGAAAATGAATTGCACTTTGAGCAGCTGTGTGGTTCTTTGTTCGTCCACCATATAAGAGAAACTCATCACTATGATTGGCGGAAGGCAGCCTTGGAATTTCATATGCTAATTGTACCTAAGAAATTTACTGGTAAAGTGGGATTACTGATCCATAAAAATGGCTCTGAGCACTATAGGACTTAACTGCTGAGGTCGTCAGTCCCCTAGAACTTAGAACTACTTAAACCTAACTAACCTAAGGACATCACACACATCTATGCCCGAGGCAGGATTCGAACCTGTGACCGTAGCGGTTGCCCGGTTCCAGACTGTAGTGCCTAGAACCATTCGGCCACACCGGCCAGCTTACAGATCCATAGTCACCGGCTCTTGTTGGTCTTATTATGTAGACTAGACAATCGTTCAGAGTGCCATAGGGTCATGTATACTGTGATATATATATATACACAGGGTATTTCAGAAATGACCGGTATATTTGAAACGGCAATAAAAACTAAACGAGCAGCGATAGAAATACACCGTTTGTTGCAATATGCTTGGGACAACAGTACATTTTCAGGCAGACAAACTTTCGAAATTACAGTAGTTACAATTTTCAACAACAGATGGCGCTGCAAGTGATGTGAAAGATATAGAAGACAACGCAGTCTGTGGGTGCGCCATTCTGTACGTCGTCTTTCTGCTGTAAGCGTGTGCTGTTCACAACGTGCAAGTGTGCTGTAGACAACATGGTTTATTCCTTAGAACAGAGGATTTTTCTGGTGTTGGAATTCCACCGCCTAGAACGCAGTGTTGTTGCAACAAGACGAAGTTTTCAACGGAGGTTTAATGTAACCAAAGGACCGACAAGCGATACAATAAAGGATCTGTTTGAAAGATTTCAACGGACTGGGAACGTGACGGATGAACGTGCTGGAAAGGTAGGGCGACCGCGTACGGCAACCACAGAGGGCAACGCGTAGCTAGTGCAGCAGGTGATCCAACAGCGGCCTCGGGTTTCCGTTCGCCGTGTTGCAGCTGCAGTCCAAATGACGCCAACGTCCACGTATCGTCTCATGCGCCAGAGTTTACACCTCTATCCATACAAAATTAAAACGCGGCAACCCCTCAGCGCCGCTACCATTGCTGCACGAGAGACATTCGCTAACGATATAGTGCACAGGATTGATGACGGCGATATGCATGTGGGCAGCATTTGGCTTACTGACGAAGCTTATTTTTACCTGGACGGCTTCGTCAATAAACAGAACTGGCGCATATGGGGAACCGAAAAGCCCTATGTTGCAGTCCCATCGTCCCTGCATCCTCAAAAAGTACTGGTCTGGGCCGCCATTTCTTCCAAAGGAATCATTGGCCCATTTTTCAGATCCGAAACGATTACTGCATCACGCTATCTGGACATTCTTCGTGAATTTGTGGCAGTACAAACTGCCTTAGACGACACTGCGAACACCTCGTGGTTTATGCAAGATGGTGCCCGGCCACATCGCACGGCCGACGTCTTTAATTTCCGGAATGAATATTTCGATGATCGTGTGATTGCTTTGGGCTATCCGAAACATACAGGAGGCGGCGTGGATTGGCCTCCCTATTCGCCAGACATGAACCCCTGTGACTTCTTTCTATGGGAACACTTGAAAGACCAGGTGTACCGCCAGAATCCAGAAACAATTAAACAGCTGAAACAGAACATCTCGTCTGCATGTGAAGCCATTCCGCCAGACACGTTGTCAAAGGTTTCGGGTATTTTCATTCAGAGACTACGCCATATTATTGCTACGCATGGTGGATATGTGGAAAATATCGTACTATAGAGTTTCCCAGACCGCAGCGCCATGTGTTGTTGAAAATTGTAACTACTGTAATTTCGAAAGTTTGTCTGCCTGAAAATGTACTGTTGCCCCAAGCATATTGCAACAAACGGTGTATTTCTATCGCTGCTCGTTTAGTTTTTATTGCCGTTTCAAATATACCGGTCATTTTTGAAACACCCTGTGTATATATATATATATATATATATATATATATATATATATTAGGTCTGAGTTATCGCCGATTTTATTTAAAGTGTTTTGCTGTTTATAGCTTGGCTAACTTACATGGCTATATTTACGCTACGGTTATCAAACTCCATGTGGGTTGATCCCAACTGGTAGTTTCTGAATATTATTTATGCCGGTGTTGCATACCTTACAATGTATTTGAAAAAGAACTTGCCCGCGAAAGACAAAGGTCCCGAGATCGAGTCTCGGTCCAGCACACAGTTTTAATCTGCCAGGACTATATTGATGAAGAAAAAGGCCTTGTGTTTTTCCAACAAGATGGCGCCCCATCTCATTACAGTAACCATGTACGTGCGGCTCTTGATACTCCCTTTTCAGGAAGGTGGATAGGCAGGGCTGGCCAGATATCTTGGCCACCACGAAGCCTAGACTTAACCCCACTGGACTTTTTGATTTGGGGCCGCATAAAAAATGTTGTGTTCAGTGAAACGATCAGAGACATCAATCATTACGGGAAAGAATCGTCACGGTGGTTGGGACAGTTACACCTGAATACGTGGTGAGAAGTGGAATATCGTTTCGAATGTTTGCAGCGCAATAAATGGATCCCACTTTGACGTCTACTAACATTAAACAACACTCGAAGGAATTCTCTTTCATGATATGTACTCATTGATATAATTTTTCATTAATTTCCCCATTAAACTCATACTTAAATCTAGGGAGTTCTTTTTCAAACACCCAATATTTTGTATTCAGTATTAATGTGATTCTAAGAAGAATACCCCAAGCTAACAAAACCATTCTCTTGGGAGACTTCATGCATGAGCTGGCAGAGTCCCAAAACTTTGGCCAAGGTAACTGGGAAAGAGGGGGCAGGGAAGTGCAATTCTAACGAAGCTCTTCTACTCACGAAATGCCTAGAGCACAACTTAGTTATCACGGATACTATATTCAGGCAGATGGATAAGTTTAAATCCTCATAGCAACGTCAACGGTGTAAACACTGGAACATGATTGATTATGTAACTCGACCTCCAGAGACTAACGACATGTCATTATCCCAAAAATATTCGGAAGCGTTGATGACTGCTGGTTGGACCACCGACTAATATGATGTGTGATCACCCTTGACATTCGCTTACACGTAGGAAACAAAGAAAACTTGCAAGATTGAAAATGAACACAAACCGTTTTAAAGATAGTAGCGATAATGCAAGATTCCAGAAACTGAAAGGCTGCAGGACAAATAGCCTGAAAGCACTGAAGAACACTGGGGGACACTAAAGCCTGCAACAATGTCATCTGCTGAAGAATCAGTTGGATACTGCAAAGCCAATTACGAAGAGCGGTTTGACGTAAATGACCAAGAAATTCAGGTATTACTAAACAAAAAGAGAAAGGCACATCAGGCTTGGCAGAGCAATCCTAAGTCAATCGCTAAGAAAATAGAACTTCAAAAAGCGAATGTGAAAGTGCAGAGTGTAACTCGTGCTCTGAAAAACAAATGGTAGACGCTGATATCACAAGAGAGGCAACATCTAGCAGAAAATAACAACACTGAAGCTTTCTTCAGCGTGATGGAAATGGTATGTTCCAATAACTCAAGGTCTCAACCCACTTAAATCTAGGGATGGATCTACCTTTCTGAAGGACAGAAAATCAATTAACAGACGGCGGAAGGACCGATTCCACGAACTCTTAAATAAGTTCCAGAGATCAATGAAAGAATAATTTCCAAAATTTCGCAAGAGCCTACAAAACCTCATCTTGGCTATGCACCTTCTCTACAAGTGGTTCAAATGGTTCAAATGGCTCTGAGCACTATGGGACTTAATTTCTGAGGGCATCAGTCCCCTAGAACTTAGAACGACTTAAACCTAACTAACCTAAGGACATCACACACATCCATGCCCGAGGCAGGATTCGAACCTGCGACCGTAGCGGTCGCGCGGTTCCAGACTGTAGCGCCTAGAACCGCTCGGCCACTCCAGCCGGCTCTAAAAGTAGTTGAGAAAGCTATTAAACAACTCAAAAATGACAAATCCGCCGGATTAGAAGGAATCCGTGCCGAATTTTTGAAGGAAGGTGGACGTATCCTCGCTGAACATATATTAATTCTCATTGCCAAAACGTGGAGCACCATCGAGCGAGGTGGTGCAGTGATTAGCAAACTAGACTCGCATTCAGGAGAACGACCGTTCAAACCTACGTACGGCCATACTGCTGTAGGTTTTCTGTGATTTCTGTAAATCGCCTCAGAGAAATGCCGGATGTTTCCTTCCTCATCCTTCCCTAATCCCACGGGACCGATGACCTCGCTGTCTGGTCCTCCCCCCCTCCCCACCCCCCAAATCAACCAATCCTGGAGAAGTGAAAACCATTCCTCCTGATTTCGAGATGCACTGACAGTTACTTTTGTGGCGGTGTTCGTAGCGACAAACAATTCGCTGTAAAAACGGCTTACGAAGTCACCGCCACACTTTTAATAGCGGGCCGACCGGTCCGCTGGAACAGTGAACAGAAAGATGAAAACCCAAACACTCTGATTAAATAAAAGTCGGTACTTATCTTTATTAACGAAGATACAGAAACAAGTCCGTGAACTCCGTGTCTACAGAAATCTGTCTAGTTCGAGTCGGAGCGGCTAGGTCAGCGTCGGCTGACGACAAACAACAACTCTGCTGCGATGAACACACAACTGACTAGCAAGTACACAATTCGGTGGCGAGTACACAACTGAGCGGCGAATACAGAACTGTCCTAGCGCTCGCGACTCCAGCGCTTAAGAAACCAGAAGCCAGCGGTGGCGCGCGCAGACTTGCGGCGATTTCCTGTATCGCTGGCGCTGCTTATGCGGACGGCGTCCGGACTTTGATGCTGCCAACCTTTTGGCAGCGGGCTCGGTTGGCATTACTGGCTAGGATATAACACTCCTCCCCCCCAAATCGCCGCACCGTCGTTGAATAATGACGTGGCGAGCGTCGACGGCGGGGGAGGGGTCTGGCCGCAGGCGTAGCAGAAGAGACCGGGGCGGAGACTGTTGCCGGTGGCAGTCCCCAGTCCGCACCCCAGCATTGGCTGCGCGGGGCCTCGGGAAACACCGACTGAAAACCGAGGTCAGGGTGCACGCCTGTGACCACGAGCGCAGCTTCTGGTACTGGACGCGACGGGGCGTCGGGACCCAGGAAGAGAGGCAGCGTCTCCTGACGCTGCGTCGATGGCTGCTGAGTGGGCGCCGGACAAGGCGCTGCGGTGTCAGACTCCTTGGGGGTGCCCAAGGAAAGCGGCTGCAGGACAGGCTGCACAGCCACCGCTTGGGAAGGCGGCCCGGCTGAGGGTCGACGTCCATCAGCTCCGAAGGCGGTGGCGACTGAAGAGGGACCGCAGGCGCCGGAGCGACCACCTGGGCCGCTCCCGGATGAAGCCGCGCGGGAGGCATCAACGGGACGGGCTGTCGGCGTGGTAGCGGCGACGGCTGCTGCTGCAGCCCTGGGGGCGGCAGCGAAGTCGGAAGGCGCGGCTGGAACCCGCCGCGGACCAAATCTGTGGACAAAGAACGAGCGGCAGAATCCGGGCGGCCAGCGCGGCGCAACTGGTTCTGATGCCTCCTGTGCACCCCAGCAGCACCTTGAACAGTATAAAAACCGCGACCCTGGACACTTATCACGGTACCACGTTCCCAACGACGGCGACCATGATAAACTCTGAAAAAAACGGCGTCGTTGCGCTGAAAACGCGTGCGATGCTCAGAAGCGGCGGGTCGATCCGGGGGGTGCAACAACCGTAGTAGGGTGCGATGACGACGGCCGTGGAGAAGCTCCGCAGGCGAAGGGCCGTCGCGTGGCGTGGTCCGGTACGACGACAGGAACGTGATGAGGGCCTGCTGACGAGAGTGCGTAGCACGAAGGCGGTCCATATGATCCTTGAATGTGCGTACAAAACGTTCCGCTGCACCATTCGATTGAGGGTGGAACGGCGGAGTAAGAACATGGCGAATGCCATTGGCAGAACAAAAACTTTCAAATTCAGCAGAGGTAAATTGCGGACCATTGTCAGACACTAAAACTTCTGGAAGACCCTCAATACAAAAAATTGAAGTCAACGCCTGTATAGTTTGTGCAGACGTTGTAGACTGCATGGGCACAACAAACGGAAAATTACTAAATGCATCTATCACGATGAGCCAACGAGAATTCCAATATGGACCAGCGAAATCAATATGTACTCGCTGCCAGGGACCGGCAGGGCGTGCCCACTCAAAATAGCGTTGAGGCGGAGCAGCTTGGTGTTCGGCACACGTCGAACAATCTGTAGACATCTGCGTAATCTGCTTATCAATGCCGATCCATGTACAATGACGGCGGGCAAGCTGCTTGGTGCGGACCACTCCCCAATTACCTTGATCCATTAAGTCGAGGACCTTGGATTGGAGCACTTGGGGAACCACTACACGAAGCTGGTCATTCTCGGTGCGTAACAACAAAACTCCGTGCGAAACAGACAACAGATGACGTTGCGGATAGTAGCGACGAACCACAGGATCCGATATGTCCTTTGCCTTGGACGGCCAACCACGTTGAACAAAACGTAATAGTAAACTCAGATGAGGATCCGTAGCTGTCTCACGTGCCACCTGACGATAATCAATCGGAAAATCCCGGAGGGATTGATGCTCATCGGCGTCAATCTGATGGCAAGAGTCGTCAGAGGAATCGAAGACATCATCCGCAGCAATCGGCAATCTAGAAAGCGCGTCAGCGTTTGCATGCTGAGCTGTAGGGCGATACAGTATCTCATACTGGTATTGTGATAACAAAAGAGCCCAACGTTGTAGTCTCTGAGCTGTCCGCTGAGGAACTGGTTTAGACGGATGAAACAGTGACGTCAGGGGCTTGTGATCTGTTACTAAATAGAATGGTCTACCATAGAGGTAGTGATGGAATTTTGTGACACCGAACACAATAGCCAACGCTTCCTTGTCCAATTGGCTATAATTACACTGAGCTTTGTTTACCAACTTAGATGCGAACGCAATAGGACGTTCGGTGTTACCGACTCGGTGAGACAACACAGCACCGAGGCCGAAAGAAGAGGCATCACAAGCTAACACCAGAGGCTTGTTAGGGTCGTAATGGACCAGACAACGATCATTCAATAAAGCCTCTTTAAGCTGCTGAAACGCTGATTGGCAATCAGCTGACCACACAAACGGAACATTCTTACGGCGGAGACGATGCAACGGTGCAGCAATCTGTGATGCATTAGGTATAAACCTAATATAATATGTCAATTTGCCAAGAACTGCTTGCAATTCCTGCAGATTGCGAGGGGCGGGCAAATCACGAATAGCTGCTAAATGTGACTGGGAGGGATGAATGCCTTGAGCATTAATAACATGTCCCAGATACTCCACCTCCGTAAGGAAAAATGAACATTTATCGATGTTGCAACGTAGGCCTGCCTGAGACAACACTTTAAACAAACACTCCAAATTACGGAAATGTTCCGCAGGCGTCCGACTGGACACAACAATATCGTCTAAATAGTTGCAACGCAATGGCACATTAGCCAGAAGTTGTGACAAAAAACGCTGAAAAACAGCTGGAGCTGACGCACAACCAAAAGGCAAACGCAGAAAACGGAACAACCCCAACGACGTGTTTATGACAAAATACTGTTGTGATTGCTCGTCGAGGGGCAATTGCAAATATGCTTCACGGAGATCAATTTTGGAAAAGAAACGAGCTTCCCCTAACTTATCCATCAGCTCATCCGGTCTAGGCAAAGGAAAAGAATCAATGACAGTCTGAGGATTAACTGTCGACTTAAAATCAGCACACAAACGTAACTTGCCAGACGGTTTCTTTATAATAACTAAGGGAGAAGCCCACTGGCTCGCTGAAACGGGTTGAATAACACCGTTGTTTTGCCAACGACGAAGTTCATCTGCTACAGGTGCCCGGAGGGCGTGAGGCACTGGACGAGCACGACAAAATCGAGGCTGAGCATGATCTTTTAACGTAATATGAGCGGCAAAGTTCGCAGCACAACCTAGTTCGTCTTTAAATATGTCACTGTATCGTTTACACAAATCGGTTATGCTGTCTTGAGGAACAACAACAGAATTAATTTGCAACACATTGTCTTGGATAGACAGGCCAAACAAGTCAAAACAGTCTAATCCGAAAATGTTTACACTGTCTGTAGCGCGGAGCACTGTGAATGAAACTGTTTTTGTATTGCCACGGAATATGGCTGGCACGCTACATACACCTAACACAGGAATTTGTTCTCCACTATAAGTAGCCAAAGAATGTTTTGCCGCTGAAAGTTTAGGGCGGCCGGTAGCCGCATACGTAGCACTATTTATGAGAGTCACAGACGCACCAGTGTCTAATTGAAAATTGAAGGTCTTATCCTGGATGCGTAGCTTCACAAATAGTTTATTACACTGTCTCTGGATCGGTGCAGTGGAGGCGGAAGACACAAAATCAGCGCGTTTAGCGCGTGTTCGCTGCTTACGACAACTCGTGGGTTGGGCGGGTGGAACATCAACTCCCGCGTCACTTGCAGTCTGTACATTACGTTGTACAGCGTTTGAATTACGCTTGGGTCGCATAGCAGAGGGCTGGGTGGGTGGCTTATTGCGAACAAGTTTATTACCCACACGAACCGTGGAAGAGGCTTTAAACGCGACCTTCTGGGCGGGCTGGCTTTGAAGAACAGGAATATCCATGGGCTGGGCAGCACTAGAATTGTTCTTGCGTTTACGCAAACAAACAGTCTGGATGTGTCCTTTCCTTTGACAAAAGTGACAAACCGCGTTTCTTAACGGGCAACGTTCACGAGGATGAGCAAGAACACACTTAGGGCAAGACTTAACTCTATAATTTTGCACACGCGGCTGACGAATGTGTTTAACATGACGCGGCCGGCTAGTGTTTACAGTCTGACTCTGCCGGTGGGGCCGCGGGCGTGACATAACTTGCTTAGCACAGGCAATTTGAGAAATACATGGCTGATCTAACTCACACTCAGCATAGTCAAAAGTATCTTGGGCTTCAATGATGTTCATCACAGTCTCTAATGACGGGTCAGGCAACTTTAAGATAGCAGCACGAATACGAGAATCTGCAATGTTTTGAGTAATAGCGTCTCGTAACATGACATCTCTGTAGGAAGCTCCACACACACAATTAAATCGGCACTGACGGGTGAGGCCCCGTAAATCTGTTAACCACTGTTTATTAGATTGATGTGGCAGTTTCTTTAATCTGAAGAACCTGAATCTGGCTGCTGCCACATGAACTCGCGACTCGAAATACTCAGCAAGCTTGTTAACAACAACGTCATAGTCTAAAGCTTCTGGCTTGGATTCCGGGAACAACTTACAAAGTAGTCGATAGACTTCCACGCCTGCAGTGGAAATTAAATAAAGCTGCCGCTCAGTACCCGTGATTTTGTAGACTGTCATGTGCGCCTGCAACTGCGCGAAATATTCTCGCCATTCTTCTCTTGATGCATCAAAACCACGGAACGGTGGTGCTGCCTGTGCTTGTTCCTTTTGTGTTGGAGGATTAGCCGCTTGTTTGGCGATCGCTTCCACCAGACTTTGATTTTGCTGACTCTGTAACAAGTTCAACTGTTGTAATTCGGCAGACATAGTGAACACAAATTAAACCAGCCCCCAAAATTTTATCGCTATAATTAGTATAACCAGAAACAAGTTGAACCAGCCCTGCACACGAGTTCGGAAGTTCTCGTCACCAGTTTTGTGGCGGTGTTCGTAGCGACAAACAATTCGCTGTAAAAACGGCTTACGAAGTCACCGCCACACTTTTAATAGCGGGCCGACCGGTCCGCTGGAACAGTGAACAGAAAGATGAAAACCCAAACACTCTGATTAAATAAAAGTCGGTACTTATCTTTATTAACGAAGATACAGAAACAAGGTCGTGAACTCCGTGTCTACAGAAATCTGTCTAGTTCGAGTCGGAGCGGCTAGGTCAGCGTCGGCTGACGACAAACAACAACTCAGCTGCGATGAACACACAACTGACTAGCAAGTACACAATTCGGTGGCGAGTACACAACTGAGCGGCGAATACAGAACTGTCCTAGCGCTCGCGACTCCAGCGCTTAAGAAACCAGAAGCCAGCGGTGGCGCGCGCAGACTTGCGGCGATTTCCTGTATCGCTGGCGCTGCTTATGCGGACGGCGTCCGGACTTTGATGCTGCCAACCTTTTGGCAGCGGGCTCGGTTGGCATTACTGGCTAGGATATAACAGTTACCATCTTCAAAAACGGCGACAGAACTGCCTGTGGTAACTACAATGGAATATTCCTTCTATTTACTGCTAGAAAAATACTTGCTCGAATTCTTTTCAACCGCCTGATTCCTCCCGCTGAAGTTTGCTTACCTGAAACGCAGTGTGAATTCCGAACTAATCGCAGTTCTGCAGATATGATTTCCTGGGTCTGAACCAGACTGAGTTACACCATCTCTCACACATGGGTACGAAGCATGGACTACTTGCAGAAGGCACATACAATGACTGGAAAAGTACCATCAGCGTTGCCTGAGAAGGATCCTAAGGGTGAAATCGTAAGAACGGTGCACTAACATCAGCATTCCAGAAGAAGCAATCTATGAGCATTAAAGCCATAATCACCTAGCATCAACTACGATGGACGGTCCACATTGTTCGTATGTCTGAATCCTGTCCACCAAAGCAAATTGTTTATTCCCAGCTAAATGATGGTCAAAGAAAAGTAGGAAGACCACAAAGATTTACTAATGGAAACATGAAAAGATGTCAAACTGAAACTGATAAATGGGAAACTGCTGCACTTATTCGTCCAGTATGGCGGCGCAATGTTTGGGAATGTATACAGCGTTTCGAGCAACTGGGGCGGAAAACTGTTACTGCCAAGCGCTAGGAAACAACGGTAACTCCTGAAGATAACCAACGCCATTGAGCCAATCCCCACAGAACAAGCGTGCGTCAACAATATGGAAAAATCTGCAACTCCAGGATTGGCCTCGACAGTCACTTAAGATCCCATAGAAACTAAGCGAGTGATAGCCCGTCATTATGTAGACGATGCCTTGTGGGCGTTGTTATTTAAATTTTATTTATAAATCCTTTTATAGAACTACCCTGAGTTATCATAACTTAAAGTAAAAGAAGTACCTTGGTACAATATCTCTTGGCTGAGATGATTCTACTTCATCCTTGGATGGCTATTTTAACTAGACAACGACTGCTTATTTCGTGAGGTCAGATAATATTTCTCTCATTTTTTAAAGATTATATTGATATTATTTTATAGCTGATCATTGCCTGTCCTGATCTACTGTGCTTTGAAGTAGACAATGACTGCTTATTTCGTGAGGTCAGATAATATTTCTCTCATTTACTTAAAGATTATATTGATATTATTTTGTAGCTCATCAATATCTGTCCTGATCTACTGTGCTTTTAACGAGACAATGACTGCTTATTTCGTGAGGGCAGATAATATTTCTCTCATTTATTTAAAGATTATATTGATAATATTTTATAGCTCATCATCGCCTGTCCTCATCTATTGTGCTTACAGGTGTTAACTGATATTTTAACTAAATGTTTATGATGACTTTGGAAGACGAGTTGACTGAAATGTTTTTCGGTCTGTTCTAGTAGTACCTGTATTCTTACTGTGCTTTATTGAATTTATTTTTAGACAGAAGCTCCAAGTAATGTCACTGTTTCCATCCTTAATTGCTGAAAATTGAAATACCAAACCATTATTGCTAATTTTCCTACATTCATTAGACTTTGACAAATTTCACCTGATAAAAAATTTATCTGCACTGTGCGTTAAATAACATCTTTTTGGGTGACGTGTTATGTTTTTGTGCACTAGGCACCTATCTGCTCCCGGCATCTCACTTGTATTGAGATTCGCATATGACGTGGTCAAACAACCAAAATAATTTTGTAGAAGCAGAGTCCGGCGGCGAATGTCTGCGATCTTACTCATTCGTTTACTAGTAACAAATGTAGGTCTTGTCAATGGGTTCGGTCAGCTGAAGAGTCAGCTGAAGTGTCTTACGTTCTCCCTCTGGTTATGTCATATAGAGTCACAGTAAATGGCGAGGACACTGAAGTCCAGCTAGAGGAAGCAAGGTTGCGGATGATTTGACCCGAATAGAACCAATCAGAAGAGGAAGTTCACTGGCGAATAAACTGGAGTTTCCTACCGATTACCTACGGTAGAATCATACAAGGAGACAAGGAAACTGAAGAGGCGGTAGTCTGAGGACAGATGGCGAAGGGATATTAAAATATATTTTACGTGCTATTATAGGAAAATTTATGGAGATTCGCGAATTCTTTTAACGAAACTGCTTTGCCTACGAATAGCATTACGTTAGCTATCGGAAAATGTCGAACCGTAATTGCGTTGTGGTTTGTTCTGGCAGTAGATTTAATGTCGCATCAGCAAGAATTTTACGCTTCCTTGAACAAGCAAAAGCTTCAGCGGAATAAGAGCTACATGACTATACATAATTGTCTGTTATCGTTCTGAGGATACATGCATACAGTGGTTACGAACACTGCGAAAACAATCTGGTCGTTATGTTATGAATCCACTGCAACAATTCGCCAAAGTCCGACTAGGGAGACCATTGCTCTTTCATAGATGCGTGCCTGGAGAGCATCGAGGTGCCAAACTATTCCTTTGCATTAATATAACTCCTGCTTCCTTCTGTTCACACATTAATTCTATCTTTGCTCGCTCTCCTAATGACAATATCGTATTCACCTTGGTCTTATCCTGCCTCTCACAATCGCTTACATTACTTTATACCTTTCTTTTCCCTCCTACACTGCTTGGTTCTCCGATCATTCTCAAACTTCTCCTAAGTGAGAATTATTCAGAGAAGGGTATAACGCGGTACGTGGGTGTCTGCTGTGGCACGACCAGCCTGACATCCAGTTACAAGCAAATTACCTAATGCCGTAGCCAGTCCATTGTCGGACGTATGGGTGAGGGCGGTCGTCAATACACGCACTGTTGCAGCCCCCTGACAATGCATGGATCACACTGCTGATGAATGAACTGGAAACTCTCCACACATGCAGATGAGTAGTTGTTCTCCAATCGGGCAGTGGGACGCTGGTGAAAACTCACCATACAAGGCATTATCCTTGGAGATAGGTCTCGGTGGCACCAGGGTTGACAGTCGGCCGTGAAGTTACTGTGATCAAACTTACTGCAGCTGGAGGTCGCGAGGCCTAGACAGTCCCTACAAGTATGAAACCTCACTACGAAACTCGTCAGCAAAACCTCAAAGTGTCCCAACTCTTGGCTACATCATGGGAGCTTGGATCACTCTACTGCTCACTAAGGGTGCAGTAAGACGGAGCAAAATTTAAAAATTGCTGTTTTTAATATTGTTTCAGGGAGGTTGAGAGCTTATAGTGATCCAAAAGCTAAATTTGATAAGAATTACACAAAAATTATCGTGTATCAAATGATCAAAAAATGGCTCTGAGCACTATGGGACTTAACTACTGAGGTCATCAGTCCCCTTGAACTTAGAACTACTTAAACCTAACTAACCTAAGGACATCACACACATCCATGCCCGAGGCAGGATTCGAACCTGCGACCTGTTTGACAGCAACGATAAGAATCTGGGGGAAAAAGCCAAGCCGGCCGGTGTGGCCGTGCGGTTATAGGCACTTCAGTCTGGAACCGCGTGACCGCTACGGTCGAAGGTTCGAATCCTGCCTCGGGCATGGATGTGTGTGATGTCCTTAGGTTGGTTAGGTTTAAGTAGTTCTAAGTTCTAGGGGACTGATGACCACAGATGTTAATTACCATAGTGCTTAGAGCCATTTTTTTTTGAAAAAGCCAAACTGTTACTCCATAAGGTGCAGAAATCGAATTAAACTTTAAACAAGTAAAACCATTGCGCTCGGCGATTCTAACTCCACGATTTCCTAGATTCGCATGCAACCATTGCTAGAAATGTGTAGAGACAAAGTCTGTAACGTCAGATTCCAGTGGGGGAGGGAAGTGGGGTGGAGGAGACTCAGGAATGTGACACCTTTTGCCCCCCTCCCCCCCCCCCCCCCACCCGGTCACAAGCGGGCGCCTATGCTCGTCATAGTACATAGTCTGCTGTCCTAGATCGTGAGACGAGCGGGACTCCTCTAAATACCAAATCTGAGGCATTCGTAGATTCGTAGAACATATTGATGATACTGTTGAAGAGGTGGCAGCTCTGCATAGATTCCCTCCTGTGTAAGACACTGGACTCCGTTCGGTCTCCAAATTCATCTTTGTGTGTTTCTTTGCACAATATTACAGTTCAATTTACTTCCAGTACTACTTGCCACCACCTACGCAGTGATTTAAGTACTCCAGTTTTGGACGTATCGTCTCCGTGTCCCAATGAACCTGTTTGTGAACGTAGTCAGCATGACGGATCACCTTGTGTCCATCCTACAAAGTATATTAACTGCCAGGACCGACAACCCTCCGCTTGTCCACAACATTGAACAGGCATTCAGAAATACTAGATCTTTGATAATGTTTGAAGCGAAGGAGAGTGATCACGATTCATGTAAATGCTGCGTGACTCTGTTCCATCATATTGTGTCTAAATTTTCCTCTTTGTTCTTATTATTTTATACTACATGAATTCCATGTAAATTGGTGTGTAGCAGAAGAACTACATTTATAAATATTTATCCACCATCTTCCGTTTCCAATATATGGGTAACATATATTCCGTTTCATTTTACATCATTTGTACTTCTGGGTCGCTGGAAGCGTTCGTGTTCGTCCCTGATAGTGGTTCCTATTTCATTGTGAATGAATTGTAATTTAGGCCCATTAGCATTGAGCTTCTCTTCGCGTCTTGACACTGAGCCGATGCTCTGGCAAAGAAGGTAAATTAGAAGTCGAGATAAACGGGTAGAGAACCTCATTCTCTTTGACGTTTTACGTCGTATACTCTATTCACTTAAGAAATTCCGAGATACAAGCGAATTAAGGGTATCTCGTCCAACTACATTGCCGTAGACCGCTCCGGAAATAGCCAAATGTTTTCCGAAGGGACGTTTCGACAAGTTTCTTACTTGTCGTCTTCTGGAAGAGAGTCTAGTTATTGCCGGTCGATTTTTTCTACGATTGAGGTTTTGTAATTCGTCTTCTGGGGTAGCAATGGGTGGGTGAATCGCGAGCACTCGGAAATGTGTGTCCCGGACGGTAGGGGCAGATGTGGTGGGGGACTGGCCACTAGCCGTATTGCGGCCACCATTGCTGACGATCTGTCCAGGGAATGTCGTCCCATAAAAGAAGGAGCGTTCCCATTACATGCTTGGTTAGCAAGGTAGATCTCCAGCCTCATTCTTGTCCAGTCCGAAATCCGAGCTTGATCTAGTGATCTAGTGATCACATCGATGACGAAACGTTTACAATTATCCCGATCCAATCTTCTGATGCATGATATACTACTCGTTGCTGAAGAGCTTCTCCAGTGTGCAACTTACTCATCTTACTTCCTCACTCTTTTTCCAGCCCAAGAATGGACGCAGAAATGCAGTCGTTTAACTTTAATGGATTTACTTCTCCCCTGTTTCTAATGTTTACACGGCTTTATTTTGGCAGTTCTAAAGTTTGAGTTTATAACAATTCTGTATTCTATTCTCTATTCAAAAAGATAGCCTTCTCTTAATATCTTTTAATAAGAGTTTTGCGCCTGTCTAGCTGCTTTCCGTTGCTGCACTAACATTAACACTTTGAACACAATTCTAGAGCAAACTGAACTCTCTTGCTAATGTTAACTACATTTGTACTTTCAGAATGTTAATTAGGTTATCATACTTCTTCCGGATCGTTTGGTGGGCGAATTAGGACGTCATCATACACAGAAACAAAGTACGAGGTACAATTCAGTTCACTATTACCTTTAATTATCATTCTGATATTAAGTGTTCCGCACTAAAGAACAGTATCAGCACCCAGCACTGAGGGAAGAACGGATATTAACTCACGTTAGACGTTTCCTCTTGAAAATCAATAATTCTGCTTACTACCACCGGTTGCCACATCCTGACGTGATGAATTTTCAAGGTAAATCTGTTCATTAAACTTTGAACAATAAGTAAATAGACAGTTTAATAAACGAAATTTTTGCATTTTGACCGAAAAGAAACTCACAAGATCTTAAATGACTTCCTTTTCAAATATTGTTTCACCAACTTTGCAAAGAAAACAATGAAGTTATAAATTACCATTATATTTAAGTTACTTTACACTTGAAAAGTTTAGCAGACGAATTTAAGCAAACAAAATTAAGGGAAGTCGTATTACTATGCCACTCATCAAATTTACTTATCTTTACTTTCTTACTTCAATAAACTACACAAACACAGCATCCACTGTTGTTAATTTTCAACTCCATAAACAATAATTTTAAGATAATATTTAAGGAATGTAATGATAAGTAACTGAAATCACATAGTAACACTTGTTAGAATTACAACGATTTTTATTGGCGTAACTTTGGCCTTACTTTACATGAGTAACGTAATAAATTTTCTGCGGGTTGCCTCGCCGTGCAATTGAGTATGAGGCGCAAAATTAGTTTCACAGCTTCTTCACGTCTTTTTTCAATTATGTAGACCATAGACGCCACAATATCTACATGTGTGAAGCATTCTGGACGAAGATGCTCTGGCGAAAGTGTTATTTATCGACTTTTTCCTTAAACAGACTGAACTGACAGAAGTCATGGGTCACCCCGTATTCGAACCTCCTTTTCCCGGCGTGGTGTAGTAACTCGGCGTGTCGTGGACTCAATAAGTCTTTGTAAGTCCACTGCAGAAATACTGAGCCATGCTGCCTCTATACATGTCCATGATTGCAGTGTTGGCAGGCCTTTGTTCTAACAGGTTACTCTTTTGTTATATCTTCAGGAAGAGCTCATGCTTTAGAAATATGGCTGCTTTAAATCGTTAAGTTTATAGCACTGAAATAAATGTGTAGTTATTCAATATAAAAGTACTTTCACAAAGGTATGTATCACCTCTCTCATCATGATCATGTTTAACCAATAATAAATCTGATCTGCTGCCGTCGAAACACTAAGTAAACCTAAAATTAACGCTATTCCATTACAGGTTTTCTCTCTCTCTCTCTCTCTCTCTCTCTCTCTCTCTCTCTCTCTTTTTAAAAGTATGTTGTGGCCAGGAAAGGGCTTCGTTTCAATTATTCAGCACTTATTTTCTTCTTTTCGTCCCAGTATCTCTTTACTTGTTCGCTGTACTTTATTTTAGTGTTCTGTTCATTCTGAATTTTGTCAAGTAATGTTTCCAAGATAGAAAATTAGCAAGGGAAAAATTCCTACAAAAACCAATAACACAAAACAAACTTATTTTTGAAGAGAAACAGAAACTTGCCAGGAAACTCATTAGGAAAAAGAAAAGGGATTTTATGAATTACAAATTAAAAAGAGCTGAGAATGACCGTACCACAGACTCCAGAGGATTTTTCAAGAGCATAAATATGTTTAAAAGTGGGAATATAAAAAATTATGGACAGTTCATAACAGACCCAGATGGCTCCTTGCTAACAGAAAGAAGTGACATAGCTAACAGATGGAAGGAATATTTTAATGAGTTACTAAATGCTCCAACTATAAGCGTCTCTCAGGAAGATGACAATGAATATCTTACTGCTGACCCATCGGACGAAGAGCCCAGCTTAGCAGAAATTAAAGAAAGCATCAAGAAGCTGAAGAGACATAAAGCTCCTGGAAGTGATGGTATAGACACAGATATATGGAAGCTCAGTAAATTTCCTTTTGTAAACTGCTTACACAAAATCATCACCAACATCTGGAAGCAGGAACAGGTCCCACATGATTGGAAAGAAGTAGTTGTGTGCCCTATATACAAGAAGGGGGACCCAACAAATTGTTCAAACTACAGAGGAATTGCGTTACTAAACACAACATATAAAATTCTGACAAATATACTGTTAGCAAGGATAAGCCCTTACGTTGAAGACTCCCTAGATGATGCCCAATGTGGATTTAGACCTAACAGATCGACTATTGACAATATATATGTCCTAAGGATGTTGGGTGAAAAGAAATATGAATTCAATCAAAATGTACATATGCTTTTCATTGATTTTAAAAAAGCTTTTGACAGTATCAACAGGGAATATTTATGGAAGTGCATGAGGCAGATTGGCATCCCTAACAAATTGATAAATTTAATAAAATCTTGCACTTTAAACTCAAAATACAAAATAAAAGTAGCTAGCAAACTTTCTGAAGACTTTGAGGTTAAAACTGGAGTCAAACAAGGGGATTCACTCTCACCAGTTCTTTTTAACATAGTAATCAATAGAATAATCCAAAAAGTAAAGCTACTACAAATTGGAGCACAACTGGAAAGCAAAATTAACATTGTAGCATACGCTGATGACATTGCATTATTATCTGACAGTGAGAATGATTTGAAGCTTCTTACTGCACAATTAATTAAAGCCACAAATGGCACAGGCCTCCAGCTGAATACAGACAAAACAATGTACTTTATCTTATCCCGCTATCCATCAAATAATAATGTACTGCAAATTAATAACACAGCTTTCACAAAGACAAATGAATTTAATTACCTTGGTACAATAGTAACCTCTGACAACTCCATAAAAATTGAAATAGAATCACGAATTCAGAAGGCTAACAAATGCTACTATAGTCTCTTGACAGTTTTCAAAAGCAAGTTAATTTCTAGGAACACCAAACTACAAGTATACAAATCATTGATTATACCAGTACTCACCTATGGATCTGAAACCTGGACTCTCACAAAAAAAGAGGAAAACAGATTAAGAGTATTTGAACGAAAAATTTTGAGAAAAATATTTGGACCCATAAGAGATAGGATCAGTGATGAATGGAGATTGCTAAATAACAATGAAATTTACAAATTATATAAAGACTCCGATATAGTGGCCAAAATTAAAGCCAAAAGACTGAAATGGATAGGGCATGTCATCAGAGCACCACCAAACAGGACCATCAAGAAAGTGACTGAAGAGATTCCCACCGGAAGACGACCTCTTGGACGCCCACGCATGAGATACTTGGACAATATTCAAGACGATCTCAGAAAACTAGGACATGACAGACAGTGGCAAATTACTTGTAAAGACAGAGCAAAGTGGTTCAACATTGTCCATTCTGCAGCAAAAAGCCTTCATGGATTGTAATGCTTAATAATAATAATAATAATAATGTTTCCAACAGATTTGTGTCTGTTAATGAGGCTTTTAAATTTCGTTTCCTCTTGAATGATTTGCTCATGAGTGCTGATTTCTTTTACGTCTTAATTAAATTTTTTTGTGCCAACTGTGGTGTTTCGTCGATTAGCAAAGTTCCTTTTGTGTCTATTGTGACCGTAAATGGTATCAGTGACTTTTTTCCTCTGTAACTCGATGTAGCCCCTGTGACAATTTATCATGCAAATTCCAATTTTACGTTTTGGTCCTGGGTTTTTTTGAGAATTTTCTTTTCTTGTTCTTAAATTACTATGATTTTTTTTTGGAGGGGGGGGGGGGGGAAATTCCAGACAATTGCCATTTTTTCCAATTGAAGAGCTTCTGTTTTAGCAACAGTGTTATAAGTCTAATTTTTGCCTTTTGCGATATAGATTTTGTGTTTTATCTGCTCTAAGTTTTTTCAAGTCTATTTTGTTAGCTTCCCGGTCTAGCACCACCGGTTCAGTTAATTTCCTCTACATACCTGCGTGTGACTGCTTCAGAAATTTTGTCGAATTTGGTGATGGTACAAATGGCTCTGAGCACTATGGGACTTAACATCTGAGGTCATCAGTCCCCTAGAACTTAGAACTACGCAAACCTAACAAACCTAAGGACATCACATACATCCATGCCCGAGGCAGGATTCGAACCTGCGACCGGAGCGGTCACGCGGTTCCAGACTGAAGTGCCTAGGACCGCTCTGGCCACATGGGCCGGCTCGAGGTTGGTGATTCGAGGTTGATTGTTACCTCTTGATCTGGACCCTTCTACACATTGCATCTTTTTGACTGAAATATGCTGCTACATCATGGCGTTTCTCTACACATACGATTGCCTCTGGTCTGTTATTGGAGGGTATTTCTAATATCACCAGCAAATGTTAAAAAATAAAGGCTAATAATATTTTGCAAACTTCTGACAAGATTTATAACTTTAGTTTCATTTCGCCATTTCCTGGTAATTTATTCCTGAAATAAATTGCATAGTAATCGCAACACCCCAATCCTTTGTCTGGCTACTGTTTCGATCTCGAACAGTTCAGAAAGTTGTCTCTTTTTAAATTTTGTTATTTTCCCTCGTAGAAGTAACATATATTTTAGGCAGTTATGATATAGTAACCACCGAAGGACTTATCGTTGTATTACTTCTGGGATTCGTAAAATGTTTCTAGTCTGGCATCAAAATGGTTCAAATGGCTCTGAGCACTATGGGACTCAACTTCTGAGGTCATCAGTCACCTAGAACTTAGAACTACTTAAACCTAACTAACCTAAGAACATCACACCCATCCATGCCCGAGGCAGGATTCGAACCTGCGACCGTAGCGGTCTCGCGGTTGCAAACTGTAGCGCCTATAACCGCACAACCACTCCGGCCGGCAGTCTGGTATCTAAAGATACTAATATGAAGGTTCATTCGCATAGTGAAGGATTTCAGAAAATTTCCAATTACAGAATGAAGGCTTTCATCACATGTTGTCTTAGTTGATGGTGAATATATGATCGTGGTCCATGAAACTATTTTTTTCACAATCCTTCGTCCAGAGCTACGTGGGAAAGACGCAAGTGAAACAGGAGCGGTTGTTAAGATAGATGTTTAGAACATCTCCGTACTAAACGAAGCACAGAAATGTTTCATGGACCACGCCGGATCGACCCGGAAGCTTTGCCAGCTATTAATGTTGTAATCTCGTTATTTGTCACTGTTGAGATTAGTGTGATCAACAGATATACAATTTTCTAGCGGGTATTATAAGAATATAATAATAGTCGGAAGGGTTCAAAATGGCAGCACAGACGGGGGTCGTAGAACGCCAATGCGGAGTATTCTCCTGACACAGGGAGACTGCCTGCGGTGGCCTACCAACGGACCGGAGCGGACTATGCACACAGCGGTCCCGCTTTCAAGAGAACTCCAGCTCATGGCAGGATCACGGCCAGCATATTGATGTCTGAGGGCGCGCCGAGGTCAGGAACTCCTGATATTGCCGCCATTCTTTTTCTTGCCAGCGGAAGGCTGCTTGATTTATGTGCGTACTAAGCCCGTTTTATGTAAGGTCATTTTTTCTAACTTATTGACATTTCTCTTTTATTCTTGTTTACCATCTCATATTCCCATTATTTTAATCGCTAATGAATAAATGGCTTGATTTTGTTCTCTTTGTAAGAAAGTTCTTTATAAAATTTCGATACTTCATGCCCAACCATCTTCATTTCTTACTTTTATTAGTACAGACGACACGAAGGCGCCAACGTCGCTCTCGTATGTATTCCAGCACTTTGTTATTGTACACTTTTATGTTAGTTAAATTATCCCTTCCGCCACCTTATTGCCTTGTATTCTATACAGAATTTTTTCACGGAAGTATAGGAGCGATTAATTCATTACCTATGCTTGTAGTGGTTAATACATTATCTACGCTTGCCCCATTAGTGTAGAATAAGCTCATAACGTCTGTATAGTTTGCTCCCAAAAGTTTTCAGATTTCAGTGTGGAGGTCTTTAAATCACATAGTATCTATTTTTCACAGTGTTGAACAGTCTTTTGAAAGAGTAAATCGTTCCAGCGACTTACAACGTTGGCACACTAACTGAGAACCAGTTTAGTCTCAGCAGTGTGATTCGTAGCTGATAATTCAGTAGCCACTGCCAAACGGATCAATATACATTCGTCAATGACCGAGTCACTTTAGTTAAGTGCCAAGAAGAAGAAAAAAACAGGAGCTGAACATATAAAGAAATGATATAACATCCCTGTTTCAGATTGGAAACTAGCCTCGGTGGTTATCACTAAAAGAACGCCGGTTCTTTTCGTCTGCAGTTCACTCTGACTTTTAAAACCGCTCAAAAATAACAGGGTTCTGAAATAAAAGAATTCCGGTTTTTTATTGCTATTACATTCAGCAGCAACAGTGGACTCTAACAAACAAGGAACAATTATAGGTAATACGATGTTGCAGTGCCTGTGTCATCCCGAATATGGTGCGTGCAAACTTGGTTTGGACACGCATGTCTGTCCAAAGTAACACGCACTGCAGTGACTGCAGCCGTCATGAAATACATTACATGTATTCGCAGCTGCAAATAAAGACAGCCAAAAGGTGTAGAATGAAATGACGACAATGAAAATTTGTGCCGCATTGGGACTCGTGCATATCGCGAGTGGTCACCTTACCGTTTGGCTATTCTTGCACGAGTCATGGCAAAGCCCATACTTCCATATTTCGTCAACCGTCTGTCGATAACATGTACTCGTACACTATGTGATGGCTGAAATGGCTCTGAGCACTATGGAACCTAACATCTGAGGTCGTCAGTCCACTAGAACTTATAACTACTTGAACCTGACTAACCTAAGGACGTCACACACATCCATGCCCGAAACAGGATTCGAACCTGTGACCGTAGTGGTCGCGCGGTTCCAGACTGAAGCGCCTAGGACCGCTCGGCCACACAGGCCGTTATACCATGTGATCAAAAGTATCCAGACACACCCAAAAACATACGTTTTTCATATTAGGTGCATTGTGCTGCGACCTGCTGCCAGGTACTTCATATCAGCGACCTTAGTAGTCATTAGACATCGTGAGGGAGCAGAATGGGGCACTCCGCAGAACACATGGACTTCGAACGTGGCCAGGTGATTGGGTGTCACTTGCGTCATACGTCTCTGAGCGAGATTTCCACACTCCTAAACATCCCTCGGTCCACTGTTTCCGATGTGATAGTGAAGTGGAAACCGGAAGGAACAAGTACAGCACAAAAAAGTACAGGCCGACCACGCCTGTTGACTGACAGAGACCGCCGACAGTTGAAGAAATGGTTCAAATGGCTCTGAGCACTATGGGACTTAACATCTATGGTCATCAGTCCCCTAGAACTTAGAACTATTTAAAACTAACTAACCTAAGGACAGCACACACATCCATGCCCGAGGCAGGATTCGAACCTGCGACCATAGCGGTCGCGCGGTTCCAGGCTAAAGCGGCTAGAACCGCTCGGCCACAACCGCCAGCTCGGTAAATGCCAAATGACGCCTCGGTTGTTGTAAAGGTGCGTAAACATTGGACGATTGAACAGCGGAAAAACGTTGTGTGGAGTGACGAATCACAGTACACAGTGTGGCGATCCGATGGCAAGGTGTGGGTATGGCGTAGGCCCGGTGACCGTCATCTGCCAGCGTGTGTAGTGCCAACAGTAAAATTCGGAGGCGGTGGTGTTATGGTGCGATCCTGTTTTTCATGGAGGGGGCTCGCACCTCTCGTTATTTTGCGTGGCACTATTACAGCACAGGCCTATATTGATGTTTTAAGCACCTTCTTGCGTCCCACTGTTGAAGAGCAATTCGAGGATGGTGATAGCATCTCTCAACACGATTGAGCAACTGTTCATTATGCACGGAATATGACGGACAGGCAACACGACAATATCATCCCTATAATGGACTGGCCTGCACAGAGTCCTGACCTGAAACCTATAGAACACCTTTGGAATGTTTTGGAAAGCTGACTGCGTCCCAGGACTCACCGATCGCATAGATATCTCCTCTCAGTGCAGAACTCCGTGATGAATGGGCTGCCATTCCCCAAGAAACATAGCAGCACCTGATTGAATGTATGCCTGCGAAAATGGAAGCTGTCATCTAGGCTAAAGATGGGCCAACACCATACTGAATTCCAGCATTACCAGTGGAGGGCATCACGAACTTGTAAGTCATTTTCAGCCAGGTGTCCGGATACTTTAGTGTACATCCGTTATATATATTCCAGTACAGGCGAGACATTTTATTTGAAAATCGATTGTTCAGAGGAAATTTGCATCGTATTCGGAAAACACATTCACTGCAATGTTGTATTTATCCGCCGACACGGGGCAAGCGACTTTCAAACGAAGTGTCTCGCCTGTACGGGAATATACATAATGGATGTACGAGTATATGTTGTCCACACATGGTTGGCGACATTTGGATGTTTAGGCGTTGCCGTGAGTCGGGCACGGATGGCAAGTGGTAAGGTGACCTCTCGCGATGTGCGGAGAACTTGGGTTTGAGTAAAGATCCGGCACAAATTTTTACTGTCGTCATTCCTGTCTACAGCTCATGTCACAATGAGAATACATTTAATCTAATTCTGATTGAAGGTGAAGTCGTAGAAGGTAGATGTCCGATGTGGGGTTCACGCTGCAACTGCAGCGGAAGTCAGTCTCCTTGTCTGCATCAAACATTGTGAAGCTGAAGGAGAAGGGTGTGATGACAGCGAGAGTGAACGGTCACAAGTTTATGACTTCCCTGCATCGTCATTTCTGGATGGGACCAACTGTTTACTCTGAAGTAACCACAATATTAAGGGACCGGTTATTATAGTCATTGTCCCAAGTTAACTGCACATCAGTAAAATTATAGGTATATTAGTGAAATTAACCTTCTTTTCTAAAGGGCATAGTGGATGTTTTTTCCTTGTATGGTGCCACAAGTCTGTTGTGCCTGCTCCCGCTAGTAACCTTTCAAAGCAAATGGAGCAAAATGTTCAAATGTGTGTGAATTCCTGAGAGACCAAACTGCTTAGGTCATCGGTCTCTAGACTTAAACACTACTTAAACTAAACGCTAAGAACAACACACACACACCCATGCCCGAGGAAGGACTCGAACCTCTGGCGGAAGGGGCCGCGCAGTCCGTGACATGAAGCCTAAAACTGCGCGACTACTTCGCGCGGTGCAAATGGAGCATTGCACTTCAATGTCACCGTGCTTTGTAAAATACTTCCAAACTAGGGATGGTACCATTCTGCTATACAAATGATGTACCAGGACGACAGCGAGGAAGTACTGTATAGACCAGGTGAGGGGCAACTCTTATACGCTGCTCGTACCAGTTTACCGTCTAATAGCCTATGCTACACGCCAACAGAAACATTACCGTCTCTATAGTGCTATACCAATTCTTATATCATGTGTTTGTTGCACTTTCTGACTTTCGGCATTGTTATTACAATAGTGTTGGTCCTTTCTGCTATTTTAGATAATAGCCTAGTACATCGAATCAATGCAAATTTTAGGAATAAACTTTATTCGTTAAAATGTTTTATTTAAAAGACGGAAATTTTAACACCGTTTGTACGGGAAACTGACATATCGATTTCTTTACCTGGTTATTAGGAAAAAATCAAAGAAACTTTACAATCGAGACCAAAGAAATAACGAAAAATAACGGTTATTCGGAACAAAAATGTCGGTCTGTTTTTCCCATCCCTAATGAATGCTCCGTAATTCGCTAGATGTGAATTTATCATATACCATATCTACGTTTTAATAATGTGGATCACAGCTCAAATTGTTCTATGAATATATTGGTGGTATGTATGGGTAGGTTTTAGATACCATCAGATAATTCCAATATATGTTCGAAGTAGACTAACTTGCGTTAAGCAGATAATTGTGTAAAAGATAACTTGTTGGTGCACTTCAAGACACGACGAGGATTACACTTCGTTTATCAAACCCATATAGGTATAGGCCTGCTAAATGGTCTTTGATAGGAACAACGGGAAGTAAATATTATTCTTTGAACCATCTACCGGTTCGATAATCGAGGTAAGTCATGTATAGCTCATTAACGTGGTATTTTAGGTTTTCTCCGTGTGATTGATTAAATGATGTGTGTTTTTCTTTTTCTTTCTTTTTTCATGTAGATCAACCCCAGCAACGCGAAACGAAAAGAAACATGGAGCACTGCTGTGCAGGAAAACTGAAACCAGGCAATCTGTCTACGGGGACTGACGTAGGCTATAACGTATTACCAAAGCTGATTACTGTGTTAGGATATGTTTTTAACATATTCTTCTGTTTAGTATAGTCATGGATTATTCTTGACCAGTAGAAACTCATTTCTGAAGCAAATTGATAGTGAAAGTAAGTTTTGTAGCGATCGCAATTTTTAGTTCATGTCCTTGTAAGAACAGATATATACATATAAATGTGGAACGTATCGTATGATTTGACCTTATCAACTCAAGATTTCAAGTCATATATATCTTACGAACTAGGGAATTATGGGCAGAAAGTAATAATTAAACGTCAATATTGACACAGCAGAAGCCGCTAATGAGCAAACGGTGTTGCAAGTAAAGAGAATGGATTATTCTCTCGTTAGTGCCAAGTTCAGACGAGAAGTCGACACTCCTGCTTGATTTCCAGCGTCCATAAGGTTCAGATAATTCAAAATGACCGCCAAGGAGTCTTCAGTTTTGCTAAATCCCTGTCTTTACCTACATACACACTTCGTGATTGAGGTATGATGATCATCATTATCATTTTTCACTTTTCCCTGATGCGGGCTGCGTAGTATGAGAGGCAGAATACTAGTTCAGCTCGACAAGAATACAACAGATAATCGACGATAACTTTCTAAGGCGTTATCCAGGCGAACGTGTGAAATGTTCAAGGAACACTAAAGGAAAGCCTGAAGCACCACGAGATAATTATTATTCAAATGAGAATTTTTCTAAATATCTTCATGAACTACGGTCATCGGAAGTAACATTCTTTTCCGCCCCCACCCCCCACCCGCCCTCCCGTCCGTTCACCACAACAGACACACGAAACTTTTGCCTAGAATGTTTATTGGCGCAAATGCACTGAGCTATTCGCCAACATCATTGGCAATGAAATGAGACAATTACGGCATTACAGTGTCAATGTTCGAATATCTGCCCTAGAAGTGTGGCCCCTGTGATTAAAATCAGTGTGTGGGAGACTTTTGCGCCCTTTTCTCGTTACGAAAAGTTAAATAAAATCGAAATTGGAAATATAACAGATAATCTAGAACCCAGTCCTTTACAGCCAGGTACAAGATGTGCTGCCGGTGGAAAACATGCTGTCGTAATTGTGAATGTTTGAGAGGGAGCTTCCTCTTTCAGCTTTACCTAAAAGCCAAGGGAAACCTGCCAATAACCTCGGATGGAACCGAGGGATCGGAACGGCGAGTGTTTGGATATCAGTTGAAGTATACTATTTTAAATAACGTATATGGCATTTGTGCAAGCAGGTGGTTCTCATGTCATGGCTCTGAGCACTATGGGACTCAACTGCTGTGGTCATAAGTTCCCTAGAACTTAGAACTACTTAAACCTAACTAACCTAAGGACATCACACACATCCATGCCCGAGGCAGGATTCGAACCTGCGACCGTAGTGGTCGTGCGGTTCCAGACTGTAGCGCCTTTAACCGCTCGGCCACTCCGGCCGGCTTTCTCATGTCATGCTCGATTGAATCCGGTGTCACGTATTACAAAATTCCAGAGAAGTTGGTAGAGGATTCACCTGTGTAGGTGCCTTCGTGCACATATTATTTAATGGTTTTGGATACATCTTTGTACATTGTCCATTATGCGGATTTGAAGCAGTGCGGGATGCAGGATTCGATATCACCTAAGTGTGGTGGAAAGAGCTGCCTTACAGATAACACGAAGCTGTATACATGTTTCAGATGCGGGAGTTCAACAATTTTAAACGGAATTGTCCAGGCATCCAGCCAAAGAACAGGGAGATTTCTGACTAGAGGCCAGAAATAAAGCAAGTTAAGCAGGATAGTGTCTTCGCCCATTGGTCTCGATTCATTTATTTTCCACAGTTAGGATGCAGAACCGGTTTGTCCCCCACTGGACACGAGAAGCTTATTATCACTGATTAGAGAAGTGTGGTTTCAGATGTGTGGATCACCAAGTCGGTTTCAACCACTGGATACTGAAGTTGGTAAACGTTGGGTTGCCAACTCTGGTAACTGCATGTAATGGGTGAATTCACCATTAAGCTAACTAATCACGGTTTCACTTCGAAGTTTCAAGCGAAGTTAGCGCTTCAGTTGTTTCTCCCTGTGATTCTATGTTCTGACTTTATCCAACAAATATGCCCTGCAGGAACAGAAATTTTCACTCCTTTTTCCGAGTGAGTGAAGTTATAAGATCTTAACCGTTCATGTGAGGCACTGGTGCAGGTTGATGCGGTCGGAGAAACGTAGGAACAAGAGATAGATAATTTTAGCCATCCGCCTGCCTACCAACCAGCACAGTTATGGCGTCTACGTCAGGCATATCCGCATGTGCTCACCGATGTTTTGAGGCTTGCGAAATTCGGTTGATACAAGACCGAAGTTACTGACAAAATTCCCGTCAGGCAACCAGCATACAAGCTATCTCCTCTGAGGAAGAAACACCTCAGGTTGGTTATTGAGGAAATCATTCATTGTTGAGGAAATGATTCAGGACGAAATCATTAGATCTTCCCATTACATCAGCTCTTCAGTCATATATTTTGGTTCCAAAAGGAGATTGGAGGATTTGGCCTGGGGTAGGTCATCGTGCTTCGAACAAAACAATATTTTTACAGGCCATTCGGTTCCCATATCTACATATTTTCTTACTGATTTTGTGAGACTAAAGCCTTCACTACCCTGGATCTTAAGCAGACTTGTAATTAGATGTCATTGTCTGAAGACCCCAAGCTCATTATAGCCCTTGCAAACCGATTGTATCTCTGAGTTTAACATTGTCCGATTTGGGCCCTTGACTGCAGTGGCAGTGTTTTCCACTCTACTGGATAATATTTTTTCGTGCATCAAATTTAAATTTGTCTGTAACTACCCGGATGACTTGCTTGTCTTCATCGAGGGTTTCTGCGAGCGTATTAGACGTGCTGAGGACGTCTTGTGTTGGTTAAAAAGGGTAGGGTTCACAGTTAAGCCTTCTAAGAAAAGCTGTTATCACTCACAGATGTCGCTTGTGGGGCACATAGTTTCCCCCAGCGATCAAAATTGAAGAGTCACGCTAAGCTTATTCACACCTGTCTGCCGTCCATGAGTCCCAAGGCTGTGGGAAGGTTCACCGATACGATTATTTTATTTTATTTTTTTGAAAGTTCATAAATAACTTCACCCAAACAGAAGGACCGTTGACTGGATTAAGAAAGACATGAAGGAAGGAAATTTATTGGGATCCTTCCCAACAAGCCACTTTTGAGGGTCGTTAAGACGGTGTTACCAACAGCTCCCGTTTTGGCGATTTCTGACGCTATCAACAATTTTTTAGCTAAAATGGATATATCTATGTCAGGTGTTGCGGCTGTTCTTCCAAAAGAACGCCAGTCAGAGAGAAGATCAATAGGCTATGCTTATTGTGGTTTTTCAAGAATAGAACTGTACTGGAAGCGTTGTCGATATTGTTCGCTCTGGAGAAATTCTACACGTATCTGGAACACCGACCGTACATCCTAGATACCAATAACCAGGCATTTAGTTTGGAAGACTACGGTAGATGGGATGTATTGGCAGATGGGCAATACAGATCTCCGGCTTCCAGCTTAGAGCGGATAACGTTTTGCCGAAAGATTTAGTTGTACGTTTAGGGAAGAGGATAGTCAACCACCTGCTGAGCACACTCTTCAAGGAAGCAGTCGGTACGAAGCACAGTTTATTGAGGCATTCGCGTCACCCATGACCCGGGATTATTTACGAACGTTATAGAATATCAGGATTCCAATGTTAGGTTAAAAGAAGTTAAGAAAATAAAGAGAGAGCAACGGTGAAACCCTATCGTTTGAACGAAAATGTTTTGTTCTATGCAATCAGGGTAAGTAAATGGGACAATCTCTCCCTCTCATGTAAGGTCTGTCCAGTGGGGAAGCGAATGGCGAGTGCATGACGCATGACAGCTTCTGAAACGGTGCCTTCACCAATGGAATGGTTATAAGTAGATAATGTAGGCCCCCTTACACGCTGTAGACCGTGAATAGATCCATACAGTTTTGAGTGGATACCTTTACAAGCTGTTTTGATTATTTCCGACCCATGGTACGGCAGTGCAAGGCATTATAAAATGTTTACAGTTCTTGTTTGGTACCTTCGAATAATGACAATATCAAATCTCTGATAAAGCCACAACATTCCCGTGAAGACTCTTTCAGGATCTCTGTTTGGAAATGGGTAATGGGCATACTATTAAAACGCCCTTCTATTGTTAATCTTCATTTGCGGAACGGGTCAACCCCAATTCGCGTTTCCCCCTGATCAAATGCCACTATAAAGATCATTCCAGGTGGAATCAGGTATTTCACTGATTAGATTTTGCCATTACATGAATCTCACAAGCAGACTCCCGGTAATGCAGTAGAGGCACAAAACAAACAGTCATAATCCCATTAGTTATTATTATTCTACCAAATCTAGATTTCGGCTATAAATAACGAACTTCAGTGTTAAGATACAAGGAAAATTACAGAATCAAAATTGATTTACTTTGCATAAGTAAAAACCAAATGATAGCAGCAATCCATTTTTGTCAAGATATCATTTGAATTCAATAGACTCGCGGCCGTACATGTCACCATACGATCTTACATGTGTATACACAGAAGGAAACTGAACCGGTTGTTTGGAGCAAACACAGTAGCCTTAGTTGACATCACGTAGTTCAAGTAACACTGTCTATGATAAGAATTAACTAATGAGTTTTGCTTCAACATTCAAGAAATATCAAATTCCAAAGTACTTGCTCGTATCGTAATGGTAATGCGATCCATTAAAACCTACAAAAATGATCATTAAGAGGTTCATACAACTATCTTATACAAAATTGTTACACCACTCCAGAATTAAAAATGTAAACAAAAAATTTTTTGTTGGAGATCGTCTTGATAAAAGGCAGTTACTTACCATACTCCTATTTTGGTGATTAAGTGATCCATTAAATATTTAATATAAAGGAAATAAAGTCGTTACAAACAATTTTTATGAAGATTTGTTTACATCATAATAAAATAATGAAGATCAACGTGACAGTGCTGATTTAACCACAAATAACCCCTACTGACATAAACTTTCATACATAAACTTGTAGATCCAACTGCCTTACACTGTTTGCAGAAACACAAAAAGCAAACTGCCAATATACGTAGTCCCTCATCTGAAATAGAATACGGATTTACTTGTTTGTTTGTAAAATAGATATAGCATTGGATAGTAACAACAAAATGGAAGATGAAAAAATAGATTAATAATAATAATAATAACACAAAAAGCAAACTGCCAATATACGTAGTCCCTCATCTGAAATAGAATACGGATTTACTTGTTTGTTTGTAAAATAGATATAGCATTGGATAGTAACACAAAATGGAAGATGAAAAAATAGATTAATAATAATACATTATGTTCTCACACACTATCTTGGCAAGTGTTGTCTTTATACCAGCAGGGACCCATTCCCCTACCAGTCACCATTGACCATCACCTTACTTGGATCCCTCATCTCCAATCTATCGAATCCAAAGCCCACAACTGCCTCTCTCTCCTTAAATTGCTCTCTGGCCAGACATGGGGGTTGAATTACTCTACCATCCTCCACGTCTACAAATCCTTGATCCATCCCATCCTCTATTATGCCAGTCCTGCCTGGATCTCCGCCCCACCCCCAAAAATTCTGTAAGTACCTTCAGTTCGTCAAGCGTCATGCCCTCTGCCTCGCCTTCCATATACACCTTCCTTCCCCCACGTGGTATGCTCTATGACCCGATTCCTTTCCCCTATCAGCTGCTTTTCCTCGAACATATCTGAGTCCTCTACACCTCCCACTGCTTTGATCCCTCTCATCCCCTGGTTGCTCCTCTTCTCTCCTCTCCAACCCCCACCCACTCCTTCACCTTCACTGTTGTGTCCCCACCTACCCTCCACCTCTACACCCTTCGTCTCCTTTCCCAAGGTGGCTCCCATCAACTCCCCCTCCTGGATGATGCCATCTCTCCCTCCATTTATCCCTTCTATCAACTCTGATCCTCACCTCTCCCTCCCCCCTTTCTGTCCTTTTCCTGGGCTCCCCCTCCCCCCTTCCATTCTGTTTTTCCCCACATACCCATTCTCTCCCTTGAGTCCTTTTGCTTTCCCCTCCACTGCCTTCCCCACTACTTCTCGTGTCCACCCTGCCCCCCCCCCCCACCCTTATTCAGTTTCCTCTCCCTCCACCAGCTCCCCACTTTTTTTCTTTTCCTCTCCTCTCACCTTTTATCCTCCTCATCGGTCTGGGCCCTTGCCCCTCCCCCCATCTGCCGCTGTGTCACCTCTATAGTGCAGTTTTCAGTGAATGTTCAGTGCTGTGCGTCCCCCGTCAGTGTTGCAGAAACCATAATGTCACTAGTTGTGTTTTTTATCTCGCGTGAAGAGAAACCACACTGTCTCCATGTTTTTTAATGACGCCTGTCTACTTACTATGTGTCTTCATCTGTATCGTCAACCCCATGTTTTTATGTTTTCACTTCCACTAATTTCCGTCATTTTACAGTTTTTAACATGTCACCGATTTATCACCTGTTTTTATTGTTTGTTTATATTCTCATTATGTTTTTCAACTTTTCTGTAGGCTGTAGAGCGGTCTATTACGCTGCTGCTAGCACCCCTCCCTCAGGGGGGGGGGGGGGAGGGAGAATCGAAATGCAATAAAGGAATAAAAATTCCCCTACGAGTACACTCCTGTGTTGTGATGTGCTGTGTCATAAAGCGGGAGATCGTCGAAAAGCTCCCAAAATCGGCTGCTCATTGAGCAAGTGGATGGCAGATGACCTCAGATGGTGATATATATCCACTTCCTCCAGGATGCCCATAAATCTGTCTTTCTCAGCCTTGTGCAACAACTTCCCACCCGATCTTAGAAAGGGTACTATTAGTCCACTCTGAACCAGATGGACAGCGAAGCTGAATGTCTCAACTGTATCCTGCCTGTCCAAATCTACACGCTCACCAAACCTGATCTCAAGTCTTCTGCCTGTCTGTCCCACGTAACAGGCGTCACAGTTTAGATACTCTATTCTGTATCCACCTGATTCGGAGTGTATATTTCTTTTATCAACCCCATTAGCCAAGAACTACCTGAGGCTGTTTATAGTTGAAAAGGAAACTGTTAAAGCTCATGAGCTCAGGGGTTGTAATATGTCAGAATGACCGAGAGGTATGGTATGTGAGGGGCGGATGACTCACGTCCAAGCTTGCAGAGAAACACAGGCAGGTGTGTCACTGACTTCATTACATCGAAGGTACACAGAGGGCATTGTGCTGAACTCGGCGATGGTGCAGCGCTGTGTGCGTGTGTCAGCGCCACCACGAATGCCGGAATCCTCAGGAATCCGCAGCGTGGCGTCTTGTTGCCCAGCCTTGCTGACGTAGCGATCCCCTCGCGCCACGGCCAAGTGGAAACTACGTACGTTAACTGTGCCCGTGGCCCGTAACACGGCTGACTGCTCCCTCAAGGCCGACTCGTGGACACCATGTAGTGCGCCGGAGGGAAGCAGCCGACCGCCGTCGTTGTAGTAAGCCTTCGCAGGCCCGGCCGTCCGCCCAGGGCAGTTCGTTCAGTGATTGCAGACAGATATCCACCCGGGAGGCCTCGGGTTTGCACCCTGCCCCGCCCCTAAGGGCGACAGTTTGCAGTCCACTGGACGATGCCACCCAGAGAGCACAGGCTAGCAGCTGCGTCGTTCCTTGCGCCTGTGTAGCTCGGGGGTGGGGCGCACCCCGCCACAGCAACAACGCGTTCGGGCAGTGGAGATTGGAGATAGCTTCAGAGGGCAGGTTGGCCGCCGATATCCATCACCAAAACGTCGTCGTGATTGGCCTGCAACGTAAACAATCGTCATTCTCTCCGGTTCTAGAGGCGGACAAAATGAGGACAGGACGGCCTGCTTTGAGTCGTCGGGCTCACTTATTTGTACGTCTTTCCCCTGTGCCTCTGGCGTTGCTCCTCTGGAGGGGACAAGAGAAGTGCTCTACGATAGCTACATCAGTTTTCCTCAGCCCTCTTCGGCCTCTACACGAAGCTCATTTGACGCTATTGAAACTGTAACGTATAGGTTCTTCTCAGCACGTCGGCGCCCTGTGGTGCCTGATTACTTCACAATAAGATGCAGTGCCCGCCCGGCCGTGCCTTCCAACCTGCCAGCGGTGTCGTAAACCTGTCTCGCAGAATCGTTTGCAGAGTATCAACATCGCCCGTGCCTACCATCCCATTTGCCAGTCAGTCCCTTAACTTCTATCTTCCAACCATAGCAGAGCGATATTTACAAGAACTCCCCGAATCCACGTCTGTACTTATTGGTGAATCAGCAAAAGCTTTATGTATTATTTTTGTACTAAAGGTGACATATTATGCAAAGCACACGTATTTCTCATTTTCATCTACCATTTTTTTGCTACCTGCAACTACGAACTGATGTTAACAACTTATGTATCAAAAAAGAAATGAATAGCTATGTGTTGTACAAGCTGTATTTTGATCTGGTATGGCTACTAACTATATTTAATGTTTGGCGTGTTATTTAGTGCTAATAGGGACATTGATAGCAGAACAGTTAATGAAGCAAGTTTAAGGCATAGTAACGAAAGTCTAGACTTGATAGATCGGAATGCATCAACATAGACAGGGAACAGACCTTTAACTTCCATCCGAGAGTGGTCATTGCGTTTAATGAAGAAGAAAAATATGATGCTAGGAAAATGTTTGAAGTACAATTTGAACACAAAAAATAGGAAACAGAGCCATCAGGGACACACCTGTGAACGTTAAATACGTACTTCATACTTTAAAAGTTTCAATACTTGAACTGAGTAAATTTGCGGTGGCAGTAAATAGAACCATGACACATGAGTCCAATAGACCTACCTCTATTAAGAAAAAAAATTATTGAAGGCAATATTGACCGCAAGCTTAATGACGACAATGTTATCGCTACGAGATCCGGTAAAGGGAACTCGTTTGTGATAGTAGGGAAGGGTGAATACGTCACTACACTAAAAAGTTTTTCGATGTAAACAGCATCGTAGGAATAGGTAGAGCCGTAACAGTAGCTCATAAAAAACTGAATCAGAAGCTAAAAACATAGAAAGGAATCTCTTCGCCCAGAGAATTACAACATCTCAAAGTAATGAATCCTTACACCCATCGGGCGCAGATTAATGTCAATAAAGATTCAATGTCATTAAAACCAATCGTCTATGGAAAAAGAGGAACGTTCTATAAAGGTGGAAAGAAATGTCTTAATCTCTTAAAGAAACAATATCAATTCAGTGGGTAAATTTAAATGAAAAATAGTTATGAATTGACCAAGAAAGTTAGTAACATACGGATTATAGAACGTATGAAATTTGTGTCTCAAGATATGGCAAACTTTTATACGAATGTACCGGTTACCAGTACTATTCAGATTGTTAAGGAAAGTTTTTGCGGTCAGTGTAGGTTGTCGAAAGAGGAAATTAACAAATTTGTTGTTTTGTTGCTCCTCTTTCCCCACGTATTTGCAGCAGTGATCCTTTGTAAATAAAACTCGAGCTTGTGCACGCTGAATTTACGTACAATATTACTCTGTCAGCTAATATACTATAGATTTTATACGTAGTATACACCTGAAAAGTTTACTGCATTATTAGCAGCCTGGTAGAAGAAATTTTCATTTTTACTTTAATATAAAATGCTGTTACTGGTCACAAGTAAGGTGTAGTTTTTACGGATATGTACTTAGCGCCCTCTCAATCCCAATTTTTCCTTACCACTTGAGCCTATACCTTTGAGCCGTTGACCGTTCTCTCTGGCATGATGAATACTTATGTTACGCAAATATTTTATTCTTTGGACTCTTTTTATAATTTTATGTAGACAAGACCCTTTACCAAATGGCGAATACATTTGTGCATTAATTGTAACGTACGCCAAGTGTAATCTGGCTCCTGTCTTAAGCCAATGCATGTGATGTTTCTGGTTTTTATATCAATTTTATATATGACAAGGGCCGATTGGCTTAAGCGAATCTAATGTAATGAGTGAGTGCGCTTACCTCACAAATATTTTTCTGTTATTAATACTTTGTTATGTATACAAAAATACTATCTAACCGTTGATATACACATTCAGGGCCCATTCCTTGTGAAGGAATATCGAAACCTAGGGCAAGTCCTAAGTAAACCTTCGCAACTGGTTTGTTGATGTTTTCAATCTCTTGAAATTTAAATTTATACAGTTGTTGAATCGCAGCCATGTTTAAGACTTTGCCCAGTGCGGTGCTTGTCTCCTCCGATGCATGTTATTCCATTGGCACCAAGACGTTTCTTAACCGCTGCTCGACTAACTGGGCTGCTTGGATGGAGGTATATCGCAACTAGAGTGATTTCTCCTAGGTCAATGCAAATGGTATCTGCTGTCGCCCATAAGTCTTGCAGCTGTGGTAGATCTACTTCTCGGTTGGTTATGGTGCTGCGGAGGTAAATAGCTGTGCCACTAACTCGTCGTTGTAGTCTGTATCTACCATACACCACCATGTTTCTAAGTTTGAAGCTTTCAGTCGGTCTGAGAAACTGGGAGACTTCTGATGAAAAATAATCACTGTGGACTTAAGGTTACGATTGACCCTTTCCACAAAGGACCCCTGCGGATAAGACGGAGTGGTAGTTACTTAATACCGCTTTGAAAACAGAAGGCCTTGAAGGGAGCCGAAAGAAAGGCCGGCACATTACCATTAACGATTTGCTAAGGGGGTCCAAAAACACTAAATACATTAGTTAAATGCCCAATGGTGGTGGCAGCAGTCATATTACGACTCGGAAGAAGCTAGGTAAACCGCGAAAACGCGTCAATAATAACTAATACATACCAATGGCCTCTTTTGATGCGAGGTAAGGGCCCCACATAATCAATATAGAGTTTGTCCATGAGGCAAGATTCACCCTCAGAACTGAGGAACCCCTGTGTAAGAGCGTTATTCGGTTTGGCCACACGACACAACCGAGAAGCCACTTCTCTAACGTCTCGGTCAATGGACGGCCAAGTCAGATGCTCCTTAACCTTCTGTAAGGTCTTATAGGTCCCTAAATGCCCGCCAATCAACGAGTTGTCAAAATAATGGATAACCGGGCTTATTAGGGTGCTTGGTAGACAGATCTTAACCTCTTTGGTACGACCCACCCTTTTACACAAAATGCCTTTCTTGATAATGCATTCATCCACTTCTCTAACGTCTCGGTCAATGGACGGCCAAGTCAGATGCTCCTTAATCTTCTGTAAGGTCTTATAGGTCCCTAAATGCCCGCCAATCAACGAGTTGTCAAAATAATGGATAACCGGGCTTATTAGGGTGCTTGGTAGACAGATCTTAACCTCCTCGGTACGACCCACCCTTTTACACAAAATGCCTTTCTTGATAATACATTCATCCAGATGATCGCCCGTTGAAAGCCGTTTCTTAACCGGTCCCCAAGTGGGGTCCTGATCCTGATGGTCGCCAATGTCACTAAAAAAATGAGGAATACCGCCTAACATGACACAACTAAGATTGCGTTCCGCAGCTTCTTGGGTGCCTTCACTAGATGGTTGTTCAGTAAACATACGGCTGATGCCGTCTGCGAGCGCATTCTCACCGCCTCTAATGTGCCTAACCTCGAACTGAAACGGCGAAATGCGTACCGCCCACCTCACGATAGGGTCGGTTTTACACGGCCTTGCTAACACCCAGGTTAAGGCTTGATTGTGGGTCTCTAGCTGAAATATTCTATGTTGGGGTAGAACCGGTACTTATCCAGCGCGGAAAAGACAGCCAATGTTTCACATTCGTAAACCGAAACTAGGCGCTGGTTAACTGACGAGACGCTTATGCTAATGGCTGCCTTTGACCTTCGAACTCCTCGAGGATGACTGCCGAAATTCTAGCATTAGATGCGTCGGTTTGGACAATAAATTTCTTATTAAAATCAGGCACTCTGGGAACGGGAGGGTTGGCTATAGCCGCCATAATACGCTCAAACGCGGCCTCTTGAGCTGGTCCCCACTCAAAACGCACCCCTTTTTGGGGCAGTTTATTTAGAGGAGCCGCCAACTGAGCAAACTTAGGGACCAACGGCCTAAAATAATTCGCCATCCCTATGAACTTGGCAATCCCTCGCTTATCAGTGGCCGGCGGTAGGGCTCTCAAGGCCTGGGTAAGCCTTATGATCTAGTATCTAGTTTCGGAATCTCTGCCTGACCATGATGTAATCTAACTGAAATCGTCGCATATTATTTGGCCTTTTCCAAGTATACCTCCTCCTCTTGTGATTTTTGAACACAGCATTCGCTATTACTGGTTTAAATTTGTTAGAAAACTTAATTAGTCTCTGTCCTCTTTCATTCCTTGATCCAAGCCCATATTCTCCTGTAACCTTATCTTGTACTCCTTCCCCTACAACTGCATTCGTCCCCCATTGCTTAGAATTTCGTCCTCCTTTATCTAATGTATTACACTTTATATATCCTCATATACTTTTTCTGTCACTTCATCTTCAACTTGTGACGTCGGTATGTATACCTGAACTGTCTTTGTCGATGTTAGTTTGCTGTTGATTCCAATAAGAACAACTCTCTCACTGAACTGTTCACAGTAACACACTCTCTGCCTTACTTTCCTATTCATAACGAATCCTACGCCCGTTATACCATTTTGTGGTGCTGTTGATATTACCCTATGCTCATCTGACCAGAAATCCTTGTCTTCTTTCCATTTCACTTCACTGACCCCTACTATATCTAGACTGAGCGTTTGAATTTACCTTTTCAGTCTTTCAAGCTTCCCTACCACGTTCAAGTTCCTGACATTCCACGCCCTGACTCGTGGAACGTTATCCTTTCATTGATTATTTAATCGTTTTCTCTTGGTCACCTCGCCATTGGCAGTCCCCTCCTTTAGATCCGAATGGGGGACTATTTCGGAATCTTTTGTCATTGGAGAGATAATCATGACACTTTCTCAATTACAGGCCACATATCCTGTGGATACACGTTATGTGTCTTTAATTCATTGTTTCCCATTTCCTTCTGCATCCACGTGCCTTTGATCATAGGTGATTCTTCCGGCTTTAAGGGCAGTTTCGCATCCCAAGGACAAGAGTGTGCCCTGTACTTCTGTCTGCTTCTGCGCCCTCTTTGACATGGCCTTTGGCAGAATGAGAGTGACTTCTTATGGCGGAAGTCTTCAGCTGACAATGCTGATTATTAAACGAAATTTAAGCGTCGGCGGGTTTCGAATCTGGGACCGAGGACGTTTTCGACTACTAATCAAAGACGCCATCTCTAGACCACGGGTTAGCAGAGAAGGGTATACACATAAAATATAATGATAAACGACGAAGTTTGCACATGGGAAGGGTAAACAATGGGAGATGAAAGACATAAAAATGGGATAGTTTCATGATGCATGTTTACATAAAATCCACATATAAGTAAAAGGCAATCTATGAAGTTGTATCACATAAAAACTGGTGGCACTAAGAGCACAATTAAAAACGGCGTTCACAGTAATAAGTGCCACATGGGACGACGACACTGAACACACTGCACTTATGTCACCTACTCGGTGAGCACCAATACACGACAAAGTAACTAGTTTAGAATTGGAAGGGCCTGTGAAGGGCTGGGACGCCAGAGAGGCAGGAGAAAGCAAGGATAGAAGGGTGGTCAGTGGAGCAGGGGGGGTCAGGAAGGGGCAGAAGGGCGGAGCTGGTAGCACACCAATGGACAGGAGACAGGGAGGGTGGGGAGGATGCAGCCCAGAAGGGAGCACAAGGACTGGGAAAGAAGAGGTGAGAAGGACAGGAGTGTTAGGATGGAGGAAACAGCAGAAGGGGAGAGGAAGAAGCTGGAGCCCAAGAGAGGGGAGGGAAAGAGGAGAGTCAGACTTGGAAGGAAGGATAAATATCTGGGTGAAGAACATCAACTGGGATGGGAAGACGTTGGAAGTTCCTTTGGGAGAAGAGATGGAGGATGTGGAGATGGAGAGAGGATGGGACACTTTGGTAAAGGCATGGCAGCAGCAGTGGATTGAGGAGGATAGGAGACATCAGGGGGTGAGCGGCATCGAGGTGGCGGTTGGTGTAGATAATAGGGATGTATCCAAGGAAAAGGAGGATATGTGGAAAGGGGATGATGTCATAGAGGATCTTTGTTAGGGACAGGAGACGGATACTGAAAGCGACGCAGAGTGTATACTGGCATAACAAAGGATGGGGCAGATCAAGTATTTGTAGGTATGGAAGTTGTTGGATGGATGCAGTCACCATGTCTGGCTGGACCGGAGTTTCAAGGTGCAGAGTCTACTATGGGCTTTGTGTTGGATGGTAAGGAAATGGGGAGTCCAGGTGAGGTGATGGTCAAGAGTGAGGACGAGGGGTGGCCTATCTTTAAAGACAAAACTTGTCATGATAGCATGTAAGTATAACATATTATTATTAATGGATCATTCTGTCTTCTATTTTGTTGGTACTATCCAATATCTATTTTGCCACCAAAGAAGTAAATCACTATTCAGTTTTAGTCTAAGGGCTAGACATAATAACAATTTATTCTATCGTCTTTCTGCAGGCTTATGTATGGAATTTTACGTCAGTAGAGGGCGTTTGTGATTAAAACAGTATTGTCATGTTGACCTTCTTTATTTTATATGATGTAAGACTTTATTTTCTTTTCATTAAATATTTAGTGGATCACTTAGTCACTATAGTAGGAGCTACTACGCTAGGTTTTAACTTCTGACGAATTTCAATGTGGTATGCAACAGCCTTTAATCAAGACAGTCTTCAACAAAATCTTTTTAATGTTTTAATTTTTATTTCTAAAGTTAATGTAATAATTTAGTGTAAGATAGTTGTATGAACCTATTAATGATCCTTTTCATTGTTCTAATAGAACTGGGATTGATTGCTGTGTTCCTCTTCTTCCATATAGTCTACAGTCACTGTACACAGCAGTTCGTTATGGAATCAAAGATGGTTAAGAATCCCGCTGCTGTTACGTTCCATATAAACCCAACTCGCTACCAGCCAATTGTTGTCTGATAAAATTGATGCAGACACACCCAAGACACCTTTAAGACATAACGTGAAGCATAATTATGACAGAGGATACCAGAGGTACAGCGTAGGCAGACGTCCGACGTATCTCAGACTGGGTGACAGAGTCTGGGTGCAGAACGTCCAGGCAGTCAGTAAACCAAAAGATAAAACAATGGGGAAGTTCCTGCTGGCAGCCGCTGTAGCCGAGCGGTTCTAGGCGCTTCAGTCCGGAACAAGTGCTGCTGCTACGGTCGCAGGTTCGAATCCTGCCTCGGGCATGGATGTGTGTGATGTCCTTAGCTTAATTAGGTTTAAGTAGTTGTAAGTCTAGGTGACTGATGACCTCAGATGTTAAGTCCCATAGTGCTTAGAGCCATTTGAACCTTTCGACGTTGTTGCTCGGTGTTATGGGACCGATATTTATCATCCGGTTTGTGACTTCAATGACGCTGCTCGACAAAAAAACCCAGAGAAGACTTTTTTCACGTAAACTTATTCCAAAGGTAACCCCCGTACTAAATATGTAAGAAAACTAAGGTGATAAGTGGTGTCCATGAATTTAAGTTTGTGTAAAGAGAAGGGGGAATTGTTTTGATAACCTATGTAATTAAGGGTCCCAATTAACTGGTATAGTTGTGTGCAGGTCATCTCCTTATGTATGTAAATTTAATTCTGTTATTGTAAACAAGACGTGAAAGATCTATACTACCTATACTCACGCTATCTTGCAATTTAGTAGGTAATAGGAGGCAGAGACCTTCAGCAGTTTAAGTGTAAACTCCCGTGGAGATTTGTCTTCTTGCGTTCCCTAGTCTAGAAGCTGCTTTCCGAATGAGCTTGTACCCTCCACGCTAAGTTGTAGCGAATCTTTTTTACGATGGCTTTTGCTTTGCCTTTTACCTCCTTGGCTGGTTTGATTGTTTTCTCAAAACTTCCCGTCAGCCGAAGCTATTTGCACGCTTGCGTACTGAAATTGAAGAGACTTACATGATAGCGCCGGGGTTGTGAAGTGGCTCTCCAAGAGGTGTCGCACTGACACGGAGTGTGGTGACAGGGGCTGGAGTAGTCGGCCGCGGTGTGTTCAGTGTGGCTCTCACGTGACTGAGCTTCCTGGAGAAAAGTGTGTCTTGAAGGGTTGTGTCAGCATCCTTCAGAACAGGTCGAGTTGCTGCGTGGCCTTCTGGAAGTGTGGAGCCCGAAATGAAGTTGGACATTATGGCGGACTACTGCGGGAATCTTGTCAATTCTTCTTCACTCTGGTAGGCTGGGGCCACGATGTTATTTCCAGCTGATCCTGAGAGATCAGCTGTGGTGCTGTGGCTCTCTTCTGCTGGATTCTCCAGAAACCGGTATTTCTATCCCAGTATTCTGCTCTTTCAGTGCATTTTAACGGGTACATTGGTGAATGATGTTTTGAAAAACGGAAGGAGCAGTCATTTGACAATGGGGCTTGTACCTATGTGTTAATATTTTGAGACAAGCTCTTAAGTTAAGTAATTTTTCCTTTTCTTTTTTTTCTAATTTGTCATTCTGTTGTAAGTTAGAGAGTTGTAGTTATTACTTCGCTATTCAAGTTCAGAGTACTGTAGGGACTGTTAGTTACAGAAATTTCCTATTTAATACCTAGCTGCCATTATTGTCTTTTGAACTGCCAAATTGAGTTGAGTGACTTGTAATACAGTAAATTGCCTCCTATGTGTAGATAGTATTTTGAAAACGCTGTGTGCCTGCGCTCATCGTTACTTCGTGTTTGCGTGTTGAGGGTTCAAATATTAAGACTTTGTAATCTTTCCCTTCCACACATCATTATTAAATTTTTCTTAGTGTCTTCATGAGTTTCAAAAGCTTAGAGAGGCATAAACAAAATAGAAATTTTTTACTTATCTTCATTTTCTCTTCTTGTTCCTGGCCCTGATTCTTACGTCTAGGAGTACATTTTTGCAGCTGAAATTTTCATTTAACGTTGTGGGTTCCTGATGAAGGTTTGCCTGTATGTTTCGAAATTTATTCCTTATCTCATTATTAAATATCACACTGCCTTTATAATTTCCACTTAATACTCCAAATTACGTTGTTAGTGTCGATCATGTAATTACGTCTGTCTCCATCAGAGGCATACGCACTACCTCGTACTCTGTGTGGTGCTCACAATATTCCAAAGATGCGATTGCAATCTTTCTCGGCGTATTCCACTGATGAATTCTTCTCGGGTTATCAGCCAAGTGGTGGCGTCGTCTTGTCGCAACGTTTCACTGAGTTTCGTACCCATAATCTTCTGGCGAAGTGTCGGGATGCTGCTGCTCTCATCTTTTACTTTCCCCTCTTTGGGGAAGTGTGAGGGGGAGTTTGTAGCCTTTCGGCTTTTACTCCCCTGTGTACGTGTGTGCGTGATTATTTCTGCCGTTTTTTGGTGTCTGTGAAATGTGATGATTGTTCTGTTTGTGTCTGGTACTTGCCTGAGGTTGGCGAGGTGATTGGTGTTATATAGGAAGGAGCAGGATTAAAAGATTGGTTATTGGGATTTTCTCTTCAAGGTAATCGTCGAAGATCGTCATGGGGTGCCTGTGCTTGTCGCGGGACATGTCATACGGACCTAGGGAGTGGATGAGGGCGTTTCCTGATCTGGAAGAAACTTCATAGAAGGCCCTTGCCAGATCTTGGAAACGCTCTCTCAGGAGTGGGATTTCAGCTGTGGCGTGCAGATCGTCTATGGGGAATGCAAGAGGTAAATACAATGCCCTCCTGAGGACGCGGATCTGCAGCCTCTGGGGTTTGCCCAGGTGCTGCTTCGCCGCGTATCCCCAGACAGGGCACACATATTCCATGACTGGTCGGATCAGGGTCTGGTACACGTTTACTGCTGCTGGGCAGAGAAGGGAGCTGGTTGAGTTCAGGATTGGGTATAGGATAGACATTCTGGCACAGACCTTCTTGTGGACCTCGTCTATGTGAGGTTTCCACGTAAGACGAAAGTCCAAGGTTACGCCAAGGTACTTGGCGGTTCTGTGCCAGGGGAGTTGGGTTCCATTTAGGTGGAGATGAGGACGTTCAGGAGCTTCGCGCCTTCCGAGCCTGTGGGTAATCAGCATAGCCTGTGTCTTTTCAGAGTTGATGGTGATACGCCAGTGACGGGCCCAAGTTTCTGTGTCATGTTAAACGCTTTGTAGCCTACGTACTGTGCAGTGTGCACCAGGAGGCCGTTGGAGTGTTCGCAGTGTACAGACTGTACAAAACGGTCCCAAGACCGATCCCTGTGGCACCCCAGCACGAATACGCCTTTTGGTGGAGGTGGCAGTTTCTACTTTGACGGAGAAAGTTCTATTCGCGAGATAGCTTTAGATCAGCTTAACTATGCTCCAGGGAAACCCTATGCCATACTGAGTCAAAGGCTTTGGCTACATCTAGCAGAACTATCCTGCAGTAGCCCTCTGTGGCTGTTTCAACCACTCTCATATCCTGTGGTGGGGCAGAGTGGTTCTGCCGGAACCCAAATTGGAAATCCGTCATAAGTTGCTCTCTGGTAATATGTTCCTGTATGGGACTTAGCAGGAGGCGCTCATAGGTCTTGCTGAGAGTTGGCAAGAAGCTAATCGGCCTGTAGTGCTGCGGGAATAGAGGGTCTTTCCCTGGTTTCTGTATCGCGACCACTTCCGCGTGTTTCCAGCAAGCTGGGAACTCGTGGGATCGAATAATCTCGTTGAGGACGTTCGCGAGGTGTGTGATCGCCGTGGGTGGGATATTTTTGACTAACTGATTAGTGACACTGTCGTGTCCTGGCGCCTTTTTTGTGGGGAGGGACCTAATTACTTTTGCCACGTCCTCGGGGTCGAAAAGTGTGGGTTCATACTCTGGGTCCTCCTCAGCATTGAGGGAGACGGCCAGTTGACGACTGACTACCTCTTCGTGCTCTTCATCCTGGGGTTCTGCCGCTTGAAACTGCTTCTCGAAGGTGTCGACGAGGGCGTTGGCCTTCTCAGCATGGCTGTAGACCAGACCCCGCTCGCCGTGCAGTGGCGTCATCCTAGAGTGTCTTTTTGTGAACTGTTTGGTTGCTTGCCATAGTGTATCATCGTCTACTTTGAGAGCTGTGAGGCGGTTTTGCTATTGCTGGTTTCTGTGCTCATTGAGCGCTACCTTCAGCTCTCTCTGTAGACGATTGAGCAACCTCCTGGTGGCCTGATTTCTGGTGAAAAATAAACTGTTTTTTCAGCCTTCAGTTGCAAGGTAATTTTTACTCGTTTACCTAGGTTTCGATTCCAGTAATGGAATATTCTTCAGAACAAAAAATTAAATTATTTTGAGAGCCAAACACTGGCCATGCCACAGATTAAAAATTAAAACAATAAAGATCTTCCACTCTTTTGCCACTCTGTTCTTATGTCGAATTTGAGCTAGCAAGTGTTCTGGGAGTTGTATTTGCGGCGGTGGGCCGTCCCTTTGTGGAGGGTTGGCCTCTTCCACTGCCTGCAAGATGGTGCCTGTTAAGTCTTGTAGCGCTTGTTCTACTGTTTCGGCAGTAGGTGGCGGAGCGCGAGCGATATCAGAGGCAACAGTTTCTCGGTATCGCTCCCAGTCTGTACGTTTGTAAGACGTCTGGTACCGTGGGAGTGCTACCCATTCTCCCACATCGACTTCTAGGATCACTGGGTTGTGGTCGGACGCCCACAAACGCTGCAATCCTCCTAGTGAGAGCTATGTCTAACACGTCGGGCCTGCCTCCATTTTTTGGAAAATGTGTGGGCTCGACCGGACCCCATGTTTCGAAGTGGTGGGTGCGCGCTAGTTGTTGCAATTTGGCGCCTGCTCTGGAGGTTACTCTAGAATTCCAATCAGGGTGTTTGGCATTGAAGTCGCCCCCTATTATGAGTTTGCCTTCAATTTTCCCTAGAGCAGCTATGTCTCCCTCATCTATCTGGTCTCGTGGGGGTTGGTAAATTACAACAATTGTTCCGGTGGCAGTGGTTACTTCCACCACCACTGCTTCGATTTTGTTGGTAGCTGGTAAGAAGTGGTGGGGGATCCCTCATTTTATGTATATGGCCACTCCTCCACCTTGGGTTGGCCTGTCTTTACGGTTGCTAACATAGTTGGGAACTGTCTCTTTTATTCCCGGTTTTAGGTGGGTTTTCCCCATCACGCATATGTCGATGGAGAACTCCTTCATGAGTTCTCTGAAGTCGACCTCTTGATTAACAATGCTGTCTGCGTTAAAGACTCACATTGTCAGGCCTTGGATATTTGGTCGTCTATTCATGATGGGGTTTTGAAACTACTGAGGAAGTCACAGAAGGGAGCGACTGCTGGACTGCTGCCTGATGGGCAACGAGGATCTGTGTGTTCTGCTTCTGGGCTTCCCTAAATTCCTTCATCATTTCCATGACGAGGTTCATGGTCTGCACCATTACGCCTAACAACTGATCCACGGGAGGGGGGATTGTGTGTGGCGTTCCCTAGAGATTTCTCTGTCATGGCGGACCTGGTCGTTGTTGCTGTGTGTTTCCCAGTGTTGTTCTTGTGGTGGTGTCTGGTGTTGTGGTGACTGGCTTCTCGGAGGAGAAACCACATCCGCATAAGTTGCCCTTGGTGTGTCTGGCTTTGGATTCACCCAGGCCTTGCCTGTGTGTGTGCTGTCTTGTTTTGTTTTCTTGTGTGGCTGGATGGGATGGCGGTGCTTTGTTTGCGTGTGTGAGGGGCGGCCTTTGCGCCCTTTGCCTGCTGTGTGTGTCGTTTATGGACCTCACAACCTTGGTAATCCGGTGTGTGGTTTTTGCCACTCAGCACGCACCTTGTTTGTGGGTCCGTGTGTTTGAGTGTACATGTTCTTGTGTCGTGGGCCTCGGCGCACTTTCTGCATCTTATTGGCATGGTGCAGTGTGTGGCGATGTGGTTTAGGCCCTGACGCCTGAAGCACTGCACCATCTTGTTTTTACAGTGCAGTGGTTCAGTAGTGACAGGCACAACCAGGACCGTTTTTATCTCCCTTTTGTTTTGGGGGATGTCAGGGAATGTGATCTGGTATAGTGGCCACTTGCTGTTTATGTTGCCCATCTGATGGACAGCCTTTACGATGTACCCCTGGGCAGTCAGGTATGTTTTGATTGCCTGGGGGGGACAGTCGTCTTGGGAGGTCTCTTATTACTATGTTTTTGTTGCATGCTTTTGTTGTGGGGAACGTGTAGTGGGGTGTGTTTCTGTTGTTAGAAAGTGTCTTGACTGTGTTGTAGTTTTCTATTGTGTGTAATGTAACTTTTATTTTGTCTCCACCGGCAGGTTTTGCCTGGAAGCTGCCTCCCCCAATTTCCGTTTTCAGCAACTCAAAGAGCTCTTCGTAATTCCTAGAAAACTCAGCGACTATCGGGGGGAGGTGGTGGGTGACTTGTTTCTGTGTTTGTCCTTGTGTTGTTGTTTTGTGCGGAAAAGGGGCCTGCTGCCAGGGGTGTGCCAGTTACAGCCTTCATTGTCACCGTTAGGTGGCCCGGGTACATTAATGGCCCTATCGAACTAGTGGACGTGGAGGTCTGGACGGCGGCGGCGGGAAACCTCAGCGGTTCCGCGGCCGGCTTCCAGGTCCTGGCCCATGTTTTCCCTAACCTTGGGGGGGGGGGGGGGGGGGCAGAGCCTTGCTCTGCGGCAGCTGGAGTGCTCGAAACGGCCGGAAACGCGGCCCGCGCAACAACAAGACGCACCTTTCATCGATAGCGGAAGACTGCTTCGACCCCAAGGCATTACATGCACAAGACATCCCGCAGCAGCGAAAAGACATGACAATGCCACTCTAAATGCTTTCTGAGACTGCTTTGCCCTCAGTTGGTACTGAGAGCCAAACTGTATTTTAATAAAAACGCAGTTGGTCGCTCCTGCGTCTTTGGTATGCGCAAGTTTTAAAGAGTTACACACCCTCGAGACGTAACCCGCAAGCAGGTCCCTATGGCTGGGTGTAGTATCGTAAGTGCTCCTTCAGCTCCGCAAGCGATTACTGCACTGTACGACTGGCACCGAGCGACTGAGTCGGGATGCTGTGTTCTGCATATCTACACTCCTGGAAATGGAAAAAAGAACACATTGACAGCGGTGTGTCAGACCCACCATACTTGCTCCGGACACTGCGAGAGGGCTGTACAAGCAATGATCACACGCACGGCACAGCGGATCCACCAGGAACCGCGGTGTTGGCCGTCGAATGGCGCTAGCTGCGCAGCATTTGTTCACCGCCGCCGTCAGTGTCAGCCAGTTCGCCGTGGCATACGGAGCTCCATCGCAGTCTTTAACACTGGTAGCATGCCGCGACAGCGTGGACGTGAACCGTATGTGCAGTTGACGGACTTTGAGCGAGGGCGTATAGTGGGCATGCGGGAGGCCGGGTGGACGTACCGCCGAATTGCTCAACACGTGGGGCGTGAGGTCTCCACAGTACATCGATGTTGTCGCCAGTGGTCGGCGGAAGGTGCACGTGCCCGTCGACCTGGGACCGGACCGCAGCGACGCACGGATGCACGCCAAGACCGTAGGATCCTACGCAGTGCCGTAGGGGACCGCACCGCCACTTCCCAGCAAATTAGGGACACTGTTGCTCCTGGGGTATCGGCGAGGACCATTCGCAACCGTCTCTATGAAGCTGGGCTACGGTCCCGCACACCGTTAGGCCGTCTTCCGCTCACGCCCCAACATCGTGCAGCCCGCCTCCAGTGGTGTCGCGACAGGCGTGAATGGAGGGACGAATGGAGACGTGTCGTCTTCAGCGATGAGAGTCGCTTCTGCCTTGGTGCCAATGATGGTCGTATGCGTGTTTGGCGACGTGCAGGTGAGCGCCACAATCAGGACTGCATACGACCGAGGCACACAGGGCCAACACCCGGCATCATGGTGTGGGGAGCGATCTCCTACACTAGCCGTACACCACTGGTGATCGTCGAGGGGACACTGAATAGTGCACGGTACATCCAAACCGTCATCGAACCCATCGTTCTACCATTCCTAGACCGGCAAGGGAACTTGCTGTTCCAACAGGACAATGCACGTCCGCATGTATCCCGTGCCACCCAACGTGCTCTAGAAGGTGTAAGTCAACTACCCTGGCCAGCAAGATCTCCGGATCCGTCCCCCATTGAGCAAGTTTGGGACTGGATGAAGCGTCGTCTCACGCGGTCTGCACGTCCAGCACGAACGCTGGTCCAACTGAGGCGCCAGGTGGAAATGGCATGGCAAGCCGTTCCACAGGACTACATCCAGCATCTCTACGATCGTCTCCGTGGGAGAATAGCAGCCTGCATTGCTGCGAAAGGTGGATATACACTGTACTAGTGCCGACATTGTGCATGCTCTGTTGCCTGTGTCTATGTGCCTGTGGTTCTGTCAGTGTGATCATGTGATGTATCTGACCCCAGGAATGTGTCAATAAAGTTTCCCCTTCCTGGGACAATGAATTCACGGTGTTCTTATTTCAATTTCCAGGAGTGTATATAGCTGCTGTCCGTCGTCCGCTTCTGTTGGCCGGCCAATTACGTTCCTCTGGAAGGGACTACCACGTCGGTATTGGTGGTCGTGGCGGTTGGGGGGGGGGGGGGAAGGGGGGGCGCAGCGCGGACCGGCGTCGACACCCGGTGGCTATCCAATCTGTCTGCGGACGCTGCTGCCTTCAGATCGGAGCGCTCCTGGCGTATTTTATCAATTGTGGGATTCCACGTTGCACTGAGCTGAAAACTGCTATCCCTGTTTACTAAATTGTTGTAAAGACGTATCTTCACTGCCTCTTTGAAGATCGAGTCCTAGAAGCCGTTGGCGCTGCACAGATTCTTCGTTTTTTTCGAATTCAAAGGCGTGTCCCTCGATAACACTATGTTCTGCTACCACAGTCTTGTTTGTCCGTCCTAGTCGTACCTTCCTGATGTGTTCAGTACCGCGCTGGGAGATACATCGTTGTGTCTGCCCGATATATTCCATCCCACATTCGCACTCAATAATGTAAATCCCGGGGTATGCAACCCCAGCTGGTCTTTGGTTGAGCCAAATATATCTTTGACTTTTGGCGATGCGCGAAAGATGTTCATTATTTCGTGCTTCTTTAATATTCTTGCGATCTTGGCTGTTGGCGATCCAGCAAACGGCAGAAAATCCACACGTTTTGCTTCGTCTTCTTCTGGTTTCTCCTCCCGCCTCTTGTCTGCACTCTAGGCGTGCCTTTTTTTTGTCTCGGTGTAGCAGTTCTTTCGGACGGTTTCCCACAGATGTGCTAACTCACGCGGTAAACTCTCGCTGTCACATATCTACCTGGCTCTCTGTACTGAGGGGTACAGTACTGAGTTATGTTGTGCTGGATAGTGGCAGCTCCGAGCATTGAGAAATAAGTCCGTGTGCGTCTTCTTCCTGTAGACCGCGTGTCCCAACGTACCGTCCGGATTTTTCTTAATCAAAATATCCAAGAAGGGAAGGCAGCCAATCTCTTCTACCTCCATGGTGAATTTGATGCTGTCATGTATGCCACTGAGATGGCGTAGGAACTCCAAAATTTATTCCTTGCCATGGGGCCACACTACAAAAGTGTCGTCTACGTATCTGTAGAACACTTTTGGTTTATGGCGGGCGGGTTTCAGTGCCCCATCTTCAAAGTGTTCCATGTACAAGTTGGCAATACCTGGGGCCAGGGGGGAACTCAAGGCAACACCATCTGTTTGTTCATCTGTTTATTCTATGAATTTCGCCGCGGCTGCGTCGAGCGCCACATGACCGCGGAAGGACGCCGACGCCCGCATTGTGGAAGAGCGAGGACCGGCGGACAGAACGACAGAACTCGGGGGTCGGTAGTCGATGGGCTGCTGGTCTGGTGATTACTGTTGACATAGAGTAACGCCTTTAATTGGGGACTATGAAGCAGACGAAGTGAAAAATATTTATAGACTAAGAATCTGCTTCAGTTGCTTGTAATTTTCTCGAAATGGAGACCGGTTTCGGAGCTTAAAACTTAATCTTCAGGTGTTACCAAACTAATTATGAAAACATAACTGTATGGCGGTCGGGCCAGTCAGACACTGGGGAGTTTGTCTGGAAAGTGCGACACGGAAGTGACTTGGTTGGGATTCTCAATGAATGGCTGACCGACAGCCACACATTTATATTTTCGTAGTTAATTGGTGGCACTTGAAGATGAATCTTTAAACTTAGAAACTGGTCGTGGAATAAATTAATTACTAGCAACTGAAGCGGATTTTTATTCTGTAATAATGTTCCTCAGTTACGGATGTTCACCTGATCAAATATTTTGAACAAAAGTGAAGAAATTCCTATATAGGTAGCAAAATAGCACATGATGATTGACTCGAGGAGGACACATAAAACAGAATAGCACAGTCGGCCTTAATTTGTTGTAGAAATTGAAGATAAAATATTTTTGTTGTAGCTCAGTAACATATGGGACTGAATCACAGTAAGTGAGAATCGAAGAATTTGAGATGTGGGACTATAGAAAGCTGTGGGGAATAAGAAAGTAAGAGATTCTTCGCAAAAGCGTCAAGGAAAGAACACGTGAAAGATAGTGGCGAGAAGAAGGCTGGGGGTGATGTGTCAAGACATCAAGTACTAAGTTCTATAGCACTAGAGGGAACTATAGAGGCCAGAAGCTATAAAAGAAGACAGGGGCTGGATTTAATCCAACAAACAATTGACGACGACGTCGTGTGTAAGCGCTACTCTGAGATAAATAGGTTGATAAAGAGAGTAATTCGTGGAGTGCTGCACGAATACAGTCAGAAATCTGATTAAACAAAAATTTAAAAGACAGGTACGGAATTGATAACCATGCAGCACGCGGCTTTACATACAAAAAAGAATCTTTTTGCGTTACCGTCATTGACCCTGACAGTTGTGGGTTTGGACACAATACAATACCTGAATGAGACACTAAAATCCCACCACCGTCCGAGGGCGTGCTGACTAGGGGGAGAAATACGTAAGAGACTCCATCAGCAACACTTAGTGTAGGTGAAGGATGAGGAGGTACGGGAAAAATGCATACCACGACAGAATTATTCAAATTGAGCACGAATTGATATTCGAACAGGTATCGATGGGAAATGCAACTTTGGCACCTGATGACTGATTGTGTGACGCTGCAGCGCATTTCCACGGTGCAGCTAGTAACAATAGTAAACGGAAGCTGTCGATAGCAGGGCGTCAAATCTTGCTTATTTTATTGGAATTGGCACAATTTGACTAGAAGAAGGGATCGGTTGATAGGACATGTTATGAGGCATCAAGGGATCACCAGTTTAGTATTGGAGGGCAGCATGGAGGGTAAAAATCGTAGAGGGAGATCAAGAGATGAATACACTAAGCAGATTCAGAAGGATGTAGGTTGCAGTAGGTACTAGGAGATGAAGGATAGAGTAGCATGGAGAGCTGCATCAAACCAGTCTCATGACTGAAGACCACAACAACTGACTTAGACAGCACATATGTCTCGCATACAAGCGCGTGAACAATATGGACAGGTGTCAGCGTTTGAGACTGGACGTGCTGTTAGGCCCAAAGAAGGCTTTTGGACTTATCGTTGAATCGCTCGACATTCGAATAGGAGTTATTGAACGGTGTTGGCACGCCGAATACAGCGTCGAGAAGGAAACGGTCGACCTAGAAAGACGACAGAACGTGAGCACCGAGTCAGAAAGGCACTCAGAGTCCCGGATAAGTAAATATTCCTCATTTCGAATCAAGAACAACTGAGAAAATGAGTAACTTAGAAGTAGACGTCCTCGGTGCAGCGAAGCAGCTTAAATCGCTTAAGAAAGGCAAGGCTACCGGTCCAGATTCTGTACCAGTCAGTCTCCTTTCAGAGTATGCTGAAACATTAGCTCCGTACTCAGCAGTCATATACAAACGTTTGACCGTCGAAAGATGCGTACCTAAAGACTAGAAAGTTGGGCAGGTAACACCAGTACCCAGGAAAGTAAACAGAATTAATTCGCTGAATTACAAACCCGTGTTCCTAACGTCTATTTTTAATGGGATTTTGTAACATTTACTGATTTCGAACACTATTGGTTACCTCGAAGAAAACGATTTATTGACGAACAGCCATAACGGATACAGAAAATATCGTTTTCTGAAAGTCACAAAGTAAGAAGTACTATCGACAGGTGATCCGAAATTAACTCCATATTTTTAGTTTTCTAGAAGGCTTTTGACACTATTCCTCAAAAGCGACTTCTAATCAAATAGCATGCCTGTGAATTATCGTCTGGGTTGTGTGACACTTGTTGATTTCCTGTTTCCTGTCAGAATCGTCACAGTTCGTAGGAATTGACGGAAAGTCCTCTAGTAAAACAGAGGTAATAACTGGTGTTCCCCAACGAAATGTTATAGGACCTCTGCTGTTCCCGATCTCCATAAACTGTTTAGGAGGCATTTCGAGCAAAATTGCGAAACGATTTAGACAATTTATCTATACGGCGTGAAAAGCGGTGATTGACTCTAAATAATGAAAAGTGTGAAGTAATCCACATGAGTACTAAACGAAACCCGCTAAATCACGGTTACGGAATAAAACACACAAATCTGAAGACTATAAATTCAGCTAAATACTTATGGATTACAATTATGAATAACTCAAATTCGAACAATCACAAAGATAATGTTGTGGGGAAAGCAAACTAAAGACTGCGATTTATTATCAGAACACTTGGAAAATCTAACAGGTCTACTAAGAGACTGCTTACACTACGCTTTTCCGCCCTCTTCTGGAGTATTGCTGTGCGGTACTTTCTCCTCAGGACGTGAAAATATTTTGCTGGTGCCCACCAACATAGGTAGGGATGATCATCATAATAAAATAAGAGAAATCAGAGCTGGCAAGGAAAGATTTCGTTTCTCCAGTGCACTGTTCGAGAGTAGAATGGTAGAGAAATAGTTTGAATGTGGTTAGATTAACCCTGTGTCAAGCAGTTGTGGACTGCAGACTAATCATGTAGGTGGGGATGTAGATTTATCATAACCATCAATCCGACGACAACTGGTGCTTCGTGATCATAAGGACCATTAACAGGCGGCTTGCAGGAAAGGGCCCTGAGCTCACTACGCGCCTTGCACCGACTACCATTGGCTTCTGTACATTAACTAGACCATCTGCGATGGTGTCAGGCACATTAGACCTGGAATTTAGTTGACTGGAGTAGAACAGTATTCAGTGATGGGTTCCACTTCGAAATGAGCCCCACTGACCAGGAAAAACATGTCTGGAGATATCCTGGACAACGGAGGGATACCAACCTCACTGTGTCTCGCCACAAGGCCCAACAACTACGAATGATGGTCATTTCATAACAGGACCATTTTGTTGGTATTCTCAGAACAATTGTACATCGACGATATTCTACGGCCCGTGTTGTTGCCCTTCATGGCAAGCCATCGTTGGGTTATAATTCAGCAAGACAATGGCCGCCCGCACACGGCTAGAGTTTTCTTCGTACTCGCCAAATCCTACTTTGGACCCCAATAACGCCAGATCTCTCCCCAACTGAATAAATATGGAATATTATGAGCAGGACCATTCAACCGCCTCGGGATTTTGGTAATCCACGGCAACAATTGGACAGAATTTGGCACATCATGTCTCAGGAGAATATACAACAGCTCTGTCAATGAATGCCAAGCCGAAATTCTACTTGCATAGAGGCCACAGGAGGTCAGACGCGTTATTGACTTTCTCAATTTGTGGTTCTCTTTGTACTGAATAAATCACCAAATTTTCTAAAAATGTAGCCATTTGTTTGACTGTACATGTACATCACATCTACCGATGTACATCCCATTCGGATAATTCATTCATCATGCGTCATTTTCTTTTTGTGTTAAGTGTATAAAGTGCTGGAAAATGTACTTATAACATGCCTCAGATTTATAGGATTTTAACAAAAACTATTTAATAATATAATAATAACTATAAAATTGTTAATGTGAAAAAAGTTCATCGAAAATTTTGGGAAGTACATGTGTCTTGGAATTGATTTCAGAACTATAGCAGCAGTAGGATCGTACAATTTCGAAGTTATCATTCACAAAATATGAAATCGAGGAGTGCACCCTCCGTTACCAGTATTTCACATGGCATCATAGGTGTGAAGGCTTTGGGTTTACGGCATATCGGCGTATGAACAGTGGGAAGAGGCAGGCACATCTTCCTTTGTTTCCGCCTATTTGCCAGAGAGGAAGAATTGCTGAACTTTTCCTAGTAGAGAATCTCTCGCTTTGTACCTTTCCTTATTGAGTTAGCTTCCCTTGTTCCGCTGGTAATGGTTTTTGGCTCGCGCATGATGCGAGATTTGTTGCTGACAGGTACAACTAGCCTTGCAATTGGCGCGTTCATCTCGCTGCCTGTCAAGTTTCAAAGCTACCGAAGTGAGCAAGCAATTCAAAAGTATCCCGCACTATGCACAGTTCATAATTTTCTCTAGTTACTTGCTGTTTTGGTGTCGTTTAGTTTTCACATTACTTTATCCTCCGAATGTCAGCAGAACAATCTAGATATCAATATATGTAGAAATACAATCGCTATTTGTACTTATTTGTGTTATTCATAACGGACCCCACTCTCCTCATTCGATCAGCACCTAATACGAAGCTCCATAACGAGCGCATCAGCGAGACAACCTGAAGAAACTTGTAAGTTAACATCAATGTCATTAGAGCTAGGCAGAAAGGGAACAGTACAGAATAGAGGTGAGGTGTATTCGAAGTATGAGTAATCGGTGCTGTCACCACTTCACGAATACCCCAACACAACTCGGAGCTTTTGCCCGACAAACCAGACGGATCCTCGTCAAAGCTTGGTCACCCAAAACGTACTTTGTTGCCTCTACAGAAAGCAGATAACAGCATCAACGGAAGAAATATCCCACGTACTCGGTGAACTAGTCAAAAAATAGCATAGCGAAAACCGATATGAGAATATGCCAACGAAAGTATCTGATCCTCTCGGTGAACGCAACCGAGGAACGTCCTGAGACGGATGATCAGATGTAGTATCTGTATAATGCAACTTTCAAAGGACGGCGTATATGCAAATTAGAAGAGGACGCGGGACCTTCAGTTACCCGTGTCACTTGTACATTCGCAACAGATGACGTAAATATGCAGTAATCGGTCACCAAATACGCGTACGACGCAGATATGAATTTAGTGTAGGTGCAAAAAGCATCTCCACCCAGAAAGCTAATATCACTGGCAACGAAGCCACTGGCTGCGACACCATAGTAAATTCAGGAATTCCTCTTCTGTTCCAACCTCTTCATCTCAGAGTAGCACTAGCAACTTGCGTCCTCAATTATTTGCTAGATGTATTACAATCTCTATCTTTCTCTACAGTTTTTATCTCTACAGCTCCCTCTGGTACCTTGGATGTGAACCCTGATGTCTTAAGAGGTGTCCTGTCATCCTGTCTCCTGTCAGCTTTACCCACATATTCCTCTCCAATTCTCCGCAGAACCTCCTCATTCCTCACCTGATTTCTGACATTAGTCTGCAGCCCCACAACCCAAATGCTTCGATTGTCTTCTATTTCGGTTTTTCCATAGTCCATGTTTCACTACCATTCAACGCAGTTCTCCAAACGCACATTCTCAGAAAATTATTTCTCAAATTAAGGTCTATCTTTGACACTGGTAGATTTCTGCTGACCAGGAATGCTCTTTTTGCCAATGCTAGTCTGCTTTTCATATCCTCCTTGCTCCGTCCGTCATTGGTTATTTTGCTGTCTAGGCAGTAGAATTCCTTAACTTCATCTACTTCGTGACCATCAATCATGATGTGAAGTATCCCGCTGTTCTCGTTCGTTTCTGCTACTTCTCATTACTTTCATCTTTTTTCGATCTACTCTCAGTCCATATTCTGTACTTATTAGACCGTTCATTCCATTCAGTATATCGCTTTCACTGAAAATAGCAATGTCATCAGCAAATCATATCATTGATATCCTTTCACCTTGAATTTTAATTCCTCTCCTGAAACTTTCTTTTATTTCTATCATTACTTTTTGGATGTATAGACTGAATAGTAGGAGCGAAAGACTACATCCCTGTCTTACACCATTTTTAATTCTGGTACTTCGTTCTTGGTCGTACACTCTTATAATTCCCTCTTGGCTCTTGTACGTACTGTGTGTTACCTGTATCTCTCTGGCTTATCCCAAATTTTTCAGAATTACCAACATCTCGCACCATTTTACCTTGTCGAATGTTTTTTCCAAGTCGACGAGTCCTATGAACGTGTCTTGCTTCCGTTATCAACCGCAACGTCAGAATTGTCTCTCTGGTGCCTTTAGTTCACCTAAAGCCAAAATGATTGTCATCAATTTCCTTTACACTCTTCTGTATATTATTCTTATCAGCAACTTGGATGCATGAGGTGTTAAGCTGATTGTGCGATAATTTCCGCGTTTTTCAGCTTTTCAGAATTGTATGGAGAGTATTTTTCCGAAGTCAGATGGTATGTCGCAAGACTCGTACATTATACACACCAACGTGAATAGTCTTTTTGTTGCCACTTCCCTCAAGGATTTTAGAAATTGTGATCGAATGTTATCTATCGCTTCCATCTTATTTGATCTTAAGTCCTCCAAAGTTCTCTTAAATTCTGATTCTAATAATGGATCCCCTCATAGAGGCCTTCAATGTACTCTTTCCACCTATCCGTCTCTCCTCCACATTCAACAGTGGGATTCAAATTGCACTTTTAATGTACCACCCGTGCTTTTGATTTCACCGAAGGTTGTTTTTCCTTGTCTATATGATGAGTCAGTCCTTCCAAAAATCGTTTCTTTCTCGATTTCGTCACATTTTTCATGTAGACATTTGGTCTTAGCTACCCTGCACTTCCTGTTTACCTCATTCCACAATGGCTTGTATTTCTATATTCCTGAATTTCCCTTAACATTTTCGTGCTTTCTTCTCTCATACATCAGCTGAGGTATTTCTTCTGTTGCTCATGGTTTCTTTGCGGTTACCTTATGTTTACCTATCTGTTTCTTGCCAAATTCTGTGAGCGCCCTTTTAGAGACGTCCATTCCTCTTCAACTGTACTGTCTACTGAGCTATTCCTCGTTGCTGCATCTATAGCCTTAGAGGACTTCAAGCGTATCTCGTCATTTCTTAGTACTTCCGTATTTTTCCCGATTAATCTTTTCAACTTCAACCTACTCTTCACCACTACTACATCGTGATATAAGTCTATATCACGATTACAATCCAGTATCTGATTTCGGAATCTCTGTCTGATCATGATACAATCTAGCTGAAATCTTCTTGCATCACTCGGCCTTTTTCAAGTATACCTCCTCCACTTGTGATTCTTGAAGAGAATTTTCGCTATTGCGAGCAGAAATTTGTCACAGAACTCAATTAATCTTTCTCCTCTCTCATTCTATGTCCCAAACCCATATTCTCCTAGAACCTTTTCTTCTACTTCTTCCCCTACAACTACAATTCCAGTCCACCATGAGAATTAGATTTTCATCTGCCCTTACGTACTGTTTTACCCTCTCAATATCCTCATATATTTTCTTTATCTCTTCATATTCAGCTTCCGACGTCGGCATTTGCACCTTAAATATTGTTGTCTGTGTTGGTTTACTGTCGATTCGGATATGACAACCCTATCACTGAAATGTTCACAGAACACATTCTCTGCCGTACTTTCCTGTTCAGAACGAACCCTGCTCCCGTTATACCATCTTCTGCTGCTTTTGATATTACCCTATATTCAACTGACCAGAAATACTTGTATCTAGATTGAGCCTTTCCATTCCCCTTTTCAGATTTTCTAGTTTCACTAATACGTTCAAGCTTCTAACATTCCGCGCCCCACTCGTAGAACGGTATCCTTTCTTTGATTGGCGGGTTTCGAACCCGGGACAGAGGGCGTTTTGTTTACTAATAAAAACGTTAACCCTAGACCAGGGAGACAAGAAAAATATAAGAATAATGAGGGCACGCATATAGGCGTTTCTATAATTATATTTCCCTCACTTATAACGGAACATGCTAACGTATCAAAAAACGGTCTTTATGAGAATTGGCGGTTGTGTAGAGGGGGAGAAATTATGGAACACTCACATTTTTTGTGCTCAATTTCACCCTCAGTGTGTAAAATATACCCCGAAAGATAATTTGGCATTTGAAGTCCAGAGGGTATGTCTTCGAAACGATAACATATAAAAAGTGGGTTTTGTATAAAAGGTGACATGTGATTAATATTGTTGTAAACGGTGTAGTCAACTTTTGTAATAATTTGAAAAATACCCCACCACAATTAACTGATTCAGAAAAATGAAAACTTTTCTTACAAAATGAGTTAAAGAATCTTTCAAGGTGCATATGTCCCTTTCTAATGAAGCATTTCACAAATACATGTTTTTCAATATCAGCTGTACACAATGTGCTACCGACCTTTTTTTTAATGTACCTAAATGTAATATTTAAACTCTCATTACTATTCTAATTATTTAATTTAATTTGATTTATTTTAAATTTTAGATAGATTTCAAGTTTTACATTCGCGGATTCTTAGCTGTGTAGTTCACCGTTTCAAATACGTGTATTTTGTTAATTGAAAACATAAATAACTAATTATTATGACAGAAAATAATTACAATAATGATAATCTGTAAAGAAATGCTTAAAAGATAACGACTTTTTATAGTATGCACATAATATAAACGAAATTTCTTCGCGTGATACACAAGACTGTGAAGATATTTCTATTTTATTTATTTGTTTATTTAGTTTTTGTAGCCACAAGTCTCATGATTGGTTTGATGCGCCCCGCGACCAATTCCTCTTCTGTGCGAACCTCTTCGTCTCAGAGTAGCACTTGCAACCTACGTCCACAGTTATTTGCTGGATGTATTCCGATACCTGTCTTCCTCTACAGCTTTTACCCTCTACAGCTCCCTCTGATACACGGAAGCTATTCCCTGATGTATTAACAGACATTCTATTATCCCTTCGCTTGCTCATGTGTATGTTATCCGCATACGCTTTTCTCTTCGATTCTGCGCTAAACCGCCTCATTCCTTATCTTACAGTCCACCTAATTTTCAATATTTGTCTATAACACCATATCTGTTCACGTTTTACTACAGTCCATGTTTTATTATAATACAATTCTGGGCTCCAAACATACATTCTCTGAAATTTCTTTCATAAGTTAAGGCCTACGACTGATACTAGTAGACTTCTCTTGGTCATAACGATTTGCCGGTGCTAGCCTGCTTTTGATGTCCTCCTTGCTCTATCCGTCATTGGTTGTTTTGCTGCCTAGATAGTAAAATTTCTTAACTTCATGTACTTCGCGACCATGCTTCTCACTATTTTTGTCATTATTCTATTTACTCTCAGTCTATATTCTGTACTTATTAGACTGTTCATTCCATTCAAGAGGTGGTGTCATTTTTCTTCGCTTTTACCGGAGACAGAAATGTCGTCAACGAATCGTATCATTGATATTCTTTCACCTTTAATTTTAACTCTACTCCTCGACATTTCTTTTATTTCCTACATTATTTCTTCAATGTATAGGTTGAACAGTATGGACGAAAGACTACATCCAAGTCTTACACTCTTTCTTGGTTTTCCTCTTTTATTACTCCCTCTTGGCTCTTGTATATGTTGTAGATTAGCCGTCTCTCCATATAGCTTATTGCTATTTTCCCCAGAATTTCGAAAATCTTACCATTGGACATTCTCAAACCCTTTTTTGAGATCGATACATCCTATTAAAGCGTCTTGTTTTTCGTCTAGTCTTGCTTCCTTTATCAACTGCAAATTCAGAATTGCCTCTCCGATGCCTTACTTTTCCTAAAGCTAAACTAATCGTCATCTAACAAATCTTCGATTTTCTTTTCCATCTCCTGTATATTATTCTTATCAGAAACTTGGATGGGTGACCTGTTAAGATGATTGTGTGAAAATTACCGTACTTATCAGCTCTTACCGTCGTCGGAATTGTGTGGATGATACAGTTCCGAAAGCCTGATGGTAGGTCGTCGACTCATACATTCTACACAGCAACGTGAATAATCGTTTTGTTGCCACTACTCACAATGATCTTAGTAATTCTGTTGGAATGTAGTCTGTACCTTCTATCTTATTTGATCTCACGTCTTCCAAAGCTCTTTTAAATTCTGAGACAAATCTTCCGATATTAAAGGTGTTATGTGTACACTTTCCACCTATCCGAGTGGCTAGCGTTGCTGCCTCTGAATCACGGCCTCCGGGGTTCGATTCCCGGCCGGGTCGGAGATTTTCTCCACCCGGAGACTAGGTGTTTGTGTTGTCCTCATTATTTCATCATCATTCGGGAAAGTTGCGAGACTGGACAGCGAAAAGGTTTGGAGCTCGTACAGGTGTTGACAACCACGAAGTTGAGCGCCCAACAAACCAAATATCGTCGTCATCATTCACCTATCATCTTGTCCTTTGCCTTCAGAAGCGGAATTCCAGCTGCACTCTAAACGTTACCACCTTTCCTTTTTATTTCACCGGCTGCTGGTTTCATTTGTCTGTTTGCTGAGTCAGTCCTTCCGACAATCTTTCTTTCCTGATCCCCTCACATTTTTCAGGCAGCCGTTTCATCACAGCTTTCCTGCACTTCCTCTTTATTTCATTCTTCAGCGACTTGTATTTCTATATTCCTGAATGTCCCTGAACATTTTTGTACTGCCTTCTTTCATCGATCAACTGTAGTAGTTCTTCTGTTGGCCGCGGTTTCTTCGCAGTTATCGTCTTTGTATCTATGTTTTTCTTCCAAATTCTGTGATTGTCCTTTTTAGAAGTGTCCATTCCTCTTCAACTGAGCTGCCTGTTGAGCTATTCCTTATCACTGTATCTCTATTCTTTTAGAACTTCAAGCATATCTATTTATATCCTAGTACTTTCGTATCCCGGTTTTGGATACTGGTCCTTCCTGACTAATCTCTTAAATTTCAGCCTACCCTTCATCACTATCACACTGTGATCTTAAGCTTTATTAGCTCCGGGACACGCCTTACAACCCAGTTTCAGGTCGGTGTGGGTTGCATATAGCATATGCTGCCGCATCACTATCAAACAGAAATTTTGGATCGGCCCTTATATCTAAGGCTTACCTATCGGAAACCATCTTGCACCAAGGGGTGCTGCCGTTTCGTGATAACAAACGTCCATATTCGCAAATGCCGTAGCGCAGAAATTATGCCAACTTAAGTGGGGAACATTCGAGCATCCATCCTATGGACCTGATCTCTCGCCATGTAACTGTTACGCCTTCGGCCCCTTATACAAGGACTTGAAGGATCGACGATTTCTCTCGGATGAGGATGTGCAGCAGCCAGTTACGGACTTCCCCACGCAGCAGGACACAGTGTTTTCCCAACCGGGTATCCTCAACGTGATACGTCGGTGAGATGGTTGCCTCAAGGCTCACGGCGATTTTTCCTGATTGGCATAGCGACTATGGACTGTACGGCCTTTGAAAGGAAATATTTTGATGATCCCTTATACATATATGGAGACCTTACAGTACATTTACATTAGGAAATTCAGTTAAGAGACTGCTTAGTCGATGGTCACAGTATACATTTTCGAATGCCAGGAAGTGTCTTATAAGGCACGATAAATGAGTAAATGTGGCGTTTTTCCGTTTATTAATTTAAAATTTTTGTTCGTTACACATACAATCAATAGGAATTACATTTGTAATTTCCTCACTGGCAAGAAGGAAGTTAACATCGTTTGCACTCTTGAGTGATACATTTAAATTTTCGAATTTCCGTTTCGCAAGTACACGTTCTAAATTTTATTTTCTAGCTGACATTTACGTACTACCGTATACGAATACACATGTTCATTTCCGTGATACTGATACACCATGCTCAGCTGTTTCCTCTGTTCATCGTGACATCTTAAAAAAATTCCTCCACATGAAGTTGATCGGAGATGTGTCAACCTAGCAAGAGCCTTCTATTTTCTAAACCAAAAGGAATTGAGGCATATCATGGTGATACTCTATCATTCCTTGGTAATCATCTTTTCAAAATTTCTTTCTTGAATTCCAGTCAACGACCGATATCGGTCCATATTGATCATTTTTAGATGTGATCGAAATAGAAGAAACCTTATATTAAATATAATTAAGCCAAAAAGTCATCAATTAAGATATAAATAGATAAACAAAAAATAAGTAATATAAAAGATACAAATAGCTAATTTAGTTTTTGTAAGATGACGCCAAGGTAGTCTGTTTATATCTTTCGACGCTGCCACTTTGGCTTTATCGTATTATAGGTCATATAAAGCTTTTTTTGTTTAATCATATCTGAAGACGGCCGTTATGGACCGCAATCGACAGTCTGGCGAAATTTTTGATGATCATTGACTGGAATTCTAGAAATAAATCTTATACTTCGTGGATCACTGTATTTATTGGCGACTATGTCGCAGCTTGTGAAACTACTTTTCTTTTACAGTACGTTCAGAGCGCTGTGTTCGTGTTCTACGTCAATAACATAGTGCACGTTTCGTACAGCTCAACTCTCGATAAGGACTTTTAAAAGAGGCTAAGTAAGCTGTGTAAATGACAGAGGTTTAAACAAATATAAACTAATTGAAAAAATACCGCCTTAATTTAGCAGATACGTGATTGCGGAGCCCGATACGGTCAGCCAACAAGCGCCTCAACTATGCGCAGTAAATTTGGTATGCCTTTGGTAGCAGTGGCTGAGGGTAGCTTCTCAGGATACTTGGGAACGATGTCTAGAGAACAGGCACTGCTCCTTGAGGAAGTCGCTTGCAATTGAGCCACCACCAGCCAAGAGCCATCAGACGGCGGCAGCAGCAGCAGCAGCAGCTAAGACGTAAGTGCCTGTGTAGGAGGCTGGAGGCGCTGTGACAGGAACTGGTTCAGGCAGAGTCCCAGGCACAGGACAGGAACAGAGGGGGGAGGGAGGGAGGGAGGGAGGAGGGCACTCTTGCAGGCGGCTCCCTCTGGCGGAGTTCCCGGAATGTTCATACGCCGGCCGCGGCGGCGCTGAGAGCTATTCCAATTATAATGGCATCTGCCGCCCCCGCAGCAGCTGCGAGCCGCCGCCGGACGCGCCGCCTCTTGCCTTTCTCCCGCCTGCCGCATGTGCTCCGTCGTCATAATGGCTCAATTAAAATTTATATGCAGGCCCGGCCATCTCAGCAGCCGTAAAAGTTAACGAACGCTGTAGCGAGCAGTCGCGAGTGATTTATCTTCTGGTTACTCCCTACCGTTCATCACTCGTTTGTACTGAGCTGGGAGAAGTGTTACACATTTTGCAAACGCTACCAACATAATACTCCAGTATTTCCAAGCCATACTGATTAGTCTTACTCTTTCAGGAGATAGAATTCTGTTCTTACAATTGAACAGCGGCGTGAGTATACAAGGTGAATAACCTAATCATTGCTGCACAAATATTGACTAAATGGACAATGCTACTCATCGGAGGTTTACACAGAATGTATTGCTAGTGTGGAGCTCTCACTGTTAGCCAATAAACAGATTATAAATATAAACAGGAATATTATTTTTAGTGCAAACAGATACGATTTTAAGTGGAACAGCGCCTATTAACATCAACAAAGCAAACATAGGGTAAGTTAGAGTGCCAGTGGCGTTTGTTGCAGGTTTCTAGTGCAGGTTGTTTATTAAATATCGAATTTTGAATAGTTTCCACACCGACACTTGTTTGTGTCACTCAGCCTCCGTAGTTGCTAGGTACGATGTTGTTCTGTTTGCTTGCAGTTCGCTTGCTAGTCAGTTTGTGACAGCCCAAACAGTAGGTCGTGGATGGTCGATGGGATTTCCAATGGAGAAAAAGCCGACGTGAGCATGGTGTATGGAGAGTGTAGGAAGAATGCAGATCATGCTTGTAAGGTGTATGTACGGCAACCTATCCCAGCCTTCTCGGTAGTTACTTATCAACCTCTTCAATCAGTTACGTGAAAGTGGTAGTGTAACACCTAGACAACGTAACACGAGGAAACATGTGACTACAGAAGAGGGGGAAATTAATGTACTTGCTGTAGTCGCAGTTGACCCACACGTTGCTCCCGCGCAATCGCACGAAGAAGTGGCATCAGTCAGGAAAGCACCCTACCTCACTTCATCAACAACTTCGTGGAAACGATTGTGACACTCGTGTTAACTTCTGTACACGAGTATTAAGACAGAACGCTCCAGATGTGTAACGTATCTTGTTTAACGATGAAGCCACATTTACAAATAATGACTAGGTAAACCACTGAAACATGCGCTATTAATCTGTTGACAATAGCCGTTGGCTTCGTCAGTGGAACGTCAGCAACTATGGAGTGTAAACGTGTGATGTGGAATTGTGAACCATCAGCTTATAAGCCCGTTTTTCTTAGGCAGAACACTGGAAGTGCAGAAGTATAGCAGCCTGCTAATAGACCATCTTGCACGGATGGTAGAAGACGTTCCTCTGCAGACTAGAAGGAACCTGTCATACCGCTGTGATGGCTGTCCAGCCCATAGTGCACGAAGTAATAGAGCATGTCTTCGCGAATTGTTTCCAAATCACTGGCTAGGACGCAGAGAACCTGTACATTGGCCGGCCCATTCCCCGGATTTAACGCTGGTAGACTTGCTTCTGTAGGGAAACCTGAAAGACCCCATACAAAAGCGAATACCTACAACACTCGATGAAATGTAACGACGTATTACTGCAGCCTGCACGGACATCTCCGCTGAAATGCTAGCACGTGTGCAGCAATCATTCCATACCACACGGGATGCGTGTACTGCAGCTGCCGGTGGTCATTTTGAACACAACCCGTGATGGTAAATTGTCTCGTTACTGCTCAAAATCCAAATAACTCATACATGAACTTAAATTGTTCTTTTCTGTTTTTAGGTGTTGTACAAGTATCGGTGTGGGAACATTTCGAAGTATGATTTCTCGTAAACGACACGCAACAGAATCCTGTAACAAACACAACTGACCTTGTGATTTACTCAACTTTTAGTTTGTTAATGTCAATAGGTGTTGTACCATTCAAAACAGATATGTTTTCACAAAAATAAAAATTCCAAGTGTTATTACAATCTGTTGGTTGGCTAATAGTACCAGCCCCTGACTACCAATCCATGCGTGAAAACGTCACATAAATAGCACTTCCCGTTTCAGCAATATTTGCTTTGCCAATTTTATGTAATTCAACCTGAATATTGTCTGCTGGGCGTGTTGTAACGTATTGGGTTTGTTGTTCTCTTACGAACTAAACTGGTTTTGCCATTCCTTAACTTTCAAGTGCGTTTGTATTGTGATCCTGAGCAATGCAAGTGATGTGATTCTGTAAACGTCAAATGTGTGGAATTGTGTCGCAATTAACTTTTACCGAAAATAATTAGTAAATGTAAAATTGAATACCAGATAAGCCGCCCTGTAAAATTCTGTATCGTGCAGTGCAGCGAACAGTGCTACAATGCATGACGTCACTGAATGTGTCTCGCAGTTCTAACACACGTAACTGACAGAATAAAACCACTACATGAAATTACAAAACGTATTTAGTAAGAATATCTGTTCAAAATGGTTCTGTGAAGATGTCCAGTAAATTTACGTAAGAAAACTGACGAAATAAAATTCTAACGTTAAATAACACACATATGAATGTAACACTGCACAGTATGAATACGACTGACCTGGACTTGATAACAATTTTGAAGTGCAGAGGTTCATTGTAAATTATTTTATTTTATCCAGACTATGATGTTCAACTGATCCTAACAAATTTTCGTTGAAATGGAAATTCGGTACGGCTAGTAAGCGATAATCTTTACAAATGCAGCGCTGCAGCAAACCAGCTGAAGATAAGATAAAGCCTTGCCCAAGTACAATTCAGAACGTGCAGGCATGCAAAGCAGATTACACTTTACTTAGAATGACTGTATCTCTTTCAGTACAAAACAGCATTTTCGTGGGGTTACGGTGGTAGAAACTCGACTTACTAAATAGCTGAAAGAGTCAAACATTCAAAAACTGTATTGTAAACCTTATTACCTAACAGTTACAATCATCTTTAAAGAATCTTCCCTAGTTAGAAAACTACGCTGCTGTGTAATACATTAGTTAAACGGTAAGGGAGTGGTGGAACTACAGCTGAGTGGAAGCTATGCTAACGTTTCACTTTACTTGAACTCGTCTGGACAATCAACCCAACTGACCAGAACCAATAACGAGATAATCACCGAAAATCTGTCTTCCATATACAGATCACAAATTATGCACAAGCAAGCAATGCAGCGCCAACTTTACCGAAACTTCTTCACAGTTCTCATATCAGTCTTTAGCAAATCATATTTCCAAAAGGTAACATGCTTTACATTTATATCCCTGTGCTCCGCTAGTTATTTACAGACGAGTCAGCAGCGTAATCAACACCCGACCCTCTTACTGAAAGCGCACTGACAACGACAATGCTACTGACAGCCAAAGATTACAATCCTTTCTTCCAGGAGTGCTGGTTCTGCAAGGTTCGCAGGAGAGCTTCTATGAAGTTTGGAAGGTAGGAGGCGAGGTACTGGCGGAATTAAAGCTGTGAGTACGGGGCGTGAGTCGTGTTTGGGTAGCTCAGTTGGTAGAGCACTTGCCCGCGAAAGGCAATGGTCCAGAGTTCGAGTCTCGGTCTGGCACACAGTTTTAATCCGTCAGGAAGTTTTGAAGATCACAATGCTTAATCTCAGAACCTCTTTGACGTAACATGCCCACTACTGCAGCCCTCTGTTTGAAATAATATGCACAATATGCACTAACATGAAATATGACACATCGAATAAAAATAAAATTCTTATCGCTTTCATTGAATACGTAAAAAAAAGCTAGTAGCTTTACAGTGTCTAACGTTTCTTTAACTTCTCAGATGAAGGTAGCAACACATCAGGCCCAGACGATGCGCAGATCCGGTTGTTGGCCTCTTTTGGACTTTGAGAAAGATCGACTCATTTCCACGAAGGACATGGTAGCATCATAGAGATCGCACAGACAGTTGAATGAACAGCTACAAGACGAGTGATGGCGAAATGGACTCAGCACGAAGTGTCGTAAGATGAGCAGGCACAGGCCTTTCGAGAACGATTACACATGGAAATGATGGTAAGATTCTATACACTCTGCGAATAGACAGATGGTAAGAGCTGAAATCCTGAACGAGGAACCATCATCAGCAAATGTCGAGAACAGCTTCAGAAACTAGGTTTGTTCTCGAGCTGGCTTGCGTCATTTGCAGCAGACATCATACCACAGACAATAGAGAGTTGCTCAGTTTCGAGCCAGAGTTAACTTTGATACTGAGTGACAGACTCTGGTGATCAACTATGAGTCTTGCTTCAGTTAGTGGTGGTCAATTCGACACCAGCGTTCTCTTGTATGACATGGTGAAAGGTCAAAGAAAACAGATTCTGGAGGTGTACTATGATATCATAGATCCTGGCGCCTCAAACAAACGTTTCCGACAGATGCCGATAGCGGTAGCGCAATGAGATGGCGGATCCAATGATGTGCACCCGCAGCACCACGTCTTCAGCAGGACCCTCCAGAAGCGATATAGGATGGCCTGCGGTAGCCGCACGGCCTCTCTGCTGCAGTCTTCGACAGTCTTCAGCTTAGCCGCCCTTCTACAGTTCGTTCGTGCATTAGTAGTGGGGGCCTCACACTGCATGATACACTTGATAGCTGGACTTCATGGCTACTTGCTCTTTTGTTTCTTTGCAACGCTTTTATAAAGCTACAACTCAAGTGAAACTTCTGCTTACTGTATTTATGTGTACCACTAATCATTTCAGCTCCCCTCGAGATTCCCTAGGACGACACCTGTTGCACCACACTGTAGCCTATCTCTCTTCACCATTGTATACAAAGCAACACACAACATGTACCTTCACAAATCATGGAATCGTAGTGTGGGGATCTGTTGGATATAACAACGGGACAGAGAGTATGGGTTCTCAACTGTAGGTGGAAAAAAATGACAAACTCTGTTGCCACACACTTCACATTCCAGGAGGATAATTCAAGACCGAAACCACCTCACAGAATGTTTGCTTCCGTAACTCGCTCAGTCAGAGATTCAGTAGGAACTGGTATTCTCCGTAAAGTGATACAGCATGTGTTATGAGAAAATAAATTTCTGAAGATGGCATTCGGAGGCTGTTTACTAACCGTGCGACAACAAATAGTGACTATGATAGTTCCGACTTGAACGAAAGTTTCACCACTTAATACACGTTATGTGAGGAACATCTCTTCAGTTTCTGACAAGTATTTGTCTTTCATGGTGTAACAACAGTTTATGACTTCATTTAGAACAGTATTCAAACTGTGGCGTGTATTTCGCATGCGTTCTAGCTGTAAATGGTGCACTATATGTGATCATTCGTTAGACGTTGCGAGGTCATGCTAAAAATTAATGACTCCTCATTTTTAAGTGCAAGCTCTTAAAGCCTTTTAAATAAAACAAACGTGATTAACATTTATATATTTGTTCTTTATTCCAACATATTCATTTCTCTGCATAGCCACCCTGGCGACGAACACATTTCTCCCCACGAGGAACCAGTTAGCTGATACCGTCACTACCGAATGTTTGACCCTCTTGACGGAGCCGCAACCTCAGCTCTGATGGCACCACTTCATCAATATGAAAGTGAAGTCCTACAGGGTGTGGTAATAGTTGAAAATCGGAATGAATCATGTCGGAACTTTATGGAGGATGATCGATGATCGATTGTTGTAGATGTCACAGCGCTCGTGAGTGATCTAGCATTGTCTTACTCAAGCAGAGGGAGCTCCATTTGTGGACGAATTCTTGGAATTCAAAACTCGATTACAGCACACCGTTCTCAAGCACCGACATCGTTACGTTGTATGCCGCCATGTTACACGCTACAATTCGGAGCACTGTAGTGGCAGCGGACTGTAAATATGTAGACATGAAGGAAAAAGATGTAGAATATTAATATCGTTCGTTTATTTAAAAAGCTTTAAGAATTTGTATACAAAATTCGGAGGCAACAGCTTTCAGCACGCTTCCATAACAATCTGTGCCCGAGAAGGACTCAGTTGTGACGCCTTAGTTTCGTAGACAGTGGTCGTGGTCGAATGAAACCCTTGACTGACGATTCGAAACTGAAGGTTGCCGCAAGATTCTTCTTATTCCTTCCAGACTAGGCACAGGTTCTATATTATTAGCGGACTGATTCATCACAAATAATAGACGATTATTCCAAAAGATGGACCGAAAAAAATTAACTTTTATACCTCGAAATACAAATTAAACATAATGTAACACAAACTTTTACATTTACAAGCACAGCTTTTAAATGTTTAATGTGTCCCACTCCTACTGCACAGCAAGAATGTAAGCGTTCCATCTTCATGTTCTCACGGTGTACTAAATCTAAAACTGAACTCCGTCCGAACGGACCGTGGAAGGCCCAACGGTACAGACCGGCCGCCGTGTCATCCTCAGCCCACAGGTGTCATTGTATGCTGATATGGAGCGGCATGTGATCAGCACACCGCTCTCCCAGCCGTATGCCAGTTTACGAGACCGGAGCCGCTGCTTCTCAATCAACTAGCTCCTCAGTCTGCCTCACAAGGGCTGAGTGCACCCCGTTTGCCAACAGTGCTCAGCAGACCGGATGGTCACCCATCCGAGTGTGGCGAGGTTGTTGACTCTCACGGTGTACGACTTGATGTAAGCCGGTAACTCACCAGCGCTTCGCAACGGGCTGAATGGTTTACAGCCGAAATTTAAGAAGAAGATAAACTCGGTTGAGGCCGAATTTCCAGTCAAAGCGGTAGCCGAACACAAACACACGTGATGAATATCTCTTGTGTTACCGAATCCAACGCCGCAGTGATACTTTTCCACATTTCGGTTTGAGTTGTTGGTAGAGGTCGAATAGAGGAATAGAATCAATTACTAAATATCCTCTGCACTCAAATTACTGACCCACTTCTCCTGTATTCCAGGACGAAGAAAGCCTTGTGCTGTGTAACAGCGATTTTACAACTGACGGGGAGTGACTAGCTGTTTATGCGAGCACTCTAGCGGTCGTTTAGGAACCATCTCGGCTCTAGTGAGGGTAATCGCAATTTTAGAACCTTTTCTTTTTAATGATACGTAGCCTTACATATCAATTTGAATATCTCTGCAGATACTTGCATCCGTGAAGTTCTTGAAATATATCAATAGCTTCAACACGCAGATTACAGAAAGTTCGTAAGACGTAATGGATCTAGTTCATGAAGAACTTCTTTCACAAAACCTATCATCTCATGGTGAATAAATTGTAGTTCTGTCAAAATGTGACATAAATTTAACATCGAGTGCAAGAACTGCAGTCTGTGTCATATACATGGTTCTTAATTTGGAAATTAAGTTTAATAAAGTCTATTGAAAATTTGAACCACCGCCATTTGCAGCGGCATAATGGGTCCTGTAAGGAATAGCTTCCAAGAGTCAATCTGACCAGTCCCGGGGAGGAAGCGTATATCACTCATCTATACTGGTTCATATGGGTTCTGCATCTGTACAACTGTGAATAAGTAACTGTAAAACGAAATCCTTGTTTGAATGTTGTGATATCTTAAGGATTTGCCACAGGAAAAACGAATTTTACTCGTGATAGTGTAACTTTGGATTTTTGAAAGCAATCGTAGGTCATGGAAACAAATTTGAACTGGAATCCGAAACATGAAATAATCAAATAAATATGAGTACGTGTTTGTAACGTTTAAGTGGAAGAATGCAACAAATTATTTCAAGCAAATTTACAGTTATTTCAAGACCGACGTGCACTATTTTTAATAATATGATTCTATGTAAATGCAAACTTTGATCAAACTACTTATATTCTGCTGTTTAATAAACAATTACCGATATTTTGCAGTTGTAAAACACTTTGACGCGAGAAGAAAATGAACTGTCACCACATACCATATAGGGCTAATACCTGCATCTAAAAATTAATTAACAAATAACTGCTTTAATAATACAAATGAAATGATTGCAACAGACAAAACTCATAATTAATACTAAAGAAATAACACTAAAATTCAAAGTAGGATCCGGAAAAGGAACCTGTTCCATGTTCTTTGCACTAGGAAACTAACTGGATGGACTAGGAATAGTATCAACACACACAAATGGTTTGGCCAACCCTGTGCTAACACTGCTGTGAACAGTGTGAACACTGAGGTGAGAAGGATGCTGCTAACTGAAATGAAATATCACATGATTGGAGATTGGGATATTTTAGACATTACCTACACCAGGAGAGGAAAAGAGTGGTTGGCTGAACTTCTTGCAGATAATATAATGGCGAAGGGGTCACCATAGTACAAAATAAGCTCACAGTGGTTTCTAGTGTTAGAGAGGCAACTGTTTTAGGTCAGAATAAGTATTCAAGCACCCTGTCTTAAAAGAAGTCAAAATAACAGAGAAACCCCACAAAATGCTTAAGAATGCACAGAAAAGTAATGTTACATTATTTCATCCAAATATTAGAGGATTGAATATTAAGGTAGCAAAGCTTCTTCTATGTTTGGAAAATTAGAAATCTCTGAAAAGATGGACATCCTGTTCCTATCTGAGCAGCACATATGTACAGGGTTAAATAAGTTACATATAAAAGATAACTCTCTAGCAGCTTTCTCATGCATAACTAATATGGGAAAAGGAGGAGTTGTTACAGTTATTAAAATAGAACACAAACATTGAGGCAGTATATTTTGTAGTGATCAACACATAGAAGTGTTTGCTTGTGAATTAATACTGAAAACCAATTCACTTTTAATTGTAACTGTATATACATTGAGAAATTTTGAACTGTTTATGAGGAATCTCGGTTCCTTATTGTGCTAACGCTCAGGCAGCAGCAAGTAGTTAGCAGTATGTGGTACTTCAGTGTAGATTTTCTAAAGGGTTGTGATAGAAAACATGATTTGGAAACTTTATGTGGGTCCTACAATTTGATTTCAGCAATCAACTTTCCAACATGGTAGATAAAGACACTAGGAGTCTAATTGATAACGTTTTGTTTGGAGAAGCTCAATGCAAGACGATAACTGTTTATCCAGCAACAAACATCCTCTACGATCACCATGTACAGTTAATTACGATACATAACATAGGATATTCCTTAGCGGAAATGACAGAATAATTAATGACTCCAGGATAAGTGATTGTAGGACTATCTTACAAGTGATGATCTGTGAAATAATGAACTGAATGGTAACATTTAATCTATTCCATGATAAATTCATATATTCATATCATTATGTGAAAATAGCTTGCAGCATATGGTACTCAGAAAGAACACTGAATAGCCATATCAAAAACCCTGGATCACTAGAGGGATTGAAGTATCTTGTGACAGGAAAATACAAGAACAAGTACAGATCCTACAGCACACTACAAAAAAAACTCAGAGTTACGAAGAAACGTTATTAAAAAATCAAGGAACATCCACATAATGTCAGAAATCAATAATTCTGATAACAGACTTAAGGCTTAACGGAATGTAGTAAAATGAGAGACACGACAACCAGCCATGAACAAGTAACATGACTATTGAACTGAATGGAGGAGGTGTAAATGATGAATCACAGATAACAAATATATTTAATAATAATTTCTTAAATATAGTAGAAAGTCTCTGAATCAACAGTTCACAGCAGTATTTTGAGAAAATAACTCTCAAGAAATCCAATAATATGTATATGCCAACTTCACATTCTGAAAATCAGAAAAGACACATTCTCTCAAAAGTGGAAGCTCATGTACTTTTGGTGATATCTCCAACAGAGTTCTAAAGATTGGTTCCCATAAAATAAGCCAGGTATTATCTGAAATATGTACTGCATCACTGACTCAAGATATTTGTCCAGAAAGAGTGAAATAAGCCGTTATTAAGCCCCTCTTTAAGGAAGACCAAAAGTGAGATGCGAATAACTGCTGACCTGTTTCACTGGTGGCATCATTTTCAAAAATCTTTGAGAAGATGATGCAATCTAGAATAGTATCTCACCTTTGCAATAATAATATCCCCAACAAAGCACAGTTTGTTTGCCAGAAGAATTCCTCTTCTGAAAGTGACATTTACATGTTCACTCACTAATTTTTACAAGACTTAAATAATAAAACAGCATTGACTGGCAGCGTTTGCGAGCTATCTAATGCATTTGACTGTGTGAATCACAGTTTTATCCTCTATAAATTGAAGTTTTGTGGGATTGATGGTATACCCATCCAATGGATAATGTAATATCTATCAGATGGTTGCAAAAGCTGTACTTAGTAATTCTACCAATATGGTCCAGGGGCGTAAATCTGACTGGGGAGAAATCACATACAAGTTTCCCCAAAACGATCCCTCGTCCAATATACAGCAAACAAAAGTAATTCATTACTGGTTTTCTGTGAATAACGTCACTATCAATTTCAAAAAGACACAACACATTCAGTTCCCCATATTCAAAGAGTATGACACCAACGGTAAGTGTAATGAGGAAATAATAATATGATAAAAAATTCAAAATTCTTGGGTGTAAACACTGATGATAATTTAAACTAATAAAATCACGTTTTGGTCCTGCTAGAACAACTTAGTTCAGCTACGTCTGTGCTTAGAATCATTGGAAATGTTGGGGAAAGACAAATCAGTACGCTGACACATTTGGGATATTTTCATTCGATTTGTCATACGGAATAATGTTCTGAGATACCTCACCTTTAAGAAAGAAAGCCTTCACGTCTCACAAACTGGCTGTAAGAATGATATGTGGTGCTCACCATGATCATTTTGTAGTCATCTGTTTAAGAAGCTGGGCATTCTCACTAGTGTTTCACAATGTATTCATTCTCTCGCGATGTCTGATGTGAGTAATTCACTGGAATGCAAAAGAAATAATGATGTACATACTTACAATACTAGAAGGAAAAATATAATTCAGTACTCCACACTAAGGTTGTCTTTAGCACGAAAAGGGGTGCAGAATACAGCAGTGTAATTTTTGATCCTTCACCTAATGGCATAAAATGTCTGAAAGACACCAAAGAAAAACTTGCGAAAACAAATTCAAAAAAGTTCTCTTTGACAACTCCTTCTATTCTGTAGAAGAATTTCTTTTCAAATGTCTAGTAGGTGGTGGGTAAGAATTACAAAGCCACATCCGTATATTAAAAAAAACTTACAAACGATCAGCATGTAGCCATGTTTAGCAATTAATTTGCGATGTGAACGTAAAATGTCTCATTCCACATTTTTACCATTTATTGTACAAAATGCTCCATGGAACACGAAATTAACTGTTGATAAAACATTTAACACAGGATACTGAAACCAAAAAAAGAAAATTAAAGACTCGCTCATGCGTAGCTATATTACATCACTACTCTGGTTGGAGGAGATTTAATGAAGATACAGTACGTCGTTGTCGTCGGCCAGAAAATGCTCACAGTTCCTGTACTGAATCAGCTTACACTTGCCTCTTCTTAGTATTTGGTGTACACCATAGAGCTCAGGATGTATTTTTCATCTTCCAAGATGTGAAACAATTAACTATCCGACGTTTTTCCACAACTTTTAGGATCTATTGCGCCTCACATTGCAATAAATGTTTACAGCTAGGTAATTGCTGTACTAGTCCTTGAAACTATACAATTCTCGAATGCCGCAGAATTTCCTTTCACGGGTTTCTGCCTATGTAACAGAGAGACTTCTCTCTGTCTTTTTCCTGTCTGTTCTCATATTTCAGTTTATTGATTCACATACATGGACCAGGAATATCTCAGATTACAATATAAAACTGCCGAATACTTAAATGTGAATTCAAGAACACACAAAACAGCATAATTCGCTTACATAAGTCAACGGAATGAAAAAGAGCAGCATACATCTAGGAAAACATTACTTATGCAGTAGTTTACATATCATGTGACATATCCCATTAGCGTTATAAGCGCTGCTGAACTTAATGACAACATTTTGTAAAGGCCGTTGAATCGAATGAGGTATCTCAGTTTAAGCAAGAGGTCAAAATACATGAACACAGGTAAGTAGTTCCATCTGAAAGAGGATTTCAGCTAACATTAATTATTTCAAAATCTATAAAAATACGTCAATAACTTTCCAAAAACACTTTACAGGCAAAATTACATTCAGACCAAGTACAGAACTTTAAAGCATTTAAAAAAAACTGTATGTTGAATTTATATTTCAGCATTGCTATAGTGATTTTGGTAAGTATTTTACTCATTCAGGATATTCCCATACTAATTATGATGCATTGAATCTTGCATCAGGTTATCCCACAGCTCATTTTAAAAACATAAAAAATTATTACAGTTAAAACATGCCGTAACCATGATGTGTGACTTGTTTAACGACGTAAAAATAATGGCAAAAGCCACAATTACAAGAGAAATTGGCTTAGCTGAAGTTGAGGAAAGAATTTATAGTGGTCAGCCTGACCGCAACAGGAGAACCTGATTTTCTATATATCTCTGAAGGCTGTATTTTTCTATTAAATAACTGCACTGATGGCAGCAATATTTTTTATTTCTTACTCAAACTACAGTATTACCTAAGACATCGAATGAACACATACACCAGTAACTATGGACAAAAAGACATCAACAAATATTACTTTCAGAAAATAAATATTAAGCTTGTTACGTTAGGTATAGTAACATAAATGGAAGCAAATCATGGAAACTGGATCAATAGTCTCATAACAAGTCATGTAAATATGTACGAGATTGTTTGATAGAAGAACAAAAAGCTGACATAGGCTAAAGTTAGATGCGTTTATAGAACATCTACATAGGGGCTATATAGTTGCGCAATCTTCGGAGAGTACTTGCAGAATATCGCGAGTAAGCTTAAACTCATACCACTGTAATAGAGGCAAACTTCAATTTACAGCTACAGAGTGCAAAAGTGATACGGCCGCAGTTGGTGCCATAGAGATGGAATCGTGGGAGCATGTTCTGAATTTTCTATTTGGAAACTGATGTGGGCAGATATTTATGGAATGGGCTTGTGATGGCAATCTAAAAGTGGTTCAAATGGCTCTGAGCACTATGGGACTTAACATCTGAGGTTATCAGTCCCCTAGAACTTATAACAACTTAAACCTAACTAACCTAAGGACATCACACACATCCATGACCGAGGCAGGATACGAACCTGCCTAGAACCACTAGGCCACACCGGCTGGCGATGGCAATCTCTTCGACCTCAAACAGACAGACCCAAAGTTCTGAAATCAGCTAACTTCGACGAAGGCATAACTGATCATAAGGCTGTGATAGCACCAATAACTGAGAATGTTCCAAGGAATGTTTAAAAGTGTAGGGAAATTTTTGTTTTGTTTTGTTGGTAGTCATCTTACAACTAGTCAATTGATATTCCAAGTCCTTTGCACCCTCTGATTTAAACATAACATCATAGGCACATATTAAAGTTTTTTTTTCTTCTTCCAAAACTTCAACTGCCAATTCAAACACCTCCCAGGTTTGCTTTATTGCTTGGTCAATAAACACAACGAATAACGTCGGGGCTAGGCTACAACTTTGTTCTCCTTCTGAACATCTGCTTCCCTTTTAGGTCCTTCAGCTCTTTTACCTGTCGCATATAGCAAGTTATGTCCTTGTATTTTATTCACAATACCTGCTGAATTTCAGGTGGCGTACTCCATATTTTTCAAACTGTACCTCTAAATTTACATATTCTGTGAATTCAAAGATTTCCATTCATAAGCAGCCAACTAAAAAAGGGAAAACCAGCCTACTTCTTTTTTAACTATAAACGATATGAGCCTGAAGAGTAACGATGTGAGAGCTCCTGTAGCCGTGAACTTCTGTCCTTGTTGGTCAAACGGAGCAAGGTATGATGGGTGGAAAGGCAGTCGTCCTGCGACCTTCAAGACACGGGGCAGGTGAATATATCAACGGGCGCGCTCCGTCTTGTGTCGCGAGGCTGCACGCCGGGCCACAGATAAGACGCAACACGCAGGGTGGGTTGGCCTCGGCTCGTGGAGACGACGTCCCCTTATCGGTCGCAACCCGCGCAGCACGGCACAGCAGCGGCGGCGGACTCGGGGCTCCGGCGACCTGCTCGCCCGCGAAGATCCGCCCTTTATCGACCTGCCGGGCAGCGCTTCCTCCGCCGGTGGCCTTCGGATTATGCCTTCCCGCCAGCGACAAACAAGTCGGACCGCTCCTCAAGGTCACCCCAGAGGTACCTTCGCTTTTCACGTAAACTCGACCGAGCACCGAATAAAAGTTCCCTCTCTACCAAAGGCAACAGAGGACCATATCGCCATAGAGTGGCCGCCCTCGTCAGTTACCTATGAAATTTATGAGCTGATAAAGATCCTTACTGACAGTTATATGGCAAAGTGTGCTCCACTACTAACGGCACGTTTCTTCAAAGCTTGCAGGGATCACAGGTCTTATGGAGGACAAATATCGGTTGTTTGTGCGCTCTGGCAGAACTGAATTGTTGACTCAAATCTGAACCCTCCTCATCCTCGTTCAGTGTCTAGATGGCTGGAGATTTCAGTGCTGCTATTCGTGCTGTCAAAAAACAAACATGATGTCTGTGATAGGGTCGTTGATCGAAAACAATTAACTAGCAAACAGCACATAACACACAAAATGATATAGAAATAACATTTCACTCAACATCTTTGGCTGTGTTTTGTCGCCTTCAACTCTAAATGTAAAATATACGACGTTCACCTCAAATACACGCAATAGATTGGAGTCCTCTTATTAATTGTGGAGAAGCGGTTCGTAGAAATGCCTTGTGCCTTGAAACAAATCAGAAGATACACAACTTCATCATTTATTTCTAAGTGTAATTAAAATATGGTGCTACCATCGAAGGTAGGAATATAATATTTCCAAAACTCATTTCATCCAATCAGGACTCTTTCGGCTTCATTAGCTGACAATGAGGTTACTGGACTTAAAGAAACCAAAGTGGTAACGATGTCACATTACTTCTAAGGAATCAGCGCAAGTAAGTACTCATATGTGAATAATGGTATCTGCATCTACATAAATACACAATATGGTTTCTGGCGGAGGGCAATCTGCACCGCAACTATAAATTTTCTTTCCTGTTCCAGTCGCAAAAAGAGCGTGTGAAAAACGACTTTTATATGGCTCCATATAAGCCCTAATAAAATTTCTCCTATCTTATCTTCGTGGTACTTACGCAAAATGTACGTCGTCAGCTTTGGAACCGTTCTGCAGCAAACTTCAAATACCGATTCTCTAAATTTTCTCAATACTGCGCCGTAAAAAGAATGTTGCCTTATCTCAAGATATGCCTACTTGAGTTTATGTAGCATCTCCATAATACGCGCTTGTTGATCGAAACTATCGGTAACAAACCTAGCAGCCCGTCATTGGATTTACTTCTGTCGCTCTATAATCCGAATTGGTGGAGACTGGCAACACTCAATAAATACTCAAGAATGGGTCGCACTGTTGTTTTATACGCGGTCTCCTTTACAGGTGTGCCACACATTCCTAAAATTCTCCCACTTAACCGAAGTCGACCATTCTCCTTCCTGCTCGTTCCATTTGGTACCACTTTTCAGCGTTACGACTAGATATTTAACCGACATGATGGCGTCAAGCAGCACACTACTGAATTAACTTACATTTTTCTACATTTAGAACAAGCTGAAATTCATTATTCCATATTAAAATTATGTCTAAATCATCTTATATCCTCCTATAGTCACTCAACAACGACACTTTCTCGTACACCACAGTGTAATCGACAACCTGCTGCAAATTGCTGCTCACGTAGTCCGTCAGATCATTTCTATATACAGAGATTAAGAGCAGTACTATCACATGTCACTGATGTACTCCGACGATACGCCTGTCTGTGATAAACACTCGCTATCGAGAACGACATACTATTCTATTGCGAAGTATTCGAACCACTCACATAGCTGTAAATCTATTCCAATTGTTCGTACCGTGGTTGACAATCTGCGGTGGGGCACCGTGTCAAATGCTTTCCGGAAATCTAGGCATATACAGCCTGCCTGTTTTCCTTCATCAATGTTTCGCTAAATATTGTGCGAGAAAAGGGCAAGCTGAGTTTCACATGGCCTATGTTTTCTAAATCCATGCTTATCTGTGGACAGAGGCTTATCAGTCCCAAGGAAATTTGTTACATTCAGAGTGAGATTATGTTCAAGAATTCTGGAGCAAACTATTGTTAAGGATATGGGTCTGTAATTTTACAGATTTGTTTATTTTTCTCTTCCTATATACAGCAGTCACCTGCCCTTGTTTCCTGTCGCTTGGGACTTTGAGCTGGACGAGAGATTCGCTGAACGTGCAAGTTCAGGAAGAGGCCATTCCCGCTTTTCATACCAGACCTAGAATGCGAAGAATTATCAATGGATGTGACATCCAGTTATAATCTGGCAAGAAATTTCAAAAGAGCTGTATTTGCGCTACAGAGAGAACGATACACTCAGGAAATAAATAAATACTAGGTAGCAGCTAAGCTATTTCTCCACAATGTTCTTTCTTCAACACAGGGGCAAATGCTAGGTCCGTCTGTGGTAATACTGATGAAGCTAAACATGCCCCTCCCCCCCCCCTCCCCCCCGCCACCCTCACCACTGTGTTGCTCTAAATGTCGAGGGAGCATCAAACTTCATTGACTAATCAACAGGTTTGGTGAACCAGGATGTCCTGATCCGGTGACTGATGACCACAACCAGCCCTCTGTATCTGCAAATTCGGAATCCTCCAGTGACCATCGTGCTGCGTGCCGCAGGGAGAAGGGATCAGAGCATTACTGCACAGAGCACGAGGATGGTGCAGACATCTACACAAAATTTAAAAAAAAAGAAAATTAAAGATTCTGCTCAGTCTCAATGTGTGCTGCATTCCGATGAGGTGAATACCTGTTGCGGTGATATTGTCCCTATTGGGAAACCTCATGGGAAAGTGTTGCACATCAGTTCATTAGGCTCAGTCCCGTCTGGAAAGCAGGTGTGGTGGCAATGTATCTAATGTGGACCCTCTGCTGCCGAGACTCTATTAGTATGAACAGGTGTCTTCCGAACACTCTGAAGTATTTGTATGTGCTAAGTGTGTGACATTTGTACTTAATAATCTCTATTTTGGCATTTTGGATATGAGGGGGAAGTATTCTAGGGTATTCTGGGGTAAATTTGTGTCCGTATTTGTGAGATGTATGTTTTTGGTAGGAAGTAATTTGTGTATGAGATGGTTTGCTTAAGTCTTATGTACAGCTAGTACATTAGAATTGATTTCAATGTATAAAGTGAATTGAGCAATTCATGGGGTTCTACTTTTGTATTTTTCATTTGGGAAGTTGGGGGTTTGTGGCTAAGTAACAACTCCACATGACCTGTAGTAGGAATCAGCTGAAAAATTTAAAATAGGACCAGGTCTTAAGTTTTAGGAACCCATTGAATCCTTAATGCATTAATAAAATAATAACACATTACGGGTAAAAGTGAATATTGTATTGGGATTTTTCTGTTGCGTGACCCAAGTAAGCTAACTTTTCCTTTACACATCACAGGACATATCATCAGAATCAAATCAAGATAGATTCCACATCTCCTCCTCTACATAAAAATTAGCACTGGCACATTTTATGTAGTTCATCCTGCCTGGAAATATCATTTCCAAAACGTTTTTTAAGTCATCAATCTTCTGACTGGTTTGATTCAGCCCACCACGAATTCCTCTCCAGTGCCAAACCCTTCATCTCAGAGCAGCAGTTGCAACGTTCGTACTTAATTATTTGCTGGATGTATTCGAATCTCTGTCTTCCTATACAGTTTTTTTCCCTCTACAGCTCCCTCTTGTACCTTAGAAGATAGTAATCAAAACGTCATCGGTCCCGGGTTCGAACTTCACCATATTTAGTGCTATCATCGTTTGACCAGTTCAGTGGCGAGAATGATGAAACAATCAGGTTGACTTTGCAGACTTCACTGCTTCAGAAAGCATAGAACATGAGAGGCGTATCTTCAGTTACTTCAAGATCTCTTGAGTGAACTAACAATCGAAACAATATTGCTCCCCCCCCCCCCTTCCCCCCCCCCCCCCCCCCCTGCTTTACCTCGCCCCACAGTTCTAGCATTGAGAAGTCAAGATCCTCTCAGCAGAATTAAGGAAATATTTTGATGGCCAAAGGAGTGGCGACTCCATCAGTAATTTATTTTTTCAAAATTTGCAATGAGCATTGGAGCATAGGATAAGCAGCAAATGGGTAAGACAAATTAATTTCCACATCGGCCAGTAAGTTCCTGTACATTCCTACTGACCATCCATAAACGCAATGCCTTATGAAAGATTCATTTTAGAGGTTTCAGTGGACAGTACAGAATGTGAAGAACTCCAGACCCCAGTGCCACTGAGATAGATACAATGTGGACCCAGAAATCGTAAAGATGGCGTTGTGTCTCTGGAATAGCCTAATGAGAAGATAATGAAACGGAGAATTAACTGATGATGATCATAAATAAGTTAGTAAATGGTGAATGACTAAATTTCATTAGTTTATTTTGTGACTGTAATGTGTACATTTTGTTCATGTACGTCGAATGTTTGTATTGTAAAAGTTTGTATATAAGAAGATTTTCCTTCGGTTAGTGGCAAAGGATCTTCCAGTTTATTATGTATCGTAATGCATTTTGTACGTTTCATGAATACATCTATGTAAGTGACCGATGGACCTACATGTAACTCTTGTATTTTTGGTTTGAGAGAACTGGTAACTAAGAAATCCAGTAGATACCATGTTACGATTTTAAGATAGAGTGATGAGGTGGATATTAGCAATGGAAAAGGCATGGTGTACAGCGATTTATGTTTTGTTACACTGTCGTTAAGAGCTAACAAGTGGTGATCACCTGATGATTTTTGTGTAAAAATTGTACTTGGGTGCCCCAAGGGATAGAAATGGAACGGTATTTGTTAGTTTGCTTTTGATTTAACTAATAGTAGTTGAAATACTACAGTCTATATATCATGTAATCCATTTCAGAATGACAATTGGTTATGTGATGTGTACTCTTCTGTCTCGTTCCCATATGCCTGAGATAGTTATGAAAGATACTGCGTGTGTTTCAAGGAGAAAAAGTATGATAAACTATTGTATGTACATTTTGAAAGATTTCTGCTGTGACCTTGATTATAACGGTTTATGTGTTATGTTTGTAATATTTAGGATAGGAGCTCCACCTTTTTAAAGTCAGTGGGGGATGGGTGGGTATTGAAAAGACTGTAAATTCTGTATACAAGGTGGTCCATTGATAGTGACCGGACCAAATATCTCACGAAATAAACATCAAACGAAAAAACTACAAAGCACGAAACTCGCCTAGCTTGAAGGGGAAACCAGATGGCGCTATGGTTGGCCCGCTAGATGGCGCTGCCATAGGTCAAACGGATATCAACTGCTTTTTTTAAAATAGGAACCCCCATTTTTATTACACGTTCGTGCAGTATGTAAAGAAATATGAATGTTTTAGTTGGACCACTTTTTTCGCTTTGTGATAGATGGCGATGTAATACTAAAAACCGCATAAGTACGTGGTATCACGTAACATTCCGCCAGTGCGGACGGTATTTGCTTCGTCATACATTACCCGTGTCAAAATGGACCGTTTACCGATTGCGGAATAGGTCGGTATCGTGTTGATGTATGGCTATTGTGATCAAAATGCCCAACGAGCGTATGCTATGTATGCTGCTCGGTATCCTGGACAACATCATCCAAGTGTCCGTACCGTTCGCCGGATAGTTACGTTATTTAAGGAAACAGGAAGTGTTCAGCCACATGTGAATCGTCAACCACGACCTGCAACAAATGATGATGCCCAAGTAGGTGTTTTAGCTGCTGTCGGTGCTAATCTGCACACCAGTAGCAGTCAAACTGCGCGAGAATCGGGAATCTCAAAAACGTTGGTGTTGAGAATGCTACATCAACATCAGTTGCACACGTACCATATTTCTGTGCACCAGAATTGCATGGCGACGACTTTGAACGTCGTGTACAGTTCTGCCACTGGGAAAAAGAGAAACTACGGGACGATGACAGATTTTCTGCACGCATTCTATTTAGCGACGAAGCGTCATTCACCAACAGCGGTAACGTAAACCGGCATAATATGCACTATTGGGCAACGGAAAATCCAAGATGGCTGCGACAAGTGGAACATCAGCGACCTTGACGGGCTAATGTATGGTGTGGCATAATGAGAGGAAGGATAATTGGACCCCATTTTATCGATGTCAATCTAAATGGTGCAATGTATGCTGATTTCCTACGTAATGTTCTGCCGATGTTACTACAAGATGTTTCACTGCATGACAGAATGGCGATGTACTTCCTACACGATGGATGTTCGGCACATAGCTCGCGTGCGGTTGAAGCAGTATTTAATAGCATATTTCATGACAGGTAGATTGGTCGTCGAAGCACCACACCATTGCCCCACGTTCATCGGATCTGACGTCCCCGGATTTCTTTCTGTGGGGAATGTTGAAGGATATTTGCTATCGTGATCCACCGACAATGCCTGACAACTTCTGTCAGCGCATTGTCAATGCAAGTGCGGACATTACGGAAGGCGAACTACTCGCTGTTTCGAGGAATGTCGTTACACGTATTGCCAAATGCATTGAGGTTGACGGACATCATTTTGAGCATTTATTGCATTAATGTATATTTACAGGTAATCGCGCTGCAACAGCATGCGTACTCAGAAATGATAAGTTCAGAAAGGTACATGTATCACATTGTAACAACAGAAATAAAATGTTCAAACGTACTAACGATGTGTATTTTAATTTAAAAACCTACCTGTTGCCAACTGTTCCTCGAAAATTGTGAGCCATATGTTTGTGACTATTACAGCGCCATCTATCACAAAGCGAAAAAAGTGGTCCAACTAAAACATTCATATTTCCTTTTGTACTACACGAATATGTAATAAAAATGGTGGTTCCTATTTAAAAAAAGGCAGTTGATACCCGTTTGACTTATGGCAGCGCCATGTAGCAGGCCAACCATGGCGCCATCTGGTTTCCCCCTTCAAGGTAGACAAGTTTCGTTCTTAGTAGTTTTCTCGTTTGACGCTTATTTCGTGAGATATTTGGCTCGGTCGCGATCAACCGACCACCCTGTATAAAGCACTACGTGTCGTGGACTTTTGTGAGACGACGATGTGGCAGCTCGTGGGGCATCAGAGACAGCGAATTCGGAGCTACCCCTCTCCATACGCGAGGAATCATGGGATATGCAGTGGTCCTCTGGGATACGCTCGATTCTCAACGCATGCTGAGTGAAGGAAATTCCAGCAGATGAGTCAAGCCGCGGCGGTCACGAGCTGAGCTCAGGGCCCCCGCCTCTCCTGACGTCACACCTACATAAGGAAGGCAGCCACTGTTTATTCCGCACACAGTGAGATAAAGAAATGTTGACCTTACGCAACTGTGCACGAGAATAGATATTCTTTACAATTTTCTCCATTAAGCAGTGTAGCAACTCACACACGAACAATAATGACAAAAATGGCTCCGAGCAGGATGGAACTTAACATCTGAGGTCATAAGTCCCCTATAACTTAGAACTACTTAAACGTAACTAACCTAAGGACATCACACACATTTATGTTCGAGCCTGGACTCGAACTTGCGACCTTAACGGTCGGGCGGTCCCAGACTGAAGCGCCTAGAACCTCTCGGCCACACAGGGCAGGCACAATAATCACATACCAATAATAAGTAAACTGACGAAATTACATCTATAATACATAGTATAACTTATCCCCTAAATCCAAAAATGAAAATTTCACACATTAAGCACATCCAATACCACACTCCACAGAGAACACACATGATCTTACCAAGACACAGTGATAAAGTGTCTCACACCGGGCGTACTGCAACTGCTCCCACATTTGAAACGATAGGGGAGTAGCTGTCAGAGGATATAATGGCACCAACCGCCAACCTAATTGAGTCTACCTAACCAAGCACTTGTCTTGATGGAACAGTTAGACCTCTCTCACATTACGCCTCGACTACAACTAGTTAATGAAACTGTGAGAGCAGATCGTAGGTACCAACCAACGTTACGAAATTCATATTCAGCCACCGAAGTTACACAAGGAAAAGACCATGCAAAAGCATATACATACAAAAATATCAACGTAAAGACAGAGAGTAAAACTTCCCTGGTAAAGACTTACTTCATTGGCATACAGGTAGCGAGTGGCAACACAAAACAGGAATGACCTAATACAGTAGCAACTTATATGAGATGGATTTGGCCAATTTGTCTCGTTGTAACACGCCTCACAAAAAGAAACCGAACTGGAACTGGCACTGGAATTTCAGTTTTGTATAATTTCAAGAATAATGGTTTTTAGTTTTTTTCATAGGACCCTAAAACCACTAATGAAACTAACAAATAGAGATTAAGTGTTAACGTTTTCAACTACCATCTATACTGATCAGCCAGAACATTATGGCCAACCACCAATAGCCGATGAGTGCACCTTTGCCAAGGATAGCAGCGGCGAAGCCTCGTCGCACGGAAGCAATGAGGCCTTGGCAGGTCGCTGGAGGGAGTTGGCACTCATCTGCACACACAAGTCACCTAATTACTGTAAATTTTGTGGAGTGGGGCGATGAACTTTGACGCCATTCTCAACCACATCCCAGATGCGCTCGGATCTTGTGAGTTGGGGAGACAGCACATCTCACTCCTGGCCTTGCGACATGGCGCATTGTGTCGTTGAGAAATGCCACTGCCATCGGGATACATGATCGCCAAGAAACCGTGTACGTTGCCTGCAACCGGAGTACGAGACTCCTTGGCTTTCATTCTACCTTGCATGAGCTTCACGGGACCCATGGAGAGTATAAAGGAGCCGCCGCCAGCTTGTCTCCGCTCTGCAGTGCAGCTGTCAAGGAATCGTTCTCCTGGAAGATGACGGATTCGTGCCCTCTCATTTGCACGATGAAGAAGGTATAGCGTTTCATCAGACACTGCAACACTCTGCTACTGTGCCAACGTCCAGTGCCAATGGTCACGTGTCCATTTCAGTCGTAGCTGCCAATGTCGTAGTGTTAATATTGGCACATGCAAGGGTCGTCGGCTGCAGGGGCTCATCGTTGAGAGTATTCGGCGCACTGTGTGTTCAGACGCATTTGTGCTCAGCCCACCATTAAAGTCGGATGTTAGTTTCCCCATCTGTCCTGTTTTACCAGTCTGCCCAGCCCGCGACGTCCGACATTTCTGATGAGGTTTAGCCGCATACCCCCACGACGTCAGCACATGATTTTACTTTGGTTTCGCCACGTGTTGAAGGCTCTCACGGAAGCACTCCTCGAACACTTGATAAGTCATTCAGGTACCGAAATGCTCGTGCCGAGCCTCAGGACCAATACAATCTGCTCTCGGTCAGCCTGAGATAGATCGCGCGCTCTCCCCGTTCTACATACTAACTGGTACTACTTCCCCTGTACGTATGTCTGACTAGCAGTCAGTCCATGCCAGGTAACACTGCTGTCGCCTGGACAGGTTTATATCCATAGTAGGTCGGTAGCCGTAATGTCCTGGCTGATACTTCTATACGCTAATAATAAAGCTGTAAAGCCGATATGCCCAAACTCCAAAACCACTAGACGATGTTTCATATGGTTTTCACAGGTAATTTGGGCGTCAGTTGGGTCAATGTATAGGTATTATACATAGGATCATGAGTAAAAGATACCATAATTTGAAATTTTGTACAAAACTTTTTGTCTGTCTGCTTGAACACGCTAATTCCAACACTACTAGAAGAATTTTCATGTGGTCTCTACAGCTAACTTGAGGGTATGCTGGGTTAAAGTAGAGGTTTTACTTCATCAAAATACGATCATGGAAAGGAAGACTTTTGCCTATAATCATTGTATCTGTCTGTATCTCTATTTAAACATGCTAATCTCCAAACTTCTAGAAGAGTTAAAGTTTTGTATTTATGGGGATCCACAGCCTCCAGACGCTTAATAAACGCCGGCCGGGGTGGCCAAGCGGTTAAAGGCGCTACAGTCTGGAACCGCGCGACCACTACGGTCGCAGGTTCGAATCCTGCCTCGGGCATGGATGTGTGTGATTTCCTTAGGTTAGTTAGGTTTAAATAGTTCTAAGTTCTAAACGTAAACATGGTCTGTGGTAGGCTGTATGCGATCTTTATTTAATCGAGCTATTAGCTAGTTTCAACTAAGCGTCGTTATCAAGCGCATTTGTAACATCTATAAGAGTGATTTTAAAATACTTTACATATTACAAATGTGCGTGACAATGACGCTTCGTTGAAATTAGGTAATCGCATAATTAAATAAACATCACATTAAAGCCTACTACGGACCGTGTTTACGTTTATTAATACCAAAAGAATGTTTAAAAGGTTTTCACAGGTAATTTGAGCGTAACCTGGGACAACATACAGGCCTAATTTCATCAAAATAGGATCACATAGGAAGAAATTGTAATTTAAAGTTGTATCTAAAGTAGTCTGGTCAGCTTAGTAGTCCTGATGTTTGATCGTAACGAAGTAGTACACCAAAGAACCAATATGTGGAGCTGTTAGTTTCGTAGTACACCATACAACCAATAGATGTAGCTGTTAGCTGGTAGTACACCATACAACCAATAGGTGTAGCTGTTAGCTGGTTGGTTGGTTTGTTGTTTAAAGGGGCTAAACTACTAAGACCATCATTCGCTTTTTGAGTAAACATACTCGTCTATTCGCTAGCCACTCTACAACGCACTAAAACCTCCAGCCTAAAAGCTTAGGCCGAAGTCCAGACATATCTCAAAACGAAGTCGAACAGATAATACAAAAGAGGGAAAAAGAGTGTAAATTGAAGGTAGATTGAGTGTATAAACTTCCCTCTCGAAGACCATAGGTAGTGCGTCAGGCAGGTTAAAAGTCCGCCTCTGGGCAGCTACATTGGCACAGTCCAACAATATATCCGCTACTGTCAATCGAGAACCGCAGCGACACTGGGGTGGGTCCTCGCGAAGGAGGAGATGACCGTGAACCAGCCAAGTATGACCGATGTGGAGACGGCAAAGGACAATCGAGTCCCAGCGAATGGCTCGCATGAGTGACCTTCACACATTTGTTGTCTTCTTTATAGCATGTAATTTATTGTGCCTAGTCAGGTGTGCCATTCAGTATTCCAGATCCCGAAAACTTAAGGCCTAACCATTATCGGTGTGCCAAATCCGAAGTCGGTCTACTGGTGCCTGTTTAGCCAGCCCGTCAGCAAGTTCATTTTCCTGGTCTACTCTGTAAAGTAGGACAGATGGCGCGATCTGTGGCACCTTTGGCGAAAGAGACAATGCCCATGGACGCACATTGTGTTTCGGAGCATACCATCCGGTGCAAATTGTTGAACAAGGGGTTCCACAGTGGACAACCCCAGCTTCCACATGCTGGTCCAACGTCACCGTCACTTACGACCGCAGTGGCCTCGATATCATCAAGACTCGACCGTGTATCACTGGAACCTAGCGACTCGTCGTATGAATCGAGTTTCTCCTAGACAAGGTCGATGGTCGTCTCCACAAACGTCATCATCCAGTTTGGTGGGAGCAGTACTAAGCTGTGATAGACATTCTCCGGAGCTTGCCTGGAACCTTCGCTAGTAATTGAAGACGCCATGTTAGTTGCGGACCACCAACATCCCTCCACAGTTGATGTCTTCACTGACGACGATGTTATCTTTCAGCACACAAAAAAATGTCCGTGTCTCGAGGCCAGAAGCGTGCAACAGCGGCTCGAGGAGCGTGATAGTGAAATCACGTTAATGTCTTGTCCAGCAAATTCGCCTGATGTGAACCAGATGGTTCCCATCTGGGTCGCTATGGATCGCCACCTCCGCGTACACAAGTCAGCGGCCAGTTCTTTACGGGAATTACATGCATTGTGCGTAGCCACATGATGTCACGTTGATCTTCAAATCCACCAAGAAACTGTAGAATCGACGATACGCAGAACCGATGATATATTGCGTTAGAATGATCTCCCAACAAGCTATTAAGCAAATAGTCATAACGTTTTCGCTCGTCAGTGTGTATTATGGTTGCACAAAACTGCAAAAATATGTGAAAGCTTTGAGGAAGTATGTTATACGGTGCTGGGTTACCAACGACCAAATTGTACTGCAGGTGTTACTCACAACTTTAACATCAGTCGTCTATAGCAGTAATACAAATTCACGCTGTTTCTACGTGTAGTTAAAGTTTTAGAACGCCACAAGTGAAAAGCAGCAGTCTGCTTTTGTTCTACAATTTTACTTTTATTGCGTTAACCGGTTTTCGGCTTACAAGGCCATCTTCTGATTTTTAATGGGTATTGTCACCAAAGAAGTTACAATGTTATCAAACAACATTGGAAGAGAAGTAACACGTCTAGACTGAAGCAGAAACATACAGTAAGTTACATCTTACACATTGTGGTGGTAATGCAATGAAAACGTAAAAAGTTGAACAGTAAATAAATAAGAATGGAGTAGACAGGAAAAACTTTAACACAAAATAGGAACAGCATGTCTACATAACAGTTTCTATTGTTAAACAAAACTAATAAAATAAAATAAAATAAAACTGGTACTTGACATGCCTACATCAGGAGATATAAAACATGGAGAGTGATACACAAACCTATTAAAAGACGAAACAATTATCGATGTAACTATAGAATACGCAAGGAATTTAAGCGATATCAATAAGATAAACAGAAATTAATAAACGCAGGAAAATTGAGGCGTTTGGGGGAACATACAGTAAATGCAATCTTTGAGAATGTGGTGGTAGTGAATTTTAACATTATATGGAATACATAGACAACTTCGATAAAACAAAAGCACTTAATGAATACAGGAAAATGGGAATATGTAGAAATAGACAGTGTGGGAAGTAATGAACAACAAAGGTGATTATGTAAAATTTAGGAGAGGGGAAGTGTTAAGCTGTGTCTGGTCATTTAGGATTAGATCTGGACTGTGATCCAGATAATTGTTAATTTCCAGGGCTTCCAGCAAGTTCAGTTTATAGACTTTGTTTGCTAAGTGAAGTATATGGGACACTGGCTGGTAATTGTGACCCTCACTCAGTACATGCTCAGCAAATGCAGAGTCAGAATTCTCCAACCTCCAGATGCGTTCATGTTCAGCCAGCCTAGCTGCTAAATCTCTGCCGGACTTACGGATGTAAAATTTGTCACAATCAGAACATGTGATTTTGGATACCGCACTAATAACTGGATCTTATCTTTGCTGTTAAGAACACACTGGGCTGTCGTGTTCTTCAAGTAGTAGGAAAGGCTACACTCGGAGGCTTTCAGGGCTTTGGCTACATTCTGTGATAGCTCACCTAGTAATGGTAGTGTACACCATTTCTTGCAGACATTGGATGGGGAAGCAGGTGGGGTATAGAGGAGGGGTATAATTATCCGTTTTTATTTCCTGTGCAAGATGTGATCAACAAGAACTGGACTGTAGCCATGGCGTGTGGCACCAATGACATCACTATCCACACACAATATTTCAAAATTTATAGAAAAACTACAACTACAGAGACAGTAATACCTTCTTGCTCACAACATCCCATAGCTCACAAACATGCAGCTTTCCACTCAGTGGTACACCGTCCCATACCTATTCCCACGTCCATAGATGATTTTAAAGCAGAGTTAGATACAATAAAATATATTGCCACAGCTTAACACTTCGCTCTCCTAAACTTTGTATAATTATCTCTGTTGTTCATTACTTCCCATACTGTCTGTTCCCACATATTCCCATTTTCCTGTATTCATTAAGTTCTTTACTTTCATCGAAGTTGTCACACTACGTTCCAAACAGGTATGAACACTTACCGTTGGGTTGCTGACCTACGACGTCCTTAGACAAGGGTTCAATCGACCGACTGGTGTCAACAGTGTCAAAGGTTTTCAATAACGTCACCCTGTTGCTCATCACACTGCGAAATATCGGTTCCGACTGCGAAATATGGGAATTCAAATCCCCAAGGAAAGAAGGAAAGGGATGTGTCGACATGCTGTTGTCAGAAGAGTCGCGGAGCCCGGCAGTGACGTTTCACGCTGCCATGCTTTCTTTACCATTACATAAGAAGATTTTAGGCACGTTTGAGTCAAAATTCAAATTTCTCCATCGCTTTGAATTACGGCGTTTCGAAAAAGGTAATCCCTTAATTATGCTGCTCCGTGTTCATAAACTATTTGACGAAAGGGCGGATTATCTCCCGATAATCTGAAAACAAGTATCCTTCTTTGAAATAGAATTCTTACACCTTGTTTCCAGAGAGGAATGTGTTTTAACATCACTTTGATCATAGCAGTATCAAGGAAACTAAGCTCAGAAGAAGGAAACATAGTTGGGTAAATAGAGCTAGCAACTAGAGGTTGACTAAGAGAACGGCCATGAAAGACTTTACCTCAGAGTAAAGACGCTTTCAGTCACACGAAGTAAATCAACGCTCTTATAGCACACACACACACACACACACACACACACACACACACACACACACACACAGAGGGACAAGAGAGAGAGAGAGAGAGAGTGAGACAGAGAGAGAGAGAGAGAGCGAGAGAGAGAGAGAGAGAGAGAGAGAGCGAGCGAGAGAGAGAGAGAGAGAGCAAGGAAAGTACAATGAATTCACCAACAAGATGAGTCGATAATTATATCTGGGGCCATATTACGGTCAACCGCTTTTCGCTTGACTTCGGTGGCGGTTGCATACATACTTAGATATAATACACCTGACTACACAGTCCATGTACCAGGTGCTAGGATTTGCGATCTAAATTAGAGTTGTGCATTTCCCTCACGAGACATAGAGCAGTGAACAGTACATTAACATCTTAATCCATGGTCTACACTGATCGTCCATAGTTTTATGAGAACCTACCTTCTACCGTTATAAACCCTTCCAGGCAACAGCAGCGTCACCTAGCGAGGAATGACATAAGCACGGTTCATGTAGTGTCAGTGAGCGTGCTGTCTGTATGTGGAATGGGGAAGGCGCGCGATCTATCTGAGTTTTACCAATTGTGATGGCCCAGAGGTTCGGCACGAGCTATTCGAAAACTGCATGATTTGTCTGGTGTTCGAGGAGTGCTGTGGTCAGTGTCTACAACACGTGGCGAAAATAAGATGAAACCAGGTCCAGGCGTCGTGGGGGTGGGTGGGCACCCCTCATTACAGAATTACAGATTTCGGACAGCGTGGACTGGGCAGACCAGCAAAACAGGACAGGCGTCAAACTGTAGCGGAACTAACATCCAAGTTTAATACTGGGCAGAGTACAAGGGCGTCTGAACACACAGGGTGCACCGGACAATCCTTATGATGGTCTTCCGCAGTCGACGACCCATGCATGTATTAACACCATAAAATCGGCAACTACGACTGAAATGGGCACGAGACCATCGGCACTGGACGATGGCGCAGTGGCGGAGTGTTGGAGGGTCTGATGAATCACGATACCTTCTTCATCATGCCGATTGGAGGACGCGAATCCGACGCCCTCCAGTGGAACAGTTCCTTTGACACCTGCACTGCGGGACGGACACAAGCTGGCGGCGGCTTCCTTATGCTTTGGGGAACATTCACGCGGGCGTCCATTGGTTCAGTGGAGCTCATGCAAAGCACCATGACGACCAAGCAGTGTCGTAAACTGGCTGCAGACCACGTAAACCCCTTCATGATTGTTTCCCCACAGCGTTGGCATTTTCCAACAAGATAATGTGCCATTGCACAAGGCCAGGAGTATGATGGAGTTCGAGGAACACAGTGACGAGTTCCAATTCATGTGCTGGTCCCACCAACTCGCCAGACCCGGACCTGATCGAACACATCTGGGATGTGGTTGAACGTGGCGTCAGATCCCATTGGCTCGCCCCCACCCCCCTCCCGGGTCACACGAGTTTCCAGGAATTAAGCACCTTGTGTAGGCAGATGTGGCACCACCTGCCTCCAGCGACCTAACAAGGCCTCACTGCTTCCGTGCCAGGACGAGTAGTCACTGCTTCCCTACCAAATGTGCACACGCTGGCTATTAGGTAGGTAATCATAATGTTCTGGATGTATTTCCGAAAAAGTGTGAATAATTTAGCTGTAAGAAATGTGGCATTTCTGTATGTGTCTCACCATCATGACAAATGCGTTGCAAATGCCACTTAGAAAAAGCGAATAAAGAACACTTAAATTTAATATTTGCTTCATTAAGTGATGAGTTATTGTTATTCTCCTCTTATCTGTCCTAAAAATAGTTTGATGTTCATTACAGTGTGAGTAACTGATGAGAAACTTTGTTTTTTGTACAGATGACACATGTAATGTACGTGAGAACTACATTTATTCGCTACAGTAGTCAGCAACGAAGCAACCTTTGACATTTCCTTTTAATAATGTTAAAATGTCACACATTTCATTCAAGGTACGGCACTCGTACGTGAACTCGAGCATCTACTCACTTCTTTCATTTTCATTAATAACGAAACGGTCCTGCTTTTGACGTCTGCAGCTGCTATGTGTCTTGCTTTCAAGCAGCTTAAGGGAGGAAGGGAAATGGTCGGACTGCCCTTACACCACCACAGATTGCATTCCATGTCCTCTTCACTATTACGGTCTATATGATGTTATACATGTTGCGAAAATTCAAGGCAGGTGCCACGTACCTAGTACGGAAATCACTCACAAGGCAGTGTTTCATTCTTTTGTACACTATTGTTTCAGTATTTACAATCATTATCAAGTGTACATGACTGTGAACAATGAGCGAATTCATAGGAATACTGAATAAGGTAAGACAAGCGTTTGTATTGAATACCACTGGCAGTTTTTCCCCTCTTCAATAGGCGAATGGAATAAGTTGGATAATTGCCACTGTTGGTACGAAAGGCACCAGCATACATTGTACACTGGCTTTCCGCGGGTAGTCGTGGTTTGTCTTATACTTCGCGGAACTACATGATGTGTAGGATGTTCATTAACTCCGGTTAAACATTTGACAATGTTTCATGGCAAATAAATGTAACTTGCTTAGGATCGGTGGAACTGTTCCTGGCTGTTGCGGCGAAACTATTTTCTATTGAGTGCTGGTGAGGGAGAGCAAATTTTCGTTCTTCGGCAAAAAAGGCACTGGGTGGCCTTCAATCAAAATACTCCGTCAAATATATAGATATGATGTATGGTCCTTCACACTATTTTTACCGCCTGTTGTCGAAACGTTCTGTCACTTCCTTTGTGATGGAGTAACATAGAAAGTCATTAGGGATGTGTTCATTTAGTGGAATGCGGATAAAATGAATCTTTAGAAGCTGAAAGGAAAGGAAACCAGTTAGTACATTCCGTATAATGCCACATGCAATTTTGTTTGATGATGATTCTGCTCTGAAAATCTTCAGGACGAGATAGATGAAACAACAACATATTAATTACTCGGTGTTAATGAATGAAAGGGCGGGAGTATGTTGCCACAGTTCTGCCAGTCGTGCACTTCAAACAGCGAGAAGTCAGTTTGACAACAGCCCCAAAAGAGGCTGGTACCACAACAACGGGCAACTGAAGGAACGGGAAAAGCCAGTGTGTCCCAGTCAGTAAGCACTTACGGTGCATTTGGCAGGGTCTTTATTACAATGTAACCTGGAGACAGCATTTTGATGACTTCACAGTGTGAAGAATCATTGGGAAACTGGAAGAAGGATGACAGGTGACAGTGTAGCCCAGGAGTTTGGTACTGCCCACATCGTTGTTTCATGCGCATGGGGAGCGTTTCCAGCCAAAGACACTGCTGCCCGAAGAAGAGGTGGTGGTCGACCACGGACAACCACTGCAGCAGATGACCGCTACATCGGAGAAGAGTCCATATGGAATTTGCGTCATACAGTAGGTGGAAATGTTAACGTCTTTAAGAGGACTGTGAAACACTTATTCTCACGTTCCACAGTGGCATGGTGACTGCTCGGAGCTGGTCTATTTGTCCAATGAAAAGTACGGAGTGTTCCGTTGACGCTTGTATATCGACGGCATCATTTGCGGTGATGCTAAGACATAGGGACTGGACCAACGGGGAGTGCTCTTCTCATACGAAAATAGATTCAGTCTGACTAGTGATTCTGGACATATCCTAATATGATAAGAGATGGGAGCACGTGAGCACGTAATGCAACCAGGAACATGTCGAACATGATCTTTTTGGTGGTCCAGGTGATATGATACGGGTAGACATTGTGCCGTGCGCCCGCGTTTAATTTCGCGTAATTACCGCGGATTTGGAATCCTTCTGGATGCAAGAGCGCATGGAGCCTTACTGTCGCCGGTAGAGGGCAGTGCGAAGGAGAAGGTAGTCACGGGTTGCGGCGACCTGGAGAAAAGGGGGATGAGACGCGGGCGGCGAGGGGCGCAAGTGAGGAGGCGTGTTGTGGCCAAGCGCCTGCCGTGGCCGGTTGGCAAGAGTGGTGCCTTTGCTCACTGCGGGTTTGGTGGGACCGAGCGTTGGTCGCAGCCGTGAACACTGCTCGTTAAAAGCTACTTCAGCAGGACGCACAGCATTCGGCGTGCCTTTTGCTGTTGAAGTTGCAGCAGTTTGTAACCATTGTGGTGCCGGGTTTAGAGTCCGGTCTCACCTTTGCAAGTACTGGACGGGGTGGCGTCTACTTGATGATACCTGTGGATTTACGAGTACGAGTAATGTTCGTTACAGCCTTCTCTCGGCGCTCTCTAAACAAGCGTTTTGTCACGGTGAGCATCCGATTTGTATGCACGTCACTTGGTGTCACGTAGTGGATATTTTGACTCCGTATCCTGGTTGCCCGTTGTTATGTGTATGGTTCAAATGTCTCTGGGCACTTTGGGACTTAACTTCTCAGGCCATCAGTCCCCTAGAACTTAGAACTACTTAAACATAACCAACCTAAGGACATCACACACATCCATGCCCGATGCAGGATTCGAACCTGCGCCCTTAGTGGTCGCGCAGCTCCAGACTGTAGCGCCTAGAGCCGCTCGGCCACTCCAGCCGGCTGTTATGTATATAAATGTGTTACATGTGAAGGTTTCGCCTGGTGATACTTGAATTCAGTTCTGTCAATGTGTATGGTATTGTGGCTGTCACTATTCCAAACTGATTTTAGGATCTAAGGGCGTAGAATGCAGATGTAATTTTTCTGAATTACGAATTGTACTTTATAGTCAGACAAAACTGTTTAATCTAGCTTCCTTACTTCTGAGGCATGTCTATAGTTACCAGTTGGCTAGTATGACGAGCTCGAGTTGTTTACTAAATTGTTTGCATCTACAAAAAAAAAAGAGAAAAAAAAATGTTATGCCCCAGTAGTCAAGTCAAAGTTTCCTGCATAACGTTCATACTTTTCCGCATTTGTAGTATGTCTAATTTTTATTAATTTATTAACGAGTTGTCTCTGTGTTAGAAGATAGGTGATTATCTTTGCTCTAGTTAAGGATGCCTGTGTAGCATGATTTAAATTTTAATGAAGGTTTCTAGTACTGTGGTAGCGGCAACCGCCGTTCTATATTAGTAGAGAAGGAGGAATTATAGCTACTGGCGTTGCCTCTGCCACCGCTTCTATCATCAGAAATTTGAACCACATTTGACAGTCATTTTGGCTACTTATAAGGCAATGGCGTTTTGATAATTACTGGCGATAGCCGATTGTTGATATTTGTGACATATTCATTTGATCATTTGCTGTTTGTAATGTAAATGTATTTTTACTTCAGTTAACATTCTTTACTAAAAGGAAGTGATTTTATACTGTTGCCGTTTTGAGGTGTTTCCTATCAGTTGTGTTACTGAAATATAGTCTTTCCAGTTTTGGAAGCAATTTGTTAATGTTATTCTTGGAGTTTTGCTTTTAAAAAATAAATTCATTAGTGTGTTTATAAACGTTAATAAATTCATTATGGCTCACTATCTTTCCACTAAACACCAGCTCCCTACCGCATTTCAGACATACTGACGGGCAAATCTTTGAATATGGCACACTCACCGGTCAACGTTATCGACACACAGTACTCCTTCCACGTGTCCGTGTTTCAGGAGGTGCATTCGGCCCTGGCTTCACTTTTGTGGCAGAGGTTAAGGTTCTTTTTATTTTTCAGTAGTTAAAACACGACGCGGTACTCGTCCACCACGGCGTTCGGGGCCACAGAACAAAGTTATAACGTCAGATGACAGGCATCTAAGAACCAAACCAGTGATGTTTTAATTATTGAAAAATAAAAAGAACCTTACAACTGAAGCGGTATTTTTAACCACTGCTATAATTCTCAGTTGCGGATGCTCCTTCGGCAGGACTGTTCACTTCTATGGATGACAATGCGCGACTGCATCGAAGGTGAAGGAGCTTTTGGAAGCAGAAGATATTTGGCGAATGGACTAGCCTCCCCCCCCCCCCCCCCACTCCCTTTGCCACCCTCCATCCTGTCCCACTTAAATCCCATAGAGCACGTGTAAGATGCGTTCGGCAGACGTATTGGAGCACGCCTACTTGTACTAACGACCTTCCAGTAATTCTCAAATGCACTGGTGGAAGAATGAAATGTCCTACGATGAGAACTCTTTACTAGCCTTGTGACCATCAAGAAAGTACGTTGCAGAATAGGCATTTCTCTGTGCTGTTATCGGTCACCCCAGTCAGAACCGTATACCAGCTTTTGTAACGTACAGGGGACCACCGTAAGTCGCGGTGACTTCAGTGTAATTACTGCCTTTGAGTTAGTCATTTCCGTTCGCATCACTGCACATTTAATTCCGTCGGTCTCTGTGCAACACTGTAGCAGTTCATTTTATGGATCGTCCAAGTTCCAGAGAACTGTATACCTTGGTGGTCACATATTATGCGAAAGTTTCTTTTGTCTTTAAATTTTGCACACCATGTCAACTATATGAATGTTTTCTCATTTTCCGGGATTGAGTGGTTTTACTTAATGTGAGACGAATATCTGGTAGTTACTGCAATCATATGAATCTTCTCGCTGAGTGTCCCTGTCTGAAGGAATTCATTTACAGGCTTTATCAGCGTTTCCGGTTATATACGAACTACACCAAGTGTTTCTAACTTTTTTAGAGACAAAAAAGTGATCTTATTTCAAGGAGAGATTAGCATGAATTGTAATTCCCAAATATAAAGTATTTCCAAACTTTATGCACCTATTTACTCAAATAGCTACTGAATTTTTGCACTTCAGGTAACGAGTATGGATTTTTGGTTGCTTTAAAAAGGTGAATAATGAGTGCAGCATTATAAAGGTATGTTTGAATAAATGGAAATTACTTTTTTATTTAAATTTATTGATATTCTGTCTTTCTCTCTCTCCAAGCTGGTTTGCACCTGTCACCGCTAATTCTGTTTCGGTAAATGCTGAGGTGATGTGAGCAGAAAACATATTACTATTTTGGCAATTTAATGACTTTCTGTGATTATATATTATGGAATAAAAGCTATGTAGTGGCACTCAGTAACAAGAAAATAACTGAATAATGGCGTCAGACGATGACAGAGAGCAGTCGACAACAATGGTTTAACAATGGGAAAACGACTGAATGTTTCTGCTCAGAGCTGGATGCGCCAGATTGCATCACCTACTTTCTTTCGGTTGTTCCTACTTACAGGTTCCACTCAAAAGAAAGAATAAATAGTTCCACTGATACATAAATATACAACCGAATTAGTCGTTTTTTTCCAAGACCCAGATGAATCGATCATTTTCGTTTAGTTTTTCCTATCCTTGATGAAAGTGTATAGAAATTCGCCGCGTAATTATTTCATAACAAAAATAGTCGTTTGATTATAGAATCATGAAGCTGTCACACATCACTAGAATTTTTTTCCTTACAATGACTCTGGCTGCGAAATCCTACGCCAGTATTTGAAACAAAATGACATTGGCAGTCAGGTCGAGGTAGATGACGAGCATAAGCGTTTAAAAAGTACGTGGTCTTTGAAACCTGTTTGGTAGGTACTCAGAGAGCGCACAGGATAAGGTTACGGTTGTGGATGGGGCCATAAACAGTGACTGTGAGTTGCACAATCAAACACGCAACTTTATTTTTCTAAGCTATTTACACATTGCTTTGAAAGATCATAACTAAACGATACGGCTGAAGGCCTAGTTAAAGAAAACTTTGGGCTGAAGGCCAAAAATTACACCAAAGTACGTCTGAAGGCCTGGCTTAGAAATCAAAAGCAATTAAAAACAGAAGGTAAAAATTTTAAAAAAGCATGAAATTGAAGGCATACACTACAGTCAGAAGGACAACTACAATTAAAACACATTAATAAACATTTTTTCTAAACAAGAAATTTCTTTTTAAACTTATAACAGAACGGCCGAAAGCCTAATTAAAGAAATGTTAACTTATTGCACTCCTGAAGGCCACAAAAAATTTGAAACAACGGCTGAAGGCTTGAACGACAAGTCAGATAAACCCCTTCCTTCTTATAAAAAATTTTCCTTTAAACAATACACATGGCTGCAGGCCTTATGAAAAGGGGTTCACGTAAATCCTTGGCTGAATGCCACACATACCACATCGAACAACTAACGGCTTAGGGCCTGGATTACAAACAATTTCAGACAGAACAAATTTTAAGGAAAAAGATTTTTTCTATGGCCACTCTAAACAAATATGAACCAAACAACTTAAAAGACTGTCGAAGTACACGCCGTGCCAGACAGCATCAACACAATGATGAAACTGACACTGCCGGAAACCTATGCCAACGACCAGGGCGGTTAGCTGGGCGTTAACGGTCATATGCCACAAAATACCGCTGGTGCACTTCACTGGCAAGTAACAGTCAATTTAATTATTAATCACAATATAGGAAGACGGCTGCAAGATTTCGGCGACCCCAACACTGCTAGCCCGAACGGCCCAGGGAGCTACAACCCGTGAATGAACAAAGAGATGTCACATTACTTGAGGTTCCATAACAAGTTAACTGATCACTCAACTTGAGCGTCCAGGCTCAGGGGGCAACGAACGTTGTCGCTCTCGCAGCTAGCGCCTCATGATCGGACAGTGCGTACAATCTGCCAGCAGTCCTGGAGACCTGGAGACTTCCTCGCTGCTCCGTCCCAACCGACTGACTGAATCCAGCACGTGGTGAGTCGTGGACGTCCAATCATTCAGCGCCTAGTGGTAGTTTCACTGCCCTTCTACTTCTTTCCGTAGATGCTCACGACAGTACCACTTGAGCATTCGACCAACTTCACCGTTTTTGAAATACTCGTTCACAGATTCTCGTAATAATAATGTGTCCCTTGTACAAGTCGGTTATCTCAATGAATTTCCCCATTTGCAGTCCATACCTTCGCTACGATGATCCCCTTTCCGAGTCTGCTCCGGTTAGATACTTGTGTTATCGCGCCACGTTTCCGCAACGCCACCAGGCAGCATCCAACATCACGGTGGGCTGTGGTCACGATATTTTGACTTATCAGCATACAATGCTGATTATCAGCATACGATGAGCATATGGTATACACACAGTGAGAGTCGAAGTCAAAGTAATGTTATTTTTTGTGACGTCAGTCATCCGACTGGTTTGATCCGACCCATCACGCCTTTCTCACCTGTTACAATCTCTACATTTGAGAGCAACAGCCTAGATTATTTATAGGATATATTCAAAAATATGTGTTCTCTACATTTCTTTACAATTCTACAGTTTCTGCAGGTATCATGGAAGCTATTCGCTAAGGTCCAAGAAAATATCTTATCATCCTATCCCTTCTTCTTGAAAATATTTTAAAAATATTTCTGTCCTCACCGATTCTATGGCGAGCCTCCTAATTATCTGTCTTAACTGTCCACTTAATATTTAGCGTCTTTCTATCGAAAGATATCTAAGACTGTAAGGTTATATCCGTCTTCGGTTTTTCCACAATCCATGTTTCAATTCCATACAGTGTTGTTCTCCAGACGTACACTATCAAAATCTTCTTCTTCAAATTGAAACTGGTCGTCTTCTTTTGGCCAGGAATGCCCTCTATGCCTGTGATTGTCTACTTTTCATGTTCTCCTTGTATCGTCGGTCCTGAGTTATTTTGCTTCCATGGTAGCAGAGTTCCTTCACTTCGTTTACACGGTGGTCCCCAACTATGATGTTAACGTTATCACTAATCTCATTTCTGCCAGCTCTCCATACTTTCGTCTTTCTTTGGTTTACTCTACATCTATATTTTGTAGTCCTGATGCAGCATCGCTGGGCATCGTATTAGCAGTCGACGCCAGCTCCACCGTCGAGAGCTCACGAGGAGTCGCGTGCCTGCCTCATGTAGAAGATATAATAAAGTTATAGCATTAAACTGTACAAAGCGTCGCCACTGATTGCCCACCACCTACGGCATCACTACACACGCACCACATCCTACAGAGGTACCTCTACAGAATGGTTCATACATAATGGTTTCAGGAGGGGAGACGTCGCAGCAATCTGTAGCGGATGGTGTGTTACCCTTGCAGCATGTCGTTCGAGCCACAGCTTACAATTTCGTCACTGGGGTGGGTGAGTCTATTGTCTTCTTGTGTAGTGGTAATCATGGGGTCAAAGTATAGAGTGCTTGATTTTACAAAAGTTACATTTATGAGTTAGAGCAATCTGTGAATCTGTCGCACTTTAGGAGTAATTATAAAGAATAAAGGTTAGTACTTGTACGTTGCTCTCAGGCATTCTGCCCCTTGTGCTGAATTAGTAATGGAAGTGCCTTACTTGCAACCGTATTGGGCACACGGCTAGGCAATGTAGAGAGTCCAGTTGCTTCATGATTAGAGAGAAGAAGGAACTTGATAGAAAACATTGGGACTAACTGTTCTCTGCATATTGTTTTGTTCTAGCGTAACTTTTATCGTGGATAATGGACGGAGAGAGCTGTGTCAGCCGTGAAGAAGCGGTGCAGTCATTAGTGAATCACGTGCCTCAGTTGGGAGTGGATAATATGGTTACGTTTAATGAACTAGCTGGAACGAATCACGAAATAAAAGTGTTGGAAGTTGTAAACTCTAGTAATGGACCCGTTTGTAGCGAATCCCGTTTCTCCTTTCTCTGGTAGAGCGTCTGAGGAGGTGTTAGCATTTATAGATCTTAAGAAGTCGGCTGACATAGGGGGCTGCAGATCGCAATGTCACATTTGTCAGGAGAAGCAAAATTATTCGTAAGGTGCACAGAAGCATTGCGAAATGAGGAAACTTTTGACCAGTTGAGATAGGGGTTGTAACAACGTTACAGGATGCGTAACAATGTACATTTATTCGCGAACAATTAGGGAAGGTATCCAGAAGACATAATGAGACAGTAGAAGACTTTGCAGCTTAGAATTAACACGTAAGAGCTATCATTAATCGAGGATGTAAAGAAAGTGGTGTTGTAAGAGGCCGAGCAACGAGTGCTCGATGCTTCTTTAAGGGCTCGACACCAAAAATGTAAGGATCTTCATGAAAGGGTTATTTTAGCTTTGGTTCAAAATGGCTCTCAGCACTATGGAACTTAACATCTGAGGTAATCAGTCCCCTGTAACTTAGAACTACTTAAACCTAGCTAATCTAAGGACATCACACACATCCATGCCCGAGGCAGAATTCGAACCTGCGACCGTAGCGGTCGCGCGGTTCCAGACTGTAGCGCCTAGAACCGCTCGGCCACTCCAGACGGCCATTTTAGCTTTGGAATAGGAAGGATATTTACATCGAATGTTAGGTGTTTCAATTGCGGTCGAACGGGACATGTGCAAAGAGAATGTTACCAATTACAGAACTCGCAGCACACCTGGAGGAACAAGGGTCGACAACAATTTAGTGGAAACGGCAGCAGAGGAGGTTTTGGTAAGCGGGAAGTTTATAAGTATAATGTTAGAGGTAGTCTACGGAATAGGGAGAGCTCGTTAAACTTAGAAGGGACCCCAGGGCAGCCGACAGGATTTATCTAGGAATAAGTTAGTCACGAAGAAGGCACAGGCGGAATGCCCCATAATGGCCGTTGTGATGGAAGAGAGTATTAAGTATTGCTGGGCGCAGGAGCATGTGTGTCAGAAGCCTCGAGCGAATTAGTTGGTAGGAGACAGTGGAAACTATCACGAAATGGTTTACGTGGGTTAGCGGATAATGATATACGACCATTGGAATCAGCAGTGGTGAACTTTTTGACTGGGACAACCAAGTTTAAGCAATGTGGGGAAGTGGTGCCTCATGTAAGTAAGGGGTCCGATTTTCTGCATGAACATCATGTCATAATTGACATTCGACGACGTATAGTGGAACTGAATGGGGAGACATTCGACTTGGAGAAACTGTTGTCAATGTCAGTCTGCCGTGAACAGTGTCTACTATACAAGACGGACTAGTTGAACCGCGAGCGGTAGCGTTAAGGCTTGATTCGCATGATTTTGCGTCGAAAGGCACCAGAAAATCACTGTGGCTGAATGTGGCACCGAACTGTTTGTGAGAAGCTGAAGCATTTGAAAGGAGCAGAAATAGCGAGGCCATAGGTATCCTACACAAAAGAAGCATTTTACGAAGTTGGACTTAAAGAGCAGATACCATCAGTTCGAAGTGGCTACTGAAGATAGATCAGAGACAGCTTTTTCAAAAAATTGGGGCCACTACCAACATAGGAGGATACCTTTTGGTCTGAAAAATGCGCTGGGGACATTCTGGGGGTTGCTGTACGGAGTACTGAGAGAATTTAAACTACGCCAGTGCTTAGAATATCTTGATGACATAAGAATGCACACAAGGTATCTGCAGGAACGTAGACAACGTCTAAGAGAAGTATTCAGCAGATTACAGACAGCATGTCCCACACTTAGTGATGAAAAATGTCACTCTTCTCTGGAGGAAGTTAACAATTTGGACCATGTCATAAGTAAGGATGGTGTGACGACTGATCCGAGGTTGCTGTAAGCAGAGCAAGTTTTACAGTACCACAAACCACAAGGGAGTTACAATCTTCCCTCGGTCTCGTGAATTATTATAAGAAATTATGAAGACATTTCCGGATATTGCAACACCATTTACGGAACTGTTGAAGAAAAGGGTTAAGTTTGTGTGGTTGGAGGAATGCCAGGTGGCATCTGAAGAGACAGAGAAGATTTTGATATCAAGTCCAGTTTTGGTGTTTACAGAGTTTCTGAAAGAATTTACATGTCCATGTGGTGCGTCAAACAACGCCTTTGGCTGTGTTTTGAGCCAGGAGGTCGATGATCAGGAAAATCACGTTGCCTTTGCATCAGTACAACTGAAAGCTGCCGGCCGAAGTGGCCGTGCGGTTCTAGGCGCTGCAGTATGGAACCGTGAGACCGCTACGGTCGCAGGTTCGAATCCTGCCTCGGGCATGGATGTGTGTGATGTCCTTAGGTTAGTTAGGTATAACTAGTTATAAGTACTAGGGGACTAATAACCTCAGAAGTTGAGTCCCATGGTGCTCAGAGCCATTTTTGAACTGAAAGCTGCAAAAAGAAGTTACTCTACAATGCAGGGAGAGATGCTTAGTTTGGCATATGAAATAAGGTGCTTTCGATGTTATTTGTTTACGAGGAAGTTTAAAGTGATAATGGACCATGCAACTGTAAAGTCATTACCGGGCTTTCAAACTCAGTGAATTTGAGTACAAAGTAATCTATAATCCAGGAAGGAAACACGGGAATGCAGGCGGGCTAAGCAGGAAGATAAACAATCATGATATTGGGAAGCGGCAAGCAGCACAGAACACCGACGAGGAATGTATGCAGTATAAGAAACAGGATCAACTTGGGATACGTTATGGATTATTGTGCAGAGAGACAAAATTAAGACAACGGATGGTGGTGCTGGCCAAGTTAAAATTGGAAGCGTTGTGTAAGATGCATGATCACATTTTGTCAGGCCATGGTAAATGCAGGGCGATGAATAGAACGATAGCAGAGAAGTATTGATGGAAAAGGAGGAGGGACGATGTGGATCGATATGTCATGACTTTTGTGGATTGTGCACAGAGGTCCAGTTTGAGTCTGAATCAAGTACTGTTACAGATATTGCCAGAGGCTACAGAACCTTTTAATTTCATTAGTGTGGATTTGTTAGGACCATTCAACCGAACACCAGAGGGTAATCATTTTGAGCTGACCATAATAGACCATTTTCCTCATTACGTCCAGAATGAGCCTCTGCCGGATCAACAGCCAATCCAGTAGCTCAGACGTTAGTTAATAGGTGGATATTGAAGTCCAGAGCACAATAGTCAAACTTCTTGTCAGACCTGATGAAGGAACTGTCTCAGTCACTGACAGTGAAGTTGAGGACTATCCCACTACATCCTCATGCTAATGGAGGGACAGAGTGAGTTCATAGAACAATTAGGAAAATGCTTAGTTACTACTTCGATTCAAATCATTCGAACTGGGAAAATATCCAGCTTTCGTCGTAAACGGATATAACTAGTACTCGGTTGTTACCATTTGAGGTAACTCGCGGCAAAAAGATGCTATCACCTTTCGATGTGACTGACCAGAAGCTTGGCAGAAAGGGACAAGCAGTGGAATAGGGTACAAAGAGCAAATATGAAGGCTTTAGAGAAACAGGAAGAAGCAGTGAGGAGTGTGGGGACATTATCACAGCATAAGGCGTACCAATGAGTGGAGTTGCACAGTCCACATACGACAAAGACAAAGAACTCTTTAACACGGTACTAGCGTCCGTGCCAAGTAACCGAAACTACGTCACCAGTGAGTGTGAAGCTGCAGTTACCAACAACGACGACTACTCTGCATGTGGGACATCTTCGACCATTTAATGGGAATCAGAGGCGATTCCACGAGAACTACTAGTGAAGGCAAGGAAGAACAGTAAGAGGGAAAAGAAAAACGACGAACAATTGGAGAGGGAAATCCAGATACTTCAGACTCGTTATACATTAATGTCAAGAAAGTAATTATGTGTATCGGCTTTGTGGAAGTTATTTGTGAATGTAATTTAGGACTTAATGTTGATCGTAGGAGGAGCAGACCTATATATTTACATGTTATATGATTCCGCGTAACGTCTCGATGCAGCTGACATCAGTAATCCCTTCCCCTTTACTTTTCTTTGTCCCCTCCCCCTTACATGTAACCTATACATTTATCCGTGGAAGTGTTATCAGTAGAACTATAAGATGATCGCTGTTCAGAGACAGCAGGCTTCTTGGGAGGCGGCAGTTAATGTGGATGGCTGTTCTTGTCAGCTGAAGGGGAAGAAGAATGCTAGTTTTAGCAGTACTGTATCTTTCCACCGGTGGTGGAATAATGGGACAGCAAGAGTATCATCTGGACGATGGATATTTGTTTCCAGACAGCGAGATGCGGTGTTTTCTAACCGTAAATGGTTATTTAGCTTAGTATTTATTGCCAGGGAATTAGGATATGAAATCAGGAGGCTGGAAGAAACGTTTTCTGAGGTGCAAGAATTGGTGGTTGGCAGTGAGAAGGGGAGAGAGGTCTCCAAGAAATACGAGATCTAGCTCGGGGCATATGAACATTTAAGGTAGCAGATTCAAGAGGTTATTGAAGTAGTTCTGCACGAGCTTAGGAGAGTGAAAAGAAGATGGATATATGTTGGGGGTAGAAATTAATGACAATCTTTAGGATAGCAGACGCAAGTGACGTGAGAAAATTTAATGAAACAGCAGAGGGCGAAAGAGGGTTAGCATCTACATCTACATCTGTATGGATACTCTGCAAATCACATTTAAGTTCCTGGCAGAGAGTTCATCGAAGAGGAGAATAAGGTGACTGTAACGTGGCATTCCACGCAAATTATGAACTTGGAGAGCGCATGCTCTGCCGCTGACTAAGGAGCTCATGGATTATATAAGACCTGGACCACTCCTTAAGCCATGCGATAGCAGCTCAGCGGTTAACTGCGGAACAAATGCTTCAGCATGTAGAGCGGTATAGGTATAGGACACGTCAAGTAACAGTGACTTTAAGTCACACACCATGCTGATTCTGATTTTGCTCTTCCTAGTTCTGTTTTAATGGCGACCGGAACGGTCGCGGGGTAGCAGTGATGGAAACGCGGCGGGACCCGCGGAGCGGCACGCGAACAACAACACAATGGGAGAGGACGGACACGACCAACGGAGGACGTTACGACACACCAAGAACAGACAACAGAGTAGCGAACCAAACAAGACAACCACGTCCACTCGTATAGAGACACGAAAGTCAAAACGCTGTCTGAGGCGATACGTCCTGAGAGGCACGCGAGGTTAGACTGGCGGCCGAGGCACAGGCAGGCGCTTAAGTACTCGATCGGGGACGCCGCTATTGGCCGTTGCAACCACGTGCTCCACTGTGGCGCCCTCACTCTAAATGCGGGCCAGGAGGCGCGCGCCGCCACAGCTTACGGCACGATGGTACAGAGACTTCTATGGGTCTTCGACGTCCATGACGTCTGGCGGGGATTCAAATTCCGCGGCGCGCGGTACCAGAAGTTCTTTCTTATGTGTGAGGCGATGTATCATGAGCAAACACGATCCAGGTGTAATACAAGTTCCAATACACTGGATTCCCAGGGCAAATGATGATAGATAGATCAAATTGTTTAATGTAGTACTTATATAGTAGTTGGAAATAGACAAGATCGATTAACTTTAGAGATAAAGACTATAGTCGTAATCAAAGTACAGCAATGTGTTGGAGTAAGACTCGAAGGACCGGGTCTTCTCCGTGGAGGGAAGCAATGTAGTAGCACTGACCCAATATTTCAGGTAAAATTATTAAATCTTTGGTGTAAGAGACTGAAAGTACCATGGAGTCCGCCGCGTAGTATTTCCGTGACAGCGCTGTCCATCACCCAAGTTATATTGACATGCAGTGCACAACAACAGATACGCAAGTGAGACGCGAAGCGAGGATAGCTGAGCGCAATAGTAAACTGCCCTAGACAGCAAAAAGAGCGATGTTGTAAGTGAGTCATTGCCACCACACTCGAGTGAGTCTATTTGTCTTGGGCGACGTGACTGGACACCAGGTCTTGGAGAAACAAATGGTCAGTAACGGAATGTAAATGAGGCTGTATTTAAGGACAAGAAGTCATTCAGTTTGGGTACGCCACGACGCCGGACCGCGAGATGACTCTGCACAGCCAGCAGCAGCCTCCGGTTCGAGACTGGGCTGCGTCAGCAGCTGCAATTGATCCTTCGCGGGACTTTGTGCGACAGCCCCGCCGGCCTCCTGCCCGGAGAGTGACTAGGCACCACAACACCAGCCGCTGCCCATCGCCTGTCCGAGGGGCGTGGGTCGAGACCCGCGAACAGCCACCACCGCCACAGCGGAGCGAAGAGCAGTGGGTTTGCCACCTTGCGTACCGTTCCGTAGGGAAGCGCCGCTGTCGCCAATGGCTGTGCCCTTGCCTCTGCCGCCGGGAAGTAGTGCTGACATAATATCGCCAGGCGCCGTCCTAGCAGCCGACGCCAGCTGCACCGTCCACAGTTCACTACGAGTGGTTACCTGCCTCGTGTAGAGTTGAAGGTAGTTACAGTGCTAAATTGTCCAAAATGTTTCCACTGGTTCCCCACCGCCTATGGCATCAACGCACACTTTCCGTTTCCTACAGAGACGCTCCTACAGAGTTGTTCATACACAGCAGCGAACTCGATCACTGATGTTCTTTTAACTTGAATTTTAATCCCACCATTGTACCTTTCCTTCGTTTTCGTCGTTGCTTCTTTGACACTCGTATTGAGCAGCAGGGAAGAAAGACTACATCCCCTTCTTACACCCTTGTTGAGCCAAATACTTTGTTCCTGGTCTTCCATTATTGCCCTTTGTTTCTGGTTCTCGTACATATTGTACGTTACACGTGCCCCCCTATAGCTTATGCCTCTGAATGTGTCTTGATTTCACATACGTCTTCCTTCCACTATCAAGCATAGAGTCAGAACTGCGTCTCTTCTGCCTTTAATTTTCCTGAAGACAATCTTATTGCCTATCAGAACCTCAGTTTTCTTTTCCATCTTTGTGTATGTTATTCTTGTGAGCAGCTTTGATACTTGAACGAGGTAGGTTAGTGTGTGATATTTCTCGCACTTACTTTCCCTTGTCAAGTTCGATATTGTGTGGATGATAGTTTCCCTATAGTCTGATAATGTATCTCCATTCTCATAGATTGTACAGAGTAGAAGTTCTACTGCCACTTCTTCTAAATACTTTAGAAATTCTCATAGAATGTTATGCATGCATGCTTCCTTAGCTGAAAGCAATTCTTCCGAAGTTTTGTTAAAGTATGACTGTTGTTGTTGTGGTCTTCAGTCCTGAGACTGGTTTGATGCAGCTCTCCATGCTACTCTATCCTGTGCAAGCTTCTTCATCTCCCAGTACCTACTGCAACCTACATCCTTCTGAATCTGCTTAGTGTATTGATCTCTTGGTCTCCCTCTACGTTTTTTACCCTCCATGCTGCCCTCCAATGCTAAATTTGTGATCCCTTGATGCCTCAAAACATGTCCTACCAACCGATCCCTTCTTCTAGTCAAGTTGTGCCACAAACTTCTCTTCTCCCTAATCCTATTCAATACCTCCTCATTGACTATAACCTCCAAACTGACTTCCATTTCCGTATCTATTATGGTAGTAGATGGATGCTCCTCCTCGTAGATGTCTTACATTTATTCTTTGAACCTATCCGATCTGTCGTCTACATTTAACAGTGGAATTCTGTCTGTACGCATAATATTGACGCCTTTGATTTGAAATTCACCGAAGTTCTTTGAGTATTCTGTATGCTGAATTCGTCCTAACGACGACCATTTCTTTTTCGATTTCTTCACATTTCGCCTCTGCACTTCGGATGTGTTTCATTCCTAAGTGACTTACATTACTGTCTTCCTCTCTCTCCCTGAGCAAATGGTTCAAATGGCTCTGAGCAATATGGGGCTTAACTTCTCAGGTCATCAGTCCTCTAGAACTCGGAACCACTTAAACCTAACTAACCAAAGGACATCACACACATCCATGCCCGAGGCAGGATTCGAACCTGCGACCGTAGCGGTCGCGCGGTTCCAGACTGTAGCGCCTAGAACCGCTCGGCCACCCCGGCCGGCTCTCCCTGAGCATTTTTGTACTTTATTCTTTCGCCGATCAACTGAAATATTTCTACTCTTATTCGTGGTTTGTTCGTAGTTATGTTCTTTATAACTATATTTGTCTGTCAAACTTCTGTGATTGCCCTTTCTAGGGATGTTCACTACCCATCAGCTGAACTGCCTACATTGGTTTTCATGAGTACAGTCTACAGCCATATAGAACTTCAAATGTACATCATCATTCCTTAATAATTCGTTATTACACTTCTTTCCTCGCTGATTATTCCTGGTGATCCTCTCAAACTTCAATCTGTTTCTCATCATTCATAAATTGTGGTGTGTGTTTGTATGTGCTTCTGGGTATGCCTTACATTCCGGGATCTGATATTTAAAACTCTGTCTCACCCCGCTGGTATCTTTCCTTGCCTCTGGGGCTTTTAAAAGTATACTTCCTCATATACCTGCTTCTCATGTGATTTTGGAACAAAATATTCCAGATTGCCAGCTGAAGCGTACTGCAGAACTCTATTAGTCTTTCACCTCTCTCATTCCAACCCATATTCTCCCGTAACATCCTATTCACTGCTTTCACCTATGACACCATTCCAATTCCCCTGATTATTAAATTATCATCTACCGCGTTGAATATTTTAGTTTATTCGATCTATTCATGTCTTGCTAGTGATGTCAGCATGTAGACCTGAATTATTTCTTGCATTATCGTTGTTGGCACTGGTTTGTTGCCGCTGTTGATGAGGATAGACCCCTCTCGTAAGTGGTCAAAGTAACTCACTCTCAGATCTACTAACCTATTCACACAGAACACTACTGCCGTTGTACCACTTTTTGCTCCTGTTGATATTAATGACTTCTGCTGTAATTAGATTAAGCATTTGTATTTACCTTTTCAGATATTTTAGACTCCCAACCATATTCAAACTTCTGACATTCCACACTCTAATTAGTAGACTGTCACCCTTCCTCGGGTCATTAAATTATTCTTCATTACCACCTTTTCCTCGGAAGTCAACCGCCTGCCCCCTACGCTGGAGACTGTAATGGTAGACTAATTCAGGAAAGTTTGCCATAATGGCATTTTTGAGTAATAGGTAACATTTTCTGTGGACATACATTACGTGTCTTTATTGCTTCGATTCTCATTGCCTTCTGCATCCTTAGGCATTGATCATTACTCATTCATCCGGCTTTTGAGGAAGACGCTCTGAGTCCTGAGCCTCTTCCTTCTATGTGGCCCTCTGGCACAAGGGTGAACGAAGTACGTCAGCTTCTTACCATGGAAGTCCTTACTCCCCCGTTGCTGACAATTTTTTCGAAATTTAAACAAAGAGTGTGATCGGAACAGGGACCATGGACGTTTCAATTGGTAGGCAATGTAGCTACTGCCAGACCGTGATGATCATATTTTATTCAAAATTGTAACACTCACTGATCGTCACTAACTCAGATTAACAGATACACACGTTAATTTTTCATTGTTGTAATTACATTCCTACAGTGATGATACGAAGTCCGCACTAGAGGCAGTGTATGCAATATCCTAGCCCGCTAAGGTGATGCTGTTGTTGAATGATATACTTGTTTCACCCGCCTCAGCTTATGGAAATCCGAAGGGTTTGCGATGGTATTATGTTGACAAATTAACGAAAGTTCCTATTTATTACTTGAGAAGTGTGCTATACAGGTTGTGAATGACAATAACATTGCCTTCAGTGTACTGTAGTCACTACCCAGATACTTGGTCGAAATCCCTGAGGACTGAATAATTAGTTCAAAATGCTCTACTTTTCATAGAAATGTATTAACACACGGGTACCCTGAAACCGTGTTTTCGTGCGGCGATGTGCGCATCTGTAACATACAGTCGTTCATGTAATTTAAAATATGTAGAAAACGACGGCGTTGATGTAAGCAAGTTTTTCACACCATGTAGTCTGTCTGTACATTATTACTTCGCACATAAACGAAGCTGAAGCTGCTGAGTAATTTATTTTTAATTGTAGAACCGGTTTCAGTCAGTGACCATTTTTCAGTACCTCTTGACCAACTTCATGGGTATCGGCCAGTTTTCCTGCAATGCCAAAGGTGTATTTGAAAATTATAGTAAAATAGGCTAAGTTAGATATACAAAATGTCAACTACACAATGTATCCATAACGTTGTACACCAAGTACACCATGTACTGTAAGAGGTTTCTAACTCGAACGAATCCTACAGTCGATTAAATATTTGGGCGTAACATTGCAGAGCGATATGAAGTGAGACAAGCATGTAATGGCAGTTGGGGGGAAGACCTATAGTCATTTTCGGTTCATTGGTAGAATTTTGGGAAGATGTGGTTCATCTGTAAAGGAGACCGCTTATAAAACACTAATACGACATATTCTTGAGTACTGCTCGAGCGTCTGGGATCCCTATCAGGTCGGATTGAAGGAGGACATAGAAGCAATTCAGAGGCGGGCTGCTAGATTTGTTACTGGTAGGTTAGATCATCACGCGAGTGTTACGGAAATGCTTCAGGAACTCGGATGGGAGTCTCTGAAGGAAAGGAGGCGTTCTTTTCGTGAATCGCTACTTAGGAAATTTAGAGAGCCAGCATTTGAGGCTGACTGCGGTACAATTTTACTGCCGCCAACTTATATTTTGCGGGAAGACCACAAAGATAAGATAAGAGAGATTAGGGCTCGTACAGAGGCATATAGGCAGTCATTTTTCCCTCGTTCTGTTTGGGAGTGGAACAGGGAGAGAAGATGCTAGTTGTGGTACGAGGTGCCCTCCGCCAAGCACCGTATGGTGGATTGCGGAGTATGTATGTAGATCTAGCTGTAGATGTATATTAAATTGTACAAGAGCTTCACGTATTGCAATATGTAATTTCTAAAATCAAAGTGTGGAACAAAATTGTCAAAAATTATCCTAGCAGAGTTACATTGTTTACTACAAATCGAATGATGTGAGGAATTATTAATTCCTAAATATGTCTTTCAGTCAATGTGTTTATAGTTGATACAACGAAATACAAAACTAGACCTGAATGTAAGACTTCACAATAAATGAAGTCATTTAATGCCGTAGATACTAGACTGTACAGTCCAGGTTTGAGAATGCAGTGCTAGGTCAGTATATCTTCCCACAAAAATAATGCAGCATTTTTTCTAATACGTCCCAGTACAGGTATGCAATGTTCTCTTGAGTCAGAATAAGTAATATGTATTTAGAATACGTAGTGATATGGAGATCTAAAACTGGGAAAACAGCTTCGTAAGTTTCGGAACAACGCTGAGTCCGTGACGTGGTCCTAGATATCAACTTTCGCGCTGACGTCTGACCTCAGGTTCTGTTGTTTACATGTTGCGAAGTTTTACGTTTGTGCTGGCGGAGAACTTTTACTGAGTCGAGGAACTGTCTCCAAAGCATAAAACCCGTAACCATGCAAGTGTATTCAGACTACTTCCGTAGTACATAAAAACCTAATTTTTCCAAAGTGGAGAGGACTTTCCTCGGCGGCTGCTTGTCAGATAGGAGCTGGGTAAACTTCTGCCGTAAAACAGGCCATCAGGCGCGATGTCCGATTTCCAGCAAAAGCGGGCGAGCCAGCAAACACGTAGGACTCCCTCATCTCGAACTTACGTAGATCACATCTACGTGACTGTTTTAGAATGGATTCCCAGACATTTCTCGTAGGTGAATTACTAGACAATTTTGAAAGACTGGAAATTTCATTCTTTTCCATTACGAATAGAACAGAAGTCGTGCTGCGAAGCGTTATGTATTTGCATCATCTCAATAAATTTCATGTTAGAACATTTTTACAAACGTAATCGTCCATTAATCAGCACACTGTTTAATGTCGTGCATTTAAATCCGTGCAACGTTAGAAAGTACTAGCAGATAAATTAGTTACTTGGCGTGTAAAGGTCTCTTACTGCATTTCTCTCATTTATCTTATAGAGAGACCTCAGAAAGTTACGGAAATAGTGTGTAGATAATTCAACATTGATCATATTTCAGTTCATGAGGTCCTCCTTTCTCAGTTTCCTTTTCTCCTTTTGGTTTTTGACTGTAAACTCGTCCCCTTCCTTCTGATTCCGTTAGTAACTTATAATCGCATTTATCTTCCTTGTCCTGCTTCTGCCACAACTCTATTTATTGCTTTGGCTTTTACTCATCCTTCTCCCTCTTTCCACAGTGCTACTTGCATCTTCACATCCCTTTATTTCCTGCTACCGCTTCTACCTTGTTACCGTGCGGCTTCTGCATCCTCTCCTCCTTGCTCCATATACACTACTTCGAATCTACAACTACATTTCGTTCAGGTTGTTTTATTTCTCCTTCTTCTCAATTTTTCCTACTGTTTCTCCATCTCCTCTTCCCTTACTTTGTGTTCTACTCCTATCCCAGCTCATGCATTTCCTGTTTGTCTTCCTCCTTCTGCCGGTTCTTGTATTACTTGTTAACCCCCTCTACAGCGTCACTGGGATCACGGGGATGTTTATATACAACATATGACAATCAGTGGTTCCTGAGTGTTAATTTTCGAAGAAGTTCAACAGCAATGTACACTCTGGTACAGAGTGGAAGGCTAATTCCGAAAACAGTCCAGTGAACTATTAGAAGCGCAATCATGTTTTTCATTTTTTCTTTATAAATATGTATTTCTTACTCAGGGTATTCGGAACAAACGTGAAACGTTTGTCACAAGTGGAATCGCATCAACAGACTGCTCCATGGAATGGAGTTTCTTAGTTAAGTCTTTTCTTCAAGTCACTGTTTTACATTCGACAGCCTGCAAACGTTCAGGTTGATAACCCCAACCTAAAATTAAAAGCAAGGTAGGAACGAATCTAGCCTTAAAAAAATAAAAAAAAGGCTCATTCTACCAAATGAACAGTAAAGTATAATTATTAAAATAAAAACCATAAAAACAAAAACAAAAAAAATGAATGATATGAACTTAAATAAACGGAAGCTCTCGCAGTAATTATTAAAGAACAAATCCAAAAACTCAAAAAACTAAAATAAAAAGAAAAATAATCAATACCAAAATAACTAGAAAATATTTTAAGAAACGTCAGTAATTATTAAAGAACAAATCCAAAAACTCAACAAAATTAAACTAAAAGAAAATATTCAATACCAAAATAAAATAAAAATTTTTAAAAAACCTATCATCAAGACAAGTACGCACTGAAGGGCGAAATTATTGCTAACAATGCAACAGTTCAAGCGAGCAGTATTTTTTTATAAAAAGTTCTAAACATATTTATTTTACTCTTTTTATAATTTAAACGTTATTTTGTGTCTACAAGTAAGTAGGTAGCAAACAAAGTAAGAGAAAATATTAATGATTCCAGTGAAATGCACGTAACTGACTGTCTGCCAGCTACTTTACACTAATGACTCTGCTTCAGTCTACAGCTCCTCTGCTCCATACTGGAGAGGATAGTCTGGTGCTTACTAGTAAAGGCGAGTCTCATTGCTCACTGTTCCCCATCGGTTTGTTCCGTGCATGACGCTTTACCTAGGGGTAATCCCTATACATACGCATACAGATTAGGTGAAAAAATTCTTCAAATGAAGGCTAAAAAATCTAGAAGGTTGCTTGCTCTGTGGTAGCCTGCGTAGCTATCGGGTAATGTGAACAGAGCATTGGATTGGAAACAGGAACAATTGGCGTCACCATTTCCTTAGCCTGATATTAACCCTCACTTTTTGCGTTGTTCTCATCTATTCTATTAACTTCCCCCAAGCATTCGTTGTATTTCATGATTGCAGAGAGTTGTTGTGTCATAATTTTGTGTCTCATACCTCACAACCAACGTACTGCTGGAACATCTGGATTTAGACCAACACAACTATATGCAACTGTAATCATACTGCTGTCATTCAAACCGATCAGTTTATTGCCGGATAGCAAGTGCTGTTATCTCGTGAAATGTACCTTTCCTTCGTCTTCCAACTTCTTTGGGATTTAAAAATAGAGCGTGTTTGATCGTCCCGCCGAATCTAACCTGTTCAAAAATGTCAATTATTCTTCATTTCATCTAATAGTTCCACTGATGTAAAGTAGCTGTCAAAGACCAGTTCAGACATTTCTACAACGTAATCTAACACTGAGATACCTACATTTATTGTAGGGCCCTATGATGGTGACGTATTCTGCTTCAACAAGGTATTCATCTCTGTAGCAAAAACAATATGTTTTAAATCTGGACCTGATAGGCTTTCCTTTCAAGTGTTCATTAGCACTTTGGTGACCATTTATAGAACTATAGCCTCATCAAGTTACAGTTGTGGACCGGTATGGAATACTGTCTACATTTTTCACTTATCATTTAGTATAGATGAGAAACGTAAAAGATTTGTCAGTTTTATCTGCAGATGTATTATTACGAAGATGAAAATTTAGACTTAAAAGGAAAGCCTATCACATCCAGATTTAAAATATAGTGTTTTTGTGACAGAGATGAATCTGTTCTTCGAAATTGCACTAGAAATCGCAACACTACTCACGTCAGGTTGCTGTTCTACATCTACATCTACATCCATACTCCGCAAGCCATCTGAAGGTGTATGGTGGAGGGTACTTTGAGTGCCTCTATCGGTTGATAGAGTTTCGCGTAACATTTGAACCCTGCGTTCTTTGCACATCTTGGGATCAAAAATGTGGGTAATACTACTTTTAAAACAGTGGCGGAATGCTGAAATTCGTATATTCTCACTTGGTGCACAGTATAGTTCGATCAATAATTAAATTAATTAGTTCATTATCAAAAAAGAGCTCGAAAAGCTGAATAGGAGACATTTCATCAAGTGAGACTTTTGGACCAAACAGGAGAGGTAGCAGTATTTATGTCCATCCCATAAGCACTGACTAGCTTTATGTAGTAATTTAGGATATATAGTGTTCTCTTTTTAAAACAAATATATTTATTTTAACAGCCTCGCTAGTAATTAGTCACATTTGGCAACTAGTTTGGATTTCGTATAAATATCACCTTCAGATCTGACCAATTGCAAGTTATGAAAAACAAATTTCTCAATGTAAATAAATTTATCTTTTCACAACTCATGATTAATCACGTCTGATGATAGTAAAAAAAAGCACTCCTTCGTCAGGCTACGAGTGGCCTACCGGGACCATCCGACCGCCGGGTCATCCTCAGTGGACGATGCAGATAGGAGGGGTGGGGGATCAGCACACCGCTCTCCCGGCCGTTATGATGGTATTCTTGACCGAAGCCGCTACTATTCGGTCGAGTAGCTCCTCAATTGGCATCACGAGGCTGAGTTCACCCCGAAAAATGGCACCAGCGCATTGTGGCCTGGATAGTCACCCAACCAAGTGCCGACCACTCCCGACAGCGCTTAACTTCGGTGATCTCACGGGAACCGGTGTAGCCTCTGCGGCAAGGCCGTTGCCGTCTGGTGATAATAATTAAATGTTAGTAATGAAGTAAGAAACAAGAAACCGTGAGTGATGGTAATAATTTAGTGCTGATCGTAGTAGTAAGTTAAAATAAGAGAACTGTTAAAGAACCTAGCAAAGAGAATTGTAAGAAAAACCACGCTGTTAACAGTGACCATCGAAGAAGCTTTGAAATAAATCTATATGCTTCCTTTTCCTTTTTTTGGATCATCAGTCTTCTGACTGGTTTGATGCGGCCCGCCACGAATTCCTCTCCTGTGCTAACCTCTTCAGCTCAGAGTCGCACTTGCAACCTACGTCCTCTATTATTTGCTGGATGTATTCCTATCTCTGTCTTCCTCTATAGTTCTTGCCTTCTACAGCTCCCTCTAGTACCATCGAAGTCACTCCCTCTGTCTTAACAGATGTCCCATCATTCTGTCCGTTCTCCTTATTAGTGTTTTCCACATATTCATTTCCTCTCCGATTCTGCACACAACCTCCTCATTCCTTGTCTTATCAGTCCACCTAATTTCCAACATTCGTCTGTTGCACCACATCTCAAATGCTTCGATTCCCTTCTGCTCCGGTTTTCCCATTGTTCATGTTTCACTGTCATAAAATGCTATACTCCAGACGTACATTCTCAGAAATTTCTGCCTCAAGTTGAGGCCGATATTTGATATTAGTAGACTTCTCTGGGCCAGGAATGGCCTTTTTACCATTGCTTGTCTGCTTTTCATGTCCTCCTTGCTCCGTCCGTCACTCGTTATTTTAATGCCTAGGTAGCAGAATTCCTTAAAATCATGTACTTCGTGATCATTGGTCCCAATATTAAGTCCCTCGCTGTTCTCAGTTCTACTATTTTTCGTTACCTTCTTCTTTCCTCTATTACTCTCAGTCCATACTCTGTACTCATTAGACTGTTCATTCCATTCGGCAGACCATGTAATTCTTCTTCACTTTCGCTCAGGATAGCAATATCATCAGTGAATCGTACCATTGATATCCCTTCACCTAGATCATTAATTTCACTCCTGGACCTTTTTTTTATTTCCATCACTGCTTCCTAGATGTACAGAGCGAAGAGCACCATTTTACATTGTCAAACGCTTGTTCGAGGTCGACAGTCCTATGAACGTATCTTGATTTTTCTTTGGTCTTGCTTCCATTATTAACCGCAACGTCAGAATGGCCTCTCTGGAGCCATCTACAGCCAAACTGACCGTTATCTAGCGCAAACTCAATTTTCTTTCCCATGCTTCAGTATATTATTCTTGTCAGCAACTTGGATGCATGAGCTGTTAAGCTGATTGTGCGATACTTCTCGCACTTGTCTGCTGTTGCTGTTTTCAGAATTGTGCGGATGATGTATTTTCGAAAGTCAGCTGGTATGTCGCCAGACTCATACATTCTACACACCAACGTAAAAAGTCCTTTTGTTGCCACTTCCCCCAACAAATTCAGAAATTCGGATGGATTGTTATCCATCATTTCTGCATTATTTGATCTTAAGTCTTCCAAAACTCTTTTTAATTCTGATTTTAATACCGTGTCCCCTCACTCTTCTAAACCGATTCCTGTTTCTTCTTCTATAACTTCAGACAAATCTTCCCCCTCAAAGGGGCTTTAAATGTGTTCTTTCCACGTATCCGCTCTCTCGTCTGCATTTAACAGTGGAATTCACGATGCACTCTTAAAGGTATCACCCTTGCTTTTAATGTCACCGAAGGTTGTTTTGACTTTCCTGTTTGCTGAGTCCGTACTGAGGACAATAATTTCTTTTTCGATTTCCTCACTTTTTTCATGCAGCCATTTCATCTTAGCTTCCCTGCACTTCCTATTTATTTCAATCAACAGCGACTTGTATTTCTGTATTCCTGAGTCTCCCGGAACATTTTTGTACTTCCTCCTTTCATCGATCAATTGAAGTATTTCTTCTGTTACCCATAGTTTCGTCGCAACTGCCTTCTTTTTACCGATGTTTTCCTTCCCAACATCTGTTATCGCCCTTTTTACGGATGTCCATTCCTCTTCAACTGCAGTGCCTACTGACATATTCGTTACTGCTGTATCAATAACCTTAGAGAACTTCAGGCGTATCTCGTCATTCTTTACTACATCCGTATCGCACTACTTTGGTGTTGATTCTTCGTGACTAATGTCTTAAACTTCAGCCTATTCTTCATCACTACTGTGTTGTGATCTCAGTCTATATCCGCTCCTGGATACGCCTTACAATCCAGTACTTGATTTCGGAATCTCTGTCGGACCATGATGTAATCTAACTGAAATATTCCCTTATCACCCAGCCTTTTTCAAGTATACCTCCTCCTCTTTTGATTCCTGGACAGAGTATTCGCTATTACCAGCTGAAATTTATTACAGAACACAATTAACCAAATGGCTCTGAGCACTATGTGACTTAACATCTGAGGTCATCAGTCCCCTAGACTTAGAACTACTTAAACCTAACTACCCTTAGGACATCACACACATCCATGCCCGAAGCAGAATTCGAACCTGCGACCGTAGCGGCAGCGCGGTTCCGTACTAAAGCGCCTAGAACCGCTCGGTCACAACGGCCGGCCTCAATTAATCTTTCTCCTCTCTCGTTCCTGGCCCCAATCCCCTTATTCTCCTGTAACCTTTTCTTCTACTCCTTCACCTACAACTGCATTCCAGTCCTCCATGATTATTAGATTTTCATCTCCTTTTACATACTGTATTACCCTTTCAATATCCTCATATACTTTCTCTATCTCTTCATTTTCAGCTTGCGATGTCGGCATGAATACCTAAACTATCGTTGTTGGTGTTGGTTTACTGTCGATTCTGATAAGAACAACCCTATCACTGAACCGTTCACTCTCTACCGTACCTTCCAATTTATAACGAATCCTACTCCCGTTACGCCATTTTCTGCTACTGTTGATCTTATCCTATACTCACCTGACCATATATCCTTTTCTTCTTTGCAGTTCACTGACACCGTACTATATCTAGATCTAGTCTTTGCATTTCCCTTTCCAGATTTTCTAGTTTCTCTACCACGTTGAAGCTCCTGACGTTCCACACCCCGACTCGTAGAATGTTATTATTTCGTTAACTACTTAATCTTTTTCTCATGGTAACCTAAAGGAGTGATCATCATGACACTTCTTCAATTACAGGCCACATGACCCGTGGATACACGTTACCTGTGTTTAATGCAGTGGTTTCCATTTCCTTCTGCATCCTCATGCCGTTGATCTTTGTTGATTCTTCCGCCTTCAGTGGTAGTTTCCCACCCCTAGGACAAGAGAGTGCCCTGAACCTCTGTCCGCTCCTCCGCCCTCTTTGACAAGGCCGTTGGCAGAGCAAGGGTGACTTCTTATGTCGGAAGTCTTCGGCCGCCAATGCTGATTATTAATCAAAATTTAAACAGCGGCGGGATTCGATGAATCAAAGAAGCTACCCCAAGACCACTGGTTCTGTGTCTAACCACGTATGGTCTAAGTAAGACTTTTATTATAGTCACAATAGACGTTCAGAAACAGTCTGAAAAGCTTGTAACTTAAGAAAAAAAATTGATGCGTTTCGCAGTTTGTGATTTAATTGGCATAGCCGCGTTCGAAAATTCTAGCGGCCTGGCGGAGACAGTGTCGCCGAACATGTTCCTCATTTACTTTCCTCAAAACGAACAAACGTAGGTTTAAATCTATCACTTCCCAAAAAGGCACTTCTTAAGTGGTAATGAGCATGTGAAGAAGCCCCGAAGACTCCTGTGAGTTACTGAATTTTAGCTCGGGTTTGCAGACGCAACCATCTGATTGGCTAACGTTAACGTTAATTAAATCCGAAACAACCTATCCTGCAACACTCTTACAAGCTTTTCGGACTGTTCCTCACAACCCTGTATAACTTGCACAATTGCGACTGCGGAAGAAAGAAGCCGAGAAACAATGGAGATAACATCTACAAGCGTGAATAATGGCAACAGAGACTGTTACAATTAGTATTTAAAAAAAATTACGTAGTTGCGTCGTCTTTATGACAATACAGCAATCATTATGTTCTTTAATTATTAAATATTTTGTAACACAACTTTTGCAGTGAACTATTTGACACTTCACGCTCATTTATTTCTTCATTTCCTGTTGCAGTATCCTTTGCCTTGTCATCAAAGAAAGTGTTTTACCTATTCAATACCTCTAAGCTAACTTATGTGCAGGTAATCAGCACTACCGTCACCTCCAAAAAAATTTGGGCTTCCAGGTGGATCATAGCTGTTGCTACCACAAGATCGTCTCCCTCTTCCAAATCCAAAATCTCTTTTGCTGTTAGCCTAATGAACATAAAAATAATTAAGAAATGCTCAAATTACTCTATGTCATTTATGATCACTGTTCCCTACATGGAACGTTATAAAAAAGGTCTTAATATTGTACTTAACTGGAAAGTTGATAACGCGCACTCTCTACTGCACAGTGAATAATTTATTCCAGAATGATTCAAAAGTTTTCCTAACAAGGTTATTTCTAGCTCTAAGTTGAGAGCACGATAATTTACACTGTTAGTTCTATTGAGGTGTTGTTTTCCTAACATTCAACTGATCTGCACCATCTCTCAGAATCGCCGATATCGATTACCTGTGAGGAAACTTAGAACTGTCTGGCATATAAACAACCAACAGCTACTGCCTGACTAAACAAACGTTCGAGACGAAAGATGTCATATAGTTCCAAATATTTGATTTTTTTTCGTTTTAGAAAATGTATTTCTAAACAAAAGCTTGCAGACAATGGTTGTAAGATGTTACAAAAGATACAAATGTCGGACAAATGGAGGTTGGACTCTTACACTGAGGGTTCCATAGAATCTTAATTATGTATACAGATTCTTCATCTGTAGATTTTGATGATCGAGTTTTCATCAAAATATGTGACACAAAATGTCATATGATTTGATTCGATTTGACTTAGAAGCTTGAAACATGTACATTTGAAATATGATTGAAATTATGTAACTGACAGAAGTCTGAAACACAGCTACTAGAATGGGAATGGCATGTGAACGTGTAATTTACCTCATCGCTCGTCCCTTTGCCCTGTAATGAAGTTTTCTGACTGCGAGAATGGATATTTAATTTATCAGCAAAAAATCAAACTGTCAATAACCTTAACCAAACCAAAACTGGGTGAATTTACGTAGCTTAAGAACTGAATCTGATGCAACACTACTAATTTGAAGTTTTCCCTAGTAATAAAACAAAACTTGATCAATTTGAAAATAATAATCCCTGTGCTTAACCAATGCTGTGCCTTAAATAATAAAATTTTTACCATTATCTGTGCAATGGTAACGCTTTTCGCACTGCTCTCTGTTAGTACTTTCAGTTGTATATTTAGCAAACAGCTACTGTGAAAGGCTGTTGCTTAGCATACATTTTAATGAAATCGAATGTAACTGAGACAGAAACTTCTTGAGAAAAACAGTTAATCAAAAATGATATGGATCTGGGAAGACCTATTGACTTGGGGTAAGTAACAATATGGCACTAAGTTTAAAATTTATATTTTGGCTCTTTGAAAATTAATCATACTCACAATTAACACATTCAATAAAGTGATTATACCTTAACAATTAGCTTTACAAAATCATTGAATGTGAGTGCTATAAATTGACTCAAACATCACTTATGAATTCGCGCATGGCATTAGTAAAACAACTTTCTTTATTTCCAACTTCTGTTGAGATTCCTTTTACAGTTAGCAAGCATCATAGTATCTTGCAAATAAAAACTCATTACTGTCCGTAGCGATTAAGTATATATATCCAGCATACATCAGAGACAACACGTATTTACACTTAAGAGTCCTCCATACATCTCCCGATCTAAAGTTACTCTAACACATTACCCATAACACCTTGCCTCAGTGATCGCTCTTGAGCAGAGAAGCTACTATACAATCGATACTACATTTGACCATCTCTGGTTCAATACAGTATTTTATTATAAAACTTGAATTAATTTACCCTCTGTATATACCTTTCAAGCTTACGTCTTTTTACGCCTCCAGTGGACCGTAGACTTGGGTATGTGACATAAATTTCAACTTAATGCCTCCACTGTCTTTTAGAAAAAGGGCTTTCAACAGTCGAATAGGCAGACAAACAAAGAGACATAACGAACAACAAAGTGATCACATAAGGATTCCTTTTTTATCAATTGAGGTACGTAATCCTTAAAAAAGAATCTCCTTTAGTGTAATAAGAGTTATAATTGATAAACGGTTCAAACTTCAAGCGTAAGACGATTATAGGTGCTAATTTATTCCACATATTTGCGAAGTCGTGGTTTACTGTGCTGAATTTCAAATATCAATTAACCTAAAATAATTTTGGAAAAAGCCTGGCAAATAGTGGTGAGGCGTAAGCGAACGTGAATCCATTACAGGTGAGTAAAAATAATGCCATACACGTTGCGATTTTTCTCCTGTATTTGCCCGGTCGAATGCCAGACATTTTGAACGCCCATGGAATGCCGTAGTAAAGTGAGTAAATCGCTCTCGCGTACCAATTGTTTGAGCTCAGTTTAGCAGGACAATGAGAGTCCTCGTTTCGTTCATCTGCAACACAAAGAGAGCAAAAGCGAAACAAACAAAACCCCGTTGAGAGACAAAAAATTGCTATTGTTATCACAGTTTGCTGCGTTCGATTTTGTACATGGAAATTACGGCTAATAGAACTAGTAACACCCGACTGGGGCAGCATGCAGTGTATGGTTTGGCTAGCTCGGGTTGTTAATAGACCACAAAAAATAAAAATGTTTAGTTCAGTGCGTGGCGTTGCATAGTATGGCAGAAGCTACGTTTGCAGGTAGGGACAGTTCGATAAAACTCGACACAGAGCATTCGTAAAGTCGCAATATCGCGCTCCATCATCTACAAAAATAAAATTAAAGGTGGTGGAAAGCAGCAGTGAATATTTCGGCGGACGTAGAGGGTCAGTACAAAGCGATGCGGATGGCGGAGATAAGGCAGCACGGCGGCAAGTCCCGGCCGAGAGCGCACGGCTCACTTCAAAAGCGCAACTCGTTGCAGCGGCGCAGATGGGCCACCGCAGTTCGCGTATGTACGACCGTCCTAACACCCGCACGAAAATTACTCCTGACAGCAAACGCTACGCACTTCCAGGGGAAAAGCGACACGAACAGTCACACACCCGCCGGCGGACGTTTACCGTATATATATCTACTCCTGGCACTGCCATCTTATCAAATATTTATTCTAGGAGTGCTGTAACCTAATGGAAAGGTGCAGTTGTAAGGTAGCAGTATTTTTCACCTTACTGTAATATAATAATTGTTGCAAAGACGAGTTAGATATCGGTTATTATGTTATTTATCAGGTAATCAGCCTATTGAAATTAATATAGGGAGTATCAGACGGCATCCTTATGCCGCGTATTAACTTTAAGAAAGTCGCATGTTGCATGAAGTCGGGGTTCAGGTGATATTTCCACGGAGTTTGGTTGGAGCGGACGAGCGGCAATGCTCTAAGGCAGGGCAGAGGGGTGCGGAAGTTTACAACCGACCATTACGAGTCGGCATGCGAAACCGTCCCACTGGGGAAGACGCGCCGCCCGAGCAGGTGGGCACCCATTGCGCGGACAACAGAGGCGGGCCTTCGAGGGACGGCGCCTCGTTGGCGCTGGACGTTACGACGACGCCACTATGTCGAGGTGAGCTGGCGCCTAAGGGAGCCTTCCCACGATCTTAACGTTTTCTGGGGCTTTCTAAGAAACGCGGTTAAGCTGGTGCAATGACCTTCTCCCGCGCGAGGGCGAACAGAGAGATGGGTTCAATTTTGAACGGAGTTTCAGTTTGTTCCAGAACATTCTAGGCGCAGTAAGGCGCAGAATGTTTTAATTGGCTGGAAGAAGCCAGGAAATACACTCCTGGAAACTGAAATAAGAACACCGTGAATTCATTGTCCCAGGAAGGGGAAACTTTATTGACACATTCCTGGGGTCAGATACATCACATGATCACACTGACAACACCACAGGCACATAGACACAGGCAACAGAGCATGCACAATGTCGGCACTAGTACAGTGTATATCCACCTTTCGCAGCAATGCAGGCTGCTATTCTCCCATGGAGACGATCGTAGAGATGCTGGATGTAGTCCTGTGGAACGGCTTGCCATGCCATTTCCACCTGGCGCCTCAGTTGGACCAGCGTTCGTGCTGGACGTGCAGACCGCGTGAGACGACGCTTCATCCAGTCCCAAACATGCTCAATGGGGGACAGATCTTGCTGGCCAGGGTAGTTGACTTACACCTTCTAGAGCACGTTGGGTGGCACGGGATACATGCGGACGTGCATTGTCCTGTTGGAACAGCAAGTTCCCTTGCCGGTCTAGGAATGGTAGAACGATGGGTTCGATGACGGTTTGGATGTACCGTGCACTATTCAGTGTCCGCTCGACGGTCACCAGTGGTGTGCGGCCAGCGTAGGAGATCGCTCCCCACATCATGATGCCGGGTGTTGGCCCTGCGTGCCTCGGTCGTATGCAGTCCTGATTGTGGCGCTCACCTGCACGGCGCCAAACACGCATACGACCATCATTGGCACCAAGGCAGAAGCGACTCTCATCGCTGAAGACGACACGTCTCCATTCGTCCCACCATTAACGCCTGTCGCGACACCACTGGAGGCGGGCTGCACGATGTTGGGGCGTGAGCGGAAGACGGCCTAACGGTGTGCGGGACCGTAGCCCAGCTTCATGGAGACGGTTGCGAATGGTCCTCGCCGATACCCCAGGAGCAACAGTGTCCCTAATTTGCTGGGAAGTGGCGGTGCGGTCCCCTACGGCACTGCGTAGGATCCTACGGTCTTGGCGTGCATCCGTGCGTCGCTGCGGTCCGGTCCCAGGTCGACGGGCACGTGCACCTTCCGCCGACCACTGGCGACAACATCGATGTACTGTGGAGACCTCACGCCCCACGTGTTGAGCAATTCGGCGGTACGTCCACCCGGCCTCCCTCATGCCCACTATACGCCCTCGCTCAAAGTCCGTCAACTGCACATACGGTTCACGTCCACGCTGTCGCGGCATGCTACCAGTGTTAAAGGCTGCGATGGAGCTCCGTATGCCACGGCAAACTGGCTGACACTGACGGCGGCGGTGCACAAATGCTGCGCAGCTAGCGCCATTCGACGGCCAACACCGCGGTTCCTGGTGTGTCCGCTGTGCCGTGCGTGTGATCATTGCTTGTACAGCCCTCTCGCAGTGTCCGGAGCAAGTATGGTGGGTCTGACACACCGGTGTCAATGTGTTCTTTTTTCCATTTCCAGGAGTGTAGTAGTGGGAGCCAACTGTGCTGGTCTAGAGCCACGGGATTGGCCAGCTCGAAAAATAGCGTGCGGGTGCTGATTTTTGCAGAGGGAAGCTTTTGGAGCTGTCATCGAAGAGAAGCCTCTTAGCTCCTGTAGCGAGCGGACGTCGTGCTTTCGGCTCTGCTGTAGGAGAGTAAATTCTTTTCAGTGTGCTGTACAGAACTTTGAATAAGTCTGCCAGCTGCAACTGAAACTAATATTCAGTTAGGAGAACTGTCATGTTTTACTGTTAGAGACAGGCTGATTCCGCTAATTACCGCTGGGAATACTGTCTCACAGGAAGCAGACAGGAGCAGAGCAATTTCGTTGAGCCACACTTCATCAAAGACGTTACTGGATTCCGCCTTTGGGCTGGTGAGTCCCGTCTTAGCGATTGGAGAGAAAGCAGAATTAGCTTTTGAATAGGAGTTTACGAACAGGAAGCCTGTTCGCGAAAGTAAATTCACCTTTTTTTTTTTTTTTTTTTTTTTTTTTTTTGCAATTGAGGCTCCTCAACGACGCAGACGCCATCGGCATCTTGCTGACCTGTCCACGATGCTGCATTTGGCAACGTGATGCTCAGTTTCGGCATTTAATTCGATATTACGCACGCCTGTGATTACCAGAGCTCAGTTTTCCAGCCACAATCTTATTGAGAATTTGTTAATTGCAGTAGGTTTGTCTGGCGTATTTTATGCCGTCTGACAATGGGAGGGAGTATAAAATAACAAGTACAGATGCGTTATCCGACCTTAAGAGTTAGGTTTGGAATTTAAGGGCCATTGCCATTACTAGCTTAATTTCATCACTTACAGATGTATGTCATTGTTCAGTTTGATGTTAGTAAGATTGTTGTTCGATAAATGTGTTCAATGCTATCCTTGTTTGTTTAGTAGTGATCAGTTCCCTGAACACTATTTAGTTATTAAATATTAATCAAAATTAGTGAAGGGGCAGTTTTAATTAACAGGTTGGGTCTTCGCCTAGGGTCCCTAATCATCAATCATTGAAAGAAACCCCTTCCACAATATATAGGGTGAAGAAAAATTCGCTCACTTGGATTTCGTAGCGTGATTCCTCACATACCAGAGATAAATAACGTCTCTCACAAAATTTCTGACAGCAAAGGACGTTAAAGTTTGGCAGTGTGGCAACACTGTAATCACTTGTACTGGAGCTACCTGTGTCAGCGTATAGTAGCAGTGCTGTGCAGTTTGTGCAGTGGCTAGCTTTTTGGGTTAGCATGCAGGAGACCGAGGGTGCGATTTTGGGTCGAAGCTAATTTGTTTTTATTTTCCCGTTTCATTCTGCCATATAATATTGTAGCATACCCCGTTTCTTAAGCCACAAGTATCTGGCGTTTAGATGGTATAGTGTTTTGAAACGGCAACATAAGAAAAACAAGGTCAGATAAGTGAGATAGACAGTCGAAACAAATGACATGTCATAGAACAGAATAACTACGAAAATAATACCAATTACTGGATGCTAAGGATGATTGCACAATTAAATGACTCGACATCTGCTAGTTATTTATTGTACATGTCGTAAGTCTTCCGAGGTGTATCACATTAGCAGCCAGCGACAGTAATGATTTCCATATTAATGAAGAAATACGTTGCCTCCAAGGCAGATGATCAAAGTGACACTCCTCCTCCTGCACGTCCAAACATTGTGCGAACCAATGGATTCTACTATAGCTCTGGATTCTTCGCAACATGGCTGCACCCACAGATGCAAGAGGAGCATGAATATGCGATATCTAGGATACCTAGTAGCATATTCACGAGCGGCAAAACTAGCCCGGTTATCAGATGCACCATCGACCAGAAGCATATGTATGCCATACGTCTGCCACATTGTTTTCGAATATCACAAGAAGAAAATACGATGTGTATACGGAATATACATGGAGTCTGTCGTGGGCGCGTTACTCCGCTAGTAACTAGTCCCTCTCTGGTGTACAGCGCGTACAGCATGAATAGGTCTTTAGTCATAGCGGGTCGTTCTACCTAACGCGAATCATCTCTCTTAAGGATTTGTTCTGCACGATTCATCCCGACGGTGCTATTTGCGAAATGTCCGTTTTCGAACTACACGATTTCCATAGTGGTAGAGGACGTGATGTTTCCTCGTTTTCATCAAGAATAATATTAATATTAATAATAATGTATGGCGATACTTACTAAATACCATGCGCTTATCAGACTCAATGCTGAAAGGCATAATTAGTGGTTCCATGGTGATAATACGTGTAAACGGTAACCAATTTTGGGAATTATTTGCAAAGGACATTGTTAGCACTACTGATGATGTAAGGCGGTAACGAAATGTTAAGCTCCTGAATGTGATAAGAGTAATAATAGGTGCTGTTCAATGGGACATTTGGGGGAGGGTACACAGGAAAAAGGTTTGGAATCTAGTAGATGCAGTGGTGCGAAACAATTCGCTTCCACAATGTGAAAAAGGCTTCTTTAACAGCTGACCAATGAAAACAATTGTACTTCCATCTCTGTGTTCGTGGTAAGTGTAAATGTTTTCTAAAAGTCCCGCTGTAATCACTGTATGACGATTAAGACGCCAGATATCGTACCTCGCAGACTACATCTAGCAAATAAAAACAAATGCACCTCGACCCACGGTAAATCAAAACTCTACCCACTGCACCAAATGAACAGCAGTACTCCGATGTGCTGACAGAGGCAGTTGCTATACATGTGATTACAGTGTCACCAGATTGCCGATCGTTAACGTCCACTTACTGCCAGAAATAGGCGCTGGACGACATTTTGTGGTAGGGGAGACTTTTTTTTCTGTTGCTAGTATGTAAGGAATCGCTCTGCGAAGTCCGGGTGCGCGAAGTTTTTTTCACTATGTACAACGTCCAATGACAACTATCCATTACTTATACATCGTAAGGCATGAAAAAGACATTGCAGAAGTATTGAACTCTGTCTGGCGCAACTTTTGCGCTGAAGAATATCGTTCAATCTGTTTTCGACTACTTACGCGCTCTAAAATGGCAAAATAAACGGGAAGACACAGTGTGGTAATAGAGGAACGACGATCATTTGTAAAGGGATACTATATAGTTTTTGGGAAGCGATTTTTTTCCATTCTAACAACTGTAAATCCGAATGAAGTCGCACATACGAAGCTATTTATAGAACATATTTCTCATTTCCATTTACGATATCGGTTTTCAAATAGATGCACGTGTTTTATACGACTGTATGGCCTAATAACATGCCGAATGAACCGCTCAGGATTGGCATCACGATCTCTTCACCGATGAGTGTCGCATGTGTCTTCCACGAGACAATCGTCGGAGACAAGTTTGGAGGCAACCCGGTCAGGCTAAACGCTTTAGACAAACTGTCCAGCGAGTGCAGCAAGGTGAAGGTTCCCTGATTTTTGGGGTGGCATTGTGTGGATCCGATATACGCCGCTGGTGGTTATGGAAAGCGCCGTAACTGCTGGACGATACGTGAATGCCGTCCTCAGACCGATAGTGCAACCATATCGGCAGCATATTGGTGAGGCATTCGTCTTCATGGAAGACAATTCGCGCCGCCACAGTGCACATCTTAAGAACGATTTTCTTCAAGATAACGACATCACTCGACTAGAATGGCCAGCATGTTCTCCAGACATGAACCCTGTCGTGCATGCCTGGGGTACATAGAAAAGGACTATTTATGGACAACATGACCCACCAACCACTCTGAGGGATCTACGCCGAATCGCCGTTGAGGCGTGTGACAATCTGGATCAACAGCGTCTTGATGAAATTATGGATAGTACGCCACGACAAATACAGGCATACATCAATGCAAGAGGACGTGCTGCTGGGTATTAGGGGTACCGGTGTGTACAGAAATCTGGACCATGACCTCTGAAGGTCTCGCTGTATGGTAGTACAATCTGCAATGTGTGGTTTTCATGAGCAATAAAAAGGGCAGAAATGATGTACATGTTGATCTCTATTCCAATTTTGTGTACAGGTTCCGGAACTCTAGGAATCGAGGTGACGCAAAACTTATTTAATGTGTGTACAGTATGTACAAGAGCCAATAGGGAATAATAAGAATGAACGGCCAAGAGCGAAGTGTTCCAATTAAAAAGGGTGTTAGACAGGGAGGTAGTTTTTCGCCCCCTGTTCAATCTGTACATCGAATGAGCAATGATTTAGGAGTGGAATTAAAATCCAAGGTAAAAGGATACGATTCGCTGATGACATTGCTATCCTGAGTGAAAGTGAAGAAGAATTACATGATCTGCTGAACGGAATGGACAATCTAATGAATACAGAATATGGATAGAAAGTAAATCGAAGAAAGACGAAAGTAAAGAGAAGTAGCAGTAACGAGAACAACGAGAAGCTTAACATCAGGATTGATGGTAGCCAAGTAGAAGAAGTTAAGGAATTCTGCTACCTAAATAGTAAAATAACCAATGACAGACGGAACAAGGAAGATATCAAAAGCAGACTAGCACTAACAAATGGGCATTTCTGGCCAAAAGAAGTCAACTAATATCAAACATAGGAGGAAGAAATGTCTGTACAGCATTGCATGGTAGTGAAACATGTTCTGTGGGAAGACCGGAACAGAAGACAATCGAAGCTTTTGAAATGTGGTGTTACAGACGAATGTTGAAAATTAGGTGGACTGATAAGGTAAGGAACGAGGAGGTTCTGTGCAGAATTGCAGAGGAAAGGAATATGTGGAAAACACTGATAAGGAGAAGGGACAGGATGATAGGACATCTGTTAAGACGTGAGGGAATGACTTCCATGGCACTAGAGGACGCTATAGACGGCAAAAGCTGTAAAGTAAGATAGAGATTGGTAAACATCCAGCAAATAATTGAAGACGTAGGTTGCAAGTGTTACTCTGAGATGAAGAGGATAGCACAGGAGAGGAATTCGTGGGGGCCGCATCAAACCCGTCAGAAAAACTGATAATCCCCCCCCCCCCCAAAAGAAAAACACTTGTTCATCTTTGCTATTGCGAAACACATCTCCTGTATAAGACAAATGCTCAAACTGCCCACGTTTACCTCACCCTTTTCCTTGTCATGGTCCATACTACCAGCCTAAAAGTCTTCGTTGGAGTTTGGGTTCGTCCTATAAATGGACTACACTCTTTATATCGGTCGGTCCTAAGAGACATCATTCATGTTTTCTCTGAGGTACCGGCAGATATTTGCAATTTCGTTCTTGCAATGTGTATCTGGTTTCACCCCGATCAGATATTGTTCATCACATCTTTCATGCTGTGGGCAGCATCGCTGGAAAGCACCTGTTGATTTCCCGTTACAAATTAAATGATCTTTGAGACGGATTTTTACTTGCATATTTTATAAAGCGGTTCCATGTTAATCTATCGCAATATTCGGTTCATAGATATGCGTTAACAATGACAGTGGAACAGCAAGCTAACTACTCCAGTAGCGACAATAGCGCTTCTGCACGGCGGCAGCAGTCGTCGTTGTGGCAAGGACGGCATATCAGTTGCTACTGGAGTACTGCCTGTTCATCATGTAATGTTCCTGTTATGACATAACGATAAAAAGAATACTGACTGCACTGGTTTGGGACCACTCTATTAAATGACTTCAGCTACACACTGCTAAAAAGGAAATTGTAAAATTCTGTCGAAACACCAGAAGAAATGCACCTTACGACTCTTGGGTGGAACAGCCCGTATAGGGAAGTAGCCATACAACGTAACGAAATTCGAGAAGAACTGCAAAGAGTTGATATGTTATGCAGATACACTTAGTTAATACTCAACATAAATAAAAACAACGCGCAACGCGTTAATATGCCGGGACATAGATGTGTGTTTGATTACTTCGTTAATGGTCAACCGATGGCAAGAGGCCCAACCATAAACTATTTAGTGGCACCGTTTTGAGGCCGAGAGGTCCTTAGTTGCTTCCACGTTTGCTTAAATTGTAAACTGATACTAGAAAAAGGAGGGAGAGAGTCTAAGGTTAACGTCTTACCGACGACGATGGTGTTGCAGTTGTCACACCTACAAGGATATTTCCGGTCCAAGGTACAAATCACTGTGCAACTTCCGTATGACCGATCTCTACGGTATCAGAAAAAATGTGTACAGTTTTAATTCGTCCTTAAGGGTTTGAGTAAGCAGTGGTAGCTTAATTAACTACGTTATAGGGCGTTATAACAATATATTTACTTTTGTGCTTTAACGTACATCTATAACTGGCGGTGGAAATATATTTGCAGAGAAAAGCACATAATGATATATATTGTGTTTTAGGCCAATAGACATAATTAGTTATTGTAGAGGTTTTGAATACCATTACTGGTCAGGGCTAAATGACTATTGAAAATATAATTGTTTTTGGATAGCTCAACACGAATTTCCTAATGGACCGAAGTTTATCATGCATTTACCAGTAGAATAAGGTGCGGAGAAACTAGTTCGCAGTATGCAACTTCCGTCCGATTTCGACGAAACAATTTGTGACTGTGAACCATCAAAATTTACAGAAACATAAAAGAAAATTAAATACCTATGGTCATGAAGTAGTGAGACATAGGTTCTATACTAAATAATTAGTCCATACAAAAGTTTCATTCAACTTTGTATTTATGGCAGTCGATTTATAACGAACTTTTAACATTTCCAGATACACGTCACACAATATAGCTTCTCACATGAATCTGCTGCTATGCAGTATGACACTTTCACATTAGACTAAAATAATATTTTGAAACAATAATAATACGATGGCAAAACATGCGTGTCCGACACCAATTACGAGAGACAGAAGAATGAGTAACTGTTCATCGAGAATATTCCGTACATCAAAAGAATGTGTAAAATGGTTCTTCTTTTGTCCGCCTTTCGCGCAGCAGCTTTCAAAGTCAATAGCTCACTGCATCTCTGACGGCGCTCCCACAATAAACACGTCACGTCACAGAACGTTATTTGCTAACTGTAACTGTTGCCGAGCGACTGCTCGGTTAGTGAATGATTTAAAATGGTAGGGCAATCACATAATGTTACATTGCCTTCCCTAGGAATCTTGGAAATTGAGGAGATTACCAAGATTCACATGTCGCCGTTAACTTTATGGGATTGAGTACTTTACGGATTTACATGGATCGAACATAGTATTTCTGTCATTTGACAATTAGAATTACACAAATATGGTGATCTCTCATTCTAAGACAAAAGACTATTCTTAAGGTAAAGATACACATGATTTAAAAACTAAGACAGTATATGTACAAAGTTTACAATGGAGATTATACGTTATGCTCATGATATTCCTTTTACAGAGTTCATAAGGACCATCTTTGTGGCCTCAAGTTATTGTCCAGAGCTCATAGGCTCTTTGCTCTTGAAATAACACATAGACATTTATCTTTCAATACACATATCATTCTCACACATGGAATTTCTCACACGTGTCCATCTCACATTTCTCACTAGTTGTCATGATTTTTACGCTCTCATTATCTTTTTTATTTTACAGGTAAGTTAAAATTGATTCTTCTCCAGATGAAGCTTATCCCTTGAGAAGTTGGATCGCTACTTTGCGTTCTCCGAGAAGAAAACTTTTCATCAGCTCTGGTGGGCGAGTCTCGATCGCACGTTAGGTACACACGTTTCATGTATCAAAAAAATATAAATACCTATTAGTCTAAGAACTATTCTTAAATCTAATTTTAGGACTTGAGATTCATAGGAATCTGACTTTGTCACTACTCTCGTGAGGTTTGGCTATTCGCATTTCATTCACGGGATTACTTTTTTTATATTGTGAACCCATATAAGAGTCTTTTATTTTGGGAGCGGCTTTCAAGGAAAGTCCGTTTCGTTGAACTACAGCGGGAGTGCTGTGCTGGTACATCACTCTAAATTTAAAGCGTCTGTTGCGTCGATGGGCGTTGGAACATGCTGATTGTTAGTGCTGAATCGCAACTCCAGGCGCTCACCAGCCGCCACGCGGTATTTCAGCTTTTCCGCGCACGGTTCAGTGAACACGTTGCGTCGTTGGTGATGTGGTATTTTGTGTTTTGTTGAGCTGCTGCGGAGGGACGCCGATTACCAGGGACAGAGACTCAATTTTCCATCCCTGTCTCCACATTTTCCAGCTTATTTTGAAGATTTTAAGGAAGCATTTTAAGCCTTCACTTATACACTACTATGTACACAAAAAAAAATTTTACAGTTCACAATCAAATAGTTCGTCTCACGTTGAAGCTTGCTAATTGAGAGCTTCGATTATCGTGTTCGTTTCAATTTCTGTTGATCTGTTGGTAACCACCTTAACATTTAGCTATACATTGTTCATCATCTTTCTCTAAGACTAATTATTCTTTCGATTCACAGTCACCATAAATTGGTTTCTACGATTTGTTAGCAATAACTTTTTTTTGGATTCATTTGAATCGTTCTTTCTATTCATTAGATTCATTTAAGTTATCACTGTCATTTCGACAAAATTTTCCTTTTTACTAGATCGCCCTCTCACATGAGAACAAAAAACCATTCAAGAAAATATTCAAATTCCTTATCGCGATCGTAGTTCGCGTCTCGGACTAACTTTGAAAGAAAAAGTAAAGACATTTCAAAACTAGTAGCTTTTCCCGGTTTCATATACGCGTTTCCTTTTGAAAATCGTTTGCCAAACCAGCCTTCCACGTCAACCGCATTTCTCAATCTGTGACGTTAAGTCTACTGGACGGGTTTAGGCGGGTTAGGATATTTACACAAATTCAGAATAAAGACATAGATATAATAGTACATAGAAGAAGAAGTATAGCAAACAACTCCTTGTTCCTTATGACTTGCAAAATATTTTTTCTTTTCGTCGTACTTCTGTGTACGCGCTGTAATTAAGAACTACCTGCTTTGTTTTACTGGCGGTTTCATTGTCATTTTATTCTCGCTTTGACGCCTGCTTGCGTTCCGCTGCATTGACCTCTATATATGACCTTAAGTCATCATTGCTTTCTCCTTGTCTCTTACGCTCTTATGCATGGTATTTTATTTCACTTATGGCTTTAGATGTATCTGACCTGCGTATTGCAATTACAATTAATGCTACTCTGTTTACCAAGCTGAAGGATAGAGCTTTCGTTCTCATGTTGATACTTGCAAGTAACTCACATGCTTCGTAAGCATTACGTTATTGTAATGCAGAGATGAACTACTTCCACATTTCTGTGTAGATTAGAACTTAATCTAGACATCGCTGAATTAGAAACTAGTTACCTATTTTCCTTTTTAGTGGCATCATGAACCATTAATTTTCAAGCGACCCTTGTCCTTGACGAAAATGAATTTCCTTTTCTGATCATTTCTCCTTGAACTTAAAAAAATTTCTTACATACTACGTTTTACTTTCATTTCATACCACAGAAGCCGGCTTGTTAGGCACATCCTTCGCTTTATATTTCATTTTTCTCTCATAAATATTATATGCTTAAAACTAAATCTTAAAACTAGAGTTCTCGGAGTCGATCACTTTCTTTGTTAAACAAGAATATTTCATCAGCTTGTCTCTGCATAAATTATGGCTCAAGATAAGATATTTTAAATTCTCTGCTGTTTAGCAAGACAGCCTCACTGTCGTGTAGTTTATCCTAAGAATTTTTTAACGAAAATAGCTAACCTTCTCTTGCGATTATAAAGATTTCTCTTGATTTATTTTGAAGAATGATACTTTTTCAGATCAGAGTGATGGTATAATCCTTTTATTTTTCCATTTGCGGGATCAGAAATCAGATAACAACCTGCATGCGGTATACGAAGGATCTCGTACGGTCCCTCAAAAAGACTTTGCCATTTTCGATTTTTGCGTGAGAGCAACGATGGTTTAAGGTGCGTTTTTTGCAAGACCTTTTCGCCTACTTTATAAGATAACACCTTATTAATATGTTTGTCTTACGCCTTCTTGCGTAAATTGGCTTGCGTAATCAGTGTTGTTAGAGCTTGTCTTATTCTGGCGTCTAAACTAGCGCTTGTGTTGTTACACTTAGGAATTGAATTGACCCATTCAGTTTTCTCTTGGTCAGAACACGTCAACTCACTAAGGGGCTACTACATGGCAAATTAGAATACTCTATGAGCTTCCAGCTCAGCATTTTCTTAATTTCATTGTAAACTGCTTCCTTTCTTGCATACGGTATGGGGTATGTCGTCCGACAGAAAGTTTGGTGCGGCACCACTTACATAGTATATTCCTAGTCTTTTATAATACCAGGTCGTTTGGAAAACACTTCGATATATTGTGAGAACAAATTGAATAATTCCTGTCGCTGAGGTTCGGATAACTCTGTTCATTCTGAGGTCTTATTGGTTATATCCTGCGGAGAGGGTAAGTCACTGACTGTTATTGTATCATTAAATGTATCACAGTTACCACAGAACAAATTGAACTGATTGCGCAAGGAGGTCTTCTGCCTATCCTTTGTAACCTAATGCTATTACAAGTTCCAAAGTTTTTTACACTTTCTTTCACTAACTCCAGTGCTACTTCCGTCTGCTGTACTAACAGTGTGCAAGTGCCAGTATAAAGGTCTATTCGGGCTCTATATCGTCGTAGAAAATCCATTACGAAGAGACATGGCACTGCCATATTCTTGACAACGAGGAAAGTACATTTAATGGGTACTGACTGAATCTCCAGTGGTACCCGAGTTTGTATACTGACCTTTTGTGTCTGTGATCCGATGGCTCCTGTTATTGAACATCCTTGGACGGGTAATGTTGGAATTTTAATTTATTGTACTAATTTGCATAAAGAAACATAAGGACATAGCATTAATATTTGCACCTGTATCTAAGATTACAGTCGTCAAAATTCCTGCTGTAGTAAGTTTTGTCAAAGCTTTCACTTGGTCATGTATCGGTTCGTCACATTCAGTCGTCTCTTTCTCTTGTAATAATTCTCCTCTCATGTCAACTCCATCATTGTATCTCAGTACAAGTACGTCATGGTTAGGCTCTTTGTCGAAGTGGTAGCCCCTATTCTGCCTCACAGCATCCCTTAGGGAGCTTTCAGATGAAATTAGTTTCCCTGTTTGCGTGGTTTTGATTAACCTTCATCATTAGGAAGTTCGACCAATCTGACATTACGAGAACACTGAGGAACAAAATTACTATTATGTACAAACCTCATGTCAAAGTGTTGTTGCGTTTGTTCTGGTGTCCCATATGTGTTACTGTCTTCCGCGTTCGCGAAAAATACAGGGGTATTGTACTGCCTTCGCGGGGTCTGATGATTTTTATTACCATTATGATTTTCGGAATTGTTACGGTGAAATCCACCTTCACACTGTGGCTTACCGTTAAACTGTGTGTTTCTATACATTCCCTGCGCTTGATTTTTACTAGGCACGGAGTTCTGTTGGTATGAGTGGTCGTTATGAGCTGTTTGTTGCTGCCCGTAAACTGAATGTTGGCCGTGCAAGTACGGTGCATTCCATTGCGATCCGCTATGCTGTTGCCAACCCTTTTGTCTGAAACCATTTCCAAACTTCTGCTTGTACGGTTGATAGCCGTACTCGTTACCAGTCGTGTTACACACGGGGTTGAATCGGTTGTGTTGATTATGTCTACTCCTTTTGTACGGATACCCATTGCCTTTATTTCCGTTTTGCCAATCGTTACTATTTTTGTAACCGTTCCCTGGCTTTTCATAGCCGTTACTCTTGTGAGGTTGTGGCCAAAAATTGTGTGGAGTGTTCCACGGTTTGTTAGCTCTCATGTCCTCGTAGATCAGGTCTAGGGATCTAAATCGACAGAAAGGTATCTGGATCACCATCTGGTATGGCTATCAGCTTTTCACGAATTGATATGGGTAATTTAGACTTGAGGATCATAATTACATCTTTACTATTAATAGGGGTATCCCAATACCGGATTTGGTCAAGATATTTTTCAGAGTACTTTCTCAGGCTACTATTCCTGGGGTCAAATTGTTCTGCGATATAAACTTCTTTACGAAGGCACTTCTGAACACCTTCGTTCCAAAATTTGCTGAGGAAACAGTGCTCAAACTCCTCATATGTTCGACACTTATCGACCATTTCGGTTCCCCATATTGCCGATTCGTCACCTATATATCCGGTAACAAATTGGATACGCTGTCTATCGGTCCACTAATTTGGAAAAATGCCAGAGAATTCACGAAGAAAAACAATTGGGTGTATAATTCGTTTTTCCAGGTTAAAGGTTTGAAAAACACTACGTTTTATCATGCTTTCTTCCTTCATCATTTGTACTACTGAGTCAGATTCTTGGTTTCGGTGACTAGCTGAAGTATGTGGTGGTGAAATGTGCTCATTAGATACAACAGGTACTGGGAACTTCCGAAATAATTCTTCTTCTTCTTCTTCTTCTTCTTCTTCTTCTTACTCTGACGCTAAAGAGGTACGATAATTCGGTCTCTGTAATAGGGAACTACTACTCACTTGTGCCTTCAAGTTATTTAGTTGTCCCGTTACCTCTTGCTTCCAATTTGGTATTTCTTGCTGATGGGTACGCCTGATGCTACCGAGTTCAGACATTACAGTATCTCCGGAGCTTCCAGGAGCTGCCAAGATACTAAGAGTGGTTGCTTTCACAGTCTCTACTAGGTCTCTGTTAATTTTATTTTCGACAAATTTGTCCTTTCCAGCAATCCAGTTCTCATACTTTTCTCTAAATTCTCTCTCATGACTATCTAGCCTCCCTTTTACTTTTTTTTCAGTTTCCAGAGTCAAATTTAACATTCTCGTGGTAAGTTTTTCTAACTGCATAGTTACTCTGTCTAATCTATGATTAACCGTTGTTACAGAGGAGTCAAGATTCTTGGTTAAATCTCGGATGTCAGCTGTCTCCCTTTACATGCTAGCTAAAGTGTCATTCAGTTCGGAAATTATTCCACATCGCATTTGAAAAACTGCATCCTTAATTTGATTTGCTACTTCGTTGGCTACGTCTTCTCTAACAGTTTTTATTTCTTCGCTTACTGTGGACAGTTTATCTTCAAGCGAGCCTAACATTTGTCTATTTTTATCCATCGAATCTTCTTTCATTTGGCGATTTCCGTTCCGCATCATTTGACTTATTTGATTCAGTAGATGTCTGAATACATCGTCTGTCACTACCCCTGGAATACTTTCACCTGCCTCGCTTGTAACCGGTATATCGCTACGAGTACTAGTGGCAGAAACTGTGCTGGCATTGTCTAGTTCAGTAACATTATGGTGTGAGGCACCAAAGTCCATAATATTTCCTACTTCGCTTTCTACAGTTGTTTCGATTCGTGTCTCAGCCCTACTAATTATCCTGTGGGACCGTAAGCGACGCGACACTTCACTCGTTTCATTCTGTTCATTTGAATCTAGAGATGACATTTTATCGTCTGCCATAGCTCACTTATTTACAAAACAGTAAGTCAATGAAGTTCGTTTGAGTTACGCCCGTCAGCTGTCGACAGAGATGTAATTTATTGGTAGCGAGTCGGTTGTTATTGCTACGTCACAAGAGCGGAATGCCGGGAGTTGCACGTCACGAGAACAAGTGACTATTCTGGACCGTAAAGAAAGTATGGCTGCACACTGATCAAAATAAATGAAAACTAATACTGGTCAGCTCCATAAAATGGCAACGGACATTTAAAAACAACTGATATACAATACTCAACAATGGAATTTAAGCAATCGTTAAAGAAATGCCCAATGTACTAAACGCAAACAACTGAATTTGAAGCAGATTTTCTACTGCAACTACTAAAGATCGTCACAAATTGATTAATGACGGCTGAAACTAAGGAACATTGGCTACGGCTGACAAAATTTTAACTTACGTTGTTGATGACTGCCTTCGGTGATGCAACAAGATTTTCGCACAAATTCCGTTCCAAAAAATTCTCGTTTCGCAAATTTCTCTGATTGCCTTATCTCGTTTGTTCGCTCGCTAGAAATTTTATTGGTTGGTGTTTGACGCATATAACAAATCAGAAGCGCAAGATTAGCTGCAATTCTTTATGAAAATTTCCACAATGCTCAACTTACTACAAAAATTTTATTATTTTCCGCAGTACACGAGTTTTTTAATTCGTGTCCCTGTTCCGAGGTGCCAATTATAGCAATATATTTACTTTTGTGCGTTAGCATACAGCATTAACTGGCGGTGGAAATATATCTGCAGAGAAAAGTATGATATATATTGTATTTTAGGCCAATAGATTTAATTAGTTATTGTAGTGGTTTTGATTACCTTTGCTGGTCAGGGCTAAATGACTATTGAAAATATAATTGTTTTTGGATATCTCAACATGAATTTCCTAAGGGATCGAAGTTTATCATGCATTTACCAGTAGAATAAGGTGCGGAAAATCTATTTCGTCGTATGCAACTTCCGTCAGATTCCGAAGAAACAATTTGTGACTGTGAACCATCAAAATTTGCAGAAACATAAAAGAAAATTAAATACGTATGGTCATGAAGTAGTGGGACGTAGGTACTATACTAAATACACAAGTTCCATGTAACTTTGAATTTATGGCAGTCGATAAATAACGAATTTACATCTTTTAACACTTCCAGATAGACGTCACACAATATAGTTTCTCACATGAATCTACTGCTATTCAGTATGGCACTTTCACATTACACTAAAATAATATTTTGAAACAATAATACTACGGCGGCAAGACATGCGTGTCCGACACCAATTACGAGAAACAGAAGAATGAGCAACTGTTCATCGAGAATATCTCGTACATCAAAAGAATGTGTAAAAATTCTCTTCTTTTGTCCGCCTTTCGCGCAGCAGCTTTCAAAGTCAGTAGCTCACTGTATCTCTGACGGCGCTTCCACAATAAACATGTCAGGTCACAGGACGTTAATTGCTAACTGTAACTGTTGCCGAGCGACTGCTCAGTTAGTGAATGATTTGAAATGGTAGGGCTATCACATAATGTTACAGTGTGCTGCAAAGTAATATCTCCGAAATTATTATTTAGTTTTGAATTTTGCTGCTGGTATCTCATGTTAAGTAACTGTGAGAAATAATGTGCCGTAATTGAGTTTGTAACAGCAGAAAATGCGCCTTCGGATGAAATCTGCATAAAAATGAAAGCTGTGTACGCTGATGATTGTATCGACATCAGGACTATGCTGTGCGGAAATAATGCCTAAAGGCACCGCTACAAACTCTGCAAGGTACTGTGAGATCCTTAAAAAACTGGAGTCACGTATTGGAAGAGTTGGGTCGCACGTGGCACACCCTCTTCTTCAACATGACAATGCATACGAGTGCTGCGACATCTGCAACAGATCGACGCCTTCGGTTTACTGTTGCCGATCATCTTCTGTGCATTACCGACTTGGTCGCATCTGATTTTCGTCTTCGACGGCATTACTTCGATACTGATGAAGTGGTTCAAGCAGAGGCGAGGTTGTCGCTCCGTCAACAGCCCAACATTCCACAGTCGCGCTATAAACAATCTGTATTTGAGTGAAACGTGCTAGTTTCCAGAGTGACAAGAAATAAATCGTAGGCCCGAAGAATAGAGATATAGAATGTTAATAAAGTTTGCTTTATTTAAAAAGTTTTAAGAGTCTTCACGTACAAATTTCGCAGTCATTACTTTTCAGCACACCCTCTTAATAAGACTCATGTGCTAAAGGAAGTATGACTTTCGCAGGAAATAGGCTTCCTTTTGTCGTTTTGGGTTATCACCCTGCTAGCTGGTTCGAAGCAACCAACCAGTAGTTCCTCTCCTGTTTCAACGTCTTTATGAAAGAGTTACGCTTATAACAAACGTCTGCAAATGTTGACTGCAAGTACTTGATCTCTGTATTCACCTATAGATTTTACCTTCAGCAGCTCCCGCAAATGATAGCTGTTGTTCCTTAATGTCGTAACAAATGTCCTGTCATCTTGTCTCTTCTTATTGTCAGTGTTTTCAACATATACGTGAGGCGTTCAAAGAGAAATGCAACACATTTTTTTAAAAGGAAGTTGGTTTTATTCAAAATTCCAATGCACCATATGATTCTCCTCTACTTTTGCTACAAAATCCTATTTTTCAACAATAAACTCTGTTCAATGCGACTGCCTTACACCACCTTACTGGGAGGGTCTATATGCAGGTGTGATACAATTCTGTTGGACGAAGTCGGAGCAAGGTCTTACTGCATTGATAACCTCCCCATCATCCACGCACTGCTCCGCGCAGAGTGGATCCTTCATTGGGCCAAATAGATAGAATTCGGAAGATGCGAGGCCCGGGCTGTAGGATGTATGATGAAGAACAGTCCAGTGAAGGTTTGTGAGCTCCGTTCGCGCGTTGACTTATGTGAGGACTTGCGTTGTAATGGAGAAGAAGTTCGTTTGCATTTTTGTGGTGACGAACACGCTGAAGTCGTTTCTTCAGTTTCTTGAGGGTAGCACATTACACTTCAGAGTTTATCGTCGCACCATCAGGGAGCACATCATACAGAATAATCCCTTTAGAGTCCCACAGGAAAGTAGTCGGGACTTTATCGCCTGTGGATACGACTTCGAACTTTTTCTTCGGTGTAGCCCCACTCTATGGATTGACATTTTGTTTCCGGTTGGGGGGATGAATCTATGTTTCCTCGCCTGGAAAACTGCCACGATCAGCCTCGTAAAATACAAACCATTCCGCACACACCGTCCTTCGTTGGTCTTTATGGTCTTCTGTTAGGCGGTGTGGAGCCAAGTGGGCACACACCATTGAGTGCCTCAACTGGTAGACGAATATCTCAGCACTATCAATAGACACGTCCAGTTGTGCAGCAAGGTGGCTGATTGCAGGAGTCACAGCTCTATGCGTCCGACCGATAGGCGGGAGGTCTGACAAGTTTGCGCAACCTTGTTGCGATGACTCACGGTGTTTTGATCTTTGCCAGGTCTCTTTGTACACGCTCTGTAAGCGCTATTAATATCTGCGATGCTCTGGTTTTCCACCAAAAGAAACTCAGTGACACCTCTTTGACTACAGCGCACATTCGCTGCGAACTGCCATTTTGAAGGCTACGTGTAGCGCCGCCACTCATCGGAACTTCATGGAACTGTAGGAGATGAAGTGGGAACATTCCACGATTACACACGACAAATTCTTCATTTCTTTCAAGCGATATTGGCCAAGAAAGAAAAATTAATAGCATTACTTAATGAACGCCCTTCGTACATTTACTCTGCGATTCCTCGGCGAAACTTCCCATTTCTTATGTGATCCGTGCTATCTGATCCATCTGTATCTCAAACGCTTTGATTCCATTCTTTGTCATTTCTCTGACTGGACACGATTCACTTCCATTCAACGTTCTGTTCCGAACGTGTAATACTAGAATATTCCTCCTCACATTTACGACGATGCTTGTTATTACGTAGTAGACTTTTTTAGATCAGGAATGCCCTCTTTGCCTTTGCTGGTCTGCTTTTGATGTCCTCCTTGCTTGGTCTTTCAAACATTATTTTGCCTCTCATGTAGCAGAATTACTTCACTTCGCCTACATTGTGGTCCCCGAGTTTATGTTAAATTTATTGCTAATCTTATTTCTCCTGCTCCCAATGCGTTTTTATTTTCTTCGTTTGATTTGCAATTTGTAGTGCGTGCTCACCATATTTCTCATTAGATTCAACATGTCCTGCAATTCTTCCTCATTTTCACTAAGGTTAGCGTCATCAGCGAATCGTATATGCGATACCCTCTTACTCTGAGTTATAATCGTTTCTTCTATATGGGTGTGAATAATAAATCATTTTCTTATACCCTCTCTAATCCAAGTACTACGTTCTTAATCTCGCACTTAATTTTTCTCTCTCGGTACTTATACACATCCATGTTACTAAAACGCTATTCCAGAAACAGGAAACTGGAACTAGGTACCAGTTGCAGAGTGCACTCCATCTTCAGGCCACAAGTGGCCCATCGGGACCATCCGACCGCCGTGTCATCCTCAGTTGAGAATGCGGGTAGGAGCGGCGTGTGGTCAGCACACCGCTCTCCCGGTCGTTATGATGGTTTCCATTGACCAGGGTCGCTATATTCGGTCGAGTAGCTCCTCAATTGGCATCACGAGGCTGAGTTCACCCCGAAAAATGTCAACAGCACATGGCGGTTGGATGGTCACCCATCCAAGTGCCGGCCACGCCCGACAGCGCTTAACTTCGGTGATCTCACGGGAACCGGTGTATCCACTGCGGCAAGGCCGTTGCCCAGTTGCAGAGTAGGGGCAATAAAAATTCGATTTTAAATAGTTAACGGAATTATTGACCGAGTTTAATAATTTTACAATGCTATCATAATCTACTCATTAAGAGATATACTGATGTGTCGAAAGTCATGGGATAGCGATATGCACACATACAGTTGGCAGTAGTATCACGTACATAGTGTATAAAATGACAGTCCATTGGCAGAGCTGTTATCTGCACTCAGGTGGTTCATGTGAAGGGGTTTCCGTTGTGGTTCTTGTCGCACGACTGGGAACAACGGATTTTGAATGAGGTATGGTGGAGGAGGAGATTCGTGTTTAGGGTCCCGTCGACGACGAGGTCATTACAGACGAAGCACAAACTCGGATTAGGGAAAGATGGGGAAAGAAACCGGCCGTGCCGTTTCACACGAAGCAGCCCGGCACTTGCCTGTATCGATTTAGGGAAATCACGGAAAACCTAAATCGAGATGGCCTTACGCAGGTGTGAACCGTCTGTTTCCGAATTCGAGTCCAGTGTGCTAACTAACCACTGCGCCACCTCGCTCGGTTGCGGAATGGTAGTTGGAGCTGGACTCACGGGACATTCCATTTCGGAAACAGAGAATTCATCATTCCGCGATCTACAAAGTCAAGAGTGCGCCGAGAATACCACATTTGAGGCATTACCTCTCACAACAGACAAGGAAGTGACCGATGGCCTTCTCCTAAGCGACGTTGTCATGGAGTTGTCAGTGCCAACAGAGAAGAAACACTTCTTGAAATAACCGCAGAAATCAATTGAACATTTATGGGGTATAATAGAGAAATTCTGAACTGGCAACATTTTCTCAGTTATGGACGGCTGTGGAAGCAACATGACCCAATATACCTGCAAGGGAACTCCAAAAAGTTGTGCCCATGCTATGTCGAGAAGTGCCGCGCAACGCCGGGCAGAAGAATGTCCGACACGATATTAGGAGGTATTCCACGACTTTTGTCACCTGAGTGTGTATTCAAGAATCGACTTACGTCAAAGACAAGTTTGCCCCTTTTAATGTCGGTCTTTTGAGCAAGGTTGAGACGTGGCAAGTTCTGGAAGTACTTGTGAAATTTCCTTACGTACTTACTGATAGGTTTGGAGTAACAGATAAGACTGTCTATTAAATTCAACTCGCGAATCAAATTCCTGTTCACAAATCCCCTTATCGGTTGTCTATTCCCTCTCCAAAACCGAGAGTGTTGAACTAAATCATCGCTCCGTTTTTGACGAATAGTATGCTAAAGCAATCAGCGTCAATGTACGCCTCAGCTATTTTTGTGGTTCCTAAAAGAAGTGGTGAGGGTTATCAACCAGTAATTGGTTGCTGCTCCCTTATATAAAAGGTAGTGTTACAATCGATACAGTTACATGATTGTTTCACTTGGTTTTCGTGAGATCGATGTGTCACTATGTCTTAATCAGGCCTATCAGCAGCTATTTGGTCGAAGTGCCAATGCCGCTCGCTGCATTCTGTAGGGAATGGAAATAGTTTGAATATAATTGTGTTCCTTTCGGGTTAATTACCGTAGTGGCAGTGTTGTTACGTTTGTGGGATTCGGTGTTCTGGAAGTAAAATTTTAAATATATTTACGGTTATTGAAATAACATAGTAAAATTCAGTGAACCTTCGCTCAACATCTTGATAATTTATTCCAGGTCTTCTTTCGTTAGAGGAAGCAGGGGGTGAATGTCAAACCACCGAAAGTAAGTTTAACCCGTAGGGAGAATTTATTTCTGGCGCACGTAGTGTCTGCCGATGGAATCAAGATCGATCAGGATCGTGTTAAAGCTTCCTTTCCGGGGCACAGAGCGTATGATGAAGGAATGAAGATCGATCAGGATCGTCTTAAACTTATCTACCAGTTCCATAGATCTAAAGATAAGAAGGGCTTAGCCAGAACAATAGAGATGGTACGTTTTTTCCGAAAATTTACTAAGACCTGTCGGTCCGTCTTTTGCCTAGCTGCAGCCTCATTTGCGTGCCGAGTGGTTGTGCTTTGCCGGCTCGGCAAAGATTTAAGCTCACACTCAGCATACTCGTGATCTGCTGGGGTTGGCTGTTTCCGTGGAGCCTTGGGTAGTATGGCAGTTTGTAACTGATGGTGTTCGTTCATCGTGCCTGACGCTACTGGGAAGTTGCAACTTTGTTCTTCCAGTGTGGTGACTGGCCGTATACTGCATTTAACTTCACGCATGTCCCATGATGTCTTGGCTGATCGACGTTGCCACATACACCATCCATGATTCACTTCGATCAAATACAGAAACGACAGTGAGCACTATTTCTTTTGGGATTAAAGAGTTGGTGATGATTCGCGAGGCAAGAGCCCACAGTTTACAGTCATTTCTGACTGTCGTTGGTAAACTGATTCGGGTCGTACTACTGCCCGTGTTTGCCCGATGCCTTTATGTGGATCAGTGTCCTGTCGACAAGAATTTGTGTAAATCAAATAATTTCTTTATTGTATGGGGCTATACAATTCAGAAGGTGGCGAAGAGTTCTCGGGCTTCCAGCCGGGTGGCGGTGTCTTCAAACTGCGACGTTTCGACGAGTGACATACTCATCATCTTCTGGCGAAGTGCCGAGACTTTGCGGATGCCGGTGCCTTTATACCTGCGGTGTGCCCCCCCACCACCTGGCCGCGGGAGGCTGGGTCCAGAGGAGCCGCCGGGCGGGGTGGAGGGGGAAGCGGGTGCGCCGTTCGTGTCTCCGTCAGAGCATTCTGATCGCGTCTCGTGAGCTGGACGGTTCTTGTTGCGTTCCTGGCGTATTGCGGCTAATGCTGGATTCCAGGCCGCGCTCAGTTGATAGCCTTCGTCCCTGTTCACAAGATTCTCGTGGACCCGTATTTCTATTGATTCTTTAAAGACGCTATCCCAATAGCTCCCGGCTCGGCACAGCACCCTGGTGTTTTCGAAATCAAAGGTGTGGTTTTCTTTGATGCTATGTTCAGCTATAGCAGATTTCTCCATCTGTCCAAGTCGAACATGACTGATGTGTTCCTCGCACCTTTCAGAGATGCAGCGCTGCGTTTGACCGATGTACTGCACACCACATTCGCAGGCAATGTTGTATATACCAGGTGTGTTTAGTTTGAGTGGGTCTTTAGCTGAGCCCAGCAGCTCTTTCGTCTTCGGCGGTGGTCGGAAGACGGTATTTATGCTTGCTTTTCTTAATAGCCTCCCGATTTTGGCTGATGTGGGCCCCAAATATGGAAGAAAGGCGAGTCTCTTGTTAACTTCCTCTTCCTCTTCCTGAAATTTGTCAGCCTGTCTCCTCTTGAAAGCCCTGCCAATCTGTGTTTCACTGTACCCGTTTTTCCGAAATACCTCTCTTAGGTGGTGTAATTCGTCTGAGAGGCTTTCTTTGTCACAAATGACGTGCGCCCTATGTACCAAGGTGGTCAGTACTGACTGGCGTTGCGCCGGATGGTGGCAGCTGGTTGCATGGAGGTACAGGTCTGTATGCGTCTTTTTTCTATATACTGAATGGCCCAGCGTGCCATCCGCTTTCTTCCTGATCAGTATGTCCAGGAATGGAATACAGCCATTCTCTTCTACTTCCATCGTGAAGGTGATATTCTTATGTATGCCGTTTAGGTGGTCCATAAACTCCTCCAGTGCCTGCCTGCCATGCTGCCAAATCACGTAAGTGTCGTCCACATAGAGGAAGAAGTGCCTGGGTTTACGGTGGGCAGTTTGTAGTGCCACCTCCTCAAAGTGTTCCATATAAAGATTCGCGATCCCTGGAGCAAGGGGAGATCCCATGGCCACTCCATCCACTTGTTCATAATGCTCTCCATTGCACTTGAAGTAGGTGGTCGTAAGTGCATATTCAAAGAGCTTCACTGTTTCACGCTCGAAGTGCTTATTAAGGAGCGCCAAGGCGTCTTGTAGCGGTACTTTCGTGAACAAGGAGGTGACGTCGAAGCTCACGAGTAGGTCATCACTCTGTATTCGGATGTCCTTCAGTATTCTAACGAAATCCGCGGAGTTTTTCACGTGATGACTGCAGTGTCCCACCAGTGGTTTCAATAGTGTCGCCAGGTATTTGGCCAGTCCATAACTGTGCGAGTTGATAGTGTCCAGAATCGGCCGTAGAGGCACCCAATCTTTGTGAATCTTGGGCAACCCATACAGGCGCGGTGTCGTTGGCGCTCTGGGATACAGCCGTTTCTGCACTGCCTCTGGTAGATCTGAGTCCTTCAGTAGCGCCACGGTTTTCCTGGTCATCGTCGATGTAGGGTCCTTGTTGAGCTACCTGTAGGCTGGGTCTTGTAGCAGAGAGCAGATTTTCTGTTGGTAGTCGACTGTGCGAATCAGCACCGTCGCATTTCCCTTGTCTGCTGGGAGGACCATGATGTCAGCATCATCCCTCAGTGCGCGGATAGCCTCTCGCTCCTGCGCAGTAATGTTAGCTTTAGGGAGTCGTGACTTGTCGATGATCCTGCAGGTCTCCCTTCGGATCTGCTCAGCTTCCTCCTTGGGTAGGCCCCGGATTGCTTCCTCTACGCTGCTGATGATGTCCCGTTTCGCTATGGTCCTTGGTACAGGTGCAAAGTTCAACCCTTTCGTGAGGACAGAAGTTGTGGCTGCATCTAGCACATTATCTGTCAAATTTACAATAGCTCTGGTGCTATTTGTCACCTTCTGGGTCGACTGAGCTCCAGAGAGTCTGCCGAATTCTACGGGGAGGAGATGCTCTGTAGCTTCAAGTTGCTGCAGAAAGAACGCAACAGGAAAGCCAAATAGCACCATAGCCAGGTGGTGGGAGGGCACACCGCAGGTATAAAGGCACCGGCATCCGCAAAGTCTCGGCACTTCGCCAGAAGATGATGAGTATGTCACTCGTCGAAACGTCGCAGTTTGAAGACACCGCCACCCGGCTGGAAGCCCGAGAACTCTTCGCCAGCTGTATACGCAGGGAAAGCATACATTCACAAATTCAGAAGGTGTATATGTTCTTGTGTTCTCTAACATTTCCTTTTTTGAGTCATCACTCTTCTGACGGGTTTGATGCGGCCCGCCAATAATTCCACTCCTGTGCCAACCTCTTCATCTCAGAGTAGCACTTGCCACCTATGTTCTCAATTATTTGCTGGGTGTATTCCAATCTCTGTCTTCCTTTACAGCTTTTTCCCTCTACAGCTCCCTCTAGTACCATGGAAGTCATTCCCTCATGTCTTAACAGATGTCCTATCATCCTGTCATTTCTAGTTCTCAGCGTTTTCACATATTCCTTTCCTCTCAGGTTCTACGCAGCACATCCTCATTCCTTACCTTAACAGTCCACCTATATTCAACATTCGTCTGTAGCACCACATCTCAAATGCTTCGATTCTCTTCTGTTCCGATTGCCCCAAAGCCCATACAATGATGTGCTCCAAACAAACATTCTCAGAAAAGTCTGTCATAATTTAAGGCCAATGTTTGATATTAGTAGATTTCTTTTGGCCAGCAATACTCTTTTTGCCAGTGGTAGTCTGCTTTGGTGTCCTCCTTGCTCCGTCCGTCACTGGTAATTTTGCTGTTTTTGTGTAACAGAATTGCTTAGCCTCGTCTACTTCGTGAGCATCAGTCCTGATGCTAAGTTTCTGGATGTTCTCCTTACTGCTACTTCTCATTACTTTCGTCTTTCTTCTGTTTACGCTCAATCCATATTACGCACTCTTTCGACTGTTCGTTCCATTACGCCGCGCGGGGTAGAGGCATGGTCTTTGGCGCCTAGCCACGGTTCGCGCGGCTGCCCGCGTCAGACGTTTGAGTCCTCCCTCGACCACGGGTGTGTGTTGTTCTTAGCGTAAGTTAGTTTTAAGTTAGATTAAGTAAAAATATGGTTCAAATGGCTCTGAGCACTATGGAACTTAACATCTGAGGTCACCAGTTCCCTAGAACTTAGAACTACTTAAACCTGACTAACCTAAGGACATCACACACATCCATGCCCGAGGCAGGATTCGAACCTGCGACCATAGTGGTCGCGCGGTTCCAGACTGAAGCGCCTAGAACCGCTCGGCCACACCGGCCGACTTTAGATTAAGTAGTGTGTAAGCCTGGGACCAATAACGTCAACAGTCTGGTCCCGTAGGTACTTACCACCAAAATTCGCAATTTCATTCCATTCAGCAGATCATGTAATACTAGTTCACTTTCACTCAGAATAGCAATGTCATCAGCGAATCGTATCATTGATGATATCCTCTCACCTTGAATTTTAATTCTGCTCCTGCATCTTTCTTTTATTTTCATCATTGCTACTTCGATGCACAGATTAAGCAGTAGGGGTGAAAGACCACATCCCAGTGTTAAAACCCTTTTTAACCCGAGCGCGTCGTTCTTGGTCGTCCACTCTTATTATTCCCTTTTGGCTCTTGTACATATTGCTTATTACCCATCTCTCCCTATATCTTACAATTATATTTCTCAAAATTTCGAACAACTTGTAGTATTTGACATTATCGAACGCTTTTTCCAGGACGACAAATCTTATTAACGTGTCTCGATTTTTCTTTAGTGTTGCTTTCATTATCAACCGTAAATTCAGATTTTATCTCTCTGGTGTCTTGCAGTCTTCGGAATTGTGTGGATGATATTCTTCCGAAAGTCAGATGACATTCCCCAGACTCATATATTCAACACAACAACGTGAATAATCGTTTCGTTCCCACTTCCCACCAACGAATTTAGAAATTTTGATGGAATGTTATGAATACTTCTGCCTTATTTGAAAAGTCCTCCAAAGCTCTCTAGAATTTTTATTCTAATACTGCCTTGCACTTATTATGTATTTAATTCCTCAGTGGCTTGTATTTATGTATTCCTGAATTTCCCTGAACGTTTTTATACTTCCTTCTTTCATCGATCTACTGAAATATTTCTTCTGTTTTTTCTGTTTCTTGACAGCTACCTTCTTTGTACCAATGTTTTTCTTTGTAATTTCTGTGACTGTCCTTTTTAGAGATGTCCATTCCTCTTAAACTGTATTGTCTACTGAGCTATTCCTTTAGAGAACATCAGGCGTATCTCATCATTCCTTAGTACTTGCGTATCCCACTTCTTTGCGCGCTGATCCTTCCTGACTAATCTCTTAAACTTCAGCCTATTCTTCATCATTACTAACTTGTGATCTGAGTCTATATATGCTCCTGGGTAAGCCCCAAGATCCAGTGTCTGATTTCGGAATCTCTGTCTGATCATGATGTATTCTAACTGAAATCTTCCCTTATCACCCTGCCTTTTTCAAGTATACCTCATCCTCATTTGATGCCTGGACAGAGTATTTGCTATTACTAGCTGACGTTTATTACAGAACTCAATTAGTCAAATGGTTCTGAGCACTATGGGACTTAACTTCTAAGGTCATCAGTCCCCTAAACTTAGAACTACTTAAACCTAACCAACCCGAGGCAGGATTCGAACCTGCCACCGTAGCATCAGCGCGGTTCCGGACTGAATCGCCTAGAACCGCTCGGCCACAATGGCCGGCCTCAATTAATCTTTCTTCTCTCTCGTTCCTGGCTCCAAGCCCATATTCTCCTGTAACCTTTTCTTCTACTCACTCCCCAACAACTGCATTCGAGTCCTCCATGATTATTAGGTTTTCATCTCCCTTTATATACTGTATTACCCTGTCAATATCCTCATATGGTTTCTCTCTCTCTTCATCTTCAGCTTGCAATGTCGACATGAATACCTAAACTATCGTTGTTGGTGTTGGTTTACTGTCGATTCTGATAAGACGTCCCTATCATATCTCTTCATCTTCAGCTTGCAATGTCGACATGAATACCTAAACTATCGTTGTTGGTGTTGGTTTACTGTCGATTCTGATAAGACGTCCCTATCACTGAACTGTTCACAGTAACACACTCTCTACCGTACCTTCCTATTCATAACGAATCCTACCCGCATTATACCATTTTCTGCTGCTGTTGCTATTATCCTATACTCGTCTGCCCAGAAATCCTTATCTTATTTCCATTTCACTTCAGTGATCCCTACTATTTCTAGCGTGAGACTTTGCTTTTCCCTTTACAGATTTTCAAGCTTCCCTACCACGTTCGAGCTTCTGACATTCCTCGCCCCGACTCGTAGAACGTTATCCTTTCGGTGGTTACTGAATATTTTTCTCATTATCACCTCCTCTTGGCATTGCGCTACCGGAGATCCGAATGGGGGACTATTCCGGAATCTTTTTCTCTCCTTCTAAGTTAAAGACTTAAAGTTTTAGTGCCTATCATTTGCTGTATTTAAGTACAAACACACCCACACCCACACCCACACCCACACCCACACCCACACCCACACACACACACACACATATATATATATATATATATATATATATATATATATATATATATATATATATAATATGTGCGTGTGTGTGTGTGTGTGTGATCAAAAGTATCCGGATACGCCGAAAAACATACGTTTCATACGTTTATCATATTAGGTGCACTTGCTGCCACCTACTGCCAGGTACTCCATATCAGGGACCTCAGTAGTCATTAAACATCGTGAAAGAGCAGAACGGGGCGCTCCGCGGAACTCACAGACTTCGAATGTGGTCAGGTGATTGGGTGTCACTTGTGTCATAAGTCTGTATGCGAGATTTCCATACCCCTAAACATCCCTAGGTCCACTGTTTCCGATGTTATAGTGAAGTGAAAACGTGAAGGGTTACGTACAGCACTAAAGCGTTTAGGCCGACCTCGTCTGTTGACTGACAGAGACCACTGACAGTTGAAGAGAGTCGTAATGTGTAATAGGCTGACATCTATCCAGACCATCACACAGGATTCCCAAGCTACATCAGAATCCACTGCAAGTACTGTGAGAGTTAGGCGGGAGGTGAGAACACTTAGATTTCATGGTCGAGCGGCTGCTCATAAGTCACACATCACGCCAGTAAATGCCAAACGACGCCTCGCTTGGTGTAAGGAGCGTAAACATTGAACGATTGAACAGTGGAAAAACGTTGTGTGGAGTGTCCAACAGCGGTACACAATGTGGCGATTCGATTAACATTGCAAGATCGTTGGTAAATGTCAGTGCGAGGCAAGTCATTGGAAATGTGAGCCGCTGGTACATTAATAACCGGTGTATCCGCCAGAATGTTGAACGCAAAGATGCGATCGTGCATGAACTGTGTTGTACAGGTGGAGGATGTCAGTTTATGGGATGGAGTTCCCGGCCTGTTCCACTATGTCGGTCAACCCAGTGACGGTTAATAGTGGCGACCCTGCTGTTGTCTGATGATATCTCATGTGTGCTCGATTGGAGACAGAGCAGGCCAAGACAATATGTCATGAATGGCAGCACAACTGATCGAATCACGAGACTGACGTCAAATTTTCAGTCAGGCTGCGTGGGATAACCACGAGAGTGCTCCCTCTGCCATATGAATTGCACCCCAGACCATAACTCCAGGTGCAGGTCTAGCGTGTCTAGCACACGGAGATGTTGGTTGCAGGCTTCCTCGTAACCAACACATGGCCATCACTGACATCGAGGTAGGGCCAGCTTTCGTCAGAAAACACATCTCCACTCTGTCCTCCAATGACCTCTCGCTTGACATCAATGAAGTCGCAAATGGCGGTGGTTTGGGGTCAGCGTCTTGAAGTAGTCGATTTGTAACAGTTCTTTCTGTCACTTTGGTGCCAAGTACTGATCAAATTGTTGCTGCAGATGAAGTACGATGCGTCACGGGCATGACTTTCTTCCATCTCGGTAGTGCCACGTCTTGTTGGACGGTACTTTCTCGTGACCACAGCTATCAGCTTCCATGTACAGTGGCCACATGCCTGCAAGTCTTTCCGCAGTATCGCAGAAGAAACATCAGGCCTCTCGTAACATTATTAGACGACCTCGTTCAAACTCAGTGAGATGCTGGTTATGGCGTCTGCGTCACCTTATATGTATTCTTGACTAACATCAACTCACCACTACTAATCTCAAAGGCAACTAACGTTCACAACCTTCGCAATGTGTATTTAACGCAAACCTGATTTTCAATCTCATAGTGGCGCTACTCCATGTTTTATGATTTCTTGAGCAGTTGTCTGGGAGGTCGGCCGGTATTGAGCCGATACTGTAATTGCCTAATTCATGTGTTCTAGGCCCTTCTGTTTCCTGACGTTTTGTTGATCATAGAATTGGTTGGTAAGGCTCTCGGTCCGCTTCGTAGAGATGTACATCACCTCAGATTTTCTGTTTCCCGTAATTACATATGTTAACGCGAAAAGTAATCTCCTGTGTGTCATATTAAACATTTTAGTGCTAATATTTTTGTCGTTAGTTTTGGTGGACAATATAACAACAGAACAGGTCAAACATTTTAATTGTTTCAATTGTGACGTCACATTTAAGAGAAGGTAACACTAAGAGTACAGTGGGAATTCGACGGTTAAATGGAGAGGAAAGCGCGGATATGTGGAAAGAGCACACTGAATGCCTCTTTGAGGGAGGGGACTTCTCAGCTGACATGAGAGAAAAAGAGAAACAGGGGTCGACAGGGAAGTGACAGGGAATCCAGTATTAAAATCATGATTTAGAAGAGCTTTGTAGGAATTAAAATCAGAGAAGTCAGGAGGGACAGATAACATTCAATTTAAATTTCTAAAATCGTTGGGAGAACTGGCAACAAAACGATTATTCACGTAGGTGTGTAGAATGTATGAGACGAGTGACATACCATCAGACTTTCGGAAAAACATCATTCACATAATGCCCAAGATCGCAAGAGCCGACAAGTGCGAGAATTGTCGCACAATCAGCTTAACAGCTCAGGCCTCTAAGTTTCTGACAGAAACAATATGCAAGAGAATGGAAATGATCAGTTTGGCTTTTGGAAAGGTAAATGCAGTACAGAAGCAGTTCTGACGTTGCGATTGCTAAAGGAAGGAAGAATGAAAAAAGATCAAGGCACTTTCACATGTTCTGTCGACATGAAAAATACGTTCGACAGTGTAAAATGGTGCAAGACGTCCAAAATCCTGTGACAAGTTGGGTTAAGCCGTATGGAAAAAAGGAATATATAATTTGTACAAGAACCAATAGGGAAAAATGACAGTGGAATGTCAAGAACGAAGAGCACAGACTAAAAGAGTGTAAGACAGGGACGTAGTCTTTCGCCCTGCTGCTCAAAGTGTATGTCGATGACGGAAAAAAAGAAAAGTTCAAGATTGTGATTAAAATTGAAGATGAAATGGTATCGATGTTAAGATTCGCTGATGGCATTGGTACCGTCAGCGAAAGTGTAGAAGAATTACAGGCCTGTTGAATAGAATGAATAGTCTAGTGAATACAGAATATTGACTGAGAGTAAATCGAAAAAGTACGAAGGTAATAAGAAGTAGCCTAATTGAGAAAAGTGAGAAACTTCACATCAAAACTGATGATCACAGAGATGAAGTCCAGGAATTCTGCTACACAGACAGCAAAATACACTCCTGGAAATGGAAAAAAGAACACATTGACACCGGTGTGTCAGACCCACCATACTTGCTCCGGACACTGCGAGAGGGCTGTACAAGCAATGATCACACGCACTGCACAGCGGACAAACCAGGAACCGCGGTGTTGGCCGTCGAATGGCGCTAGCTGCGCAGCATTTGTGCACCGCCGCCGTCAGTGTCAGCCAGTTTGCCGTGGCATACGGAGCTCCATCGCAGTCTTTAACACTGGTAGCATGCCGCGACAGCGTGGACGTGAACCGTATGTGCAGTTGACGGACTTTGAGCGAGGGCGTATAGTGGGCATGCGGGAGGCCGGGTGGACGTACCGCCGAATTGCTCAACACGTGCTGCGTGAGGTCTCCACAGTACATCGATGTTGTCGCCAGTGGTCGGCGGAAGGTGCACGTGCCCGTCGACCTGGGACCGGACCGCAGCGACGCACGGATGCACGCCAAGACCGTAGGATCCTACGCAGTGCCGTAGGGGACCGCACCGCCACTTCCCAGCAAATTAGGGACACTGTTGCTCCTGGGGTAACGGCGAGGACCATTCGCAACCGTCTCCATGAAGCTGGGCTACGGTCCCGCACACCGTTAGGCCGTCTTCCGCTCACGCCCCAACATCGTGCAGCCCGCCTCCAGTGGTGTCGCGACAGGCGTGAATGGAGGGACGAATGGAGACGTGTCGTCTTCAGCGATGAGAGTCGCTTCTGCCTTGGTGCCAATGATGGTCGTATGCGTGTTTGGCGCCGTGCAGGTGAGCACCACAATCAGGACTGCATACGACCGAGGCACACAGGGCCAACACCCGGCATCATGGAGTGGGGAGCGATCTCCTACACTGGCCGTACACCACTGGTGATCGTCGAGGGGACACTGAATAGTGCACGGTACATCCAAACCGTCATCGAACCCATCGTTCTACCATTCCTAGACCGGCAAGGGAACTTGCTGTTCCAACAGGACAATGCACATCCGCATGTATCCCGTGCCACCCAACGTGCTCTAGAAGGTGTAAGTCAACTACCCTGGCCAGCAAGATCTCCGGATCTGTCCCCCATTGAGCATGTTTGGGACTGGATGAAGCGTCGTCTCACGCGGTCTGCACGTCCAGCACGAACGCTGGTCCAACTGAGGCGCCAGGTGGAAATGGCATGGCAAGCCGTTCCACAGGACTACATCCAGCATCTCTACGATCGTCTCCATGGGAGAATAGCAGCCTGCATTGCTGCGAAAGGTGGATATACACTGTACTAGTGCCGACATTGTGCATGCTCTGTTGCCTGTGTCTATGTGCCTGTGGTTCTGTCAGTGTGATCATGTGATGTATCTGACCCCAGGAATGTGTCAATAAAATTTCCCCTTCCTGGGACAATGAATTAACGGTGTTCTTATTTCAATTTCCAGGAGTGTAATTAATGATGGGGGGAGCAAGTAGGATAGCAAAAGCAGACTGGTACTGGTAATAAGGGCATTGCTGGCAAAGAGCAGTATGATAGTGTCAATCATAAGCCATAATTTTAGGAAGAAATTTGTGAAAGTTTACTTTTGGAGCACAGGATTTTACAGACTGTGGCAAAATCGGAACAGAAGGGAGTAGAAGCATTTGCGATTTGGTGCTACAAAAGAAAACTGAAATCGGGTCGAATGAGGTAGCTTTTCTAGAGAATTGGCGAGGAAAGGGATATATGCAAAACACTGATAAGAAAAAGAGACAGAACGACTGGACGTTTGTTAAGACACCAGCAAATCACTTCCATGGAACTAGAGGGAGCTGTAGAGGTAAAAACTGTAGGGGAAGACAGATTCGGATACATCTAGCAAATAAGTGAGGATAAGGGTTGCAAGTGCTTTTGTGAGATGAAGAGGGTTGCGCAGGAGATTAACGATGCCTAAAAAGAAAGAGAGAGAGAGAGAAAGCGGTGATGATGATAGTGATGATGTGATGGATATTAGTCGATGCATACCCTGCTTCACAGACGAGTGCATTATTTTAATTTTTTGTTTTCAATCATTGGTCATAGTAATTCTCTTTGGTTTCTTACAGCCACGTATGTAGAGTTAAAAATTTTTTATACTAAATTTTTATGTACGTGATCAATCCCTGCTGGTGTGAAAGTCTGCTTCACAGATGTGTACATTACCTTAAATTTTTCTATTTTCGATGATTATGTATGCCATGTATGTGACGTTTTAAATTTTTTTAAATATTATTGTCTGATCCATGTTACTGATATCTGTTGATACAAAAGTCTGCTTCACAGACGTGGATATTTCAAATCTTCTACTTTCCATGACTGTTCGAACTACTGAGACAAATTTACAGCTGTCCCTCTTTTTTTCATTTTTGCTTGTAATTCTAACTATGGGTTTTGGTATTTGTCGGTGCTACAGTCTATTGTCTGTTGGATACGTACATATTATTCCCAATGTCAGCTATCTCTTGATTTGTATTACAGATACTGTTGTTGAGCAATTTTTTGATAAAATTTGGGTATGACCAAGTGTTACAGGCTTCGGCCTCTATTGTGATAAAAATAAATTATTTTCTGTAAGTCATAATTTTGTTTCCCCTCAGCACCTTAATATTACCAGACACTAGCTGCCCACCAGTTTAGTGTTGAGTTCATGGTGGTGCTTAAGAATGCTAGGTTCCTACAGGGCAGGTTCTCGAAAGGAATTTCGAATAATTAAAGCAGTGAACAGGGAGTGTGTCAACGTTCTGATTCCTGTAATGCTTGTAGGTGACCGAAAAGACGTACAAAATATGCTGCAACGGGTGTCGTCGATTATTAGCCACTGACCCAGTATTTATAGGCGTCGTGTCTCAGTTAGGTGACACCAATTCAATACCGTGACATGGTGATCACTGGTTCAGTCACTGAAAAGAGCCAATGTGAACGAAGCCTTTGGAAGTAGTCAGCCTGACTTACAAACATTCCTGATGACACTCGTAATGGGTTTTCTCTGCACTAAACAGGATAAACTCGGAAGATCCTGAAATGGTAAGGGTCAGGTTGGAGGTGTACAACTGATTGATTCATTTGGCTCGGCACTCCGTAGTTTCAAGCAACAAGCAACGTATGGGAGAGTAGACTATTAAGATATCCTGCACCATTAAATATACGATCTATCTTAGAGCCCTCCATTCCACCAGATAAAAGTAGACCATGCAGCACGCGAACCGGCACGATTTACATGAAAATGTGACGATGTAAGGTGCCCACAGGAATGAATGTTTCTTACATCCCGGCAGCTGCAATGTGGGCATCAGCGATACCATCTGCGAAGTTATAAGTAGCCTCGCAATGGTGAGTTGGGTTTCCGTAGCATATAGACGGGTTCGGACATAGTGCTGGCTTGATACAAAGTGGCTACTGTCTCACAGATGTGAGTAGTTAATGCACCGACCAAAGTACAAAGTACCTGAGTTTGTTTATGGACTTCTGGCAAACACCAAGAGATGCATTTAAAATGTTTGATAACCAAACAGGTTTTATCGTATAAAACTCATCGCCAATGACATATGTATCACCATATCAATGACATGCATGGGTTGTACACCTGAATATACGTCTGTCTATTAAATATTTTAAATGTAGCTCATGGTGGGACTTCCTGGCAGATTAAAACTGTGTGCCGGACCCACACTCGAACTCATGGTGTTCACAACCTGTCCTTTACCAAATATCTACAAGCTGCAGAGCACCAAGCTTTCAAGATTTTTACAAGGTTCCGTGTATTTTAATTACGTACTGTTGCAGGTTTGTCAGTTGCGTGGTATGCAGTTCTATTGTCTCCTCCGTGTCTGTCCAGACTTGGTTCAAAGCGGTGCTTATCTTTCCTAGATGCTCGGCATCAGCTATCCGGAAGCCCATTTTAAGAACGGCATCCTGCATCTAACTAAGCTCTCTTCTGACGACGCCGGACTTACGGTATCAGCTCCGTAGGCTGACAGAGCTGCACCAGAAAATAATCAGAGAGGGTAGTAACAAATGACTGTCAGAGTGATGCTCGAAATTGTTTTCTGTGAGTCACTAGCTAAAGTTCCTCAAAGACACCAAATAGTCGCCCAGGTACTGAACCTCATTCTTATTGCCCATCGAAGATTGTATAACACCACATACGACTGACGAACGATTGATATGCTGCTACTTGATGGACGTGCTTTAAGAGACCTCACTATCTCATAGCCACTGGGAAGACCCAGGTTTCTGATGACAGTTTTGCTCCTTGACCTCCCAACTATCCTTGTTCAGCATTCGGTAGTCCGTACCTGTCATTCTCCAAGAGCTGGCTTTTTGTTGTGTGTGGGTCGTGCCCTTAGGGGAAGAGGAAACCTCAGTACGGGCTATCTTTGATCTTAGGATGTACGACCAGGTAAGTCTATACATAAGGGAAATCTGCTCACTCAAATGTATTTCCTCCTACCACAAACTTCCCTCTCTTTGTCGAATCTACCATTAACTACAGCACAACTCCTGAGGCATTTTAGAATGGATGAACTTGCTCTAAATGTTCTTGTTTTACCATTAGTAACGAAAGTATTGATTGTCCTTTGTTGAATTCGCTGGTGCTACTTCCAACTGATCCACTCTGAAAATTCATAGGAGTAACTTATCGGCGTTGCCCCAGGTTATCTAAGGTTTCCGTAATAGTCAGTATTGGGTTTAAAACCGAGACTGTGTGATTATTTAATACAGAACGTTTCAACAAAACCACTTGTTACTCCCTGAAAGAGTGGAATTCTCAGTTCCTCAATGATTTTCCTAGAAGATTTACTGCTGTATTCCGTTAAATTATTATTATTACCATTATACTGCTAATTTGTGATTTTGAAAATGCTCCCTTCCAAAATTTGCATTCTACTATAGTACCTCACCATGAAATAACAGGCTGTGTCGTTTACATAGAAAACATACAGTACTGCAGCACTATTGCAGCAGTACCCAAGAGTTAAAAAAGATGTAACAGTATTCACTAAATCTTTTTTACAATAGTTCAATATGGTATTCTCATATTAAGTGATCATCCAATGAAACCGCTACAAATATTCTGTAGCATATTCGTTCCCTATGTTACAGCCCAATTTGTTCTGAGGTTGTACTGTTCTGGCTTCTGTTCTTATGACCCATTCTACTGTAAAGCAACTTTTTTATTTCCTTTAATACACAAGCCGACAAAGATTTTGATTGGCGACAAAGAGGAACAACATATGTATGAAATTAGATGTATGGCTGCACGGTGATATCGAAGTATTATTTTGTGTTGCACCTTTGCCTAGATGAGTTTAACGCAGAAAGTGCCGGATTCCACGATTTGTCGAAGCTGAAGTCATTGTCTCTATTAATTAAATTCGTCTCCAAACGAATTTCAATTGCTTCTTTCACTATTGAATGCCAGAAAGATGGAAGTCTAAGCGAAAATTTCGACGTTATCGTACACAATAGTGTGCGCAGTGTCAATAAAGTGTTCTTCCACCGCGATTTGTTTGGTTGTGAGAGCCAGGTGTACGTATGTCTCTGTGCATCTCTCACAGGCAGTACGTGTCGTCTGTCCGATGCATAAACGGCCACACTCACAAGGAATCATTTAAAACCCAGGCTTCCGAAACACCAAATCACCTTTAACGGAACCTTGGTGGATGGCGGAAAATCTGTTTGTGTTTGCTGAGGATCTGTCCCATTTTCAACGATAGGCAGAAAAGTCATGGATTCAAAACTTTCCGTGTCTTCTTCTGCATTTCTTACGCCCACTGTTGGTTTCATTCGTAATGCCTCAAAGGTCTGATGTAGGGAATGTAGGGAATAACCGTTGGCTTCAAAAAACCTTCTCAGGTGTAAAAGCTTGTACTCCAGATTGCTCTTGTCAGCGATGACGTATGCTCTGTGCCCAGAGTTCTGAGAACACTCATCATCTGCGAAGTATGGTGTCAGATATTTGCACGTAAATATAAATCCATAAGGGTCGGTTTCCGATATACTGCGTATCCTAAACTGCCATCCTCTTCGTGCCGTACGAAAACACCCAAAAATGGAAGGCATCCATCTTTCTCGATTACCACTGTAAACAGAATTAGTCTATGGACGGAACTCAGATGATTTAAATATCCTTTTGATTTTTCTTCACCATGGGGCCATACTACAAACGTGTCACCTTCATGCCTCCAAAATACTGTGTAATTCAAGCTAGCAGATTTCAGTGCCCTTTCCTCGAAGTCTTCCTTAAAGAAGTTAACCACCAAGTTCAAGAAAGGACTACACATCGACACCCGCAGTCTGTTCATAAAATTCGTTATTGAATAAAAAATATGTCGAAGTCAAGATGTTCAAACAAAGCTGAAATGCTTTTATGAAACTTTTGCCAATGATAATTAAATTCGTCGCCCACGGAATTTTAACAGCTCGTTTCACTACTGAGTCTCAGGAAAATGAAGTCGAGGCTAAAATTTCGACGTTATCGTACACCTATCAATGTTTTGGCGCGTTGTGTATCTGTGGCTGCATGCACAGGGGCGCGGTCCGCGGGTTGAAATGGACGGAACAAGTGCTGCAGCGTGAGTCACCCCGGCTCACTCTGAAGATGGTTGGACGATATATAGACGAAATATCAGAAGAAGAAGTGAAATTTAACCTGCTGAACACCAGAAATTTTATGGAATAATCATTGCGCCGCGAAAATGTGAAGATGCATATCAAGTACTTTTTCGATGAGGAGATGGTCTTAAGTGTACTGCGACTGGACTATAGTGCGAGATTACTCAGCTCCTTAAGTTTTTTTTTAAGGTGCCGTGACCACGGCATACCTCCAAAGTTTGCCATGTTAGTGCACTTTATAAAATGGACTGTCATGAACAAGATTTTAAGGAAAGCTGGTGCTGTTATTGGTAAGGAGAGAATCCGCTTTGCCTGTCGAGAATTGGACCTGATTTCTGAAAAACATTGTCACCTGCATCTGAAGATATATGTCCAGTTACTCTACGGTGTGTTGAAAGAAAGATATAAGATGAACATCAACAAAAGCAAAACGAGGATAATGAAATGTAGTCGGGTGATGCTGCGGGAATTAGATTAGGAAATGAGACGCTTAAAGTAGTAAACGAGTTTTGCTATTTGGGGAGGCAAAATGGTCGAAGTAGAGATGATATAAAATGTAGACTGGCAATGGCAAGGAAAGCATTTTTGAAGAAGAGAAATTTGCTAACATCGAGTATATTTAAGTGTCAGGAAGTCGTTTCTGAAAGTACTTGTATGGAGTGTAGCCATATATGGAAGTGAAACGTGGACGATAAATAGTTTAGACAAGAAGAGAATAGAAGCTTTCGAAATGTGGTGCTACAGAAAAATGCTGAAAATTAGACGGGTAGATCACATAACTAATGAGGAGGCATTGAATAGAATTGGAGTGAAGGGAAATTTGTGGCACAACCTGACTAGCAGAAGGGATCGGTTGGTAAAGCATATTCTGAGGCATCAAGGGATCTCCAATTTAGTGTTAGAGGGCAGCGTGGAGGGCAGAAATCGTAGAGGGAGACCAGGAGATGAATACACTAAACAGATTCAGAAGGATGTAGTTTGCAGTAGGTGCTGGGAGATGAAGAAGGTTGCACAGGATAGAGTAGCATGGAGAGCTGCATAAAACCAGTCTCTGGACTGAAGACCACAACAACAACAACTCTACTGTTCATGGAACTTGATAAATGGTATAGCGTGGGCCAAGTCAGACTGGGATCGTGAGGTGGCTATATCGAGACAGATGGCAAAGGTTAGATAGCTGGAGACATCTTCGCAGCAAAAACGTATTCTACGCTCCTGTCATTAATATGACTGATAAAGATTTGAACGACGCTATGATGACTGTTTTAAGTAAAGGAATGAACTTGGCGCCCATTCCAAGGTTCTACCAAACCTGAGTTCATCAGTGCCGTTGAAGAAGATGTTCGATTTCTTTTCCGGATTCATCAGAGGAAATAAGTCTCGAAACTTGCCGAACAGTTTTGAAGGCTCTTCCACTAAGAAGTATCATTTCTGTGGCGATGAGGGGTGCACCCAATATGCTTCGACAGGATAGCGAGACGTTGGTCCTTCCAGCTGATAAAGGTAATGTCACTGTTTTAACGTCTCGTGACGGCTGTCATAATAAAATGAACGGTTTACTGAGTAATAACACATAGCAAGAGGCCAGTAAACACACCATCAACCAGGTGGTAAGAAGAGTGCTTCGCTTCTGAACGCCTCCCTCTTCCCACTATAAGTTGTGGATAGATTGAAGCCAAGTGGTGTGGTTATTCCAAGGCTTTATGGACTTCCAGAGATATATAAGAAAGATAGTTCTCTACGTCCGATAGTGGGTAACATTGGCTCTCCAACCTGAAACTGTGCCAACTAACTAGCGTCGTTATTAAGGTCTCTTGTGGGAAAACCCACTCATCACGTACGTAACTCTGTGGACTTCACTGACAAAATAAAATCACTCAGACTGAACAATTATAATAGTCAGTTTCTATGTAATGTTGTTGTTCAGTAAGGTTCCTCTTTCAGAGTTATTATTTCTCATTGGCAAAACGTTTGTTTGAACTATCTCTTGACCTCGACATACTTTTTATTCAATAACGAATTTTATGAACATACTGACGGTGTCACCATGGGTAGTTCTTTGTTGACCTTGGTGGCCAATTTTTTATGGAGGACTTCGAGGAAAGTGCGCTGGAATCTCCAAGCTTGAAGCACACAGTATTTTGGAGTCATAATGATGACTCATTTTTAGTGTGGCCCCGTAGAGGAGATAAATGAAAAGAATTTTTAAATCATCTGAATTCCAATTTCTGTTCTCAGTGGAAATAGAGAAAGATGGATGTCTTCCATTTATGGTTGTTTTGGTACGGCACAAAAATGATGGCACATTAGGACATGCAGTACATCGGAAACCGACTCTTATGGAGTTATACTTACTTGCTAATATCTGACACCATCCTTCGCACACAGTGAGTGTTCTCAGAACTCTGATGCACAGAGTACACGTTATTACTGTCGATAGCAGTCTGAGAAGAGTTTTGAAGTCAACGGGTATTCTCCACAACAAACCCTTGAGGCACTACGATTAAAACCAACAGTGGGCATAAGAAATGCAGAGGAAGACACGGAATGTTTTAAATCCATGCCTTTTCTGCCATACGTGAGAAGTCTATTTTTAAAACTGGTATAGATCCATAACATACGTAAAGTGATTTTCCGCCCTCCACCAAGCACAGCAGCAGTCCTTGGTTCCGTTAAAGATGATTTGGGGTTTCGGAAGCCTGGGGTTTAAACGATCCCCTGTTAGTGTGGCCGTTCATACGTAGGACAGACGACACGTACTGTCTATGAGAGATGCACAGAGCACTCAGGTACACCCGGCTCTTACAACCTAATAAATCATCGGTGGCACAGCACTGTATTGACACCGGGCACTCTATGGTGTACAATAGCGCCAAAATTTTAGCCTCGACTTCATCTTTCTGGGACCTAGTAGTGAAAGAGGCAAATGAATTTTGGTTGGTGACAAATTTAATTAAATTAATAGATATAACGGATGCAACTTGGGCAAATCATGGAACTCAACGCTTTTTGTGCTAGACTCAAAAAGACGTCGCAAAAGTGCAAGTCGCAGTAATATTTCGATATCACCGAGTGGGTTGACGATGCATCCACGCACCTAAGTTCATGCATATGTTGCACCTCTTTGCTACCGATGAACGTCTTTGGCGCCTTGTGCATCTGTGTCCACGTCCTCAGTGGCGCGGTCCACGGGTTTAAAAGGACGGTGAAGTGCTGGAGCACCAGTTACCTCGGCCCGCCCTAAGATGGCTAATCAGTATACTGCCGAAATATCATAAGAAGGAGTGAAACGTACGCGACTGCACACCCGAAATTTCATGGAACATTGCTGGCTCTGTTGATGGCTTCAATCAAAATGATCTGATAGAAATTGGGTGGTCCTGCGATGTTCTAAATGGTCTCGGGTATGACATTTAATAAGATCACGAAGGTAGCCTCAGATAATTCGCTGTATCCAGTTGCCGAACTTGCAATAAGCCACTCTGGGCTGTTCAGTCCTTTCCATTAGTGGCTGTCTGACACATGTAGCGGAGCAATAGTGTATAACAGATTCTCTACTACAGCGTGAATTTGTTTGTACTCAAAGGAACAAATCAACATATACTGTTGTAGATTTATGTCTGAATCATGAAAATGCCTGTGGCAGCTTTCCTGATAAGAAGAGGACTTTAGGTAAATGTGGAAATGTTGCGTAGTTAAACATCATCTAATTTCCAGGACCAATACGCATGTGCATCAGTAAAAATGAGGGATTCGAAAGCTCTTACGATAAATTGTTCATTACAGTAGCATAATAAAAATTGATAATAACATGACAATAATGAATGAAGGTCTAGAAAATATACAGTGTTTTATGATTTACAGGAAACGATTGTTGAGCCTACCCAAGAGTAGCTTCAAAAATTCTCTCAATTTCCCACCTGATAAAAATAGCCCCAACGTGAAACATACAAAAAGAGACAGCGAACATAAAGCATACCGATTATTAGTTGTGTCTGAACTAATACCGAGAAGAGAGTTGCCTTTATAAAACGATCACGCTGTCTTCAACTTTAAAGACCACCATTGTAAAAGTACTCTCCTTTCACTTTAATAGTTTCCCAGGCGTTTCAGGCCAATCGCTCTGTGTACCGTATACGTGGAACGACATTAGTGAGGAATAAGATATAAAAGATGGGGTCATATCTTTCGTGTTAGTTGGACAAAAATTCAATTAAAAGCAAATATCAGGTGTAGAGATAACGATTTTAATAATCGTCATTTCAATATGTCCAAGACTAAAATATTTTGTTATAGAGTACCAAAAGTAATTGAACATGATTGTTGTTAATCACTTGACCCCTGAAAGCAACAGTTGACAAATTATATGTAGATAAAAAGGAAGTATCTGTATTGTCTTTCTAGAATAGACCCCAAACTTTCCTTTTTTAATTTATGCATTTCACTTATGTGATAGCAGCATTTCTGATGATTTTTGTTATGATCCACACCAGATATTAGCTGCCTTACAGGGCAAGGGTCACATTTCAATAGAATGTTTGTCTGACACCCTGGGCTTGAGAAGACAGTTCAGACGTTATGTGCTTTTGCGTGCTAAGTGGTAAGCTAAGTTTACACACATTAGTACACTCACTGTGCAGATACAAAGGACAGACATACAAGAAAATGGTGACCCTGCCAGGATGCGAAATTACAGCAGTCTGATAGATTGAGGGTTTGCCTTTGATAGGTACAAAACACATAAACCTCCCTAACAATGAGCTGATGAAAACTGGACAAAAAAAAATAAATATGTAAACGTGCCCCAACTGTTTAGTACGTGTTGATAGAGATGTATTCATGCATTTCTTATTTGTTGGTGCTACACATCGTGGAATTGGGTTATGTTGAGTTTTGACTCAACTTCAGTAACCAAAAGGCTATGTAAAAAACAAGGAAACGGGTTAAAATATTAAATATAATTCTGTGGACGATATTTTGGGAAAGAATCAAGTCTTATGACCAGATGTTAATGTGTAGTCAGGTTAGGAAAATTCGTTAACAGCAACACTCAGTGGAAATCTCAAAATTGACACAAAATAATCGATTAAGACAAAGAGAAGTCATGGAAGATCTTGACAGGATCGAGTTGCGCACACAACAGGTAGATCAGCGTGAACATCACGAGACAGAACACGTAGAAATACCGAATGAGACCGAAAATGTAATGCATGAAGTTTAACACGGTCCAAAGAATGGACATGGGAACGGCGTTGCTAATCACGCAGACGTTGAGTCTGTAGATAGTGATTTACAGTACACTGAACCAAACGTAATCATGTTGAAGCAGTCAGGCTTGCAATTGCATGAAAGAACGAGCGTTAGTGCTCATACATTATGTTCGGAAGTGAAGGAAATGGTTCACGAAAAACGAGATAGGAAACGGGTACATGAGATGGCAACTGGCGAAAATGATGTGGATGAAAACGCCAACAAATTTGGAAAGTTGGAGCGTTTATTACAACAATCTCAAGAATCAGAAAAGCGTATAAAAGGACGCGGAAGACAGGGGACTAGATAAATAGAAGGGCGCATAAAACTGAGGCTGAAAGAAACTAACAAGGGAATACAAAAAACGCGTGATAATATTCAAGGCCAATTAGATCAAATGCGAACTGAAGCTAAGGAAGTGCTAATCACGCTTCAAACGCTCGTTATAGGGCACAAACAAATGAGAACAGACAATAACATTGTCCAAAGAGACATGGTTACGTTGCGTGAAGATACGCTAAATTCAAATTAGGTTAAACAACAGGTCGAAACTTTTGCCATCAAAGCGACAACGAAGGTGAAACATGTTATTGCTGAGACGATGTCTCACAAAAGAACGACAAAAGCAGCATTAAAGAAATTCGATTCTCGTATTTTAGATATACAAGAGAAAAACGAACACCAATTTCAACTGCTGAGATCGGAAGTTTTACGTTCGATCGAAAGTCGTGGTGACGTAGAAAGCGTTAGTGAGGAGTCGCAGATGAAGACAGAATTCACTTTAGTGTCGGTAGATACTACTGTGAATACTGTAAAATCAACAGTTGCTGATAATACGACTGAAACGGTACCCAACATTACGTGTGACGTAAGACGGAAAGGCACATGTGGATCCCAGTCCGAAACCACACACAGCGAAAGGGAAATTAGTTCAAACCAGCGTATGCAGAACATCTCGGTAACCGTAGGGAACAGTTTGAATTGCGACCACTTGTTCAAGAGAGAATAACAGGTCAATCTGGAATACAAGAGCGCGGGTTGCAGCAAGGTTCGTACGTCAAGCACAAAGCGTGACATACGCTGATCAAACAATAGGGACGCGTTATGCAACGCCACAACCTATAAGGCGAATACCGACGGGATACAGTACGGCGTCTAAAGAAGCAGAATTGCTTACATGTCAACATACAGAGCCGGTAGCAGGTGTTATGCACGCATGTTGCGCAGTTACACCTGCCAGTTATTCTACGGCACAAATGTCACAGACTGAACCAAGTTACAAACGTTTGCGTACTTTTGACGCAAACCAAGGACAAAATTCCAGTCTTCAAAACCCAGCAGATACATCACAGAGAGAAGCGAGAGGTTTTGATGATAACCACTTTCTTACAGTGCGGAAATACCAGTACTATAAGGAAGATGCAAATATTCTCCATCCACGCACATTTAGTGACCAATTTAATGTAGGTATATCGACACTTTGGGCATTGAAACATGTCAGATTTTATTTGCGCACATATGGAGGGAAGTGTTGCTGATACAGTGCAGGAACTTGCGATTCGTATCATTTTAGAGTTGCCTTTATAGCAAGTAATTGGTCGCCTGAAGCTCAGATGAGAATAAAATATCGATTATTACTAAATGTCTCATTCGGAAATTCGCATGAGAAAATAGCAGTCAGATTCTTTGAGAATAAGGCTAGAAGCAACCAATAACACATATAGCGACGGAGAATTGATTCAAATATGCAAAACGAAACTGCCAGTGAAGTATCAACAAGCCTTGATAGGACATGGGGGCATAGTGTAGAAACTTTCAAACGTGTTTTAGAGAAGTAGGATTCATGCATGAAAACGACGCTGAAAGACGACTCAGGACAAAGTAATTCTGAAAGAACACGTAACAGTTAGGACAATAACAATAATGGTAGCGATGGTAGGCCAGTATTAGGATTGAATTTTGGACGAAATGGGAATAATTACGAAAATGGCAAAAGTGGAAACACTAGACCACAGTGAAATGGATATAGTCTTAATAGTGGGTTGAAGAAGCAGAATATAGCCGAAAACAAAATGGAAACTGGAGAATTCGGGATAACCGACAGATTGACTTTAATCAGAGGTCTCTAGGCCCTTGGACAAAGGCAAATACTTCGGGTAATTACCGTAGAATCGAACCGCAGATGGAGATTGAATTACGACCACCAAATCCTAGGAAGAGTGAGGACTGACTGATGTTAGGTATTGCAGCAACTCAAGCAGATAACACACTTCCTGCAGAAACGGATGACAAGGCGTCCGCAGCAGTATATAGGTTAAGGTGTGACCTACAAGAGTCGGGATTTGGATCAGGAACGACAGAAAGATCATCAAAAGTATCCGCATAGTCACTACAAGTGGGGAGGAAGTCACAATTGAAGTGTTGGGACGAGTTAGGTTGGATTGACACTGACGATGAGGATGAACTCCTAGCAGTACCTAGTAGTGAACCATTTGATTATGACGAAACATTAATGTATATGGTGCAGATGTTTGATCTTGCACAGACGAAAAATCATTTTTAGCAAGATAATACATATCATACTGTAAACTGTGGCGCTACGATTGATCAAGACGATAGTATTAACTGACAAAATACAGCTAAAACATTTCACAGGAAAAAGAAGGAAGTACGGATAAGTACACATGATCAAAGGATCGACATGCTACAGATTCTATTAAAATCCTTCCACAAAATTTTGGAAGAAAGGCGGAAAGAGTCTGAGGCATTTTGGATTATGGGAATCGAACAAAATCGGGAAGAGCAAGTTGATAAGGGAGAGGAAAATGACAGGAAAAATATCCCGTCGGGATCGGAAAACGAATCAGATTATGAAGTATTTGAACAGTCTGATAAACCAAATTAAAATGTATACAATTTTGGCATATACGAGGACATAGTACGTCAGTATTACCGATACTATGTAATCATCACACCTGACACAGAAAACAGTGTCGTAATAAATGACGACACGGCTGAAAATTTGAATCCGCAACTCTCAGTGGCAGATAACAAATATGATAATGAGTTGATTCAGGGTGCGAGTACCGATACAATTAACGTAGAATCTGTCTCCCCAGAATCTAAGTGTGAAGTACTGTCACACTTAAACAATACTTTCCAGGCTCTAAAATCCAAATGAAACACAATTACACAGATGAGTGACGAGGAGACAAACTTAAAGAAAGTAGCAAAGTGTGAAAATGAGGATTTAAAATGTAGATTGGTTACTTTAGGAACTGATCTAGAAGCAGCGAGACCACGGATGGACAATTTAAAAAAGGGAAGTACTTCTCCCCAAACTGTAGATGAAGGACAAATTGGTAGGCAGTATATTACATAAAAGGAGTTCCTTTTGAAAACTACATAACAACAGCTTTCTCAGACGTTTCAAACGAACTGAACAATGAACCATAGGTATTAAGGGTCAAACATACGTGAAAAGACAAGAACTCAGCTGATATTCGTCAGCATTATTTTCTGAAGAATGACGTGTTGTCCTACAGACGAGACCCAAGTACACGTTTATGGACAGTATGTGTTCCTGATGAACTCGTGAACAAATATGTATGGTACACTCACTTAAGTAATGGGGCACTTTGGGGCGAAGAAATGTTATATGAAACTTAAAGAGACAGCACATTTCCCCGAAATGGAAAGACGTATTCGGCAAGTACTCAAAAACTGTAAGGATTGTCAATGTGCCAAACACGTTACTTTTCAGACTAGACCACCATTGTCACCCATAATACTGAAAAAGTTAAAATATCTAGCAGCAACAGATTTGATGGGACCGTTACCAAGGACAAGGAATGGGAACATGTTTATCTTTATAGTTTTAGAGTTAACATCAAAGTACGTCACTTTGACCCCTTTGAAACGTGCAACTGGTGTCACGATCAATAAGGCTCTACAACGTGATTTCCTCAAGCAGGTAGGGCATGTAGAAAGGTTCATTTCAGATAATGGGCCCCAATATAGATCTAAACCGTGGTTGGCGACTTTAAAAAGACATAAAATTAAATCCATCTTCATATCGAGATACAAACCAAGCGCCAATTGTGCAGAATGAACGATGAAGGATATTGGAACATGGTGTCGTAAGTACTATAGTTCATGACATACCACATGGGATGCCAATTTACATCATTTACAGACTATTATTAACGAAATGCCGCACAGTACTACACGATTACCACCAAACACGGGGCTCAAAAGTAAAAGACCAGTGGATAGGGTAAGAGAAGTTGTACAGTTCCCTCCATCCAGAAGACCATCACGCCAGCAGATAATAAAATTGCACTCAAAAACATTGAACGAGTAGGCAAAGGAACGGTATATGGGTATTTACTGTGGGACAGTTGGTTCTTGTTAGAACTCACTTATTATCTAATGAAGGAAAATAGGTTTGCCATAAATTTCATCCAGTTTATAAGGTATTTATAAGGGACACATGTTAATTAGTAAAGTAGTTCATGCAAATGTGGTAGAATTGGTGAACCCTAGAACGGAAAAAATATAGCTCTACATCATATCAGCCACCTTAAGGCTTATAATGAATGATAATTCTTGCAGTGGTCATACGACCATTAGCCATGAAAACTAAAATATAAATGGATTACAGACGATACAGTAAAAGAATGTTGATATGTTTCAGGTAGCCACAGATCTCAAGAGGGAGACAGGACGATCTACAAACATGTGAATATTCAAATATAGGTACAATTATACCACTCATTTAAATTGTCAATGTACGTCAGAAAAAATAAAAGAAAACTAAGTGCATGATGTATTAATTAACTAACCTACACATCATCAATACATGATCATTCAATAAGTAAAGGAACCATTATAAAATGAAGTAACTTAATGTGTCAGAATATATTTTAATTTCGTCTGTAAAGCATTGAAAAACATTATTTAAACGTCCATTTAGTGTTATTGATGTAAATGTTCGATTGTAAAGATCACAGTGAATTATGATAAAGAAACTTGTAAGTAGTAATAGTAAGCAATAGTCATTGTGAAACAAATGAAACAAAGAAGGCACACAACACAATGTCACTACAGTCGTCTGGGGAAGGAAGTCAAGCTGACGACAGAAGCAGAAAGTGGATGGGCAGCTACAGTCTGAGTGTGAGAGTTTATATGATTGCACAAGATGACATTGGCGACAAACCCATACAGCGAGAGGATGGGAGAACTCAGTAGCAGCTAGGGACACAAAGGCTGCACACCTGCGAGGAAGGCCAAGCGAACCCAGTAGCAGTTACTCACAATAGCAAACTGTCTGCAACAGCTCATTAGTACAACTGCCTGGAAAAATAAACTCAGAATATTTCTCTCAGTATACCAGATGGAGAAGCTGATAGCTGAAAACAGATGTATAGCTTCCGGAATTATCTATTCAGACGTGACCATATCTCATAACAACGTAACTGGTAGTCCTTCCGATTAACTTTTGCTGAATGACACATCCCGTCCATATGCCTGAGAAGTTCCAAGTTCCAAGAAAGAAACCGTGAAGACACAGCAAGTAATGAAGAGAAGAAAGGGTCCAAGGATGAGGGCAGAAGACAGCCAGAGTCCTTTCTAAATCCTGTACCTGAAGCAAGTACGAAATTTGGCAGAATCAAGATAGAGCAATATTCAAGAAAACCATGACAGTTATTTCGTTCTAAATATCAAACTAACCAGAGGCAGTCAAACCATCAAACAGAGTACGCACAATGGGAACATCAAAATGCAGCAACCACTGAGGGCCTACACACACCAACCTTGATAGCAACTACACCAATAAAGGAATATGCCACCTATGTTGTTACATCATGGCATTGCCTTGGATGAGCAGTTTGCTGACAAAAAATGCAACATAGAATCGACCATGCAATGTATTCATTCTCAGTCAGTCAGAACTGTAAATGTCAATAATCTTCATCAACATTGCACAGAGTGCCCACCGACTCACAGCATCAACCACCACCGATCGACAGCAGCATCGGGAAGCAAACCTAGCCAAATTTCAAAACGTAAAGTGCATTAAGAAAGAAAGTGATGCATGTGACAAATTCATTGAAATATTTTAAAGATTGCAAGAGATAATCACTTCAGCAAGGAGTTGAGAAGCCTGTAAATATTCAGTCGCACCTCTACCACTTAGTATTTGTACATTATGTTTTTCATTTGTATTCTGTAATTCGATGTGTAAATTGCTAAAGTATATTCATAAATGTACCATGTTTTATATTTTGCATTTCATGTGTAATTTGTGTATGTCCACTCAATTTAAGAAAAAATAAGAATTTGTCTATTGTAGATATTTGGGAAAAATATGTTTTTAATGATAAATAATGTCAATGAATATAACGTTTGTGTTAAAGTGTATGGAAATATGCAAAAATATTAACTATTTTAAGTATATAATGCCCACTTAAGTACATAAAGGTCAATTTATGATGACATTTTTCAATAGTGATGTAGAATTTAAGTGCTGAGAGTAGATATAAGAGAAACGAACACTTCCTTAACTTCACTCATCTTTCACAATCATCAATATCACGTATGTTTGAGAATTGTGGAACGCCTGAAGTTATTGTAAAGAGAGAGTCGAAAGGGTGGATGACATATTTTAATAGGATTTAACCACAAGTACTAGAGAAAAACGTTATAAGATCAGTCAAATCACTATCTATAAAGGACTGTAAAGCCATGTAAAGCAGTACATTTAATATCAAAATATAATGTTAAAACTACGTCATCTAGCATAATATAGGAATGTAGCTGGACGATGATTAAATTATTTGAAATTATAATTTTGCACCGCAATGAGCAATGCCTCAACTATTGATCACAGCAGCAGAAAATTAATTCGGGATGGCATGTGTAAGGCATCTAGATTTGACGGACCTTACATGAGCTTGATCCATAACAACAGGATGATACAGTATGAGATCCTCAGAAAATAATAATTACACTATGTCAACAAAAGGCAATTGCAGTTAATCTCATATACCGACAACTAACAAAACAATCTACCAATATGGACAATGGCATGGAAGAAACAAGTTAAAGCGAAATGCATTTTGGAGACGAACTGAGCAGGTGGTTAATGATATCGTAAAACTCCCACTTAGCAAGAGAAAGGCGAGCTTCAGCGTAGAAAGGGATAAGACCAGAACAATACATTATTCCTTTTAACGTAAATAAGGTCGGAACCAAAGGTAAGTGGCTGCACATCATTAACAAGGCTAGGCTGCGAACCGTCAAGAAAATTAAAAATGTTTATTAACCTTTAGCGAGATGGTGATTGGATGAAGCCATACTTGGCGATGCAGACGCGACACGGTTGGGAGATCCCCATTATGTAAAATCATTTTGAGACCTTAAGGCTCTATCCCCCTCTCTTGTCTCGCAAAGGACCACACAAGGGTGTGGAAATAAACGAGGGCGTTGAGAGCTTTTCTTTCTGCGAAGTGAGGACGATATGCTTTATGTATCGTGGAGACAGCTAGCAAAGCAGTAGTTAATTATTCCTGCTGCAATTTTTGTGGACAAAGAAATTGGGCACATCGCTCCAGCACACAGCAAGTGTGCAACAGCCATTATTTCGATTAGGGGAAGATTAACATTATACGGAACACAGGAAAGTTGTGACTGTGTTAATTCAGTCAAGGCCAGAGTAGGGAATTAGCGTTTCAGATTCAACACGGAGACAATGCAGTTGCATATGCCGCTTGGTAAAGTACCATCGTGCATTAGGCCACAGTAAATGTTGAGTCTTGATTTTGCTCACTCAAACTTGCATATGTTTTGACCACTGCATATCAAAAGCAAGGATTATAACCTATCCTCACATTGAGTATATGAGAGTTTTTTCATTGATTCAAAAAAGTAAATTTATTCTCCACCAACTCAGTGCATTGACTAGCTACAACAACGTAGATTGAAATGAGCTAATGAGGATTTTTAATATTCATTCTTTCCTGTTATAACACATTTTCATGTGTAGAGACGATTTTAATAATCGTCATTTCAATATGTCCAAGACCAAAATATTTCGTTGTTGAGTGTGAAAAGTAATTGAACATGATTTTCGTTTATCACTTGACCCCTGAAATCAGCAGTTGATAAATTATATGTAGAAAAAATGGCAACAGCTTTGTAGTATTTCTAGAATAGACAACAAACTTTCACTTTTATTAATTCATGCGTTTTAGTTACGCGACAGCAGCATTTCTAATGATTTTTGTTATGATCCACACCTGACATTAGCTGCCTTACAGGACCAGGGTCATATTTATTTAGAATGTCTATTTGACACCCTGGACTTAAGAAGACAGTTCAGATGTTTTTTCCATTTGTACACTAAGTGGTAAGCTAAGTTTGCACACATTAGTACACTCACTGTGCAGATACAAAGGTCGACATTTGTGTGTGTGTGTGTGTGTGTGTATGTGTGTGTGTGTGTGTGTGTGTGTGTGTGTGTGTGTGCGTGCGCATGCACATGTCTGATGTGTACGTATTTGCGAGTGCATGCTCGTGAAAGGAAATAAATCTTTCCACACAAAATTACCGGAATGAGATATCATGTGCAAAGGTACTTAGTTTATTTGTTAATTGATGCTGAATTCTTAGTGTGCTCTATCATTTTAATACTAATCTGCGATAGGTTGGAGAGGAGGGCAAGAAGCGGTACAAACCATAGATGGGCCAGTCAAGCGTAGTTTCCAAAACATTTGTTTATTTGCCGAAGCTGTATTTATTTTCATGTCTCATTTTAATGCTATACTGTGAGTGGAAAGGAGTGTGGGGCATCTGTCAGAACTTGGCCGGATCCGATATGGGTAGATCAGTGATTTCGTAGATTCACAAATGTTAACAAATTGAGCCCGAGACTCTACACATTGTACTATTTACGACCAAGGTACCTTTATGATTTAATCGGATAGAAAGGTCATCTATCTCCTCAGCGGAACCAAGTGATCTCATTTCAGGAAATAATTGTATTTCCATTTACAACTGGAATAGCTTCATCATTATGAGTGACACATTACTAAAATTGCCTTTGGTGAAGTCGTTCTCCACTGTTGTAATCGTTGCTGTGACTCAGTAGATTGGTGATCTAAGTTCAACCACGTTCCCTATTTTGAGAATAAGAGGTTGCGTCACGCAACTGAACGCATTAGTTATTATGGACAGACCAAATGTTTCTGATAAATCACTATTCTTCTTTCTTCTAGCAATCTAGGAGTCTTATTATGTACATTTTTCTTCCTGTTACCTTAGACCGCTCTTATAGTTACTCTCCTCAAGATAGTCAAGAAGAAGAATCCACTTTACGACAAAGAAATCATGAAATTGCATGCACCAGTTCACACTGATATCGCCGTCTCTTTCATCTCTGCAGCAACAGAACGATGTATCATCCACAATAACAAATCGGTGCGCAAGCAGTAGTGTACTAGATGTAGGCACTTCTTCTGTATGGTCTGATGGTTTTAAGGCCTACAATCTTTTTATTTCCCTTGCACTTAGCTTAGCCCTAGATTTGTGCAATACATATGGTTTGTTACGATTCCGCTAACTGTTTCTTCCTTCTATATCATATGAGCAGATCTGGATTTTCTGTCCAGCTTGTTGGATTTGATAGGTCTGGGACTGCCACGTCTTGATATAGAAATATCGTCCACTCTTCAAATCACCACTTCTTGTGGGACAGAATGGGGGGAGTTGGGGGAGGTGGACACATCTGACATTCTGAAGCAGTGACGCTAATAGTTGGATGTATGAGTTCGCTGACTACAGCAAAACAGTTGGATTCTTTTTAAAACAGTTGAGACTGAAAATTAAAAATTTTAATTAGGAAAAAGAAGAATAAATGAGAAATCCCTGTTGAATAACAATAAAAATACCATAAAAATGCTGCAGTAAATGAAACAGGATAAAAACTTTAAAAGCACTTGAAACACTTTGCTTACAAAATTCACAGCTACCCATGTTAATGGATGTATTGCATTATTTTCGTGGTGTGTATTATTTAATATTGACTTATGCATTTAAAACTGGCCTAAATCTATTTAGAAAATTGTATTTTGTGGGTTATTTGGAGAAAGTGTAAACCAGGGCCAGCCTAGTTATGCAGAGTTGTTGTAATTAAACTTTTGATACTTGAAAGGGCACACATGAAAAAAGAGTTATCTTAGGGCAGCGAAACCATATGGAAAAATTTCTAACGACATGTGGAAGAGAAATAACTAACAAACCATCGAAAATGCACGTTTTATTTGGAACGTGAACAGGTAACATTTGTTAACGGCACATCATGTTTATGTTACAGGCTACAAATGTGTCTCAATATGACGACCATCTGCATCCACTACAGCCTGGAAATTCAGAGGTTGCTCTACTGCAGCACGTCTCACTATACGCACCTACAACCTCCAACCTGTGTCACTGTCCCATTGATAACCCATGTTCTTCAGGAAGCTCCATAGCCAGAAATCGCATGGGTGCAAGTCTACTGATCTTGGTGGCCACGCAGTTTGAAAAGGTCAGCTAATGATTCAGTTTTCTCAAAATCTGTTAGATGGTAACCAAGTGACTTCACGAGCAATGTGAGGTAGAGTATCAAAACAACTGATACCAAAGCACTTATTTCCCTGGAGCAAAGCAGATCACAATGACTTGTGCCTTTCACGCCGCATGTCCTGGTTATTGGAGTGAGTTCCTCCTACGTCACTGTGTCAGTACCAGCTCTTAACGGCAAGTCATCATAGCAACACTACTAACAATACCAATCCTGCAGATCACAGTTTTGAGCATTATTTCTATAAAGCTGGCTGCCCTTCAGAAAATAGTTTCCCGTCTACACCAGTTCGGGTAACCAAAGTTTAATTACAGCCCATTCACATTAATGTTATCAGCTTATATACTCCCTGTCAGCGTTCAATAATCACTCCGACCACTCACAGACTGCATGTGCCAGCACTAGCATATACAGCGTATTTGGAGGACGCGGAAAGCAGTGCAGACGTTATCGTATTGTGGAAATGGAGCGATGTAACTGACGTCCAAAAGGGCATGATCATTTGTCTTCGGGCCACGGGCGGAGGCATTTCCGAAAATGCTAATTTTTCAAACAGTTCGCCTGCCGCCGTGGTAAAAGTATACCATGGATTTCAAAATGCCGCAATGCAAAGCCGTTGGTGCGCAGCAGGTCATGGATGACAGATGTGAACGACGGTTGCGGAGATGTGTACGGGCGAACAGGCGCGCAAGTGTTGAACAAGTGACGACCCAGATAAACCAAGGGTCTACCTACAAAGTCTCCTCAACCATTTTCCCCGAACGCTGCTGTGCATGAGCCTCGGTACAGGCACCCCGTTCAAGCACCCATTCTGACTGCTGTGCATCGGCGACGAGGACTGGAATTTGCTTGCCACTGCTCTGGAAGCCCATTGATTGGCGACAGGTTGACTTTCCAGGATAATCACACTTTATGCTACATCGCACAGACGACCGTTGGCGAGTATTGCGCGAAATTTGAAAGCAAACACCGTCCGACGATCGTGTAGGGCACAGGCCCGAGGGAATACCTTCGGTGATCTTGTCATTCTGGAAGGCACAGACGATAAACACAAGTATGCATTTATCCCTGGGGCCATGTACGCCCCTTTTCCTCGGCACAACAGCAACTACCAGCAGGACAACGCACCTTGTCACACACCGCTCGCAGTGTACGTGCATAGTTCGAAGAGCTCCAGGATGATTTTGTCGTACTCCCGCAGACACCAAACTACCAATATTCAAACCAAATCGTTAATCTGTTTATTGAGCTGTCTGTCTATTGAGCTATTCCCTGCATGGACCCTCAACTGCGAAACCTATCTCAGTTGGCCACCGAATTGGAGTTGGCATGGAGCCACATTCCTTCCAGATCCTCTCTCATTCTCATCCTGCATGTCTCTCTGTGTTCTGCGCTACAAAAGGTGGTTATTCTGACTTTTCATAGGTGACCACATTAATGTGACTGTATAACAGTATGTGAGGTACCTTCCGATTGCATCCTCAACGTATAGGGGAGAAAATAGGGCGTTTGATATATTTAAAAATATGTGATATCCGATACATCGATATTTATCAAGCACAACTGCCTCTACATCTATCGAAAATGTCGACATGTCGGCGGACAAAATGTCGTCGCACTGGCCTATTAAAATATAGGCTGCACAATGTAAATATACTGCTGGCTTCAGATCTGTATATTTAAGTACTAATTTATTATTAGACATTCTGCACATAACAAGCTACCACCCTGCCTATCCCCCTTAGAGCAAGAATTGAAAGAAAAGTGATTCACGTTCACGCTTGTCGATAATCACTTTGCTAACAAAAGTAACTGCACATAAATGACACAATAAAAGGTGTCCCATGGGTTCGTCATTCGGTTTCGTCACATATCGGATTCCTCCGGAAGACTTCCTGTCGACTTCCCTGTTTTTCCATTTCTGCAGACGTCCGCGACCTAGCAGTTTTAGTGTAAAAATTGCGTGGTGAATTAAAGTTAGAATTTCTTTGGCAGTGCCGAGCGCCGATTATGTTAACTTTTCCCTCACACTTCTCCCCCCAGAGCAAAGTCCAATCTCGTCAATTAGATTTTTGTTCAACATCTCCAGAAACTGTTTTTGAAGAATGCCGATGTGAAGAAACAGCACGCTAGTTGCGTTAAAAATTATTCCTTAACGCAACTGGTGTGCTATTTCCTCACATGGGAGATATTGTTATTCCATGCAAACCACCAACCCAAGTGCAGTCGGACTTCTCCTGTGCCACGTGTACTTGTTTCACACAGTCAAAGAGAAATACTGGACGTCATGAAAGCTCAGAAAGTAGTAAGACTCCTTCACTCAGTGAAAATAAAATTATGTTCCATTTCAATTTCAGAAGAACAATTTCAAATGTTTACCAAAAATTAAAAAAAAGGAAATGTAATATAAAATATAAATATCGGCACTCGATGATGCCATTTCGATACCGAGCTATCGACGTATCGATAAAATAATATCGGCGACGTATGATATTTTATAGACAGCCCTCGTAGGAAAGACTTTTAACGGAAGAGGAATGAACCTAGGCATGGCTCCTGTAATGCAGGATTCCTAGCACTAGAGTTTCAGTAGGTCCTAATTCATAGAGAGGACACCTATCGACCTTTAAATTTCACACTTTTGTTTACCTCTCACTTAGTATTGTTGTTAGCAATACTAACTTGGTAGAAACGCAAACAATCTGCTAGAAAAGTGTGAGAATTTTGCGGTGAATGGTTCATATCGACAGAACGCAGGGTGTGACAAATTCCGGTGCTTCCTCGAAGCTCCTTACCCCTCCTCGATAGCGGATACCTAAGGGTAAATCTGTTTTCTACTTTTCCTCAGTTACAACTACACATACAATCCTGGAAATTGAAATAAGAACACTTTATTGACACATTCCTGGGGTCAGATACATCACATGATCACACTGACAGAACCACAGAACCACAGGCACATAGACACAGGCAACAGAGCATGCACAATGTCGGCACTAGTACAGTGTATATCCACCTTTCGCAGCAATGCAGGCTGCTATTCTCCCATGGAGACGATCGTAGAGATGCTGGATGTAGTCCTGTGGAACGGCTTGCCATGCCATTTCCACCTGGCGCCTCAGTTGGACCAGCGTTCGTGCTGGACGTGCAGACCGCGTGAGACGACGCTTCATCCAGTCCCAAACATGCTCAATGGGGGACAGATCTGGAGATCTTGCTGGCCAGAGTAGTTGACTTACACCTTCTAGAGCACGTTGGGTGGCACGGGATACATGCGGACGTGCATGGTCCTGTTGGAACAGCAAGTTCCCTTGCTGGTCTAGGAATGGTAGAACGATGGGTTCGATGACGGTTTGGATGTACCGTGCACTATTCAGTGTCCCCTCGACGATCACCAGTGGTGTACGGCCAGTGTAGGAGATCGCTCCCCACACCATGATGCCGGGTGTTGGCCCTGTGTGCCTCGGCCGTATGCAGTCCTGATTGTGGCGCTCACCTGCACGGCGCCAAACATGCATACGACCATCATTGGCACCAAGGCAGAAGCGACTCTCATCGCTGAAGACGACACGTCTCCATTCGTCCCTCCATTCACGCCTGTCGCGACACCACTGGAGGCGGGCTGCACGATGTTGGGGCGTGAGCGGAAGACGGCCTAACGGTGTGCGGGACCGTAGCCCAGCTTCATGGAGACGGTTGCGAATGGTCCTCGCCGATACCCCCGGAGCAACAGTGTCCCTAATTTGCTGGGAAGTGGCGGTGCGGTCCCCTACGGCACTGCGTAGGATCCTACGGTCTTGGCGTGCATCCGTGCGTCGCTGCGGTCCGGTCCCAGGTCGACGGGCACGTGCACCTTCCGCCGACCAATGGCGACAACATCGATGTACTGTGGAGACCTCACGCCCCACGTGTTGAGCAATTCGGCGGTACGTCCACCCGGCCTCTCGCATGCCCAGTATACGCCCTCGCTCAAAGTCCGTCAACTGCACATACGGTTCACGTCCACGCTGTCGCGGCATGCTACCAGTGTTAAAGACTGCGATGGAGCTCCGTATGCCACGGCAAACTGGCTGACACTGACGGCGGCGGTGCACAAATGCTGCGCAGCTAGCGCCATTCGACGGCCAACACCGCGGTTCCTGGTGTGTCCGCTGTGCCGTGCGTGTGATCATTGCTTGTACAGCCCTCTCGCAGTGTCCGGAGCAAGTATGGTGGGTCTGACACACCGGTGTCAATGTGTTCTTTTTTCCATTTCCAGGAGTGTATGTGACCAGTCCGATACACGAGACATAGACGCAAGTACAGTGGAAAGACGAGAGTAAGGCCGCGTGATCACACAAGAAGCGAGTGCCTGAGAGCTTACTCCGTGCATGAAACACTTTGTGCCGCAAGCGACGTCTCGTACTCCGCGTTATTAACTGCGCAGTCTACCCGCTGTCACCCGCGCTGCTCCGCAGCTTTCCAGCCCGTATGAGTGCCGCTCGCTTGCATTCATTTTGGCCTTTATTTTTCACGGCTGGAACAACTTTTTGTTCCCTCTGCCGATTTGGACCGGTGGCATTCTGCGCACGCTCTTTGCCTGCCCGTTGGCCGCACTGAACTTTCGCGGCAGCCACTTTAATTATTCCTTTTTGGCGGCTCTCGTATTTCTGTTTTAAATGCCGGCCGAGGCGTCCTAATTGTTGCGGCGCCACCCCCTGCCTTTGTTATGCGAATTATATTTTTTCCCGAAAAAGGAGCAAAAAGGGTGGACAAGCACACGGACGCCGACAGCAAGAGGGTGGTCCACTGGGCTCGCGGCCCACGTGAGCTCCGTGGCTGACGAAGCGCGCCCCAAGTTAGCACAGTAATTAGGCAATTCGTTTGTAGCGCGCGCCCGCCCTCCGGGCCGCATTGTGGTATCAGATGCCATCTTTTTTACATCGCGCGGGAATCAGCTGGCGCAGGCACCGCTCCATTGTTGCTTATTCAACGGAGCAGCAGCCGTGATTAAGCCGCTGCTTTGATTAGATATTTTATATGTAGATTAATTAAACTGCGAGCAGCATTAAATGTTTCACAGTACCACACTCTCTCGACTTTCTGCCCCAGTTTCTTCTGTTCTTCCTTGCTGTTTTTACATTTATCTGACTCTTCCCTCGAAACTTCACCACAAATACGCCGCATTTAATTTAAAATACATTTTTAAAGTAAATATTGTACGGGAACGGAGCACATATGTCACAAGACAGTAAGTCTTATGTGAGGTTAATAGCGTTTTTGGTACGTGAACGATAGCGATCTTCTCAAGCAGTATATGGAAAACAGTCAGTCCAGATCGCAACTAATATTTACTTATTCTCGTGTTAGCTCTAGACGACTTGAGATCAAATAAAGCCGAACGGGTAGCTAACATTCCACTATAATTTTTAAAGTCACTGGGGGAAATGATGACGTAACGACTATTCCAGTTGGAGTGTATTATCTATGTGACTGGTGTACCTTCAGACCTACGGGAAGCTACCATCCACGCAATTCCGGAGATAACAGTGGCAGGTAAGTGTGAGCGTTATCACACAATCAGCTTAACAGCTCATGCATCTCAGCTTCTTGCAAAAATAATATACAAAAGAATGGAAAAGAAAACTGGGGATCTGTTAGACAATGACCAGTTTGGCATTACGTAAGACAAGGCCACCATACAGGCAGTTTAGATGTTGCGATTAATAATGGAAGCAAGTGTGAAGAAAAGTCGCTGTTGTAGATAATGGTGGGATAAGACCGAATTTGACGCGGTAAAGATCAATTTTATAAGACACTCGTGTGATACAAGAGCATACAAGTCCCTATATGTCTCTTTTCCTTTTTTTTTTTTTCTGTCGAATCTTTATGCATAGAATTGAAAATATTTTAGTGCCGTGTAAGACTTGGGTAATTTCAGTAATAACTAACGGTTACACATTAATGGGACTTAAGTGTCCTACTCTTAGCCTTACTCAGCTCCTTAACACATGTATCGTTATCTAGTTTAGATGCTATGTCTGCTTCAGCGGATACAGACAAAGATGGAAGTCTTTGCTGGTTTATTATACTTCTTAAATAATTGTCTGTTACTTTAATTTTGAAAAGCTCGTTTCCTCAAAGGTACTTTTTAACAACTTTCGAATGACAAAACAAATATTTTGACAAATTTCTCTTAGGCTAATATCTGTTATGCATTGCTGTAGCTGTTTCACGTCTCTCATGGGGTGGCTTAGATTTGCGATCATAATTTTCAATTCTTCACATGATTCATAAGGTTCGAAGTCACAGCTCTCACTCACTCACGTGACTGTGTGTAAATCTTGAGACCATTTTGATATACGATCTTTCGGAATAATTTTTATCTTACAAAGATCACAGAGAAAACGAAAATTTACAAAATGTTTGTTTCGCATCCATATTTCTCAATATGGATTAGATCATGGTGTTAAAAAAAAATCTGTTTCGTTTCGGATTTTGGGTGACATACTTTCATGACTGCTTCCATAATCTAATAACATTTTCTTTTTGTCGAACCTCATATTTTTAAAATCTTTTGACAGATCATAAGTGTTCTTCTCAATAAGTTGACAGGCGTCTGACCAGCACCGGTCGAGCCACGTTTCTCGATGTTCTTTGATAGAACCACAAATTGTACGCACATGTTCAAGAACAGTTTTCAGACAGACTTGTACAGATTACCATAATTTGTTTATACCATTAACACGCGAGTATATCTCGTACCATAAATGCAATGATATGATAAATTCTAAGCTGAGCATTTCGTTCAAAACTGAATTACAATCACTGAGTGTCACATCAGATGAATTCGCAATTGCGAATAATGGCTACCACCAGCTGCTGAATGGAATGACGTCAGTGAAAATTTGGGGGGGACCAGGACTGGAACCCGGATTTTACGCTTATCGAGAAAACCGGGTCCGAGTCCCGGTCCGGTACAAATTTTCACTGACGTCATTCCATTCAGCAGCTGGAAGTAGCCATTATTCGCAATTGCGAATTCATCTGATGTGTTTCATAAATGCTGTGGTCGTCGCATTGCATTGTCATCAGAATAACACAGGCACTGCAATATCGTATCACTGGGTGTTTCAGATTTTTTCGTGTAACGTTTTAAGCTTTCAATGCATTGAACACCACCATCAATTTGGAATAGTGCGGTCTTCACTGCCTCGATTCTGTTTTCTCACCTTCTGTCTGATTAAAGTTTCATAGTGAACTGTAATTTGCGTGGGAATTGCTGTATCTTGAAAACAGGAAATAAATTTTCTGAATAAAACCAAAAAATTGTTTTTCCCCGTCGCTGAATAAATAACTGCATTTACCAACAGCAGATGCCAAATATGACAGGCGCAGGATGTAAAAAATGCTCTCCTATTCATTTTTAATACTATCTGACATGCCTGGATTGTTCGTGTATCCTTTTGACAATTTCAATTAATAACAAAAACAAAACAAAAGAGGAATTGAGTTTGTAGAGAAATACTAAAAATCTCATTTCCATGTATGCTTGAAAACACGCTTGAAATTATGAAACAGCGGTAAAATAAATATGTACAATGTACAGACGTATAATTGAAATGTCCAAATTAAGAAACATGATCGCGGATAATTTCTGTACGCTGGGCGCAGCTGCCTTGTGCATTTACAACTCCATTGCGTAAACGTCTCCATGGCAACACCTGTTCATACCTCTTACGACATTTATCGTTTTCGCCTACAGCCGTTCGCGATTGGTAGCTGAAAGCTGTCAAAAGCGCTGCCATGTGTCGGTCATTTCCCTACGTTTTAGCAACTACATGTGTCTTAGTAGTAAAGAATAAGTATATTACAACCTCACTGATGATACGGTATTTTTCCATGCATCTCAGTGTTAATAACGTGATATCTGTTCAACTATGTGTCGTACGATAATATGTTCGTATAAGTGCATTCAGTAGTGTATGTGAATACTGTCAACGAAATATGTTGCGAATAGATTTAGCAGCAAAGAAATAATACATTTTAACGCCATGCACGATGCTAAGTTTTCACCCATCACAGGGCTTATATATCTCTACGTGTCGCACAATGATATAATTTTGCAGGTACATTTAGCGAAATATCTAGATACGTCTGGGAAAATGTTTTGCGAACAGAATTAGTAGAAAACAAGTAAGAAATTTAAACGTCGTGGACTATGCGGCAGTTTTTCGCTCATCTCAGTGTTTATGACGTCATATCCTGAACTATGTACCGTATACGCTCGTACAATGATATACTTCTGTAGGTGGATTTAGTGGCATATGTAGGTATTCCAGGCGAAATATATTGCGAATACAGTTAGCAGCACAGAATACAGTTAAGCGCCATACATGATGCAGCAGTTTTTCACGCACCTAATTGTTTATGACGTCATATTTCTTTAACTATGATAGGTAGATGGCTCTTATCCACACAGAAATTTTTTCTTCACAGTAAGGGATATATGCAGCAAATTTGGTTGAAACTGGTCTGTCGTTCAGGACGAGATGTGTAATACACACACACACACACACACACACACACACACACACACACACACATACATACATTTTTGTAATATGTATGAAATGGTGTGTTAAGTGTACTATTTACAACCGCCGTATTTGCTCCATTGTAGTATCGGTAGCCATCAGAGTTTTGAATATCTAATCCATTCCCTTCTAGTTTTTTCCAGTATTACGTCATTAAGATATTCTCCATTCGTCTCAATGACTGCCAGAAATCCGATAAAGTTTTCTTTTGATGTGCCAGCTGATGTATTACGGAATCTTAGGATAACTGACATTTGTTCAACTCCACTACATTTCTAATGCAGCTGTGCAGTATCGAGTAAAATTTCGCCTCTTTCACCGTAGGAAGCACGTCGTCAACAGGCTAACTGTTTTTAGGCATCAGTATGGTCAGTTCATTGGGAATCTTGTGGCTTGGATAATGATGTGTACGTGGTTGGTCGATAATGAATTTCGTGTGGTCCTGTAATGGAGAACCTTATTTAGATATCAATTTAAAGAAGTCTATGAAGCTATCAGAACTGCTGTTTGAAAGATCTCTGTGACCTCTAAAGGAACATTATGACAGTCTAAGAAATTAACGATATGGATTAATCTCTGAAATACTTTATGGCTATGTTTTTGGGGTTCATGAAGTAGCCTGTTGTTTTCTTGCTGTGTTGTTCTTGCATACGTCATTCCCTACTCTGATGTCATTCACTACAAAATAAATGCGATATACATATCTCTTTCCTTCCGAACAGGCCTCGAAACGCCCAAAGGTACAACGGACCGCTGGGTCACCATCAGCTGCCAGGTGTCATTGGGTGTAGGGCCATGTGGCTAGCTCACCGCTCTTCCGGCCGTTGTCCGTTTCCGTGACTGGAGCCGCTAGTTCTCAGTCAGTCAGCTTTTCAATTGGCGTCACAGGGGCCGAGTGCACCCAGATTGCCGACAGCGCTCGGCAGACCCTAAAGGTCCCCTATTCAAGTGCTCTCCAAGCCCGACAGCGCTTAACTTCCTTGATCTGACGGGAACCGGTGTTACCATTGCGGTAAGATCGTTTAGATGTCATATGTTCTTTAGAACCCTCGTGTCTTTGGAAAATACTGCTTGTTTCCAGTCACAGTACCCGCCTTCTACCACCTGAATTTGTGAATTGCCATATAGCCTGCGTGGAAAACAGAAAACTTTATTTTGAGAATTTCAGTAAACCAGCCAGCGAAGATCTTGAGTTCCACTATTATTTAGCTGTAATGAGAATTAAAATTTTAAAAGTGCCTATGATTATCCTCTTTGGGATAATGCTTAGTATGGCCGCTTTGAACAACACAATGACAGTGAGAATCCGTTATGGGAAACATCGACATTCCAGGGTCCGAACTAACGAATGCTTCTTTTAAAAAAAAAAAAAATGGCTCTGAGCACTATGGGACTTAACATCTTAGGTCATCAGTCCCCTAGAACTTAGAACTACTTAAACCTAAATAACCTAAGGACATCTCACACACATCCATGCCCGAGGCAGGATTCGAACCTGCGACCGTAGCAGTCCCGCGGTTCCAGACTATAGCGCCTAGAACTGCGCGGCCACCGCGGCCGGCTGAATGCTTCTTTAACTTCATCACTGACATCCTTGTTAACTGGCAGAGAACACAGCTGTTCTTCGAGAGCTCCACAGTTCAACACAGGGGTTTCAGATTCTGATTGCCTAGAGTTTGGTTCTGTATTTATCTCCGACTTTTGTAATTCGTTCTCTGCGCGTCTGCAGTACCTCCTCAAATTCAATGGACTAACGGAACCGACTATGTTTTTTGAAAGTTGAAGTAATCAATTAAGATATATAATACTACCAGATGAAGTGTTTAGAGAAGCGTCATCTTATCTTCACTCAAACCTGATTCCATAAAGCTCTTTCAGCTTTTCTTTTTCTTTTTTCGGAACCAGATTCCCGTTTCCTCCTAATATCTCCATCTCTGCTGGAGTCTGGGCTTGCCACGCTACACATGTGAAAGTAGTACACTGTATCCGTACCCTGGAAATAAAATAACACTTTTACTTGGTTGCATAAGTACCTATAGCCTCTGTAGCATGAGGATAGGGTGAAGAGGAAGTAAAGGATGATCGTAGCATTGTGTTTGATTTAGGGGCGAGGGGAAGGGGGGATGTGTTTCTTTATCCTACATTGGTACCAACCCAGGTGCCAGGCTCTCATCTGTGGCTGTAGTAGAAGTGACCCATGGAAGTAACAACGTTTCGTGAAACCGTATAATAAAGTCCAAATGGATACAAATTTGTATTAACGAATTGAAACCCGATGAGACAGGAATAGCTCTATTGGTAATTTCTTTATTAAGTAGTACTGGGAATTTGCTCACAGAGCAGCTACATACAGTACCACAGCCGTTTCTGTGCAGCTTCTGGCAGCGGTGGAAAACAATGCGTCAAAGACACGAAGACCACCGACTTGTACCGATACATGTCGAACACACATTTGGAGCAAAGCTACACAGCTAAGTCTACAGACCGCAAACATTATAAAACCTATTATACAGCACACGTCCTCAATATATTAACAAGTTAAGGAATGGACTCAAGTAACGTAATGAATGACAATCGGATTGAAGTTGCGCTAAAGGTGTCGTGTTGGGTGCCACTTGTAATGGCATCCTACATTTAGAGACAATATTTCAAAACACGAAGTTTCGTGAGTTCTTTCATTTTGCCGATGGCATTCAAACAACAAAATCTTACATGATCATGTTTTGGAACAAAAAGTGTGAATTACGGCACATATCATCTAAATATATTCTGGTTACGAGGACTTCACCCCTTGCTGTGAAAGATGCTCTGAGTGTTACTTGTCGATAGAAGTCGGCAGTAATCGTTTACGGAACAGTTGAAAACGTACACGATCTAGCAGCAGAGGGCGGTGCAGTATTACTAGCGCGTTTCCGTATACCGTGGTTGATACTGATCTATGTGAAGATCCGTCTATAAATTCTGTGACGCCTTGTAGGCCGATTATAGACACTGGTGCGCAGAAAATTATGCAGAATGTGCATGAATGGTTCGCCGAAGGATAAAACAATTAATAAATTATTGCGTCGGTTGGAGCAAGCTGCAGAACTGTAAAAATGATTCGGCAGTTTGGCGTTAATAGCAGAGTACTGTCCCGCGTTTGAAGTTCACTGACTCTGTAATCTGCTTACGCGAATCCTTGTTCTTGAATATGTAAGTTATACCACAGCTAAAGTTAGGTATGAAATAGACAGTTCGTGCCGTATTTCACGCTTTTTTTATCCGTGCCACCTGTAAAATGAAACTGAATGTTCTATGTCGTAATTTGTGAGCGTAGGACGTCGTTAATGGTGGCGCCACAAAGTTGTACCTTCACCAGAATTATGATACGTCTTTCACTATACATGCGTAATAAAAAAATAAATATGTAAATGAAAGGACATAACCCAGCACAGCGAATGGAAGGCATCAAACAACTAAATTATAAAAATAACGAATTATAAAATTAACTCGGAGTAATATAAAATATCTGTAATCCCTGTTGTGAATGAGAAGTATACATTTTGTTACAGAAGTAAAAAATAAATCGTTCAAAAGTAGCTCTTTTCAACGCATTTATGATGTCTGTTTGATATGTAAAATTGTATCATCCTGTTGTGAAACAGATATTTACTTATTATTTATTTATTATTATTATTATTTCTTTCTTTTCTCAGACGTTATGTCTGGTCAAAAATGGAAAGTGACGCGGATCTTGATCAAGCGTGACTTCCTTTTAACTGTACGGTATATGTTATATTGCATTTAGGAACTTTCGGGTAATTCAACATGTATCAATAATTACGGATTTCTGTAGTTGTATATATAAGTTTGGATGTAGCTGTATTGCATTGGTGTACTGGTGGATATTGTGTGGTATGATTCCTGTAGTTGATAGTATAATTGGTATAATGTCAACTTTATCCTGATGCCACATGTCCTTGACTTCCTCAGCCAGTTGGATGTATTTTTCAATTTTTTCTCCTGTTTTCTTTTGTATATTTGTTGTATTGGGTAGGGATATTTCTATTAGTTGTGTTAATTTCTTCTTTTTATTGGTGAGTATGATGTCAGGTTTGTTATGTGGTGTTGTTTTATACGTTATAATGGTTCTGTTCCAGTATAATTTGTATTCATCATTCTCCAGTACATTTTGTGGTGCATACTTGTATGTGGGAACGTGTTGTTTTATAAGTTTATGTTGTAAGGCAAGCTGTTGATGTATTATTTTTGCTACATTGTCATGTCTCCTGGGGTATTCTGTATTTGCTAGTATTGTACACCCGCTTGTGATGTGATCTACTGTTTCTATTTGTTGTTTGCAAAGTCTGCATTTATCTGCTGTGGTATTGGGATCTTTAATAATATGCTTGCTGTAATATCTGGTGTTTATTGTTTGATCCTGTATTGCAATCATGAATCCTTCCGTCTCACTGTATATATTGCCTTTTCTTAGCCACGTGTTGGATGCGTCTTGATCGATGTGTGGCTGTGTTAGATGATATGGGTGCTTGCCATGTAGTGTTTTCTTTTTCCAATTTACTTTCTTCGTATCTGTTGATGTTATGTGATCTAAAGGGTTGTAGAAGTGGTTACGAAATTGCAGTGGTGTAGCCGATGTATTTATATGAGTGATTGCTTTGTGTATTTTGCTAGTTTCTGCACGTTCTAGAAAGAATTTTCTTAAATTGTCTACCTGTCCATAATGTAGGTTTTTTATGTCGATAAATCCTCTTCCTCCTTCCTTTCTGCTTAATGTGAGTCTTTCAGTTGCTGAATGTATGTGATGTATTCTATATTTGTGGCATTGTGATCGTGTAAGTGTATTGAGTTCTTCTAGGTCTGTGTTACTCCATTTGACAACTCCAAATGAGTAGGTCAATATTGGTATAGCATAAGTATTTTTAGCTTTTGTCTTGTTTCTTACTGTCAATTCTGTTTTCAGTATTTTTGTTAGTCTTTGTATATATTTTTCTTTTAGTTCTTCTTTAATATTTGTAAGATTTATTCCTATTTTTTTGTCTGTATCCTAGATATTTATAGGCATCTGTTTCTTCCATCGCTGCTATGCAGTCGCTGTGGTTATCCAATATATAATCTTCCTGTTTAGTGTGTTTTCCCTTGACTATGCTATTTTTCTTACATTTGTCTGTTCTGAAAGCCATATTTATATCATTGCTGAATACTTCTGTTATCTTTAGTAATTGGTTGAGTTGTTGATTTGTTGCTGCCAGTAGTTTTAGATCATCCATGTATAGCAAATGTTTGATTTTGTGTGGGTATGTTCCAGTAATATTGTATCCATAATTTGTATTATTTAGCATGTTGGATAGTGGGTTCAGAGCAAGGCAGAACCAGAAAGGACTTAATGAGTCTCCTTGGTATATTCCACGCTTAATCTGTATTGGCTGTGATGTGATATTTGAATTTGTTTGGATATTAAGTGTGGTTTTCCAATTTTTCATTACTATGTTTAGGAATTGTATCAATTTAGGATCTACTTTGTATATTTCCAATATTTGTAGTAACCATGAGTGGGGTACACTATCAAAAGCTTTCTGGTAATCAATGTATGCATAGTGCAGCGACCTTTGTTTAGTTGTAGCTTGATATGTCACCTCTGCATCTATTATCAGTTGCTCTTTACATCCTCGTGCTCCTTTGCAACAGCCTTTTTGTTCTTCATTTGTAATTTTGTTCTGTGTTGTATGTGTCATTAATTTCTGTGTAATGACTGAATTTAATATTTTGTAAATTGTTGGTAGGCATGTTATGGGGCGATATTTAGCTGGGTTTGCTGTGTCTGCTTGATCTTTAGGTTTCAGATAAGTTATTCCATGTGTAAGTGTATCAGGGAATGTGTATGGGTCTGCAATGTAACTGTTAAATAATTTAGTTAGATGTGAATGTGTTGAGGTGAACTTCTGTATCCAGAAATTTGCTATTTTATCTTTTCCAGGGGCTTTCCAGTTGTGAGTAGAATTAATTTCTTGGGTGACTTCATGTTGCAAAATTACCACTTCAGGCATTTGTGGTATCATCTTGCATGTATCTGTTTCTGCTTGTATCCACCGTGCATGCCTGTTATGTTGTACCGGGTTTGACCATATGTTGCTCCAGAAGTGTTCCATGTCGGTTATGTTTGGTGGATTGTCTATTTTAATGTGTGTGTTATCTATTGTCTGGTAAAATTTCTTTTGGTTTGTGTTGATGTTTGGTTTTGGTTCCTTCTATTTTCACTTTTTTTGTATCTTCTAAGTCGTTTGGCCAATGCTTGTAATTTCGGCTTCTTTTCTTCTAATTGCTCTATCGCTTCTTGTTGTGAGATTTTACCTAACCTTTTTCGTTTTTTTTTCTGACATTTCATTTCTTATAAATTGTGTTAGCTGTCTGATGTCTTTTCTCAGTTTTTCTATTCTGATCTGTAGCCTGTGTTGCCATGCTGGTTTTGTGGGTTTCTTCTGTGTATTGGTTGGTTCTGATCTCTGCCTAGTGTGTATATTTAGTGTAATGAGTGCTCCTACATAAATCAGTTGTTGTAACTCTTCCATAGTTGTGTTTTCATTTATTTTGTTGTGTATGATTGTGTTGATAGTTTTTATTGTTGTTTCGACTTGTGGGTTATTTGGCGGTCTATGCAAGAATGGTCTAATGTCTGTATTTGTGTCTTTGTATTCTATATATGTCAACTGAAATTTTTCTTCTATATCTAACATGTGTGTTACTTCGAGTTCTTTTTGTGCTTGTTCTGGTGGCTGTCTTACGATTTCGTTTTCCTCTGATTGTTTAATTGATACGTGTTGTTCTTTGTTTGTTTGCTCTGGGATGTTTGAGTCCATTACTGTATTTTCTTCTTCTTCCGATTGCACATTATTTTGTTCCAGTATTTGTTGTACTTGTTGTTTGATGTTTTCTAATTCTGTCTGGGGTATCCTGTTATTTTTGATTATTACACGGATCTGATCAGCTACTCGTTGTTCTGTTAAAAATTTTAATTCCGGGTATCTGATAATAAATGTTGTGTTTACTTGTGATCTGCATCCAGTTGTGTTGGTTCCTAGGTTTGTTGCTTGGTAATAACAGAACATGAGGTGTCGATTAACTTCATCTGACCCTCTCATCCTCTGTCTTATTATTATTATTATTATTATTACTGTCAGTTTTTTGTACAAGTCAGCCGATGTGGTGGCGCACCAATGCACAAATTCGTGTGATGATTGAAGGGTCAATTTTTTTCTACAGTTCTCATTTTTTTTCTTTTGCGATCGACTACAGCTCACATACATTGTACATGGTGTAAGAAATCACAGCGCTTTTACTTATACGCTGTGAGTATATGTGTATAATTATTTCTTAACTTATTCTTAATAAATAAGTACGTATACTGTTGTTTATCTTCACGAACAAAACAAGTTATGTGCATAAAAGAGGTTTTTACTTTTTTTATCTGAATACACGACACTGACAACCATCACTGTACATTTATTTAATATTTGCGTTTTTCAACAAAGGATAACACTCATTCTCGGACAAAAATCTGTCAGAATTACAAGATAACGTAACATTAAATAAGGATGCACACTGGCATGACCGCCTGCGGCTCTGATTGGCTCTGTAGCTATTGAGGAGCGTGAACGTAGGTATAACCAGTCCATTTTACGACTGCTGTTGTAGCTGAACGCACTGCTGCGGATTGATGACTTGTTCTGCTATTAGTTGCTTCCAGTAAGGAACGAACGGTATAATCGCGCTCAGTCGAAGTGGAACAGGCGTTCTAAACCGTCTGCATTGTGAGTGCAGCACATAAAACGAACAAACAACTACTCTCTATTACTGTATTCTTCTATAGAATAGCTTGAGAACATGAAACTTGTTTTTCAGTATAACAACTGAGGACCAGAATACACCAGAAAAAATTACAAAACAATGTTCAAATGTGTGTGAAATCTTATGGGACTTAACTGCTAAGGTCATCAGTCCCTAAGCTTACACACTACTTAACCTAAATTATCCTACGGACAAACACACACACCCACGCCCGAGGGAGGACTTGAACCTCCGCCGGGACCAGCCGCACAGTTCATGACAGCAGTGCCTTAGACTGCTCGCCTAATCCCGCGCGGCACAAAATTACATTCGCTATTAATACATACGTATACAGAAAACTGAAATAAAATAAAGTAACAAAATATTTTTTTGTTTTTGATCTAATAAATGAGATGCGGACCACAACAGATAAAACTAGATTCGCTGTTAAAATATACTTCTAGAGAAAACGAAAGAGATAAAAAGAGGACAATGAAACAGAACGCAACGCAAGTATGTTTTCTTTCTCCACCAGTAAAGCTATTCTACGTTTACACGATTAAAAACGAATTTTTCGAGGAATTTTTTTTTTATTTGCCTGGGAAGTTAACGTCTGGATCTACGATAACATTGTACACATTTCGAACTGTCCTTACAGTAGTTCCTACTGCTGCTATTGTTCTCTCCATAGTTCTTACTGACAGTATTAGCAAATATTTTCGTTTTCCTTCACGACAGCATTGATATACTCGTACGTTGATCGTCAGAGCTTAGCCATACGATCATATTCTTCCGTCATGTATGTCTGCCCGTTGACCATCCATTTCATTAGACGCTGAGTGTACCCAAAAGTAATAATCTAGTGCGAATAATAACGTGACTGTTAGCAGTACCGACCTGCCTGGATCATCACGTTTCGCCGAATGTCTTCGGTTCCGTCAGTGTGTAAACAAAGGTTTGGTCCGCATTGTGCGCTCGGCAAATGTGTATTGAACAGGAATGGTACGATTACGGAAAGAAGACGCCTTGGCTCAGAGGCAAGTGGGGAGGGGACAGACAATGACCGGGCCTTCACTGTCGGCCCAGACTGGCTACCCACTGATGCGTGCGACGAGTGACGATCTGTAGCTATGGTATAAGTTACATACGAAAGTAAGAAGGATACACGTAAACGGGTTATAGAGACACTCAGCTTCAAATGGGGGATGGGACTTTCACATTGTTCTTCTCCAGATCGCAGCATTCAGAAACCTGATTTATTATTTTCCAAGTCTAACCACGAATGACTTTTGCTCTGTAGCTTCTGACTTTGTCGGGTGTTGCAAGCGGGCTAGCGATTACTTCATCAGTCATTATTTATTTCGTGTATTGTCAAATAATAACAACGCTTAGAATCCAATGCGCCACTATTGTTAGATCGGTGTAGCCGTGAGCAGGTGTAAAGTCAATCGACACTAAAAGTTCCTAATTTACAAGAACAACACTAATCGCCCAAGCAGACTTCTTCTTTCTATAATCGTGCTGTAGACTAGGTTTCTTTTATAAACAGACCAGTGTCGTGTGGCAGTAGAAGACAGCAAAAAGAAAGCCGAACTTTGACCGCCGCGCAGACCTCCGTGTGGAAGGCATAGAAATAGGGATCCTCTGGTATTGAAAGGCAACTGAGTTGAAAAGAAACAAGTCGTCAGGTTTGTATGGAATCCCAATTCTGATTTACAGAGGGTACATTTCTGCATTAACCCCCTACTTGCATTTATTCCAAATCTCTCACCCAGCGCGAAGTTCCAACCCCGACTGGGAAAAAGCGCAGATGATCCCTATATACAGGGTGGACATTAATGAAAGAGGCAAACTGCACGGATTGATTCCTTACTGGAAACGGAGGAAGGAAGGACCTATGAACATGTGTCCAGAAACGCATCTTTGCACCGCAAATGGTCCGGTATTCATGTCAGGAACAAGCCGAGATGGTGTACGTGTACGGCCAAGCCGATCGAAACGGTCAAAAGGCAGCACAGCTTCACCAAAACAAGTGCTCTCAAGGCATCAGCAGCTTTATACAACATTTCAAGCCCCTTTCCGGCGTTTATGTGATCATGAGTTCTTTGGTTGGTTGGTTGACTGGAGGGGACCAAACAGCGAGGTGATCGGTCCCACCGGATTAGTGGAGGGTGGGGAAGAAAGTCGTCCGTGTCCTTTCGAAGGAACCATCCCAGCATTTGCCTGATGCGATTTAGGGAAATGGCGGAAAACCTAGATCAGGTTGGAAGCGTGTCTGAACCGTCGTCCTCCGAATGCGAGTCCAATGTGCTAACCAATGTGCCACGTCGACCGGTTCACTAGTCCTTTCAGACAGACGAACTTGCTGGGAAGGTACCTATTTCGGTATATCCGTGCTGCCTCTCGACCGTTTCCACCTGCTTAGCCGTACACAGTCATCACCTTAGCTTTTCCCTGACACGAATACGGAACCATTCTGCTGCTTACAGTACGCTCTGTCAACCATTCAGACCGCAACACACAAGGAAAATACTGAACGTGGCCAGAGAAACTTTCATTCATCAACGCAACGATTCATTGCCGGACACATGTTCATAGGAACTGTTTTCTTCCGTCCCTGCAATATGTCGATTCTATTACTGTTCACCCTGTATAAGAATGGTAAGGGAACGGATCCACAAAGTTACACATCACAGTCCTTCATATCGGTTTGCTGCAGAATATTTGTGCCAATTCTATGTTCGAATGTAATAGAACTTTACTTCAAGCATAATAGCTTCTGTTATCCTGGTAGCCATCGATGAACGGCAACAGGTAGGTTGATTTTACGGGTTGGAGCGAATAAAAATGAACCAAGTAAGAGTTCCAAGGTACAAAGAGAGACAGCAGCGGAAAGGAAATACGGTACTAAAGTGACTATAGCATTGCTGAAAGTGACCACGATTCATTTCTTGGCAGTTTTTGGCCCTGGTCAGCAAGTTACTGAAGGCGGATAGAAGCTGGACTGCTGCAATTGCTGCCGTCTATTCCGAAATGTTCTGCCGCAGTTCTTGAAGACTGTGAGGGTTGTTGCGACACACTTCAGAGTTGAGGGCTCCCACAACAAAGTAATCGCACACTTACAAATCAGGCGACCTGGATAGCCAGCGAGGGCCACGACCGGACTGTTTGAATGTTCCAAGGTTCGACCGGCTGTAAGGATACTTGACCCATTCTGCTGGAAGTAAGAGTAGGTCTTTTCCTCCTCTGTTAATGCTACCAATCAAAATGTTGGCAATGTAACGCGACGGAGTCAGTGTCTGATGAAAGAAGATGGGACCAATAATGCGGCATGCAGACACTGCACACCAGACCCCCAACCTTCTGATCATGCAATGGTGTTTCGTGGAAGTTACGGATTTCTCCACTGCCCAGAATCTGGTACTCTGTGAGTTGGTATAACCCCTCAGGAGAAACCAGGTTTCATCAGACGTAAAGAATAGATCCATGTCCAAGCCATTCATTGTTACCTTAGTGAACAGCCACTCACAAAACTGGAGGCTCCGAGGAGCATCTGCTGGTTTTAATGCATGAACAACAGGCAATCAGTAGAGATACATGTGAAGGTTTAAGAGGAGTATCCGTCTGTCTGATTGACGTGATATGCCGCTCTCTTGCGAAAGCATCGGGTTAATTTGGTAGGACTCTGAAGCATTTTCAGGTGACCTGCAGCCACATTTTCTGGTGTGCGTGCACGTTTCAGAATGTATTTTCACTTGTCTAAAACAGACCCTGTCTGACGCCATTTTCAGACGAAGCGTTGCGTGGCACTCTTTGCTAGCACTTCGACACCATTGTACTTCGCAGCAAACAACAGTTTACACTGCTTCTACGACGTTGTTATCACGTAGCTTTCCATAAGAAACACCCGCTGCTCCAACGTAAGTACCACCGTCCCCTTTGCACTGCTCCACTCACAATGACGCAGCCCGCACTACGATCTGAACGGGAGTGGAACTCGTGGCCTTCGTATCCAAGCGCCCGGGCCACTTATTTTCCCCACCCCGCATATTGCTAGATTTGCGGAAAACGTTTGAAACAGTTGCTCACTGTAGATTTAACCGATGTCCGATCGTACGGAATAGGTTCCCAGATGTGTGAGTGCATCGGATATTTCTTGAACAATAGAAGGCGTTAAGTAGTCACGGGAGGCTATTGTTCACAAGAGACAATTGTATCGTAATCAGTACCCCAGGGGAAGTGCGATAGAACCGTTCTTACGCGTGTATCTGACGGAGAGGCAGAGCATCAGTCTATGACGGTTAATTGATGACGTTATAGCGCATCAGAAAGTGTCGTCGCTGTGTGATTGCAGGAAGACATAGCTTGAGTAAGTCGAAACTCCTATTTGGTGCGATGAATGGTAGTTCGCTCTACATGTAGGAAAATGTAAGATAATGCTGGTGAGTAGGAAAAACAATCCTCCTTGCGAGTGGAACAGGGAAGGAAATGATTAGTAGTGCTTTAAGGTACCCTCTACCACGTGCCGTGTGTCAGCTTGCAGAATACGTATACCGATATACAGATGTGATTGTAGATGTGGGTAGGAGACATGTAACGAAACACAATATTTATTACTCATTCCATTCTGTTACAACTTTTCTGGATTACCACTTTCGGCTAACTGCAGGGGATTAACAATATTAAATGGTATACGGCGACATTTCTCTCTGCCTTGACGTACATACATTTTTGAAACGGAATGGCATTTATTGGCTTAATTCTCCATATAACGCTACGGAACGATAGGAGAGAAGGTCTTCTGAAATTGTTTCTGCGCTGAAACCCGTAAATCGTCCATTCTTTCAGTCATCGCACCAACATCGTCATGGAATATATTGAAATAAGTGATCGCGCAATAGAAAATCAACTACAATCATTTAGTAGTGGAAAGGCATCTGGACCAGACGAGATACCTAAAGAATTCTACAGAGATTATGCGAAAGCACTTGCTCCCCAATCAGCAGCAGGTTATCATAGATCTCTGGAGCAAATAAGGGTGCCTAGCTACTGGAGACAGCGCAGGTCGTTCCAGCTTTCAAGAAATCCTAGATGCACACAAACATAGTAGAATTATGGCAGTATCTTCTGGGCACTCAAACAGAGATCTTGCAAAACTCATCCCGCTCTGTTCCTGCATGACATCTATAGCGCTGCAGACAGCGGCGCTCAGGTTGATGCCGTCTTCCTTGGCTTCAGGAAGGCGTTTAACACCGTCCTGCACATCGTCTAGAGAAAAAAATACGAGCTTACCGACCACTGGGTCAACTTTATGAATGGATTCAAACTTCCTTGCGGATAACACTTGTAAGTAGGCTGTTTAGGTTTTTTTATTGGTAACGCCACCTCTGTATAAAAAAATCACTGGCTGTGCTGTGTGCAGTCTCTAGTTTGCATTGTTGTCTGCCATTGTAGTGTTGGACAGCGGCAGCTGGATGTGAACAGCGCGTAGCGTTGCGCAGTTGGAGGTGAGCCGCCAGCAGTGGTGGATGTGGGGAGAGAGATGGCGGAGTTTTGTAATTTGTCATGAACTGCTACATATATTATGACTATTAAGGTAAATACATTGTTTGTTCTCTATTAATATATTTCATTTGCTAACTATCCCTACCAGTAGTTAGTGCCTTCCGTAGTTTGAATCTTTTATTTAGCTGGCAGTAGTGGCGCTCGCTGTATTGCAGTAGTTCGAGTAAAGAAGATTTTTGTGAGGTAAGTGATTCCTGAAAGGTATAGTTTAATGTTAGTCAGGGCCATTCTTTTGTAGGGAATTTTGAAAGTCAGATTGCGTTGCGCTAAAAGTATTGTATGTCAGTTTAAGCACAGTCTTGTATAATTGTTCAAAACGGACGTTTCACACTCAAGTCGTCTTTAACGGAAGAAAATCGACAGATATAAAGACAATTGCTGGAGTACCACAAAGAAGTGTGATGGGACCGTTACTGTTTACGGCATATATAAATGGAACAGTAGAAAGCGTTGGAGGCTCTTCAAGACTATTCGCAGATGAAGGCAGCAACGCCAGAAGATAGTATCAACTTGCAGAATCACCTACAGAGCATAGATGATTGGTTCATAAGTTCTATAAGTTACATACGAAAGTAAGAAGGATACACGTAAACGGGTTATAGAGACACTCAGCTTCAAATGGGGGATGGGACTTTCACATTGTTCTTCTCCAGATCGCAGCATTCAGCAACCTGATTTATTATTTTCCAAGTCTAACCACGAATGACTTTTGCTCTGTAGCTTCTGACTTTGTCGGGTGTTGCAAGCGGGCTAGCGATTACTTCATCAGTCATTATTTATTTCGTGTATTGTCAAATAATAACAACGCTTAGAATCCAATGCGCCACTATTGTTAGATCGGTGTAGCCGTGAGCAGGTGTAAAGTCAATCGACACTAAAAGTTCCTAATTTACAAGAACAACACTAATCGCCCAAGCAGACTTCTTCTTTCTATAATCGTGCTGTAGACTAGGTTTCTTTTATAAACAGACCAGTGTCGTGTGGCAGTAGAAGACAGCAAAAAGAAAGCCGAACTTTGACCGCCGCGCAGACCTCCGTGTGGAAGGCATAGAAATAGGGATCCTCTGGTATTGAAAGGCAACTGAGTTGAAAAGAAACAAGTCGTCAGGTTTGTATGGAATCCCAATTCTGATTTACAGAGGGTACATTTCTGCATTAACCCCCTACTTGCATTTATTCCAAATCTCTCACCCAGCGCGAAGTTCCAACCCCGACTGGGAAAAAGCGCAGATGATCCCTATATACAGGGTGGACATTAATGAAAGAGGCAAACTGCACGGATTGATTCCTTACTGGAAACGGAGGAAGGAAGGACCTATGAACATGTGTCCAGAAACGCATCTTTGCACCGCAAATGGTCCGGTATTCATGTCAGGAACAAGCCGAGATGGTGTACGTGTACGGCCAAGCCGATCGAAACGGTCAAAAGGCAGCACAGCTTCACCAAAACAAGTGCTCTCAAGGCATCAGCAGCTTTATACAACATTTCAAGCCCCTTTCCGGCGTTTATGTGATCATGAGTTCTTTGGTTGGTTGGTTGACTGGAGGGGACCAAACAGCGAGGTGATCGGTCCCACCGGATTAGTGGAGGGGGGGGAAGAAAGTCGTCCGTGTCCTTTCGAAGGAACCATCCCAGCATTTGCCTGATGCGATTTAGGGAAATGGCGGAAAACCTAGATCAGGTTGGAAGCGTGTCTGAACCGTCGTCCTCCGAATGCGAGTCCAATGTGCTAACCAATGTGCCACGTCGACCGGTTCACTAGTCCTTTCAGACAGACGAACTTGCTGGGAAGGTACCTATTTCGGTATATCCGTGCTGCCTCTCGACCATTTCCACCTGCTTAGCCGTACACAGTCATCACCTTAGCTTTTCCCTGACACGAATACGGAACCATTCTGCTGCTTACAGTACGCTCTGTCAACCATTCAGACCGCAACACACAAGGAAAATACTGAACGTGGCCAGAGAAACTTTCATTCATCAACGCAACGATTCATTGCCGGACACATGTTCATAGGAACTGTTTTCTTCCGTCCCTGCAATATGTCGATTCTATTACTGTTCACCCTGTATAAGAATGGTAAGGGAACGGATCCACAAAGTTACACATCACAGTCCTTCATATCGGTTTGCTGCAGAATATTTGTGCCAATTCTATGTTCGAATGTAATAGAACTTTACTTCAAGCATAATAGCTTCTGTTATCCTGGTAGCCATCGATGAACGGCAACAGGTAGGTTGATTTTACGGGTTGGAGCGAATAAAAATGAACCAAGTAAGAGTTCCAAGGTACAAAGAGAGACAGCAGCGGAAAGGAAATACGGTACTAAAGTGACTATAGCATTGCTGAAAGTGACCACGATTCATTTCTTGGCAGTTTTTGGCCCTGGTCAGCAAGTTACTGAAGGCGGATAGAAGCTGGACTGCTGCAATTGCTGCCGTCTATTCCGAAATGTTCTGCCGCAGTTCTTGAAGACTGTGAGGGTTGTTGCGACACACTTCAGAGTTGAGGGCTCCCACAACAAAGTAATCGCACACTTACAAATCAGGCGACCTGGATAGCCAGCGAGGGCCACGACCGGACTGTTTGAATGTTCCAAGGTTCGACCGGCTGTAAGGATACTTGACCCATTCTGCTGGAAGTAAGAGTAGGTCTTTTCCTCCTCTGTTAATGCTACCAATCAAAATGTTGGCAATGTAACGCGACGGAGTCAGTGTCTGATGAAAGAAGATGGGACCAATAATGCGGCATGCAGACACTGCACACCAGACCCCCAACCTTCTGATCATGCAATGGTGTTTCGTGGAAGTTACGGATTTCTCCACTGCCCAGAATCTGGTACTCTGTGAGTTGGTATAACCCCTCAGGAGAAACCAGGTTTCATCAGACGTAAAGAATAGATCCATGTCCAAGCCATTCATTGTTACCTTAGTGAACAGCCACTCACAAAACTGGAGGCTCCGAGGAGCATCTGCTGGTTTTAATGCATGAACAACAGGCAATCAGTAGAGATACATGTGAAGGTTTAAGAGGAGTATCCGTCTGTCTGATTGACGTGATATGCCGCTCTCTTGCGGAAGCATCGGGTTAATTTGGTAGGACTCTGAAGCATTTTCAGGTGACCTGCAGCCACATTTTCTGGTGTGCGTGCACGTTTCAGAATGTATTTTCACTTGTCTAAAACAGACCCTGTCTGACGCCATTTTCAGACGAAGCATTGCGTGGCACTCTTTGCTAGCACTTCGACACCATTGTACTTCGCAGCAAACAACAGTTTACACTGCTTCTACGACGTTGTTATCACGTAGCTTTCCATAAGAAACACCCGCTGCTCCAACGTAAGTACCACCGTCCCCTTTGCACTGCTCCACTCACAATGACGCAGCCCGCACTACGATCTGAACGGGAGTGGAACTCGTGGCCTTCGTATCCAAGCGCCCGGGCCACTTATTTTCCCCACCCCGCATATTGCTAGATTTGCGGAAAACGTTTGAAACAGTTGCTCACTGTAGATTTAACCGATGTCCGATCGTACGGAATAGGTTCCCAGATGTGTGAGTGCATCGGATATTTCTTGAACAATAGAAGGCGTTAAGTAGTCACGGGAGGCTATTGTTCACAAGAGACAATTGTATCGTAATCAGTACCCCAGGGGAAGTGCGATAGAACCGTTCTTACGCGTGTATCTGACGGAGAGGCAGAGCATCAGTCTATGACGGTTAATTGATGACGTTATAGCGCATCAGAAAGTGTCGTCGCTGTGTGATTGCAGGAAGACATAGCTTGAGTAAGTCGAAACTCCTATTTGGTGCGATGAATGGTAGTTCGCTCTACATGTAGGAAAATGTAAGATAATGCTGGTGAGTAGGAAAAACAATCCTCCTTGCGAGTGGAACAGGGAAGGAAATGATTAGTAGTGCTTTAAGGTACCCTCTACCACGTGCCGTGTGTCAGCTTGCAGAATACGTATACCGATATACAGATGTGATTGTAGATGTGGGTAGGAGACATGTAACGAAACACAATATTTATTACTCATTCCATTCTGTTACAACTTTTCTGGATTACCACTTTCGGCTAACTGCAGGGGATTAACAATATTAAATGGTATACGGCGACATTTCTCTCTGCCTCGACGTACATACATTTTTGAAACGGAATGGCATTTATTGGCTTAATTCTCCATATAACGCTACGGAACGATAGGAGAGAAGGTCTTCTGAAATTGTTTCTGCGCTGAAACCCGTAAATCGTCCATTCTTTCAGTCATCGCACCAACATCGTCATGGAATATATTGAAATAAGTGATCGCGCAATAGAAAATCAACTACAATCATTTAGTAGTGGAAAGGCATCTGGACCAGACGAGATACCTAAAGAATTCTACAGAGATTATGCGAAAGCACTTGCTCCCCAATCAGCAGCAGGTTATCATAGATCTCTGGAGCAAATAAGGGTGCCTAGCTACTGGAGACAGCGCAGGTCGTTCCAGCTTTCAAGAAATCCTAGATGCACACAAACATAGTAGAATTATGGCAGTATCTTCTGGGCACTCAAACAGAGATCTTGCAAAACTCATCCCGCTCTGTTCCTGCATGACATCTATAGCGCTGCAGACAGCGGCGCTCAGGTTGATGCCGTCTTCCTTGGCTTCAGGAAGGCGTTTAACACCGTCCTGCACATCGTCTAGAGAAAAAAATACGAGCTTACCGACCACTGGGTCAACTTTATGAATGGATTCAAACTTCCTTGCGGATAACACTTGTAAGTAGGCTGTTTAGGTTTTTTTATTGGTAACGCCACCTCTGTATAAAAAAATCACTGGCTGTGCTGTGTGCAGTCTCTAGTTTGCATTGTTGTCTGCCATTGTAGTGTTGGACAGCGGCAGCTGGATGTGAACAGCGCGTAGCGTTGCGCAGTTGGAGGTGAGCCGCCAGCAGTGGTGGATGTGGGGAGAGAGATGGCGGAGTTTTGTAATTTGTCATGAACTGCTACATATATTATGACTATTAAGGTAAATACATTGTTTGTTCTCTATTAATATATTTCATTTGCTAACTATCCCTACCAGTAGTTAGTGCCTTCCGTAGTTTGAATCTTTTATTTAGCTGGCAGTAGTGGCGCTCGCTGTATTGCAGTAGTTCGAGTAATGAAGATTTTTGTGAGGTAAGTGATTCCTGAAAGGTATAGTTTAATGTTAGTCAGGGCCATTCTTTTGTAGGGAATTTTGAAAGTCAGATTGCGTTGCGCTAAAAATATTGTATGTCAGTTTAAGCACAGTCTTGTATAATTGTTCAAAAGGGACGTTTCACACTCAAGTCGTCTTTAACGGAAGAAAATCGACAGATATAAAGACAATTGCTGGAGTACCACAAAGAAGTGTGATGGGACCGTTACTGTTTACGGCATATATAAATGGAACAGTAGAAAGCGTTGGAGGCTCTTCAAGACTATTCGCAGATGAAGGCAGCAACGCCAGAAGATAGTATCAACTTGCAGAATCACCTACAGAGCATAGATGATTGGTTCATAAGTTCTATAAGTTACATACGAAAGTAAGAAGGATACACGTAAACGGGTTATAGAGACACTCAGCTTCAAATGGGGGATGGGACTTTCACATTGTTCTTCTCCAGATCGCAGCATTCAGAAACCTGATTTATTATTTTCCAAGTCTAACCACGAATGACTTTTGCTCTGTAGCTTCTGACTTTGTCGGGTGTTGCAAGCGGGCTAGCGATTACTTCATCAGTCATTATTTATTTCGTGTATTGTCAAATAATAACAACGCTTAGAATCCAATGCGCCACTATTGTTAGATCGGTGTAGCCGTGAGCAGGTGTAAAGTCAATCGACACTAAAAGTTCCTAATTTACAAGAACAACACTAATCGCCCAAGCAGACTTCTTCTTTCTATAATCGTGCTGTAGACTAGGTTTCTTTTATAAACAGACCAGTGTCGTGTGGCAGTAGAAGACAGCAAAAAGAAAGCCGAACTTTGACCGCCGCGCAGACCTCCGTGTGGAAGGCATAGAAATAGGGATCCTCTGGTATTGAAAGGCAACTGAGTTGAAAAGAAACAAGTCGTCAGGTTTGTATGGAATCCCAATTCTGATTTACAGAGGGTACATTTCTGCATTAACCCCCTACTTGCATTTATTCCAAATCTCTCACCCAGCGCGAAGTTCCAACCCCGACTGGGAAAAAGCGCAGATGATCCCTATATACAGGGTGGACATTAATGAAAGAGGCAAACTGCACGGATTGATTCCTTACTGGAAACGGAGGAAGGAAGGACCTATGAACATGTGTCCAGAAACGCATCTTTGCACCGCAAATGGTCCGGTATTCATGTCAGGAACAAGCCGAGATGGTGTACGTGTACGGCCAAGCCGATCGAAACGGTCAAAAGGCAGCACAGCTTCACCAAAACAAGTGCTCTCAAGGCATCAGCAGCTTTATACAACATTTCAAGCCCCTTTCCGGCGTTTATGTGATCATGAGTTCTTTGGTTGGTTGGTTGACTGGAGGGGACCAAACAGCGAGGTGATCGGTCCCACCGGATTAGTGGAGGGTGGGGAAGAAAGTCGTCCGTGTCCTTTCGAAGGAACCATCCCAGCATTTGCCTGATGCGATTTAGGGAAATGGCGGAAAACCTAGATCAGGTTGGAAGCGTGTCTGAACCGTCGTCCTCCGAATGCGAGTCCAATGTGCTAACCAATGTGCCATGTCGACCGGTTCACTAGTCCTTTCAGACAGACGAACTTGCTGGGAAGGTACCTATTTCGGTATATCCGTGCTGCCTCTCGACCGTTTCCACCTGCTTAGCCGTACACAGTCATCACCTTAGCTTTTCCCTGACACGAATACAGAACCATTCTGCTGCTTACAGTACGCTCTGTCAACCATTCAGACCGCAACACACAAGGAAAATACTGAACGTGGCCAGAGAAACTTTCATTCATCAACGCAACGATTCATTGCCGGACACATGTTCATAGGAACTGTTTTCTTCCGTCCCTGCAATATGTCGATTCTATTACTGTTCACCCTGTATAAGAATGGTAAGGGAACGGATCCACAAAGTTACACATCACAGTCCTTCATATCGGTTTGCTGCAGAATATTTGTGCCAATTCTATGTTCGAATGTAATAGAACTTTACTTCAAGCATAATAGCTTCTGTTATCCTGGTAGCCATCGATGAACGGCAACAGGTAGGTTGATTTTACGGGTTGGAGCGAATAAAAATGAACCAAGTAAGAGTTCCAAGGTACAAAGAGAGACAGCAGCGGAAAGGAAATACGGTACTAAAGTGACTATAGCATTGCTGAAAGTGACCACGATTCATTTCTTGGCAGTTTTTGGCCCTGGTCAGCAAGTTACTGAAGGCGGATAGAAGCTGGACTGCTGCAATTGCTGCCGTCTATTCCGAAATGTTCTGCCGCAGTTCTTGAAGACTGTGAGGGTTGTTGCGACACACTTCAGAGTTGAGGGCTCCCACAACAAAGTAATCGCACACTTACAAATCAGGCGACCTGGATAGCCAGCGAGGGCCACGACCGGACTGTTTGAATGTTCCAAGGTTCGACCGGCTGTAAGGATACTTGACCCATTCTGCTGGAAGTAAGAGTAGGTCTTTTCCTCCTCTGTTAATGCTACCAATCAAAATGTTGGCAATGTAACGCGACGGAGTCAGTGTCTGATGAAAGAAGATGGGACCAATAATGCGGCATGCAGACACTGCACACCAGACCCCCAACCTTCTGATCATGCAATGGTGTTTCGTGGAAGTTACGGATTTCTCCACTGCCCAGAATCTGGTACTCTGTGAGTTGGTATAACCCCTCAGGAGAAACCAGGTTTCATCAGACGTAAAGAATAGATCCATGTCCAAGCCATTCATTGTTACCTTAGTGAACAGCCACTCACAAAACTGGAGGCTCCGAGGAGCATCTGCTGGTTTTAATGCATGAACAACAGGCAATCAGTAGAGATACATGTGAAGGTTTAAGAGGAGTATCCGTCTGTCTGATTGACGTGATATGCCGCTCTCTTGCGAAAGCATCGGGTTAATTTGGTAGGACTCTGAAGCATTTTCAGGTGACCTGCAGCCACATTTTCTGGTGTGCGTGCACGTTTCAGAATGTATTTTCACTTGTCTAAAACAGACCCTGTCTGACGCCATTTTCAGACGAAGCGTTGCGTGGCACTCTTTGCTAGCACTTCGACACCATTGTACTTCGCAGCAAACAACAGTTTACACTGCTTCTACGACGTTGTTATCACGTAGCTTTCCATAAGAAACACCCGCTGCTCCAACGTAAGTACCACCGTCCCCTTTGCACTGCTCCACTCACAATGACGCAGCCCGCACTACGATCTGAACGGGAGTGGAACTCGTGGCCTTCGTATCCAAGCGCCCGGGCCACTTATTTTCCCCACCCCGCATATTGCTAGATTTGCGGAAAACGTTTGAAACAGTTGCTCACTGTAGATTTAACCGATGTCCGATCGTACGGAATAGGTTCCCAGATGTGTGAGTGCATCGGATATTTCTTGAACAATAGAAGGCGTTAAGTAGTCACGGGAGGCTATTGTTCACAAGAGACAATTGTATCGTAATCAGTACCCCAGGGGAAGTGCGATAGAACCGTTCTTACGCGTGTATCTGACGGAGAGGCAGAGCATCAGTCTATGACGGTTAATTGATGACGTTATAGCGCATCAGAAAGTGTCGTCGCTGTGTGATTGCAGGAAGACATAGCTTGAGTAAGTCGAAACTCCTATTTGGTGCGATGAATGGTAGTTCGCTCTACATGTAGGAAAATGTAAGATAATGCTGGTGAGTAGGAAAAACAATCCTCCTTGCGAGTGGAACAGGGAAGGAAATGATTAGTAGTGCTTTAAGGTACCCTCTACCACGTGCCGTGTGTCAGCTTGCAGAATACGTATACCGATATACAGATGTGATTGTAGATGTGGGTAGGAGACATGTAACGAAACACAATATTTATTACTCATTCCATTCTGTTACAACTTTTCTGGATTACCACTTTCGGCTAACTGCAGGGGATTAACAATATTAAATGGTATACGGCGACATTTCTCTCTGCCTCGACGTACATACATTTTTGAAACGGAATGGCATTTATTGGCTTAATTCTCCATATAACGCTACGGAACGATAGGAGAGAAGGTCTTCTGAAATTGTTTCTGCGCTGAAACCCGTAAATCGTCCATTCTTTCAGTCATCGCACCAACATCGTCATGGAATATATTGAAATAAGTGATCGCGCAATAGAAAATCAACTACAATCATTTAGTAGTGGAAAGGCATCTGGACCAGACGAGATACCTAAAGAATTCTACAGAGATTATGCGAAAGCACTTGCTCCCCAATCAGCAGCAGGTTATCATAGATCTCTGGAGCAAATAAGGGTGCCTAGCTACTGGAGACAGCGCAGGTCGTTCCAGCTTTCAAGAAATCCTAGATGCACACAAACATAGTAGAATTATGGCAGTATCTTCTGGGCACTCAAACAGAGATCTTGCAAAACTCATCCCGCTCTGTTCCTGCATGACATCTATAGCGCTGCAGACAGCGGCGCTCAGGTTGATGCCGTCTTCCTTGGCTTCAGGAAGGCGTTTAACACCGTCCTGCACATCGTCTAGAGAAAAAAATACGAGCTTACCGACCACTGGGTCAACTTTATGAATGGATTCAAACTTCCTTGCGGATAACACTTGTAAGTAGGCTGTTTAGGTTTTTTTATTGGTAACGCCACCTCTGTATAAAAAAATCACTGGCTGTGCTGTGTGCAGTCTCTAGTTTGCATTGTTGTCTGCCATTGTAGTGTTGGACAGCGGCAGCTGGATGTGAACAGCGCGTAGCGTTGCGCAGTTGGAGGTGAGCCGCCAGCAGTGGTGGATGTGGGGAGAGAGATGGCGGAGTTTTGTAATTTGTCATGAACTGCTACATATATTATGACTATTAAGGTAAATACATTGTTTGTTCTCTATTAATATATTTCATTTGCTAACTATCCCTACCAGTAGTTAGTGCCTTCCGTAGTTTGAATCTTTTATTTAGCTGGCAGTAGTGGCGCTCGCTGTATTGCAGTAGTTCGAGTAAAGAAGATTTTTGTGAGGTAAGTGATTCCTGAAAGGTATAGTTTAATGTTAGTCAGGGCCATTCTTTTGTAGGGAATTTTGAAAGTCAGATTGCGTTGCGCTAAAAGTATTGTATGTCAGTTTAAGCACAGTCTTGTATAATTGTTCAAAAGGGACGTTTCACACTCAAGTCGTCTTTAACGGAAGAAAATCGACAGATATAAAGACAATTGCTGGAGTACCACAAAGAAGTGTGATGGGACCGTTACTGTTTACGGCATATATAAATGGAACAGTAGAAAGCGTCGGAGGCTCTTCAAGACTATTCGCAGATGAAGGCAGCAACGCCAGAAGATAGTATCAACTTGCAGAATCACCTACAGAGCATAGATGATTGGTTCAGGTTTCTGGCAGTTGGCCATGAACGTAAATAAATGAATCGTATTACGCATAAGTAGGTAAACGCTACTGTGCAAGTACGCTGTTGATGACAAATTTGGTGAAAACAGTGTCAACCCTAAATTATCTGGGAGAAGACATCCAGAGCGCCCTAAGTGGAATGGCTACTTAAAATGAATAAAAGGAGAAGCAGATGCCAGACTGAATTTCACAGAAAGAATCTTAAGGAAATGTGGCTCATCCATGAAGGAAGCGGCTTCCAAAGAGCTTGTTCCACCGGTTCTTGAGTATTCTTCATCAGTTTTGGCACTTATCAGATAGGATTGATAGAAGGGATAGAGAAAATCCAACGAAGGGCCGCGAAATTCGTCACAGGATATTTTATTCGGTCCGAGAGTTATCGAGATTCTCAAAGTACACCGTTGGTATTCGTTACAAGAGACGTATGTGTATCACGCAGTAGTTTACTATTGAAACAGTCGAACAACATAGTACTTCCTTCCACCTACGTTTCGCGAAATGACGACTACAAGAAAATTCGAAAATTTTAGAAATTAGAACTGTCATAGAGCTTTATCTACAGTCTTTCTTCCGACGTGACATTTTCGATTGGAAGGGTAGAATCAAGTACTGCTCCAAAAAAGAACCCTCCGCCGCTCACCATCAGATGGCTTGTGAAGTTTTAATGTAGATGTAAAAAAAAAATGTCAATAAGGAATACAACACCTAAGCAGAGAACTTGTATCTACTGTGATACAGAAATGTATGAATGGGTTCTGGGAAAAAATATGGGAACAAATCGTCTTGAAGTTATGAATCCAGATTTTATGTTACTCGTATTTCGCTTTAGACATTTTTTGAGATCGTTCCTTTAAGATCTTGTCGACCTTTATCCATTTAGAGCTAATAAATTCGACGCAGACAGCACCCTAACCCTAACTTTCCCTGTTTTTCCCTGTCCTTACTTTCGAAACAGTCTCAGATATACCAGAAAAGGTAGAGAAGAACAGGCTTATATTAAGAGCAGTCACACAACTGTCACATTTGTTAGATACCTCTGAATCTCACCGAGAACTAGTTCAAGTAAGGTAGCTTGGGAAACTGAAGAAGTGATGGAGGGTAGGCGCAGCTGCTGCGATCGCATCGCTGAAGGATTTTGGGCGATGAAGGGGCGCCGGGCCCCCACGATGCCCTCCTCCGTGACTATGCATACAAATGGACCACCGCAGACGCTTTGTCGTCACCGTGCCCACAGTACCTGACGCCACACTCAACCTGAGGCCTTGAAATTCGTTTTTATGCAGTACGGTGTTTTCGTAATGTCGCTCGCCTCGGAAAGAAGGGCGTAACCTTAATCATATAGAAAGTATGAGTGAATTGTTGATAAAGGTGGTGCTCAGGTGCAAACCACAGTTTCATTAGACACATTTTGTATATTACTGGAGGATCTTTCTGTACGGTCATAGCTCCTTCCAACAGAGACACTCAGATGTTTAGGACGGGTGGTAGGGACAGAGCATCGAGTGACATTATACTGAGTGCACTATCCGAAAATTACCTCGAGCAATTAAACAGAGAACCGACTCGTGGAGATAACATCTTGGACCTACTGATAACAAACAGAACCGAACTTTTCGACTCTGTATGTACAGAACAGGGAATCAGTGATCATAAGGCCGTTGCAGCATCCCTGAATATGGAAGTTAATAGGAATATAAAAAAAGGGAGGAAGGTTTTTATCTGTTTAGCAAGAGTAATAGAAGGCAGATTTCAGACTACCTAACAGATCAAAACGAAAATTTCTGTTCCGACACTGACAATGTTGAGTGTTTATGGAAAAAGTTCAAGGCAATCGTAAAATGCGTTTTAGACAGGTACGTGCCGAGTAAAACTGTGAGGGACGGGAAAAACCCACCGTGGTACAACAACAAAGTTAGGAAACTACTGCGAAAGCAAAGAGAGCTCCACTCTAAGTTTAAACGCAGCCAAAACCTCTCAGACAAACAGATGCTAAACGATGTCAAAGTTAGCGTAAGGAGGGCTATGCGTGAAGCGTTCAGTGAATTCGAAAGTAAAATTCTATGTACCGACTTGACAGAAAATCCTAGGAAGTTCTGGTCTTACGTTAAATCAGTAAGTGGCTCGAAACAGCATATCCAGACACTACGGGATGATGATGGCATTGAAACAGAGGATGACACGCGTAAAGCTAAAATACTAAACACCTTTTTCCAAAGCTGCTTCACAGAGGAAGACCGCACTGCAGTTCCGTCTCTAAATCCTCGCACAAACGAAAAAATGGCTGACATCGAAATAAGTGTCCAAGGAATAGAAAAGCAACTGGAATCACTCAACAGAGGAAAGTCCACTGGACCTGACGGGATACCAATTCGATTCTACACAGAGTACGCGAAAGAACTTACCCCCCTTCTAACAGCCGTGTACCGCAAGTCTCTAGAGGAACGGAGGGTTCCAAATGATTGGAAAAGAGCACAGATAGTCCCAGTCTTCAAGAAGGGTCGTCGAGCAGATGCGCAAAACTATAGACCTACATCTCTGACGTCGATCTGTTGTAGAATTTTAGAACATGTTTTTTGCTCGAGTATCATGTCGTTTTTGGAAACCAAGAATCTACTATGTAGGAATCAACATGGATTCCGGAAACAGCGATCGTGTGAGACCCAGCTCGCTTTCTTTGTTCACGAGACCCAGAAAATATTAGATACAGGTTCCCAGGTAGATGCTATTTTTCTTGACTTCCGGAAGGCGTTCGATACAGTTCCGCACTGTCGCCTGATAAACAAAGTAAGAGCCTACGGAATATCAGACCAGCTGTGTGGCTGGATTGAAGAGTTTTTAGCAAACAGAACACAGCATGTTGTTATCAATGGAGAGACGTCTACAAACGTTAAAGTAACCTCTGGCGTGCCACAGGGGAGTGTTATGGGACCATTGCTTTTCACAATATATATAAATGACTTAGTAGATAGTGTCGGAAGTTCCATGCGGCTTTTCGCGGATGATGCTGTAGTATACAGAGAAGTTGCAGCATTAGAAAATTGTAGCGAAATCCAGGAAGATCTGCAGCGAATAGGCACTTGGTGCAGGGAGTGGCAACTGACCCTTAACATAGACAAATGTAATGTATTGCGAATACATAGAAAGAAGGATCCTTTATTGTATGATTATATGATAGCGGAACAAACACTGGTAGCAGTTACTTCTGTAAAATATCTGGGAGTATGCGTGCGGAACGATTTGAAGTGGAATGATCATATAAAATTAATTGTTGGTAAGGCGGGTACCAGGTTGAGATTCATTGGGAGAGTGCTTAGAAAATGTAGTCCATCAACAAAGGAGGTGGCTTACAAAACACTCGTTCGACCTATACTTGAGTATTGCTCATCAGTGTGGGATCCGTACCAGATCGGTTTGACGGAGGAGATAGAGAAGATCCAAAGAAGAGCGGCGCGTTTCGTCACAGGGTTATTTGGTAACCGTGATAGCGTTACGGAGATGTTTAATAAACTCAAGTGGCAGACTCTGCAAGAGAGGCGCTCTGCATCGCGGTGTAGCTTGCTCGCCAGTTTTCGAGAGAGTGCGTTTCTGGATGAGGTATCGAATATATTGCTTCCCCCTACTTATACCTCCCGAGGAGATCACGAATGTAAAATTAGAGAGATTAGAGCGCGCACGGAGGCTTTCAGACTGTCGTTCTTCCCGCGAACCATACTCGACTGGAACAGGAAAGGGAGGTAATGACAGTGGATCGTAAAGTGCCCTTCGCCACACACCGTTGGGTGGCTTGCGGAGTATAAATGTAGATGTAGATGTAGATGTAGAGTAAGGAAGATACGTTCCGGGAATTTTCTTCATCCTTGATATCGTCAATCACTACGGAAATAGTCATCAGCAACTGAATTCTATTTCATTTGTGATTGGCTGGTCTGATAAACTTGTTCGGCTCAAACTAAGCATCAAGAGTGGGTCAAAATTCCTTTATAGGCCACCTGCCTTATCAGATATAGAGAAAAGCACAGAGACAACTCGGAGAATATCTCGAGCAAACCTGCTGTACTGAAATAGGAGGAGACTTCAACTTACCAGCTATGGAATGAACATGTCACGAGATTAAAACTGATGTCAGGAAGAGGGATTCAGGATAATTTGTTCTGAATGTCTTGTCTGAAAATTATTTCTAGTCAATAGAGAACTGACTCGTGAGCACATCTTCTGGTAACCAACGGGCTAGGACAGTTTGAATCAGTTAACATGAGAAGGGTGTCAGTGATCGTAAGCCTGTGATAGCATCAACGACTACTTGTGTTTCAAGGAGTGCTAAGAAAGCTAGGAAAATATTTTTACGTAGAATGATGACAAGATACAAACAGCAGACTATATCAGTAGTCAACATCAGAAAAAAATCAGTAGGCTGATATAAATTATCTATTCAGTCGCTCACTTACCATACCGACACTGAAAGGGAAGCTTATAGAGAGAAAAATGAAATTCTGAATTCACTCTTTCGAAATGGTTTCACTATGGATAATACAAATACACTTCATCCTTTCAACCATCGCACGAATGTTGAAATGATACATTCTGAGATAAGAGACTGCAGAACGGAAAATCAACTAAGATTCCGCAACAGCAGTAATGCTTCGGGACTGGTAGAGATACTTGCGACGTTCAGCAGATTATTCAGAACATGCTTCTTTCTAGCAGCTGTTTATCAAACGTAGCAGAAGGAAAGAGGGATACCAATCGATTGGAAAAGAAACGCAGGTTTTTCCGTATCCAAGAAACTTCGTGGGAGAAATACAGCTGTAGACATATCTCTCTGACTCCAGTCAGTTTGTTGTGAAATTGTGAAACACACATTATGCTCACACATTAAGACACTTTTGGAGAACAAAATCTTCCGCTATAAAAATCAACATGGATTCCATCTTTTCGTTCATGAGGTTAATAGCAACAAGCACAAAGGCTCCCAGCTGATCACAAACTCTCCCGGAATAAATTCGATACAGCTCCGTACTCCCTTTGAACGAACAAAATATGAACTCAACGAGTGTCAGACATGATTTGTCACTGGAATTCCCACTTTTCCCTTCATGATCTGCTTCTTATGCACTGCCAGCTTCAACCACCGTGAGCTATTTTGTTTCCAAGATGACAGAATTCCTTACCTTCATATATGTAACGTTCGCCAATCGGTATGTTTATTTTTTTGCGAGTCACATTTCTGGTACTCCTCGTTCCTTTCGTATTTCTGTGCTTTTCTCTCAGTTCATATTCTGTACTCATTAGAGCGTTCCATTCAATACATCATGTAATAATTCTTGACCTTCACTGAGAGTAGCAACGTCATCAGCCACTTCGAAGTGGATTTTAATCCCACTCTTGAATCTTTTGTTTTCGTCATTGTTTCTGCAATGTACAGACTGAACGGCGGGGGCGAAAGACTGCCCCTTTACCTATCTCCCTTTTAATCCGAGAACATCGTTCCTTGTCTGCTCCTATATCATATCTACCACCATTTCTTCATCAACCACATCATTAGGCAAGACCTATCACTCGTAGAGGACTTCAATGTATTCTCTACTTCTGTCCATTATTTCGTTTGCGTTTTTTAGTGGAGTTCCCATTTTACTGTTAATATTGAGGCCCTTGCTTCTAATTTCACAGAACGTTGTTGTGAGTCTATCAATCCTCATGACAACCATTTCTTTTTCTACTACTTCACATTTGTCGGGCAGCTATTTCATCTTGGGTTCCCCCCACTTGCTGATAATTTCAGTCCTAAGTGACTGATATTCCAGTGTGCCTGAATTTCCTTAAACGCTTGTTTACTTCCTTCAGTATGCTGTTACCGAAAGTTTCTTTACAGTTAATTATTTCAATAGTGGTAAAAGTCCATTTCTGTTCATTCAGAGATAAAGAGTCCTAAAGTTAAAAGAGCGCTGTAAGATCTGCAAGTATATATACTTGAATATTTCTGGCATCTCAACTGCAGGGTTTTCAGGGCTCTTTTAACTTTAGGACTCCATATCTCAGAATGAACAAAAATGGACTTGTACCACTATTGAAATAAGCCCTTCATATGCCTTTTAGCGATGTACATTCCTCTTCAATTGAAATAAGCTCTTCATATGCCTTTTAGCGATGTACATTCCTCTTCAAATGAACTGCCTGCTGTGGCGTTCATTCTCGCAGTACATATAGTCTCAGAGGACTTATATATGGGTAGGAGGTGCCATTCATCCTGAATTTTCGGTATTACACGTGCCCCACATTTCATGACGTTTTTCACTTTAGGGTAATACGTTGAGGGAATGTCTTAAAATTTAAACAAACGGAAAAGCAGGTGCATACAGTTAAAGGGTTTTGTCGGCATAAAATCCAATAATGGCTGGGTATCCATTAAAATAATTGTTGCAGTTATATAGGGGGCACGTTATTTACATGACGACGCTGTGTCATTATTACTCCAAACAATATAGTATGACAACATATCTTAGAAACAAACACTTCCTTCAAGAAATCAGTAAGTATAAAATTACTACAAATATTATGAAAAACATACTCAGTATTGTCATAGAAAAATTCAATCATCATTACATAAATGTGAATAATGAGCATGAACTTGTTTTAAGTGTCCTCTCGCATTGCGCGAGTGAGTATGTTTCAAATAACGTCGATACCAAACTTAAACATTTACATCAAAACTTTTAAAAGCTGGCGCTGAAAGAAAACCAATTTGCGTTGCACACACACACACACACACACACACACACACACATTCACAAAGAACGCCGCAGCGCTACAAGAGCTGGCAACGACTCAGTTCAAGCTTAGCATTGTTGCGTGCGCTATAGCGGCACACTAGATCTCCGTCTTTGTGTATGCAGTGGCATTCCAGAACGTCCACCAGCCTCAAATTGTTGTTACTGACTCCCAAGTAATCTCAAGGAGTCCTCCTTTTAATTCCATCACAGTGGATAATTCAACACTGTCCGTTAATACACATGTGTACACAGACCTGAAACTTACAGTTCGTCTAAGTGCATCGGTAATAACTCACATCATACAGATTACAATAAAATTTTAACATAATACATACGTATACAAAGTTCACAAACTCAATAATACTAGAATAGCTCGTAATGGCTTGCTTTGTCTTTTCTCATTTCGGACTAAGTTGTCCTTGACTGGTACAATTTTAAATCGACAGTATTACGCTCAAATAACAGCTTGCCTGCTTTATGAAAAGCTAAACAGTAAGCGTTAGTATAAGGTACATTGATAATCTCAAATGGTCCATTGTAAATGAATTTAAATTTTGAAATTTCATGGTCGTTTTCGCTTGACTTTTCGTGTGCGTTAACAAGTACAAGATCGCCAATAGCAAATTTGGCAAACCGCGCTTTAGCGTCATGACGCCGTATTCGCGCTTCAGCTTCCTGTTTCATCGTTTCTCGTAGGTGTTCTTTCTTTACTTGAAGGTTAATGTCAACTCTCGGAGGGAAGTCAATCATTTCTACCACTAAACCTTTAGACTTATGGTCTAATAGTATTTCTTCCGGAGTGTAGCCCGTGGATTCATGCGTCAAGGCGTTCATTATTTTCTCGAAATCACCGACGCAATCGCCTCACGATCTGTGATTGTGGTGACAATACGTTCGGCAAAGCCGACCTAATTGACACATGTACCGTTCCTTGGGATTTCCGCTTGGGCAATAGGCCGACATGTGTATTACATCAATGCCATTATTTTCATTGCTTCATTCCATAATTTGGAAGTAAATTGCGCTCCGTTATCGGACAAAACCGCTTTTGGTTTGCCGACGTGCACAAAGTAATCATTAATAAATCTGTTGTAAACCGCTCTAGCTGTTGCCTTTCTTATCGAATATAACTTGATGAAATTAGAAAATATTTCCAGCACCACTAATATGTACGCGAAATTGCCTAAAGTCCTGGGCAGTGGATCATAGAGGTCCATACAAACCAAATCCAGCACATCGTTAGGTCTTAAGCTCTGCAATGGGCCATGATTCGTGCAATTCGTACCTTCACCCTCTGGCTTTTATCACATGTCTTTATTCTTTCAGCAACTCTTTTTTGTATATTATTAAAATTTACAACTTCCGCACACTTCTTTGGTCCGCAATGACCATAAGTTAAATGATAGTAGCCAATTATCTCTGTAACATGCTTGGATTGCCAACACACTCACCAGTTATTGATATCCTCACCTTTACGTATGTCCAAGACATGGTTATACATTTTGTAATACTTTCTCAGTTTCTCCCCTTCTCTACTCTTTTCGTCATACTTGTTCTTAACAATTGTTAGACAGTCGTCCTCGTTTTGAAGACGTCGCATGTTTATACAGATGCTCTCTACGCTTTACGACCTTCTGCACCTTGAAAGCAGTACAATTTCAGTACGCCTTCAGACTCGTCCTCCACAAGCCGATGATCGGTTTCAGGCAAACGTGACAGAGCGTCCGCTATACAGTTGTCTTATCCTCTCACGTAACAAATGTCATAATAAAACTGCTTCAAGAAAAGAGACCACTGTGTCAATCTTTCATGTAGTAAACGACAATACTTCAGATAAGTGAGTCCCTTGTGATCCGTGTGAATTATCACCTTTCCGTCCCACAAACAACCATTAAATTATCTGAAACCCCATACGATAGCGAGACATTCTTTCTCAAAAATCGTATAGTTTCGCTAACATTTCGTCAACTTATAGGCTTGCGAACGCGACTGTTCTGTGTTCTTTATTTTCTCCTTCTCCTACTTCTTGAAACAATTTTACTCCTAAGTTATAATTAGATGAGTCTGTTCCCATATGAAATTGCAACGCATGATCAGGATGGTACAATATGTTACTCTGTAGCAATTAATTTTTCAGTCTTTCAAATGTGGCCTGACACTCGTCAGTCCACACCAATGGCGTATTTTTTCGCAACAAGTTGTTCAGGTTTGGATCGCTGAAGGCATGCCCCTGCACGAACTTGCGATAGAATCCTGAGAGCCCTAGGAAACTCTTTAACCGTTTCCTAGACTTCGGTGGAGGTCAGTTCTTTATTGCCTCCACTTTCTGTCGATCTTTAGTGATACCCTCTGTTGTCACAAGGTGACCAAGAAAATTCAGTTCTTTCGTCACAAACTGGCACTTCTTCAGTTTCAGCGTCATTCCACCTTTGCGTAAAGCACTAAAACATTCATCTAACAATTCGCAATGTTCTCGTCACGACGTATTCGCCAGCAGCAAATCGTCCATGTATACTGTCAGTTTTGAGCTCATGGCAGCACCTAACGCATTATCTTTGGCCCTGATAAAGACAGAAACAGATATATTCAGACCGAATGCCACTACCTTGTACTGGTAACATCGGCCTGCATACAAAACGCCGTATATTTCCTACACTCTTCTTCTAAGGCTATTTGCCAGTACTCCTGTGTGAGGTCAAGGCTAGTCATAAACTGCACATTGTGAAATCTTTGCAGTATCTCTTCCATACTTTCTGGTCTATCTGTCTCACGTTGAACGCCCTTGTTCAACGTGCGTGCGTCTGTCACAATCCTGACATTTCCATCTCTCTTACCTACAATTATCAAGGGATTGTTATAGGGGCTGGTACTCCTCTGTATAACATTCCATTCTAACATCCGATCTATCTCTCGTTGGACAGCCTCCTTCTTGGATAGCAGTACCGCATATGGTCTTACAAAGAATGGTTCATGGGGTATTACATTTAACTTGCACTGACTTTTTTTTTTTTTTGTAATCAGTCTACTGACTGGTTTGATGCGGCCCGGCACGAATTCCTATCCTGTTCTAACCTCTTCATCTCAGAGTAGCATTTGCAATCTACGTCCTCAATTATTTGCTTGACATATTCCAATCTCTGTCATCCTCTACAGTTTTTGCCCTCTACAGCTCCCTCTAGTACCATGGAAGTCATCCCTCATGTCTTAACAGATGTCCTATCATCCTGTCCCTTCTCCTTATCAGTGTTTTCCACAATTTCCTTTCCTCTCCGATTCTGCGTAGAACCTCCTCATTCCTTACCTTACCAGTCCACCTAATTTTCAACATTTGTCTATAGCACCACATCTCAAATGCTTCGATTCTCTTCTGTTCCGGTTTTCCCACAGTCCACGTTTCACTAACATACAATGCTGTACTCCAGACGTACATCCTCAGAAATTTCTTCCTCAAATTAAGGCCGGTATTTGATATTAGTAGACCTCTCTTGGCCAGAAATGCCATTTTTGCCATAGCGAGTCTGCTTTTGATGTCCTCCTTGCTCCGTCCGTCATTGGTTATTTTACTGCCTAGGTAGCAGAATTCCTTAACTTCACTGACTTCGTGACCATCAATCCTGATGTTAAGTTTCTCGCTGTTCTCATTTCTACTACTTTTCATTACCTTCGTCTTTCTCCAATTTACTCTCAAACCACATTGTGTACTCATTAGACTGTTCATTCCGTTCAGCAGATCATTTAATTCTTCATCACTTTCACTCAGGATAGCAATGTCATCAGCGAATCGTATCATTGATTTCCTTTCACCTTGTATTTTAATTCCACTCCTGAACCTTTCTTTTATTTCCATCATTGCTTCCTCGATGTACAGATTGAAGAGTAGGGGCGAAAGGCTACAGCCTTGTCTTACACCCTTCTTAATACGAGCACTTCGTTCTTGATCGTCCACTATTATTATTCCCTCTTGGTTGTTGTACATATTGTATATGACCCGTCTCTCCCTATAGTTTACCCCTACTTTTTTCCGAATCTCGAACATCTTGCACCATTTTATATTGTCGAACGCTTTTTCCAGGTCAACAAATCCTATGAAAGTGTCTTGATTTTTCTGTACCCTTGCTTCCATTATTAGCCGTAACGTCAGAATTGCCTCTCTCGTCCCTTTACTTTTCGTAAAGCCAAACCGATCGTCACCTAGCGCATTCTCAATTTTCTTTTCCATTCTTCTGTATATTATTCTTGTAAGCAGCTTCGATGCATGAGCTGTTAAGCTGATTGTGCGATAATACTCGCACTTGTCAGCTCTTGCCGTCTTCGGAATTGTGTGGATGACGCTTTCCCGAAAGTCAGATGGTATGTCGCCAGACTCATATATTCTACACACCAACGTGAATAGTCGTTTTGTTGCCACTTCCCCCAATGATTTTAGAAATTCTGATGGAATGTTATCTATGCCTTCTGCCTTATTTGACCTTAAGTCCTCCAAAGCTCTTTTAAATTCCGATTCTAATACTGGATCCCCTATCTCTTCTAAATCGACTCCTGTTTCTTCTTCTATCAGATCAGACAAATCTTCACCCTCATAGAGGCTTTCAATGTATTCTTTCCACCTATCTGCTCTCTCCTCTTCATTTAACAGTGGAATTCCCGTTGCACTCTTAATGTTACCACCGTCGCTCTTAATGTCACCAAAGGTTGTTTTGACTTTCCTGTATGCTGAGTCAGTCCTTCCGACCATCATATCTTTTTCGATGTCTTCACATTTTTCCTGCAGCCATTTCGTCTTAGCTTCCCTGCACTTCCTATTTATTTCATTCCTCAGCGACTTTTATTTCTGTATTCCTGATTTTCCCGGAACATGTTTGTACTTCCTCCTTTCATCAATCAACTGAAGTATTTCTTCTGTTACCCATGGTTTCTTCGCAGCTACCTTCTTTGTACCTATGTTTTCCTTCCCAACTTCTGTGATGGCCCTTTTTAGAGATGTTCATTCCTCTTCAACTGTACTGCCTACTGCGCTATTCCTTATTGGTGTATCTATAGCTTTAGAGAACTTCAAACGTATCTCGTCATTCCTTAGTACTTCCGTATCCCACTTCTTTGCGTATTGATTCTTCCTGACTAATGTCTTGAACTTCAGCCTACTCTTCATCACTACTATATTGTGATCTGAGTCTATATCTGCTCCTGGGTACGCTTTACAATCCAGTATCTGATTTCGAAATCTCTGTCTGACCATGATGTAATCTAATTGAAATCTTCTCGTATCTTCCGGCCTTTTCCAAGTATACGTCCTCCACTTGTGATTCTTGAACAGGGTATTCGCTATTACTAGCTGAAACATGTTACAGAACTCAATTAATCTTTCTCCTCTTTCATTCCTTGTCCCAAGCCCATATTCTCCTGTAACCTTTTCTTCTACTCCTCCACCTACAACTGCAGTCCAGTCGCCCATGACTATTAGATTTTTGTCACCCTTTACATACTGCATTACCCTTTCAACATCCTCATACACTTTCTCTATCGGTTTATCTTCAGCTTGCGACGTCGGCATGTATACCTGAACTATCGTTGTCGGTGTTGGTCTGATGTCGATTCTGATTAGAACAATCCGGTCACTGAACTGTTCACAGTAACACACCCTCTGCCCTACCTTCCTATTCATAACGAATCCTACACCTGTTATACCGTTTTCTGCTGCTGTTGATATTACCCGATACTCATATGACCATAAATCCTTGTCTTCCATCCACTTCACTTCAGTGACCCCTACTATATCTAGATTGAGCCTTTGCATTTCCCTTTTCAGATTTTCTAGTTTCCCTACCACCTTCAAGCTTCTGACATTACACGCCCCGACTCGTCGAACGTTATCCTCTCGTTGATTATTCAACGAAAGGATACCCAGTAACAAGCTCCGGTTTATTTGAAAACACGTTCTTGTTTCTCATTATTACGTCATATGGGTGTTGTTTTTGCTCAGGCGGGGCGTTTGGCAGTCTGTCTACAATGGTCTCTAATTCTTCTTCCAAACAACTGTCGATGTTCATATTGCGGATACCGTAGTATTCCATTTTTCTGCCTATCCAATCTCATAAGAACAAGTAACAAGATGAATAGGTTTGTATTCACTACTCACATCGTCACTCGTTTCATGAAAACTCACATTTACTTCGGTCTTGTCTTTGGAAATGCACTTCATGGTCTTATTATTGCAGTTAATAATTGCACGGCATTTTAACAACCAATCTAAAGCCACAATAATACCGGTGCACATATCTGGCACAACGACAAATTCCTGTTCGAATGGTTCTGCTTGAATCTCAAAACATACAAATATTTGGTTTGTTATCGGTTTACTATTCCTTCCGATAGCAATGATTGTTTTGACTCCCATTACTGGCATTACAACTACTCCTGGTTCATCTTTCAGTAATTCAAAAGTTTTTCCCGACATAGCACTTAGCTCAGCCCCTATATCAATTAAAATTTTGCATTTGTAGTCCATTCATATTAACGGGCGCTACAATCTGTCTACATCTGTCATTATCAATAGTTTGGTCTTCCCATAACAAATCCTCATCCATCTCCACGTCGTCCCAGAAAAATTCCGTCCGGTTCCGATGCTGACAACGGTTTATCCGACTGTTTTCTAATTCCTTGTTTTGATCTCAACACCGTAAACTTACTATCAATTTCATCGATTAATGAACTTTGTCTAACCAATAGCTCACTAATTGTCACGTCAGGTAGGTATTCATCGGAGAGACGGCTGTCATCTTCCGAGATTTTTTCGATGAAAGTGCTCTGTTTTTTTTTCTATCTCATCTCCCGAGCCCACCCAACCCTCATCACTCCCGTCTGACTATATAACGTCAGGTTTGACCTCGTAGATATTGTAATTTACGTGGCTTTCTATTAGTAGTATCTGCTCATTATCGACAAATTCATCTCGGCACTCCTCGTAACATCCGCCCCTGTTTTCAATAGGACTAGCGTCGCTGGGGTTGGCTACTTCAAAAACTTCGGTAGGACCTGCTTGCCGTTCAGATACAGAACTTTCCGTTTCAAAAACGCTAATTTCTTGCGGGCTGAGAAGCATCAATTTCTGCCCACTCTCCCCTTTAGCACACCTCCCATACAATTCTCTATAACTTTTCAGTTCGTCGTACATCCAACCGAACTGACCTAACCACACCTCCTCGCGTTCCGCAATTCCCTGCTCGATAACTGAATCTTCATTCGAGATGGGCTCTATTACTTCCCCTGGCGACTCATGCTCTACTGAAACTTGCGTTACCGTAGTTGCTTTAACAGCGGTCGCTTCCTTCTTCCCTGACGGTACACTAATGTCATTATTACTTTTATGAGCAGTGACAGATGCGTCGACTGCCGTTTCCAGCTCAGTTATCATTACTGTATGTGCGTCGCTCTCTTTATGCTCTCGCACATTCTCCCATTTCCGAATTATCCTTTCGGATTTATCATAGTGGTATTTTCTAGGTTTTCGTTTGGGCCACCAAGGTCTCCCCACGCCCGGTGGGCCCCTAAAGGGCGCGACCAGTTATTTCTCTGACTAATTCTGACAGACCTGTTGCTACCAGACTGCCGTGATGTATGATTCCGCTCCTGTCTATTATCATTTCTCCAAGGACCACGTACCATATTTCCTTGATACTGGCCCCTATCATTTCTACAGTTGTGGTTATTTTTACTATGACCATTATTGTTATTATGCTGTGCATTGTTATTAACCTGGTGGTTGCTACCATTATTGCCACGGTTACTGTTACTGCTCTGGTTGTGATCATGGTGGTAATTGTTACCATTCCCACGGCTTTTAATATTTTCGCGGTAATTCCTACAACTGACATCGTCTTCTACTTCCTCTAAAAACGCAGCAATCGTTCTCGAACTACTGTCGATGTATCTCTTGGAGTCATCTGGAAGCTTCTGTCACCGACCCCAGACAATCTACGATTCAGTTTTCCGATCACGCAAATATTTCAATTTGTGGATCCAGTTTTCACAAAGTTCTTTCATGGAGCCGCTCGTGTTTACATCGACACCACGAAGTCGCGCCATACACACTCGTATTTCTGCTCTGACCCATACTCTTTCAAGAATGCATTTTTGAACTCTTGAAACGTCATGTTTGTCATATCGAGGTTTAAGCCCCATCGCTTAGCCTCGCCAGATAATACGTCGATTACTGCATTTATTTTTCTCTTGTCTGTACATGATTCCGGCAATATCCTTTCACAATTTTTAATGAAGTCGGTACCGTGCAGTCCACCCAGCTTTTTGAGCTCCTCCTTCGCTACTATTTCAGCGCTATGTGCGTGGTATGACATATAGTGCACATTTTCTTCTAATCGTTTCTCTAACTCATTTATCCTTCTAACTACTTGGCAAGTGGTAACTGATAACGTTTCCACCACCTGCTTCTTTTCATTACGCACAACCGATTGTCTATTTACTTTAGCACGGTCTGATACTAAAGGCTGTAAACTCGTTATTACATCCTCTTCTAGAGCTACTTTCACTTTTTCAGCTACCTTGCTCTCTATTGTGGGACCAGCAGTCCCTACCAGTTTCTGTCCTATCCTCCCTACTTCAGTTTCAAAACGACTATTTATGTCTCTTATCTTTGTTTGGGCTTCCTCCATATCATGCTTCAGATTACCGATTTCGGTATTCGATGGTACTACTTCAGCTCCAATTTTATCTACCTTTGTGTTAAGAATTCCAATATTACCGTGAACTGCTTTAATTGCCTTATTCTGATCATCTCTTCTTGCTGATTGGGCATACATTTTACTGATTAACAAATTGAACAAATCTTTTTTACATTTCCATAAATCACAGGTTGCAACACCCGTTCTGTCTTAATAGATTCCTCGTATCCGTCATGAATTGGTTCCGTTTTACTTTTTATTGTGTATTCCGCAGGATTTTCAAGTGCCTGGAATTCCATTTCTGCCATTGTTCGATTTTCAGTAGCAGTGTCTGTGATACTAGCCGCCGAATTCTGAACAATGGGTCCCGCTTCATGGGTCGTGCATTGTTCGATCGATTGTTCCACATTTGGTACAATCAAATTATTGATGTTGCCCATTTTGCTGAATACTGTGAAATTAAAATGTGCGGCTTATTTCTGCCAGTTACTGTTATTGTATGTCAGCGATTTTGTTTGTAGCAACAAGTTATTATTCGTAACAAAACTGCAAAATCCAAATTCGTGCCCAGAACAATACCAAACGGATATTGTCCTGTCACCTGCGTCGACACGTGTAACCTCCCTTTTACTAATCGGCCTATCCTGCTTGCGATAGAAAATATGACCGTGGATCGAGTGTATGCCTAATGGCTATCTTTCCCAAAGAAGGGATACCGGTAAGTAGGAGGAAAGTGTACAACCGACCCTTCTGATGGAAAGTCTACTAAAAATGAAAGTACTTAAACCGAAAAGGGCTCTAATTTGGAAAATGAAAGTTATTTTGTGCATTCACTCACGAAGAACACTGCACAGAAAGGGGTACCACTGATCATGAATCCAAAAGTTACACTAATCAACGGAAAGGAAGTAATTAACGGTCGCCAACCCACTAGGGCAATTTACATCCAAAATCCTGTACAATATGATGGGAAAGAAAAACATGTATTATTAAGCAATGACGTGGCAACTAAAGGTTGCCACTTTTTTACACTAAATTTAAGTGAGTATGTAATGATAAATAAAACTGAGAAGTCACTGTTACGTTATGTTTGGCATTAAATTTTGAAAAAGGCAATTGAGTAATGATTGGAAAATATGCAATTAAACTGTATGTTAGTACGGAACTTCGTTACGTGAACAATGACTTTCAGTTACCTCAGCATAACGTCATCAAAGAAATTTAGAAAAAAAAAGCATTTTTTACATTGCCGTTACTTATTTTGCAAATTGGATTTTATATTGTTGTCTGAACAACTGAGCAATTTTTACTGGCTTGAACGGAATTAAATACTAGAATACGTACCAAACCAAACAGCCACGTGCTCCAATCCATATGTAAAATAAATAAAACTTCCACACTCTTAATTTGTGCATTTCCTTAGATTTGGATTTTTCCAGTGATTTATTCTCAAACCCGAAAAATGAAATTGCTTTACTTTAGTCATATACCGAGGCCTCTGTTGTACAACAGTTAATTGAAAGTAGTCCGAGGCTAAAATTCTTAAAAGATTAATTATTCATAAATAAAATGGCTGTCACTATGCAATTTGTTTCTTATGACATTCAGCATATTAGGTAAAAAAGGAACAAGGAAACTGCTTGGTAACAATGTCTGGGGGCAAAGAGGACACAATCGCCCTGAGTTTGATTATTATTTAAATCTTATCAATCAAATCACATTCAGTTGTCCTGCTGGGTTAGCCGTTAATACTTTCTAACAATGTAAAGTCTTCAGTGTTGTGCATACGACGAAACTCGAAGCCGACGACGAAACTGTGTTGCTGAACTGCTGCTGTTGTTGAAGACGGTAGCATATTGTGGAGACACAACTAATTATAGGAACGGGCAATCGTAATTAATACAGCCTCTTCCGCCCGTGCACTGTCCGTACTCCTGCTCTATACATCTGGCCGGCGCGTGTACATGATGCTGCCGAAAATGGCACCCTCTACTACGAGAGCGTTAACACCGCACTCCCGCACACTACAAGCGCTGGAGCCCGTCTCTCTCTCCCTCTCTCTCTCTCTCTCTCTCTCTCTGTCTCGCGCCCTCTGCGCAACAACTCCCTACCCAAAGATTCTACAACGCACAAGCACTGCTATTATCGTTGCTAGTCGATGCAAATAACAATTCCTTTGGCTTTTTCCCAGAGCTTACAAGTTTCACAGTAAAACACAGAGAAATACAATTATTCGTCAACAGACTTCTACCTAAATGTACTCATACAGTGAAGCAATGCCGTTACTTATTAAAAGAAAGCATTTAAATTAAAAATATTTACTTACAATTCAAAAATAAGATTATATATCGGTAGCAGGTGCCATGCTTCCTGCGATTTCCGTGTTACATATTCTTGCAGTGTGCGAATATATGGCGTGGGAAACTTTTTTGGTAAATCAAACCACATATGAATCTAGTTTTAGAACTTTTACGAGGACCACTTGCATGGCAGGTTCACAAATTAAGTGTGAAGTATTACACTCAACTACAACATAGAGGAAAATACGCTAAAATAACTGAACATATAAAAGTTTTATTTATACTGTAATAAAATAAGTATGACATGTGAACTACACATATGGAGGACAATTTGTTAACAAAGAGGTGGGTCACAAAATGAGTTAATTAATTCAAGTTAATGTTTTTGTGAACAGTAAAATTGCCTTACTAACCAGAGCCAGAAGACACTATTAACGTCATTATTCTTTTCGACTATATCAGATACATGTTCCAGGCGGACTGGTTTCTCCCAATCGATACTTCTTCTTAGTTCCAAAAGAAGGTTGTATACATGGAAGAATCCTGGAGTATTAAAAGGTATTACATAGATTATACACTCCTGGAAATGGAAAAAAGAACACATTGACACCGGTGTGTCAGACCCACCATACTTGCTCCGGACACTGCGAGAGGGCTGTACAAGCAATGATCACACGCACGGCACAGCGGACACACCAGGAACCGCGGTGTTGGCCGTCGAATGGCGCTAGCTGCGCAGCATTTGTGCACCGCCGCCGTCAGTGTCAGCCAGTTTGCCGTGGCATACGGAGCTCCATCGCAGTCTTTAACACTGGTAGCATGCCGCGACAGCGTGGACGTGAACCGTATGTGCAGTTGACGGACTTTGAGCGAGGGCGTATAGTGGGCATACGGGAGGCCGGGTGGACGTACCGCCGAATTGCTCAACACGAGGGGCGTGAGGTCTCCACAGTACATCGATGTTGTCGCCAGTGGTCGGCGGAAGGTGCACGTGCCCGTCGACCTGGGACCAGACCGCAGCGACGCACGGATGCACGCCAAGACCGTAGGATCCTACGCAGTGCCGTAGGGGACCGCACCGCCACTTCCCAGCAAATTAGGGACGCTGTTGCTCCTGGGGTATCGGCGAGGACCATTCGCAACCGTCTCCATGAAGCTGGGCTACGGTCCCGCACACCGTTAGGCCGTCTTCCGCTCACGCCCCAACATCGTGCAGCCCGCCTCCAGTGGTGTCGCGACAGGCGTGAATGGAGGGACGAATTGAGACGTATCGTCTTCAGCGATGAGAGTCGCTTCTGCCTTGGTGCCAATGATGGTCGTATGCGTGTTTGGCGCCGTGCAGGTGAGCGCCACAATCAGGACTGCATACGACCGAGGCACACAGGGCCAACACCCGGCATCATGGTGTGGGGAGCGATCTCCTACACTGGCCGTACACCACTGGTGATCGTCGAGGGGACACTGAATAGTGCACGGTACATCCAAACCGTCATCGAACCCATCGTTCTACCATTCCTAGACCGGCAAGGGAACTTGTTGTTCCAACAGGACAATGCACGTCCGCATGTATCCCGTGCCACCCAACGTGCTCTAGAAGGTGTAAGTCAACTACCCTGGCCAGCAAGATCTCCGGATCTGTCCCCCCATTGAGCATGTTTGGGACTGGATGAAGCGTCGTCTCACGCGGTCTGCACGTCCAGCACGAACGCTGGTCCAACTGAGGCGCCAGGTGGAAATGGCATGGCAAGCCGTTCCACAGGACTACATCCAGCATCTCTACAATCGTCTCCATGGGAGAATAGCAGCCTGCATTGCTGCGAAAGGTGGATATACACTGTACTAGTGCCGACATTGTGCATGCTCTGTTGCCTGTGTCTATGGGCCTGTGGTTCTGTCAGTGTGATCATGTGATGTATCTGACCCCAGGAATGTGTCAATAAAGTTTCCCCTTCCTGGGACAATGAATTCACGGTGTTCTTATTTCAATTTCCAGGAGTGTATAATGGTAAGACAGAGATTTAGGATCCAGGTTTTAAACTGTAAGACATTTCCAGGGGCAGATGTGAACTCTGATCACAATCTACTGGTTATGAACTGTAAATTAAAACTCAAGAAATTGCAAAAAGGTGGGAATTTAAGGAGATGGGACCTGGATAAACTGACTAAACCAGAGGTTGTACAGAGTTTCAGGGAGAGCAGAAGGGAACAATTGACAGGAATAGGGGAAAGAAATACAGTAGAAGACGAATGGGTAGCTCTGAGGGATGAAGTAGTGAAGGCGGCAGAGGATCAAGTAGGTAAAAAGACGAGGGCTAGTAGAAATCCTTGCGTAACAGAAGAAATATTGAATTTAATTGATGAAAGGAGAAAATATGAAAATGCAGTAAATGAAGCAGGCAAAAAGGAATACAAACTTCCCAAAAATGAAATCGACAGGAAGTGCAAAATGGCTAAGCAGGCATGGCTAGAGGACAAATGTAAGGATGTAGAGGCTTATCTCACTAGGGGTAAGTTAGATACAGCCTACAGGAAATTGAAAGAGATCTTAGGAGAAAAGAGAGCCATTTGTATGAATATCAAGAGCTCAGATGGAAACCCAGCTCTAAGCAAAGAGGGGAAAGCAGAAAGGTGGAAGGAGTATATAGAGGGTCTATACAAGGGCGATGTACTTGAGGACAATATTATGGAAATGGAAGAGGACGTAGATGAAGATGAAATGGGAGAAATAATACTGTGTGAAGAGTTTGACGGAGCACTGAGAGACCTGAGTCGAAACAAGGCACCGGGAGTAGACAACATCCCAGTAGAACTACTGACGGCCGTGGGAGAGCCAGTCCTGACAAAACTCTACCATCTGGTGAGAAAGATGTACGAGACAGGCGAAATACCCTCAGACTTCAAGAAGAATATGATAATTCCAATCCCAAAGAAAGCAGGTGTTGACAGATGTGAAAATTACCGAACTATCAGTTTAATAAGTCACAGCTGCAAAATACTAACGCGAATTATTTATAGACGAATGGAAAAACTGGTAGAAGCTGACCTCGGGGAGGATCAGTTTGGATTCCGTAGAAATGTTGGAACACGTGAGGCAATACTGACCTTACGACTCATCTTAGAAGGAAGATTAAGGTAAGGCAAACCTACGTTTCTAGCATTTGTAGACTTTGAGAAAGCTTTTGACAATGTTGACTGGAATACTCTCTTTCAAATTCTGAAGGTGGCAGGGGTAAGATAGAGGGAGCGAAAGGCTATTTACAATTTGTACAGAAACCAGATGGCAATTATGAGTCGAGGGGCATGAAAGGGAAGAAGTGGTTGGGAAGGGAGTGAGACAGGGTTGTAGCCTCTCCCCGATGTTATTTAATCTGTATATTGAGCAAGCAGTAAAGGCAACAAAAGAAAAATTTGTAGTAGGTATTTAAGTCCAGGGAGAAGAAATAAAAACTTTGAGGTTCGCCTATGACATTGTAATTCTGTGAGAGACAGCAAAGGACTTGGAAGAGCAGTTGAACGGAATGGACACTGTCTTGAAAGGAGGATATAAGATGAACATCAACAAATCCAAAACGAGGACAATGGAATGTAGTCGAATTAAGTCGGGTGATACTGAGGGAATTAGATTAGGAAATGAGACACTTAAAGTAGTAAAGGAGTTTTGCTATTTGGGGAGCAAAATAACTGATGATGGTCGAAGTAGAAAAAAAAATGGTTCAAATGGCTCTGAGCACCATGGGACTCAACTGCTGTGGTCATAAGTCCCCTAGAACTTAGAACTACTTAAACCTAACTAACCTAAGGACATCACACACATCCATGCCCCAGGCAGGATTCGAACCTGAGACCGTAGCGGTCGTGCGGTTCCAGACTGTAGCGCCTTTAACCGCTCGGCCACTCCGGCCGGCGTCGAAGTAGAGAGGATACAAAATGTAGACTGGCAATGGCAAGGAAAGCGTTTCTGAAGAAGAGAAATTTGTTAACATCGAGTATAGATTTAAGTGTCAGGAAGTCGTTTCTGAAAGTATTTGTATGGAGTGTAGCCATGTATGGAAGTGAAACATGGACAATAAATAGTTGGGACAAGAAGAGAATAGAAGCTTCTGAAATGTGGGGCTACAGAAGAATGCTGAAGATTAGGTGGGCAGCTCAAGTAACTAATGAGGAGGTATTGAGTAGGATTGGGGACAAGAGAAGTTTGTGGCACAACGTTACTAGGCGAAGGGATCGGTTGGTAGTACATGTCCTGAGGCATCAAGGGATCACAAATTTAGCATTGGAGGGCAGTGTGGAGGGTAAAAATCGTAGACGGAGACCAAGAGATGAATACACTAAGTACATTCAGAAGGATGTAGATTGAAGTACGTATTGGGAAGTGAAGGAGCTTGCACAGGATAGATTAGCATGTGGAGCTGCATCAAACCAGTCTCAGGACTGAAGACCACAACTACGACAACAACAGCTCCATTATCTTTGACACCTGACATAAATGCATAAACGCGCACTCTGAAATTCTGATATTAATGTGAAACAGCGCAAGTCTCTGCTAGGTGACCACATAAATAAATTCCACGTTCATCACGAATAAACACAGAGACCTTCCAACTGTAGGGTTTGAATAGCCTATGAGCCATTGACGCGGCAGTTATGGTGGTTTTCAGTTAACACAAATGTCGTCATTTTATAGCTCTAGTAAATTTCAACCAACAGAACAGCTGCAAAAGTACACTTGTGTACATGATGACAGATTTTTCTGCCGTCATTCTCTATGGCAGTTAAGATATGATCGTAAAGGCACAATTCCGTCGTATTCGTATAAAGGCTTTACACCGGCTTTATTCAAAGTAGAAGGAAAGAAACACAAAACAAGAGCAGTAAAATGACATAGTAAAATCAAACTCTCCAATCCCTTAAAAAACTTGGCAGTGACTCAGTCACTACCATAGCAAAACATACGTATTTTTATTTGTGCTACTCCTTATATACGCTGCATTTATTTACCACAAGTGTCTTAGGTGTTGTGTTTGTTCGTTAGAACAAAACGTAAAAATAGAATTAGAAAGTTATATCCCATCAAAACAACGCAGTGAGTCAGTTGAGATTTTTCTTTAGAGGAAAGTATGGAACACGATTCACTCTGCCTTGTGGCAAAACTGATGAGAAGACATGGTTTCGATCCAGAACGCAGGGTTTAATAGCGAGGAAACCCGTAGATTAATAGCAGTCTCTTCTGACTGTTGCTGGGTACAATTTCTATGGCGTTTCTGAAAATATTTTGTAATTAGTTTTAGTGATGTACAAGTGAATTAGTGATGTATATATGGAATCGGCGAAACAGAGGGCTGTTGGAAATTTCAGATGACATTCATTGTCTCTGACATGTCTAGTTTTGCTTCTGATGAGGACGCGAGTAGAGAGCATGCGCCGCAGTTTTATGATCACTGTCTGAGGACACAGCTTGTGGCGCAATAGCTGTACGCGGCTACTCCTGAGTACTCTGATTAAGCTTCCTGTTGCGTTAAGATAGTCAATAGTTTTTCTTGGACTCATTACATCAACAGAAAGTTTTGTATTTACTCTGCTAACTGGTCACAAAAGTACAACGTGGGCGATGCATTGTTTATAAAGAACAAACAAAAATTTTCATTGACCCTAGAGAAAATGCAGCTGGGTATTTTCAAAGCATAATCAGTGTAAAGAGTTTGGCATATTTAAAAAATAGAAATATACTGCACGTCACAATTCAAGAAGCTTGTTTTTATAAATTAACTATGATATTAACTGCACAGGAAAGTCAGAAGAACTAGCAAAAATCTGGCTAGCTATGTTATAAATCCTGTATTCCACCTTAATATCTTTCTTTTCGATTGTTTTTCAGAGGTGCTTCTTCCGAATCTCCCTTCCTCTCATTCTACCCCTCCCCATATTTGATCCAAGTTTGGTTACAATTTCCTGTGATATTTCTATGTTATTATGTTTGTCACTTTCATTACAACGCCAAAAATGTCCTAGAATTTTATAAGCTATACGTATCGGTATCATTAGCCATTAGCCATTACCGACAGAGCATTGGCTTAACTGAGATTTTACTTCGGAGCAAAGATTCCCCTATGAAATCACGTCTCACCCTCGCACGCCGACCGGAGAGATGGAGAGAAAGAGAGAGACAGAGACTGAGAGAGTGTTAAATTGTTATCTACTGTATATAGGTAGAAATTTTGCGTGTAATATACAGAACTACCTAGCCATTTTGTGACTCGTTGAATTATCTATCACTAGATTTTGAATGGATGTTTTAAGCGTACTGTGGGAATTAGCATAGCGTCTGTAATGTATAACATAAATGTAAATAACAGATTTTCGAACTAAATTATATACACTGTTGTATACTGATGGAAAAAATCACATCAATAAATAATTAACGTAGGGTAATGAAATTTCGGGAATACATTAGTCTAGGTAACATATCTAAGCTGTTAATATTGTAAGATCACAAGTATGCGAGGGACAAGCCACTAAAATGTGCAATGCTGGTACATTAATAACCGGTGTAGCCGCCAGAATGTTGAATGTAAACATGAAAGCGTGCATGCGTCGAGTAGTGCAGGTGCCGGATGTCAGTTTGTGTGGATACAGTTACACGTCTGTTGCACTTGTTCAGTCGGTACAGGTGCTGTTAATGCTGACTGTGGATGACACTAAAGTTGTCGTCCGATGATATCCGATATGTACTCGATTGGAGATAGATCTGGTAATAGAGTAGGCCAGGCAACGTGTCGACATTCTGTAGAGCTTGTTGGGTTACAACAGCGGTATACGGGCGAGCATTATTCTGTTGGAAAAACTCCGTGGAATGCTGTTCATGAATGGGGGATGTCGAATCACCATATTGAAGTAAAAATCTGCAGTCAAGGTGTGTGGGGTAACTACTAGAATGCTCCTGCTGTCATACGAAGTCGCTCACCACATCGTAACTCCAGGTATACTTCGATAGTGCGAAGCATGCAGGCAGGTTGCTTGTAGGCCCTCAAGTGGCCTCGTCCTACCCAATACACGGCTTTCACTGGCACCGAGGCAGAATCAGCTTTCATCAGAAAACACCCTGCCTTCCAATGAGCTCTCGCTTGACACCACTGAAGTCGCAGATGGCGGTGGTTTTGGACCAGTGGAATGCACGCAACAGAGCATCTGGCTCGAAGCTGTCTTTGAAGTGACCAATTTCTAACAGTAAATTGTGTCACTGTGGTACCAAATGTAGCTCAAATTCCTGCTGGAGGTGCAGTACGATGTACCAGAGGCATACGCGATACACGATGGTCTTCCCTCTGGGTAATGCCACGTCGCCATTTGGAGCCTGGTCTTGTTGCGACCGTAGCTTCTCATGACCACCGCTGCTTGTATACGGTGCCTACATTCCTGCTAAGTCTTCCTGCTATATCGCAAAAGGAAAATCCAGCTTCTCCTAACCCTGCTACAAGACATCCCGTCACATTAAAGGCTTTCGTACTAACATTAACTCACAACGTCCAACGTAAAAGGTAATTTACGCTCGCGATCGTTACAACGTGCTACTAGCACCACTCTTATGCGACTAGCATGAAATATGAATAGACATCGTCTTTCAGACGTAGAAACATGCCCACCAACTACAGTTTATATCCCACATGTGAGGTAACAGGTGAGTTGTGGCGCCCTGAAAATATTCTAAACTGAGAGTTAGCGTCCATCGCTCGGGCCGCTCGGCAAGCCGCGACTCGTTAGCAACCGCATGATGCTGCACAACGGCCGGACCACGTGGTCCAGGGACCTCGTGGCTGGGAATACCATGGTGACACTGTGTCGATGAAGGAGACATGCAGCGAGTGTCAAAGATGGCGGACTTTGTGAAACCTTAATGGCAGACGTTTCAAAGTTCATATAGAAATTAACAGTAGCCAGAGGAATCATGATACCTCAAAAAGAAACATGTACATTTAACATTATTTGCACGACTATTCTGATGGTATAATCAGATTTTCCATATCTTTATTAGTTTAAAGTTTAGTATCTGACGATAAATTATACTATTAACACCCAGCAACGAATTTCCAAAATCTAAACGATTCATCCGATTTTGTCGATCGACTTGTCTTTAGAAGGCTATTTGTGTAAACATAAATTGGTATATATTACAGGTATGTAACTTGAATAGTACATGAGTTATTGGAGGCCAAAGTGGCCCATTATTATCGATTGCGTCAGGCCATAAGTAATCCAGAGTTACACGGAAAAACGGTAGCAGCATGCTTATAAATATATTTATTCATCTGTGTCTCTGTTTGTATCCGATATATACTATTCATGAAGAAATCGGTCAATTATTTACTGTGTTTTGGAAAGCACAGTGACATTAGGCTACTGGCTCATTTCTATTCCATTCCTTTGATATATGCTTATTGGATTTATTTATGTATTTAGTAATGGGTGTTAGAGCGTGTTTATAGTACAGCAGTAGCAATATTTATTTAATTTCAAGTTATTTAGATATAAATCCAGTATTTAGAATGTTTTTCATTATGTTTATGTGGCTTGGAGACAGGACGGAAGCGCTATAGCCAATCAAAGCGCTCTAGCCAATCACAGTGATCGTTCCAAAAAGGACACGTGGAGTGACTGTACGGAAGTGGGGGAGGAGCATCATTTGGAGAGAGTGCAGGAGTTCTGAACAGTGAGGCGCGAGGGGCAGTCGCTCAGAACACGGAGAGTCATGGGCAGTAAGCGCGACGGACGCACACTCGCGGGAAAAACTTGGAGAGTGGAGCAGTTTGCGCATGGTCGCGGGAGATAGAAATATTTCCTAGTGCCGACTTGTGCACTTGTGAGATTTCCGTGGCTTCTGCAGTGAAGACGTAGTACGAGTTTAGAAGTGAGTATCTCGCGAGCTATGTTGTTGTTCATAACTAATTACGTGAAGTAGGAATCTATTGTTTCCCTGTTATTCAAGTTATATTTTATTTAATTGCTGGACCATCGACACCAATAAGCGTTTTACAGTAATAAACGGCATTCTTAAACGTACTTCTACTATCGTACCCATCATTTAAAGTCGTTAAAATAATACCTGTAGAATTTATTTAATTGCAATCTTTAATTTACAAATGTCTCCATTCGATTCAAAATTCGCAATTGCCGAGTGATAGGAACATTCGACCATTCAATTCATGTGTAAATTCATATTGTATACTGTACATTCAGCTGTATTTGGCTTGTAATGCGGCAACTACGTATCCCAGCCCCTAGACAACGAAACCAGCCAAAACTTTTAATATTTCAACTCTGAGTCTGAGGGTACCTAGTTGAGGGATGATTATTTTCTATTAGAAAGCCCGCGCACAACTCCTCTTGGTGTTGCAATTTTTCTTTCTTCAGTATACGATAGTTAGTTTAAGAAATTAGAAATAATCATTGCTTCACTCTTGAAGCCGCCTCCTCATTAGCCACTTTACGGTGTAGAACTGCAATATTTTATTAATGTAGATGTTGTGGATTGGCATGACAGCCAACCCACTATGGGAGGAAGCCGAAAGGCACGCGTTTTAGCTCACGTACGCTGGCGTGAGGTCTGGAACAGGTCAAGGAAATGAGACTAGCAAAAAACGTACGTAGCTGCTGGAATACTTAACTTTAATCCATAATTGGTGAACATCGCTCTTGACGGTACATGTTTTACAGCATCAATAGTAACTGGTAATGGCGCCTTGCTAGGTCGTAGCAAATGACGTAGCTGAAGGCTATGCTAACTATCGTCTCGCAAATTTTGTCAGTGAACCATCGCTAGCAAAGTCGGCTGTACAACTGGGCGAGTGCTAGGAAGTCTCTCTGGACCTGCCGTGTGGCAGCGCTTGGTCTGCAATCACTGATATTGGCGACATGCGGGTCCGACGTATACTACTGACCGCGGCCGATTTAAAGGCTACCACCTAGCAAGTGTGGTGTCTGGCGGTGACACCACAGTAGACATTTTTAAAGACCCATGGCAATAAAAGTGTGTTATTTGATCATTAACTATCTAGCCTGGGCCATTTACGGAGTAGTCTTGAAGCTCGTGAAGACATACTCTCTACAGATTCAACGGCAATGCATGAAGACTTCAATGAAGGTCAGTGCCAAATTCTATGAAACGGAAGTTAGCTTCTTTCATCTTAACAGCAGAATGGCCAGTGCAAAGGTAAATGTCACTTTAAACGGTAATGTCCTCCCTTACGAGAACTTCTCAAAATATTCAGCTACAGCTTCTGGTAAAAGCTTATACTACGATAAACACGTAGAAAACACTGCAGAAAAGCTGAGATGGGGCAATAACATCATACAGAATCTGAGCGGTACCTCGTGGGGCGCAAAGTCCAGTATAGCTAAATAGTTCACATGCTAGAAAAATCGATATTCAGGGAAGTTCATCAATGAGGACAATAACAGCATGCATCAGGTCTATCGGTTTATCTCTTTACCATTTCTAAGCCACATTGTACCATCAGACCTCTGATTGAGAAAAGAGTGAAAAAAGATCCTAGCGTATCCTTGACGATATTCAGTCTGTGTACTGAGCAAGCAGTAAACGAAATTAAAGGTAAAATATTGAACCAGAACAAAAGTTCAGGGAGAAGACTTTCAGATTTGCGATGTCATTGTTATTCTGCTAGTGACAGTAACAGGTTTAGATGAAAAGTGGAATGGGTAATGTCTGAAAAGAGGTTATTAGATGAACATTAACAAAAGTAAAATAATGGTAATGGGAAGTAGTCGATTTAATTCGGTCGATGCTCAGAAAATTTTATTATCAATGACACTGTGAAAGTAGTATATAAGTTTTCCCTTTTGAATAGCAAAATGGTGGCAGAAGCTGAATATAAAATGCAGACGTCATATACAGCAAGAAATTAATCATATATATTACTTACCAGAGGTGTTTTTTGTTGGTATGCCATATCTCCCTTATTTATTAATAAAAATTAATGACTGACACATTTTAGATTATTTGTTCACCAATAAAGATGAATCATAAACTATTAGTTAAAAGTGATTGTTTTCGTTTAAAATCTCTTTTTGAAGACTATTTATAAAGCAAATGTGGAAGGTAGCATCAGTTAACAGTGTGTTCAACTAACAAGCACGACAGCTGTAACAGTTGTTTGGATTCTTTTAGCAAGCATACTCTATCACATAATTTCGATTATACACGTCTATTGATAATTTAATTTTACAATTATGCACAAGGGCGGTTGGAGTTTTTACTTTCCCTAAGAACACGTTATTTAGGGCGCAAATAATCAACTTTTATCATAACATGTAAGTACCATTTACTTTTATAAATTAATTTATTTCTCTTTTAATTTGTCATGACTTTATACCGCTTGCAACCTTAAATTACACTTCTTCTAACCTCAGTACCACTACTCTACATACTTATTTTTATAACTTAATTGTTTTTTTTTTTTACAGCGTTCGCAACGTTACGTTACATTTTTCCCAACCTCAATACCATTATTCTGCATCAAAATTGCTGAACACTGTTATTGTCACTACGACAGTTTTATTACCACCATATTCAACACCACAGAAATCAATGACCCAAATATTTCGCAGTTCTATTCAACGCTGATAATATGTCTAACAAGTGATGAATGTACAACCGTTAATGAATATGGAACTTCCAGTTAGCTACCTGGAAAGGCAATGGTTTACTTCTGTTCTGATACTGTCCAACTTGAAGAAACAAACAACGTTTAATTGTACCAAGTACAACTTGTGAACTCTTTAAATCCACCCAGTTTATCACCTCATCAATTGCTTGTGAAGAAAAACTCCGCTCTTTTGTTAATTTGAAATATTATTCTTAATGTGGCATTGATTAATGTTGTAAGATTAGTGGTAACCCACTTAGGTGAGTACATTATCACTGCTAAATATGTTGACTATGATAAGACTATGTTCATACGATGCATTCACATCACATCTGATCTGAGTATGTCTCCCAAATAATAAGGCAACAATTCTCAATAAAAGTAGCATTTGCTATGACCGATAATAAATTATAAGGTCAAACGCTTCAAAGGACAAAGTTGCAAGACAGACAATATATAAAACAATTGAAGACGTCGAAATGACAACATCTGCTGCTGACAAGAAGAAGAATACTATAAAATCTGTCGCTGCACATTCACTACTAGATGGACCCGCTGTCTTCTGTGGATGTAGACTGAACTTCAGTATTGATCTGAATGATACATTTTCTCATGGCAACGGCTGGCTAACTGTTGCATTCACATCACATCTGATCTGAGTATGTCTCCCAAATAATAAGGCAACAATTCTCAATAAAAGTAGCATTTGCTATGACCGATAATAAATTATAAGGTCAAACGCTTCAAAGGACAAAGTTGCGTTTGCCAGAAGTTGTTTCTTCATGTGGTACTTTTATGTGGCTTTTTCACGAGTTTGCACATTCAGTGATTATTTTTGTCTTCAAGACACATACAGCCTGAAAGTAAACGACGATTACAGCTACTAAAGGTATTTTCAAATAAGTGTCCTAATAGAAAGAAGTTTAAAAGATAAAATTTACCTGACAAAGACAATATCTGCTTTTGGAATGTTTTACATTTATTCATATTGTAAATAATGATATTTTGTAGTGAGAGTATTATTTGTCTCTATAGGTCAACCAGAAATAACTTGTATTAACAAATACTTGCATTTATTTATTTCTCCAATGCTATATTACCTATAGGCGACTGAACGGGATAGAATGTGAGTTACTTGCACAGGTCAACTTGTTATTGAGAAAGAGGAATTTGTTAACATCTAATATAAATTTAAGTGTTAGGAAGTATTTACTGAAGGTATTATCTGGAGTGTAATCTTGTATGGATGTGAAACGTTGACATTAAGAAGTTCTGACAAGAAGAAATGTGCGGCTACAGAAAATTTCTCAAGTTCAGGTAGGTAGACTGGGTAACTAGTGAGGAGATGATTATGTCTTGACCAGACTCTTATTTTTCAAACAACACCTTATGCCTTTCGACTTTCTGTCGTTTTCAAAGGCTGTGTTATGTCATATAAAATTGTTCATTAGATTCATTGTATCCTATCAATATTTTCAGTCACTTGATACAAAATTAACTGGGGGGAGGGGGATGAATAAACTCGTGACACAACTTACTAACAGAAAGAGCTGGTTGGTAGGACATGTCCCGAGACATTAAGAAATTGTCAGTTCGGTAATGGAGGAAAGCGTCGTCGATAATCATTGTAGAGGGAGACAAAGGGATGCATACAGTAAAGAGGCTCTTTTACTAGTGTCCTACTTAAAGTCTGTGAAGTCACCATCCGAATTGTCAGAGGTACTGCTTCTTGCATCATTCACACGAGTGATGCTTGTGTGTACTTGTTTTGAGTCGGCCGTCTAAACGTTTGACACATTCCGTCATGCATAGTCGTGTCACTGAATCAAATTAGTTTGGCAGACCAGCAAATGGGTCCACCTGCACACTGGAATCCACATGGGTTTGACAGGTTCATAGGAAAGTACCTGCGTTCCGAACTAGCCGAACGCAAGACCGAGAATTTGCATAGTTTCTGCGAGCGCGCCAATTATAACAGATTATAGCTGTCTGTGATTCCAGTTGGTGACCGCATGATGGTGTGCTGCTCTGATCTTCAGAAGGGTAAAGTATTCGCTGCCACGGCGTAGGGCTCCAATATACGGTTCTCAGCATTCTGTTCTTTGGAACCATATTTTCCTTTATGGAATAGTAGAGTATAGATCCTTGATAGTAGCGAAGTTTTTGGGCCATACCACGGATTCACGTCGCAGCTATTTACACGGCTGCAGAGTTTTGCAGTAAGTTTCATTCCGTTAGGTCAATCTGTATTGGAGGCTGGCAATGAAGCCTCCAGGACCGGCCGTTGTGTGGTCGGCTGCTGGCGCCATAATGCCATCTGTCGTGGTGTGCGGACCGTGAGAACTGCTCTGTGTCGAGCGTACTAAGATCATTTATTCATCTCACCTAAGAAACTAAATAACTATGATAAATATGATCTGTTTGTTTCCAGATTTGGTATAGGAACTTTTATAATTTAGAAGAACAGCGTATAAAATTTTGATGCGGATAACGTTAATAGTTTTGAAAATATAAAAAACCCTAAAAAGTACTTAACCGACACTTGGTAAGGTAAATTCAGAGAGGAATCATGACAGTTTCAGTGTTTTTGCTATTTGAAAACAATAACAGCACTCTCAGGCCACACAAGTTATTTTTAAAGAATTTTAATTTCAAACTTCTAATAATTTTACTTTCATAAGGAAAATAATAGTTTAAAAGTTGAGATTTATATTTTGTGTTAGGGTGGGAGTAGATGAGAGTGAATGTGAGTGTGTATGTGGGGACATACGTCAAATTTCAATTTTATAATGTGTTACACCATCCGTAACTAGCAAGTGTTACGTAAACAGGATGTTCAGAAAATGGTGAACCCCCCCTAACTGGTGGATGGCGTATGTCTAGGAGCGTTAGCTTTTTTAATAAGGCAGCCAGAAAGATAGTAAGAGGATACTTAGTTCTAAAGTATATTTAAAGCATCGTTTTCTTTTGATTTTCGTTTGGTTTGGTTTTGTGGAACATTTTATGAAATTTTGCAATATGAAATGACGTAGATGCATCTGCGAATGCTGATTGGGGTAAAGAGGTTTGCGTGCGAAATTGATCATGAAAGTTAATCTGATTGGATGATCATTTTGATCAACCAACGAGAGAAAAGTCTTTCCGCGTAATTGAAGGAGTTATAAGCCCTGTGAGCGGCGGCATTCAGTCAGTCGTGGACTCGCTGTCGGACGAAAAGCTCATGTTAAGTGTGTGCGATAAAATTATCTGTAAGAGGAAGAAATGACGGTTAAATCGCGATTGGTTCATATCGCCGTGCTAGCAGATGCAATTACGGACATTTCCGTGAAGCTTTGAGAGGTTTTGGAATGTTGGTTGCAGAATAAACCTCGAGTGAAACTATCGGCCCTTTGAATATTCTGCGTGGCGTGTTCCGTATGCATGTACAGAACATTTTGGCGAGCAACTTCTTTCCAAGAATCCTCTGAAAAGGACCGAATGTGAACTCGTTTTGTAACAGTGTGTTGCCTGAGCGAATCTCGTAATATTTCGGGTTGGACCAGCACATTTCTGACTGCCTTCCGTGTGATATAGGCTGCACGAACTAGTAGTAGATGTACTACCAACGTAAATGTTGACTTGGTGACACGCTAAATGAAAAGGACCGTAATAAAACTTCAGTATCTACAAACAAACATTTTCAATTAAGGGAGGAAGCACCCACCTTGCCCATTATTAACAGAGATTTACAGGTTTATGTTGTTACTAGAGTTACGCGGACTTTGTAATCGTAAGTATGGGCGGTGGTTTTCTTCAACGCTGCTTTTCTCATCGTCTACATAGTACCTGCGAATGCAGAGCAACGGGTGGTGAATGGACACTGTACTGAGGTAGGCGGACAATAAATAACCCGCACGGCGAGACCCGCGAACCCCGCCTCGCCGCAAAGCGATTAGTTCTGGTTAGTGTGGTTTGTTGATCCCTAGATAATCACGTTGTTCGCCATAGACCGCAAATCACTGAAAGCGTTGGTGATATGGAAATATCTGTGTGGCGTTTATTCAGCCATCTTTTATTGTGTGATGTTAGGAATGAATAAATCGGTTGTTATTTACACCACAACTCTTCCCAGTGTTCTGATTAACATTACCTTCGCATTTTTATTTAACTCTTGATAGCGATTGAAAGAGCAGAAGCTTACCCTACAGCAAACTGCAGTATAATACAGTATTACATTAACATTGGCCTCTTGTAAAGCGGGCCGAATTACTGGTAGTTCATTTTGCGGCATGACATTTTGACAGATTGATGTAGTAAAGGGTACAGCTATCAGTCGCAAATGGTGTTTGCTGCATATCTATATTTCGGTCACTATGTGACTGTCTTCATTGAAGTAAATATAAGTTGAAACATCAAAACCATCAAACCACTTATAGACTGAGGAGGCAAGTCATGGGATAGCGATATGCATGTATCGTACAAATGGTGACAGTATCGCGTTCGCGATGTATAGAAGTTAAGTGCACCGGCGGAGCTGTCATTTTTACTCAGATCGTTCATGTGAAAAGGTTTCCGATGTGATTATGGCCGCACAACGGATGTTAACAGACTCTGAACGCGGAATGGTAGTTGGAGCTCTACGCATGGGGCATTCGGATATCGTTATGGAATTCAATATTCCGAGATCGATACTGTCAAAAGTGAGCAAAGAATATCAAATTTCAGGCGCTACCTCTCACCATGGACAACGCTGTGGCCGACGGTCTTGGTTAACGACCGACAGCGGAGGCGTTTGCCTAGATTTGTCAGTAACAGCAGAAATCAATGCGGGACATACGACGAACGTATCCGTTAGGACAGCGCAGCGAAATTGGTGTCACTGGACTATGCCAGCAGACGACCGACGCGAGTTCCTTTGCTAACAGTACGAAATTGTTTGCAGAGCCTCACCTAGGCTCGTGCCCGTATTCGATGGACCCCAGATATTTGGAAAACAGTGCCCTGATCAGATGAGCCACGATTTCAGGTAGTAAGTGCTGATGTTAGGGCTTGAGTGTGGCGCAAGCCCCATGGAGTCATGGACCCAAATTAGCAGCAAGGCACTGTGCAAGCTGGTGGTGGGTAGTTCTCTACCGCCTGTCGCGGCGTTCGGAGTTCTCGCTAGTGAGCTCCGCGTGACCGTGCCTTGTTTACGTTTCGCGAACGAATGCTGTGCTTCGTACTCTTCGCGCCCTTCCTAATACACTCCTGGAAATGGAAAAAAGAACACATTGACACCGGTGTGTCAGACCCACCATACTTGCTCCGGACACTGCGAGAGGGCTGTACAAGCAATGATCACACGCACGGCACAGCGGACACACCAGGAACCGCGGTGTTGGCCGTCGAATGGCGCTAGCTGCGCAGCATTTGTGCACCGCCGCCGTCAGTGTCAGCCAGTTTGCCGTGGCATACGGAGCTCCATCGCAGTCTTTAACACTGGTAGCATGCCGCGACAGCGTGGACGTGAACCGCATGTTCAGTTGACGGACTTTGAGCGAGGGCGTATAGTGGGCATGCGGGAGGCCGGGTGGACGTACCGCCGAATTGCTCAACACGTGGGGCGTGAGGTCTCCACAGTACATCGATGTTGTCGCCAGTGGTCGGCTGAAGGTGCACGTGCCCGTCGACCTGGGACCGGACCGTAGCGACGCACGGATGCACGCCAAGACCGTTGGATCCTACGCAGTGCCGTAGGGGACCGCACCGCCACTTCCCAGCAAATTAGGGACACTGTTGCTCCTGGGGTATCGGCGAGGACCATTCGCAACCGTCTCCATGAAGCTGGGCTACGGTCCCGCACACCGTTAGGCCGTCTTCCGCTCACGCCCCAACATCGTGCAGCCCGCCTCCAGTGCTGTCGCGACAGGCGTGAATGGAGGGACGAATGGAGACGTGTCGTCTTCAGCGATGAGAGTCGCTTTTGCCTTGGTGCCAATGATGGTCGTATCCGTGTTTGGCGCCGTGCAGGTGAGCGCCACAATCAGGACTGCATACGACCGAGGCACACAGGGCCAAAACCCGGCATCATGGTGTGGGGAGCGATCTCCTACACTGGCCATACACCACTGGTGATCGTCGAGGGGACACTGAATAGTGCACGGTACATCCAAACCGTCATCGAACCCATCGTTCTACCATTCCTAGACCGGCAAGGGAACTTGCTGTTCCAACAGGACAATGCACGTCCGTATGTATCCCTCGCCACCCAACGTGCTCTAGAAGGTGTAAGTCAACTACCCTGGCCAGCAAGATCTCCGGATCTGTCCCCCATTGAGCATGTTTGGGACTGGATGAAGCGTCGTCTCACGCGGTCTGCACGTCCAGCACGAACGCTGGTGCAACTGAGGCGCCAGGTGGAAATGGCATGGCAAGCCGTTCCACAGGATTACATCCAGCATCTCTACGATCGTCTCCATGGGAGAATAGCAGCCTGCATTGCTGCGAATGGTGGATATACACTGTACTAGTGCCGACATTGTGCATGCTCTGTTGCGTGTGTCTATGTGCCTGTGGTTCTGTCAGTGTGATCATGTGATGTATCTGACCCCAGGAATGCGTCAATAAAGTTTCCCCTTCCTGGAACAATGAATTCACGGTGTTCTTATTCCAATTTCCAGGAGTGTATTTCCCTACATACATCGTCTGCTTTCGAGGAGAATCACTCACGTGCAATGTAGCGTATGCCGGATTGCGTGTGTTTTCTTATGCACACGTTCGCAGCGGTAGCGCTATATAGTTCACAGTAAAATAGCCGATACCTCTGGTGCGGGTCAGGTCATACAGTCGGCACTAGAAATCTGCCGTAAGCATGCACCGGCATATTTTCCGTTGCTTCCGATGTCCGACAACTATGGTGAGATCCAGTAGGGGGAATTACCGCTCTCGGCTACGAAGCTTCTCCAACACCGATAAAAAAACCCAGGAGCTACAACATCAAACCGAACAACAGCTTCTGCACCAAAACCACCATCAACAAATTCAGTTTTATCTGCAACAACTGGCTCAACAACAGTAGTTCCAAGTATTTCAGCTACAACAATAGCAACTCCAGCATTATCACCACCAACAACAACAGTTGCGTCAGGTTAGTCAGAAAGTTAGCCATCCCAGTGACGCTTCCAGCTTCACGGTTGAAGCCAATGCACCTGCAAGTCAGCAGCAGGAAAGTGGTTCCCTTAGTAAACGGATGTGATGGTTCAAATGGCTCTGAGCACAATGGGGACGCCAGCCTGTGTGGCCGAGCGGTTCTAGGCGCTTCAATCTGGAACCGCGCGACCGCTACGGTCGCAGGTTCGAATCCTGCATAGGGCATGAATGTGAGTGATGTCCTTAGGTTAGGTAGGTTTAAGTAGTTCTACGTCCTAGGGGACTGGTGACCTTAGGTATTAAGTCCCATAGTGCTCAGAGCCATTTGAACTATGGGGCTTAACATATGAGGTCAGCAGTCCCCTAGAAATTAGAACTACTTAAACCCAACTAACCTAAGGACATCACACACATCCATGCCCGAGGCAGGATTCGAACCTGCGACCGTAGCTGGGGCGCGGTTCCAGACAAGCGCCTAGAACCTCTCGGCCACATCTGCCTGCTAAATGGATGTGAATCGATTCTCCTCCTGTCCCTGACTGTGTGAGCTACTGTGCTCGGATCCCCATCCTAGTAATGATATAGTGCAGACAAACTCAGAATGCTGTCAGAGTCGACAGTCTTGGAATTGTGAATGGCATGTCTCCCAGTAATCTAAGGGCTGCTGCCTGGCTGCCATACAACCAAACACCTCTTCTTGACGGTGGTTCGCCTCGGTTCAGCTTCGTAGACGTCATGTGACTTCTATCATTTGCATGATTCTGGGACATGGGTTTTACCCCGTTCATCTTTATCAGTTGAAGGTTACCACATGGATGTTAACCACATCATACTGGCATGTTCCTAGTACACGACTGCACAATAAGACTATTTGAAAGTCACCGGTATCAAAATTTAATATATAGGTTGCGATTTTTTCATTTTAGATGCATCAGTCCGGTTCGTTATCAGATGCGTAATTTCGTGTTTTAATTTTCGTACAGACCTATATTTGTACATTAAATTTTCATTATTTCCCCAGCGTACATTTTATGTCACTATTATACTTGCACTATTGTACATACCGTCGGTTGTATTGTGTTTGTTTTTTTGGGTTTTTCTTTTATTTTAAGAACTTCCCTCATTGTTATGTGATGTTATTTCCAACCTTTTTCTTCAGGTATTGTAGTGCTTATTGTATGATGTACGGTGTTCGCCCTCTCATGTTTTGTCTTTTGCATCTGCGTGTTTGTCATAATGTTGTTGTTCTATACACTGTTTGTAACTCTGCTCTAATGTCATCGTTAGCACTGCCACCGGCTGTCTGGTGTTTGTCTAAATTTGCTTTTATTTTGCTTTAAGGGTGTTTTTGTGTGCTAACTCCGAAATTTTGTGCTGTTCTGCTTTTTTTCGATTATGGTCGGCTATTTAGAGACCATTTGAAGGCATTTATAGTCTTCATGTTCCCAAACAACCATAGAATTTTTATGAATGACAATGCGCCATTTCACCGGGCATAACTGTTCGTGATTTGTTTCGAGAATATTTTGGACAATTCAGGCGAATGATTTGGCCACCCAGGTTGCCAATCACGTATTCCATAGTAAATTTATAGGGCGTAATCCAGAGGTCAGTTCTTCTACAATATCCTGCACAGGAAACTTCCGCAATCATTGAAGGCTATACAGCCAGCATGGCTCACCATCTCTGCAGTGGACTTCCAACGACTTATTGACTCCATGACACGTCGAGTTGCCTCACTATGCCAGGCAAAATAAGGCCTGAAACGGTATTAGTAGGTATCCCACGACTTTGTACATGCATATAGTCCCAACTGGACTATGCTTGCCAAAGGCTGAGTTCGTGTGGGGGCTATGGGCAGTTGGTAGTAAGTATATGTACAAGCAGTTTTAATGTTTAAAGTACGTTTACCGCACTGAGGATGGGCAAAGAATGATCAAAATCTACATAAGCAATCAGCATCATTTGCGAATAATTTTTCTTTAGTACTTGAAATGAATACAGTCACTGTAGTTGAGTCGGCTTAAGTTGATCCCCGACATCTGCAGTGAGCTTTGCGCGGCAGCTTCGCATTCCTCCCTCTACCAATAACGTACAACGATTTTGTAAACTTCTCTATCAAAACTCCTCATTGGTTTCTTTTTTTTTTTACACTATGGGACTTAACATCTGAGGTCATCAGTCCCATAGAACTTTTTTTTTTTTTTTTTTTTTTTTTTTTTTTTTTTTTTTTTTTTTTTTTTTTTTTCATCAGTCCACTGACTGGTTTGATGCGGCCCGCCACGAATTCCTTTCCTGCGCTAACCTCTTCATCTCAGAGTAGCACTTGCAACTTACGTCCTCAATTATTTGCTTGACGTATTCCAATCTCTGTCTTCCTCTACAGTTTTTGCCCTCTACAGCTCCCTCTAGTACCATGGAAGTCATTCCCTCATATCTTAGCAGATGTCCTATCATCCTGTCTCTTCTTCTTATCAGTGTTTTCCACATATTCCTTTCCTCTCCGATTCTGCGTAGAACCTCCTCATTCCTTACCTTACCAGTCCACCTAATTTTCAACATTCGTCTATAGCACAACATCTCAAATGCTTCGATTATCTTCTGTTCCGGTTTTCCCACAGTCCATATTTCACTACCATACAATGCTGTACTCCAGACGTACATCCTCAGAAATTTCTTCCTCAAATTAAGGCCGGTATTTGATATTAGTAGACTTCTCTTGGCCAGAAATGCCTTTTTTGCCATAGCGAGCCTGCTTTTGATGACCTCCTTGCTCCGGCCGTCATTGGTTATTTTACTGCCTAGGTAGCAGAATTCCTTAACTTCATTGACTTCGTGACCATCAATCCTGATGTTAAATTTCTCCCTGTTCTCATTTCTAATACTTCTCATTACCTTCGTCTTTCTCCGATTTACTCTCAAACCATACTGTGTACTCATTAGACTGTTCATTGCGTTCAGCAGATCATTTAATTCTTCTTCACTTTCACTCAGGATAGCAATGTCATCAGCGAATCGTATAATTGATATTCTTTCACCTTGTATTTTAATTCCACTCCTGAACTTTTCTTTTATTTCCATCATTGCTTCCTCGATGTACAGATTGAAGAGCAGGGGCGAAAGGCTACAGAACTTTAGAACTACTTAAACCTAACTAACGACATCACACACATCCATGTCCGAGGCAGGATTCGAACCTGCGACCGTAGCGGTCGCCGGCCGAAGTGGCCGTGCGGTTAAAGGCGCTGCAGTCTGGAACCGCAGGACCGCTACGGTCGCAGGTTCGAATCCTGCCTCGGGCATGGATGTTTGTGATGTCCTTAGGTTTAACTAGTTCTAAGTTCTGGGGGACTAATGACCTCAGAAGTTGAGTCCCATAGTGCTCAGAGCCATTTGAACCATTTGAACCGTAGCGGTCACGCGGTTCCAGACTGAAGCGCCTAGAACCGCTCGGCCACTCCGGACGGCCTCCTCATGTTGTTACAGCTCTATAGATGGCTAGTGTTTACATCTGCAGTTGTTTTCTCTTCGCAGCTGAAAGCTGCCAACAATACTGCAAGCTGTCGGGTATCCTCTTACGCTGCCTCGACTACAGGTACAACTGTTTCTCTGTGGGATCAAACCTGTTTATGAAAACGATGCTGGGAGCCTATAGCCGTCCCATCTATTGAAGTTACACGCCTACTTAAAACTACACGAAAGTGATGCCCCACACCTCGCAAAAATTTAAATCATATCGAGGTACCACCATGAGTTGCAGGTGAAATACAGCTTCATTTATTAACAATTCCGAGAAGAACGATCATCATCACGCATCATAAAACTGTTACAGTGACCCCTATGGTATCACTTTTATTTTCATAGAGACCACAGTGGAAGTGTTTCTGCAGAGGTTGTGACATTAATTTTATGTTACTTTGTGATGATATTTTTGATCGAAACTAAGGCCAAAATGGTTTATTTTATTCGCAGCTCTTGGTGGTAAATAAAGAAAAATTTTAAGTTTAGGTTTTTCCATATTTTAAGGGCAAATCATATCTCCTCAATCAATCAATGTTTCGACAGCTCTGCTGGGATCTTCAAGATCTTGTGGTGCTCACTGCAGATTGAGCACTATCAGGATTATTATGCTAAAATCTTGAGATATCATTGGTGGGACCATCGTCATCGGGTAGTAACAGAAACTTTCCCGCACTAATGCCGAAGAAGGGAGTTAACAGGGTAAAACTCCTGTGGCAACATCGTTGGTTAAAAGGGATTTTTCTCGCACTTATGCTGGAGAAGAGTTATTGATTAAAATTTCTCTGCTGTTATTGATAGGCCCACATCATTAGACAGAAGAGAAACGGGCAACGTATGAGGGGAGAAATGTTTATCCAAAATATTATTATCCGCAGAGGTGGCTTTCAGGGCGTCGTTTGAACTGCTCTCACGCCGCGACCACGTATTCATTTCCTTGATAGCGAGGCGCCATGGTGATGGAAGCCTATGGAGCGGTCCTTTGTATTGAAGTTTCATGCGTTCTTAGATATTTCACTCGCTTCTCGGACTTTTCTTCTGTAATCTTGGTCGCCTTAGGCAGCACACGCACTTTATGATAATCGATGTCAAGGCCCACAGCTCTCGTGATGATTCGCTACCGCCGATTTCATATTTCGTTTCTGCTGCGTGTGACGTTCGTGTTCCTTAATGCGCTCTTTATAAATCCTTCCCGTTTCACACCTACATAAACGCGGGACACTGCTCTATGACAGTGCTCAGTTTTCAGTAGTTTCCATAAGAGCCTGAAGAAGGTCCCATCAGAGTGGTCGAAACTTCGATTGCTTGAAAAAACATGACGCAGCCTAACAACCCAGAGGATTTTAACTTTAATGACAATAGGCCACGAAAGCCTGAACAACAATTTGTTTAAGACTTTTATCGTTGTAAATATGCAGTAAACGGCCTTCTTAGGCTCATAGAAGAAGCAGCTGGTTTAAAAGTCCAGAAACTGGCGAATCGCTTACCATTTAAATGTCGGGAGCTCTCCCATCAGCACGTAAAGATGACTGTGTTACTGAACGTACTACGTCACAAGGAATATACCCACGTCTTAACCACGAACTAACATTATATGTATTCAGTAACAACACGTCCTTGATGAGCGTTGAGTAATAACTTTTTCATCATTTCATTTGCATCCAGGATACTTCTGTTAAGAAGAAAGCCATAGAAAGGCGCCAATCATAAATCTATGGTATATCGTAGAGCTTACTTTAATGACGACAAAATCAGGGTCATCTAATTTGAGCCAAATTATGTCACGGAATTCTGCCTGCATTCTGGAGAAATGGAAGTTAAGTATGATGTGCGAAAGCGGAGGCAGAATGGGAGAGGCGGTCTGCGGCTACGTAGGCGTTCCACATGGCCCTGACAAGTGATAGGCGCTCGGCCTGCCGGTGATTGGAGAGAGCTGGAATCCAGGCGGCCCGCTTTTGTGCACTCACACGGAGAGTGACGTGTATGGAAGCTCTGCGGGCGGCCGTCGAACGCGCTATGAGCTACAGGCCCCATGGCCGGTATAGCGATCAGAGAATAGCTCCGGTGCGCCAACAAGGCAGACGGGAACAAATGTAATCGTGAGTCAATCTCACAGTACAAATTCACCATGAATGTGCAAAAATATCTTCTGTTTTTGCTTTCAGTAGAGGTTCACGATCGATGTTCTAGAAGAGCGAGACAAGCGTTTTACATGTACTTGATTACCCAGCACTTCATACCTAAGGTATTTAGCAGAGCGTTCATTGAATCACTTTCAGACTATATCTCTACCATTTGGCTCTCGACTAGCGTAAGGAAAAAAACGACCGATTACCTCTTTCCATGCGAGTTCTGACTTTCCTTATTTTATCGCAGTTTATAGCCGAGGATCAACAAAATGTATTGCTATTTGGTGATTGTAATTTCATGAAACTATCGCTCCGCAATAAAAATCACCTTTGCATTAATGACTGCCACACATCATCTCACTTAATCTAACTCCGTCTTGTGCTTAGGAGCGTGGGACAGTTTGTGGTCGATGAACTGTAATTATATTGTACCAATAGTCATTATTGTGATATTGTTTTATTAGACAACCGGTTTCGACGTTTCGATCACGTCATCTTTAGGTCTGTCTCATGAATGAAACCAAATACCATTCGTGCGTAAAGAAGACAAGGCACCAATTTATTATCTGGTTTTGTAGTGCGCGTGCATATGTTCCCATCACACAAGTGTGAATTGTTGTCAAATGGGTGAACAGCACATATGCTCATCAAGTTCGTATATCTACGGAACCAGATAAGAATATCGGTGCCCTGTCTTGTATATGCTCGAGTGGTCTTCGGTATCATTCATGCGACGGGCCTGAAGGTAACGTGAAAAATGTCGCAACTGGTTGCTTAATAAAATAATGTTAAAATACGGTTATTGCTACAGTATTGTTACGTTTCATCACATCACATCCGCCATAATCTTCTCCTGTTTTTTGATAATACAAAAAGTGGTCCCCTACTTTGAACATTTTCCATGTTCTCCATAATCCTACCAGGCAAGCGTGTCATTCCACACAGCAGTATTCCAGAAGAAGGTGCACAGTCATGATATAGGCAGTCCGTATTTTAGATTTTTTTGAAGCTTCTAAGTGTTCTGCCAAAAAAAGCCAAATTGGGTTTGCCTTTCTCACAGTAATTTATACGAGATGGTTACAGTTTAAGAGGCTCGTAATAGGAGCAACACCTGGGGAAACATTTAGTTGAATCGCCAGCCTTTACGATTGTATGGTGTATTGTGAAACCGAACATAATGGATTTTCTTTATTATTTGTTTGCAGAACCTGAATTTTTTTAAATTATTCAAGGTGCTATATCAACCACATCATTTTATAATGCAGTTGCACTACCTGAAAATATTACTAGACGGTAAACGAAAGCAGAGTCCGCAAACAATATGAGAATGTTGTTCACACTGTCTCCAAAAATGTTTTTATATACGTTAATAGAGAACGGTAGAGAGCTTATAACTCGTGCTCGGGGAATCATACATATAACTTCGGTTTCACTAGATGAATTTCCGTCAGTTACTAGGAATTGTGACTTTTCTGACAGGAAAATATAAATCAAGTCGTACAACGAAGTCGCAGGTCCTTAGGCACACAGTTCGATTTGAAGAAACTTGTGAGCAATGGCGTCGAAAGCCTTCTGGAAACCTAGAAACATGAAATCAACTTGACGATTGGTGTTGCTAGCACTCAGTATTTCGTGTGAATATAGACCCAGCTGTGTTTGACTAGAACGAGGTTTTCTGAATAAGTGATGGTTATGGGTTAACTGATCGCTTTCATGGAGAGTATTTCATAACATTGAAACACGGCATACGTCACAGAACTTTACTGCACATTGATGCCGGTAATGTGGGTCTATCATCATCGAACTACCTTTCTTGTGTGCTACAGTGATCTATACATTTTTCCATCTTTACACACGGATCTTTCGTCGAGCAAGTTATTTTACGATTGCTAAATGTAAAGATGTCTCATGAGCACATTGCGAAAGGACCACTATTGTATACCGTCTTCACCGGAAGACTTGCCTTTATTAACTCAATTAACTTCCTTGAATGCAGTGAGAGCTTCTATTTCCAAATTACTTATGTCAGTAACTGTTCATGATTCATGCTGCAAAATCTACTACATCTTCAAATGTCAAATGTGTGTGAAATCTTACGGGACTTAACTGATAAGGTCATCAGTCCCTAAGCTTACACGCTACTTAACCTAAATGATCCTAAGGACAAACACACACACACACCCATGCCCGACGGAGGACTCGCACCTCCGCCGGGACCAGCCGCACAGTCCGTGACTGCACCGCCTTAGATCGCTCGGCTAATCCCGCGCGATACTACATCTTCTTTCGCGAAATAATTTCGGAAAAGTGTGTTTAGTACCTCTGCTCTAGTTGCGTTGGCATTGGTAACTTTACCATTGCTGTCGCACAGTGAAAGCATTGATTGTTTCTTGTCGTTGGAATAATTCCCCTACGAACAGAATATCTCAGTATTTGATGGAGATTTCTATTCGGAATTTTTTGTTGCCACTAATAAAAGCATATCGCACTGAAACCCCTGTTGAATTTTGAACATCTGTGAACCACCGTCATTCTCTGAGATTTTGCTTTCCTCCAAATCTGGCAAACTCTAATTGTTTGTGCATTTAATGTTCTAATCCATTTTGTGTACGTGGTGTGTCTATTTCGTATGTTTTAATTATATAAACCTCTTAACTGCTATCAACGCTCTTTCTTTGAATTTCAGACACATTTGGTTGAAACCTACATAGTAAGGAAGGAATTAGAGGACAACAGCGTAATGAGGTACTATCCATTGCTGATATTGACACAAGTACTTAGTGAATGGATGTGGCAGCGTCTAAAATCTCAAAGGCAAATGGCACACAGGTGATGGGGACCGCAAAGGGTGTACGAGTACAATATGTGAATCTCGGCGGGAGACACTACAACTGAGGGAAAAAGGCCTATTCTGCTCCGATATACTTCATACACTCCAAGCCAACATTTTATTTTTCTGTATTTGATGACAAGAAATGAAACGTGGACGTAGTCGTATATTCATAATGCGATTAAAACAATCAGTTCATTAGAAAGTGTGATATCCCTTCTCAATTCCTACAACGTTTACTAGACGTACATCGAAAGTCGTCACTACTATTTTTAAAGATGCCATAGAAGATTTTTTCTCAATTTCCGTCCATATCTGAAGATTGTTCAGAATGTTTCAGATCAGACACGTTGTATTATTTCAGCTTGAGATGATTTGTGCAGAATTCACCTTATAAACAAGAAAACAACTAGAAAATCTGTCTGGTACAATGGGATTACCAATATTTTCTTAATTTCTAGGGCAAAAAGTAGTTCTTGTAGGTGTCTGTGTATCTGTGTGTGTATAAGAAGAAAGTCGATGTCATCCCTGTCATCGTCGTATTACCTACGCTGGTCCTGAAACCGAGTCAGACCCTTTGGTTTTCTGGAATACAGAGATGAATTCAACACCGAGACCACTTCTGAAGAACATTAGAACAGCAGAGAGGTCGTTAGAGGTGCAAAGCCACAAAAGAATCAATACCTACGTTCAAATCACCATGACGACGCGTGACAAGTAACAGACCAGGTGTATTTTTCTCCCTTCGGTTTGTACATGTTTTGTCCAATGAAAGAAATCCTTCGAGTCTACTAATTAAAAAATGGGAGTAGAACGAAAGGTATTTGGCTATGGAGAACGAACGCTATTTTTCTTGCTTTCAGCTACATTTATTGTGATAATTCAGTTTCAATGAATTTTGAAGTATTTAGGGCTTAATTTCCAGACACTTTAACAATATCAGTGTGATAAGAGCGACTTACTTCGTGGAAGATTTTGTACCACCAATAGCACCTGTAATAGTTGAATTGAATGACATGCAGTACTAATAAACTCTAGTTAACATATATAGCATGGTGCTATGGTAAATACCTAGGATCATATATATTATCAAGTAGCTCAAAGAATTACTTGATTTTGCCTATGAATACCGTAATGCTTTTCCGACTACCAGGTAATCGCTACGATTATTTCTCAAATATTATATGAGGAATACTGTTAAATAATGCTGTTTGTTGCATGTAAGGACGGACAGTAGTCAGGCGTCTTAGAAAGACTTTTGTAGAACATTTACGTACAATTAATGCTAAAAAGCCGAAATCGTAAAGAAGTTGTTCACATACAATTTATTGTACTGCATAAAATCTCAAATTACTTGAGTTTTGTCACATGGTCACATGGCGAACATCGATAAACTATATAAATAGTATTAAATTTATGTTTAAATACAAACAATACACAGTTGCGGTTGGACGATAGAATGCTGCTGTTGTTGATTGGATAAGAGACGTTAAAAGACATGATGCGAGTTATTAACGTTAATTCCACGCACATGATTAGTGAAGCTATTCTCTAACGCACTCGACACTTGGTGATACTGAGGAAACTAATGAGTTTTTACGAGTGAGAGGAGCGATTGTAGTTCCGTTTACGACCCTTCATTCGCGCATAATAATGACACATTCGTATTGCCCTGGAATGTTTCCCGAGTAGTGATAACATTAGTAGAATGTTTTTACTGGTGTTTAAGGCAATGAGTGCTTGTAGTGGAAGCGTGCATGAATGACCCAAATAGGGAAGTGTTGATTGAGAGTTATAATTGATAACTTTTGTTGCTATATTTTGTAACTCCTTAGTTAGGATATTCTAAAGCACGGTGGTGTACTTCGCAAACATACAGATTTATACAGCAGCATGCATTTATTTAGTTTATGTGAGCATACGATACACTGCACTTTCCCTATTCACGGACTGTTGATCACCAGGCAAGGAAAAGCACGCTTCGTGCAAGGGCGATGTCTCCAACTCGTTGAAAGTAAGACGTGCTGTGTTGCGCGAGCGAGTGCGCGCTCACACACACACACACACACACACACACACACACAGAGAGAGAGAGAGAGAGAGAGAGAGAGAGAGAGAGAGATTCAGTGTCAACAACAGCAGCACACTTAAACCATTCCCTGTTGCTACCAGAATTATTTCATTTAAATTGCTTTTGAAACCACGTTTAGGCTACTAGCGTCCATCTATCACTAATTTACTTGGACACACTGGAGCTATCAGTACTTGTTTACCAGAAAATATTACCACACGCTATTTAATGACTATTTTATATACCTCATTGTTTACTGATACAGACTATTTTCCACATGTGACATTTTCCAGATTTGGTATAGGCAGCCTTCAAGAAATACAAATACACGATGGTTTGGTGAAAAATAATGTCTACACATATTTTATTTGTTCCAGTATGCCGGCCAGTGTGGCCACGCGGTTAAAGGCGCTTCAGTCTGGAACCGCGCGACCGCTACGGTCGCAGGTTCGAATCCTGCCTCGGGCATGGATGTGTGTGATGTCCTTAGGTTAGTTAGGTTTAAGTAGTTCTAAGTTCTAGGGGACTGATGACCTCAGATGTTAAGTCCCATAGTGCTCAGAGCCATTTTGTTCCAGTATCGGCTGAGATATAACTCGGTCGACTTTCCCGTATCGCTGGTGCAAGTTGCAACCCTCTGCGGTCGGAGCACTCCAAATCGTGGCTTGTAACTTAGCGGCGAGTGACAATTAGACGGGGCGTGTGAGAACCTCAGAAATCTGAGAGCACGAATTCCAATAGTTTGTCCCACACGTGGTGCACCTTCTCCTTCAGCATGACGATGCCAAACCACACACGAACGCTGTTGGAACTGCAACAATTCGACTTTTTGGGTTCACTGTCATCGATCATTCTCCACATGGCCCAATCGGGCCCATCCAGTTTTCATCTGCTTCCAAAACTTAAAGAACACCTTCGAGGACTTCACTTTGGAAGTGAAGGACTACGAACAGAGGTGAGGTTGTGACTCCGTCATGGACACTCTACAGTGACGGCCTCAACAGACAGGTCTCACTTTGGGTGAAATATATTCGTCGCCATGGTGACAATGTTGAGAAACAAGCCGAAGACATGCAAAACAAAGATGTTGGACTTCGAAAAGCTTTAGGAGTTTTCACATGAAAATGGGAAGGTATTGCTTTCCAGCAAGCCCTCGTATTATGGATTTGATTCCGGAAAGTCTAATACTTTTTTGAAGAACCTTATGAATATTGTAATTGCTTTTACACTATTAGCATGTGAATTCACAGGTATCAAGTCGACATGATAGTCAAACGACTTGACTTCCTTAGAGCGGGCCATCTTCCTTTTGTTAGTTCTCGTTATTATTCCGTCAATCCCAGCTTTGTTTCCAACAAATCTGCCGGAGGAACATCCTCAGCTGAGTGTGAACAGTACAGTTGATTGAAAATACATCTTTAGTTTTAGGGTTTTTCATTTTTCAATGCTTGGAGCACAAGCGGTTTCGGGCTGTTACATGCCCATCATCAGGTGTGATAGTAAAAATAAGCTTGATATCGAAGTAAAGGCAAATTTTTACATGCAAAACTATACACAAGGAAACAAAAAAGAAGTACCAAATTAAGTTTTAGAAAATAGCGGTCGAACTGGGTGTGTTACAACATAATTCAATTCCAAAGCGACACCAGACAATAGAAAGGACTACAGCCTGGGAGAGGAAGTATGAATAGAAAACCAGGACACAGGGAGTAGTCCGTTGCATTGTCTGGCGTCGCTTTTGCATTGACTTATGTTTTACGGCATCTAGCTCGACACCTATTTTCTAATATCTTATATGGTACTTCTTTTTTGTTGTCTTATGAGTACAACTGCGTGTAAAATTTTTTATTATTAGCATCGGTCTCTTGTTTACTTTCACTATCATATGTGATGATGGGTACGTAATAGCTCGAAACCGGTACTGATCTAAGCACTGATAAACAAAAAACCTTACAACTGAAGCGGTATTTTTAAGCTCTACCAGCTTTATTTCATTGTTTCGTTGGTGTTTCACTGCTCCACTATAATTTATTTCATCCAGTATATATGCATTCAAATTGTACTGAAGTGGTACTTCGCACAGACAAATGTAAGGACTGAAATAATTCAAATTGTTTACAGAGTGTTCGATTTAGTGTGAATACTATGCCCACCCACTATTGCAAGGTTGCTCCACTATGCAGTCCTAACCCGCAAATGATCTGTTAAATCGATTACATAGGAACCTAAATTGAAGAATAATAATAGCTCACATTACAGCTGTCCCACAATTATTTGGTGAGGAAACGTAAACACAGCTCAAGGATTATACCGTTCCAGCTGGTCACCTGCTTCCCACAAGACTACAACGGGCGATGTATGATCGTTGGACATGTGATCAGCACGTCGCCAATTCCTCCAGCAGTTATTGACAATAGATGGTTCCTGATGATTCTGCTGCCTATTTATTCTAGGAGACCCTCATATGGCCTCAGGAGGCTGAGTGAATCCCGTTCCAGATCTCCCTACTTAGGAAACTACGAGGAGATAACAGGAATCGAAACCGGGTCCCTCCGCACCATTCAACTACAGAGGTGGAGGTTATTTTATTAGTTACTACTGAAACGGTAGTCCGTTGCCCTTTGTGCAATTTCTGATTTTATTACATTCTGGATGGTATCAAATGATGGCATGTGATTCTTCAGTTTCTCTCGTCGGATCTGATAATAAAATGATAATCATGTGTACTGCCGACTGCTAGAAACCAAAGAGAACGATGTCGACACCACTTCTGCTGCACTGACCGTCTGGTGCCTCAGGCGACGCTAACATTCTCATCGACTCCCTAAACTCTTGTCTGCTTTCCCGTCCACGGTCTGCGACAGAGGCTCACCGGTGTGTACTGTTACTGCATTCGGCATTCCGTCCGCGGTTTGGTGTCTTCAGCGCACACTGGAGTGGCAACAGTAGCGGCTGCATCACTGCCAATAGTCAGTTTCCCATGTTTACTGTAAGTCTCGTTGTTTGCCATAATTACATCAAGTGTGGGGTCTCAATCAGATCAGATACAGCACAGGGTGGTTCACAGGTGTGAAAGCACCGTTTAAAACTGAAACAGGCTGACAAATAGAAACTGAAAGTGGTATAGTATGAAATGGGGGAGGTGAATAAAGCTGTGCTGCTGTCATTAACGTTTTACCCATTCCGAAAGCCACTTCCTTCGATGAAATCCGAACTTGTGAAATGGAAAGGGCTCGTGTGACATATCGAACCGATAGTGAATTGCACCAGAAAAAGAATAATTCATTTTTTTGATCATGGCTTTATCCATTACAAAGTTATGACGTTTCTTCCTGAGAACTGCGTGAAAGCTCGAGTTAACACAAAGTGAACGCCCTTAAATTGAGAAGAGCACCTGTATTATCGCAGAGGATTTCAGCCAACACTACCCAGACACACCTGACATTAGCCGAAGCATAGTGGTGAAACCACTCACGAAATTCCGTGAAACTGACTCTGTAGCAGACTAACCGAAAGCCGCGCGACTGAAAACGACTATGGACAAAGTAAGACCGGCAACCGCTGTTCTGGCATCGTTCAGTAACAGTACAGAGTACAGTATTTCGCCTATCTGCTGGATAACTGGAATCACCCGTTTATCAGTTACTAGAGCTCCGGTCACACATAAACTGCATGCTTACAAAAGTCAAAAATTGCATCACACAACTAGTATGAACCGAGATCGTCGCGCTCAGTCTGCAAAACAGGTGACACGCAAGCTGGACAAAAATCATTTTGCTATGAGGTACTGTTTGCCTATGAACACATCTAATAGAGCGGATTGTTGATGCTTGTGCTGTTATTCCCGTACATGCGTTCACTGAATGTATGAGGGATGGGTGAACCAATAACAAGTGTCTTATAACATGCTGGACAACATGTCAAACATATCCAATAGCCTTTATGTGATATCACAAACACTTGCCTTTTTCTGTATAAAATGCGATATAGCTCGAGAATGAATGAAGATACGCTCAAATGAAAAACGCCGTTGATTCTTTTGTTACCAACTGCCGGTTTTAATTCCTCTGCAGTCCTCCTAAGGTCTGGTGTGAATAGGAAAAAGAGAAAAATAATAAAAATTACAAAAATGTAATATTACAAACATTAGCATCGGAGGCTGCACAATCAACAAAAAAAATATTATGACAATTCTCGCAGATCTGGCACCGCTAAGTTCTGTTTGCCAGCTAACACGAAATACAAGCGAATGAAAGTTGTTAGGGAGAGGCGGGATAAAAAGTTTTGTATAATCGTGTGACGTGAGTATACGTACCATGCCAATTTTTTTATAGTCACATGACGGGTGCATATGTCATAGGCTAGTACAGTAAAACAACTTCAATGAAAAAATTCCGCCATGATAAATGATTTAAAAGAAGTAATGATATCTACGACTAATAGATACGATCATGGAACATATTGCCGTATGTAAGAAACGTCATTTAACAAAAGACAAAAAGACACTTAAAAGTCAACCTCACAGACAGTGTATATCGTACATTTCCTGAAGTATGCGTGGTACATCACTGTGCAGTGTGCAGTGCGCATTTTTGTTGTCATTTATGTACTTTGACAGACAGTGAAAAATAATCAGTGAACACTTTCGTAATTTGTAGTATTTGCAAAAATCTGTAGTTACTTTTGTAGCACTATTCCCCCAATCCACGTTTCTTTAGTTTACAGTAATGATCCGCAGTATGTTTTCATTCTTGTTAATGAAATGAAGGGCATTTATTAAATCGCCTTTTTAGCTGATGAAAGACTCAAATTATGCGTATTACATAAGTTTCTTAATTGTGCACTGTCTTTTAAGGCTCCAATACGCTAATGAAAATGTACGATGCACTTTGTACTGTGAAGTTTTTGTCTTTTACTCTATCACGTATCGTACTCGTACATACGGAAAACTACATCTACATCAGTACACTGCAATTCACAATTAAGTGTCTGGCGGAGGATTCATCGAACCATCAACGTCTTATATCTCTAATGTTCAACTCTCGAAACGTGTGCGTTAAAAACCAACGCTTCACTCTTTCCGTGTAAGCTCTGATTTCTCTCATTTTAGTATAATTTTCATTTCTCCCTATGTAGTTAGACACCAATAAAATAGTTTCACACACTGAGGAGAATGTTGGTGATTCAGATTTCATAAGAAGGTCTGCTGTAGCGAACACATCTTTGTCTTAATGACTGAAACCTCAGTTTGGGTATTCGTTGTACTCTCTCCATTATTTGCCTTAATACAATACAAAATGAGCTACCCTTCTCTGTTTTCGACGTCCTCCGTTAATCCTATCCCACACCGCACAGCAGTACTTCCGAAGACGGCGGACAAGCGTAATGTAAACAGCCTCTTTAAGTAAAATAAGGAAAGCTGAAAAACACAGTGAGGGAGAGAGGGTTATATACGTTGAGTATCATAACCTATTTCTTGAAAATTTCTCTACTTCATACCTTCTCTGCGTTACAACAAATGACATGCCACTGATCACATTTGTACTAAGACTGCAAATACACTCGAGGTGCCTATTTGATTCCACCGCCTGAGTGGAATGCATAAATCCTAATTAATGTTCACCATCCTGCGGTCTTCTATGGGGGTTGTCCCTTGCACAGGGAACAAACAGCACGTATGTTGTGGATCTGTTACCTCGAGGCTGCAATAAACTCCCAGAGACGAACTGATACTATATGAATAATACAATTTTCAATAGATTTTTTTTACGGGATGCCACTCACTTTTTATTAGCAGAGTGCGAGAAACTGCACAATTACATTCAACTTCGTGAGTCACAAATCATTTCAATTCTTCTTACGTTCATAAAAAGTAAACAAAACAGTGAACTGCCTGTCTGCGCAGTTACCATCAAATTGTTTTCAGTTATATGTCCAAGCAAGCAGAGATTGCTACTTAAGTTCTAAGCCGGCACCGACCAAGCCGATAGCGCGTCTGTTCCCCGAGACTGTCGTACCAGCTCCGATCTTACAGCCCAACGACTTCGCCCCACCATCCAAGTTAGGCGCGATCCGAAGATCTCCGAAGTGCTTCGTCTGCCTTTTCGTTTAACAGCTGACTATGAATTTATTTGTGATGAACACTCTGGAAATAATGGGAATGATAGCCTGCTATTGTGAGATACTTTTATATGAAATTCAAGTAAATGCTGTGTTTAGTTTTGTCTAACATTAATAACAGTAGTTTATCATTTTGGCGGGCTGCTTTCGAACGCAGCAGCCAATCGCGGAGGAAGACCACAAATTAGGCGGTCTTTCTCACAACACCCATACCGAAAAAGCCATCTGTCACCGGTATCTTACACCACGTTATGTCATCTTCCCACTGCTGCCTACTCAACTGTTATAAGAAGAGCTTCTGGTAGCTGAATACGATGGTGGCAAAGCCAGAAATATTTCACATTCCCCTCATGAGATTGCAAAATATTGGGAAGTTCTCGCAGACAGTGATCAATTTGGAAAATAAGCATATTTTTAATCGAGTTAAAAATAAATTCTATTATCTCTCAATAGCCGTACCATTTTACTATAATTGTGATTCTTTATTGTTTTTCAAAACTTATAGGAGCTTTCTATTTTTCATTCTCAGATTATAATGAAATATATACAATCATACACATAATAATTTTGTGATGAGAGAAAACTGTTACCTTCAATAAATTCGTGTACAACCTAATACCCCAAAATCATTAATCTTTAGTTACACTTTCTAAACTAATTACATCATTCATTAAATGCTAAAGATTTTGATAGCAGCATTATTCTGCAACTTTATGTTGATGACAGCTTTTTTCAACTTACAGTGTATCATTTCTGCTATCTACCAGCCAAGCTACACTCAGTCTGAAATTGTAAACTGCTGTTAAGCTACTATCGGCGCACTGCTGTACATTAAATTCAACAAAATATTTCTCGTGGAGAATTTACATTTTTACTCCCGTTGTCATATTGCAGTTCTTTTAAACTGACCAACTATTTATCATAAAATGCTACATTGGTATACAACTACCATCGGCGCAAAGCCCTAATTTCATTTTGATGAAACATTACTTACATGTTGCACGTTTCCTCTCTATGCTGTTCTGCACTTAATTGTATTTGAATGCATCATAAAGACGTCCACGTCACATGATTACAAATGAAACAAATATATGGAGACGAAAGAACTTTACACTCACACCTATTACCAGAACATACACAAAAAGCCCACAACGGCAAAATATGTTGAAGATTCTGTTGTCTTGCATTGTGAAACTCCAGACTTTCCCAGCTGGTGTTGAGTTCAGCAACTGTCAGCCCATTCTCTCATATCCAACCTCGTGATACAACTCCAGTACATTTCCATGAAACAATACAAAGTACCTTAAATTAGTTTCCTAATAATTTTAACCAAACTTTAAAATAAACATATTTTCATACACTATTACAATATAAATACATAATATGTATTGATTTTGGGTGTTTACAAACAATGCAACTGTTTACACTGTACCACGACAGAGGTTCCTCAATGCTTTTGTTTTGGTCTCAGCTGTAGCTACATAAAGCTCTGTGCTTGCTCGCATCATCTGTTACTGCTGACCCTCTTCGGTAATAAGTCACGCCGCTAGCCGTAGTCACCTCCTATCCTCTGTAAATCTTACCTACGGAGGCTTAGAACTGCGATTCACAGGTACACCGAGAGAAACTTTTACAATCTTACTTCGAACATAACGCACAAACACTCATTTATCGATCGTTGCTTCATTCCCATTATAAGGTATCATTCCCTTACATTTGAGTGTCACTGTTGCTAGAAGAAGTACTAGTGATACTCGATTCATGTAATGACTACGTATTTTCTACTGACTGTCATATACGACCATTACGTGACTTTGTAATGTGTAGGGGCTAATTATCTTATTTTTAGCTAGACCTTTATTCTACTTCCCTATCAAATTTAAAAGCAGTGTGTGTTTTACTCTCTGTGCTTGATGATACTTGGCGTTATATTTAAACCTTATTTACTTTTATGTCTTTTATGAGATTTCCATGTCGGTGTTGTGTCTTGCGTAGAGAATATATCTATTCCCTTGTACATCATAAAATAGTTGTCGGAAACTACTTCACCCATATAAATCAATGGGCGACTTATACGTCGCTTTTGCCTTTCTTCCCTCACTGCTCATTAATGACTGGTGGACTTTCCTGTCGCCTAGAAGCCATACTTCTCCTTTATATTTATACGTAAGTAATTGTCCAACTTCTCTGTCGTCTAATCTATAATCCTTAATTTACCTCATAAATAATTGGCAGACTTTTCTGTCGCCTAATAACAACTCTTCATTTACCATAAACTTCTATGGCAGGACTAGCCTATCACTGTCATAATTCGTTACGGCGGAAACCAATTCACCGTTTCTGTTGGTACTAAAAAGTAACGATACGTCGTATCTGACACAATCTGTACATCATCTCAAGACAACATTTAGTTACTTACATTATTTTTGCCACCACAATTGCTTCTATAGTACATTGTCATATTCACTTATCTGGTTTAGCGTAGTCCACATCTTCTCCAGTTTTAAGCGTATTTTTATGTTTCGTTTCATCTGTGGTATATGCAACAGCCCTTGTCTTTCTTCCATATTCTTAAAACGTTTTTTAAAGATAAAGAATTGTTCATTGTCGTTGTAAATATTTAAAAATTGTTCCACTACTTACTTTATGACATGTATTTGTTATGTGCGTTAATAAGGTACTGGTGTCTTGTTGTAGCTACATACTGTTCTCTTCCTGGTATATCTGTAATCCTATACTTCGTATATTCTGGCTTGTACACACAATTAAAGTAAATGTCTGTTTTTCACCCCTGCTTTGCAGATGTTAATTCTGCTGAGTTACTTTGTTGCTTTGTTGTCACATTCAGCGAAGAAAATTTGCTAGTCTTAACCTTGATGAATGAAGAATGAAGAATGTTAAGGAAGACGGATATAGTTATGAATGATAGAAAGGGAACAAACATCAAGAAAGGAAACTGGAGTACGGTGTCCGTTAGCTCGAGCATCTTGTAATCGTCAATTACCCAGCAATACAAAGAACGTTATTGCCGCCTGAGGTTAGGTGTCATCATATTTTCTCATGTTATTGACTGACATTTCATCTAATAATTGCTATGGCGGTGTTTTCCTTGTAGAATTAGGCACTTCATTCACAACTTTCTAAAATTCGGCCACGTAATCTACTCCAATATGATACTTCTTAGAACTGAGTTGATAATTTGGTCTCCCATAGACGAATGTAGTATATACATTTGACCATTTTTTGCTAGCGGCCTGCGGTAGAACCTGGCTGTCAAGTCTATGTTATTGATATTTTGACGTCAGTGAACTTCAGTACGGGACCTGTCCATATTCACATCAACCCTTCTGTTCACAAATACTTCACCTCTCGCCCTGGTTTGTGTGCATGGGGACCAGTATTGATTCAAGAATGCTTGAACTAACTCTTTATATGTTTTACAAGTTTACTGAGCCCCGTTTCCCAAGATTTTGGTTATCCTTCTAACCTACTGGCCACGAATGTGATTTCTTTTTTTGTTCTGTCACGTAATGGGAATAATGCCTTCAAGCTGACTAATGAAGGTTGCTGGGTGTGTAACTCACTTACTAGAGAAATGATGGAATTTACAAGAATTAGCGTATATTCCTACGTCGCTTACGTGAACAATACTTTACTTGATATCTTGTTAACACAAATTTTTTTGGTGTAACTTCATTAACTACTTGATCTTGCACATCAGGAATCACTTTCTGCTGTATTTCTTTCTGTTTACCGTGAATCCCACGTGTGCTGCGTTTATAAGAGGAATCTACATTTGGAATGTTACAACTAAGTAATAGTAATTTTGATACGCTGTAAATTACTCCATGGTATTTATTGATTATCATTACGTGCTTCATTAGCATTACTTTGCTCTTGTCTTACATTACTAATTGCATTAAATGTTGTTTCTGTCAATCCATTTTGATCTTGCAAATCCCTATTTAACATTTCTTTTGGTGTCAAACTTTTGATTTATTTCTGACATGCAAACTTCTAATTTCTTACTGTATTCTTTTGTTTCATAAGCTATTTCCTTTCTACATCCCTCAGTTTTAGGTTCAAAATTTGTAATTTTATTCCAAAGCATCGAATTTAGCGGACTCATCACCAAAGTTTTCGCTTGGATTATTTGTGACTAAATTTTAGATATCATTAAACACATACCTGACTACACTACCATTTATTTGTATCTGACCCACCGGATCTTCACTACTACTGTGAGATTAGGCTTCTTCTCCACTTCTAAGAGCGTATCTTACGTACTTTTTCCCAACCATTCTACTAATACTGACTTTCCAATTACAAATCATAGACTGCTGGATGGATGCGCGACACAATCACTGCTTTTCTTCCTCGACGTACTGCCGCTGATTCTCCGTACCTGTGTGTTCCACCGCTGGCTGCAACTCCGCCTGTTGTGGTGTGCTGAATCTTACACTTAAAACGGTCCCTATACTGCTAAATGTTGCCGCTGCACCTGTTGTTCCTGGCTGCTTCACGCTGTTCTGCGCGTTGCAGCGTCTCGTAGCATTAACATTCTTGAAGTGATGAATTATAACGAAATCCCATAGACCAAACACATAACTTTAACTTTTATTCTCGTTGCACTTCCGCGCTTTCCATTCCTGGCGTTACACAGATACTACTTTCACGGTAGCAAAAATTTGGTTTTTCGGCATCAATTATTACAGTTCAACTAAAATTCAAACACAGTTCAAACACGGTTACAGGCCTACTTATCATAGTTCTTATGTAGTTCTCTGATCATTGGTAGTACACACGGATCAGAGTCCTTACACTAGTTGGTTATAGATCACAGTTCTGATTAGTAAAATCTAGCCTCACATCTCCGAAGCACATCGGCTTCAAAGTTTATTCCCACCAGGGCTGCCATGTACAGTAATTGCGTATGATACTCCTTCGATCACGTGACACTGATCGCATTTGTACTAAGATTGCAGTAAACTCGAGGGGCCTTTATGGTTCCATCGCCTGAGTGGAATGCATAAGTTCTAATTAATATTCAACAACCTGCAGTCTTCTATAGTTGTTGTCCCCTGCACAGAGAACAGCACATAACTCGTAAATCTGTTATCTTGAGGCTGTAATAAACTCTCAGAGACGAACTGATGCTGTATCAATAATAAAATATTCAATTAGATTTTTATACGGGAAGCCACTCTCTTTTTTACTAGCAAAAAGCGAGAAAGTGCATAATTACATTCCACTTCATGAGTCACAAGTCATTTTAATTCTTCTTACGATCTTAAAAAAAAAAACAAAGCTATGAATTGCCTGTTTGTGTAGTTACTGTCAAATTGTTTTCAGTTACATGTCCAAACAACCCGAGAGTGCTAATTAAGTTCTCAGCCGGTACCGACCAAGCCTACAGCATGTCTGTCCCCCGAGACTGTCGAACCAGCTCAGCCCTTACAGCCGAACGACTTCACCCGCCATCCAAGTTAGGCGCGATCCGATCTCCGAAGTGCTTCGTCTGCCTCTTCGTTAAACAGTTGACTATGAGTCTGTTGGTGATAAACACTTTTGAAATAATGGGAATGATAGCCTGCGATTGAGTGATGCTTTTTTATGAAATACAAGTAAATTCCCTGCTTAGTTTTGTCTAATACTATACTATACTAATAGGACCACAAATTAGGAGGTCTTTCTCACGATACCCATACCGAGGAAACCATCAGCCTTTGGTTTGCTTTCCCCGCAACATCATCTATATAATCGTTCCAATTTAATTTATTCGTAACTGTAAACCCAAAGAATTTAGTTGAGTTTACAGTTTTTAGATTTGTTGATTTACTGAGTAATTGAAATTTATCGGATTCTTTTTGATGCACATGTGCTTGACTTCGCCGTTTTAATGATTTAGAGTCAATTCTCACTTTTTACACCACACAGATGTATTGTCTAAACCGTTTTGCAATTTCGTTTTGATCATCTGATAAAATTTGTATGGCGGTAAATGACTGTATCATTTGCAAATAATTTAAGAGGATTACTCAGAATGTCACCTAAATCGTTTATGTAGATCAGCAACAACTGAGGGCCCGCAACAACTTCTTGGTGAACGACGAACATAAATTATGTTTTACTCGATGATTTTCCGTCAGTTATTATCAACTGTTACCTTTATTAGAGGAAATCACGTATCCTGTCACACAACTGAGTCGATACTCCATTGGCACGGAAATTAATTAGAAGTCGCTTCTGAGGAACAGTGCCAAAACCTTTCGGAAATTTAAAAATATGAAATCAATATGATGTCCCTTCTCGAAAGCACTCATTACTTCGTGAAGAGCTAGTTGTGAACCTCAAGAAAGATATTTTCTAAATCCTTTTTGGCTATCTGTCAATAAATCATTTTCTTCGAGGTAATCCGTAATGTTTGAGCGCAGTATTATTCCAAAATCCTACTGATTAATGAAATTATATGGGTGTGTAATTCGGCGGATTACTCTTATTTCTTTTATTGGGTACTGATGTGACTTGTGAAATTTCGCACTCTTTCTACGTTCGAGCGGTTGTATATGACTGCTAAGTATGGAACTAATGTATCAGCACACTCTGAAAACAACCTGGACCGGAAGCCTTGCATTTCTGAAGTGTTTTAAGCCGCTTCGCTGCAGAGAGGCTATCTTCTTGTAAGTTACTCATGTTGGCAGTTGTTACTGATTCGAATTCTAGTATATTTACTTCGTCTTCTTTTTTGAAGAAATTCCAGAAAACCGTGTCTCGTAACTCTGCTTTAGTGGTTCTGTCATCAGTCACATCACCATTGTTACTGCTCAGCGAAGGTATTGATTGCCACTCATGTAGTTTACATACGACCACACTAAATTTCCACTTCATGCAAAATTTCACTAGTCTTGTGGATTTAAATTTGGCATGCTTTTTCGTTGCTTCTGCAGTAGTGTTCAGACCTGTTTTGTGTATCATGGGGGACCTGTACCATCTCTTATTAATTTCTTTCGAACATATCTCTCAATTTCCGTCAATACTCTTTCTTTCTATTTAAATCACATCTGGAGCAATCTGACGTAGTTATATTCGAAGGAGCAGAGACACTCTTAGGAAGGCGTCAAGCGAATTTTTATCTGCTTTTGAACATAGATGTATTTGGCATTTATTTTTGCATAGTTTGGTCTACCTACAACAACCTTGTGTTCACTAATCCCTGTATCTGTCATGATGCTCTCTGTTGGTCTAGATTATTTGTTGCTAAGAGATCAAGTATGTTTTCGCAACCATTTACACTTCGAGTGGTCTCCTGAACTAACTGTTCAAAGTAATTTTCTGAAGACGCATTCAGTACGATTTCGGACGACATTTTATGCCTACCAGTCAAAGTAAACATGTACTTTCGTCAAAATACGGATGTATGAATTTACCACTAACTATATTTGTATGAGTGCAGTACCTATTTAAAATGATACTCTAGTTTTTTGAACCGTTCATCAACTGTATCAACTGAGCCGAGGGCTCGGTAAAGGAAACCAATCAATAATTTATTCGGCTATCAAATATGACAGGAACTATCTACCTCAACTTCACTACAATGTTAACTATTTTTGACAACAATAAACACTCTACCACCAATGGTGTTTAGTCTGTCCCTTCTGACCACAGTTGGGTCCTAGGTAAAAATTTCGGCTGAACTTGTTTTTCCTGCTTTAGACAACTTTCCATAACTGTAACGAGTTGAGATTCAGTGGTTTCTATTAGTGCTTGGAGCTCTGGTCCTTTTACAGTACAGCAACTACAGTTTACAACTACAATACTGATATTTTCTTATTTCTTCCTGTGTTCTTTCTGCATCCTTTGAAGTTGAAGCCGTTTCTGCACTTTTCTGAGACCGTCTAATATAAAAAAACTATCCTGTCCCCTCCACACAACCCCGACATCCTCTAACTGCTTCCTGCCTGTAGGGGACTTCTGACATTTCTAGCAGACATCGGAAATCTACCGCAAAGCGACGCACGTCTGTAGTACCAACATGATCCACCACCTCCAGTTGGTTCTCCCCTACGCTATTTATGAATCCGAAAGCAGCTGCTCCTCATCTCGAATCACTCCTCCCAAAGTGTATAGAGAGTGCACACTGGATTTCTTTCTCTCCTTCACAGTCATATTGCTAAGCGGCCCAATTACGCACCTAACTTTGCAACACAAACTGCCCCCACCCTCTGTGAACACCCAGAATTTGCAGGCCGAGAGGGTCCGTCTGTAAGATGGCGAGCGATTTCATCTGGTTCAGGGACACAGTCAGCTACAGAGAGCGCTCAAAACCTATTTGTCAGGTGAGGCCCTCCAATTGGCTCCGTGGAAACCCTTTCACTGCTGGCCACGAGTTTGGAACGACCTCCCACTCGTTTATGGGTGAGGGATCAACACATTGCGGGCAGTAGCTGAGGGGGCCACAGTAGTGGACACAATGGTCGTGCTGAATGCTCATGGATCTCCCCTTCCGGCCTCCCACAGTGATGGCCATTAGAAACAGCCTCAGGCTGCATGAAAAAAGCCAAAACTTCCTGGAAATGTGATCGAAGGGTCACCAACTCGGCTCGCATTCGAAGACAGAAATCACAGTTATCACAGTTCGTCTCCATACTAAAGAAGGCCTGATAAATACACACACACGAAATGTAGGAGTTGAAGCTAAATATCAATTATTAAATGTAATGTAAGTCGCTTTCTGTGAGAAGTACTGTGATGACGTGCTGCTACTGCTATGAGAGCTATTACTCGACTGGAGTATCTGACTACAATAAGCGGCTTTTGAAACTCGAAACAAATGGTGTTTCTATGCACTACTCAGTTAATAATGAACGTCTCTGTCCCTGTTAAATACATAAACACACGCGAAAGGTAGGAACTGATGCTAAAGAATACTGCCTAAATTTAAGATGACTCATTCCTTGTGAGAAGCAGCGTCAGCTCTCAGTACTGTGTTGAGCTGCTGCTGCTGTTATGAGAGCTATCACTCGACTTCATGATCATATCTTTTACTGTAGGTTTCATTATTTATTTCTTTCATTTTGTCTCATGATAACGGAACATCTTTGAGGCCGTTTTAGTATACTAGTCTATGAGTTATGCACACGTCACGTGACCAAACAAAAAAATTTAGCATGTGACAAATGTGCAGGTCACGAGACTATACAAAAAGTTTTACCTGAACCATATCGTTTGTATTTCTCGTTAGTTTCGGAACCGCACATTGCGGCGTAAGGTATGTGTGGACACTCGCAACATTTTGTTGTTAATTGTGCAGCCTCTGATGACAATTTTCTGATGTCACACTTCTTTAATTTTTATTGCTGTTGCTTCTTTTCCCTGTTCCAGCTAGACCTGAAGATGAAGTGGAGTGCAGACTAAAACCGGTAGTCTGCAATAAAGTAAGTGATCCAGACTGTCTTTGTTTATTTATTGAAACAACAGAGATCATGATTCCTTGCAACATGGCGTCAGTTATACGACTATGAATTCTATACTGTAATCCTCTACCTGTTCGGAACGTCACATGGCACTTTCTCGATTTGAAATTCGTGTTGCACCCAAGAAGGCGGACTAAGAAATAGGGGACATTGTTAACAAACACTGACCCGAAAAAGCCATGGGATACGTCCTAACATCGAGACGGGCACGGCGTAGTGCAACAACTCGACGTAGCATGGACTCAAGAAGTCGCTGCAAGTCCCGTGGAGAAATATTGACGCATAGTACCTCTACAGCCGTCCATAGTTGCTGAAGTGTTGCCTGTGTAAGATTAGGTGCACGAACTGACATCTCGATTATGTCCCATAAATGTTCAATATGGGGGCAGGCCGTTCTCTCGAATTGTCCAGAATGTTCTTCATACAAGTCGACGAACAATCGTGGCCCCGTGACAAAGCGCATTGTCATCCAAGTAGCAGAACGTAACCATTTCCTGTCAATGATCAGCTATGTTGGACCGGAGGACCCAAACCATTCCATCTAAACACAGCCCGCACTATTATGAAGCCACCAGTATCTTGGACAATGTGTTGTCGACAACTTGGACTAGGTGCTTCGTGGGATGTGCGCTACACTGTAACCCGACCATCAACTCTCACCAGCAGAAATGGGATCATCTGTCCAGGCCACGGTTCTGCAGTCATCTGATGTTCAACTGACATTGTTACAATTCCAGGAGGACGCTACAGGGGCTTTTATGCTTTTAGCAAAGGCATTCGCGTCGGTCGACTGCTGCCATTGCCCATTAACACCAATTTTCGCCTCACTGTCCTAATGGATATGTAAGTCATAACTCCCACATTGATATATGCGGTTATTTCACGTAGAGTTGCTTGTTTGCTAGCACTGACAACGCAAACGAGTAACTACCGGTCGTGAAGAGAAGGCTGTCGACCACAAGGCTGTCAGCCACTGCGTAGTCCTTGGTGATAGTTGGTAGATTCTTATCTTTTCGCTCATGGTATCTCGAACGACTTTCAGTATCTACTCATACAACCGTCTCTTTAGAAGGATAGGTTCCCTACTATGGACCACTCAGCATTATGACTGTCTAGGGAATGTGTTCAAACAACAGCGGAACAAGTTACTAACTGACAATAGCGCGTGAAAATAGTTCGGTCAGCTTAAAGACGATATTGATTTCACGAAGGCTTCACTGACATTATGTTAATTTGTAATCTTATTTCTTTGCCACGAATTTTAAACTTTTATTCATTTTAGAATGTACTTTAACGTGTTACATATTAGGACGATTCCTGGGAGGGAATTTCTACAAATTATAATACAATCACTTTCCGCACACGGAGCTCACGTAGGAAGTTTATTTATTTCTAAGCTGTGATCACAAAGTTTCCGTTAGAAGGAAGTACATCCCAGAGTCGGTATGCCAGTCAGACAAAATCACCATGAGGATTGAGACAATGGTCCCACCGACAAATAAGGTTGAAAAAACCAGTTAGGTGGAACACTGTGTGCTGCTAGGTGAATAAGACAGTAATTGTCTGCTGCATGTCGACCCTTCAACGGTTTTTTTATTTTTTATTTTATTTAGGAGACCGAAGCCATGATAACTTTATGAAGAAACATCAAGAATATAGGGTGGGTACGTGAGTGTCCCCCACTTGCAAAACTGATGAGGCTGGTCTGTCGGATTGACTGACGACTTTTGTCGAATCACGACTTGCACGAAACTTTGTGCACCATTCCAACACGGTGATTTTCGACACACAAGGGTCCTCCCATACATTCTTCATCCTCCGATGTATGTCTATTGATGTACGTTCTTCGGAGTCAAGAAAAGAGTAACACCTCGTTGGTTCGGTTCGAGATATTTGCTAATAACGTCGTAAAAGTTCATGTTTCCGCATTCTCCACACTCACGTTGGAATACACGAATTCTATATTAATCCCTTGTCCGCATGTCGTTGTATAAGCTGGGTGTCTGATCTAAAACTTGCACCACAAATATTTCGCAAATGGTAAGTACTTCTGATGTGAGGTTTTCACTGAATGGATTGGTAGTCAGGGGCTCGTGTTGTTAACCAATGAACAGATTGTAATAATACTTAGAAAGCATATTTTTGGGCAAAAATATATATCTGTTAAATGTCAGAATGCCTCTTAACATTAACAAACTAAAATCATGGTAAGTTACAATGTCGGTGGTGTTTGTTGAATCATTCTGGTGCGGGTCGTTCGCGAGATATCGTATTCTGAGAAGTTCCCACACCGATACTTATGCAATACTTGTGGTAGTACACACTAAACGGCAACACAAGTCCATAAACTAGTCATGTGGTTTCTGACCAGTAACGAGACAATTGACCATCATAGGTTGTGTGTAAAATGACCACCGGCAGCGGCAGTAGACGCTTTCTGTCTGGTGTGGAACGACTGGAGCACACGTGCTAGCACTTCAACGAAGATGTCCGAGAAGGTTGCAGCAACACATAGTTGCATATCATCTGGTGTAGTTGATGTGTCCTTGTGGAAAGTTTCTTCCAGAGTTCCCCACAGGAAAAAAAAGCATACAGGCGTTAAATCCAGGGAGCGGGGCGGCCAATCCAACGATTTGGAAACAGTTAGTGAAGACATACTGTAGCACTTCGCGCTCTGTGGGCTGGAAAGCCATGATATTGAGACCGCAGGTTCCTCCTACTATGCAGAGGAACGTTTCTAGCACCCTTGAAGGTGATCTGTTAGGATGCTGTGGTACTTGTGTGGGTTCGGTGTTCTGTCTATGAAACAGCAGTCTATGAGCTGCTCGTTCACTATCCCACAACACACCTCTGAACTCCATAGGCGCTGACGTTCGTCCTGACAAAACCAACTGCGATTATCAAGACACTAATAGTGGATATTTGGGCGGTTTACCAATCGGACTGCTAAATGTGACTTCATTACTAAACAAGGCACATAATGCACCTGCAATATCTTGTTTTAGTGCCCATGCACAGACGTTAACACGATTCTGCTAATCGTTTCCATGTAGGTCTTGATGGTGAGAGACATCTTGACATGGAATGCGCAGGACATTTTCCTGACTCATGAAACTTCCTTGCACAGGAGCTAATGAGCGGATCACATGCAACAGCAACAGTAACCTTAATTTCACCCTGTTCTGTCGTCATTTTAACTGACTGTAAAGGCTCATAAATAGTTGCCGAAATAGTTGAAGTCTATCAATATCTTGCCCCATACACCGTACAAGAACGAACTGCATTCTTCGTACACCATCCAGTCAACGACTATGTCGGCTTTTCCTGAATTGGTAGATCCTACCGTCCACTCACGACCTAGTGCCTGGACTCTCAAACACTAACTGAGTAGCATGTGGCAGAGCACTCAAGGAACATACAAGTACAGTGAAAGCAAGCATAACAACATCGTACGCAGCAACTGCGCAGATTGAATGGCACAAACAAATGTCGGCGTGGAAATTTTTCAAAAAGTGATATCTCATAAGTGACTCGTTATAGAACTTCTGCAAAAGTGGCATTTTTCCATTTACAAACGTATATGTTTCCGGAGCAAGTTTTCAATGATCTGCATCGAAGTCGCACTACGTTGCACATGAGCTACAGCAACGCCATCAGGGGGAAACTGTTTGATCGCCCGTCATATACTGCTGGACATTATATTTTCAACACAAGGAAGGTCAGAAAATAACAAAATTTAATAAGTAAACAACATAATTTGAGTACATGAATATACTGGCAGGTGATTTGGAAATATAGGTGGCAATATCTATTGTGAGGAGTTGCTACCTAAGGCAGCAACAATGGGTCTTACCTGGCTGAGTATCGAGTATTGCTGAGCTTGAACGACGCGTATGGTTAACTGACAAAGTTCCAATTTCCGAATGGAAGCTCCACCAAACAAATATTCCTCTTTACCAGAATGTTGATGGCACACCGTGAGCCAGAATGGCCAAGATCGTAAAATTTGCTCTAATATGGCCAGAAATAAGTATAATGCAGTTTCTCGCCCTTCCGATAACTATTTTTATATCAAAGCTGGAAAATTTAAAGTGGCAGAGCCAAAGCGGCGAAATCAATATGGAAAAAATTAATGAAGTAGAAAAAAAAATCTTTTCGGTAAAGATTTCCAGTTCCAATGATAAACTTTACTACAAAGCTGCCTCTATTACTGTCTTTACTACAGAAAATATGTATTACTAACAAAAATTAAAGATTTATTTGATTCATAATTTAATTCACTTTTGCTTCTAGTTCATCTTTGAATTCTTCTTCATATTCTTTCTCACTGACATTTGTAACCTCTTCTTCATCCTTAGCGTCTAATTCCTCGTAATCTTTTGCAGCAGTTACCAGGAAGGCAAGAGATTCGACATAAAAGATTTCACTTTCCTTACAGATGGTTTCCAAAAAAGAAATATGGAGTAAAACAATAATTTAACTAAATTAAATTTACCAAGGAAAAGTTTACAGATATGAAATAATGTAATTATTTTATAAAGACTACTTTTTATGTCTGTAATATATTCCCATATATGTTTATATTTAGTAATTATAATTTTATTTTGTAATTGCTAATTATAAATGATACAGTAATAACAATTGTATGATTGGATATACATAAGTGGTTTATATGGATTTTAGTAAAATTTTCAGTTCTACTTTCTTATTTAATCAAAGGAATTTTGGAACTGTCGCTTAGAAAAGGCTTCAAAGCCGGAGTTGTCACCAGAATTTAAGGATAATATAATAGTACATATTTTAGGACGGAGTGAAAAAGAAGGCGGAATATCGTGGAATCTGAAAGTTACCTTTTTACAATTGTTTTGCTTCCAATCCGGTAAGAATTTAATTAACAAAGACCACTAGTTAAATAATGATGAAGTAACGGAACATGTAAGTACATCCATTTTTTTATAGCTTCAATTTAGAAAAAGAAAACAGTCTGTTTTCGATGAACAAAAATATTTTATCAGAATGAAATCAAACTTCGGAATAAACAGCTTGTGGTGTCACAGCCAGACACCACACTTGCTAGGTGGTAGCCTTTAAATCGGCCGCGGTCCTTTAGTATACGTCGGACCCGCGTGTCGCCACTATCAGTGATTGAAGACGGAGCGCCGCCACACGGCAGGTCTAGAGAGACTTCCTAGCACTCGCCCCAGTTGTACAGCCGACTTTGCTAGCGATGGTTCACTGACAAATTACTCTCTCATTTGCCGAGACTATAGCTAGCATAGCCTTCAGCTACGTCATTTGCTACGACCTAGCAAGGCGCGATTACCATTTGCTATTTATCTTGTGATGCATGTACCGTCAGACCGATGTTCACCAATTATGGATTAAAGTTAAGTATTCCAGAAGCTACGCACTTTTTTTACTAGACTCAACTCCTTTAACTGTTCCAGACCTCACGCCAGCCTGCGTGAGCTTAAACGCGTGCCTTTCGGCTATCTCATAGTGGCTTGGCTGTCTTGCCAAGTCACAACACAGCTGCCCTCTTCTGAGATCGGTATTCAACAGATCCAGCATTGCTCTAACCAGAATATTAAATGAAATTTCTCAGCGTCGAACCATTTTATTTATTACCATTTTTTGGGAATTATCGCCCTACACACGGCGTTAGTTCTACCCCTTTTAGCCATTATACTGAAACGTTTACCATTTGAATTTCCTAGCGGGTAGTGCACTTCATGCCAGTGTGGAGACTGCTGCTTGTGGCGGTGATGGTAAGTCAATTTAATGTCCGGTAATGTATAACGAATCCAGTTTGGCGAGGTTGTGTGGCCTTGTACTTCACTCGTAATTCCTGACAAGTTATAAGCTTCCCGTCTGGAATATTTGTGAAATTGTTTAATGGCTACTTTCCAGATTATAAGTGATGTGTATTTTTCTTCCATTCTCAAATGTATTGGTCAAATTTACGGAATTTCTGAGGGTTAACTGGTTTCGATTGTAAAGAATCGTTGTCATAACCGGTATCTTATCATAACAGTAAAACGGAAAGTCATCCATCGATCATCGTGTCACTTTAAAAAAAAATCGAAGTATAGAGTTTAAGCGTTCACTTTCGCCGCTAGGTATGGACTTGCGTTAGTGTCGTAACAAGAGACTAGTTCCCATGTCGACTCATTACAGAGGAAATTCGTTCTCATAGTTTCACAGAGGTATATTCACAGAAGTGTCGAAGTGACTTCTGAATTGCTTTTTTTTTTTTTTTAACTCATCAGTCTTCCATTATCAGCCACAACGTCAGAGCTGCCTCTCTGCTGCTCTTCAATTTTCTTTTCATTCTTCACTATATTATTCTTGTTAGTGGCTTGTCTGCATGAGCTGCCCTTGCTGCCTTCAAGTTGTGTTGATTACCCTTTCCGAAATTACGTTTTATGACGCTACATCACCAGTGTGACAGATATTACACACAAACTGGAATAGTCGTTTGGATGCTCTTTCTTGCTATCAGTTCAGAAATTTCGATGGAATTTCATTTGTCCCTTCTACCTTACTTTACCTTAATTATGCCAGAGCTCTTTCAAATTCTCACTATCACTGCATTCCTTGTGTTTTCCTTAACAACTCCAGTTTCTCCGTCTATCAAGCCATCAGACAACTTCTCTCCTTCATAGAAGTCTTCAGTGTACTTTTCCCTCTCTGATTGTCACCGGAGTTCTCACTGCGCTCTTAATGTTAACATCCTTGCTTTTAAATTCATCGAAGATTGTTTTGAGTTTGCTATGCACTGTGCTAGGCCTTCATACAACCATTTCATTTCCAAATTCATCACTTTCTTCGTTCAGTCATTTCACTCTGGTTGCGCTACACTTCCAATTTCTTTCATTCCTACGTGATTTATACAGGGCGCGGTAAAATAAAAGTGGGCCGGAGAACAGAATTCCAGGGACAAAGAAACACAGCAGGGGAAAGGAAATATGGTACTAACTTGACTATAGCAGACGTTGAAAGTGACCACTACTCATCTCTTGTCACTTTTGGGCTCTGGCAAGGGAGTTTCTGAAAAGTAGACTGGAGCTGGACTGTTGGAATTGCTGCAGTCTTCTCCGAAATGTTCTGCTTCAGTTCTTGGAACTAGGAGGGTTATTGCGATCGGCACAAGTCAGACGTGAGGGCTCCCCACGCAAAGTAGTCGTACACTGACATATCGGGTGAGCAAAGTGGCTAACTAGGGCCGTGACCAGAATGACCTCTACTAACAACTCCGTCGGGCGTGAAGATTGTGAAAATGTGCCACAAAATTCGGCCGGCTGTGTGGGCAGTTGCTCCATACTGTTAGAAGTGACTAAAGTCTTCTCCCCCTTCGCCAATTCTGCGATAAATTTACATCCAGTCGTATTCACTCATATGGGTAACTTATTTGCCCTCCTCCCCTCCCTGTATTACTGTATTCCCATCTTTTCATGAAAATCAATCTACTTCTTTCTTTCGACAGTCAATTGGAGCATTTTTGCTGTAGCCTAAGGTTGCTCCTGGATTACCTTCCTTGTACCAGAGTTTGACTGCCCTTTTCAGAGGTGTTCACTCGTCTTCAACTGAACTTCCTTCTCTGGTATTCCTTTAGCAAACTTCAGACGTGTCTCGTCATTCCTCAGTTCTTTAGTATGTCACTTCTTTCCACACTGACTCTTCCAGATAATTGCCAGAAACATCAGTCTAACCTTTATAGTTACTAAATTGTAATATGAGTCTATATTCCTTCCTGGGTGCAGCATAAAACGTAATCGCGTTTTGGAATTTGTCTGACCAGGCTGAACCCCAGCTAGATTCTTCCTTTGTCTCCAGGTCCCTTCCTATTATGCCTCCTCCCTTTGATTCTTGTGATTATTGGCTTTCACCATCTAAAATTTATTGCAGACCTCGACTTGCCATTCGCTGCTAAGCGCATATTCTTCCTTAACCCCTTCTTTTATTCTTTCTCCTACAGACGTGTTCAAGTTCCCAATGATTATTTAATTTTCAGCACCATTTCCATGACCAATTACCCTTTAAAAATAGTCATATACTTTCATTGTCTCTTCATCTTCTACCTATGACATCGTCTTGAATTATTTAACAATTGGGGTCGCGTGTTGGCTTAGCCTTTAATCTGATGACAGGAAAATTTTTAGTGAAACGTTCGCAACTCATCCTCTACCCCACTTTCCTCTTGATAACGAATCCTACTCTGGTTTTACCATTTTTTGCTGCTATACATGTATATGTCTAACCAAAGTTCATTATCTTCTTTTCATTTCACTTCACTGACTTGCAATACATCTAGACTGAGCCTAGTATTTCCGTTTTCAGTTTTTCTAGCTTTTCTACTACGTTCGAGCATCTGATATTCCCTTCTCCAACTAGTAGAATGTTACTCCATCTTTTTCTCATGGTCAACTCCTCCTTAGCAGTCCCACACGGAGATTCGAGGCGTGACAAATCCGGAACAACACAGTCTATTTCAAATGAATGGGGTTTCGTTGTTTGACAGCGTTAAATATCATTAAAATAATTTACGCTACTGGCCATTAAAATTGCTACACCAAGAAGAAATGCAGATGATAAACGGGTATTCATTGTACAAATATGTTATGCTAGAACTGACATGTGATTACATTTTCACTCAATTTGGGTGCATAGATCCTGAGAAATAAGTACCCAGAACAACCACCTCTTGCCGTAATAACGGCCTTGATTCGCCTGGGCATTGAGTCAAACAGAGCTTGGATGGCATGTACAGGTACAGCTGCCACTACAGCTTCAACACGATACCAAAATTCATAAAAAGTAGAGACTGGTGCATTGTGACGAGCAAGTTGCTCGGCCACCATTGACCAGACGTTTTCAGTTCGTAAGAGATCTGGAGAATGTGCTGGCCAAGGCAGCAGTCGAACATTTTCTGTATCCAGAAAGGCCCGTACAGGACCTGCAAGGTCGTGCATTCTCCTGCTGAAATGTAAGGTTTCGCAGGGATCGAATGAAGGGTAGAGCCACGGGCGTAACACATCTGAAATGTAACGCCCATTGTTCAAAGTATCGTCAATGCGAACAAGAGGTGACCGAGACGTGTAACCAATGGCACCCCATGCCATCACGCTGAGTGATACGACAGTATGGCGATGACGAATACACGCTTCCAATGTGCGTTCACCGCGAAGTCGCCAAACACGGATGCGACCATCATGATGCCGTAATCAGAACCTGGATTCATCCGAAGAAATGACGTTTTGCCATTCGTACACATAGGTTCGTCGTTGAGTACACCATCGTAGGCACTCCTGTCTGTAACGCAGCGTCAAGGGTGACCGCAGTCATGGTCTCCGAGCTGATAGTCCATACTGCTGCAAACGTCATCGAATTGTTCGTGCAGATGGTTGTTGTCTTGCAAACGTCCCCATCTGTTAACTCAGGGGTCGAGACGTGGCTGCACGATCCGTTACAGCCATGCGGATAAGATGCCTGTCATCTCGACTGCTAGTGATACGAGGCCGTTGGGATCCAGCACGAGGTTCCGTATTTCCCTCCTGAATCCACCGATTCCGTATTCTGCCAACAGTCATTGGATCTCGACCAATGCGAGCAGCAATGCCGCCATACGATAAACCACAGTCGTGATAGGCTACAATCCGACCTTTATCAACGTCAGAAATGTGATGGTACGCATTTCTCTTCCTTACACGAGGCATCACAACAACGTTTCACCAGGCAACTGCTGCCTGTGTATGAGAAATCGATTGGAAACTTTCCTCATGGCAACACGTTGTTGGTGTCGCCACCGGCACGAACCTTGTGTGAATGCTCTGAAAAGCTAATCATTTGCATATCGCAGCATTTTCTTCCTGTCTGTTAACTTTCTCGTCTGTAGCACGTCATCTTCGTGGTGTAACAATTTTAATGGCCAGTAGTGTAATATGTCAAGATCTGCTACTTGCCACAAATATTCACGATAAGGCCAATCAGTGAGTAAAACATCACGCACGTGATATGCTGGTTGTGAAATAAGAAGTAGTTAATGCGGAAGGCATCAGAAACGTTCCTACCTGCAATGGTTAGTTGATTAGTTTGGAGACTGGAGAAAATTGGGTTGACTGATGAAAAAGTAGCATTTTTCATATAAGTAAAGGGATGTTATTACGTATTATGGCTTCACAATATTCAGCGGAGAGCACCCTTCACTAAAACTATGCATTAATAAAGAGTCATGAACAGGAAACTTAGATAGAGTGTACAGAAACTTCACAACTAGTTTCAAATTATTGTCTCTTCTGAAATATCAGTGTTATGCTGACTTCTTAAGTAATAGAACCCAGTACGTTGTCCTCGATGGTGAGTGTTCATCGGAGGTGAGGGTACCATCTGGTGTGCCCCAGGGAAGTGTGGTACGTCCGTTGTTGTTTTCTATCTACATAAATGACCTTTCGGATAGGGTGGATAGTAATGTGCGGCTGTTTGCTGATGATGCCGTTGTGTACGGGAAGGTGTCGTCGTTGAGTGACTGTAGGAGGATACAAGATGACTTGGACAGGATTTGTGACTGGTGTAAAGAATGGCAGCTAACTCTAAATATAGATAAATGTAAATTAATGCAGATGAATAGGAAAAAGAATCCCGTAATGTCCGAATACTCCATTAGTACTGTAGCGCTTGACAGTCACGTCGATTAAATATTTGGGCGTAACATTGCAGAGCGATATGAAGTGGGACAGGCTTGTAGTGGCAGTTGTGGGGAAGGCGGATAGTCGTCTTCGGTTCACTGGTAGAATTTTGGGTAGATGTGGTTCATCTGTAAAGGAAACCGCTTATGAAACACTACTACGACCTATTCTTGAGTACTGGCAGAGCGTTTGGGATCCCTATCAGGTCAGATTGAGGGAGGACATAGAAGCAATTCAGTGTCGAGCTGCTAGATTTGTTACTGGTAGGTTTGATCATCACGCGAGTGTTAGGGAAATGCTTCAGGAACTCGGGTGGGAGTCTCTAGAGGAAAGGAGACGTTGTTTTCGTGAATAGCTACCGAGGAAATTTAGAGAACCAGCATTTGAGGCTGACTGCAGTACAATTTTACTGCCGCCAACTTACATTTCGCGGAAAGACCACAAAGATAAGATAAGAGAGATTAGGGCTCGTACAGAGGCATATAGGCAGTCATTTTTCCCTCGTTCTGTTTGGGAGTGGAACAGGGAGAGAAGATGCTAGTTGTGGTATGAGGTACCCACCGCGAAGCATCGTATGGTGGATTGCGGAGTATGTATGTAGATGTAGATGAAGGAATTAGTTGATCTTAACATGATAAATTATTATACGAACATTTATAAGCTCGCATGCTTCCACTTCACAGCATGTCAATACTTAAAATATTACATTGGAAAGTATTACGACAGAAATCACATAGCATTTGGCTAGCCATGGAACCGGGCTACTGAGATTGTTTTCGGGACGTTTGCTCGGTAAACGGGTGACGCTGCGCGGTGGCCGGGCGGGAGCCGGAGCAGCTCGGCAGGTTCCGGCGGCGGTCGCCGTGTCGCCGAGCGGCGGTCCACTGGCTGGCAGGCTGGCGGCGCCGCGCGGGCCCAGGCGGCTGAAGCGGCGGCGGCGGCAGTCCTCGTCCGCCCGGCGCAGGGTAGGCAGCTCCGCGCAACACAGCCACCGCTGCTGGGCCCGGCTGACCGCGGCTGGCACGCCGTCGCGCCGCGGGCGCCGGCTTCGCCCAGGCGGCGAACACAGCCGTTGTTACTGGCGACCGTACGACTCCACGGGGGTCACGTCACGCGTGGTCTTCCCACGGAATTTAGCACTAACTTCTCGCCGACTTGTCAGTTTTCAAGTCAGGCGAGGTTGTAATGAATACCCGCCACTGGCTATACCGCGAAATTTGATAACCGGTTAGTTATGGAGCGAAAAAGTGTCGTGTTTTCCCTCTAAGAACTGCCTCTTTGATTTGTAGCCAGTGACTACCTTTCGACAAAAGTTGTTCCTTTCCTGTCGTTAGTCATGGCGAGAATCGGTGATGTCAGAGGGAGCATGGAGAGGCGTTCGCTGCGCCGCCCGGACCACGTGGATATACAGGTAAGGTAATCTGCCTCCTCAATCTCCAGTCACAACTTTCACGCTGGGCTCCCTCAATTCGTACCAAGAATAATTTTCCTGTATCTGTCAACAGCTGTGTTTTACATGTATGCTCTCAGAAAGAACACACAGGAAAATTAGTTGTGTTGCCTTTTTATGTCGAAATAGTATACTACCAGTTGCTTTTGGTGTTCTATACTATTTACTGTACTGTAAACCTGTTTTTGAGACAATGCAGGGTCATAATCAGATAGAGTTGTTACGGGGACGTTATTCTCTGGACCATGTGCAGGTAGACGCTAGTGTCGTGGTGATGGTGAAAGTAGCCGAAGTTTAGGTATAAGTTAACGAAATGTGTGCGAGAAGAAAAGATTGCTATGTCTTAGAAAACTTACATTGCACAGCATCTTGGCGTCCATAAGAAAGTAATTCCACAAATGGCTCAAGTACTAGTTAACGGTACGAAAAGTAGTATCAAATTCCAAAATGTCATACCTGCATCAACTGCCAATAAAATTACAGTAGCATTTCGTCATATACAACGGGTACAATGAAAGAGTGATATTTTTTTGTGTGTCCTATGAAATGAAATGGCACACGCAAACACACACACACATACACATTCTATAGTAATAACAACTGGCAAGTGATATCCGCTGTTGGAATGGGCAGTTTGTATTGACCTTTTCAGAATTTCTCCAACAGACACAAATCAATTAAAGCTTCTGGCTTTCGAACACTAACATGAGTGAAGTACTTATAATAAATGGAGTTACGAGATATCGGCAAGCTACTGTATGAAGCGGGATGCACACGAGAAATGAGATATGTATTGATTTCAGTGGTGAATCAGTACTCTAATATTCTGTCGTTCGTCGAGCTGTACTAAGTACATTGCTTGGATGATACGAAAATCATGGACATAATTTGCTAGTACTGCAGAAGAATGCCACTTAGCAAAATATACACATCTTGACAGACGTGTTTTGTATATTAATCATAACCATTTACAGTCATCAACATGACGTCATTACGCATCTGGCACACAGACCAGAAGAACGCTGTGGAGAGAGTAACGAGCCCTATCAACAGTTCTACCAGTTTAAGTACTGTGAGTAAAGTATATTACCATGTGCAGCTGCGGAGAGTGCACACTGTCGAATTCAATGAATCTGTTTGCTTGTACAAAATAATTTTATTTCATGGGTCTCTTCTGCCGAAATTGGCAGAAACCAAAGGAGTGAAACATTAAGTTACGCATGAGAAGAATTTATGAGAGATTTTGTTTTGCACTGTAGTTCCGTATCCCTTGCCGCTCGATGTTGGATAATGACAATAAGCAAGAAAACAGCTAGTTTGGCGCAAACAGTTGATGAGAAAACTGCTGCAGCCAACAAACGGAGGAAAGGAAACAACGATGACATTTACGAAAAACCATGTTGATACCAGTTTGGAAAGGAATAGAAAGTGACAGACATATAGCCCTAGTCGTGGTCTGGATTTCAACTACTTATCTCCTAACGATGAGCCTATCGTTTCTGAGTTACCCAATACTGGATCTTCCACGTACCACCACATATGTAAAATGCGAGTACCCGAATAGTTCCATTTGTTGCTTCTAGTTCATTGCAAAAGATAATCAGTGACGAATGTAAACCCATATGCTAGAATTTAGCAGTAGGGAATTAGTTTCAGGAATTGCGATTTACTTACACCTAAATAAAAAATTACCCCACTTATGCAGCGATTGATTAATTCAGTAATCACAGACATCCTGTGTAGAACTCTTGACTAACAATGTGACAAAGTAGTTCTATTTTTATTATGAAATCTGTGTCACGTGTCATACCTGTTTACATTTCAAGGTATTTACAAAACACAGGCTACATAGCTATTTCAAGATCAGAAGTATTAGGTACAACCTCTGTTGATTTCTAACACAACTGAGAATTTGCATTAATGTATTCAATAAATGAAAAATTACGACAATCACTAAACTTGCTACGTACTGCTGTTTCAACATTCTAGCATCATATCAGTTTGTATGTATAACAGACTATTCTGAGAGAGCCAAAAGAGCAGTCTGGATAACATACAGTATACAGAAAGCATGATCAACTCGCTAGCGATGAAGCGCTGTTTCACATTGGATAGTGGTAGGAAAGGGAACAGGGCTTCTTTCCTTTCAAGAAAAAGTCCCATCCGACAGGAAAATTACACACCTGAATTCAAGTCCAAGTCTTCAATGGCTGAGCCTCCTGAGAATATGCTACGGAAAAGTTATACTTAAAGTCTTTTCACGGGATGGAGTAATCTGGATGTTTGTCCTAGTATGACATATTTACACTGGTGTTTCAGTGCAGAATCAAACAGTACTGTTTTGGATTTATTTGGAGATAAAATCACCCAATACACCTGCCATTAGTTACTTGATGATAGACATATGCATTCCTTTTTTCCATAAATCCCTGCTGTCAGCAATGATATGCCCTGAAAGAAAGATACTGACAACTGAAGGGTAAAAACTTACAACACTAGACAGAAAAGATGTAATTCAGAAAATGTAAATCTGCTTTAGGTTTAGGAACTTTCAGAGCACTATCAAGAAAGTACAAAGGAAATTTATTTGCCTGACATCACTAGCCTCATCTCCACTGTACAGGTTTATCATACACCGATGTCTGAAGCTCCTGCTCTATTGAACAAGTCAAGCTTCCACGAATAAATTTATGCGCACATGTATTAACAATAAAATGGAATACATAACTACTAATCTAAGAGAATGTGGTAATGAACGTTAGCTAGAAAATGTTATCCAGTCAGCTGGCACTGGGATCTCCAAAGATTTTTTGAAAAGGTCATTTATTCTAGAATAGTATCGTATCGGGTCAACAATAATATCCTTAGTAAACGACAAACTGTATACCAGAAGAGTTGCTCAAATGACAATGTCGTTTACACATTTACTCACCATATTTTCCCATCACTAATCAGCAATTTAACGCCGGTTGCTATTTACTGTGATCTAACTAAGGCATTTAACTGTGGGAATCGCAGTATTCTCCTGGAAAAACCGAAGTTTCATGGAACTGGTGATATATCAACCTAACTGAGAATCTCTAGAAACGTTATGCTCACCATTTTAACCAATGTAAGCTGTGGCTGGAAAGAAATAACTGATGGGATTCCACAAGGATCAATCTTAGCCACACTGTTGTCTCTCATATATGTAAACCACCTCCCATACAGTACATAACAAGTGTAATTAATTCTTTTTTGCGAATTATACTAGTAGTGCATTCATTCATATGTACAGCAACAGAATGAATGAAAAATAATGTTCTTAAAAATATTTTTACTGGTTTTCTGAAAATGGTATCACTATCAACATCTTGTGCCCTACACACCTAGAAGTACAAAAATCAATGATAGGTCTAACACATGATGAGGTAATAATAGCTAGGGGTAAAACTTCAAAACTTTGGTTGCCCACAATGATGAGAATTTAAACAGGAAAAAATACATTTTGGAACCCCTAAAACAACTTAGTTCAACCACGTTTGCACTTGAAATCATTGTAAATTTTGGGCAGTGACAAATCAGTAAGTTGACTTTCTTGCATATTTTCATTCGATAATACCAATGAAAAATATTCTGAAGTAGCTCAGCTTTGATAGTGTGTTTATTGCTTAAAACGACACTTTAAGAATAATATGGGGTGTTCACTCATGATCATCTTGTAGATATCAGTTTAAGGGGTTTAGAGTTTTTACTACCTCAACACAGTACATTTCCTCATGAAGCATAGTCACAATACCAGAAAGGAAAATGACTTATTACTCAAAAGTGCGGCTGTCTTTAACGCAAAAGGGGGTGCACAACTCTGGCACCAAAATTCTTATTCCTTAGCCGATGATATAAAATATCTCTCGGACAGCAGAGTCAAATTTGAAAACCAACTGATGAAATTTCCCCTTGACAACTTCTATTTCGCACAAGAATTTCTGTTATGTAATACATGAAAGGTGGTGGGAAAAAATGTAAATGATCAGTATGTACTCATATTAACAAACAGATGTGTAATAATTTTTCCATAAATGATAAACATATATCACTTAGCTCTGTACAGCGAAGTAATATAAATTGGTGTACAAGCAGACACTATTGAAGATGTAGTCTTAGCAGTGGAATGTTGTCTTAAAGATACTGGGCATGAACGATATGGCTCGCAAAAAGAACTCTCCTTCAAAAGAGATCCTGAAGTCTGCAGTGAGTGCAGAAGTATCAGTCTATGACACTGGTTCTCATTTGGAAAAAGTGTGGAACTTTTTCTTTTTGATGGAAAATAAATCTAAAGTGGACATGTGTTCCAGTAAACAACGTACTAGCCCAGCGGGTTTCATCTATAGGTTTAACCACCTATTTTTTTTAAATTATTTATTAAAATCTTCAGTGTATAGCGATTGTTATGGTTGCTCTTCAGCAAGACTTTCACTTACACCCAAGAGCCAAAAGGTAGCAAACGTTCTTGTAAGACATAACTGCAGAATTCACCAAAGACAGAAGTTTAATGATAGAAATATTTTGACAGCAAACATTCAGTAGAGTTCTATTCGCATATATTTTATACTTTCATCAACTAACAGAAATTCTGCTTTTCTTAAATAAGAGAGCGACCGATTTCATTGACGTTGTGTAGAAGACTTGTTTGCGTCATCTGTCTGGGAAATCGTTGTTCTGTTTTGTTCCCCTCTTCGTGTATTATGTTTCAGAGACGAATATGGGAACAAATTCTGAATTTACGAGAGAAAGTGCCTTAAAACCACAATAATACTGGCTGGTGTACCATACCAAGTGTATGTGAATTCGATTGTGGTCTCTTTCAGCTGCCTGTCCTGCTGTGTGTGTTTGTCATTAGGATATACGAGCTGTTGTTTAGGAACATGTGCTACTTTAGTCATTTCACATGGGTCTCTCATTCGAAGATACTGCATGGCAATTCCGGTACTTAGTCACTGATAAGGACAGGAAATAGGAAATGTCTCCCAATGGAAGATTGCACTGATTGTTTTACATTTTACTTTCAACTTTAGCACGAAAAATATTACGCTCGGATACAAATCACTCGACGATAAATATACAGAATTTATAAGATGCAGTAATAATTGAGCTAATTTGTGAGAAGTATGAGCTCAATTTATCCGACAGAGACTTTACAAAGGAGCACCTGAAAAATTCCAGAGTACATGGGAAAACTAATTCTAGTGCCGTCTGCTACAATAGCTTACACAACGTTCTTTATCTCCAGGTACAAGTAAATAAGAACTTGCATAATGCGACATCGAACAGCTTTGTATGATATTTTTCTCCATAGTAAAAGGGTTAGTGTTCTAACGTTACTTAGAAAATGTGCTTGGTTCCTGCAGTACTGTCTATTAGAATGTTTCGTCTACTCGCTTTACGGTCGCAGGTTCAAATCCTGCCTCAGGCATGAATGTGTGTGATGTCCTTAGGTTAGTTAGGCTTAAGTAGTTCTAAGTTCTAGGTGACTGATGACCTCAGCTGTTAAGTCCCATAGTGCTCAGAGTCATTTGAACCATACTCGCGTTAACTACAACTTTTGTGTACTGTACCATTTATACATACTGTCTTGGCGCAGAGGTAAACGATGAGTTTTTCTGATATTAAGAAATATTATGTCAGGAGGTAGGTTTTTGAAGTAGAAACTGAATTTAAAAACTTGAAGCTTGAAAGCATTAAAATTATTTTGTTATGAAAACTCTCGACTTTCATAATTTCAGTGCCCACGGTCAACTAGTACTTCAACTGTAACAGCATCACAAACAACGCTGTTCTGAACACGCCGCATAGTAGGCGATTTGTTTGCAATAGCAAAATAATCGATGCAGCGCCTCTGGTACTCAAACATCTAAACATTCACTATTCACACAGCTACCAATCATAACATGAGATAATATTATGTCATTAGGCCTAGGCCCCCTGATTTAGGCTGGACTGCTTTAAGAGAAACAACATCAAAGCAAACTGTTTTTGTTTGCTTTCTATCCTACATGACGTCGAGTTCCCGTATTCAACAATTACATGGAACGCCAGCGTGCAGTAATCAGTTATTGCTCACACAAAAAGTTGTCATATTCAAGCATAGCCATATGAAAACAGAAATAAATTATCCCAGCACAATTTTGGATGAACAAGTACCTTGGAAGGAACAAACTGTCAGAATATACAGAAAATCTCTTTCCTGCTTATACCCATTCCAAAAATTTCAAGAAGCATTGGATGGATGCTAAATTTCGTAGCATTTTGCTATAATTTTAATACACACGACAGATGCACATAACAGAGACTTAAGTCAGTAATATAATTTCCGTCAAAGCGTACAACAGTCTGCCAACGCTGCTGTAAGTTTTCCGATCTCACGACTGTAGACATCACTTGGTTGAGGTGAAGAACTCTTCGAGCCACGTTCGGAGCTCATTTTCATTCTTGAAGGCTGTTCCATAGAGAGCAGGAAAGGCGAAAATCTCAGAAGGGTGCGGAATGACTTCCCAACCGAACACCTGCGTAGTGTTGCAAGTCTATCAGAATGCGAGCGGGTGTTACCGTGGCGTAGCATCGCTTCACGCAGTGCTTCGGATCGTTTCCCCTGGGCTGTCTCTGCAAGACGTCTAAGTTGTTGACAATAAGTGCCAGCATTGATGATTACATCTCGGACAAGCAATTCGTAGTAGAGTTGTTGATTTGCTTGGGCTCAACCATTTCTTTCTTTTCCTTAGGTTAGCATAAAGACCCACTATTTCTCGCCACCAGTATCGATACAGGATAGGAATGGTAAGTGTTGTATACAGCCAATTGATGAAAAATTAACAGAAACGCTGATTCTTATGATTTGCTTCGGACGAAGAGGTGCACGCCTGCATACAATCACTGCCCCGTAGGCAACCGCAAACACATTTTCATGAAGGCACTGATCATCTTGTCTCACTGGGGGATAAATAGATTAACAGGTGTGGCAATTACTTATGAAATAATAAAAGCAGTTTACTTACATTTTCCGATCTGCTTCGTTTTCATTTGCCTGCCCCTTATTTTCCGAAAATGGTGGGACGGAATTATATTTTTAATTCCATATTGGTGGCTGAACGGTAAAAACTTGACTTCTATGACAAAGTTAAACCTTGCCAGTACTCTGAAATGAAACATCCGTTAGTGACGAGCTGTAACAATACGTCAAAGTAGATTATGGGTAACGTGTAACATTATTTATAGAAATCTATTGGGAAATTCGTAACGAGAGTTTTTTTTTCTGAAACTGTGTGCAAAGAAAATAATTTAAAAAGGAATATTAATTATGTATATGTTTTAATATTTCCTTGGATCGGAGAAAGAATATTTTTTATTACAGGGAGTAAAAACGGCTGTTTTATGGGTAAAATTGTAAGTAAATATACTCAAAAATGGCTCCAAGCACTATAGAACTTAACATTTGAGGTCACTAGTCTCCCGGACTTAGAACTACTTAGCACACATCCATGCCCGATGCGGGATTAGAACCTGCGACCGTAGCAGCAGTGCGGTTCCGGACTGAAGCGCCTAGAGCCGCTCGGCCACAGCGGCCAGCAGTAAATCTACTGAACACGAAAACAGTCCATCGTTCGTCAACGGAAATGCACCGCGTTCACGGATGGCCTGCTCACGTACACCTTAGGCCAATGTCTTCAGTATGACCAAGGATTCTGATACTGAAAGAAAACGAGTGACTACCTTACAGAGATTCAGGAAGTACAGTGCCGCTATATTGTTGTAACTGATTTCGTTGACGTATTGAGACACGCCTAGTGGAGTACATAAATTGATGGATAAATACAGGGCTATTACAAATGATTGAAGCGATTTCATAAATTCACTGTAGCTCCATTCATTGACATATGGTCACAACACACTACAGATACGTAGAAAAACTCATAAAGTTTTGTTCGGCTGAAGCCGCACTTCAGGTTTCTGCCGCCAGAGCCCTCGAGAGCGCAGTGAGACAAAATGTGTGACAGGAGCCGAGGAAGCCGTATGTCGTGCTTGAAATGCAGTCACATCAGTCAGTCATAACAGTGCAACGACACTTCAGGACGAAGTTCAACAAAGATCCACCAACTGCTAACTCCATTCGGCGATGGTATGCGCAGTTTAAAGCTTCTGGATGCCTCTGTAAGGGGAAATCAACGGGTCGGCCTGCAGTGAGCGAAGAAACGGTTGAACGCGTGCGGGCAAGTTTCACGCGTAGCCCGCGGAAGACGACGAATAAAGCAAGCAGGGAGCTAAACGTACCACAGCCGACGGTTTGGAAAATCTTACGGAAAAGGCTAAAGCAGAAGCCTTACCGTTTACAATTGCTACAAGGCCTGACACCCGATGACAAAGTCAAACGCTTTGAATTTTCGGCGCGGTTGCAACAGCTCATGGAAGAGGATGCGTTCAGTGCGAAACTTGTTTTCAGTGATGAAGCAACATTTTTTCTTAATGGTGAAGTGAACAGACACAATGTGCGAATCTTGGCGGTAGAGAATCCTCACGCATTCGTGCAGAAAATTCGCAATTCACCAAAAGTTAACGTGTTCTGTGCAATCTAACGGTTTAAAGTTTACGGCCCCTTTTTCTTCTTCGAAAAAAACGTTACAGTACACGTGTATCTGGACATGCAGGAAAATTGGCTCATGCCACAACTGGAGACCGACAGCGCCGACTTCATCTTTCAACAGGATGGTGCTCCACCGCACTTCCATCATGATATTCGGCATTTCTTAAACAGGAGATTGGAAAACCGATGGATCGGTCGTGGTGGAGATCATGATCAGCAATTCATGTCATGGCCTCCACGCTCTCCCGACTTAACTCCATGCGATCTCTTTCTGTGGGGTTATGTGAAAGATTCAGTGTTTAAACCTCCTCTACCAAGAAACGTGCCAGAACTGCGGGCTCGCATCAACGATGCTTTCGAACTCATTGATGGGGACATGCTGCGCCGAGTGTGGGCGGAATTTGATTATCGGCTTGATGTCTGCCGAATCACTAAAGGGGCACATATCGAAGATTTGTGAATGCCTAAAAAATTTTTTTGAGTTTTTGTATGTGTGTGCAAAGCATTGTGAAAATATCTCAAATAATAAAGTTATTGTAGAGCTGTGAAATCGCTTCAATCATTTGTAATAACCCTGTATGTTTGAAATGGTAATCTCCACTCTGTGTTACTAGCTACCGAAATCATGAGGGAGACTGGACTTGACATGGTATTCCTCATTCCTATAGACAACTTAGTTCCACGTTAAGCCTCTTCGCGTCAGAAATACACTTCCAGTTACCTGGCTGTTCTTCCTATTTTAAATTAAACTACATTATTGACATAATCGGAACTGGGCACAGAACAAAAGTAATTAAAAATAGAGTTGCCATAAGTATTCTAAAACGTGCAAATCCCAATAACAAAAATGAATCCGGATGAGTACAGCATCTTTGTTCTCGCTTATTATACAATAAATTTCGTCAAAAATGTTATTAAGAGTGTCTTCGATCACTGGCTCCGTGTAAATCTATAACCGGCTTCATTATAGAAACGAAGTAATGTTACATCCGGAATGAACTTGCTCGAACTGTATTACTTATCACACATACCCCCCCCCCCCCCCCCCCTTCTGCCTCCACCACCCACCGAACATCAAACAAAGAATAATAAAAATAAAATTTAAAAAAGAAAGTCTAATACCACAGACAAAGAATAATACGGAATTATTGGCTGGGACGCCCCAAGGTTGGGAAGAACAACTACAGTGTTGTATTATGGTTAACGAATCATTACAGCAGGAAATTCAGCAGTGAGAAAAAGTGAGCTGGAACGCACTTCAACATTTTATCCTAACATATAACATTAGGAAATAGCAGCAAAACTGATGTATGTGAATGTCGACTTTCTCGACGAATTTCAATGATAAGGTTTTTTCGAGTTATGTGACTAGTCAAGGCGTCATACTGCTGCAACGTTGTAACAAGTTCCCACTAGTCATCTTCAGGCGAAGACTATATTTAAAGTTCATTTAAAAGAGTAATAGACTGATGTTAGTAACCAAATACACATGATATGTGTATACTGTGTTACAGCAAACATGGAAATGGAATGACGTTGCAGGGCGGACAGCCATTCGCGCGTTAGCAGCATGGAGATTCGCCGGATGCATTCCAGATCAGTGAATTAATGCATGTGTTAGTATAATTGAAGCCAAGAAGACAAACTGTATAGATTCCACTTTTCGTAGACCAGTTCTGAATTTTACATTTATACACGCGTAGCGGACAATGGGGAATACTGATTTCATGAAAGTGAAAGTGAGTAGATCCGGACGTTAACGACAGTGAGAGGCAAAGGAGTTGTGCGATCTGGCGAGGAGTGCTCTCCGAGCACGCCCGTAGGCACAGCCACTATGCCAGTTTGCAATCGTGTTTGTATTGGTGCCACAGTGTCAATACAGAGCGGCGAAGTTGAGCGCGGGTCTTCGATGGCGCGCTTTGCTTCCTACGGCGCCGCGCCGCAAAGCAGCCGTCCAGGACAGAGCCCGACCATTCCGCCAGAACCTGGACTGACACTTGATTCTGCTGTGTTGCTGACTTTTCTACTACCGACGTTATTGTCACAATTTCATTTGAAGAATATTCGTATCCCGGCTGAGCACATTGTCATAATTTGCAAGTATGTATCTGCATCTCTATGCCCTGCAGTAAAACAAGAAACCTATTTCCGTTTGATCTAAAAAAGGAACACTTGTGCTTCTAGTTCTTGATTACAGCCACGTTTTCCTGAAAAGTCTTCCACAGAAAAGCTCACGGCGTTCGGAAACGTTGTTGGACCCTGAGAACGAGGTAACTGTGTTATTCAACATTTTGCTGGACTGCTGCTAGGTTGCTGGTCGTGGTCCATAAAACTTGTTTTTCGCTAACGTTACACCCAGAGCTGCGTTGTTTTCCTAAGCACACCATCCCTTAACTGACTCAACTAAATAACATCATCATCTTAAAAATATAGCGAATAGCGTAACTAGTTAGGCAACAAGAGTCCTCATTTGTTCTCTGCTTACCCTTGCCTTATCACAACAAGTACCCATGTTTCTCACCAGGCCCTTCTCACTTCCCAAAGCCTCTATATGGTGCAATCTATGGAACTTAGTCGCCGGCATAACTCATACGTCAGAAAATATCACTATCATACACATACTTTATTTGTTGCTGTCACTATTTTTACTATTTCTATTATTATTATTATTATTATTACCATCGTGAATAGCAGTAATTATTGTGGTAGCAGTTCAAATGGCTCTGAGCACTATGGGACTTAACTTATGAGGTCGTCAGTCCCCTAGAACTTAGAACTACTTAAATCTAACCAACCTAAGGACATCACACACATCCATGCCCGAGGCAGGATTCGAACCTGCGACCGTAGCCGTCGCGCAGTTCCAGACTGTAGCGCCTAGAACCGCTCGGCCACTCCGGCCGGCCGTGGTAGCAGTAGTAGTAGTAATACTTGTAGTAGTGGTAGTAACACTGGTATTATTTGTATTAATTTTTAGTCATTACTATTATTCATGTTGTCATTACGTTCATTCTTATCACGGTACAAATTAGTTGTAATTCGGTTCGTACCATTTTGTATTGATCATACTGAAGTTATTACTTTTTCAGGTATCTTTAATGTGGAAAGTACTATACGTGTAAAACGATGGGTCAGTGTACGGGCCTGAAGTACTTAATCTGATTAATTTCCTTACATCCATCTTCCGATGTTTTGTGCGACGTCGGCGTTTACCAAATCTTTATGTACTGGGTATGAAACATGCAGCTGCTATTACAGGTCTTTATTTGCAGTTAACTTCGGTGTTACTTTACACCGTCTTCAGGCCACTGAATACGGTAAAAACATACTTTTTCATTGCTTACAAAATATAATGTGATCAGTTTTGAAAGAAACTATATATAATTTGCTAATGCATTTGATACAGTTACGTCAAAAAATATGTTTACTACACCCAGCGGCCTGAACACTCTGTAACGCACAACTAGGATCGTTTCAAATAAAGTAAGACCTGTAGACACATCTGAATGTGTGAAGCCTATTACAGAAAGATATTCTGGTGAGATCAGCTGTCCCCAGCTCATGGTCGTGCGGCAGCGTTCTCGCTTCCCACGCCCGGGTTCCCGGATTCGATTCCCGGCGGGGTCAGGTATTTTCTCTCTCTCGTGATGACTGGGTGTTGTGTGATGTCCTTAGGTTAGTTAGGTTTAAGTAGTTCTAAGTTCTAGGGGACTGATGACCATAGATGTTAAGTCCCATAGTGCTCAGAGCCATTTGATCCATTTCAGGTTGGCTAAACAAATAAATATTTTGCACCTCGCCCTGAACAAGAGAATTGTCACGTCCAAAACAGTAAATTCCACCGAGAGGCCATGCTAAGTGATTTATACATTTTTATTGGTCATTCCTTGGAGGTTACGACTACCGACATGCATGCGGGTCGAGTGAGATTCAAAGTCCTCTCCATGCGATCGAAGATAGGTTTTCATGTAAGTCCTTTTCTGTGCCTGGCTTTTTGTAGTTTTTAAAGGGAACCCCTTAGTTTTACAAAGAAGAGACAATGAACCGGGAATATGAAATAATGGTGACCAAAATAAAGATGGACTTAATTAAGAGTATCAGGAATGGTACTAGCGATAAAAATGACATCAGAATATGGACGATGTAATGGACGAACTAAAGGCATTCAGCTGTCTCAGAAGCGTAAAACGCATGACGTACCAAACAAGCAGGATATACGAAGCAGAGAAGCTCAGGCAAAGAGGACGTTGCTCGCTAAAATAAGTCTACTACTACACTCCTGGAAATGGAGAAAAGAACACATTGACACCGGTGTGTCAGACCCACCATACTTGCTCCGGACACTGCGAGAGGGCTGTACAAGCAATGATCACACGCACGGCACAGCGAACACACCAGGAATCGCGGTGTTGGCCGTCGAATGGCGCTAGCTGCGCAGCATTTGTGCACCGCCGCCGTCAGTGTCAGCCAGTTTGCCGTGGCATACGGAGCTCCATCGCAGTCTTTAACACTGGTAGCATGCCGCGACAGCGTGGACGTGAACCGTATGTGCAGTTGACGGACTTTGAGCGAGGGCGTATAGTGGGCATGCGGGAGGCCGGGTGGACGTACCACCAAATTGCCCAATACGTGGGGCGTGAGGTCTCCATAGTACATCGATGTTGTCGCCAGTGGTCGGCGGAAGGTGCACGTGCCCGTCGACCTGGGACCGGACCGCAGCGACGCACGGATGCACGCCAAGACCGTAGGATCCTACGCAGTGCCGTAGGGGACCGCACCGCCACTTCCCAGCAAATTAGGGACACTGTTGCTCCTGGGGTATCGGCGAGGACCATTCGCAACCGTCTCCATGAAGCTGGGCTACGGTCCCGCACACCGTTAGGCCGTCTTCCGCTCACGCCCCAACATCGTGCAGCCCGCCTCCAGTGGTGTCGCGACAGGCGTGAATGGAGGGACGAATGGAGACGTGTCGTCTTCAGTGATGAGAGTCGCTTCTGCCTTGGTGCCAATGATGGTCGTATGCGTGTTTGGCGCCGTGCAGGTCAGCGCCACAATCAGGACTGCATACGACCGAGGCACACAGGGCCAACACCCGGCATCATGGTGTGGGGAGCGATCTCCTACACTGGCCGTACACCACTGGTGATCGTCGAGTGGACACTGAATAGTGCACGGTACATCCAAACCGTCATCGAACCCATCGTTCTACCATTCCTAGACCGGCAAGGGAACTTGCTGTTCCAACAGGACAATACACGTCCGCATGTATCCCGTGCCACCCAACGTGCTCTAGAAGGTGTAAGTCAACTACCCTGGCCAGCAAGATCTCCGGATCTGTCCCCCATTGAGCATGTTTGGGACTGGATGAAGCGTCGTCTCACGCGGTCTGCACGTCCAGCACGAACGCTGGTCCAACTGAGGCGCCAGGTGGAAATGGCATGGCAAGCCGTTCCACAGGACTACATCCAGCATCTCTACGATCGTCTCCATGGGAGAATAGCAGCCTGCATTGCTGCGAAAGGTGGATATACACTGTACTAGTGCCGACATTGTGCATGCTCTGTTGCCTGTGTCTATGTGCCTGGGGTTCTGTCAGTGTGATCATGTGATGTATCTGACCCCAGGAACGTGTCAATAAAGTTTCCCCTTCCTGGGACAATGAATTCACGGTGTTCTTATTTCAATTTCCAGGAGTGTATATAAATGTTATACACTGAAGAGCGACTGAAGAATCTGCTACACCTGCCTAATATCATATAGGGCGCCCGCGAGCACTCAGAAGTGCCGCAACACGACGTGGCAAGGACTTGATTGATGTCTGAAGTAGTGCTGGAGGCAACTTACACCATGAATCCTGCAGGGCTGTCCATAAATTCGTAAGAGTGCGAGGAGGTGGAGATCTCTTCCGAAGAAAACGTTGCAAGGCATCCCAGATATGCTCAATAATTTTAATATCTGGGGAGTTTGATGGCCAACGGAAGTGTTGAAACTCAGAAGAGTGTTCCTGGAGCTATCTGTGGCAATTATGGACTTTCCAGCCGCTGAGAATTTGTCCGGGTTGTATGGGATTGAAGAGTTCCCTGGACCACGGCCATACAACCCGGAAAAATTCTCAGCAGCTGAAACATCCGATCGTGAAAGCCTTCATTGTATATTTATGGAAGTGCGGGGTTTTGACTTGGCCTGAAGTAATTGCCCGAGTCCGCCGGAATGCACAATGGACGTAGATGGATGCACGTGAACTGACAGGATGCTCACGTAAGTGTCACCTGTCAGAGAAGTGGCTAGAAGTATCAGGGGTCCCATATCACTCCAAATGCGTACGCCCAACACCATTATAGAGTCTCCACCACTTGAACAGTCATCTGCTGACATGCATGGTCCATGGGTTCATGAAGCTGTTTCCACACCTGTATGTATCTATCCGATCGATTCAATTTGAAACGAGACTCGCACACTCATCAACAGCCCGACATCGGTGTTGACAGGCCAAGGCGAGGTGTAATGCTTTGTGTAGTGCAGTCGCCGGCCGCGGTGGCCGAGCGGTTCTAGGCGCGCAGTCCGGAACCCCGTGACTGCTACGGTCGCAGGTTCGAATCCTGCCTCGGGCACGGCTGTGGGTGATGTCCTTAGGTTAGTTAGGTTTAAGTAGTTCTAAGTTCTGGGGGACTGATGACCACAGTAGTTAAGTCCCATAGTGCTCAGAGCCATTTGAACCATTTTTTTTTAGTAGTGCAGTCATCAAAGGGTACACGAGTGGGCCTTCTACTCCGAAAACCCATATCGATGATGTTTCGTTGACTGGTTAGCACTCTGACACATGTTGATGGTCCAGCATTGAAATCTGTAGCAATTTACAAAAGGGTTGCGGTTCTGTCACGTTGAACGATTCTCTTCAGTCGTCGTTGGTCCCGTTCTTGCAGGATAATTTTCCGGCCGCGGCGATGACGCAGATTTGATATTTTACCGGATTCCAGATATTCACGGTACACTCGTCAAATGATCGTAGGGAAAATCTCCACTACTTAGAAGATGCTGTGTCCCATCGCCCGTGCGCCGACAATAGCAGCACCTTCAAACTCACTTGAATCTTGATAACCTGCCGTTGTAACAGCAGTAACCGATCTAACAACTGCGCCAAGCACTTGTCTTATATAGGCGTTGCCGACCCCAGCGCCGTATTCTGCCTCTTTACATACACTATTTGATCAAAAGTATCCGACCACCTGGCTGAAAATGACTTACAATTTCCTGGCGTCCTCTGTCGGTAATACTGGAATTCAGTGACTCCTTAACCTTGATGACAGCTTCCACTCTCGCAGGCCTACGTTCAATCAGGTGCTTGAATGTGGCTTGGGGAATGACAGCCCATTCTACACGGAATGCTGCAATGAGGAGAGTTATCGATGTCGGTTGGTGAGACTTGGCACGAAGTTGGCGTTCTAAAACATCCCAAAGGTGTTCTATAGGATTCAGGTCAGGACTCTTTACAGGCCAGTCCGTTACAGGGATGTTATTGTCGTGTAACCACTCCGCCACAGGCAGTGCACTATGAACAGGTATTCGATCGTGTTGAAAGATGCAATCGCCATCCCCGAATTGCTCATCAGCAGTGGAAAGCAATAAGGTGCTTAAAACATAGGCCCTTGATGTGACAGTGCCACGCAAATCAACAAGATGTGCAAGCCCCCTCCATGAAAAACAGGACCACACTATAACACGACCGACTCCGAATTTTACTGCTGGCACTACACACGCTGGCAGATGAAGTTCACCGGGCATTCGCCATACCCACACCCTGCCATCGGATCGCCACATTGTGTTCCGTGATTCGTCATTCCACACAACGTTTTTCCACTACTGAATCGTCCAATGTTTACGCTCCTTACACCAAGCGAGGCGTCGTTTGGCATTTACTGACGTGATGTGTGGGCTATGAACAGCCGCTCGACCACCCAACTGCCATAGTACTTGCAGTAGATCTGAATGCAGTTTGGAATTGCTGTATGATGGTCTGGATAGATGTCTGCCTATTACACATTACGACCTTCTTCAACTGTCGGCAGTCCCTGTCAATCAACAGACGAGTTCTGACTGTACGCTTTTGTGCTGTACGTGTCCCTTCACGTTTCCACTTCACTACACAACGTGAACAGTAGACGTAGGGTGTTTAGGACTGTGGAAAGCTCGCGTACAGATGAATGACGCAAGTGACATCCAACCACCTGACCACGTCTGAAGTCCATGAGTTCCACGGAGCGCCCCACTCTGCTCTCTCACGATGTCTAATGACTGCTGAAGACACTGATATTGAGTACGAGTACGGTAGCAGGTGGCGGCACAATGCAGCTAATATGAAAACCTGTCTCTGGGGGTGTCCGGGTACTTTGATACATAGTTGACTTTTGATGAGGTTGTGTAGTCTGATGATATTGTACATGTGAGGCCCTAAATTACCGGGACAACCTACTTCCCTCAGCCCTCCCCCATCCCTCCACATCTCCCCCGTCGACACACTAATGTTGCGCTGCACTGTCAGGATCCACCACTGCACAATAAAAGTGCATAAACAAGCCCTACATCAGTCTTTTCAAAACCTGTTGGTTCGTGTAGTAGAAATAGATGGTTCGTTAAAGGTAATGCAGTTGTCTTCAAACCTCGTAAGGAAAAATTTGAAGGAGTTAACCACAGAGTAAAACATTCATTCATATTACCACTTATCGGAAAGACTTTTTCGATATACAGAACCCTTTGTAATACATATTGGGTAACAGCATTAGTTGGCATGTACATTATGTTCAAGAACAGACATAATTTTTAAGTCTTAATTTGTCCATTACAATGAAGTGATGGAATAGGCGGTGGTCCACTTAAAGAGTCCACAAGAGAAACTGCATGCAGTGACTGAAGGAATCAACTTTCAATTTGTTTGGGGTGAGAGATCTTCAGTCTTATGAAAATTGAAAATTTGTGGTAAGGTCTTACGGGACCAAACTGCTGAGGTTCAGGTCGTTCAAATGGCTCTGAGCACTATGGGACTTAACTTCTGAGGTCATCAGTCCCCTAGAACTTAGAACTACTTAAACCTAACTAACCTAAGCACTACATCCATGCCCGAGGCAGGATTCGAACCTGGGACCGTAGCGGTTGCGCGGTTCCAGACCGTAGCGCCTAGAACCACTCGGCTACTCCGACCGGCAACTGCTGAGGTCATCGGTCCCTAAACTTACACACTACCCAATCTAGTTTAAACTAACTTACCCTAAAGACATCACACACCCATTTCCGGGGGAGGACTCGAACCTCCGACGGTGGGTGCCGCGCGGACCGTTACAAGGGGCCCGAAGCCGCGTGGCTACCACGCGCGGCTAGTTTTTTGTCTGGACTGATGAACAAGATCTTCAGTTCAGCGTACACTTCACTTGTATCTATATAGATGGAAATATTCTCCATTCCGAATGGTTTTCCAGACGGAACGCATTTAATGTACACTGTTATTTGTCTACATCTATATCATACTCCGAAAGCCACCTAATGGTGTGTGGCAGAATGTACTTTCGGTACCATAATCTGATCCCTCCAACCCTGTTCCACTCGCGAATAGTGCGTGAGAAGAATGATTGTCGGTAAGCCACTGTATGGACTCTAATTTCGCGAATTTTCTCCTCGTGGTCAACACGCGAGATGTATGTGGGGGGAAGTAATATGTTGTCTGACTCCTCCCGAAATGTGCTGTCCCTAAATTTCAGTAGTAAATCTCTCCGTGACGCACAACGCCTCTCTTGTAACGTCTGCCAGTGGAGTCTGTTTATCATCTCCGTAACGCTCTCTCACCAGCTAAACGAACCCATGACGAAACACGCCGCTCTTCGTTGGATCTTCTCTATCAGTCCTACATGATAGGGATCCAAGACAGATGAACAATACTCAAGAATAGAGCGAAAAAACACCTTATAAGCCACTTCCTTCGTGAATGAATTACATTTCCTTTAGATTCTTCCGATGAATCTGAATCTGGTGTCTGCTTTTCCCACTCTCTGTTTCATATGGTCATTCCACTTGAGGTCGCTCTGGATAGTTACGCCTAGATATTTTACGGCAGGCGCTGTCTGCAGCTGTTTGTCATCAATAGTGTAGCTGTGCAGTAGTGAATTTCTTTTCCTATGTGTGCGCAGTATGTTAGATTTATCTATGTTTAAGGTCAAAACCCAGAGTCAGCACCATTCATCTATTCTCTGCATGTCGTTCTGCAAATTCTTACTATTTTCTTGCGTTGCTACTTTGGTTTTGAGAACTGCATCATCTGCGGATAGCCTTAAAGAGCATCCGACGCTTTCTACTGGATCATTTATATATAATGTAAACAGCAATATTACATGGTATGCAGACATTATTCTTATTTGTAAAGTAACACAATAGTACAGAGGAATTGAGACGAACAGTTTGATACGAACACTTGTGATCTACCATGTCGGGAAACTATCTCAAATTGGCTTACAGAAACTACGTAATCTGCAGCGAATGGGCGTCGTGCGTAATTTTCAATACTCTCACGCTCTCTTAGAGCAAACTATTAATCCGAGAGGAAAAAAGAATAAAACCTAGCTCATTTTTGTACTGTGACACATCTTCGCTGGAGGGTTTGATGGTGGGGGGGGGGGGGGGGGGGGAGGGAGTGATTTTCAAGTTATTCAAGGAAAACATACGAAAGCGGTATAAAATTTGTTCTTTTCAGAAATTATTTGGAAGAGAGCATATCTGCATTTGATGTTATCACCTTCCCATCTGACTCACTGTGTGTATACTTAAGTGTACATATCTTTAATCAATCTGGCGACACGGGATATTGAAACCATATGGTTTGTTCACTGCACCATATTAGTAGTAATTGACCCGGGAAAAGTTAACTGCAGTCAGTCGATAATAAAAATTGCTGTGACAAAGTGAAACGAATGATTATCTCCGATTTCTGATTTTCATGATAATAAAATGTCATATTTCGGGCTACACTGCTTAATGCACAGCTCTCATCGGAAGAATTGCTTTACTGTACTCTGTAGCATTTCCGGACAGACGATGAGGAACTAATGTTAAGCCTCTGTAGATAAGTTACATTTTCAGTGTTTACATGTTTGTCTACTCTGTTATGAAATCGGATTAGCGGGAACAGACAAGCTAGTCACGAAACGTCTCTATGCTTGCGCATTTGGAGGAGGGATTTCCGTAATCAAATGCAGACACCTTACACACGAGTAAAGGCGACGCGAAATCCTGTGGACTACAGCATCTCGCTGCATCGTGCAGTCAGAGGTGTTTGATTATTCTCAGAATGTTTTGAATCCAAAGAAATTATTTGTGTAACGTAAATTGGGCATCCACTTCAACCTATGCCATTTGCGGACATTTAGTTGTCTTCAACTTGATTCTTCCGTCGTTGCTTCGTGGACTAACATACCTGTAAGTGAACAGCTCACAAATATGGATGTTCTGTATTGTTAATTTATCTGATTTGCTGGTTTTTGGTGAGCAATGTCACTGTGAGATAGTAACTGATACCGTGTGACAGATGTTTTTATTGGAAGCCAAAAACAAACTACGAAATAAATTAATAGTCAATTTGTAGAACATCCCCATATTTGTGCATTTCATTTTAAATATTTGCTCTCTTGCAGATCATTGGTTAAAGATCGATCACCTGAATACCTGCTCCATAAAGATATACGCCGTGTGATCCAAAAAGTGCTCCGTTGAGGTTTCAGTTGGCTATTAGTGTTAGTCTGCTGATACCCTTTAATATACCCTGAGACACGATCTTTACAAATTCTCTGGTATAGTTCAGTACAATCACTGAATGTCAAAGACGCTTCAGACGTCGACTATACCGCAAACATTTTAGAACGATGGCAATGTTAATAACTTAAACACTGTAGTACATTCGAGGACTTACATAACAATCACACAGAGTATCCCATCTCGGTTTGTAATTTTGTAGGTATGTAAGTACAATCTAAGCATTAAACATTAACAGGAACCAAACAAATCACGAACGACGAGACACACGCACGCACGCGCGCACACGCACGCACACACACGCACACACACGCACACCACACACACACACACACACACATATATATATATATATATATATATATATATATATATATACGCAATCACACCCTGAGAGAAAGAGAGAGAGAGAACGTACAGTCATTACCAAAGGACTTTTAATTTGTGAATTACTATAAGCAGAAAGAACAACTAAACCAGAATTTACTAACTGGTGTACTGTTTAATTGAGAAAGAATTCATGAAATACTGGCTGAAACCTTTTAGTTTTAAAGTGGATGTTCAGATTACGTTATTTCTGTACATTTGTCGAAACCAGTTGTGTACAAACTCAAATGAGAAACATTGTATCTAGAAATACAATATATGTATTTCAAGATACATCGTTTCTCATTTGAGTTTGTACGGACGAACACGCGGTTCTCATTTCGGTAAACACGTAAACATGTGTTAGCAAAGATGAGTCTGCATTAAGGTTTATTTCTAAACGTCGTAGACAATATCTTCAGCACACATATTGGAAGTTTTCACTAGTTATTATTTTAGAGAGACGATTATGAATAATACAACAACTGGCAGACGCAGTGGCCATATCGTAGCTAATTTGTGATTGTAAATAATACCCCGCAAAGCAGAGTGAAGTAATTTGTTAAACAGCGACTGGCAATATTGGGCGATTCTAAAATACCTCCGGAAAAGCAGTCGTCACTGTCGAAGACGATTGTCCCAAAAGAGCCTCGACAGCTCACGACTCATTGTGAGTCTCGCTAACAGTGACATGGCGGAAATGTTGCTTTGTAACGAGCTGTTTCAAAAAGAGAAAATACCGCTCAGGAATTTTGCGAGCACAATGACACTGTACCGGCGAAACCTGCCATTTGCGTAACGAAGTTTTCTCTAATGGAAGGTACAGCACAGCAACATTAAAGTGAGTAGCTTGTTCGTGAAGTCTGTCACGGTTATTTAAGTACTTTTTCACTGAGAAGAATTAGATGTTGGCCCTATTTAGGGGTCTCTTTGCTCTTCTTGCAACATTGCGGCATTCGACTTGAAATCCATCAACTGTTACACAAGTCTTAGTACTCCATTTCTATACTACAGTTACCATAACACACTTATTCTATATGAGAGTAGCCTATGGAAACGGAGAAAATTGTACTCTCTTAGCATTTGTTTCTCGTTGTCACGAAATTGGAAAGAAAAAGCAGGATTAGGAAAGTCCCGTCGATGACGAAGTCATAGAAAACAGTGAAATGGTGGGGGAGCCCTAAGACAACGCAAAGACACAAAATAAAGGTTGTTCACGTTTGGTCCATACATAATGGAGGATATTACAAAATTCCCTGCTTTATCTGCTCCATATAAAGATCCAAACGAAAGTTAAAACACAGTTACAAAGGAATAATACACGAAAAATATTTCCAAATATTTTCTTCGATCTAAGTAGAAGTTTATTATTCACTTCTTTGTATTTCACGTATGTTACTTTGATTCGAATTCTAATTCGATTCGAGTTCTAATTTCATTCGAATTCTAATTCTTCATCGAATTCTTGCGTTTCTTGGCTGAAGCTTATTCGAGGGTCCACGATATTGAAGCAATAGAGGGCAAACGTTGAGGGGAAGTCAGAAACCGGAATTTATTCCACTAGTAATTGTGAAAGTTTTGTGTAAGAATGGCTGAGACAGTGGTTCGAAACCAGACAGCAGTCTAAAGACACCTCCGACCGCTCACTTTCACAAGAAAACCTTTTCATATTGAAATGAATACTCAGTATTTACTGCACTATGAAAGTTATTATGATAATTTCAATTGTAATGAAGGTCGTTTGAGGTTTTTAACAATGTCCCCAAAGTGTTAGCTGTCTTCTTACTGGTTCCTAGGACGCGTAACAATTCTAACCTCAGGATCTATGTATTCAAGGAAATCTGAGATCGAATTAGTACCTAATCCGAGCCCACTAATTTAGAGTGGTGATATGTAGGTAGTTTGAATCCTGCAATACTTGACAGTAACTGATTCATATAGCAAAGATGTTGATCTCAAAATTATCTCCTATCAACTTATCAAGTAAGGGTTTGTGACGCCACTAAAGATATTCGATACATATAATGTGGATGTCAGATTTATTCCCCTGTAGTCGTGGCGCATGCAGTGTGCTGTGACTGGTTTCCAGCCATCCTGAAGTCGTTCAAATTCCCAACAATAGACAGTGAAATTAAGATGAGTAACACGCAAATTTTCCCATGTAAAGTCAACAACAAAGACTCTCCGTTCCCTGTGCCACTAGCGTCGATTAAAGACCGAGATGTGGCAATTTGCCTAAACATTTACTTAGTATGTGCTACTTAGTGCTCCACAGCCTTCAAATGTTGAGATCACGCTATTTTAAATAAAATCGGTACGAAGGCTGCTACCAAACGGTTGATTTTATCACCACACGGTGCATCAAATACATTCTTTGATGCCCGCATCTCGTGGTCGTGCGGTAGCGTTCTCGCTTCCCACGCCCGGGTTCCCGGGTTCGATTCCCGGCGGGGTCAGGGATTTTCTCTGCCTCGTGATGGCTGGGTGTTGTGTGCTGTCCTTAGGTTAGTTAGGTTTAAGTAGTTCTAAGTTCTAGGGGACTTATGACCACAGCAGTTGAGTCCCATAGTGCTCAAAGCCATTTGAACCATTTGACATTCTTTGTCGTTTAACGTTTTGTCGATTGTGTGATATAAATAATAAAGTCGATTTTAGCATAGCACAAATAAAATATTGGCTCCCCGGGGGACATTTCTTGATACCACGTACCACAGTCTCTAGCCTTGGATAATGGGATCATTCCTAAGAGGAACAAGGGACAAAAGTTTATTTAGGTGTGCCATATTCACCTGAAGAACCCATTCATGTTTGACTCCGTAGGTAAAGCAGAATGTGACGTTGAACCCTGTGTTCTAAACAGTCTCACATATTTCCATTCGCTTAAGACTGGGTGATTTGGCGGACTAGTCAATTTGTGATGAGATGCCTAAGTCTTCGGAAAGTCAGTACCGTACACACGAAGCCCTGTGAACTTCACTGTTGCTACGTTTAAAGGCAGAAATGACATGGCCGTAACAAGGACGTTAATTGATGAAAGACAATAAACAGGTGCTAATGGAAGGGCTGGGTAACAACTTCAACACCGTTTGGTTTTTCAGAGAATATCTGCATAAATTTATTATTTCAATACAACAAACCAATACATTACAAAGTTCCATAAGCTCCTTGCATTTTTCCGATAAACAATTACTAGCTGCAAGAATTATTTTTTTCTTTTCCTATTAAAATAGTACAATTAGAAAAGATTGTCCACAATGAGAACTCAAATCTTCCATTATACATAAAACCGTTCTCAAATAAAGCGGAACTAAAACAATAGTTCATTGGCCCTTGTCAAAAGTAGCACTATACTCAAGGCTAGAGCAGGAAACGGCAGGAGAAATTTAACAGGGGGAAAACTCAAACATTAACCTCCAAAAAAATTCATATTAAAGTTAATGAAGCATGCCGAACAACGCAAGGTCTTTTTCAGGATGCAACGCACCAGCACAGGTTACCTCAACCGAGAACAAATGCTGTCTTGTCCTAGGGGTGGGAAACTACCCCTAAAGGCGGAAGAATCAGCAATGATAAGCGGCATGAAGATGCAGAAGGCACCACTGCATTAACGTGTATTAACCTGTATCCAGAGGACATGTGCCCTATAACTGAAAGAAGGGTCACGATGATCTCTCCATTGGCAAAAGATTCTGGAGTAGTCCCCTATTCGGATCTCCGGGAGGGGACTGCCAAGGGGGACGCTACCGTGAGAAAAAGATTGAATTATCAACGGAAGGATAACGTTCTACAAGTCGGGGCGTGGAATGTCAAAAGCTTGAACCTGGAAGGGAAACTAGAAAATCAGAAAAGAGAAATGCAAAGGTTCCATCTACATATAGTAGGGGGTCAGTGAAGTGAGGTGGAAAGAAGACAAGGAATTCTGGTCAGATGAGTGTAGGGTAATATCAACAGCAGCAGAAAATGATATAACGGGAATAGGATTCCCTATGAATAGGAAGTAAGGGCAGAGAGTGTGTTACTGTGAACAGACATCAGGGAATGGCTTCCATGGTACTAGAGGGATCTGTAGAGGGCAACAACTATTAACGAAGACAGAGATTGGAATACATCCCGCGAATAATCGAGGACGTAGGTTGTAAGTGCTACTCTGTGCCGGCCGAAGTGGCCGTGCGGTTAAAGGCGCTGCAGTCTGGAACCGCAAGACCGCTACGGTCGCAGGTTCGAATCCTGCCTCGCGCATGGATGTTTGTGATGTCCTTAGGTTAGATAGGTTTAACTAGTTCTAAGTTCTAGGGGACTAATGACCTCAGCAGTTGAGTCCCATAGTGCTCAGAGCCATTTGAACCATTTTTGCTACTCTATGATGAAGAGGTTATAACAGCAGAGGAATTCGTGGTGGGCTGTATCAAACCAGTTAGAAGAACGATGACCAAAAAAAAGGAGAATTTTAGTTAAACAAATCACAAGTAATAAGGTCTCCAGCGCGACCGAAGGAGTGCTCAGGCAACTATTAACTAAAACCTGACAAGAATTACAAATCATTAATGCTTCCGCACAACGTTTGTTACGACTACACAGGGGACGTCCCTTCTTGATGAGAAAAGCTGAACAGTGAAAATTAAATATTGAAACATGAATAACACAAAAATGCTGGTCTACCTGCGGTATCTGCCTTTTTAGTTCAAGAGGAATTAGCCATAATAGACCCAGTAGTTTACCTACGAGTGAGAGAGCTGAGCACTCGTGACGAAGTTGAGAAATATAGATCACCAGGCTGGGCTGAAAAAAGGAGGGGCAGAGTAGGGCAACAAGTAGTCAGTAGTCAATAAACCAGTGCAGCACACAAAAGAGCCATCGGCCAGAACGAATGTCACAGAAATGTCAAATAATGCTCACCATTAAAAGAGGTAGCGGCTGATCCGAGGCTATATCTTCAATCAAACATAACAAGCAAGTCAGGCAAATGTCTGGTCAAACTGCTATTCAGACAGCTGGCACGCCGCAATAACTGCCCCAGAGCTCATTGCAAATAACACCAGCACACGGGCCCACTGCTGGAACATGCACAGACTGGGAAAGCTGGTCGTGATAGCCCAAAAACAAGTACACCCTGCCTGGTGTGCCGTCCTCCCCAAAACTCCACACGAACATCCGCTGGAATGTCATCTACACTGTACCTGCTCCATAGAGCGCTGGCTTCCCAGATACAAAAGGATGGTGCTCAAGTTTGCCAGGTACGAGGTATCGACCCTGCCACACGATTCAAGCAGTGTCCACAGGTTACTTGGTTAAAAAAAGAAGCAGAAAGGGCAACGAAATGGTTGAAATAAACATTCTGCTTCAAGTCCACAGCAACCCTAATGAAGGGGCCCAATTCACAGTAAGAAAACCACCCTCAAAGACATCCTACATTCAAGTCCGCTCTCTATTCTCGCTCAAGAGAGTACTAATCCTATAACTGACATGTCGGTCATACGACGTTTCGCGGCTTTTAAAAAGAGTCTCGGTCACTACTTGTCGTAGAACAATACACACTTGGAATCGGCTGCTGTCCTCTCTTTGTGTTGTTAGGGAAACTGGTCAATATGTGAGTGATGGCTTTTTGCTAGACACCCAAATCTAGATGTCCACTGCAAAAAATGGTTCAAATTGCTCTAAGCACTATGGGACTTAACAACTGAGGTCATCAGTCCCCTAGACGTAGAACCACTTAAACCTAACTAAGGACATCACACACAGCCATGCCCGAGGCAGGATTCGAACCTGCGACCACAGCAGCAGCGCGGTTCCGGACTGAAGCGGCTAGAACCGCTCGGCCACAGCGGCCGGCTGTCCATTGCACGCCATCCCCTTAAAGTGTTCGCTCGATGCTAGTCGATATGGACCTACATTCATTGGAAGTTGTAATTGCTGTAGTGTTTGAAACGGTTTGTCACTGTAAAGACGGGACATTAATCTCCGATCCATGTCGAGTAGGATCTTTTAACGACCTCTGTTATTGTGCACTGACATAAGACTGTGAACGGTAAACCATTGCCGGCCGCTGTGGCCGAGCGGTTCTAGGCCCTTCAGTCAGGAACCGCGCTGCTGCTACGGTCGCAGGTTCGAATCCTGCCTCGGGTTGGATGTGTGTGATGTCCTTAGGTTAGTTAGGTTTAAGTAGTTCTGAGTCTAGGGGACTGATGTCCTCAGATGTTAAGTCCCATAGTGGTTAGAGCCATTTGAACCATTTTTGGTAAACCATTCAATCTGGACTAGGGAGACTAGTGGGCACAGCCTTCAGTACTATAAGTACTATCTTCAAGAATGTCTTCTGAACAGATAATATTGTGACTCACGTACTGTCAAGAGCGACTTTCAACATTAATGGATTAAAGTTAAGTATCAAACTAATTACGTCCGCTTTCTGAGTTCTCATTCCTTGTCCATGTTCTAGACCTCACGTCAGTATAGTTCTTCCCTCCTCACGCCAGCCTGCGTGAGCTAAAACGCGTGCATTTTGGCCTCCACTCCTAACACGGTGTTGGCTCTTCTGGTAACACAAAAACTGATATATTGAACGATGAGATTATGTAGATCCAATTTTGTGGTAGGTTTGCTGCAGGAAGAACTCAGTCTCGTAGAATTTTTTAAACGTAATTTTCACCATGATCCTACTATTTATTAAAATATCCACCAAGATTTCAATTTCGACATTAACATATACTACAGTCTATGTGATCGCCGTAAGCTTATTGACACCAGTTCTTACTAATTTAAGTTATATATTACAGCACTAAAGATGGTCACTAAGTGACCGAAAATCGATTTTGCGATAATAAACAAAAATATACGACCAATGCTGTCTCTCCTTTCAAGCTCTCAATTTATGTTACATTCTAAAGCTTATCCTATAATAAGTTACGTTACCAATACTCATTAAGCTTGTAGCTACAGTGATCAAATTTACTACAATTATGGCAATACCTGACATAGTAAAATTGTGTGCCGAACCGGGACTCAAACAAGGATTTCACGGGCAAGTGGTCTACCCACTAACCTACCCAAGCACGACTCACGACTCTCCTCACAGCCATACCTTGGCCATATGTAAACACTAGAGTAACTATTAATAGTTCATTCACTGAGAGCGAACCGTAGACTTAGACATTCATCATGAGTTTTCTCATTTGCATGCCTCATAATCTTACAAGCAGAGGTCCCTTGCGGTGTGATCGACATTTTGGAAAACATCTGTATGTTAGGTTAAGGTCCCAGATACCACACCCTGCAGTCACTAGCTCTGGTAGGCCCTAGCTTGCGAATAATCGACGAAAGAAGTTCCGGAATGCCGCATGGTGCTCTAAAGCTTTAAGAAAGAAATATTATACAGCATGAAAGCGTAGAGTAATGGTTACAGTACATGCATTACCTACAGTAGATTGTGAGTTCGAATCCAATCACGTGCTTCTAAATATATGTTTTTGTTTTGTAACTGTTATTGAAATGACATTGAACACAATTTATAATCCCGTCATTCATTTAAGACTGCATCTACGTTGTTTTTGTCCATAGTCCAATAAGAATGTATGTTTTAAATGTTTGTACGATGATTACCATCCAAGAAAATGAACATGTTGTAATGCAAAATTACATTTTTGACACCACTGTACATTTTAAACATTATGATAGTTAAATAAAAATAACTAAATTTACGTGCAGAAAAATTTCAAATGGAGAAACAATAATCAGAAGAAATAATGAGACACCTGGAACAGTTAATATGGTGATTAAAATGATGTGACAAAGGAATAGAAATAAAAAATTCATATAAACCAGTTAATTTAATAATACTAATCATGAAAGCTATACCGATAAACATTGAAAAATAAAAGATAACAAGACACTTGACAAAACTGGATCAAACAATGTCTCGCCTAAGAGCCTTGCACTATAACCATTGTGTTACGCGACCTGCTTGTACAACATTTATTTTTTAAAGCTGCAGAGCATCACTCGAAATTCTCAATAGTTCTTTCGACGATTAGCTGCACACGAGATCCTACCAGTGAAAATGGTTGCAGCGTGTGATTTCTGCAACCTTAACCTACAATACCATATAGTTGATCTCAAAAGCCGGCCGAAGTGGCCGTGCGGTTAAAGGCGCTGCAGTCTGGAACCGCAAGACCGCTACGGTCGCAGGTTCGAATCCTGCCTCGGGCATGGATGTTTGTGATGTCCTTAGGTTAGTTAGGTTTAACTAGTTCTAAGTTCTAGGGGACTAATGACCTCAGCAGTTGTGTCCCATAGTGCTCAGAGCCATTTGAACCATTTGATCTCAAAAGCTCGATTTCACCCCTGGGAACCTAACCTTGTTAGTTTGTTTATTGAACAAAACTGTGGTGACCACGTTTCATTAGCTGCCGCAATTTACTTTGTGTTTTTAATACACGTACAAAATTTATTACGAGGAACCTGTCAACTCTTCCTGAATGTTTCACATTATCTGCGTTAACACGAGTTATCCCGTAATGGTGTGTAGTACGATGGCGCAAAATTACGCCTGCAGAGAGACGTAAGGGAAGTAATATTTTAAAACGAATAGTGGTAGCTGACGGCAGCGAGAAAAATGTATTCGTGACTCAGAAGACGATTTACGGTTATGTGGCTCCTGGGTGTGGCGGTCTGAGGTTAGTACCTCCCAGGAAACTCTGGGCACTGCATCACGATACAGTCGCTGCGAGCGGCCGGGCAGTTAAAACTAGCTTCGATCGCGCGCCGGTAACTTACCGGCCGTGCGCTTCCGCGCGAGTTCGGGTCCCATTTCCTGTTTTTAGGGCAGCGGAAGTTCGAGTCGAAGAGGTAACTCGCATCACAAAAGCATCGCGCGCCTGGCACGGCACAATCACAATCGAAAATCTGATTGCGAGTAATTCACGGCGAGGGATCTTTACCAGTACTGGCCACATGGGAGGTGTAAACACATCTCCATATGTAGACGTAGATTACATGCTAGTGGTCTACGGCTCTGACAGGCACAATGGCTGTCTCATCAACGTTGATTCCACCACTGTCATGGTTAGACGACTTACCAGCTACCGCGAGGTATGTAGGCGGTGGAAATTCTGCGTCTGTGGAAAACACGGTTAATGTTTCTTTAGGTACAGTAGCGCATGATTTATTCTATGTGGATGGAAGTAAACTTCTGGAAGAAGTACAAATTTGCGATATTAAATGCCCATTCAGTTACTGAAATTAAAATTTCCACTGATTTACATCGTTCATTGCAAGTCAAAGAAACAAAAACATAACAGTGCAAGTATAGCATCACGAAAATAGAAAGGTTTTTTAAATGAAACGTAGACATAATGACCCTAATAATAATGAAACATGTTCTATTATCGTCTTAAGCTGTTGGTAAAATATTTTATTCGCACAACCAGTTTAAGTAGTCTCACCATTATCAGGTTCATAAAAGTTTTCACAGCATCATCTTAGCCGAAGTATGTAATCATTATCACTAGGTGAAAAAACCGTGAATTATACAACGTTATCGTAATGTAATATTAATTGCAACGTCATATTTTTTATAGGTGAACGATGTAAGTTATACTGCATGATAACAGAGCATATTTCATGGTTTTTCACCTGACGATAACGATTTTAGGGTGTCACCCAACACGATGCTGTGATTCATTTTATGAACCTAATGACAATCAGATGACTGAAATTGGTTGTATAAATAAAGAATTTTACTAGCAGCTCAAGGAGGTGCCATAACATTTTTCAAATATATACAAGGAGCGGGGCACAACCCTCTGAAAATACTTCTTTATAAGCATGGGACACAACGACGGAACATCACGTCATGAAACTGGCGTCAACATGATTTGTTAGTACGAGTATAATCTAATGACATTGCGTAATGTGTTGTAGTCCATAAAGAGCGTCCTCACAACGGAAATCATATCAGCGTTCACAGTAATTACAAGATGGAATGTTTAAACAACAAATGTGGCTTAAACCTTGCACATCTGTTAACAAAACTACTTCTTAAACGTGAAATTTCAGTTAACAGGTTGAAAATGGCATTTCAATTCGACGACGTCAAGCTACCTTGAATTATATTACAATGTGAGTCATGTAAATGAACACAATATTTCATGAGTCTCCGAAAAATCCTTACGTATTTTTAGCTATAGTACTGAAGCAGGACTTGGAGGCAATCTGGGAAAGCGTCCAGCTACTCTTGACGTGGGAATCATATTATCTTGCGCTCGCGTAACTAATGGTCTATCAGTTTTTTACACTACTGGCCACTAAAATTGCTACACCAAGAAGATGACGTTCTACAGACGTGAAATTTAACCGACAGGGAAGACGCTGTTATATGCAAATGATTAGCTTTTCAGAACATTCACACAGGGTTGGCGCCGGTGGCGACACATACAGCGTGAAGACATGAGGAAAGTTTCCAACCGATTTCTCAAACACAAAAGCAGTTGACCGGCGTTGCCTGGTGAAACGTTGTTGTGATGCCTCGTGTAAGGAGGAGAAATGCGTACCATCAAGTTTCCGACTTTGATGAATGTCGGATTGTAGCCTATCGCGATTGCGGTTTATCGTATCGTCACATTGCTGTTCGCATTGGTCGAGATCCAATGACTGTTAGCAGAATATGGAATCGGTGGGTTCAGGCGGGTAATACGGAACGCCATGCTGGATCCCAACGGCCTCGTATCACTAGCAGTCGAGATGACAGGCATTTTACCCGCATGGCTGTAACGGATCGTGCAGCCACGTTTCGATCCCTGAGTCAACAGATGGGGATGTTTGCAAGACAATAACCATCTGCACGAACAGTTCGACGACGTTCACAGCAGCATGGACTACCAGCTCGGAGATCATGCCTGCGGTTACCCTTGACGCTGCATCACAGACAGGAGCGCCTGCGATGGTGTGGTCAACGACGGTCCTGGGTGCACGAATGGCAAAACGTCATTTTTTGGGATGACTCCAGGTTCTGTTGACAGCATCATGATGGTCGCATTCGTGTTTGGCGACATCGTGGTGAACGCACATTGGAAGCTTGTATTCGTCATCACCCGGCGTGATGGTATGGGGTGGCATTGGTTACACGTCTCGGTCACCTCTTGTTCGCATTGACGGCACTTTGAACAATGGACGTTACATTTCAGATGTGTTACGACCCGTGGCTCTACCCGTCATTCGATCACTTCGAAACTCTACATTTCAGCAGGATAATGCACGACCGCATGTTGCAGGTCCTGTGCGGGCCTTTCTGGATACAGAAAATGTTCGACTGCTACCCTGGCCAGCACATCCTCCAGATCTCTCACCAATTGAAAACGTCTGGTCAATGGTGGCCGAGCAACTGGCTCGTCACAATACGCCAGTCACTACTCTTGATGAACTGTGGTATCATGTTGAAGCTTCATGGGCAGCTGTTTATGTACGCGCCATCCAAGCTCTGTTTGAATCAGTGCTCAGGCGTGTCAAAGCCGTTATTACGGCCAGATATGATTGTTCTGGGTACTGACTTCTCAGGATGTATTTACCTAAATTGCGTGAAAATGTAATCACATGTCAGTTCTAGTATAATATATTTGTCCAATGAATACCCGTTTATCATCTATATTTCTTCTTGGTGTAGCAATTTTAATGGCCAGTAGTGTATTATACTACAATCAAGCAGCATTAACTCGATCGAGGACGGTAAGTTAACTTAGATGTATGACTCAGTTGCCTGTTCATATTTAGTCACGACGTACGCAGAGGTACACCACCCCAAACTTTAAAATACGGCACAGAAAACATTCCAACGAAATGAATGTACAGTGTGAAGCAACGAATGAAAATTCGTACCAACGCCGGGATTCAAACCCAGGCCTCTACTCAGCAAGCAGTTGCTCTAACCGCTACCCACCCTGGCATAGGGTCTTCGATCAACAGTAATGACTACCCCAACACACCTCCCTCCTCAGTCCAAATCAAGTGGGTTGAGGCGTGACTGGTAATTTGGACTGAGGACGGAGGGGTTTTAGGGTATTCCATACTGTTGATCGAAGCCCCTATGCCAGGGTGGGTAGGGGTTAGTGCATGTGCTTACTGAGTGAGAGGTCTGGGTTTAAATCTCGGCCTTGGTACAAATTATCAATATTCGCTTCAATCTCCTTGAATACCTTATGTGGTTCTGACTAGTAGGTTCAGCAAACCAAATTTGTTTCCTTAGGTTCGCCTCGGCTTGATCAATTAAGGGATTAGCTGCAGGTGTTCAGCGGAGTTGTTGTTCCATGTTATGCACTATATTTTGACTACCGATCCAGTTGTTTGTGTTCAGGTGCTGCGATATGTGCTATTCCGCAGCACAGAGTGCTGGTTGACCAACCCTCCACACCCAGGCATCAGGCGAAGACGGCTGGGATGCTCGGAGCAATATTGCGCATAAAATGCAAACTTATAGGCGGAATACCTGGAAGCACACATTAATCAAAATCAAACAGTTGACCGACGTGATTAACTAACGAATAAAAATGCCAGAAAATAACGATGCTAGTATATAACATATTCGCGTCGCTCAGTTGCTTCATGCAAGCCACTTAAACACTGCAAGTAGGCTGTTTAGGTTTTTATATTGGTAACGCCACGTAGCGTTCTTTATGAAAATCACCGGCTGTGCTGTGTGCAGTCTGTGGCTGGATAGCATTGTTTTAATATTTGCTATTGTAGTGTTGGGCAGTTGGCTGTTAACAGCGCGTAGCGTTGCGCAGTTGGAGGTGAGCCGCCAGCAGTGGTAGATGTGGGGAGAGAGATGGCGGAGTTTTGAGAGCGGATGATCTGGACGTGTGTCCATTAGAGATAGTAAATTTGTAAGACTGGATGTCATGAACTGATATATATATATATATATATATATATATATATATATATATATATATATATATATATATATATATATTATGACTTTTGAACACTATTAAGGTAAATACATTGTTTGTTCTTTATCAAAATCTTTCATTTGCTAACTATGCCTATCAGTGGTTAGTGACTTCAGTAGTTAGACTCTTTTATTTAGCTGGCAGTATTGGCGCACGCTGTATTGCAGTAGTTTGAGTAACGAAGATTTTTGAGAGGTAAGTGATTCATGAAAGGTATAGGTTATTGTTAGTCAGGGCCATTCTTTTGTATGGGTTATTAAGTCAGACTGCGTTGCGCTAAAAATATTGTGAGTCGGTTTAGTGCTGATCAGAATAAGTAAAGAGAGTAATGTCTGAGTACGTTCAGTTTTGCTTAGCTGTTCGAAAAGCAGATAACGTAAGAGGTTTATCAGCACAGTCATTCATTAATTTTTCTAAGGGGTCATTTCAGCACTACTTTGGCGACGTATATGTCCATAACTTCTCTAGTAATGTTATAGGGGAAATAACGTGATATCCGAACTAAGTGCATTTAGTGATGGGTCTTCATATCATTGAGAGGTGAAGGTTAAATTCAGTATACCGTTTCCAGAGGAAGCTTGATCCGGCATCTTTCCGGTTTCCAGGCAGGCGCTCTACCGCTGGACCACAAGGCCTGAGTGAGAAACACTTAAGTACAAATAGCATAATGATAATGAGAATTATATATCCAGATACACAAATAAGATATAAGTGGCGTCTCTTATTTCGAACATGTGGACTCTATTTTTGATCCTATGAACCAAGACAAAAGGTAATTAAAGACATCAGATACCAGTAGGCACTGATTATAACAACGTGGCAAGTTGAAAATTCATACCCGGGCTGCTGGTTACGAGGAAGATGCGCTGACGACTACGGCATGTGGACACAGTGGTCACCGCAACTGCACAGACTTTCCTCCGCCCATCTATCACACCCAAATTCTCAACTTTAGCCAAACACTACAGATGTTGTGCCCCTGTCATTAGCGTTATTAGTCGCGGCGTCTCATCGATTCCCATAAGAGTTCGAGCCGACTAAGGCGATGTTGGTTAAAGATCCCTTCAATGAGGATATCAGCGAGCTGGTGCACAGCATCAGTAGTGTGTGGTTGAAGTTGAGAATTTCGCGCTGACAGGGGTCTTGCTACTGTAGTCCGTCCAGTTACGATGGCCACTGTGTCCAGATGGCTAGTGGTCAGCGCATCTGCCTAGTAAACAGGAGATCCGGCTCGAATCCCTGTCCAGAGCAAATTTGCATCTTGTGCCATTGATATAAATCAATGCTTACTGCCAGCTAATACTTTAATTCCTTCGTGTCTTGAGACAAAAACGTGAGGTTGTCTCTGTGTATTGTATTATTCCGCGGATTATTCAACCACAGGAAAGTTTCTCAGAATTTTATTTTGAAATTTTGATAGGCATAACTGGTGTGTTCGGCTTGAATCTAAATCTATGTATGTTCCAAAGATTGGATCTTTTAGCAGTTCTGCCATTGAAATATCTGTACAATACCTTTGCAAGGCTTTAATGCTAAACTACCCGTCTTCTCATTTTTGTGTTGGTTACTCCTAAAATAACGTTCTATGAATAATTTCCTTAACATGTTTTCTATGTACTGAACTGGGTAATGGTAAATCACTTTTCCGTACCAATTTATTCAGATTTTTAGAAATAACGCGGCCTCACGGTTTTTGAGGCTTTCATCGTGTTATAAACCTACTTGAAAACGATGACTGTGAACTGCATTTTCTCGAGCGTGGAACAGCTTGGAGCAGGCAGATCAAATTTAAAAGAGAACCTAATTGTAGTTAGGATGTTACATGTGGCAGTATCGGATACGTGGGGCGTTTATTAAGGAAATGAATAGCTTTTTTCTGGAAGTAAGTTGGCTTTATTCAGGATTCCAGAACACCACATTATTCCCGATTATTTCAGCTGAAAACCCTATTTTTCAACGTAATTTACATTCAATACTACGGCCTTACGCCACCTTGACAGAAGGGCCTGTTTGCCCGCATCGTATCACTCTACTGGTCGACGTCTGAGTGATTGTGTTGCTTCATCAGTAAACTCCTCATCATCTCCATACAGCTAACTACAGAGTGCATCCTTCATTGGGACAAAAAGATGGAAGTGAGACCGTGCGAAATCCAGGCTGTAGGGTGAAGTTTTGTGAGCTTCTCTCAGGCGCGCAGGCTTCTGTCATTCTTGCGTTGTCGTGGATACGGAGAAGTTCGTTTGAATTTTTGCGGCGACGAACGCTATCAAGTTGTTCCTTCAGTTTCCTGAGGGTAGTACCGTACACTTCAGCGTTGATCATTGCACCTTCAGAGTCCCATAAGATCGACTCCATGACTTCACCAGCTGAGGGAGCGGCTTTGAATTTTCTATTCGACATTGCAGGAATCACATGTGTGTGCGGCTGGCCGGCAAGAGGGAGATCAGACAGATTTCCGCAACATTGTTGCGATGATGGCAGACTTCTCTCCCAACGACTCACCGTCATTTTGTTTAGTGCCAGGACTCCGTAGACATTCTGTAAGCGCCTATGAATATCTGCGAAGCTTTGGTGTTCCGCGAAAATAAACTCAATGACACATCTCTGCTTGGAAGTCATCTCCGTTACAGACACCATTTTGGAGGCTATGTATTACGCCGCCACCTATCAGAACTTCATAAAACTATAGGGGCTGAAACGGCAACTTTGCATGACGTTCCACAAAAAGTTCCGCATTTTTTCCACCGAAATTGCGGAGATAATAAAGTGTTTCGTTACTTACTGAATGTCCCTCATATTTTCAGTGCAGCATGTTTAACAAAGCACACCAATCACAAAACTGCAGACAAGAAAATGTTACTTAATCTGGCGTCGCCATGTGTACGAGTGTTTTCTAAAATGTCGTGTTCTTGACACCTGTAGCAGTGGTTTAGAACAGAAAGGTACTTGATGGAGATGAGCGTTTGGCGTCATTGGCCGGGAGGCCCTTACGGGGCAGGTCCGGCCGCCGTGGTGCAGGTCTTATTACATTCTACGCCACATTTGGCGACCTGAGCGGAAAAATCCCCGACCCAGCCGGGAATCGAACCCGGGCCCCTTAGGACTGCAGTCCTTCACGCTGACCATTCATCCATCGGAGAGGGAGGGGGAGCGGGGGAAGGTATTTTACAAAAACGATAACGATTTTAGCAGTACTTCTTGTCTTGGGTCGTAAGTGCTATGCAATACATATTCTAAGACAAATACTGATCTATTCTTCAATTAAAGAATTTGGAAGGCATACCTGAAAGACAGTAGGGAAGACAGATCCATTTCAAAGGCTGAGAGATCAGCGCGTCGAAATATCGTTGGCTTTCAGGTCCATACCAGGCCGCCGGTAGCTGTGCTTTGTGAGGGTTCTGGAACCGACCACAATAAGCTACACGAGAACAATGAAGAGCTACTTTGGGGACAAACATAGGCTCTTGTTTCGATAGCGGGAATTACCAACCACGATATCGGTATACTAGACGCATACACTCCTATAATGGAGTCCAATGAAGCATAGAAGAGGCGATGTAACAGCAGTCGATGGCAGTAGGCGAATGTATAACACGGACTATACTGCTAGTGATTTTATCTTACCTTTCGCTGATGATGAGTCATGATATGGATTCAAAGAACTTTTGGGAAAAATGTTGCTTGCATCAGGACATGCCATAACTGTTAAATTTCTTTTGAATTTCTTAACATCTCCCGTTGTAAACGAAGCAGTACAGATTATCACAGAAGGAAAGCACTGAAATCAGCCTCTCTTTTAGATGATTGCTTTAGTTCGTCGTAACTCCTTTCTGGCTGGAGCCGAAAGTCAGACGGGACCGAGGGTGTTTCTCGTACAAATGTCACGTTTTTGGATATCATTTATAAATTACAGCATCGCCGAAGACAAAATAATGTGACATTTTTACAAGAAGTCGTCGATCACTTCTGACAATGGGCTCAGCCCTGAAACTAGTTACAGGGAAGCAAAGCTTTTACAAAAATGTGTGGCTGGTTTCTGTGTTTTCCTTAACGTTAACAGCAATACTATTTTCAAGACATTATGGACAAAATAAACAATTTTTGTTGTCACTGACGGCTAAAATGTATCTGTATATATGCCCAGTAAAAAAATCCGATTGATCTATATAAAACAAAATTGGGACTGGTGTCTCATGGTAAAGCTCGTTTCTGTAAACTGAGAGGTTGTGGAATCGAAACCAGTCGGAACGCGGGAATTTTCAGTCTGCCTTTCTCCTCGCCTTGACCTCTCGACGACCTGAGAAGTCACCACAACGACAAGTAGTTCGAACTCCACGTTAAACTGTAGGCCCTCTTTCTTCGATTTGTTAAATGGGGTAGATTGAGGAAAAATGGTTCAAATGGCTCTGAGCACTATGGCACGTAACTGCCAAGGTCATCAGTCCCCTAGAATGTAGAACTACTTAAACCTAACTAACCTCAGGACATCACACACATCCATGCCCGAGGCAGGATTCGAACCTGCGACCGTAGCGGTCGCGCGGTTCCAGACTGGTAGATTGCGGACGCGCAGGTCACGGAAGTGGCGTCTAATCGAAAGACTTGCTACCAGTCATTGACCCACAACCAGTTAATATTATTATTAGTATTATTATTATTATTATTTTAAATTGTTACTAAAATTAAGATTTACACACCTCAGTGTATTTAGAGTATATAATGCCTCGTAATATCCTTTGTTTATGTGCTATAATTTCTTTGATATGTTTTCATCACATCTGCATGAAATGTATAATTCGCTCGTTAGTGACAATCAATACATTGCAGTTTAAGGCGAGTGCTATTCACCAAAAATGCTCCATGTATTCATCTATCACGTTCGAACATGTAGTATATTATAACCAACCTACATTTTTTCAGTACAGACATGTAATTTCACTATCCTACCGTTTCTAATGAAGAGATAAGTTAAGTAACGCATTCGTCACATCAAGTAAAGAATGAATTCAAAGAGAGTTGGATTTCATAAACAAACACTTCAAGAAGTTCAGTTTTACCAAGAACGCGTATTGTTATCAACAAAATGGAATCTTCTGCTTGTCCTGCATTCTAACACGGCATATATTTTATTTTCATTTACGAATATCATTAAAATATTCGATAAGTATCATAATTCTTTGTAGCTGTATACAAAGTAACCATAACTGAGCATCGAAATCTGAAAAAGATATTGTCTCCATTATTGTGATTCCAAGTATCTGCATTTAGAAACACGGATTCCTCGAGAAATGATCAGTTTTCCATCTCAGCCAATATACCAAGCACTATTGTTTCCACGAAACATAACCTATATAGTAGGGAATGCAAGTGGAAGATATCTGGAAAAGTGAAGTGGACGTCATATGGCATCTATGTACAAGACACAAAACTGACCTACGCTACAGTACTGGTCTTGTATTTGGAGTACTCATCACATAGGAATGACAGCAGAAATTTGTTTGATTTCAATGACGTATTAGCAGTTTCGTGAAAAGTCGGTGTAGTTCAGATGAAAGTGTAACAGATATGCTCAGGGAACTTAAATGGGGCTCTTTAGAAGAACGTAGTTCTAGTGTAGCCGTGATGGGTTAAATTAAATAACTGATATTTGAGCTCTATTCAGCGCCTCCACTGACTCCGCTGTACATCACGGGTAGGCTGCTAGCTAAGAGAGACCATACTAAGTGGGAGTCAGAGCTCTGTTGAATTTGTAATGTCATGTTGGTGTTCTGGTACATATCCGAAGACTGATCTGATGCTGCTCTCCATGCACCCTCATCATTTCTGAGTAACTTACATCACGTGAGCTTGCTTATTGTATTCATGCACAGTTGTCCCGCTACAATTTTTACCCCAACCCCTAACCCCATCACACAGGCCCCTCTATTATCAAACTGTCTACTTCTTAATGACTCACAATGTGCCAGATCAACCGACTATTTCCTTTAGTCAAGTTGTTCCGTAATATTTTTCCCCAATTCAAATCGGTACCAATTTATTTATTTCGATAAAGCCATATAATATTCAGTATTCTTCCACAGCACCATTTTTCAATAGCCCCTGCTGCCTTCGTGTTTCAGGCGATTCCCATTCACCTTTCACTTTCATTCACAACACTTTCGTGTTGTCATAGATTAGGTAAATCTAATATAAATCATCCTCATGCGTTATCTGTTCCGAGGTTTGCACAGCATATACTTTTTCGAAATCTCGTAATCGTTTCCCATGGTGACGCATAAGCTTGAAATGTGACTTAAACATGCCTAAAACCTTTCTCTGTAATAACGCAAAATCACGGCGCCCTGTGACGTCACCCTTCAAACAAAAAGATGTTTACACATGCGAAGAAAAGGCTACAGCTCAAAATGTCATGCGATGTGTAAGGTGGGTTAATGGAGTCACGCGGGCACGAAAATTCGCCACAATTCTGTTCAACTGTTGACGAGTCGAACGATGGGAAGGTCATCACACCTCTTCTTACCCACATTTCACACCTTCTCTCGACGCCCCTGTGGTGTCGGTCAGAACTGCGATATCCGGATGGTCTCCTAATGGGTGTCAGAGGAAAACATTTCAGGTACGCCCCAGTTCGTAACCAAGAGGAAAAGTCCTGAGCAAATGACATAAAGATCGCCAATGAAACCAACCCTTCCCTTGAAGCGTTGATTCATTTGCTGGTCGAAAACGACAGTTCGCAGCGCGATGAACAGCAGGACACTAAAATACTATGCTGTGATTGGCTGCTTAGTTTTAACACTACGCTCTTAATTATCTGCAGAGAGTGAGAGAAGAACAGGAGGAGGAGGAGGAAGGAATGGGGAACAGGTGATGTGAGAGGAGGAGAGGTAACGGGAGTGTTGGGATGTGGTTCGTCACGCGGAGATACTGATGATGATGATGCTGACAATGATAAAATCACAGATAAAGACGGTGTGGCACATTACGTTATAGATTAGGAGAGAGCGTGACTACTGGCATCTTGGTTTGCAGTGTCACTGCGCCATATGTACGCACCCAGCACCAACTTGACACTGATTTACTTACAGCCCACATCCCGTATTTCTAAGACTTCCTAGACAGTTAGCTAAGCAGTTAGGATTTTGAAATATGACGTGGGCGTCCATATTTAGACAGGGTTATCATCAATAAAATGTTATCAGCTACGCAATGTCATGTCACAGTATCACAGAATATTTCCTAGACCGTAAAAGCTACCCTATTTGAAAGACACTTCGTAAACTTTATTCGTATCGAACCATCACATAGCATGCAGTTTACACAGTCGCAGGGGCTGGATGGGAGCCAATAACAATTTGGAAGCCTGAATCAGTTCATCCTATCTGTTCTGAAGGATCAATTGGAACAACGTTGTTCACAAAACTCAGCTGTCCAGATATTGAGTTTCGGAACACAGATTCAACGTGTCAGAAAAAATTTAACACATACTACTTATCTTTCATGCATTGTGAAAACTTTCTTCATTAATATTGTCTATTGTCAGTTGTCCTTCACTCATAAACAAGGTATCCTCACTCAGTCGCATATTTTGTATTCTGTGATATTTTGCGTCCTCCGACAATTTTTTTGCATAAGCGGATGTTCAGCTATATTTTACTGTCCGTTTGTGCCTTTAAAAGCATTACATAACATACAAAACAAATAAGTAATTCTGCCTATAGGTACCAAAAGTGAATTTACTTGAATAGCATAATTTCATAGAAACTCGCCTGCCGTACATTAGTGTCTTCAAATGGAATACACAAGCCTGTCAACGAAGACAAACAAGTAGAGTGTAGTGAAACATGAAATAGACACTGATATTATACACAGGTTGATACAAAACCCACGAAACATTTGAAAATTTTACATAAATAGGCGCTTAAAGTTGCTAAAGTTCGTGATAACTTTATCGAACGTTTTGGCGGCAAGTTAGTTTAGGAAACCGAAGGCAGGGGGACCCCAGAGAGTAGTTGTTGAAAATGACGGTGAATGAGGCAGAGAGAGCATTTAGTGTGATAGAATTCGCTCGCTGCCAATCGGTAATGAGCGTGCAAATATCTTTCCGTGGCAAGTTTCGCAAGAGACCACCAGCTTACAACAACATAGTGAAGTAGTGGAGAACTGAAAATCCCTCAGCTAATAGTGTGGACTGAGACGTTCCCATGACCGTGGAGAGACCGTGTTGTTGCCGCTGACTTTGTGCTGCTCGAGTGGGCACGAAGAAAGGTACCTTGCAAGGCAAGGGATACCGATTCCATAGATTTCATCTATTAGCTTCATCCGCTGACCTCACAGAATATGCATGTCTATGGAGTGAGCACAGCATCGTCAGTCAGTTACCGATATCAAACGGCAATTCTCAAGTGACTTCAGTTTAAAGCTATTTGCACTAAGATCCTGTTTTTGCAGAATTATTTCTTGGTTTTATTAGGATCAGTGACGGCGAATAACTGTTGCTCCTAAGGATACAATTACAACGGCGTGAAAGGAGTAACAGTTACATTTTACAGGCAAGTATGCGACACATATGCTTCAGGAGGCAGCGTATGTTGAAGAAAAAAATTCTATTCTACTTATCTGAGTGTTAATTTGACATACTTTCATTCTCTACGTTTGGCCTAGAAGACTATAAACATGTTTACGTAGATGAAAGTATGGCAAATAGTGTGTCAAGCAATCAGTCTGAAAAACCGTTGAACGAACTGCAGTCTTTGAGTATGAATGAAGTTTTTATACCTAATAGTTTCATTCTTGCTATCTTCCGTAATGAAACCAAACTATACGTAAAGGACGACCTACATAATTATTTAACGTGCATATGTTATAAGTCACAGCAAGGAGCTGTAACCTGTTAGAAAAATTATAAGGCCATTATTAAACATTTGAAATAATAACTGTAGTAAATATATGCTTGTGACCTAAAACAGATTAATGATAATGATGAATTACAAGTGTTTTGCTGAAACACATAAAATGTCTGTGTAGGAAAATTCTGATTAAAATGAACTTTGAGATACACATACCTTACTTGGAAGCGAAGAGATAGTGAAACGATTAATAATGCAACGCTCTTTGGACACAGGTAGAGCTGCCAACAGTTAAGTTCTTCTGCTGACTTTATCTTGCGCACGCGCGAAGCTGCGATGGGTGTAAGATATTAAGTGTATTACTGTGCGAGGCATTTTGAAAGAGAGAGATACTATAGCAAAATGCCATTCCCGTAACTGCGATATGCGGATGTATTTATCACGCTTCTGTTAAACTCGCTCTGTAACATACACATACGACAGATCTACTGCTAAGTAGAATTCTGTAAATTGATACCCTCACGAGAATATGTATATCTGAACAAAATATAAAGAAAAATTTTCAACAAAACTTTATCGTTATGGCTGCAGATAGGTGATAAGGAAACAAAATATTCCAACACGTTTTTCTCGGAAACATTTCGTGCACGTTTTTTTCCCACAGAAATATATTCTCTTGAAATGAGCGCTTTTGTCTCTCCTGGACTACTGACCTTTCCTCCTGGGATGCACTGTATGAAAACTACACTGGACATTGATGCTGAATGTAAATTTGGCGGCATAGCTACACCGAAATTACGGATCAGGCAAAAATGTTCACTTCCATTCACATCAAATTGCATTTATACTTTGGGAAACCCGTTTAGTTGGTTAGAAGATACGAAAACATAGATCCAGTATTCAGTTGCAACATTATCGTGGAAACCAGTGATGTTTGTAAGCGGATGACGTTTACCACTTTGACTAAAAAAAGCAAGGGATTATATGTAAAGTTTCGGAACAAATAGTATTCTAGGAGGTGGTAGTATATCCTATTTCGAAAAAGCATTTAGTACAACACATGTCCAGTTTTAATTGTTTGTGGAGATAGAAATGATGAATTAAATCCAAACAAATAAGCACATAAGATGTTAACCAAAGGCAAGAGATTAACTTCAACAGTGATGTTCATAAATTCCACCTCCGACTACAATGCACTTTCGAAATCTCTTGAGATTATCACACATAGCTTTTTTGAGGTACTTGTGCCAATTTTTATGAGGGTAGTAGTAGTATGGTAGTCTGCCTTAAGGCAGGTCTTGTCATGGGTTAAGCCTCTTCCACTTTTGTCTGTCCATAACCACTCTTTTCATTTCTGAATATTTGTCTCTTTTGATATTGTCCACCATTTGATATCTTCTTTTCCCTCTTCCCCTTTTTCCCTCTACCACTCCTATTCCTTCCTTCAATAGACAGTCCCTCCTCAAACAATGTCCAATCCAGTTCCGTTCTTTTCTTTCTGATGAATTTAAGCATGTTTCTTTCTTCTACAACTCATCTTAATACTTCATTCCTTACTCGGTTTTCCCATTTCGCTTTTTCCATTCTTCTCCATATCCACATCTCTAGTGCCTCCAATCTTCTTTCATCTTCCTTCCTCAATGTCCAGGCCTCTGCACCGCACAGTGCAACGCTCCAGATGTAACATTTGGCAAGCCTTTTCTTCAGATTTTTGTTTAGTGGTCCTCAAAATAATTTCTGGTTTCTCTTGATTCCTTCTTTTGCCATTGCAGTTCTTTCTTTTAAATTTCTGTTGAGAAATACATATCATTCATTATTACACTTACCAAGTAATTGAAGTTATTCACTTGCTCTGTTTCCTCTCCCCCTATTTCCATACGGGATTTTCTCTCCTTTCCTCCAATTATCATGCTTTTCGTTTTCTTCTTGTTAATCTTCATTCAATATTCCTCACATTTTGTATTTAGATTATCTAAAATTTGCTCCATCTCTCTTGCACACGCTGCCATCACAACCATGTCGTCTTGGAAGCACTATTAAGCACTATTAATTATCCGAAAGATCAATTGATCTCTTGTGTTTGCTTTTCCTTTGTAGATATCCCATGACAAACACACCCACCGGCAGAAAGCCGAAGCGCCCACTTCTGCTGATCCATATACCGCGAAATGTTAGGTTTAGATGATGTGTCACCTGATAGCTAGAATTTGCAGAGGCCCCGTCATCCTGGAAAAACATACCCATCCACGCAGCCATCGGAACCTCCTCCAGTAATTCTGGAACCTCATTTTCAGGAAATGTAGATACTGGGCCTTGTGAGACCATGCCTTTAATACGGAACCACACAATCTTGAAAAGTATCTCCACAAAGCGGTGTGGGTTGACATTTTTGCCGAGGCATTTTTGTGAGCTACGTGTATTAGTGTATTAGTGATATCGTGATTTCGTGGTGAATGGAAAAGTGGCTTCTTCAATCAACAGTACGTACTGGATTACTCGGCGATTCGCTGTCAGCTAATGACAAAAATTCCAATCGTCTGTCTTCATGGTAGGTGCTGAATCCGTTATATATGCTTAAGTTATAGGTCGTGAATTCATAACGCCCGTCAGTGACAGGTACAGTAATTTTGCATGTAACTGTTGAATATTACGGTCTATGGTCTTCTACGTCATTCATAGTGTGCTCATTTGCTCATTCAGATGAGATATGATGCTGGCCACTGCACCAATCTCACACAGTTTAGTGAAAACACAACTAATTTCTCTTGACTCAGATACCCCTATGGTTAGGACGTAATCTGTCTTTTTCTCTACAAGCAGCAGCAGTGTTATGTAAAACGACAAACTTTGGGAGATACCTCGGAACACCGAAACAAATATTTGTGTCTAATATCAAATTTCCCTATGAGGACTTTTTAAACCGGTAGCTGATGTTGTCTCAGGATCAGTAAGCTATCATACTCTAGGAGGTTGGATGTGACAATGAAAACACTTTATAATGTGTTTTCCTGGTTGCCAAAAAAGTAAAACATAAATATTTTGATTCTTTATTATTGTGAGACAACAACATTATCATAACACAATTACTCTAAAGCACCTCTACTGACTTTTAAGCAGAGGTTACACCGATGGTCATGTTCAGTCTAACACGGTTAAAGGCTACAGGATTGTCCTTAAATCCTACTGTTATTCCTATTGTCCGGACAACCGGATCCTTTTCTCATGCAACAGGTGATTTGTAAGCCGTGGTACAGGACCACCGCTGCCAATACACTTTCCGGGAAACTGTCGGTTCAAGAACCGAAGCACAAGGCGACTGAAATGTGCCGGCGCCCCACCACGCTGGAACCATTTTCACTGTCTTGTAGCGAGTGGCACGTCATCCAGGAACTCTGGTAACGGTCTGGGGAGGAAACTCTGATAACGCCTGTTATTTAATGGCCTAGGCACTAGGGGTGGTCCAATTGAACAGTGACCAACATCGTCCCATACATTTACGTGGAACCGCAATTGATGAGTGCGAGTATACGCTGCATGTGGGTTAGCCTCACTCAAAACATGCAAACTAATGGCTCCATCACCCCGAACGTTGCATCTTCTGTACACGGCACAGAGGACGGAAGCGTAGAATGCTTTTGTCACTGTTCCAGGTACCACTGAGGAAACCAAGCTCCGTTTGGTTCCAGATTGTACACACGCTAGAAGACAAATAGATAAACAATTGATCAAGAACGACGTTTCTTGCATTCGTCTGATTGGTTCCCATGCTATGCGCCATTGTACGAGCACTGAGAGTGATTACGGTCTCCACTGGGGAAAAATGTGTCCGTAGGTAATTGTGACACTTGAGAAAGATATTTGGTGTCCCGTACAACCCTTCAGAGTGTGTTGGTTTAAATAATTTTCATCCTGTACAGCAAAACCCCTATACTTATATCATGCCGAAATACTCAGCATCTGTAAATACGTGTGGCATACTTAAGCAACAGAGCAAAATTGGCCAATAAAACCCGATTACAACTAAGGTTGACGAATTCAATTATATCAACGCTCACCCTAACAGCTTGAATTTCAAAACGAACCTGACAATCGATAAAAAGACCTATAGAAATTTGAATTTCATAACTCGGAATGAAAATCTCTGTAACCAATAGAAACTGTAGATGTACTTCATAATTATTGGAATCTATGCATACTATCACCTCCTAAATATATATATGCTCCTACTGAAACGCCTTGTGTTATATACTTCTGACTGCTTCTAGGAGACAGCGTACTATAGGTTTCATTTACTGTCATGAATTAAGCTTAAACGCTGGAACACGCACCTTTAATGCAGCACGTATCACTTCCCATGTGAAATTACTTGGTGTAAAACCTGCACTCCTCTGAGTTTCCTTTTTAACTAATGATCTTTCATACATTTGAATATTGGACCGACTCATTGTAAAACACTAAAGCAGCTAAATTGTCAACGATTCGACAGACTTTCTGCGGTGTTCTTCAGAGCGTTTAACTGGTGGGTTTTGGTGAATGCCTTCTCTTATATGCCGTCTATTTCGATTATTTGGTGGAAATGACGTCATATATCAGGGAAGTCACTGGACAATTTGAAGGAAGGTTGCTATGGAGGGCTATGGCTGTGTGTTTGTGGATGACTGGAAGTAACACTAGTAAGTAATTTTTGAGAACATTTATCGTGTAGAATATCAGTGGTCTTGATATAATTTTAAAAAATTGACCTAAAAACAGTCTTGACCGCATTAAATTATTTATTGGAAACAGAAACGAGTCTCCGTCAAAATGTGATAATCGTCAGACCAGTTGACGTTCGTAGATCCACAATAGCTGCTCTGTTCAACGTCACCGCCTACCTCCATGGCGTAATATTTTCTGAAGATGATCACATTTTGACCGAAACTAGTGACCATTGCATGTAAATACTTTATTGAGGTCAAGACTGTTTTCATTTCAATTTGAAAACTGTAGTAGGTGATTGATAGGAAGTAGTGTATCGGCAGGCTGTTGCCTTAGCCACTTTGGTACGTAACTGGCATATCACTTTCGGTGGTTATTGGTAGGAATAAGCAAATCGGCAGCATGAATTCAGCGTGTAATGTTTTCCTGCAGCTAAGCTTTGAAGCTGCACGACAGGTCTCTAGTGGCAGCTGCTTTCACTGTATTTTTTTTTAATTTCTTTATTTTAGCTTTGTGTTACGAGGACCAGACAGCCGACAACGATTATAAAATGCCAAAGAAACATAACTGCAAAAAAGCAGAATAGAACAAAGTTATGAAGCTGGCATACAAACACACTATAAAGTAAAATAAAAGAGCAATTAGACAAACATCAGACAGCCGGCGGTATTGTTAACAATGACAGTGGTACAGAATTACAAACACCACTACACAACAACATTATAAAGAACGTGCATATTCTCTTACAGAAAACGACAAAAACATGAAAGGGCAAACACAATACCTCATACAATCAGTACGACAACAGCTAAAGAACGAAATTACAAATAACATCATACGTATAGGAATATGAGAAATGTAGCAAACAGAATGACGTACTTACAGTAAAAGAAAACCCCAAAATGAGAAACACAATACAACTAAAGATATGTACAATTGTACAGGTAGAACAATGACATAAAATGCACAAGAGGCCAATAATGAAAATTTAATGTACACATAGAGGTCTGTACAGAAATTGAAACACAAATCGTGCACCCGATTACGAACTGGACTGATGCCATGTCAAAATGAAGACCTCGGCAACTCGTAAATAAAATTGGATGCCGCTGGCTTTCAAATAGTCTGTGAGCAAGACTATATTTCTCAAAACGGTGGAGTAAGACATGAAAGCTCGTGGGGAAGGGGGGGGGGGGGGGGGCTCCAGCAACCAATTTCTCACACAAGACTGATTGTGCAGTCGTGCGCTTGGGACATGCCAATATGAAGTGGTTAAGATCCGCTATTGCCTTTGAGTGGTTATCACAGTGTCCAGAAGTGATAATCTTCAACCGATATAGGTGCGCGGGGTAACATCTGTGTCCTAGCTGCATGCGAATGATAAAAGTCACAAAATATTATAAGCGTCAAGAGCATAATCGTTTCCGACCCCACCATACTCGGGAACCATAAGGAAGTTACTCACAACGTTATCTACCTTGTGGTTGAGTTACGCAATATGTTACTTCCACGTGAGTTTCCTATCAAAATAGACACCAAGGAGCTCAGAATGTGACCGAATAGGAAACGCGTACAGGCCAAGATGAAGTTCGGATGAGAAGTTATTGCACCATTTCCTCGTGAAATAGGTTATAAACAGCTCTGGTGGTTGCTTTTTGTGCTGTGATATAGTGATAATTTAGATTCTACTTATAGGTTGCGTGGACAATTTTTTACATATTACCGTTCAGTAAGTATAGCTTTTCTGTATATTACGTTTCTGTAATATGTAGAAAGTCGTCCATAAAACGTGTAAGCAGAATTTAAATTATGACTACATCGCAGCTAAAACCAACCGCCAGAACTGTTTATAACCTGTAGGTACATTGCCCTCAAATGTAAACTAAACAGTAAAAATATGTACATATTCCAGGCCACTGAAGATGCCTTGCAGAAAATAGACGAAACGCGTATGGCACAAACATTTTGTTTCATTGAGTTATAGTCAGGCGGTCTAAAAAGTAAAAATTATCGATATGCAGTAAAAGGGTGACACCTCCTCGACCATCGTCTCTGTCCTGTCGATAAATCTGGTATCCTCGAAAGCAGAGCAGAACCCTGATGAAACCACTTCGCTGAGAGGGTAGCCACTGTTATCTTCCGTAACGAAAGTTCATGTTGAACGGGACCTTAACTGGCAATCACAGACCATGTATTCTTTTGGAGGATCCTAAAGCCCGCCACAGCTATTAGGTGTAAGAAGGGTCGTTAATAGTTGTCGTAGAGGTTGTGTACGTAAAGCTTCACGTGGCTGAGCCTTTCCATCTTCCAAGCGGTGCATAATAAAAGAGGTAATCTTTTAGATGACATGGTCATTGTTGTTACAAAGTGGCAACGGTTGTTGACCGTACGGAGGAGGATATGGTTTGGGTGATGGTGGGCTTGGGAGATATGATGAGAGACAGAATACTCGTGACAAATGTCTGAGAATCGCTACTGCCACACTGACCTAGGAGCACTCCATGTCGACGGACCTCTTGTGCCAGAGACAGCACCCGATCTGTCTGCCGACTGGAGGTCATGTTGACGATGCCTGGTATCGTGAGGGAGAGACCCTAACTGGGGCGACTGCTGCGGTGGCGTTGGTCGTGTAGAAGAATCATTAAAACAACTATTGGTTGCGCGGAATGCCTTGGAACTAGAGGCGAAAATTTCACGGGATTTTGGGGACTAGGAGACTGTTGGAGGGCAGTGGAGTAGGAGAGATGCGTACTGCCAGTTACCCTCCCCGATGCAGCGTAGGCCTTTGCACGCTGGAGCTCTTGGATGGAGAAAGGCCGCGCATAAACGTTCTGTCACTGGGTGCGGACCAGAGCAATTTAAACACGTTGGAAACGGCGCCGCATATGATTCCGCTGCGTGTGGACCACCATACATACTGCAATGACTTCAACATTGGCTTGCCCGATGATGTAAACGCGAACGATTTCTCCACTGGCCGATTAGAGCTACGTGTAGTTCCACTGGACAACGCGTCCACAGAATAGTAACATATGAGACCAGAGTTTGAGAGCAAAACACTGGCAGACAAACTGGAAACGGTATTGTTTGTTCAGGATGTGAATAATGTTTCTTAGTTTATCGTTTCATGCTTGCGACAGGATTTATGCTCTCCATTGCGTCAACGACTTCCTTGTCTGTCTGATGCCAACATCACGAGTAAAGCCGTAATTATGAAGCAGGAAGTTGGGAATGTAGATATATGTAGGAAGTTGGGAATGTAGATATAAGTAGGAAGTTGGGAATGTAGATATCAAACTTGCGATCCTTGAAAACAGGGACTTCTATGAAACAGCCTGAGCAGTTTTCGTTTCTAAGTCAACTCTGTGTGTACCTGACTGACTAATGTCAACAATGTCATGTTTGAGATGAGAGTTATAGGAAAATAATAACTTACCTACCGATATTGGGTGGAGTTTGCCAACGTTCTTATCTAAGCTTTCCAGAAAGGTAATGTTGAAGCCTGCATCGGAACGATTATACCGATTCTTGACAATTGACTTTACGGCCGCAGCAGTGGAAATCAACGGTTGACTCTGAGAACGTTCTGAGTTTATATGCACTGTACCATTACTAGAACGGGTATCCGAACCCGATAAGTGACACATATTACAGTCTTGGACAGGAAGTGAGTCGGCACACAGCCCCTTACTAAGGGTACCACTTTCCTGCTGCTGACTTGCAGGTGAGTTGGCAGCAAGTGCGAAGTGGGACGGGTCGCTGGAACTATTGATGGTAATGGAAATGAGCGTATGGCGTCATTGGCCGGGAGGCTCCTTGCGGGGTAGGTCCGGCGGTGCAGGTCTTATTACATTCGACGCCACATTGAGCAACCTGCACGCCGTTTGGGGATGAAATGATGATGAAGACGACACCCAATCCCTGAAAGGAGAAAATCTCCAACCCAGCCGGGAATCGAACCAGGGCCCGTAAGACGGCAATCCGTCACACTAACACTCAGCTACCGGGGCGGATGGTGATATTGCTGGAGTAGCTGTTGTTGAAGCCGCAGTACTTGAAACTGCTGCTGTTGAGCCAGTTGTTCCTACTGAAACTGCAGTTGTTGATGAGGGTGGTGCGAAAGCTGCTGTCCTGATGATGTTGTAACTACTGTTGTTACTGTTGTTGTTGTTGGTGGTGGTGGATGTGGTGGTGGTGGTGGTAGTGGTGCAGCTGCTGCTGCTCAGATGCTGTGTATCCGGGAGAGGTAATTCACCCTGCTAGATCTCATCATGATTGTCTGACATCTGTGGGAAACACACCTCTGTCGGTGTGTGCAGGTGACATACGTCTAGTGCCTATTAAATGACGTGAGCGGTATCAGGGAGATCGGCCATTTTATGGTGAACTATACAGCACTATCACCGCGAACGTGTGGCAAAGAAAACATACATAATACTGCGTATGCTAAACTGTAGGTAAAAGATTCTCCTCGAAAACCGACTATATGAGTAGTGAACTACTAGTACGAGCGCTAAGAGTATTAAGCACTACGCTCGTTCGCGAAAGCAAACAAGTTACGGCCACTTGGAGCGCACTAGCGAGAACGTCTGAACGCCGTGGTAGGCGGATGTGAACTCCTTTCTTAGTTGAACCCGGGTCATGTGCTACTGCTGGCTGACGAAGACAGAAAGAAAAAAGCAGCGTCCGAACAGGCCTTAAGGGTCCAACGGTGCCGATCGGCCGCCGTGTCATCCACAGCCCTTAGGTGTCGCTGCCTGCGGGTATGGAGATGCGTGCTGTCAGCTCACTCCCCTCCCAGCCGTTGTCAGTTTTCGTGACTACTGGCAATACTTATCAGTCAATTAGCTTCTCAATTGGCCTCACAAAGTGTGAGTGCACCCCGCTGGCCAACAGCACTCGGTAGATCCAGACGGTGACCCATCCAAGTACTAGCCTAGCCCGACAGTGCTTGACTTCGGTGAGCTGACGGGAACCGACATTACCACTGCGGTAAGGCCGCTGGCGGCTGATGGACACAACCGGGCTGAAACCTCTAACAGCCAGGCCGTAGGTGACTTGTAGCCTCCTCCCTGTTCCGGCTGTTAGGGCGCCTGATTATTTCGATAGCCACTCTTACTTTCTGCTGTGGAGAGAGCACGCGAAGTTCTTGAAAAGGAGAACTGTGACAATCCTGGAGGTGTTCAGCTACATCTGACTTGTTCTGTACTAGTCGTACGTAGCGCTCACGTTCCGACAAGCGAGTGCTAATGGGTTTCCCGGTTTCACCAACATAGGCTTCGCCACATTCACACCAAAGTTCGTAGACGCTTGCAGTGTGGAGGGCATCCGAGTGATTCCTGGTGGGCCTCACGGATCTCGCATCTTGCGACCTCTCTGGAATATGGGTTTCTTTCCTCCGCAATGTAGAACCTTGTTTATGTCGTCACTGACACCTCTCACATAAGGTAAGCGAGGAACAGAAAGAGTTTTCTCTGTACCTTTGTCTCTACTGTCTTCGCCGTACTTCACAGCTCGTTTTATGCATCTGGTGTTGTATCCATGCGCGCGTGATGTCGTGAACATGTTCAGTTCATGTTGGACGTGGGACCTGCGGGCGTACGTCATAAATATGGACGCGAAGTTTATGGCCATATAGGTGAATTGGAACAACAGAGGAAGACGAAGGAGAAACTGCTCAAATTATTTCTGCTAAACTGCACCCCATACACCGCCTTTCAACACATTCGACAACTATGTCGTTGTTCTTCTGACATTATTAAAACCAAAATGACAAATACGGCCAAAAAGGTGTTCGGGAAAAACTTAAATTTTAAATGTATCTCTAAATCCTTCTTTATCTTTTTATTTTGTTTGGTCATACTTACGGAGTTTCGTTGTTCTACTAACATTTTGCGTCCTATAAATGAAATAAAATAATAAACAATGATGGGAAGAACTACGAAACAAATGACACAAAAGGCAATAAATTACATTTTGTGGAAAGAGAATCGTAGAAACCCTTATGATATTTAGGTATGATGTTGCGGTTAACCAATTTATTTAGATCTCCATATCGTTCTTTGCGAGAGTTATTTTCGTAGCATAAGCAGGTTTTAAATCCAAATTGCTTTCACCGATATTTTCTCTCTCTACATTTAAACTGAACTTGCCTCCATTCAGACTATCTGTGGCTATTCTTATACTGAAACACGTGACTTCCCTTTCCACATCGAAATTATTTAAGTTCAGACAGTTTGAGGACATTCCCGTCAACGTCCTTGGCCATATAGAGAGCCATCTCATCATGGAAAGATTTAAAGTCCTTGAGATCTTCAAAACACATGTCTCTAAGATGTAGACGATATCCCTTCTCTTTTGCATTTCGAATGACTAATAAATATTGATCGGGTTCGTAAACTGGACATTTCTTCTTATCACTCTCAACTGATCTCTCAGTGATGCTATCTGAACTACGTCTCCCCCGTTCTGCGTGTGACCACGAATCAGACACTTGTGCGTAGTGGACCGACTATCCAGCCGTTGTAACGGGTATAAATACACTGCAATTACATATCTGTAACTGAAATTAAAAGTTTTAATCAATGTGGTTTTTGCAACAGAACCATTTTGTTACACGATTTCTGCGAATCGCAATCTGAACTTCTGGTGCTTCCTTCTTCTTCTGCCTTCCTCCACAGCTGTCGTTGTAAAATAGGGCATTCGTTCCAGGAAGGAAGATAACTCCTCATGGTATAAGACAAGTTATTGTTTCTACCTCGTCTCTGTTCATAATTCGCTCATGCCAGAAATAGCAGATACCTCTGTCGTTTCCAAACCTAGTCACACGCAATAAACAAAAATAAGTAAAGCAGACTTCAAGAGTAATAACAGATTTTGGAAAATTGGATATATGGACAGTTACCACGAAATTGTAACAGTTGGCCTCGACTTGTAGAGACAGGCAGATATTTTTCCCGTTGGAACTGGTAAGACTGCTTGTGAATCACAAACCGCTAGTTGTATTTCCTTGTTTTGAGCTAACTGCTTTTCCTATTTTTTATCTACGCGACTCAATTCTTTTTCTTCGTGATGTTCTTGAAAAGCACCTTCTACATTTTCTTTCTCTTCATCTGAATCGTTTTTGTAAGATTCACATTTCTCGCACTTATCCTTCATTGGCACAAAATTTCCGATATTAAATTCGGTCTTGAATAAACGTTCATGGGCTTGTAAATTTGCAGCTGGCAAGCTAGCGGAAGATCACTCTCAAGACTGATTTGTTTGTGTTTCTGCGATGGTTTAGCCGCCGTCGACGAATTCCTCTTGTTGTGTCACTCCTTACATACTGACTATCAATAAGGCGAACTGAGTTTACATGATTCCTAACTGACTCCAAGGTCTCTGGATGTTTTCCATTTTGCCCCCTTTTGTCCGCGGGTGACATCCCAGTCCTAGTCATTTCGCTTCGATAATGCTACGGATTTGCCTCTCGGTTATTCCCAAAGTATTTATCAGAAACGTTTTGTGTACATGACTCTTCTGCTCATCCTACATCAAGCAGAAACCGCTATTCGACTTTCTAGGTTCTCAGGCAGTAACGCTACGACATTTCAGAACGAGCGTTCAGTACATGAAATCAGAAAATCTTGTCGTCTTTGTAACAACCCCAGTGCCCAGTAATCGCCGGCCGGAGTGGCCGAGCGGTTCTAGACGCTACAGTCTGGAACCGCGCGGCCGCTACGGTCGCAGGTTCAAATCCTGCCTCGAGCATGGATGTGCGTGATGTCCATAGGTTAGTTAGATTTAAGTAGTTCTAAGTTCTAGGGGACTGATGACCACAGATGTTAAGTCCCATAGTCCACAGAGCCATTTGAACCATTTTTTGAACCCAGTAGTGTTCTGATAGTTTTTTTGTAAACGTAGCACCCATTTAGCGAGCACTAACAATTTTTCCCGTTTTTTTGATACATAAAATTTTCCACTCTTTCTCAACGATTTAGTTTTTACTCTGCTCCAGTCACTAACATTCGGCATTCTTTTTTTTTAGGTTTTTTAATGGGAGGTTTTTCATTATGGGTTAGTGTTATTTGTCTTCAATTTGACGATTCATCACTGGTTGAGGGTTGGTAATTCTCACTTGAATCAGAAGACAAATCTGGACTGCTGCTCGGTAAAATAAATGTTACTGGCACACTTTTCGAAACTGATTTTGTCGCATTTGCCCTTTCAGCCACATACAATTCTGAGGGTTTCGCCATTTGTATCGCTCTGAACTTATGTTTTGATTGTGATGCCTCTGGCTCCACCTTGCTCAGTTGTTTTTTTTTTTGTTATTTCGCGGTGTGGGATTGATGGCTGTTTCTCTATGCTCCTGGCCCGTATTAGCACTTCATTTTTCTTGCCCACCATGAGCAAGGCGCATAATCTTCTTTGCTCGGTCGCTCAGATTTTTCCCCATAAAACAGAAATGAAACTGACGTAATTGTATTCAAGCCATTTTGCTCACATCAGCATCGACGCTAAGAACATTTCTGACACGAAAGTTATTTTAAACGTCCAGGAAACAATGACGCTAAAAACGATTAAGACGCTGAAGCTACTCAAACGTGGGAAAACAGTGTATACTTCCATTGTTATCGCACCCACGGTTTCTGTTGAATTGAGTCTCAATCTGCACTATTCAACACTTCCGTTGTTATGTGAAAGAAATCGGTTTTTTTTGCAGCGTCAATTCGGGATAAAATTTCGGGCTGAAAGACTCTAGCCTCCATCATCATCGTCAGGAGCAACTGACTGTCTTCATTGCTTTTTTTTTCCTTTATTGGATTACGATTCCCCCTGAAGGGGTTGGCTGGCAGCAGCTTAGTACGCTGCTCTTCAGCCTACAGAATTTTTAACACATAAGAAGATAAGAAACAATAAAAGCAGGCGATGAAACGGTGATGTATATTGTAAAACGGCGGAAAATTGTTGAAAGTTAAAACATAAAACAAATAGTTGGCAATGATAATAAAATACACAGCAAGCAGACAAGGATAATAGTAGACAGTCAATTAAAAAAAAAACCACGGCGCCAGTCTGGTTTCTGTTCGCAAAAATTACAAAAATCACACCCAGTGACAGTAAGATGCCCGTTCACTGCACTTCGGAAAAGACGCACAACACTTAACAATCACTGGAAACACTGCACTAATAAGTCGGCACAACACACCATGGGTAAGGGCAGGTGTGAGGGGGGGGGGGGGGGCTGGACAGATGAGGGGGGAAAAAGGGATGAGGAGAGGAAGGAAACGTAAAATGACTTGGGGGTGAGAAGGGAGGCAGAAAGAGGGTAGGCAGAGAAAAAACAGGATGGGAAGGGGGGGGGGCAGAAGAAGGAGCCCGGGAAAGTAGATGAAGGGTGTAGAGATGGAGGGTAGGGGGGGACACAACAGTAAAGGCGAGGCAGAGGGTGGGGGTTGAGAGGAGCAACCTGGGGATGAGAGGGATCAAGGCAGTGGGAGGTGCAGATTATGCGGATTTGTTCAAGGAATAGGAGCAGATGGGGGAAAGGAATCAGGTCGTAGAGGATCCGCATGGGGGACGGGAGGTGTATATGGAAGGCGAGGCTGAGTGTAAGGTGCTCGAGGATAGGGAGGGAGTTATAGAATTTGGAGGGAGGGAGGGTGGGTCTTCACTGCTGCTGTGGTGGCCTTATACACCCCATGGACGACTTCTGATTGGTCGGCTTGTGATTGGCCGGCGATGACATACTACTGTCGCAGACTATGTCAATGTCTGCGCTGGTGGCGCCACCGCTTCCGTGGGAATGTAAACACTGCAAGGAATGTCTTTGCTGCTTCCTTGCATGAAGTTCTCTTTCCCATGATCCGCTCAGATAATATCTGCTAACACGATTGAAGGAACCGATGGGCTTTGTAGTCTGGTCCCTTCAACCCCCACAAACCAACCAACCATCACAGTTGAAGTTCTTCTCGCTTATTCTTATTTCAACACCCTCCTTAATAACAGAATCTTGATATGTGGAGGCGTGTGACAAAATATTTTTTCCATCAAACAGTATTTTATGTTTGTTAGTGAGGTTGTGCTCCGCTATTGCCGATTTCTCTAGTCCTCTATTTTTAATATGCTGTTGGCGCTCTGCACAGCAGCTGGAAATGGTACGAATGGTCTGACCTATATTACTGTTTCCACACTCACAGGGGCTATTACAAATTCCAGAAAGCCTGAGGCCGAGACTGTCCTTAATGGGGCTCATCTCTCCTTAATTTTCTTAGGAGGACAAATAATCGGTCTTATACCCCGTCTACCGAGGACTCTTCCTATTTTACTGGATATAGCGTCACAGAAAGGAAGAACCACAATCGGTGGTTCATCCTGTGAATGTGCAGCATTTTCACGTTTCCTTTTCTTGGAGAACGCTGCCTCTATATTGCGTGCATCATAACCATTCTTTCGGAACACGTATTTGAGATGGTTAATTTTGGAATTCAAGTGGTCCTCGTCAGATACAGTACGTAATCGCCCACCAATCACAAGCCGACTAACCCGAAGCCGTCCACGGGCTATATTAGGCCATCACAGCAGCCGTGAAGACAGTCAGTTGCTCCTGACGATGACGGTAGTGGCTATCCTCGAAAGCTCGAGATTTTATCCCGCGGCAAGAAAACCGAAAAAGTTTTACATAACAGTGCCGCCACGAAAGATTTCGTTCTCACCCTTGTATTGATGTTTAACTGGATACGTTACTCCACTAACCAAACTAAAACCGCAACCGACAATTACGACGTTCTTCCCACCTAAGTCACAACAATCCATATTTCCACAAAGACGCAACTACCTCTGGCGTCACTACTACTTATAACAGCAGTTATGACGGTGTTTAACTGTATATGACGCCAGTTTCACAGATGACTGAAGCAATAAATTCAATTTATCGAACAGCTGGGTCATTTTCTTCCGGGGCGGCGATATGGGGTAAGCGCAAGAACGTTGTATATCATTGTAACGTAAAAATTGTGCCCTGGGATAATTTGTTTGGGCTGGCTGTTCGTTTGGGCAAAAGAACAACGGAACAAGTACTCTTTGGTACAAGTATCTTGTACTGACACGAAATTTTACAACAGTAGAGCAAAATTGTATTGTTTTGGGTCGTAGCTTTCCCAACCTGGGATTGTAATTTAGCGTTTATCGCAGAAAATAAAAGAATTGGATACTTTAATATATTATTATTGATTAGTTACTTGATTAGAAATATTCTCTGTTTATTAATTATTATTAATAAATATTTTTTATTCGTGCTTTTATTTTAATTATTGGTTTAGTTATTGGTTTTAGTTGGTTTTGCTTAGTTCGTTTCCTTTTTTCTTAACTCCCCTGAAGACGTGGTAAATACAAATATTTCCTTTAAATACGGTACCACAAGAGAGCAAGAGATGTATTCTGCATAGGCGATATCACGGAAATTCCTCGTCGTTATCTGCTCCACCTGAAATCTCTAATATCTTTACTCGCAGATCGTTGGGCACAACTGTGTACTACACTACTGGCCATTAAAATTGCTACACGAAAGAGAAATGCATATAATAAATGGGTAATCATTGGACAAACATACTATACTAGAACTGGCATGCGATTATTTTCACGCAGTTTGGGTGCATAGATCCTGAGAAATCAGTACCCATAACAACTACCTCTGGCAGTAATAACGCCTCGGCTTTGAGTCAAACAGAGCTTGGATGGCGTGTACAGGTACAGCTGCCCATGCAGCTTCAACACGATACCACAGTTCATCAAGAGTAGTGACTGGCGTATTGTGACGAGCCAGTTGCTTGGCCATCATTGACCATACGTTTTCAATTGGTGAGAGATCTGGAGAATGTGCTGGCCAGGGCACCAGTCGAACATTTTCTGTATTTAGAAAGGCCCGTACAGGACCTACAACATGCGGTCGTCCATTATCATGCTGAAATGTAGGGTTTCGCAGAGATCGAATGAAGGGTAGGGCCGCGGGTTGTAACACATTTGAAATTTAACGTTCACTGTTCAAAGTGCCGTCACTGCGAACAAGAGATGACCAAAACGTGTAAGCAATGGCACCCCATTCCATCACAATGAGTGATACGCCAGTACGGCGATGACGAATACACGCTTCCAATGTGCATTCACCGCGATGTCGCCAAACACGGATGCGACCATCATGGTGCTGTAAACAGAACCCGGATTCATCCGAAAAAATGACGTTTTGCCATTCGTGCACCCAGGTTCGTCGTTGAGTACACCATCGCAGGCGCTCCTGTCTGTGATGCAGCGTCAAGGGCAACCGCAGCCATGTTCTCCGAGCTGATAGTCCATGCTGCTGCAAACGTCCTCGAACTGTTCGTGCAGATGGTTGTTGTCTTGCAAACGTCCCCATCTGCTAACTCAAGGATCGAGACGTGGCTGCACGATCATGATGGTCGCATCGCGGTGAACGCACATTGGAAGCGTGTATTCGTCATCGCTGTACTGACGTATCACCCAGCGTGATGGTATGGGGTGCCATTGGTTACACGTCTCGGTCACTTCTTGTTCGCATTGACGGCATTTTGAACAGTGGACGTTACATTTCAGATGTGTTACGACCCGTGGCTCTACCCTTCATTTGATCCTTGCGAAATTGTACATTTCAGCAGAATAATGCACGACGGCATATTGCAGGTCCTGTACGGGCCTTTCTGGATACAGAAAATGTTCGACTGCTGCCCTGGCCAGCACATTCTCCAGATATCTCACCAATTGAAGAGTCTGGTCAATGGTGGCCGAGCAACTGACTCGTCACAATACGCCAGTCACTACTCTTGATGAACTGTGGTATCGTGTTGAAGCTGCATGGGCAGCTGTAGCTGTACACGCCATTCAACCTCTGTTTGACTCAATGCCCAGGCGTATCAAGGCCGTTATTACGGCTAGATGTAGTTGTTGTGGGTACTGATTTCTCAGGATCTATGCACCCAAAATGTGTGAAAATGTAATCACATGTCAGTTCTAGTATATTACATTTGTCCAATGAATACCCGTTTATTATATGCATTTCTTCTTGGTGTAGCAATGTTAGTGGCCTGTAGTGTACTCGCTCTCCCGTTAACTTCGTTGTTTCCGATGGTAGAAGACACTGTTTAAGGCAACATTTCTAAACCAATTACGAATGATGAAGTTCTGTAAACGGAATAAAGTTATAGAGACGTCGAAAACCTACACCGACAGTTACACAAAGAAAGATTGAAGAGGCTTCGATAAGTATGACAGAAGTAAGGTGAATCTTGGCCTTAAAATACCATGGTGTTTATGCTCAATCGCCACTTACATTTTTGACAGTATCGTTCTGTTTGCTAATAGTCGCTCAAATCTCTGAGAGGGATCTTATGCCGATTAAGTGGCTGCCGTCTGTCTCGATATTGTTGCTGATGCAGCCTTAGTGAGGGTTGCATAAAATGGCAACGGTAGGGGCAGCTCAATGACCTTGTATATCGTTACTCACTCTTTCTTTACCTTCCCTCTTTCCTTCAAAAACTTCAGACAGTGAAAACAAGGAAAATATCTGGTAGGACATGGCACACATCTTTATTGAGGCAACTGCATAGCTATTGATGACTTTGTTGACTTCCAAAAACAGTTTCCAGTCTAAAGATGTAATGTGAACAGACAATATCAAAAACATTATCTTCCCCCTCGGTCTCTTTTGTAGAGGTATTATGCACAGTTTGAATTTTTTTAGGAAATCTTCCTGTAGTACCGTGGAATAGGAGTAAAATTGTTATAGTTATTGAATTACAGTAGAAACTGCCGTCTGCGGAGCAACAGTCGACAGTCGACGTCGTCATAAGAAGAATGAAGAACTCAGCTCAAAGCCGCGTTTTTGCGGTAAACAACGCTCTGTGCGCTCGTGCGATGCTTTGCGGCGACAGCATAAATCCTTTTAACGGAAGTGACTTTCATTTCGTGGTCGCCACGTCTGCGCCTGGAATATACAGACCGACGGACGTGGAATAGCGCGGAAGTTCGTTTCATTTCTCAGAAGACTGGACACGAAGTCAGGCAAAACTCGCCACCACCACTGCAACGGAAATTACTCCGTCCTTTTCTTCCGCTGACATTTTTTCCCACAATCCACTGAAACGGTATTATCTCAATATCGCTCGAATTTATGTCTTTCCATTATTGCAGATGCCATTCCTGTACAGCCTGTCTGAAAACTCTGTCTGTCAAACAGACCGCCAGAAGTAAGATAGCTTATGGCCTTTTGGGTAGCTCTGTCCCCTTTATCGTGAGCGCACCGAATCTGCTTTCAACAGAGGAGGAATTTGAGGCAGAAGAGTCACGTAAAATTCGTGTATATTTCCTGAACTGATGGATCTGACATATTTCGTTTCTATAATAGCATTCTGATGTCGTCATACAGTCACACAACTTGTAGACATTTGAAAGGATACTTCATATTTGCAGACAGGCTGATGTTTAGAAGGCTAACGGTTTGTTATTTTCTTTTACCAAACAGTTGGCTACAGGGAAATAACAAAAAAAAATCCATTTTACACCCATACATCTAATTTATTAATCTGTATGACCTAAACATGACAGATAGCCATGAAAGAGAAAAATATCATCTCTGTATGAATATTAGCTACGAATATTACGTAAGGACGTACCAAGCGAGCCGCTTTCGTCGGTGCATTACGAGGTCATACGCATTGAACAACCGCTGACTGATTGCGAGTTCGAGGTAAAAAGCGACACAGTCACACCCTGTCTGTAAGCAAACATCCCACAACGCAGTATGTAGAGTCCCTCAAACGCCGAGCAAGGCAGAGTTCAAGAGTTTAACATTTCGAGACTTCAGGAGTTCAGCGATCAGAAAAGTTGCGGCCTTGGATGACCGACAGCCTACAGCGGATATCAGTTGAATGAGCATGACCTTCAGTTAAGCTTGTACACTAAGGACGTGGAAACCTTGTCTGTTCGTACGTCTGGACTACAGCTGTTGGTTTAGATCGCACTTGTCTCCCTGCTTATTCCATTTTGAATTATCTGCATTAGTTTTATGTGTGCTGTTTGAAATTACAAAAATTACTCAGTAAAGCAATTTTTTTCCAAATAAGAAAAACGGTTCCAGTGCACAACATTGTAAAGTGCCAAGGAATTGCTATTCTACTCAAGATTAAAAATGTTGTAATCGAGAAAATCTTGAACACTATCACTCTACTACACAACAGTAATCAGTAAGCTAAATCTAATTAAGAGGAAGTGTTATCAGAAGCCAGTTAAGAATTAAAAATATTTTGTAATAGAAACTATTGGCAACTAACACAAATTGTCTGTTTTAAGAAAGGTAAGACATTTAACAAATTACAGGAACTCAGTTCATTTGCAAGTATCATGTGTCTCATGGTAAACTTCTCTTCATTCAAGCTTACAAGATAGCGCACTACCGATGAGGTATGGCTAAATGACCGCACGTTATGTAACTGCTTTTAGAAAGGTACTGAATTTTACTCGCCACAAACTGAAGAGTTAACAGTAACCTCCTAGCAGCCTTAATATATTATAACGCACATAAATATTTAGAACTTGGAATAGTTATATTGCTGCACAAAACACAATCTCATGTCTGACAATATTAAAAACAGTAGAAAATGCTCGAAACTGCTTATGGCAGCTTATAGTCCATATTCCGTAACATGATTCTAATTTAGTCAGTGTACTGAAATACCGACCTGAAAACGTCGTGTGTTCCTGGGTAGCCTAACCCACTACAGTTAAACACTCTCTCCTGCATATGTGGCCAGATAGGTTCATTCTTATTTTCTGAATTTGTGTAGCCATATTATCTCTAGTTGCTTTACAATTCTTGAGGGTATTTTCCATTTGTCGTTGCAACTACAAGAATCATGTTTTTTTTTTTTTTCACCAGACGCATTTCACTTTATTGTGGTAAGGCATCATCAGTGGTCGGTAATGAAGTTATTCAGGTTTTAATTTGCTTTATTATTTTACTTCAAGATTGACGATCACGCACGGTAAATTTAGAGACGGTACTATGACAGAGTCGTCTGAATGATATAAGGTCATATAACTAACCTACGAAGAGGAATGTCTGTAAAACTTTGTTCGATCGATTCTTTCGGAAGGCAGTTTTAAACCCTTATCTAGTAGGTTTGATAAGGCGGATAGAGGATAATCGGAAACATTTGCGTGTGCAGCCTCACGTTCATTCAGTCGCCAGGGAAACACTTGTTACAAATTACAGAGCCCAAGTTCGAAGAAGAGTTAAACAATTTGTTACTTTCTCCCCTATACACGTCTGAAAAGGAACTGGGTGAAAAAATCAGAGTTATTCGAGCTCACATATACTGTTAAAAAGCCGCTCATCACACACACGCTTGGGAAATGGTCGAGAAAAGAAGTGCTAACAGTTCACAAAATACTCCCTACTACACATCTCAGTTTGATATCCTGAATGAATGAGAGTGTAGTCGTAAATGGTATGATAGATTAAAATTATTCAACTGCATATACGCTGATTGTCGTGTGAATGTATGGCCTGCCAAAACTCCCGAGTTGGTGTGATATAACTTCATAGGAAGCGAGTACTCAAACCGGCACCACATTATTGTTACCCATCTATATATGTACAAAACACGCAGAAACGTATTTAATAAACTAATCCGTTACAACCCAAATATCTGTATCAGTAAGCACACACATACAGCAAACCACTGGACAATGCACGCCGAAGGTATATGACGTTATCAAAGGTATCGCAGTTTCTTTCCATAGATAATGAGAAATTAGATATAATGAACAGTTCTCCATAAAAAAAGAAAAGATGTTTATGCAGGGTATAATTACCAGAGGACATGGCAGTCTGTAAGATGGCTTAACTTCAGCGGCGATAATTTCACCGTGCTCCAGACGTGTATGAATTAGGACGAAACTTCGGCAGTATTAAGTACCTTCGGCGTGTTCTTCACGGTGGTCGCCGTTGAATGTATGAAGCTATTTCGATTGTAACGGCGTAGTTTAGTAGATATGGACTACCTGATTAGAAGAAGGGATCGGTTGATAGGAAACATTCTGAGACATCAAGCACTCACGAATTTGGTATTGGAGGGAAGCGTGAGGGGTAAAAATCGTAGAGGGATACCAAGAGATGAATACAGTGAGTAGATTCAGAAGAAGATGAAGAGGCCTGCACAGGATAAAGGAGCATGGAGAGCTGCATCAAACCAGACGACCACAAAACATTGAGGAAACATTCGTACGTCAACAGGCCTCTGCCAGAAACGCCATAACGTAATGTAGGAATTCCTTATGGGACTCTTAAACGATACATTCTGCGTTCCCTTCTTCACAACATTGTGTAATGTTTCCACGAAACTCGTCATTAAACAGTTTTCTACAGCTTTAGAGGACGCATCGGAGCTAGCGCCAAACACCTACGGTATTACGCTGGCGTAAATGCAGAGCGTGAAGATATTGCAGAGCGCAGGTGCGGGTGAAAGAAATTAATTATGCTTTTGGGCTTCGTCCAACTTTAACGCTGCGGGATCCGACAACCGCACTTGGATTAGAAACACTGCGCTCTCGATTACCACCAACGTTTCTGATGTTTTTAGTATTAACTGAGCTTGTAATTTCTTTTCACTTATTCGTTCTACACTGAATTTGGAGTACACCACGGTTTTTGTATTATTTGGACCAGTAATTACACTGTTACCGAGGTTGCCACCACTGGTTGATGTAAATACGAAAGACTAAAACCGAAATCGCTTGAACTATATTGTCCATAAGATACGCATGACTACTGGACTAAATGATAGTAAGGGAAAGTTGTTTCGAGTGGAATAAGTGTTAATAAAGAAAGGGAGCTTCGAATCCAATTCTGTTTCCACCATGTACCTGGAAAACGTCTTCTTACAAGACCATTTGTCATAAAAGTTCGATATTCCCAAGTAACTGAAAAACAAATGAAGCACGCAGTGGCAGGCATTGATGGTAGGTCAAGCTTGACAAAGTAATAGCTGGGAGTACTATTGCAGTTGGCGTACACGGAGTGGTCAGATACATGGGGAGAATGTCGAATTAGTTTTGAAGTACCCATGTGAAAGACTTTTTTCTCCCCCTCCCACTCGACCACACACACACACACACACACACACACACACACACACACACACACACACACACACACACGCACGCAATTACTAATTACACTGTAACGAAGGGAGTTTAGAATTAAATTTCCCGTCCCGTTAACTAGGAGATCGAGACACAACTTCGAGAAGAAAAATTAGGGTGGTGAGGGGTTTTAGTCCCGTCTCTTTTTGCGACGGAATGAACTGGGAATTTGGATTAAGGACGGCGTGGCTATGGGAAGCCCATTAGCTCCATCCATAGCCTACCTTTCTATGGAAAAATTTGAAGACATCGCCTTGGACACGGCTTCAGCTAAGCCAAGTTGCTTTTATCGTTACGTCGATGACACTTTTATCATCTGGCCCCATGTTCTTGAAAAACTGGGGAATTCTTAGGACACCTGGAGAGCATTCACGGACACATCAAGTTGACGATGGAAGTCGAGACAGATGGTGCATTGCGCTTCCTTTAAGTTCGTGGGATTTTAGCCAACTGACGCGGCTGTAAGCCCGAGAAAATTTTATTAATTCATATCACAGCGAAATCATGCATTCATACATGGATTAAGTGATTTTGAAATACCACTGAAAACCTAATTAGGTTGGCTGGGAGAGGATATGAACATCACCCTTCTCAAATTCGATCCGAGTGAGGCATGTACTAAAGCACCTCATTTCACTGTAAATATATTACAGAGGTCCTGCTGCAAATTGCACATCCCCTACGCGCAAACCAGCACAGCGTTATTAGCGCTAATGTGTAGGTTTTTAATTTGCAATCTAAATGTTCACTGCAACTTCTGCCACTGCTGGGACAACTGTTCCCCTGTGACGCTGGAAACCACTGATTTTATTTAAATAAGAAATCAGCTTTTTCCAGATCCATAATGCACATCCCTCAAATCCTAAAGTCTTTTATTTATATTATAGCCAGACTGAACGACACTATCGCATGCTAGTGTCACGTTCATACATGGTTCAACTACAGCAAAAGTACGCTACTCCGCAAAATTGAAGTACGAGATACTACAAGCAGCATATTGACTATCGGTGGAAAATAATGAAGTGTGGGAGGATACTGCCAGAGGTCTTAGAGCTGTGCACATAAACCTGCACGTCACATGGTGTGACATTAGTGCGACTATAACGTCAAATGGAACAGGCCCCACAACACGCTTGCAGCTGAAGAAACGGGAAAAGACAGTCTGCATCAATCACGAAGAACTTACGTTGCAGTGGGATGGTATTCTTTATTACAACATGTCCCGGAGATACAATATGTTTGACTTCCCACGGGGAAAAATCACCGGCGAATCGGAAGGACAAAGTGTGACGAATATGGCGCATCAGTTTAGTATTGCTCACAGCATTGTTTCACTTGCGTGGGGAGTGTTCTGAATCACAGGCACGTCTGGTCGAAGGAGAAGAAGTGGTCGACCAAGGTAAACTACAGCTGTGTATGAGCGTTACATTGTGCAACAAGCAAGTATTGACAAAACGTCAATCTGCTAGTGTAATTGAAACCGCAGTTAACAGCACCGTGAGGCACGCAGACTCACGCTGTACAGAGTGCAACGACTACATCGGGGCGGATTCTTTGCCCGACGATGAGTACTTTGTGCTTCGTGGGTTCTGTTGACACACGCACATCGTTGTCAAAGTTTGAATGGCGTCAAGAGCATAGGGTGTGGACCAACCATGAGTGGGGTTGCGTGCCTTTCACGTATAGGAGCCGTTTTCGGTCTGAGTAGTTATTCTGGACGTACGCTCATGTTGCGAGAGGTGGGAACAGGTGATGCTCCCAGAACTACTGTCGACCATGATCGTTTAGGTGTCTAAATGGAGGTGTAATGTTATATGGTGACACTGACCTTCAGACACGGCAGTGTCACACGTCAACGTTGTTTTGACACTGTGCACCATTTCAGGCGTGCAGTCGGCTGGCAATGCGCAACCGCAACAAACAGTTAAGGTTGATGAGCCCATGCAATGACAGGATGTTCGGCATACGGACTGCCTTCCCTTTCCCTTTCCTTGAACTCCATCAAGCACGTGTGGAGAGCATGGGGAGACGCATTGCAGCACGTCCAGCGTGGATGGAGGAATGAAACGCCCTCTCACAAGAACTCTTTTCCAACGTTGTGGCCAACATGGGAGGACGTTGTAGAGCAACAGAGCTAGCATTGCTGTTCGTGATGATCACGCACCTTATTAAGAACCATTCCTCGCCTTTTTTTAACGTGCAAGGAACCATGAAAACCACGGTGACTTTATTGTAATTATTGTCTTTCAACAAAAGGTAATTCCTTTTCGTACCTCCTCTTCTATACTGTATCAGTTCTTTCCACGTATGGTCGCAATTTCATCGAGCTATGGTGCTTGGCAGTGACACGTCATGCGAAAGTTACTTTCACCCTTAAGTTTTTCACCCCACTGTAGTAAATGGTACTTGTGGTACGAACTGGGCTGAGTTGCTACATCCATATAGCTTCCTCACGTATTTCTTTCCGGCGGTATCTGCTTGAAACGCAACCAATTTTTACCTCGTATTCTTGCGAAGCGTAACGGAATCATGTCACTCGATAACTGCAACAACTGAGGCTGGAGCTTCCAGTACCTGCTATGTAACATAACTGTGCAACAGCCGGAGTAGTACCTGCTACTACAATCAAACACTCAACCACTTCCAGTGGTGCAGGAAAACGATACCAGCAGTTTCTCTCAAAGTTTCGTTCCAAACGGACTGCCAGAGTTGCAGTTTTGTACAGAGCGTAGAAAAATATGCTACAATGTTGTTTCTAGAGCCAGATAACTTCTTCCACACGTGGACATCCTCTCCGTCAGCATGATAGCGCCGGACCACACACAACACTACGACATTTTCAGCAATCCGACGCGTTAAGTTCAAAGGCATCGATCATCTCCACATAATATGTACTTGATCCCATACGATTTTCATCTGCTTGCAGCAGTTACATACCTTCGAGACGTTTAATTTCATTGTGATGAAGTGCAAGCAGAGATGACGATGTGGCTCCATCAACAAGATTAAACATTCTACAGTGACGGTCTCCAGGGTGGCTGTGGAGAAACAAACTGAAGAGCCAAGGAAACTGGTACAGGCATACGTATCCAGACGCAGAGATATGTAAATAGGCAGAAGACGGCACTGCGTCCTGCAACGACTATCTAAGACACGTGTCTGGCGCAGTTGTTAGATCGGTTACTGCTGCTGCGATGGCTGGTTATCAAGATTTAAGTGAATCTGAACATGTTGTTATAATCGACACATGAGCGATTGAACACAGCGTCTCCGAGGTAGCGATGAAGTGGAGACTTTCCCGTACCACGATTTCACGAGTGTACAGTGATAGCAAGAAACCGCTGAAACATCAAATCTCCGACATCGCTGCGGCCGGAAAAAGATCCTGTAAGAACGGGACCAACGATGAATGAAGAGAATAGTTTAATGTGATCTTAGTCCAATCCTTCCGCAGATTGCTGCAGATTTCAATGCTGGACCATCAGCAAGTGTCAGTATGCGAACTGTTCTACGAGACACCATCGACATCGGCTTTCGGAGCCGAAGAATCACTCGTGTACCCTTCATGACTGCACCGCACAAAGCTTTATGCCTCGCCTGCCCCTGTCAACACCAACATTAGACTGATGATGACTGGAAACATGTTGCCTGGTCGGATGAGTCTCAAGCTGTATCCAGAGGATGGACGTGTACAGGTATGCAGACAATCTTACGAATCCATGGACCCTGCATGTCAGCAGGGGAATGTTCTAGCTGGTTAAGGCTCTGTAATGGTGTGGAGCTTGCGCAATTGAAGTGATATGAAACCCCTGATACGTCTAGATACGACTCTGACGTACGACACGTACTTAAGCATCCTGTCTCACCACCTGCATCCATTCATGTACATTGTGTATTCCGACTGACTTGAGCAATTCCAGCAGGACACTGCGACACACCACACGTCTAGATTTGATTCAGAGTGGCTCCAGGAGAACTCTTCTGAGTTTAAACACTTCCACTGACGACCAGACTCCTCAGACATGAACATTATTGAGCATGTCTGGCAGGTGCTGTTCAGAAGAGATCTCCACGCACTCGTACTCTTGCGGAATTATGGACAGCCCTGCAGGATTAGTGGTGTCAGTTCCCTGCAGCACTATTTCAGACATTAGTCCACTCCATGCCACGTCGTGTTGCGGCACTTGTGCGTGCTCGCGAGGCCCTACACGATATTAGGCAGGTGGGCCAGTTTCTTTGTCTCTTCAGTGCAAATAAGTAGATTAGAAGAATAAACTCTGTTTTCTTTAAGAAACTTTAAGATTTTTCGCATAAAGAGTCAGGAGGCATTACATTTTAACATGCCCACGTACAAGTATTTTTACCGCCCCGCCAGCAGTGTATTCCACCAAATCACTGTAATATGTGAACAGTTTCCAAATCAATTTACGCATCTAAATATCGCACTGCTAATGTAACATCAAAAATACTACTGCCTTAACCTCTGTATGACATGTAAGTGAATGTTGAGGTGCCATCTGACACACTGTCTGCGTATGTTGACACATAAGCGGCCTGTGGCAACGCCCCTACGATATGGTCATTACAACCTAGCTGACGCAGGGAAAGATGACACTCTACGGTCGTGCTATGAGTGTTACGTCGTTGCAGCAAGTGACACTTCATTGACCACTGCGTGATATCCACGAGAGATATGGGCCCGCACCTAACTTGTAACGTCACACTACTTGCCTTGCCCGACATCCATCGCGAATGCTCAGCGTCCTGCAGGGAGCACGGGAAATCAACATGTCAACTAATAGGTACCCACAAACAATTTTAACTTTGTCATGTGTTATCGAGAGCTTGCTTGTTTTTAAACGCGCAGCAAAGAATTATTATTAGACACAGAAGAAGGTCACAGTCACCTTGGTTTCTCCAGGACAGTTTTTTACATCATGACGCTGTAGGATACTCAGAAAACCTTTGTTTCAACTGACTCTGGCCGCGGAAGCCCATACAATTAAATTATTAACAGCGTCTGAAATAGTAACTTCTCCACGCCGGAGACGATCCTGCAACTCTTAAGACTTGTAGTGTCACGTGATCTGATGTACTCCATAGAACACGTACATCTCGTTGCTCCATTTTTCCGCTCGATCACGTCTATCAGACACTGTTGGATGTTCCAAGTTTGTTTTACGGAAGCGTCTGAAGTCTGCACAAGTTCTCATTGCCCAACCGAAACCAGATGGTTTGTACCAGGCTATTTGGAAGCTGCCAGAACTATGGAACTCGTAAATACTACGTTTAACTGATCTTCTTGTCTCGCAATCTGGTTTTCATATGATGTATAATCGACTTGGAATACTTTGTTTCTGGAAAACTACCCATTCCGCTGAAAGACATTTACATCACACTATCAGCTGATTTCGGCGCTGTGCTACTTTCAAGTGATACTCGCATCGTAATTTTACACCATCGACACATGTGGATACATATAAATGTTGTCTGCCATTTTAATAGATGTCGTAGATGCACACGAAAGAGAACGTCGTTTCATAATCGTCAACCGTTTAAAACAACATTACTGCAGAACTGTAACTATTCGACTTTCGCATACCCTCCCTTTTCGGCTGCGGATAAGGGCCTAGACCAGTCAGCAGGTCAGTCGAAGCATGTCAGACTCTAACATCTACTCCAGCAGTACCTGCATTTAGTAAAAGACAAATGTACTATGGTAACAAAGCTATTAATACAAACAACAGGAAATATCACAATATTATATAAAGCGTAAATGATTTTTTTGAAGATGGTCAGAATATTTCAGGGTAGGAAACCCATCACTTCCTGTTTCCCAAGGGATTTCACGTTATACGGAAACAGTATCCTTTCAAATACTAATGAGCGGAAAAAAGTGATCGCTCCTTTTCTGAATTGCTAGGACGAACACGCGTGAACTCTTACGTCATTAATTTAGTTTCCCTCCCGGCCGCGAGGGTTCGACAGTGCAAACTTCGACGGGAGAATCGCTCGTGAAGTCACGTCCGATACGTTGCCCCGGGGAACCATCATTAACTCAGGCGGCTTCCGGAAGACGAGAGGAATAACAATACGGAGCAGTCTGCCGGTCTGCAAGCGAGGGCATTCTTCTGCGCGGAATGGACCGCTTTTTCAGTAATAAACTCTAAATCTCTTTCTTTTCGCACGAGACTTAGATGAAATAGAGATTTTTCAGGAAACACGTTCACTGTAAGGAGATAAATATATTTAGGTTGTAATTTCTCCTTCAAATCACCATGCCAGTGCCAGATTAGCAGATAAATATCAGAAACAAGTAAAACTGTACAGTACATGTACCCTATCAATTGTAGGGAGAGTAATACAATACTCACGAGAGTTCGATATTAGCAATAAAATTATTTGTGAAGTTAAAAATGTTAAGCATATGACATGTCTCTGAATGGAATATAATTATGAAATGACAATTACCTAATGATAATGTCATACTGCTATGGGAAGATCGTTGGCTATCTCACCACCCAAATACGTTGCTTACAATAACTTGTCTATTTTAGTATTCTTCTCAGCGAAGTTCCATTCCGTCTAATGCCTATTCTATGGCCTGCAAACATGGTTCCTTAGGTAACATAATATATGTTTTATTCTTAATCTTTTCTACACTTACTCGGCAAGTTTGGTTGTGCATTTATCACGCATGACCTACCTTTTAATTTCTGCCTCTTCATGTTATTTATTTTATTTTCTGTTTCTGGGTGCGATAAAGTCTTCACCACGTCTTGATATTTCTTCGTCTTTAGATTTTATTGTGTAATCAATTTTCTTTTCCCCGAATTTTGTTGTTGCATCTATGTAATATATAAATCACCTAGTATATAATGGTGGAAGTTCGTGGGTAATGCTGTTGTATAGAGAGAAGCCGTAACGCTAAAATATACTGTAAGATCTGCGGAGGATCTACGCTTGGTACAGGGAGTGGCAAACCATCATCCACATAAAAAATGTACCGTATTACGTATACATAGACAGCTAGATGAATTAGAGTATAATAACACGACTGCAGAGCAACACTGGAAACAGTTACTTCCACAAAATATCTGGGATTATGCGTACGGAGCGATTTAAAGTCGAACGACCACATACAGTTAATCGCAGGTAAGCAGATACCAGGCTGAGGTTCTCTGGAATAGTCCTCAGGAAGTAAAGGGCATAAACGACAGTTGTGTAGTACGGTTGTAGGATCCTCACATGTAAGTGCAATTGATAATTAAGAATTTACTATTCCGATTTTCGGTTGTTGTTTTCATCTGAACAGCAGATTCATCCACGAAGTACTGGATGATGGTCTTTGATGTTGATCTACTTTGCTTATGATCGGGTCGTACGCGCATATTGCAAAATATCATTTGCCAAACTCTTTGGGAACTTCCAAAATATCCAAAGCTCCTACTACTGATGGACGATGTTCTAAAGTGTTTTACCTCTTCATCACACCGTATACTATTTTGAAAAGAGAGTGCCATACTCTCTCCTTTGACAACATTCCTCAGGAAGCGCCAGGAAGATGAGACAAATATTGGCTCCCGATTATTACCCTGGACTGTGGAAAAGCTGGAACAGAAGAGAATCGAAGCATTTGTGATGTGGTGCTACAGTCGAATGTTGAAAATTATGTGAACTGATAAGGGAAGAAATGAGGAGGTTCTGCGCAGAATCGGAGAGGATAGGAATATGTGGAAAACACGGACAAGGAGAAGAGACAGGATAATAGGACATCTGTTAAGACATCAGGGAATGACTTCCACGGTAGTTGACGGCAAAAACTATGGAGGAAGACAGAGAATAGAATACATACAACAAATAATTCAGGACGTAGGTTGCAAGTGCTACTCTGTGATGAAGAGGTTGGCACAGTAGAGGAATTCGTGGCGGGTCGCTTCAAACCAGTCAGAGGAGTGATGACTGAAAAAAGAAAAAAAAGTACCGTATTTGGTAGGAAATTACCTAGAAAACAATTTAACTGGAATTTGAGCTTTAAGCATAACATTTCTGCATCCATCAGATTTCCGCTAAATTAATTCGTCTGTTAGGTTGAGTGTTCATTACTATTAGTTTCAATACACGTAAATTCTTAAATAGCATTCTTTAAAGACCTGTTTACCTCTGTTAACTATTGTGAGTGAAAATAAATAGTAGTCACTAATCCCTGTCGCTTTCGGACACTTTCGAATAGACCGAGGAAGATTCTGATTCTATTACGACGAAATAAGTGTAAACAACCTTTGATACATTAAGAAGTTATTCCGTATATTGAACAACGTTTGTGTTACAACTAAACCTCTATTGCACTTCACCCAAGATAGTGTAATAGTTCAACCGAGCTTTCACGTGCATCTCAAGAAGGAAAACCACAAATCATAGCATAGTGAAAATGCATTATAAGTTCTACAGAGAATACCACAAGGACGTGCCATGAACAATTTGGAAGAATGAGAATTACACACACACACAAAAGTCTTCCAAATGAGATCCTTAATGAACAAATCGATCTCAAACATTAAAATTATCTACAAAATTTTATTGGCGTCTTGAAAACAGGAAGGGATAAAGAAATTACAGTAAACTAAAAGGAAAAGGTAACAATAGATAATAATCACAACAAAATTATGATATCAATGACACAAAACTAACATGACTGACTAGCAAGAATTACACTGCGAACATAATGCACCGCGAGAAAAAACTATCAATCCAGCCGTCAAAAGTTTTTGACGAAAACATTCTATATTGCCTATATTATGGACATAACTTAGGTAATCATAATAATTCAGCAACAAATTGACAGTCGACACATCACTCACTGATGGAATAAGGGCATCTACTCCAACCTAGATGTAAACTGCCCTTGATGTATAATTTTTATGAACGTAAGAAGACATACCAAATATAACAGCTACAGGTTTACCTGAGAGTGGCGCTATAGCTGAAACAAGCTTTCAGTTAAGAAAAAACGTTATTAATTACATTATTGCAGCTTACCTAGTATTATTAATTGTGCAGCGTCATATTATGACGTTTTCTGTGGTGCATGTCCTGCCGAAAAGAAAAAGTAGGGCACTCACTATTTAGGAAATTACTCTCTGCAGCCCTAGAGAATGTTTTCAGATCCTTAAACTGGAAAAACGGGAATGACAACATGTTAATGGAAAACATGTAGACCGTCTTCACACTATAATGTTTGCCTTTGGTGCAGAAAAAATCTAAGAAGTAATGGGTGATACAATACAGCAAATATGAAAGTAATACTGAAAAGTATATATCACAAGATAAATATAAAGGATAATCGATATATCGTAAAGATAAATATATTGATGGAAGAAGTAAACAAACGGAGAAAGGGGTGTGGTGCGTTTTGGGAAACTGAACAGCTTTTGAAAATGAGGTTTCTGATGTGCTTAATAACGAAAGATTCCTATTACAGAGTCTCACCACTTCTGACTTCTGGACTTTTATACGGAAAATAAAGGTTTGCTCACCCAGGAGTGTTGTGAGCCATATTGTGAATAACAAGGATCGACAGAATAATCATACAAATTTATCATGGAAAACGTTGATGCGGAGGAATTAATAATTACACGTAAAGCAATATCCCGCAAGCCATACTATAATGTATTGGAGAGGGTTTACTGTCACTTCATTCCTTTCCTTCCCTTTCCGAATGTTGTGAGAGAGGAACAACTGTTGCTATGCCTCTGTGTGAGGTCAAATCTACTACACTTAAGTAGATATTTTGGTCGATATATAAGCCTCCCTTGTTATGTCTGTCTAGAGCTGAATGAGCATATTCGTTATGGTTCCGCCGTTGCTGAAAAAACCTGTCGCAAAAAGAGCTGCTCTTGTTTGGATCTACTGTATTTCTTCTATTAATTCTATCTGGTACGAGTCTCAGCAATGAGCGGTACTTTAGCATCGATCGGACTAGGATTTTGTAAGCCAACTCCCCCGGGGCTCGATTACATCCCTTGAGGATTCTCTCAATGTATCTTTCTTGCATCTGTCCTTCCTTCTATTAGTTTTATGAATTCGTTCCACTTAAAATCATTCTGTAATCCTAGATCCTTAAGGGATCTGACTGATTTCATTGTTGTTCGACAATACTGCAATCATTCAATGAAGTGTTTTTCCGTCTGTCTTTGTGCAGTGATTAACACTGGTTTATGCTGAGGGTCAACTGCCTTTGCCTGAAACGAGGGTTGATCCAATATAAATCATCCTTTATTTTATTACAGCTTTTTAGCGTTGCAACTTCTCTATTCACAACAGCACCTGCACGAAGAGCTAGAGAATGACTGTGATGATAATGAAATGATGCTGGACAGACAAGTACTTTAGCTAATGCGTGGTAGGCGAACCATGGAAATTTTTCTGTATTCTAAGAGTTAAAAAAATCGAAACAACAATGTAATTTGAAGCTCGTATATGAAATGAAAAATGAACTACAAGTGTAGTGTACATGTGTGTACCTGAAGGCTGTAATTCCTGAAAAAGTCGGGAAGTGCCAATTGTCTAACGGTAGATGTAGTTGTGAAAGTTTGATACTAGCCTCAGATGATCATGTCCGTATCATACTACCATAAGGCCCAGGGAACCATACTCCACTACTCCGCCAGTTTCTTCTCAGTTTTGCTCTCTTCAGCAACTCATCGTGTACGCCGACCTGTTGTAGGTCTCCTGAAATTCGTTCTTTCTTCTCGTCTCGGTGGGTGTTCAATCTAATTCCTTCACTTATGCAAGCAAAACATTTGCTCTTTGTAGATCTACAAGTTTCCCCACCTTGACACGTCCTGCAGCACCTATGTAATATTCCCAGTACACCATTTTATGCTGATAATATTTGCAGCCATTGTAAAACAATTGCTACTTCAATTGTGTCTAACTTTTAGATAAGAGTATCCATCACTTGTCAATTTGCAACTGGTTGTTATTATTTCTATAGTCGAACATGTTTCACCTATTGCATTAAACACCTTCAGTGGTCTAAAAAAAAAAAAGAAAAAAGAAAGGACATAATTGTTTGATTAAATTTGAATAATTTGTTTCACACGTGGTAGAATTTTTGGGCTACCTCGATATCTACATTATTTACAAATACAGGAATTTTATAGGGAGCTTACTTTTATGCCTTCTATATTTATGTGTGGCCATTGACTCTCATTGAAGCAGTAAGGATTCAAAATTCTTGGATAAATTTTCGGATAACTGTAGCCACAACCATGCTGTTAAACACACTTGCTTTGCTTCTATGAGAATTGAACTCTCATAGGAAAGGTACAGGGTAGTAGGAGGTAGTGGATTGGATGCAGTAAAGAAGAGGCAGTAGAAACTGGGAAGAGGAGAGGGTAGATGGGTGGGTAAAATAGTAGTGGAGGCATTCTGCTTATATTCTGTGCGTCTGTGTGTGTGTGTGTGTGTGTGTGTGTGTGTGTGTGTGTGTGTGTGTGTGTGCGCACGTGTGTGTGTGTGTGTGTGTGTGTGTGTGTGTGTGTGTGTGTGTATGTGTGTGTGTGTTTGTGTGTGATTTCCTTTTAGCTAATTTATACTTTTGTTACTTAAATGATGTGCACTACTTTTTAGCATCCAAAATCTCCTAGAAGGACGGGTTTTCACAAGTCAGTATATGAGGTGTCATCGAAAAATTATGGGAGTTCTGTAGCTTTGTGTGTTGTGTTAATCCGAAGCCTCCAAATTTCTTAGTTGCAGTGTTATTACACATGTCTAAAAAGTGTCTGTACCGAATAACCTTTATGTGTCTAGGTCTCGAGTTTATAAACCTATGTGACCGGTTTCGATTGTGGTAGCAGTCTTCTTCAGATCGTAAAATATCGTTGCAGAGTGCAATATGTCATTTTTGTCCAACAAAATACAGGGTGAGTCACCTAACGTCACCGTTGGATATATTTCGTAAACCACATCAAATACTGACGAACCGATTTCACAGACCGAACGTAAGGAGAGGGGCTAGTGTAATTGGTTAATACAAACCATAAAAAAATGCACGGAAGTATGTTTTTTAACACAAACCTACGTTTTTTAAATGGAACCCCGTTAGTTTTGTCAGCACATCTGAACATATAAACAAATACGTAATCAGTGCCGTTTGTTGCATTGTAAAATGTTAATTACATCCGGAGATATTGTAACCTAAAGTTGACGCTTGAGTACCACTCCTCCGCTGTTCGATCGTGTGTATCGGAGAGCACTGAATTACGTAGGGATCCAAAGGGAACGGTGATGGACCTTAGGTACAGAAGAGACTGGAACAGCACATTACGTCCACATGCTAACACCTTTTTATTGGTCTTTTTCACTGACGCACATGTACATTACCATGAGGGGTGAGGTACACGTACACACGTGGTTTCCGTTTTCAATTACGGAGTGGAATAGAGTGTGTTACGACATGTCAGGCCAATAGATGTTCAATGTGGTGGCCATCATTTGCTGCACAAAATTGCAATCTCTGGCGTAATCAATGTCGTACACGCCGCAGTACATCTGGTGTAATGTCGCCGCAGGCTGCCACAATACGTTGTTTCATATCCTCTGGGGTTGTAGGCACATCACGGTACACATTCTCCTTTAACGTACCCCACAGAAAGAAGTCCAGAGGTGTAAGATCAGGAGAACGGGATGGCCAATTTATGCGTCCTCCACGTCCTATGAAACGCCCGTCGAACATCCTGTCAAGGGTCAGCCTAGTGTTAATTGCGGAATGTGCAGGTGCACCATCATGCTGATACCACATACGTCCACGCGTTTCCAGTGGGACATTTTCGAGCAACGTTGGTAGATCATTCTGTAGAAACGGGATGTATGTTGAAGTGCTCTCCGATATACACGATCGAACAGCGGAGGAGTGGTACTCAAGCGTCAACTTTCGGTTACAATATCTCCGGATGTAATTAACATTTTACAATGCAACAAACGGCACTGATTACGTATTTGTTTATATGTTCAGATGTGCTAACAAAACTAACGGCGTTCCATTTAAAGAAACGTAGGTTTGTGTAAAAAAACATACATCCGTGCATTTTCGTATGGTTTGTATTAAAGAATTATACTAGCCCCTCTCCTCACGTTCGGTCTGTGGAATCGGTTCGTCAGTATTTGATGTGGTTTACGAAATATATCCAGCGGTAACGTTAGGAGACTCATCCTGTATAGTCATCATTTGATTACACAACATGTGACGTGTTACACTCTGCAACAACGCTTTATGATCTGAAGATGGCTGTTAACACAATCGAGAACTGCATATTATTTTGTAACCTCGCTATTTATATAAGTATATTGAAAATTAAGATCCGTCTTCCACGTTCTATATCAAATCATCCATATTGGATATTTAGCCTTTTGTCAGCTGTGAAATATGTTACATTCGTTTCACTCTTATCGGGGATTACACATTTTGAATAAAATGAAACGCTGCATTTTTATTATGTATTCATATAAGAAAAGAATTGTGTGTAGTAGAGTTTAAGAAATGTCAGATACTGCTTTTGATGCGATTGCTATTAGAAAACGTTACCCGATCTTGAATTTTCTTCACCCGGGGACTCGGTGTTTGTGTTGTTCTCATCATTTCATGATAATTCAGGGATAGGGTGAGAGTGACCAATGAAATGATTGGGAATTTGAACGGGAGCTGATAACCACGCCTTTGAGCGCCCCACAAACCAAAGTCGTTATCATCATCATCGTCATCATCAGAAAAATGTGACGAATGGTAGAAACGTTCCGAGGACGACGAGCGCCCTTGACGCCCCAGCTACCATCAATGAAATCGTGGAAAAGGTGAAGGAGATGACTGTCAAATTATTGGCGGTTCACAATCACAGAGGTCGCTGATGATGCTGTCATTAGAACTGGCTCATGCTACGGGTGTTTTGGTTTGAATAGTGTAACAGGAAAAGTTTTGAATTCTGAGCAAACAAAGAGGCTAACGAAAGATGCTGGTGAGTCACTAAATGCATTTAACAACGGTATAAAACTACTGAAATGTGTCCTAACAAATGATGAAGCATTGGTTTATGGTTATGAGTATAGCAGTAACTGGATTGCCACCAATGAAAAATGCTCGACAACCACGGCCAAATCTGAAAGTTACACTCCCTAACTCCTTCAAGTCTAATGGCATTTTTCACTGTGAGTTCTTGCTCCAGTGTCGAACGATCAATATGGAGAGTTAATAATGTGATGTTTTCGTGAAGCAATACGGAAAAAAGCAGGTCCGAATTTGTGGTAAAACAATTCATCACCTTGATTCCACAGTAGTGCGTCTGCTCACACTTTGCTGCTTGTTCCTGAATTTTTCAAAAAAAAAATAGGTCCTGTAATGATACCTAATTCTCGTTCCGAAAGTACAGAAAAACTTAAAGGACTATCGCTTACAAGCATACACAAGATTAAAAACTGATCACTGAGAGAGCTAAAACCAATCCCTCCGCTTGAAATCCACAGGTGTATATGGAATTGGAAGTAGCGTTGGCGTAAGTGTATAGCATCGAAAACGGACTTCTTTGGAAGGGATAACATGGACGTAGACGAATAAATAAAATTCTTTTAAAAAACATTGATGTGCCGTTTCTGTCTGAACGCAACTCGTACACTGTGTTGTGCGGACACCGGAAAATATATTTTTAGCAACTGACAAAACAAGTTATTTGTCCTGAACAAGAGACTTTTTCATTTTTCAGGAAGGCACTGTTGGATATTTTCCTCGGATAATTCAGGACATTCTTCGCAGTTATGCTTTTATTGCCAAAGATACTTCTTTTCTTTATGAAGCATTGTTTTCTGTTTAGTGAGAAGTTTGTAAACTTGATTCCTTGTTCTCTATTGGCAACGTCAATGATAAAGGACTTACTTTGTGTTGAAAAATAAAACAGCTTCAGCTGTTGATAGAAGTTACTGACTAATAACAATAGTCTTGAGAATAATTTCTGCAACCGTTCTCTTAGGATTATGGAGACATCGATCGTGGGAATGTTGGCACGTGGACGGAAACAGTAATGGGTAAAGAGAACAAACCACGGTAGAATAACGTATTGATACTGTGGTAGTAAAATCACTGTATTTAAGACACAGAAGGTGATGTCAGCCAACATAATTGCCTTTTAGCACCCAGTCCTGCGGATAACTGTTTGAGTAGCCATACCTTTGTCGCCACTGGAGGCGGACGAGCGGAAACGGGAGGGATTGAGCTGACGGTGGTGGAATCGTGAAATAAGCTCGCCGGCGCTCGGTCCTCTACTTGTTTCCGAGAACCATTCGGAGGGATCAAAGGCCCCAGGACACACTGAGGTCTCCAGGGCGAGCTGGCAAATTGCTTTTCGTTGGCCGCTCTTAATGAAGTGCGCCGTGCCGTATTGTCAGGTGGTCTGGAAGCCCCTCCCCTCTCCGTCTCCGATGTCGCAACTCCAGTACATGAGGTTGACTCCGTTTTACGGAGAACAATTTCGAAGATATGAGGCTCACATAGCACGTGCCATATGTCGTAATTTAATAGACTAACAATGTTAAGCGTGCTGTGGCGCTAGGCCAAAACGCTTGTCTCAGGGCCTCCATTCGTCGTGAGAAATGTTACTCAACTAGGAAATTCCAGTATTCCACGATAGATTATGCAAGTGTGACACTGGTGAAGTCTGTGATATAATTCAGTTTGAACTCTTACGTTGCCATAACATAGTCAAAGTGGAGCCAGGTCTGTTCTGACTAAAGATAAGGCTTTGGTGAATACGGCGATGGTTTAGACAAGGAGCAGGAACAGTTCGTCCCACAAAGAATAACTGGACGGCATGCTATCCTCTGTCGAAAGCGTTTTTATGAGTGGCATATGTTTCAGTACACTGTTTTCTCTGTTAATGCAGCTTTACTAAACCACGAGTCAGCACATCTTATTCAAGACAAATCGTCTTATGAGGCCGAATACTACCAGTTCCCGTCGTCCAACCAATGAAACATACCTTGCAGTGCGGGAATGGGAGTCTTGGTCCTGGCTACAGAGGCAGCTCTGAACTACTAGACATTAACAACGGAAAAAACGCTATTATATTTATTAAACAGGTGATCTTGATGTGAGAGTTATGACTAGCGACACTGATGCGGGAGATGGTGAAAAAAAACTGCAAAGATAATGTCCTAACTGTGCATTATCAAAAGTCCATGTATGTAATGTTTGTTATAACTGGTATTGCGCTTATTAAGTGGCACTCTTTTATAGCACTGTAAGTTGCTATTAAGATTTCTGCAGCTTGCCAAAATGAGTCTTCTGCTGCCCGACGTCTCGCTTCTAAATTCGTCGTAGGCTGTAACTTAGGAAAATATTTGACTGCTCGTAATAGACCGTTGGGAAACTGTCCATCCAATGACGAGATTCTAGACTGGATTCGGTGACCATTATCCGTCCCAGGAAAACATTAAAATTGTAGGAGAACACTTACGCAATGAACAAAATTCCAAGAAAGTTCCGATCGTAAACAGGCTCTTGGCTTGCTACCAAAGCCCTTCTGTCCCGATGAGTAACACGTCGTGGTTCATATATGCCGTCTCCCTTGATATTTGTGAGGATCTAAATGACTCATTTCATTTCGTTACAGTTATGGACATTATGGTGCAAAGCAATGCCTGAACAAATTGAAGAAAATTGTACACTTTTGCAACATGGAGACACAAGAGAGAAGGATCTTAGCAATCTGTAAGGTTTCAAAAGATGAATACTCTTTTGTTCCCACACAACTTAAAGATTTTGGCTCCTCAGATTTGTACAGTTCTTTTCCGTCGTTTTCAGTATGTTGTTAATATATATCATTCCACTTCTGGTCACCAATGTTAATGTATACAGGCAGGGAAGGCGGGAGAAGGTTGTTACACATGCCTCGTGACGACAGTGTGCAGGAGGTTGAGCGGTCAGGATTTGAGAGTGCGCATCCAGGGCTGCCGTTAAAGACAAAACAGGAAATTAGGTACAATAAAGAGAATTCATTTTAATGTACGGTGTACAAGGGGTGCGCCTAGGGTCGGAAGTTACCAGGTTTCCGCCATTGTACGAGGTCGAACAATTAACTGAAATGGGAAACGGAAGGGGAAGCGGTTCGTGTTAACGTACTTTTGTGGCCGGTCGTGAAAAGTCTGAAAAGACTTCTGTTCTACTTGAGGTCTGGATTACAAGAGAGAGAGGCAACTGTGTTCCGCACTGCAGAACACTCCTGCGTCCACATACGTGACCCGTATGCCTCTCACGCTATAGGCTAAAACCAATGGTGGGAATTCGCTAAAAGTTTCAGCAGAGGACTCACGGCGTCTCTTGTCGGCAGCTTTAACTGGACAGAACTGCCTCGGTTTTGCAAGATGGGAGACTTGTGTCACGTAGGTATAGCGTAAGCCACTCTGGGAGAAAATCTGTAAAGATTTCACTGGGCCTTTGAAATAAATTTTTAAATCAATTATCTAAAATATTCCTTGACTGGCTGCCACAATGTACACTTTCTTTGTTGTTACTGAGCTAACATGTATACTTATAATGTTCATTCCACTGATGACAGTTTTTTACAGTGATGCAAGTAATAGAGGTAACTCGAAAAGGTCCAAGGTGTCGAAATAGCTCAATCATGCAATAAAGTGCTTAGTTCAAAAATAAAAACAGTCTATGCTTGAAAACGACTTCCCTAAAGGTATTAGAGGAAGCTGTAGAGGGGAAAAACTGTAGGGTAAGGCAAAGACTAGTATACATTGAATAAACAACTGAGGATGTAGGGTGTAAGCTATACTCTTGAGATGTAGAGGGTGCTGCAGAAGAGGAATTCGTGGCTGGATGTATGAAGTGGGCATACACTTGTGCGTTGATAGCTGGTATTGGGCATCAAAACACAATTTTAGGACTGACCGATGCCATGTTTGTTGCACCTCAGTGTGAGTTTCGCGAGCACAAACTTATCCTTTTATGTTATCACGTCAAGAAATTTGGGTTTCACTGCACCTATGTTTTGTACACTTGCACACAGCGCATATACGGTATGCAGTGATACTATTGCATATACATTGGCGAGTGAACAGGCGGTCGAAATGGGCCAGTAGTGGGGCTTATAACAAATCCAAGTGAGATTCTTTCTCTTCCAAATTGATTCTTTCGATGGCAGTTCTAACTCTTAAGGAATCCCTAGATTTCACTTACTGTAGATATTTGCGTAATTCTTCCCTTTTGCTGGCGACCTAGGTTTTCATTGCATTTATCCAATATTTCAATTTTTTATCCTACTAGAGAGACTGAATTTTATACAAAAATGTTTGTATTCTAAAAAAGGTATTTTATATTAAACTTAAACGAAATCCTATAAAAATAATTATTAATATTAATACAAGCTACATTTTACAATAACGTGTGAATCTCAACTTTTCTAATGTATCAAATTTATGTCACGGTATAGATGTTCTTTGAAAACTATCTCTGGTAAATGACATTCTTTTGGTCGTAAGTTGTTACTATGTGGCAGTCTGTGCTTTGTCACGGTTATGGCTCCATTTAGTTAAGTTTCATCTCTGTTTTATGAAGATATGTCGTGTATTAATGATATGAATTGAAGAACTGTGGGCCGGCCGGTGTGGCTGAGCGGTTCTAGGCACTTCAGTCTGGAACCGCGCGACCTCTACGGTCGCAGGTTCGAATCCTGTCTCGGCCATGGATGTGTGTGATGTTCTTAGGTTAGTTAGGTTTAAGTAGTTCTAAGTTCTATGGGACTGATGACCTCAGATGTTAAGTCCCATAGTGCTCAGAGACATTTGAACCATTTTGAAGAACTGTGAGATGAAAAGTATGACAAATGATACGTTTCGAATCAAGAAAATTGGCTAAATAAATCAGCATAAATAAAAGAAACCAAGACCACTAATTTGAGTTGTTTTTATAAAGGAATTTCAGTTGATGGACCACCGAAGGCAGCCAATAAAAGGTTAAGAAGCCATTGTTGTTTTACGTATGTTTGATTCATTAGATTTGATTTTAGCAGAAAGGCTGAAACAGCTTTGGTCTAACCCATTACTTCCCGCACCGAAACCGGGTTTATTGTGCGGTACCGCTCCCTGTATATCTAGTTAATCCAATCAATGCCCTTAAATAGTGCAAGGAGTCCCTTTACCAGTTCTTTGAAAGACAAAATTTCTTCAGGTCTAGTTGTCCCGAAAATTCTGTGTCTCTAGCTCTACAATGCTTTTTAAGATTACGTGTGATGTAGTCTCTTCACTCTCATCTCAGAGCCTACATTTAGTGTCTTCTTCCGCTATACCCATTGTATGTAGGAGTTTTTTGAAATTACCATGGCCGGTCATCAGTCCAACCAAGAGTTTAATCTCTTTCCTATTCAAGCCCAGGATTACAGAGCTTCTTCTAAACCATAGCTTTGGCATCATTACCTAGCCATGTTTTTGCTTATAGACCTTGGTCCAGTATTCTACGTGCTATCTTCTGAGCAAGTTCCGTAGTTCTAGTTTGATCATAGCCTTGGTGATTGTCAGTACAGGTGAAAAGAGTCATTGCCCCATCCTGGTCAATCTATCGGGTTGTTCATTGCCACCGATCCCTGAGCAGCCAGGGACCAACCTAGGTTTACTCTCTTGCTTCCCCCTAGCTCTATCAGAGCTCTGTGACATTCTGCAACAATCTTAGATCTTGTTGCAGGAGCTGGCAATGATTTCAGCGCTGCCTGGCTGTCTGAATAGATGTATATGCTACAGTCCTTGTAGGACCTACGCACATTATCCTCCACACATGCCCTGATCGCAGCGATTTCGGCTTGGAATACCGAGGCCAGTTTTCCTAGAGAGATGATGCCCTCCAGTCTTGGCTGAGCCATGGACACCATGGCCCCAGCGCCTTGGTCTGATTTCGACCCATCAGTGAACCAGACAATGTCCCCCATACGTTGTCGAACTGTTTGTTCCCCACTGCTCCTTGCTTCCTGCTATTATATTGCAAAGATTGTTGAAGCAGTTGGGAGTTATTATATAGTCATGCGGCATTTCCCCAGCCATTCCTATATTTACCACACTCATCAGTTTAGTTTGTGATTCTGGATATTCCAATGAGATCCATTTTTTACCAGTTTTGAGTCTGTATGCACCAGCTGCTGTCTTCATCTTGACCCAAAATTGTAATGGAGGCTTGTCCAGCGCGGTTTCCATCCCAGCGGTTGGTGTGTTGCTTATTTCGCCTGTTATGGCTAATCACGCCAGTCTTTGCACCTTAGAAAGCTCCGTAGTTGCCACCTGCTGTTCTACCTTCTTCCACCACACTATGGCCCCGTTTGAGATCCAAGGTCTAACCACCATGATGTATATCCAGTGAATACGTCTGGGGCTTAGGCCCAGTTTTCGCCGCAAGCTCTTCTGGTACTCACTAGAGTACCTTTCTCCTTGGAGAGGATGCTCTTAATGTGAGGGGTCCATGTTAGTTTCTCATCTAAGGTTGCCCCTAGATATTACACTATCCCCTTCACAGATAGAGTTTAATCGAAAGCTTTAGATTCCACCATGACTGTTGGATATGCTTCTTCGTGAATGGTACCACAACAGTCTTCTTAGGATTAACCCTTAGACCTGTTTCCTGCACCAACCTTGCACAATATCCAGTGCCTTGTGCCATATTCCTGACTGTAACAGTAAATTTGTCTAATATAACTACGACACGGTCACCTGCGTATCCTTGGCAAAAGCATTGTCTCGAATTTAGTTCCTCAATGAGATTTTTCATCACTAGATTCCACAATAAAGGGGTCAAAACTCCTCCTTGTTGACAACCTCCAATGGTGTTAATTAACATCTTTTCATTCATACTACTCTCCAAAATTCTCGAGAGAACAGACTATGAAGTTTCCAAAGCGAGTATAAAACTCAAAAGTGGGCTAAAGCGTCGAACAAAGTAGCTATGTAGTCCCATTCTTCTCTACCACGTGGAAGGCCGGGGTTCGATCTATCGGTGGTTTGTATTTTTAAACATAGGTCCATAGTTAATATATATTTTTAAACACAGTCGTATGCTCTGAAAGCATTTCCGTGAAGCGTGAAATACATAAAATCTGAAAAAAAGAAACAGCGCTCGAGGCTGGTAATTGCTGAATGGCTGGTACGAATCTACTTTCGGTCATTACTATTTTACTTGTGCGTTCAGTTTGAATACCTATATCATATACATATTTGCTAATTAGGATATATTTAATCGTCATTATTATGAAAAATGCCCGTCTTCTAATTTCCAATTAAATATCACACATAAGAATCCAATTTTCACTTCAGATATAAATCCATAATCACCGAACCTTATGGATAAGGTTGTTTTAAAAAAAGAAATAAAAATATTTCAGATTAATTCTTTTCCATCTCCATGTACCCTACGCTATATATATGACGTAAGGAGAGGAAAGCTAGAGGGGAATTGAGAACATATGTCTGATATGCAAAGAATGGCACGGTTCCAAAAGCACCATAAAGTACCAAAGTACCATATGAACTTCAGAATCAAATATCAGTTACGATATCAGTTAGCTCAAAAGTTCCCTACAAAATCTACTTCAAAGTTCCTTAAAGTTGTTAACACTTGAAACCAATTGACTGTTTTGATCGGTTGTGTGATTGTGTGGTAGGATGCCTAACTACTGCAATGGTGGCCTTCAATTTTCAGTTGTGGTAGTTTTTTAAACAAAGGATCATGTTCATTGGGCATTTCTGTGAGGCGTAGAGCACATGGAGATGGAAAAGAATTAATCTGAAATGTTTTTCTTTCTTTTTTTTAAAACAACCTTATCCATAAAGGATCGGTGATTAGGGATTCTTATGTGTGATATATATATGGAGCAAGGAGAGGAAAGATAGAGGGGAATTGAGAACATATAACATCGAATGGCATTGCGAGAGTAAACATACAGTTCTATTTGTTGAGTACAAGGGACAATTTCGAGAAGACCAGTTAAACGACTTAAAAAGGAAACTTTCTGCTTAGCAGCAGATATTTACAAGTGTGAATTCAACGTTAACATGCTATGTGACAGCGAGTTTTGTAGTAGCTCTGATATTGGCAAAAAAAGTCATATTCAGATGGCGAAATGGTTAAGGAATGCTTCCAAACCATCGTTGAAATTGTGTGTCGGGAAAAGAAAAAGAATTTCGCAAAAATAAGCCGGTACCGTCAGACTATTACTGGAAGTGTTGAAGACATTGGAAGAAGAATTTGAAAAGAAATGAAGAATAATGCATCTGTGTTTACATATTATTTTCTGGCTTCAGGTGGATGCACAGATATAGCGAATACCGCCCAAGTGGCGTTTTATGTCAGAGGTGTTGATGCTGGCTTTCATAAAACAGGAGAGTTAGCGGCATTTTATCCAATTAAGGATACCACGGAGTCACGAGATTTATCGGAAGCATTTATATCGACATTAAGTCCCCTTATTTAAAACTTAACAACCTATGGTGGCTAACAACGGATGGTGTTCCAGCAGATGATAAACTTTCATTGCATTATCCATCAGTAGAATTTATGTACCAAGTCCCCCGAAATGGACCATGTCATGAAGGTAGTTGTCAAAACAGTGAACTTTATTAAGTCTAAAGGATTGAATCAACGTTTGTAGCAAGAATTTCTGAAGTCTTTGGATTCAGAGCATGATAACACAGTATATTATACAGAAGTGAGATGGCTAAAAGGTGAGAAAATGTTGAAAAGAGTGTTTGATTTGAAGCAAGAAATAGAATCGTTCTTTGAAAGAAACTCAAAGAAAGTCTGGAGTTCGAAGATAAAGAATGGCTTTTCGACTTTGCGTTCTTGGTCGATATAACTAGCCACCTGACTGATGTTAATACTCGTCTAAAAGGAAAAGATCAAATGATTAATGTCATGCATGATCTTATTTCCGTATTCCAAATGAAACTTGGTCTTTGGGAACAACAGTTACGAACAAAAAACTTCACACATTTTCCTACACTGTCAGAGCAATCGGGCATTACACAGACGGCAGTGATTAAATATGCTTCTTTGGTACATGAATTGAAATAAGAATTCGAAAACCAATTTCAAGATTTTATGAAAAATGGTCTACTTTTTCTGTATTTGTTGCATCGGTCTTCGTAGACATATCTGGACAAGACGAAATATCCAGCGTTTTACAAACACGGTTTAAAAATTATTTCATTTTTTGGAAACTCTTACATATGTGAACAGCTTTTAGGTTGAATGAATTACATGAAATCAAAAATGAGAATACGAATCATTGATTTTCATCCGGAAAACTCATTCTGTGTAGCAACAACTTTAGCTGATATCAACATTGATTCACTCAGGTCAGTCAATCAAAGCCAGACATTCCACTAACATTGTATTTCATTAAATTGTGTAATAAATGTTCATCCCTCAGATTTGACTTACTATCTTTAATAAATAAATTAATATTTGTTGCTTATTTTGGTTCACAAAAATAAAATTGGTAATGAGTCCCGCGGGGAAATACCCTCTCAAAATTTTGGCTTGCCTAGCGAAAACGTTGGCCACCCCTGCTCTAGACTTTACAGCTTAGCCATTTTGCACTTTTTGTTAATCTCCTTTTTTATACGTTCATCAATTGAATCAATATTTCCTGAGTTATCCAAGCATTTCTGCTAGGCCTTGTCTTTTTACCTGTTCAGTCCTCTGCAGCCTTCCCTATTTTATCGTTCAAGTTACCCATTCGTCCCCTACTGTATTCCTTTCCACTATTCGAGTCAACAGTTGCCTAATGCTCCCACTGAATCTCTCGACACCCTCTGGTTCTTTCGACTTACAGTTTTACTCATGAACTATGCTATGAATTCTTCTTGAATCCGCACGGTTTTTCAGTTCCCTCTGGGTTTCCAGATGTACATTGTGCTTTTGAAACCAAATTAATTTCTGTGCCGCGTCTCGCTGTTAACAAGCATACTGCGGACGGCTGTCTGTGGTCCTTTGTGACGAATTCGCAGTGGTCTTACTCGGAATTTTTTCATAAAACAAGGCTTAAAATTTGCAGCAATAGTATGAGAAGAAAACCTGCGGAGGTGCTGAGTCACAGATGGCACAACAAAAAGACTGTTACAAATAAAGCTTTCGGCCCGTAAGGCCTTCGTCAAAAACAGAGGACAGTTACACACATACACACACACACACACACACACACACACACACACACACACACACACAGCCACACACATACACACGAACACACACACACACACACAGCCACACACATACACACGAACACACACACACACACACACACACGCACACACACACACACACACACCATACACACACTGAAGCAAACACAACTCACAGACACATGACTGCAGTCTCAGGCAACTGTACCTTAAAGTTTTAGTGTCTTACTAATCCAAGTCGTCTCAGAGTTTTATTTGTTTCCATTATTATCCGTTATTATCTTTTTAACGTACTATTCCTATCGGTTTAGATATGAAAAAATATGCATAATAAACTTCAAAACATCAGTGAGAATCCAACAAACGTTCTCTGTTCCCCAGCCAAATGTCTTGGTGGGTACATTACCGGCGCTTCCGATGAACAGCTTTTACATGATGGATACGTAGTTGTCAGGCCTTTCTTTCATCAGTTTCTTGGAAAATTTGAAGTTGCGGCCGTCGTATCCTAAATGTTGTTGAAAAGTGCTCTGTTTTCAATTGTCTATGCAAGCTGTAAATTCTGAGTTGATTTCGCGTCATGAACTATAGAGGTTTCGCAAAACTAGCAGGCAGTTGAGCCGTTTCTAGCTGAACACAAGCGACTTGGCAAATAAGTGCGGAATTGACTGGCCGTGACTGAGACCTTCTCCTTGTGACTGCTAACCGTGAACGGAAATTATTTCATCCTTCTACATAAACAAATCGAATTCACAGAGCTCTACACACTGTTTTTTCTCTCTCACCCCAATGAAGGACTTTTAGTGATTGACTCGTGTGTGGTTTTAAACACACGTCGCCAAAAAACATGGCACACACACACACACACACACACACACACACACACACACACACACACAAACACACATGCGCGCGCGCTCTGGAACAGCAGCATGTCGGCTGGCGCACAATGAATAATCTGTGGACCATTCAAAATTCTTTTGAATACGCTCCTCGTCTTCAGTGATCCCTCAGCGGCAGCTAGTGGACTCCCAACTACATAGACAAAATTTGACCGTGAACCTGCTATGACGATACTCAATACCTATAAAACGCTAACCCGATCAGTCGTGTTTTATGTTGACGTCGCTTGGATTTCCGATCCACAAAAATATTACTGTTTCCGCCAAAGCCTCGAATGCCTTGTACTCCGTCTAGCCTTCCGTATAGTTCTACCATTACCCACTTATCTACATTGTACAGTCACAATAATGTTGCCACCTGTCAGTTGCGTGAATGACCACCTACTGCAGCAGCGCGAAACGTGCATAAAGAGAGTCAATGAGGATCTGCGATGTACCGGCCAAAAAGTGCAGCCATGTCGACTCCAATGCCGTGACGAGCTGCGCTAGCTTTCTCGGCTAAGGACCCGACCCACCACGTGAACAGCCCGATTGAGGCGATCCCACAGATTCTCTGTTGGGTTTAAATCCGGAGAGTTTGTACTCGAACTCGTCCTGGTGCTCATCGAACCATGCACTCACACCTTGTATTGCCCTCGTGGCAGATGTCCTAGTGCCGATGAAAAACACGCTGCATGTAGTGGCGGACAAGGTCCCCAAGGTTAGATTCGTACATTTTTGATACTTTGTGCTTCCCAGAAGACCGACATCACCCGATGAATGCCACGAAAACGTTTTCCAGGCCGTAGAACATGCAGGGTGTTTGATTTCAGGTGTTCCACGCCATACACGTCACCCGTAATCTCCCCGATGGAGTATACATCGTGATCATCTGACAAGGTGGCCTGTCGCCACTCAATGGCCGTCCAGCTGCTGTATTGTCGCGTAAATTCCAGCCTTCGTCACAGATGAACAGCACACGTCATGTGTGCACGAATCTGGCACCTTCTGCGGACGACCAAATGCAACAACTTTCGCTGTACGGTTGTCGAGGAGACAGTGGGTAGCCGCTTGGTTCATCTTGTCGCTCAGTTTCTCAAAAGTTGCACGTCTATTAATCAGCACATATATTCGCTACTGTCGTTCACACCTGTCATCTACGACCCGTGGTGCACCGCAACTGCTTCGGCGACGGTTTTGGATGATGCCCTTTCGCTACATACGATATACTTTAACGACGGCGGGCGGCGCGCGAACAGTTTGAAAGCTTAGCAGTTTCGAAAATGCTTCCACCCTTGTCCGGAAAGGACTTCAGATAAACGGCTTATTTTCCGCATTACAACTGCACTGTTTTCGAAGTCACCCCTACACGCTTTACATACCCTCAACTTTTAGTGCTGTCACCTGCCGTATGTGAAGGATTATTGCAGGTTGTCATGGAATATGGGCGGCGATTTCTCTGTCGGAGATTTACTAAGAGGGGAGCAGCAGCCCCCGTGCACCTCGGGCATGAGTGCAGTCTACATCGCCCCTGCACGTTTCAAAAAGGAAACTCCCCATCGCGCGCCCTCAGATTTGGTGTTAGGATGTCACAGTGGACAGTTCGTCCAAAATTGAACACATATCAGTTTAAACACACTAACAAAGAAAATTAAGTGTTCCGAAGTGCGAAAATGAGCATATCTCTCTAGGATTAACAATGGGAATATGTGGCACGCCCAAACAACTGTATTGTTGTGGTTACGTGATTTTGGTGTTCGATGCCGCACCAGACGCACCTGAAACCTAACACTGTAGGTGTGACGAATTCGAATTGTGGTGAACGGCATATACCGACTGCGACAATAGGACGTTTCGTGCTACGAAGGCATCTCTGTGTCTTAGCGAACCAAAGATTTTGTTTGGGGGACTCTTTCTGAACAAACTGGAGAGGTCGGACTTGTGAGAGGAGGAGAGAGATTGTACTGTTGTGAGACACCATTACGGTATATAGTAAATGCTCAAATAGTTTTTTGCACAATATAAAATCCAATAACTACATCAAGTATTCAAGGTGTGTACATCTCCATACTGAAATTACTTAATTATCAGGGTACAGATATTACAAGACGTAGATCGCTCGGAGGTGAAGTTTGGAACGATAATGCGAACCTACATTTTACAGTGTCAGAATTAATCAACTTTAACTTGCTAAATTGTTGGACCTATCATCCAGACTCATCAAACAACACAGAATACTGTTGTGCCGAACGACGTGCTTAGCGAGTAAAGGTTTTAGAGATTTCAGGTGGAGCAGATAACGACAAGGAATTTCCGCGAGATCGCCGCCGCGGAATACATCTCTTGCTGTCCTGTGGTATTTAAAACGAAATATTTATATTTTCCAAGTCTTCAGGAGAGTAAAGATAAAAGGAAATAAATAACTAAGCTAAACCAACTAAAACCAATAACTAAAGCAATAATTAAAATAAAAGAACACATAAAGAATACTTATTATTAGTAATTATTAAATAAAGAATAATTATAATTATCTAAATAAGAATAATATATTAAAGGTCGTATCCCAACCTCCCACGTTCTATTAATCGTTTCTTTTTTTCTTACAAAATTATGAAATGTCCATTTGGCCACTGAAATGTTTGTTCCCTTTCTGTAATCTTGGTAGTTGTCATACTTAACATTGGTTATAGAATATGAATCATATGGTAAGAATGCATTAGTGTCGCAAGTAAATGTGATCAATAGTGAGCGCAGGCGAGATACCACACAGACGTCCCACAGAAATGAAGACAAGAAACAATGTTACAACAAAGGAATTCAAGAACCAAAACATCCAATGCGGAACGCAACTTCAAAAACGTTAAAAATATATGTTTTGACAAAGCACAGGGAAAACTGGGTGAATGTGAAACTGTTGCGTTAATTTGTTGCAGCTCATGTGACAAACAATTATGTTTTCATGATTTCAAAATGGTTGAAACGGCTCTGAGCACTATGGGACTTAACTTCTGAGGTCATCAGTCCCCTAGAACTTAGAACTACTTAAACCTAACTAACATAAGGACATCACACAGATCCATGCCCGAGGCAGGATTCAAACCTGCGACCTTAGCGGTTCCGCGGTTCCAGACTGTAGAGCCTAGAACCGCTCGGCCACCTCGGCCGGCTTCATAATTTCCTTGGGAGTGATGCATTCACATTCATATGAACACCTAAATCGGGCAAGGAGAGCATATCTCATTCACTCACCAGGCATACAAATTAGGTGCGTGGATTCCTGTCATGTGACACGCATACTAATGCCGTGCACGACTCACAAGACGTGTTTTCACCAGGAGGTTTCGGCTGACTTGGCGCCTTGTCATCAAACGTTTGCGGTTAACATTCGAAAGCCACTTCATTTCAACTGCTGTGCAGGATCACCACTCACTATAGGTCCATTCCTTACTTCTTGCTGTTGCGAACGGAGCGAATAGCGGAAAGAAAGGGCACGAAGGAACTTCGAACACGGCTTGACTGGTTAAGACTCCAACACCGTGACCGCTTAACCATGACAACGGCATTCCTCTTCTATATGGTCCTATGGTGCATTTGCGCTTGAGCCGTTCACGTTTCCATTTTGCTTTTTTATACAGTGCAGTACACCTTCTTCCTATTTTCGTGCGTGATCTGAGTTCAGTTTTTGAAGGGCTGTCACTAGGCCCTCTTAGCACTAAATCTGAGAGGGTTCGATGGAAAGTTTCCCTTGTCCAGTCATGAATAGACTCCAGGCGACGGCACCAGTGCTGGCAGAGGCCGCTACTTCCGAGGAACATATTCGCGTCTGCACAAAACATGGCAAGAGAATAGTATCAAGAGTATTCCGTTATCGACAGCTACAAAGGCCGGCGTATAGACTGCACGAGCCAGTGCTTCCGGCTTCGAGAGTCTTTCCTGGCCTCCGGGCACGTGCTACTCAGCTCATTGTCTCAGGACGCTCTCGAAGAGCGTAGGGACCAAATTTCATCGTTGTTTCCTTCGTCGACTTATAATACGATAAGGATAGATTTTTCTATGCCTGTGCCATATCTAATCAGGATGACATTTTCGAAACTGGGACTATATTACTCCTAGTGGTGTTACTACATACTACAAATAGACAGGCGACTTTTAGACAGCAGCTGTGTCAAGCCTCTGCACGAGTAGCTAGTGAGACGCTGTAATTTGTGCCTTTTGTTCTTACCATAGAAGCAGACGTATTTTTGCTGTCAGTAAAGTCAATAAACTTGTCGAAGTTGATGCCTGTTTTGCCGGTGTCCCTGTGAGGGACACTTCAGTGGTCACTTTAATGCTACTGGACCGTCCAACATAACAGCACTTTCGTTTATCCTACATGTGCGACAAACTTGACACCATATCGTTTCATTCCTGATTTTTAAATCTCGTATTCCGCTACAATAGTACCAACATTTCCCTCCCCAACCTACAGATCCATGCTCCCCACACCCTGTCCCAACAAAACCTTAAAGACTTCACCCCAAGTGGTCACTAACTCTACGCGCAGATATTCTACTTATCCTTCTGAACAGAATACTTCTCTCCCTGTCCATATCAGGGTTCCTCTTTGTGCCCCGCCCCACTCCCACATTACTCAACCCCTTTTTGAATGTTTGGTTAACCGCCCTCCTTCAAAACTCATTCTAAACTCTCCCCTTCTACTTCTTCATCTACTGGTCACTTCCAACAACTTACACCAGTAAACCTAGATTCACGATTTTCTTAAGAAGTCTTGAGTCAATTCAGTATTTTAAATAAGAAAGCAATATTTAACTTTAAAAATTTAAAAATTTAAAAATTTTAAAAATTTATAGAAAATCCTTGTATTTATTCATGCTCTGGGCTTATGCCATTGCCATCCCAAACGCATACTAAGCGGCAAGATAATGGACTGATAAAGAAGGAAAAAGGAACTAGCAAAATGAAGTCAGTAGAACTTACTTTTTGGGAGTGCTCATCTGGAGGGTGTCTGTAGCTCATCGTTTATTCAGGCTCACAATTTCAACTTTTCACGCATTTCCAGTTGCCGGTAATATCAGAGCGCCAGGCTGTCGTTTGCTACATCGTGTTGCCCAACCTGACAAGCTCATTCTGCATTCGTCACGAAGTACCAGGCCACACATGTAGGTCGCAGGCAATTTGGGGACAGCGCCGCCCCCCCTCGGCCGGCGCGGCGGCCTGCCGACCGCAGCCCACATAGCGTGCGCTGACTGTCCCCGTTGTCAGAATGCTGACCCAGAGGCGAGAGCACCGCAGGCGACGCACTGCGTTTAATTAACACCTGAATGCGAGCCGCGCTGGACGGTCGCGCGCTGGGCTCAAAATTAAACCGCCGTGCGGACCGAGGCTCCGAAGCACGGCATAGTTTCGTAATGGACCACGAGGAAATGCGGAAAGGAGAAACTGAAACCAGAAACATGGAAAGTGGAGAGTCAAGGGAAAAATTTGGTGTCATCCAGGAATAGTAAATCGAATACTATTGGTACGTTAACGCAAAGATTGCAGCGTAGGGACATACGACACGCTAAACAGACGAAGCCTGGACAAATAGTAAACCGCAGCCAACAGACGTGATGCTAATACCTCGTAGCACCGGCTCTAGCCGTGCTTATGGTCTCACTTCGGTGAAGAAGAGAGGCCGCTAGATTCCTCAGGTACGCCTTATGAAATTGAAGCCTCTAATTGGTAGTTAGGTTCCGTAGAGCTACTAAAGAAAGACATCGAAGCAATTCAGGGGCAGGCACCTAGATTTGTTACCCGCAGATTGGAAAAACACGCAAGTATTGCGGAGATGTTTCAAGAACGCAAGCGGGTGTTATTGGAAGGAAGGTGAGGTTCTTTTAGAAGACCGCTACTGACATAATTTAGAGAACCGGCATTTGAAGCTGAAGGAAGATAAAGTCTACTGCTGCCAAGGTATATTTCGCATAAGGACCTCGAAGATACGAGAGACTGAGATTGTATGAAGATATGTAGACAGTCGAGAGATTAGGGGGGGGTCGTATGAAAATATATCTAGAAGGTCATTTGCCCCTCACTGTATTTCCGAGTGGGACAGAAAATGAAATAATTAGCAGTGATGCAGGGTACCTTATGACCCCGGACGCACCATACGGTGAACTGCGGAGTATGTACAGTATTAGGTTGGTGTTTAAGAATGTAATGTTTGGTAGCGGTCCCATTGCGTTTATCTATCAGTTGTCATTTTTGTCTGTGGTTCACCGTTACTATTTTATTTTACATACTCTTATTTTCTAATTTGGAGATAATAATGGAGCTGTGGACGATAGAAATTGGAGTGTCAAGTGAAGAAATCGGAACATTTCATGCATATTGTGAGTTCAGTAGAGGAGTGACTACAGCGGATGCACAGAAGCATTTGCAGCAGGTATGGCGACAATTCCATTGGAAAGAGCACGGCAAGAAGGTTTTCTCGTTTTAAGGAGGATCGTTTTGACATTAGTGACTTTCGATGTTCATGAGGACCATCGGCGTTTAATGAAGACCCTTTCAACGTATTAATCCACTATGAATCACAGTTTTGCACTAGAGAACTAACACATGTGATGAACTGTGATCATTTCACCATCGAACGCCACTTGCATGCAGTAGGGAAGCTACGAGAATCGGCTGAATGGCTACCTCATGCTCTACGTCAAAATCATAAAATTCACCGGGTGCGTATAAGTGCATCTCTACTTGTTCATTATCAATTGGTTCGTGAATCGTACAGAACATTCCTAACGAGTTTAGAGACTGGTGACGACAAATGTTGCCTTTATGTTAACACAATTGAAAGGAAGTAATTGTTGTACACAAACAAAGCAGCAACTCTCTGTACAAAGATCTGTTCGTATCCACAAAACACAATGTTATGCATCAGATGGGACAGCGAACAACCACCACGAAGACTGCATGAAGTGATGATAATGAGAGATAACGACCACCAGCATTCTGCAACACTGGCAAAAAACACTATACAGGAGTTGAGTTGTGGAAGTCTTTCCGCACGCACCTTATTTCCCTGATTTTAAGCCCTCAGATTTTGACCTCTTCCGTTCACTATCGTACAGCCTCCAGGAAACCTTTTTCCGGATGAAAATGCACTCCGAACATGGCTCGAAGAATTGTTCACCTCAAAACCGCGTGATTTCTACAATCATGAAATTAGAAAGTGACCCAGCGTTGGCAGACCGTTGTAAATAATGAAAGGGCGTGTATTATTAATGGCTAAAATGTGTGTTATGTGTACCTTATGGGAAAACGCTACGAATATGTGCACCAACTGAATATGTAGATGCAGATTTAAAAGTTGACCGCTACGTTCCACCCGCTGTTCCAGATACGACACTTTCTACGGCATTAATATCGTGTCAGAAGCCAGTCGATGTGCTGCAGGGTTTCTGACAGTTCATCAAATCAAGGACGTACGCGTACACGCCTATAAACACGGCTGTCAGCGTGCAGTACAGAATTGTCCGCAGTCTACTCATTACGAAGACGTACAATAGGGAGCGAGAGTTGGTGACTAGAAATGTCTGAAATAAACAATCTTACTCAAGTTGTCGGTAAAGTGAGTGAGTGAGGGCGCTCGACATCTTGCCTCATTTGAAAAGAGCAAAGTTGTGACGAACTGGGTCACACAATATGCTTCCAGTCAGCTACTCCCCAATATCTGTATTATTTGATCCGTGGAACATGTGCAGATTTATCCCCCATTTTGAACAATAGCCCTTTCGACAGATCTTTTTGTGTCATCGGTCTTGTAACTTTGTTGCAGCCCGCCACCAATTCGTCTCCTATGCCAACCCCTTCATCTCAGAGAACCACTTAAAAACTGCAACTCAATTATTTGTTCATTTACTGCTGTCTCTGTCTTCTCTACAGATTACACCCTGTACCACTTTCTCTAGCACCACAGAAGTTATTTCCTGATGTTTTCACACACGTCCTATCATCCCGCTCTTTCTATTTCTCAGTGTTTTCCATTCGTTCCTTTGCTGATTCCGTAAGGATCCTCCCTTTTCATTACCTTATCAGTCCACCTAATTTTAAACGTCCACATCTCAGATACTTCGACTTTCCCACAGTCCATGATTCACTTCCATACGACACTATACTCCAAATGCGCTTTCTCAGAAACTTCTTCCACAAATGAAGGTATGTGTGTGACACTAGCAGAGTCCTCTTGGATAGGACTAGTCTGATTTCTGTGTCCTCCTTGCTCCATCCGGCACCAGTAAATTTGCTGCCTAGGTAGCAGAAGTCCTCATTTCACATACTCTGTGACCACCAATGATGATAAGTTTGTTTCTCTTCTAGTTTCTGCTACTAACCATTACCTTTTTCTTTCTTCAGTGTCCGCTCAACCCATACTCCGCACTCATTAGATTGTTCATTTCATTGAACAGATCATGTAATTCTTATTATTTTCATTCAGGATGGACATGCCAATAACGAAACTTATCATTGATACCTTTCACCGTGAGTCTTAATCACAGCCAAGTCCAGATGTACTCACATGGAGTTACCTTCACAATGTTCGCTTCTTTGTCTGTGTCTCGTCTACACCTCAATCCATCTGTCCACAGGCATGGGACTCCACTGCTCGTCGCCGTGGAAGTGGGTTCTCTGTTGGGCATGAGGAAGAGGATGGTGGGGGTTTGTCCACGGATGGTTCCTGAGAACAGAATAATAATATTTATTGATCAGCTGTAACACATACGTTGTTGGCCCTCTGAACGAGTTTCCTTCCACTCATAATATTCTTGCCGGTGCCGAAGGTGTTCGAGGACACTCAAACATGCGTCCGCTGCTGCGATTGTAGCTGCGCTGGCGTAACTGGAACCCGCTGCCTCAACAGCGGCGCTACGGCCTTACTGGGTCACACTGCAGCCACTGGAACCACGAGACGTGGTCCTCTGGTGGGACTGCGGATGGGGGGCATGACGGCGGCGCCAGTGGGCCAAGTCATTGCCTTGTCTCAGCGACCATCCCCGGTTGCGGCTGTCTGGCATCAGCTTGCTAGGGTCCCCGCCTCTGGCCACGGCGTTTCTGGAGGCAGAGCCCAAGGGCTGCGGGTACAGTGTGTCACCACGATGCACCCCAGGTGATGACTCTCGTTACACGGGGCCGCCTATTGGCAGAGTCCGGCGATAGTAACGGTGTCTAGTACAGCGACGCTGTCGCTCTAGCTCCTAGTAGGCAACGACCTGTGTTACGATGCCGACTATTACAATGACTGCAATGACAGTGACGACACCGAACTAGTGGCAGTGCTGAGTGACACAAGCTGTGCGTCATCCAAATGCCTCACACCTGTCGATGATGACTTCAGTCCTTAAATACGACTGTTACTGATATTTGCGGTTCTTCCTCCGTTGTAGGTGCGTGGAATACTCTGGTGTTTGTCGGCTGGCGTAACTGACCCAATTACCGCCCTCGATGTTGACACCCTGACGTGCGACGAACTGCTGCTTGTCAAGTCCTCTACTGGTCGGTGACACAATGTTCTCCTTCATGTTGCCCAGCTCAGCGCTCCGCCGACCCAGCTGCGTCATGGTACCATTCAGAGAGCTGTTCAACATAATGTAACACACTACAATTTCTGGCTCTCAATATTCCTTCACATTTTAACTAACCTTATTACTGTAAGACTCCTACCCCACATTCTGCCTCTATATCTATTTACACTTGACTCTATTTACGTGGTTTTGAACCGTCTACCAGTACTGAACTTCCACCGCATTTACACAGTTCACTTCCGTGGAAACTATATTTTGTGCCTCGTTACTACTACTTACGCTCCGGTTCTCCTTCTTATACACTATGGTTCATTATGATGCTTGAGCCTACATGGTCTTTGCGTTCATGACTGTTTACACATTGCTCTGCCTTGTTTGGGGGGGGGGGGGGGGGGAGGGGGGTAGCTGCTGATACATTCGTTTCGAGCATGTAGGCTGAAGGTTGGGAGGGCTGAGATTTGGGCCACTCTTCTCTTGAACAAGAAATGTATATCTCCAATTTCCACAAGAAATACACAAGCGGCTGATGTTGATGATCCAATAATTACATTGCCACTAATTCCTCTGTAGGTTTTCACATGCTCTACGAGATTTTCCATGGTAACATGGCCATGAAGGGTGGCAATCATCTGATCCTGAGAGGTGAGCAAGCCCTTATCAGTTGTACCGTTAAGAACTGAAAGGTTCTCGGGGGGGGGGGGGGGGGGGGGCAGGGCAAAACTGAAAACTGAGGGAGGTCGGTCAGCTACATAAATTAAGGAATGGATCATACTGAAGGCTACGGTTCCAGTTATCACAGTTGGAAAGCGGAAAGTGGGTCCAGTATCTCAAAAGGAATTCCATTGAGTATTAATACTTGACTTTGCAGAATTAACCGTTGTTTGCCATCTAAATTGCCTTGCTCGTAACATCTACAAATAACGACTGTCGGCTCTGCCACCGAATATAGCCATTGCTGCTCTACCCATTGGAAGTATTCCCCCTCCTCTGACAATACTTCCTTACGGCATTCCGCGACATCCTTCTCGGAATGAAAAAGCACAAACTCACAACAATTCGGCACTGTATGAATTAATTTCGAAGGGCAGATGATAACTGGTCCGGTGCGACAGCTCTTATGTAGACATTAGCGCGTGACTGTGTCTGTCTGGTGCCACTAGCAACATCTCCTGCATCTTTAGTTGGACGTTCTTCTGCAAAGCTCCCGTGCTATAGGGTAAGTAGGCATTGCATGGCACCCAAAATAACTCGTTTCACAGGAAGGAATAAATGTTTTTCTAAATCCCAGGAGATCAAAATGGAAGTAGATGTCAACAGATCTTTTAATAATGGAATGCCGCCTCACACTCAGCTGCCCAATGGAACGTCAGTCCTTTCCACAGTAACTGCATGAGAGGTCTTGCAATTTCCGCAAATTTTGGAGCATACCTACGCTAAAAATTCACGAGACCCAAATAAGATTGCAATTCCATTGGCATGGTGGATTCTGGAAAATTCTGAGCAGCCTCACCTAGTTTTGGATCGGTACGAATTCCATCCTGCCCTCTAATGTGAACCAAATTATGAACTTCCTGCAATGCAAAATGACGTTTCTCTAAACTACGCACAGATGATCAAACACTTTACACAACCGCTCCAAATTTTCTGGAATATCCTTAGAAGACACGATTATGTCGCCCATGTGCACTATGCACTTTTCTGGTTTTAATCTGCGCAGCACGCTATTCAACAAACACTGAAAGGTTGACGATGCGTCCTTAAGCTCAGAAGGTGTGCAACGAAACTGAAAGTGTCCAGTCAGCAATGAGAACGTAGTTATCGGTCGGTCTTTTGGAGCCGCTTCCAACTAGTGGTAACCACTATGGACACCCAGTGCGTGAAGTACTGATGCTGACCCACCTTGTACAATGTTTCAGTTTTATTAGGCATAGTATAAATATCCAACAGCGTTCTCTCGTGGAGGAACTAGTAGTCACAACAGAAACTATATGCTTTGGCTCTATCTGGTGGTTTTTTGCTAACAATTAGTTGCGAATCATGCAGCTTATTGCAAACACTTTGAGTCATAACAAAACGTCCTGTGGCTGCACGAAAAGCATTATATAACATGGTGGCGTTGCTGTCAGGGTTTCTCCGAGCAATAATCCGTAGGTAGCGGTCATCCACTGCAGTAGAAGCCCTTGGGCGTCCTGAGCGAGGCATGTCATGCACAGTTCCTGTCTCTCTGTATCTCCTAAATGTCCGAACAACATTGCTTTGGTCCATTCCGAGACACCTGGACACTTTCTTTGATGAGAGCCCTTCCTGGCACAAAATAACAATGCTGACGCGATCGAACCGCGGTATTGTGCATCTAGGCATCGTTGAATTACAGACAACGGGAGCCGTGTACCTCCTTTCTGGTGGAATGACTGGAAGTGATCGGTTGTCGGACCCCCTCCGTCTAATAGGCGCTGCTCATGCATAGTTGTTTACATCTTTGGCCAGCTTTTTTGACATCTCCGAACAGTAAAAGAGACTGTTTGTGTGATATAATACCCACAGTCAACGTCTGTCTTCAGGAGTTCTGGGAACCGTGGTGATGCAAAACTTTTTTGATGTGTGTAATTCCACGTCAACAGTTTTCCTCTAATGTTCTGTCCTGTTCTTCAGGTTGTGCTGCCTTACTCCTTAGCGCTGACTAGTCGACAGAATAGTACTCACTCATCTAACACATCTAAAGCCTAAAGCAGGGTACCCTGCTACAACTTTACTTTCTCATGGACAAAATTAAATTATCAATACAGACAGCACTACCAATTACCTGCAATCCTCCCGAAAGCAGGAGACACTACGTAGTATAAAACAAGTAAATGCATCTAGTACTTCGTTATCCACCAAAGGTTCAGTAATACACAGTGAGTTCACTGGCAGGCCAGTACTAACATCACCTCAGTCTATTAACCTGTATCTTTCCATATATGATCCTGCAAACTGACTTCAAGAGGGACTTTTTATTCAGTTTAATTGTTTTTCCTTGCCTTGGGGCGGACCTTGAGATAGTAAAGGTATTCTGGCTGTATCCAGTTTTACTGTATCCCGTTCCAGGTCAATTATGGCGTGATGTGCAACTAGGAAGTCGAGTCCAAGAACAAGGTCGTATGTATCGCTAATCACAGAAAGGACTTCTGCATCCACTTACAAGTTAACCTCCCCCCATCGGAATCTGAACACTGCAGCACCGAGAAAATTTACACGCCCTCCACCTACTCCATTTAAAGTTCAGCGTGGTGCACCTATAGTATTTGCCCCAAATACTCACTTGCTTGCAACCGATACCTGAGTACCCGTATCCAACAACGTTTTTCATAATTTATCACCCCCATAGCTGGTTAGGAAAAGACCTGCCTCTGCTTTCTTACACGCGCTAACTCTTCCTGGAAGCGTAGCATAATGGACACTCAACCCCTGCACCGTTTAGCTGCTGACCGGAAGATCTGTTCTATGATTGAAACTTATTTTGTAGCTGATTTCTGTTACGGCATTGGCGATCAAAGTGACCAAATTTTTCACATTAACTGGAACTTTGTTGTCTGTAATCATGACCCTTTAGTCCACACTGAAAACAATTTACGCCCACGCTAAACGCTGTCTGATGTTCACATGGCTCGATTTCTTCTAATGGTAGTGCAATATCCATTGCTTCACTGAAATACTTAGGAAATTTCAAAGCTATCTTTTGTGACACTCCCTGTTTCAACCTCCTAAAAAATGCGTCAGATGTTCTCTGTTCTGCTTCCCGCAGAAGTATCGAGTTCACCCTATCATCATCCGCGTGTTGAAAGGTACCTACAGTAATTTTACAAATACGGTCGGCAAAACTCAGTCGATTCAACCTGCTTACGAAAGAACCTAGTATGTGATTCCCCTTCTTGAAAATCCTCATATGTGTTAACCTTCCTCAGATTCTCATTACACGTAACGTTTCCTGTAGCATTTTCCATTAACTTCAGTCTACCGACAAGTAATAAATACTTTTTACTCCATCTCCCAATATGGCAGCTATAGCCAAATTGTCGAGAAAGATAAAAACATCTTCCCCCTGTTTCCCTGAATATAGGGTAACCAATCCCACAGCAGTGCCATCCAGGGTTGGCCAATTTACACCTATCTGTAATTTATCTACCTCATCCGTAAGTTGGTCAATAACCTCAGAGGCTGAAAGTTCCTTCGGCATGACTACAATTTAATCAAGAGAAAAGTATACCGAAATTATATAAAAATTATCATGGCAAAAGAGGGGAAAAGGAACACAAACAGTCTCCAAACGAAGGTAACTGAAATCGGCACTTACTTCCTTTGCTGCGTGCCACACCACCGCTGTAGGTGCTCTACGTTGCTGACTCCTAACTCCACAAGTTTCGCTCCCCACGCCCCAAGCTGTCTTCCTGACATCAGTGTAAACAGGCACTGGACTCTACTGCATACCGCTGGATTCGAATGTGGTTCCTCTGCTGGGCGTCAGTAAGAGGATGGTTTAGGGGGGGGGGGGTGTCCACGGATGACTCCTGATGACGAATAACGACATTTATTGATCAACTACAATTGGTTGTTGGCCCTGTGGATGATGTTTGCTTCCACTCGTAATATTCTTGAAGGCGACGAAGGTAGCTGGTGGATGATCACACTTGAGGCCACTGCTGCTTCATACCGCAGCGGCTGGGACTACGTACAGCAGGCTTCTGTTGTGAACTGTGGGAGGGGGGGGGGGGGGGGTCATGGTGGCGGCGTCAGCGGGACAGGTCAATGCCGTGTCCCAGCGACCATCACTGGTAGCGGCTGTCTGGGGTCGGCGGGCCTGGGTCCTCGGCTCCGGTCTCTGTGTTTGGGGAGCCACCGTCCCAGGAGGCAATGTCAACAGTGTGTTATCATCACAACGCACCCCATTTGCATTACAGGCGGCTGCGCCGGTCGAAATGGCCGAGAGCTTCTAGGTGCTTCAGTCTGGAACCACGCGATCGCTACGGTCGCAGGTTCGAATCCTGCCTCGGGTATGGATGTGTGTGATGTCCTTAGGTTAGCTAGGTTTAAGTAGCTCTAAGTCTAGGGGACTGATGACTTCAGATGTTAAGTCCCGTATTGCTCAGAGCCATTTGAACAGGCGGCTGCTTACTGATGGCTCGCGATGATAGTGGCGGAGATGACTACAGCGGCGTCGTCATTATGGCGCGTCCTAGGCGATGACCTACATGATGACGGCGACTGTTACGATGGCTACGGTGATAGTGATGAGATGCTGAGTGACACAGGTTCTGCGTCACTCCAACTCCGCATGGCGGTCGATGATGATAAACTTGATGCCAATCCTTAAATACGGCTTTCTGCCGCTGATTTTCGCGGTTCTTCCTCTTCAGTAAGTCAGTAGATGTTGACACCCCGTCGAGTAGCGAGCTGCTTCTTGTCACATATTCCACTGGTCGGTGACTCAGTGTTCTTCGTGTTGCTTAACTCGGCAGCCCGCCGACCCACATGTGTTACGGTGCCATACCACTGAATTGCGCAATGGAATGTAACATACATACGACTTTTGGCTCCCAGTATTATTCACATCTTAACTAAATTCAATTCTGTAAGACTCCTACCTTTAACTAACTTAATGACTTGGACCTTGTTCTCATCTTACTACGTGGATTGCATACGACCGAGCAGAAAATATCACTTCGTTGCTACTATTGACGTTATTGGTGGAGTATCGTATGACCCACCTGCAGCGCTCCAAAGCGATCAGTGTTGTAGTAACTCTAAGTCTAGCATGGAAATTTTAGAAGTATAAGTTTCCGTATGTACTAGGCTTGTACTCTTAATACAGAAAGTAGCAAGGCAGGGAACTAAAATAATGCAAAACAACGATTTTCGCAGAAAAGAGGCTTGAATGAACAGAATTAGGCTTTGGGGAAAATTAATTAATTAATGTCGTGTGGCTAGAGCCTCCCGTCGGGTAGGCCGTTCGCCGGGTGCAAGTCTTTCGATTTGACGCCACTTCGGGGACTTGCGCGTCGATGGGGGTGAAATGACGATGATTAGGACAACACAACACCCAGTCCCTGACCGAAGAAAATCTCCGACCAAGCCGGGAATCGAACCCGGGCCCTTAGGATTGACAGTCTGTCACGCTGACCACTCGGGAGGCGCGCTGGGGCAAGATGAGAGATATTGTTGTGAAACGGAACCATAGGCAATTTTCTCGTAAGGTTGTTAGCAGCTGTAAAGCAAGTTCTACGTAAGTAACCGCACAGCAGGTTGCAAAAGAAAGAAAGCAATATTAGTAATTAAAGTTCCGGCGACAGTGAGGCCATTAGCGATGGAGAACAGGGTCGGGTTAGAGAAACTTTGAAAGGAACGAGCCCAGCATTTTCCTGAAACGATTTGGGGAAATCACGGAAAACCTAAACTAGGATGGCTGGACGGAGATTTGAAACATCTTACGAGTTCGAGCCCAATGTTCTGACCACTACACCAACTCGTTTGGTTGCAGTTTTCAGTTTTCATATAAGGCGTACGTGCAGCAGTATCCATGCTGGAAGAGGTTTGACTATCGTTTGTTTTGTTCTAACTTCTCATCTGTACATAATACTATACACTTCTCATTTGCATCATCACCACTAAAAATGAATGAGGACTCTCATCGAACCAGTCTTCGGACAGAAGACAGCCACAACAACAAAAACAATAGCAGCAGTGGTTCTATAAATAAGTAAAAATCCACCCCATGTCTATATGCATTCATGTAGAACATAGTCTTGTGAACTGAATGATTTTTTTGAAAACCTGTGGAGTTTCATTGCATCCCAACAAGAGTCTGAAACTGCAGCAGAATATTTCACCAATCTTCATCACAGTCAAAACGAATTTATTTCTCAGCTCAGTGTCTATGATCTATGAAAGAGCTTACTGTAGATCGTTTTGTTTTGACTGAAGGGCGACATCTTGGTAGCCATAGAACAGTTTCTGAACTGTCCTTTCAGAAAACACACGTGTAAATTCATGGTGGTTCAAAATTAATGTAAACGTTTTACTGCTTTGTAGGATTTATTACATTCCGCTTACAATTATGAATAATACATTAAAAGAAAGAGAAGTTCAAACCGTTTTCCGTACAAGTGTTAAATGTGAGCACCATTCGTCACACAAAGAGCCGATAGGCAGGCTCTTCCCAAACCTTGGTCAGTGTGTGTGGAGTAACTGTTGCAACAATGTTGTATCTAAAGTTGGGTAGATCTGCTGGTAGTGGCGGCACATACACATGACCCTTCATGAACCCCCAAAGGTAAACATGCCATCGCGTGTGAACGTGAAGGTCATGCAAAACAAGCCCTATAATCCGGACCCTCGCGGCCAATCTAGCGGTCAGGTACAACGTCGTTAAACCAGTCGCGTCCTGGGTTGAAAAAAGTGCTACTGAGGCGGCGCACTATCTTTCTGCCAAATGAAGTTCTATGGTTAACTTCTTCTAATTGAGGAAAGAGCCATAGTTATAGCGCATCAACATAAGAAACACCAGTTACAGTTGCTTCTCCGGAAAAGAAAGGCCTAGAAAGTTTCTGCCGAGATACGGCACAAGTAACATTTAGTTTAAGGTATTCTTGCTGCATCTGTACAATCTCCTGGCGATTTGCTGATCCCTCGATGCACGTATTATGTGTATTCACATTCCCATTTAGGTGACATGCCAATATATCACAAAAGACGACACGATCCAGATATTCTTCTTCGTCATGTAGCACATTTCGTGTGAAACGCTTACATGTAAACCGTGTTCTCTAAGCTTTAGAGTTGTGACAGCTACGTACAATATAGATGTAGTTGAATGTATCTCTTTACAAGACTCCATACAGACGTCACTGGAACTGTTAATTCGCGATTATTCTTCCGAATCGATTTCTTGAAGCAACACCAGAAAATGTTCTTCAGACACTCTTGGCTATTTTTTTTCCTTTATTGTTATTTCACTCCCCAAAATTGGGCGGTCTGGCTGCGGCATAATACGCTGCTCTTCAGCCAAGGGAGTTACGGAAACAACGTAGTCAAATGACAATAAAAGCACATAACAGAGAATGATATAAAGTGATGAAAAACAAGAAACAAGAACAAAAATAGATGAGTACAAACTGTAGATTTAAAAATACCATACACGAAAGCCACACACATATATGAAGAATGAACACTGTGAGTCGACACCAAAAACAAAGAAACACCAGTGGGAACATAAACGAATAATGCTGGTGGAACGTAGCACTGCGTATGGCACTGAAGTAACACTGACACCACAACGAAAACGTTAAAAATAACAGCACTGAAGGGGACCTACCACTGCATGAAGGGAGGAGGGCGAAGAAAAGGGAGGGGGAGAGACAGTTAGGTGGAAACAGGAGGGGGTAAGAGAGGGCCAGTAGAGGAGAGAAGGATAGGAGCTGGAAACCTGGGGGGAAGAAAAGGAGAAAGAAGGTGTTTGGCAGGGGAAAATTAGGAAGAAAGAAAGGAGGAGAGGGAGGGAGAGAGGGAGCCCTATCGAGGGTGGGGGGATGGAGGAGGGACTATATCTGGTAGAAGGGGTAGATGGAAGGCACGAGGACATCATCCGGGAGGGAGAGTTGGCGGAACCCACCTTGGTCGAGGGTATGGAGTGTGTGGAGATGGAGACCGGGCGAAACACTGTGGTAAAGGTGCGGCAGTGGAATAGGGTGGGAGAAGATAGGGGAAACGAAAGGATGAGGGGGTGGATCCAGTTTGCGAGAGACGTATAGGATCCGTATTCGTTCTAGGAACAGGAGGATATGGGGGAAGGTAATCAGATCATACAGGATCCGCATGGTGGACAGGAGACGGATGTCATAAGTGAGCCAGAGTGCATGGCGCTCAAGGATTTGGAGGGATTTGTAGTAGGTGGGGCAGGGGCAGATATCCAAGTGGGGTGGGCACAACAAAAAATTGGGCATATCAGGGACTTGTAGGTATGTAGGATAGTGGAAGTGTCTAGTCCCCATATTCGACCAAAGAGGAGTTTGAGGAGATGGAGACAGTTAAGTGTCTTGGCTTGGACTGTTAGGAGATGGAGGATCCAGGAAAGGCAGCGGTCGAAGGTGATGCCAAGGTACTTGAGGGTGGGGCAGCAACAGATGGTAAGGTAGAAATCTAGGAGGTGGAAGGAGGGGTTGGTTCAACCTATGATGATTTCCTGGGTCTTGAAGGGATTGATCTTAAGGAGCCATTGGTTGCACCATGCGGTGAACAGGTCAAAGTGGTACTGGAGGAGGTGCTGGGAACGTTGGAGAGAGGGGGCAAGAGCAAGGAAGGCGGTGTCATCGGCATATTCCAGGAGATGGATGGGTAGTGGGGGCTGTGGCATGTCTGCTGTGTATAAGAGGTAGAGGTGAGGGAAAGGACAGAGCCTTGGGGCATGCCTGTGGCGGGTAGAAGGTGTAAAAGTTGGAGTTGTGGATAACATAGGAGAGGCAGTGATAGAGGAAGGGGGCTATCAGGCGAACCAGTTGATGGGGAGGGAATAAGTCTGGAGTTTGATGAGGAGGCCGGGATGCCATACTCGGTTGTAGGTGCGTTCAAGGTCAAGGGACACAAAGATGGCGGAGCGACGGTAATTGAGGTGAGAGGAAAGGAGGTGTGTCAGGTGGAGGAGGAGATCATTGGCAGGGAACGAAGGTTGGAAACCACATTGGGTCAAGGGAAGGAGGCGATGCTGGTGGAGGTGTTGGTGAATGTGGTGGGTAAGGATGGACTCCAGGACCTTGCTGAAGACCGACGTGAGACTGATAGGGCGATAGGAGGAAGTGTCAGAAGGAGGTTTGTCAGGTTTGGGAAACATAAGGATCCGGGAAGTCTTCCACAGGTTGGGGTAGAAGATGGTGGAGTGGGTAACATTATAGAGGATGGCTAGGATTGCAAGGAAGGAGCGGGGGGCTTCTTTGAGGTGGCGGTATGTAATACGATCGTGACCGGGAGCTGTGCTGCATTTGGTGCGTAGTGTGGTGACGATGTCTTGTGTGATGATAGGGGTGTAGAGATCGGACCGTGGTGTGGCCCCCAAGTACTGGAAGCTAATAGCCAGAGGGGGAAGAGAGGTGTCAGTGCTGTCTGAATTAGTTTCCCTCCATTTTCTTCTGAACAGTCGTCTTTGTCAATAGTAACGATTATTAGGTGTAATGCAAATAAAAGACATTTTTTGACATGTGGTCCAGGTGGGGCATAAATATGGTAGAAAGGTCACCTTCTCGGTGATGGAGGCTGCAGACAGGATACAGCTCAAGTCGATGAATCTCCCCACCGACTTCGGAGTCCTGCGGCATTTCCTAAGGAAAGTTTTTGAAAGACGAGGCGAGAAATTCGATCTCGGTGACATTTACATACAATCAGTCTTGGCAAACGGTCGCATTGCCTTCGACAGGAGTAAGAACTGGCCGGATGATCATATACACACATATTTCCCATAATGCCTAAAATAGCCATTAGCCACCTAAACACTCACAACAGCAGACTGGTGATGCAGGAGCTACGTAAGGTGGTGGAAGAGAAGAGACTAAACCTGCTCTGCCGGCAGAAGCCGTAGTCTCAAGCTGGGAGAATAGCCTTCACAGTCGCAACATGGCAAACTGTCAGCAGCGGGGGTGACCCGAAAGCGGCAATAATAATCACGAACAAATCATTGCAGGTAACGACTCTCTCGCAGTATACTAACAGTCACTCCAACGTCGTGGAAATGCAATCTCCAGCAGGAGTAATAAATCTCATTAATATGTACTTTCAGTATGGAGACAATATCGAGGCATACTTAGACCATCTCACAAGAACAATCAAATCATTGCGGTGATGAAAAGTAATAGTAACTGCGGATATAAATGCGAAGTCCCCCATCTGGTACTGTCACACAAGAGACACAAATGGCGGAAAAGCAGAGGGATCCATCATGGCCTTGCAACTTGTGGTGGCCAACAAGCCTAGTAACCCTCCCACCGACATAGCGGGAAGATGACAAGGCACAAATATCGACGTAACGTTAACTAGACCAAATGCCGTCAACATCATAAAAAAGTGGAAGTTCGAAGATAACACCACCACAAGTGATCATAATCTCATCACCTTTACTTTAGGTGACCTTGAGTGCCACTGGGCCACGGGGTGGGAGTTTCACTTTAACTATAGCAAAGCAGTTTGGGAGTGCTTAGCGAGAGAGTGCGACATTCCTGTGTTACCAGAAGGTGACCTACAGCATGACATAGACGTGAACAATTATACCGAAGAGCTGGTGAGTGCAATAACTAGAGCGGTGAAGGCAGCTGTACAAACTAGGAGGAAGGCCATGTTGAGCTGAAGTATAGAGTATGCGCCAGTCTGTCAGAAGCCTGAGGCGGCACTACCAGCGCACTGTCGTTTGGTAGGAAAGGCAAAGATGGCTGCAGCAATACCGGGAGGCAAAGGAAAGTTTCCAAAACGAACTTCCTGCGGTAAGGGTACGGATCTGGGAAAGCTATATACTAAAACAGATAGCTATAGAAACATGGGGTGTACCTACAAGTTAGTTACAGGAAAGATCCGCTCTCCAATGGTGATATCAACAGTCAGGCGTGGGGACAGGATGACGCAAACCTGGCAGGAAACTGCTGAGGTCCTCCTCCAGTCCCTACTGCCCGACGACAGATACCGAAAGCCAGCGCAAATTAACAAATGGTCTTGAGAGCTATATTAACGACAGGGCAGTTACCCCCTTTTCTGAAGAGGAGGTGCCTGCCCACATTAAATCACTAAAGAATGGAAAAATCCTCCGGGCCAGACGGCACTCTGGCGTTGGTGGTGCAATTTTCAGCCCCTCGGCTGGTAAGACCAGTCACCCAATTATTCAATGAATGCCTTAGACAGCAAAAGTTCCCGAAGATCTTGAAAATTGCAAACATCGTAATCATCAAAAAAGGACACGATGAAGACCCGATTGAAGCAAAATCGTTCAGACCGATCTGTTTGTTGGACTTGTTTGGAAAATTACTAGAGAAACTGTTGGGTGACAGACTAACTGCACATCGAGTGCTATGCAGTATGAGTGGCAGGCAGTTCAGCTTTAGGCCTAGGCCGTCAGCATCTGATGCAATCGCCCTGGCCCTGGCCGCCGAGGTCTCTGACTCTGCCCCATACAAGTACGTGGTAAGCATCATGGTGGACATCAGAGGCGCCTTTGACAACCTGTGGTGGCCTTCGCTCTTCTCATGTCTAGGGGACAAGGAGTGTCCAGGGCCATTATACTGTTGCCTGAGGAGCTATTGCGAGGATCAGGAGGTCTGGCTACCGTCCCCTAGCGGGAAAACTGGAAGAAACAATAACAAAGTGATGACCCCAGGGTTCCGTGTTAGGCCCCTTGCTCTGGGACATCCATATGGAACCACTGTTGGATAATGTACAGCAGAGCGAAGAGGTGCAAGAATGGTAGTGTACACGGATTACCTCCTCTTGTTGGCTGGCGGCTGTAGCTGCGAAGATATAGAGCCAAAAATAGAAAGGGCAATGGAAAAGTTACAACTCTGGTGCAGGAATACAAAAATGACAATTTCATCGAATAAGCCCACATATCTTCTGTTAAAAGGACAACTCTTAAGCAACCCTACAGTGAGAATTGAGGGCTCACCAGTCCTTTGGTGATGCGAGGCACACTACTGGGGAATCTTCATTGTTGAAAGGTGGAACTTTGGAAAGAACAGTGAAACTGTAACCTAAAGAGCCCTACAAATACTTAATAACCTTATCTCCATTGGTCACAAAAGATTTTATCTTCCCCCTCATTTTATAAAACTATATGACACTAGTATATTAACATCAATAGTGGGTTACGGCTCGGGAGTCTGGGAGCACTGGCTCAGAGGGTGGTGCCCGCCATGTCAGTGAGAAGAGTGGAGAGGAATATGATATTAAGGTCAGTGGAGGCGTACAGTACATCCCTGGGTGGGGCCCTGTTAGTGATAATGGGGCTCCACCCTCTGGACATCAAGATTAGAGAGCAGGCAGAATGGTTCTGGGCCAAGAAATGGAATATTGAGAAAACGATGTTCGGGGTCTTCGGGTTGAGGACAAGGGTGCGATTAGAGGAAGCCGTGAGGAAGTGTGGCAGAAATCGTGGGAGACAGATGATACTGGTCGTAGAACATTTCAACTTGTGCCGGACGTGAAAAAAAGGTCATGAATGAAGTACTTTGAGCCAACTCGGGGACTGTTCCACTTTCTCACTGGTCACTTTCTCAGTGGTCATGGGCCCTATCCGAAATATCTGTGTCGGGTCTGGAGGAGGGTTACGCCTGCGTGTGACTGTGGCGCACCGGAGGGTACTTCCGAGCATGTGGTATTCGAGTGCCCCCTTTTCAATGATATCGCAGCCACGTTACGACTTCAGCTACCCAACAATGACACATACTTCCTACTCAAACGTGAGGAGACATTTCGAACTCTGAACAACCTACCGCCTGCCGGAGTGGCCGAGCGGTTCTAGGCGCTACAGTCTGGAACCGCGTGACCGCTATGGTCGCAGGTTCGAATCCTGCCTCGGGAATGGATGTGTGTGAGGTCCTTGGGTTAGTTAGGTTTAAGTAATTATAGGTTCTAGGGGGCTGATGACCTCAGAAGCTAAGTCCTATAGTGCTCAGAGCCATTTGAACCACCTAGCCAACGAGGTATCACGGAAGTTCTAACAGAATATCTGAGGGAAAATCGAGAATAGCAGCAAATAACGAACTGTGTGCCAGTACTCTGATCCAGTACCGCCAGTGCGTGGATAAGTCGACTCACAATACAGATGGAATCCGCCACATGCAGGACTAGGAGGATAGGGTACAACAAACCAAACTGAGATATGCACCGGACTTGACGCAGGATAGGATCTTAGATAGTAGGACTTAGAAATAGGAAACACAAATAGGAAGCTGCAGCGATTCAAGTCACCCTTGGCCTGCCTAGTGTCAGGGGCACGCTAATCAGGATTAGATCGGTGGACAAGGCCGCGCGGAAGGTTTATACATATCACTGACAGACCTGTGACTCTGCAGGCAGTACAGGTTTAGTCATAAGTAGGCATTAAAACTAAGTAAGAGTACTAATAGAACAGAAATTGCCCATTGTCTGACTGTACTGTAACTCACTCGTAATTACTGAAATTAGCTGTTAACAACAATGATATTGTAACATTTTACGACCCACTAATCATGTGAGGTGGTGGGTTGCATATGTATATTATAAAGATGAAGAACAAAGAATTTTTTGAAAAAAAAAAGACTTTGAAACACTTGTCTTCTGTTTTAGTTGCCAAATAAAGTGCTGCCATTTAATACCACACAGCTCAACTAGGGGCTGCATTCAGTAGTCTGCCGAAAACATCCCGTTAGGCGTTGGCAAAATATAATTTTTGTGGACTCACCCCACTTGTCCTATGATCACTTCAATAGTAAGCAGAATGTAATTAATGCTACAAACACTTAAAATCCGTATGTTCATTTTTAAACATCGTATACCGTGAAAATATACAATTGGCAACATATCTTTTGCTTTCCTCTAACGAACTATTACTTCGATATTCTCTTCAGTTCCCAGGAAACGCATTTCATTTATCATCTGGAGAATCGGTACGCGTGCCAACGAGGACGCAGTGTAGCTGCGTTCACTGGGCTCTTGCTAACTCTTCGAGCGTGAACCGGGACGGCGTATCGCTGCAAGCGAACCGGGTAGTTTTCTTCGGTGTATCCGAGAGTTCGGTAGGCGTGCTGTGGACGAGCCCATGTGTTTAATTAACACGAGGCCGGCGATGGTGGAGGGGGGGGAACAGTAATGGTGACGAGGTAAGGGTTAGGGGGAGGTGCCGGTTGACAGGACAGCGAGGCGGCTGCCAGTCGAACCGACCCCAACTCGAAATTAATTAACACTGCAACTTGGCCGGGGTCGGATCGTCGCGCTGCGCCGCGCCGGGCCGGGCCGGTAAGGCATCAATACATCATGCCGCCCATTATCTACGTGCTGTGTTATTAATTAAAACTGTCGCATAAACAAGCTCGCTTATAGCTAGGTGCGCTCAACTGTTTATCGGGCGCCGCTCCTGACGGAATTGCTGATGAAGGGGTGCAAAAAGGAATTTGTCATCGGTGGCTAATAACGAAGTTTCTTGTTGGCGAGCCTTCCTGAGTAACTTTTTCTCTACACTGTAAGGCGAGCCTTTGACATGAAGCGATACGGCGTCATAGCCAGGCGTAAACAGGGGTACGGAATACTTCAGTAAATTGAGATTGTTGACCTTCTCAGCTCAATAATATATTATTAAGTGTCCGCTGAGTTAAAACAAGGTTCAATTTTACATTACAGGATTTCTTGCGTAGTCACTGCAGCCTCGCTGCATTAAAGCATTCATTATATCCTGATGGAAACAAGTTGGAAAACCAAAAAACAAATAATGTAGAGTAATGAAATTTTGGAAATACATTTGTCTAGCTAACATATTTAAGAACACTGCAAGATAGCAGTTTAAGGGGTAAGCACGAGATAATCTATTGGAAATGTGGGATGCTTGCACATGAATAACAAGTGTAACTGCCAAAATGTTGAATCCAAATTTGCAAACATGCATGCATTCAGTTCTACAGGTGACGGATGTCAGTTTGTGGGATGCAGTTCCATGCCTGCTGCACTTTGTAGGTCAATGTAGGTGCTGGCTGTGGATGACGCTGGAGTTGTGGTCCGATGATGTGCCATATGAACTTCATTTGAGGCGTATCTGGTGATCGAGCAGCCCGAGACACCTTGTCGACACTCTGCAGAGCATGTCGGTCTCCAACAGTGGTATGTGGGCGACCATTATCCTGTAGGGAAACACCTCTAGGAATGCTGTTCATGATGGCAGCACAACAGGTCCAATCACATGACTGACGAACAAATTTGCGCGGGATAACCAGGATAGTGCTCCTGCTGTCATACACAATTGCGCTCCGGGTCATAACCCAATGTATAAGGCCAGTGTGTCTAGCACGCTGATAGGTTAGGTGCAGGCCCTCAACTTTCCTGCTTCCAATCACCATACGACCATTACTGCCACAGAGGTAGAACCAGCTTTCATCGGAAAACACAACAGACCCGCAGCCCGCCCTCCACTGAGCTCTCGCTTCGCACCTCTGATGTCACAAATGGCCGTGGTTTGGTGTTGGTGGAATACACCCAACACGGTGCCTCTCTTTGAGCTGCCCTGTTCGGAACAGTTCGTTGTGTCATTGTGGTGCCAAATAATGCTCAAATTGCTGTTGCAAATTCAGTACGAGCACAATGGTCTTCCCTCTCAGTAGTGCCACGAGGTTGTATGGAGCCCGGTCTTCTTGCCACCCTACATTCTCGTACTATCGTTGCCAGCAGTCATGTACAGTGGCTACATTCCTGCCGCAGCTTTCCGTAATATCGCAGAAGGAACATCCAGCTTCCCGCAGACCTATTACATCATCTCTTTCAGACTCAGTGTGGTGCTGATAATGGCGTATTTGTAGCCTTAAAGGTATTTTTGACTTGCATTAACTCCCACGTCCAATCTCAAAGGCAACTAAGGCTCAGGATCGTCACAACATGTATTTGAAGAAAACCTGATTTGCATTCTCATAGAGGCGCTACTAGCATCACTCTTATGCGACTGTCGCAAAATTTTGTTAATCATCTGTCAGATGCAAAAACGCGCCTACCAACTTCAGATAGTGTCAAGAACTCCTTCTAGGATTTGCAATAGTTTTTTTCCATCAGTGTGTGTTACGCTGATAACATTCCCCTTCTTGGACACATTTTTACCAAGAGGGAATAATCATAAAGCTAGACACTAAGCATAATATCTTACTGAAACATACAATAATCGCGTTCTTCGATTGTCTCTTAACACATTTGATTGCAAAAAACCTCTCGCGACTGACTTGGCTGATAACTAACCATATTTGCAGTTATCGTTAAACGTAGCATTTTTACACACAACACATGATCGGTAGGTTGTTTCTGTGTATGTCTGTTAACATTATAAATAACATCATAAGGTAACTAGTCACAGTATAGGAGCTTAGATCCTCAATGATTTCCAAGGGTTAGTGTATTTGAGCTAAGCTGCTACCAGACGATGGAGGAAAAACTCCGAAAGTCATTGTAAAATAACTGAAAATTCGCTAACTAGTCACTGGCTTTTTAATTATGTTTTTCACGTGTTACACGGTACATCTTACAGGCTCCAAAGGATCTGGATTTTAGTAGTTTTGGAATGAGAGTGATTCAATGTTTTACAGACCCTTAAAGTTTAACAACAGAAGTTTAATCGATTTCCAGCTTCTCTAACGGTATCAGAAATCCGAATGGTGGGATATGAGACTCACACAGCCGTATCCTCTTTCCTTCAGTGGTATTGTACACTCATTGTCTTAAAATTTGAGAGAAATACTAGGTTTCCACATGTGTACTGCAAGTTAATTAGATATGCTTTATGCCAGCTCCAATTTTAGTGTTTCGAAACAACTCCTGCACTGAGGAAAATAAGAAATCTATGACATCGAAAGCGTAAAAAAAAAAAAAAAAAGAAAAATCGATTTCACAAAAATCTTCTAATCTGCATCAATTCCCTTCAACATGTAGTCCACGTAATGTGTCACGCACTGTTTAGTCACTCAATAACCTCCGGTAATAATGGTGTTCCATTTTTACATTACTGCTATATGTATTTTATAGGTGAACGACTAGCTTCTGCCTATTAATTGACAATGGCCTAAATGTGAATAACAATACTTACTTGCAATAAACTGTTTTCTGTGGTAACCCCCTATGAAAAAAATAATGGTGTTAATTTGGAACCTCGTGCTTCTTACTCATAGTAAGCAAATCGTAGTTAATTTTCGGATAAGCCTTGAGGACAGACATGTTTTGAGGGTACACTAGATCTCGATATACCACTCTCAATGTCAGAACGATCCGCATCTTTTGGACTTCCCGATAGTCAGATAGCTCCGTATACGTTCTAAGAAATTTATTAAAACCTGTCACGCACTGGATAATTAATACGCTAAAGTGACAAAGAAACTGGTATAGGAATGCGTAATCAAAGACGGAGATATGTAAACAGGCAGAATATTCCGCAGCGGTCGGCAACGCCTATATAAGATGTCTGGCACAGTTGACGTATCGGTTAGTGCTGCTGCAATGGCAGGTTATCAAGATTTAACTGATTCGAACGTGGAGTTATAGTCGGCGCACGAGCGATGGGACACAGCCTCTCCGAGGTAGCGATGAAGTGGGTATTTTCCCTACGATCATTTCAAGAGTGTACCGCGAATATCAGAAATCCAGTAAAACATCAAATCTGCTACATCGCTGCGGCCGGAAAAAAATCCTGCCAGAGCGCGCCTCCCCACGTCGGAGGTTCGAGTCCTTCCTCAAGCATGAGTGTGTGTGTGTGTGTGTGTGTGTGTGTGTGTGTGTGTGTGTGTGTGTTGTCCATAGCGTAAGTTAGTTTAAGTTTGATTATGTAGCGTGTAAGCTTGGGGACCGATGACCTCAGCAGTTTGGCGCGATAAGTCCTTACTACAAATTTCCTAAATACTTAAGTAAAGGTATCGCCCAATTCGTCTTATAAAACACGGATAGACCTCTCTGTCTTTCATTGTCGAGTATGCAAACTGGTATTGAATTTTTGTGCGTTACTGTAAAGCATTAACATATGAATTACTCACTGAGAAACGTAAGTGCACAGTTAATTAATCGACAAGAGATTATAACTGCAGAATGTGTGGAACAGGTGATGCAACATTATCATGGAACTAATTTGCAGATACCGCCAATGACTGCAATAAAGAAGGAACCCAGAAAAATAGGTACGAACATCAGCAGAATCACTGAAGTGCGTAATGGAAGCAAGTAGCTGATTTAGAATATTAAAACTGTGCATTTAGCTCCTGAAGAAAGTTAACTTTCATTGCGTCCCCTTTGATTCGCTGATTACATTGACAGCCCGGTCTTACAACTCTTATACGGTCACAGTAACACCTTGCAATTCTGAGTGCAGCTCGCCCTCTGTACTCAGCGCTAAAGTGTAGACATCCCTCTGTAAGAGAGCAGGTCTTGTTTCAAGGGATGTGTGGCAGCAAGTCGTTTCTCTTCCTTCTTGCAGCATCCACAGTTGTCTGTCTTAACCCTCTGAAAAGCTGCTGTTTCTGCCAGTCTAGGAAGCCCACTGGTAAACTGCAGCAGATATTGTGAGTTCCAACCAGCAATAAGTTTGTGAACAAGTTAAACAAACTCCTACTACAGCAGATTTTGTTATGACAAACCAATGATGCCAGAGTGTGGGGACTAAAAGAGAAACTCTCTCCCACTGCATGGCAGGATTCTAAAGCTGACAAAGCAAAGAATTTACATGTAGACACAAGTGGGAAAGCATGCGTTCTACAGATATAAATATTATGAGCCACTCAGCAATACTGTTGCAAGGATTTTAAACGAATACTTTCCTTGGTGCGGCTGCCGGGAAAAACGGTAAGTCTCACACAGTACCATTTCTGAAGGCTACACCTGGCTTAGAGTTTATAGTTCCTTTCCCCTCACAAACAGAAAAAAACTAAAAAAAAAACTGAAATATATAATCATAATGAAATTCAATAAGGAACATAGTAATTCGCATAAATAAAGATAGAGCAATATGGGGATTCCTCCTATCATCTTCAACAGTAATGCATTACAGTAGATAATAAGCCTTCTGAGCATCACGGTGGGCCGAGATGGAACAAAGCGTATTCTGCTTCACCTACTTCGTCAAGGATAGCGTTCAGCTCTTAAATGTTGAGATACAGCTAGAAAAAGCCTTCCAAGGCAACAGAAAATGACAGCGTCTCATCACAATAAAAGAAAGGAGGAAGAAGAAGTAAATTAGATGGATACTCACTAGTAAAATTGAATAATGTACGTAGTTATTATGCAGCGTTAATCGGTCGACTACATTGAGCATGGGTTTGCATACAACATTACGAAACATGTTATGTGACAGATTGGGGATGAGCTGCCACGTCATATCAGCACTAACTTTAAATTCTCAGAAACTTTTCACTGGTGTCCTTCACAGTCAGTTTGGATTTTTGGAGTGTTTTGCAAAGTACACTACTGGCCATTAAAATTATTACACCACGAAGATGACGTGCTACCGACGTGAAATTTAACCGACAGGAAGAAGATGCTGTGATATGCAAATGATTAGCTTTTCAGAGAATTCACACAAGTTTACAACCGATTTCTCATACACAAACAGCAGTTGACCGGCGTTGCCTGGAGAAACGTTGTTGTGACGCCTCGTGTAAGGAGGAGAAATGCATACCATCACGTTTCCGACTTTGATAAAGGTCGGATTGTAGGCAATCTGGATTGCGGTTTATCGTATCTCGCGTTGGTCGAGATCCAATGACTGTTAGCAGAAAATGGAATCGGTGGGTTCAGGAAGGTAATACGGAACGCCGTGCTGGATCCCAACGGCCTCGTATCACTAGCAGTCGAGATGACAGGCATCTTATCCGCATGGCTGTAACAGATCGTGCAACCACGTCTCGATCCCTGAGTCAACAGATTGGGACGTTTGCAAGACAACAATCGTCTGCACGAACAGTTCGACGACGTCAGCGGCAGCATAGACTATCAGCTCGGAGGTCATGGCTGCGGCTACCCTTGACGCTGCATCACAGACAGGAGCGCCTGCGATGGTGTACTGAACGACGAACCTGGGTGCACGAATGACAAAACATCATTTTTTGGGATGAATCCAGGTTATGTTTACAGCATCATTATGGTCGCATCCGTGTTTGGCGACATCGCGGTGAACGCACATTCGAAGCGGGTATTCGTCATCGCCATACTAGCGTATCACCCGGCGTGATGGAATGGGGAGCAATTGGTTACAGATGTCGGACACCTATTGTTCGCACTGACGTCACTTTGAACAGTAGACGTTACATTTCAGATATGTTACGACCCGTGGCTCTACCCTTCATTCGATCCCTGCGAATCCCTACATTTCAGCAGCATAATGCACGGCCGCATGTTGCGGGTCCTGTACGGGCCTTTCTGGATACAGAAAATGTTCGACTGCGGCCCTGGCCAGCACATTATCCAGATCTCTCACCAATTGAAAACCTCTGGTCAATGGTGGCCGAGCAACTGGCTCGTCACAATACGCCAGTCATTGCTCTTGATGAACTGTGGTATCGTGTTGAAGCTGCATGGGCAGCTGTACCTGTACATGCCATCCAAGCTCTGTTTGGCCCAATGCCCAGGCATATCATGGCCGTTATTACGGCCAGAGGTGGTTGTGCTGGGTACTGATTTCTCAGGATCTATGCACCCAAACTGCGTGAAAATGTATTCACATATCAGTTCTAGTATAATATATTTGTCCAATGAATACTCGTTTATGATCTGCATTTCTTCTTGGTGTAGCAATTTTAATTGCCAGTAGTGTAGTTAATGACGCGCTAAGCTGTGATAATTACGAGTTTCTCGAGCAATGTTCCCGACTATTTATACATTGGGTACAGTGTGTAGTGAAAAAAAGGTGTATTGTAAGTAATGGTAGTAATTACAAAGCCAAGGCTAATATATGCCATTTCAGCTTCATATTCGGTGGAACAACAAAGTTTGAATAATTTCACTGTCGCAGCATTTTGTGTATAGAGCATTATTGTAAGTAATGCACCAACGCAGCAACTAGTGCTATGTGAAGATCCATTGAAATATCTGCAGCTTACGAGAAGTGGTCATTAATAATCTTCGCATCTCTGTTTTTTGTTTGTTTGCAACAACATGACTGTAGCTCTCGCACACACAGAAATTACGCATTGAAATCTTCGCGTCTCAGTCGATGTTACCTGCAAACAACAAAACTGAAACTACGTGACTTTACTGATTGCGAGGTATTAATTAAAATTTTATGACTACATCTCGTAAGACTCACATCAGCCGATGTCAGAGAACAGGCAGCTGCAATTTGCGCATCTAGTGCTGAGTACCGATATACCCGTAAATATCAGTAATATGCCACTATTCGCGCGCCAAATTACGTAAGTGCGAAATACATCGGAGAGTATTGGTCCATAGAAGGAAACCACTAAAAGCACGTGATCTAACAAACATTCAATTACGAACAACAGACGGAAGAAAACTATGCATCAGGTACCGCACATGTCTCACCAACACACAGCCGCAATGCACCAACCTTGCACATCTGTGTAACAGATAGTAAGGTTACTACATTGCAAAAGTACATCGTAATGTTCGTTTTGTCTAATGTCTTTTTATTTGTATAACATACATTATTGTATTTATCGATTCTGTATAATTATTGGAACTCTATTAATTTATGTTTTTCTACATAAATGATATCTAATAATGTGTAGTAATTACAGCAAAGATATTTCAGTAATCAACTAAGTTTGTAACCTCAGGCCACGTATGCAGATAACTCGTAGTTCTTTGGATATATTCGGATGCAACAAGTTGGGGAACTCCGGCTGAGTAAGTGGTGAGCTGCATGTTAGCACGCGCGCTAAAGCATAGTACGTAACGTTTCGTAGTGGTGTTTGTCTCTGGAAAGAAATAGTTTTCCTGCACTGCGTGTAATCCCACAGGAAATCAGGTCGACGTCCTGTAACAAGCACACTTGTTAGAATAATAACTGAGCGAAATCTCACAATCATCGGCGGCAAAAGGCGAAAGATCTTAAATATTTCTATTTATTTTTGTAATATAGTGACGATTAGCGTTTTTCAAGGGTGTAACGATATATCACGTAACAAGTTAAACATTAATAGTTGACTAGAAACTACACTGTTGTCCAAGTTGTAATGTGAATCCTACTGTGTATGAACAAATTTAGTTACGAAAGTTGTAAAATTATCAGTGCTGCTTCACAGCTATGAAGGTGCTTGTGCACTGCTATAGTTGCTAACTTCTGTTGTTGTTGATGACAGAGGAAAACATCAAGGGCCTCAGCAATGCATTATTCTGAGTTCTACCTTAAATTCAACGGTGCACCGCTGAAAGGGGTCTGTTCCACTGCAATATGAGTAAACCTTTGCGGTCCACACAGGTAGTAAAATGTCTCTCTTTCCTTAAGTTTCTGTCAAAACATGTTTAACTTTTTAATGTAGAGTTTCTATGGCATTTTGAAAAGTATAAATTTTTCATTTGAATTGTTTAATGGTAAGTACTGGTTTCTGTGTTAGCTTGCCACTGCCACTGCCACAAAACTCTGATGACGTTAAAGGATGCTAAATTGGTAGAAAGTGATATAAAAATTTAATAGCCATTGTTCAGTGTGTCGTCGGAATTTAATTACCTTATCTGATGATACAGGCTTAGAAGTGTTTTAAGAGTGTCATAAGGTCGTCATTAGTTACTATGGTAATGTGGGTGCAAGTGTGTTACTTGGTGGCTAACGAGAATTCATTAGAAAAATGTTGCAAGCCAACCGCTTAAGTAAAATAATATCCTAAGTTCAGTAAAGAATACTTACCAAATATAAGTACAAATCAAGTGCAGGTAATAATCACAACTCATTTGAAATGAAAAGAGCATAAAAAAGTGTAAAAGCCAGTAAGGGTCATTTCTAGTACAGTGGCTTAGTGAAGGTCTCCCAAATAAGATAGTATTAGTAGCTGATAGCACACTCAGTACTCAGTTATTGTACTAGCATATGAGACCAGTAATTGAAGAAGAGTCATGATGATCTCTCCGTTCCCACAAGATACCGGACTAGTCTTCCATTCGGATCTGCGGGAGGGAATTTCCACTTGGAGGTGACCTGACAAAAAGAGTGAACAAGCAACGAAAGGATAACGTTCTACGAGTAGGCGCGTGGGATGTCGGACGTTTGAACGCGGTAGGGAAGCTAGAAAACCTGAAAAGAGAAATGCTAAGGCTCAGCCCAGATACAGTGGGGTTCAGTGAAGTGAAACGGAAAGAAGACAAGAATTTCTAGTCTGAACAGTGATTATCGCCTGGTTTTCACCTGGCGTGAACCAGGAACCAGGTACCAACCCCTTAATGTCCGAAAGGGACCTATATGGAGGTCGTGGTTTGATGGTTTGGGGTGGGATTATGATTAGTGCACGAACACCTGTGCATGTCTTTGATAGAGGAACTGTAACAGGTCAGGTCTATCGGGAGGTCATTCTGCACCAGTATGTCCGCCTTTCCAGGGGTGCTGTGGGTCCATCCTCATGATGGATGATAACGCACGGCCCCACAAAGCTGCCATCGTGGAGGAGTAGCTTGAACCAGAAGATATCAGGCGAATGGAGTGGCCTGCCTATTCTCCAGACCTAAAACCATCGAGCATCTCTGGGATGCTCTCTGTCGACGTATCGCTGCACGTCTTCAAACCCCTAGGACACTCCAGGAGCTCCGACAGGCACTGGTGCAAGAATGGAAGGCTATAACCAAGCAGCTGCTCGACCACCTGATCCAGAGTATGCCAAGCCGTTGAGCGGCCTGTGTACGCGTACATGGTGATCATATCCCATACTGATGTCGGGGTACATGCGCAGGAAACAGTGGCGTTTTGTAGCACGTGTGTTTCGGGATGGTTTTCTCAACTTATCACTAATACCGTGGACTTACATATCTGTGTCGTGTGTGATCCCTTTGTGCCTATGCTATTAGCGCCAGTTTTGCGTAGTGCCACATTGTGTGGCACCACATTCTGCAATTATCCTTAATTTATGAGCATGAGTGTATATGAGGAAACTGACCGGGTAGTTCTGTACGTAAAGGATGATGAAAATGTAGTAGTCATAGGGGAAAGTAATCCGGTTATGTGGGAAGGAACAGAAAAAAGGGTTACCAGAGACTATGGGCTTGGTAGTAGGAATGAGGGCCGAGTTCTGCAGTGAATTTCGGCTAGTAACAGCGAATGCTCTCTTCAGAGGAAAGATTTACGTTATGTCTCCACCATGGTTCTGAAGTTAGATATCAGATTTTAAGGTGTATCTAGGGGTATATATAGACTCAGATCACAACTGAGTGATGAAGAGCAGTCTGAAGTTTAAGAGACTAGTCAGGAGGAGTCAATGCGCAAAGAAATGGGATATGGAACTACTCAGTAGTGAACAGATACGCCTGAAGATCTCTGAGGCTACCCATACTGCAAGAAAGAAAAGCTCAGTAAACAGTACAGCTGAAGAGGAATGGACATCTCTAAAAAGGCCAATCACAGATGTTGGAAGGAAAAGAGTTAGTACAAAGAAGGTAGCTGCGAAGAAACCATGGGTGACGGATGAAATACTTTGGTTGATCGATGTAAGGAGGTAGTACAAAAATGGTGGGGGAAACCAGGAATACCGAAATACACGTCACTTAGGAATAAAATAAATAGGAAGTGCAGGAATGCTAAGATGAAATGGATGTATTAAAAATGTAAGGAAATCGAAAAGAAAATGACGGTCGCAAAGACTGACTCAAAAAAAGGGTCAAAACAACTTTCGGTAAAATTAGAAACAGGGGCAGCAGCATTAAGAGTGCAATGCGAATTCCACTGTGTAATGCAGAGGATAGAGCAGATATGTGGAAAGAGTGCACTGATGTCTTTATGAGGCCGAGGACTTGTCTGATGACTTGACAGGAGAAGCAAAAGGAGTCGATATGAAAGAGATATAGTATCCAGTACGGAAATCAGAATTTAAAAGACTTAACATAGAAAAGGCAGGTGGTATACAACATACCATCAGAATTTCTAAAGTCACTGGGGGGGGGGGGGGGCAATGGCAACAAAACATCTATTCGCTATCGTGTGTAGAATCTACGAATATGGCGAAATACCATCTGACCGTAATGACGGAAATAAAATAAATATTAAGGAGTGAAATCAAAATTAAAGGAAACTGAATATCAATAATGAGATTCGCTGATGTCATTGCTGCTGTTGACTGGTTGATTTTTGGGAGGGGACTAATCAGTGAGGTCATCGGTACCACGGGAAGAGGAAAGTACGGGGAAGGAAATCGGTCGTTGCCTTTCAAATGAACCATCCCGGCATTTGCCTGAAGCGATTTAGGGATATCACGGAAAACCTAAATCAGGATGACCGGACGTGGGTTTGTAGCGTCGTCCTCACGAACACTAGTGCAGTGTGTTAACTATGACATTGCTATATCCTCAATGACAGTGAAGATGAATTATAGTATTCGCTCAATGGAATGAACAGTCTAGTGAGTACGGAATAAGAACTGAGAGTAAATCGAAGAAAGACGAAAGTAATGAGACGTAGTAGAAATAAGAAGAGCGAGAAACTTATCATCCGAACTGGTGATCACGAAGTAAATGAAGTTAAGGAATTCTGTTACGTGAGGAGCACAATACACCAAGACGGCAGGAGTAAGAAAGATATAAAAAGCAGACTAGCACTGGCAAAATGTCATTCCTAGACATGAGACCTCTAGTAGTATCAAACATTAACCTTAATTTAAGGAGAAAATTTATGAGAGTGTACGTTTAGAGCACGGCATCGTGACTTAGTGAAACATGGGTTGTGGGAAACCGGCACTGAAGAGAATCGAGATGTGGTGCTACAGAAGAACGTTGAAAATTTGATGGACTGATAAGGTAAGGAATGAGGAGTTTCTCTCCTGATTTGGCGAGGGAAGGATATATAGAAAACAGTGGAAAGAACAAGGGAGAGGATGGTACGACATCTGTTAATACATCAGAAAATAATATCCATGGCACTAGGGGGAGTGTAAAGGATAAAAACTGAAGAGGAAGACAGAGATTGAAACGCATCCAGCAAATAATTGAGGACGGAATAGCAAGTGGTACCCAGAGATGAAATGGTGGACACGGAGAAGTAGACTGATGATACAGAAAAAATTAGAAATGCTATCAGTATATATATATATATATTAATCAGCACACATAAGAATCGCAAGAAAATACCTGCTCCCAGAATGGTGCTACCTATGAACAGAATAGAACGCACTGTTCGCCAAAAGTAAAGGAGACACTTCTATATACGGAATATTTCGCAAGGAGACACCTGTTAAACGCGGGTTTATATCGCAAGCGAGGCTTTGTGACTCATTTATATTTACTATCCCAAGCATTAGACTACAGGCAGTTGACAAGCGCCGACCAAAGTGGCCGTGCGGTTAAAGGCGCTGCAGTCTGGAACCGCAAGACCGCTACGGTCGCAGGTTCGAACCCTGCCTCGGGCATGGATGTTTGTTATGTCCTTAGGTTAGTTAGGTTTAACTAGTTCTAAGTTCTAGGGGACTAATGACCTTAGCAGTTGAGTCCCATAGTGCTCAGAGCCATTTGAACCATTTGACAAGCAGGCCAGCCAAACAGCTTGTCGGCTCACAAGTGCAATTTTATATGGGATATCTTTTTAAAAACCTCATGTTTACGCCAGTCACTGTTAAACTTTTTATTTCCACTATTATCAAGTGTAGATGTTTTGGCTTTAAGCCATGTTAACTTTATACAGGCTGACAGATTTATATGTCGTTGTTATTTGCCGTTATATACATTCGTCACTAAAGTTACTAGAGAGGATGGAACGAACATGAGTATGTACAGACTGTTCTGTTTTACGATATATGGACACGTGTGCTCGCGCTACTTAGCAGCGTTACGAATGTATACAAACATGATGTCTTTCAAAAAATTTCACATGACTGTGAATCCCAGTTATAAAAAGTTAATTCATATGGGACATATTCACTGTACACACCACTCTACTCACACCCTGTGCTGTGTCTGTTTGCAACGACCTTCAACTTACGGGGAGGAAGGACTCTACTACTCTGACTTCGTGTAATATGTTATTCATTCCACGTATCAATAGAATCAGTAGATTCTTACACCGTGCACTGCACACACCAGGCTGCGAGGCACGGGCTGGACATACTGAAGCCTGCACCGTGCGTGATTCTTAGTCAGTGAACTTGCTGTATTTCGGCTGCAAAGAGATGGCGACACGAATCGTCCAGTGAGTGAGTGAGCGGCAGAATCGGTGACTAAGAGAAATACAACTAGGCAGATTTACTTCTCTCCAGCCACTGTGAGAAACGAACGAACGGACTAGTTACTAGTGTACAGTGTTTCATCCGGCCGGTGTGGCCGTGCGGTTCTAGGCGCTTCAGTCTGGAACCGCGTGACCGCTACGGTCGCAGGTTCGAATCCTGCCTCGGGCATGGATGTGTGTGATGTCCTTAGGTTAGTTAGGTTTAAGTAGTTCTAAGTTCTAGGGGACTGATGACCACAGATGTTAAGTCCCATAGTGCTCAGAGCCATTTGAACCATTTACAATGTTTCAAAAAGATTAATCTGATTTCGCAAGATTATATATTAAAATGAAAACAGAAATTTGTGGTAAATTTTTACTTAAGCGTCGGATGTAGAGGTATATCGTGGCGCCAGTTGTAAGTAGCCGGTAGGTGTCTCACTGGTGCAACTAGCTTGTTCATCCGCTCGCTCGTTCATTACCCATCATGCCTTGAGTCGAGCTGACGATAAAAAAAAGAAGTGGCAAAAGGAATTTTGTGTACTCCATTTCAATGGATGCGTTTCACTTGCAACTGTGCAGTGCGATTTTTATCGACTCTACGGGAGGTCACTTCTTACAGCTCAAAGAATTCAACAAAGACACGAGGACGTTAATGTCGCTCATTATTTATGTAAGGCAATTCCCACAGATCTCCCGCTTATGCCCGTTCGAGGGGTTGACCGCATTCAACGATTTCTCACCTAGTTCACAGGCCTGCTAATCGTGCCAGCCAGGAATTATCCATTCTTCAAGCGTCTATGTGACGTATTGTGTAGCTACGTTTTTCTTTCAAATCAGGTAGAATTAAATCAGTGCCACAAGCTCTTTGAAATGATGATAAACAAGACCGTACCGAATTTTGTGAAATCATTCTGTGAGTGGAGTGAGCTAAGACCACCAGAATGGCCACTGCTGGCAACCACAAGAACCAGGAACTTGCAACAGTTGCGAAGAAGCACTGTCAGTTTCGAGCTATCGTAAGTTTCTAATTCCATTCATATACAGCACACAGTATCGTGATTATTTTCTTATCTTCAACACACTTATTATTTGGAAATTAAAAAGCTAACGTTGGTGGTGCAAAAACGGAGAGAATCTAATTCCTCTTTAAAAACTGTTACTCTTTAATAGTGTCTCTTTTTATGGAGGAGGAGGAAGATTAATATTAGTGTTTAACTTCCCTTCGACAACGAGGTCATTAGAGATGGAGCACAAGCTCAGATTAGGGAAGGATTGGGAAGGAAATCGGCCGTGCCCTTTCAAAGGAACCATCGCGGCATTTGTCTGAAATGATTTAGGGAAATCACGGAAAACCTAAATCAGGATTGCCGGAGACGGGTTTGCACCTTAGTCCTCCCGAATGTGAGTACAGTTTGCTAACCACTACGCCATTCCACTCAGTATTTTTTATACCTCGGGATCATATTGTGATACTGAGATAAGCCTTGAGGCACATCCAAAATCTCTTTCAATTATTTCTAAATTATTTATTTTGGTCGTCCATAAGCTTGACAAAACTCCCACAAGGTAGCTAGATAATTTACAACTTGAAATCTAGTAGCTAAGTGCATAGCGATGAAGAAACGTTTACTTCTACACTGTTGCAAAAGATATGTCTCAAAACATCTGTCAGATAAAATCTTATGAAAGTACTCTCAATTCCGTAGAAATACCCATTATATACAGATTTTGGAATTCGATATTTCATAAGCGAATCCGTTTCAAATTTTCATATTTAGTCAGTTCGACGTATGAACACATTAATTGTTGATTCTCAAGACAGGAAATAAGATTGTTAAGATGACTGAAAAATAAACAGGTATCAAATTTGATCTTCAGTTTTTATAAAACTGTGTATGTCATACCATAACAAACTTGACATTTATAAAGTTTTGAAAGGACTCTGAAATTCAGGTTCACCTCAGAACACAAGCTTTCTAAGCCAATATTAGTCGTGCATGGAGCTGTATCGATCCCAGTACTCGTAGAAACTCTAAGCTTAGCGTTAATTTCAGAGGGGTTCCTTGGCATCTCGATTGGTGGCGCCCTGGCTGCTCGGCAACAGATTTAAGCTCACGCACAGCTGACACTCGATCCGCTGCGGTTTGGCTGCTTTCGTGAAGCCTTGTGGGGTATGGCGGCTTGTGCCAGAGAGCCGTGGTGGTCGTATAGCTAATGTTAACATGGAGGGCCGAGGCTTCGCCTACTGGGCCTTCCCCTGCCTGTGACATGAAGAGGCCGCAAACTGGCGTTGGACTTTGGACGTGTCCCTGCTGCCGTGGCCGGTAGACGTGGCCAAATACACCGTCCCTGATTCGCTTTGGCCTGATACAAGAACTGCCTTGAACACCATTTTTTGTGGGCGTTAAGTGTTGCTCACGATTCTCGAGACAACGTCCTCCTTCTGCTGTCAGTCCGAGTGTCATTTGTTATTTGAGAATAAACATATTCGGATCGTTCTAGCGGCCGCGCTTAGCTAATGTGTAAGAGGTTTTGTCTATATTTTCTTATATACGGTAGTAGGGGGACAAATATACTCAGTTTTATGCCCTCGTGTTTCTGTTGGGCCGGCCGCTGGTGGCCGAGCGGTTCTAGGCGCTTCAGTCCGGAACCGCGCGACTGCTACGGTCGCAGGTTCGAATCCTGCCTCGGGCATGGATGTGTGTGATGTCCTTAGGTTAGTTAGGTTTAAGTAGTTCTAAGTTCTAGGGGACTGATGACCTCAGATGTTAAGTCCCATAGTGCTCAGAGCCATTGTTTCTGTTGGATTCAGAAGTTCACGTACTGCCTGCCACTCGATTGCTGTGTAAATTTAATTTGCTGTCAATGTGTGTGTGTGTGTGTGTGTTTCAGAATTTGTCGAGCATCTGTCTGGAGGTCGGCCGAAATTGTGTTGTGACCGTAATTCGCTAAGTCATGCGCTCTGGCCCTCCCGGTGCCTGCGATCTTGTTGATCATGAGAGTAGTTGGTAACGCCCATAATCTGCATCACGGACGTGTAAATTATTTTCTGTTTTTCATTTTCATTGATTGCACTCGTGAATGAAATAGTAAATCCCCTTGGGCTGCCGACCGCGGTGGTCTCGCGGTTCTAGGCACGCAGTCCGGAACCGCGCGACTGCTACGGTCGCAGGTTCGAATCCTGCCTCGGGCATGGATATGTGTGATGTCCTTAGGTTAGTTAGGTTTAAGTAGTTCTGATTTCTAGGGGACTGATGACCACAGCTGTTCAGTCCCATAGTGCTCAGAGCCATTTGAACCATTTTTGAACCCCTTGGGCTGCTTCACAGCCGTGTTTGTAAAGTAACGACAAATTTTCTCGAACCGCTGGCGATTGGCTGTTTTTGTGAAGCCTTGTGGGGTATAGCAGCTTGTACGGGAGAGCCGTGGTGGTCGTTCATCGTATATGTACGGCTAATGTTAACACGGAGGGCCCAGCCTTCGCTTACTGGGCAGATTCAACTTACCTCTGACTGTTCCGTGACGAGCCATAAATTGTTGATGCCAAGCTGAGCCTCACAGACATGGACATTTCCAACTTTCTGCTTTCCACGTCTGCACAGAATAGAAAATGTTCAAAAGTGTGTGAATTCCTAAGGGACCAAACTGCTGAGGTCATTCCTAGACTTATACACAACTTAGATCAGCTTACTCTAACTTATGCATACACACCCATGTCCGAATAAGGACTCGAATCTCCGGTGGAGGGCCGCGCAATCCGTGACATGGCGCCTCTAACCACGCGCCCACTGCGCGTGGCTACAAATCAGAGTGCCGATGATCCCCTCAGGTAGTTTTACAGCTGTGCATACAATTTGTTTCTTTTTTTAATTTTCATTAGTTGTTGTATCGAAGCATTTTCGTAATTATTGATTTTACAGTCTGCCACCCTGCTTCACAAATATGTTTATTATTTGAAGTTACAGCAGCATTACAGACATTGTTATTAGAAGGAATAAGTAATCTCTTTAAATTTTGCACTGTACATAATAGCAGGACAACACTTTGATACCAATGATCATCATTTTAAAGAGCTTCTCTAAATGGACGTTCATGCCACCTTTGTGACCTTCGTTGACGTTCAAAGAACTTACTGTTGCACATCATTGGATTCGTCTCGATAGCCGTTTTCAGAAAATAAGTACTAAATATAGCATCCCATAAAAAAAACAACAACAAAGTTGACCGTCATATCTCTGATGCGACCCACCTAGCAACAAGAAACCAACGTCATATCATGACCCCTGTTGTCCCATGCAACATTTGTCCCACAAACTTTTCAGCTACTATCATTCTTTCGGAGTTGTTCTAGGTGGCAATAGTTAGTGACTCACCCTGTAGAATTATATCATTGTGGAGCACATACTTCAGAACATACGTCGTCAGAAACATTGAGCTGCGTGAAAATGAAATTGCAAGGCGACATTCGCTAGAGATATAGGTGAAATACGTGTACACCACGCGTTACATGTGTTAAATATGTATCAAACATTTATGGCATGAGTGAATGCGGCCATATACACTGGTACAAAGCTCATCTTAAATCTCTGGAACCATGACAACCAAATTTGCTGCACATCTTAGTTACAATATGGAAAGAAATATTGAGGGGTAAGAAACTGCAGTCCCCTATAGGGTTGAATGTGACAACCTTGAGGGATAAGGGAGAATGAAGAGACAGACAGCAAGCGGGAAGGAGGAGATAGGCACAGATAGTCGCAGTAAGATATGGACGGAGATAAGGGAGGAAAAATGGACAGAAAAGGTTGAGGACGAGATGAACCGAGAGCTGAAGTGGAGGAGGTGGCCTGAGAGAGGCGGTGGTAGAGATGGATGGAGAGCGGGGGAGGAGATGGACTAACAGAGGGTTGGAATAAATAATTACGTGGACCACACCAGGTACTCAGCAAGTCAATAAAGAATGTTGTTGAGAAACCTTTCTCGACTCCAATCTTGCCACCTTAACAGGGAACCAATACCACAGTTTCCCACACACACCCTGATCTGTAGGCAGAACAGCAAAACTCCAACTTTGTAGTCGGAAGCGACTGGGCGGCAACACAATATTATAAACATTTATACATGTATGTTCCATATCTCCTCCTAAACCACTTGATCGATTTCAACCTAAGTGGTTACACATTCCCCTACTATCTGGAAAGACCCATGGTTAGGGTAAAAAGCTCATACCTCAGAAAGGGTTGGTGGTGGGGGTGAAAAAACAAACGTAGTTCACGAAGTGCAAGTTGCCAGAATACGTTCACCCAGAATTTGAGAATGAGAGCACTTAGTGACCTGCAACGAACTTTATGAGTAACTGAAAACTTTGCGCGATTTTTTCTTGCACTGATACGACCTGCAGGATGATGAAGGGAGAACAAGTTGAGCTCTTAACACATTTTCGATGTTCAAGCAGTAAAACTACCATATCAGGTATGACGTTTTAATTTATTACTTCTTTACTGAAAGCTCTATTCGCAACAAATTTCTTAGACAGCATCTACACATATCATTAAATTTAGCTGAAAAATTATATCGTGGTACGATACATGGTTTAGGAGATATACTGTTATAAATATTGAATTTCATGAAAACGGAACTGAAGGGAGAAATTCGCTTGATGAAATATATGTACAAATATGTGTGAAATATATTAAATTTCGTGAAATAAATGTGATACTTTTACAAAACCTCAGACAAAAAATTACTCCTAAACGTCTCGACTTGCTTCAAACAAGCTTGATACATATATTACTTATCATCTGGAAAGAAATACTGTAGGGAGAGAACAAACAACTTCTTGAACTTATTATTGTTCAAAAATGGTTCAAATGGCTCTGAGCACTATGGGACTCAACTGCTGAGGTCATTAGTCCCCTAGAACTTAGAACTAGTTAAACCTAACTAAACTAAGGACATCACACACATCCATGCCCGAGGCAGGATTCGAACCTGCGACCGTAGCGGTCTCGCGGTTCCAGACTGCAGCGCCAGAACCGCGCGGCCATTTCGGCCGGCGAACTTATTATTGTGGTGGGCATTATGACATGGTGACAGAGAGACCACGGCAGAGAAGGCGATGGAAACATGGAGAGGAAGAAGTAGGAGGCTGATAAAATTAGGATGGGGGGGGGGAGGGAGGGAGGAGTAAGACAGCGAGGGGGGGGGGGGGTAAGAAACGGAAAGAGAAAAGGATGATCACATGAACAGAGAAAGGGGAAGGAGGAGATGGCCGAAGAAACAGAAAGTATTGGACAGGGAAAGGGGCAGAAGGATCTGGACAGACAGACAAAAGGAGAGGAGGCAATAGAAAGAGAGAGGAAGAGGAGTAAATGGATAAAGGGAGGGGGAAGGAGGAGCTAGAAATTGAGGGGGGGGGGTAAGGAGGGGATTGGGAGGAGCTGATGGGCCGAGAGAGTGGCAGGAGAAGGCGTCCAGAGAGGAGGAAGGAAGAGATATATTAATAGAAGATTAGATATATGTATAATGAGCTAGTAAGAAGAATGAATAAAATCAAAAATACTAGGATTCTGGCAATCGCGATGTCAGCCACATCCGCAGCAGCGTACAAGACGGGCGTAGGAGTCGCAAGCGGCTCGCCGCGAGGAGTGTGCCGGAAGGGCAGATACCATTGTGTGTCGGAGGGCAGAGGCCATTGTTCCTGTGTGGGTGCGTGGCTTCCGGAGTGGCGCCCTCCAGATAAGCGGCCGCCACGCGCACCCGCGCCTGCCCCACCCCCACCCCTGCTCCTGCTCCTCCCCAGGAGAGCCTGGGTGGCGACAGCTGATAGCCGGAGCTTCAAGGGCCGTGCCGCTGGCGGGCGGCGACGACTGAGTGCGGGAAAGCGGTGCTACTTGTAACCGCGCCCAAACAAAGGCCATCTGTCGCGCGGCAAACACCCGCCGTGTATCTCCCACTGTGCAGTGGCCACTTAGGCGTGTAATTCTGTTGTGAACTCATGTAGCTAAGTTCTGCTATCAACAGCGAGGATGTCTTGGCACGAGAGACATACTACCCTGCATACGCGCAACCACGTGTACAGATATACTCAGCAAGTCAGTCTGTAGTGCGTGCAGTTTTCTTCATCATCGCCTACAATCTTGACTCCTGAGAAGTATCACCTGTACTCTGATGACCTTCAGTTATATCTAACTGCAAGACTGACAAACCTGTGCACAGTTATACAGCAGTCTGCAATAAGGTGTCAACGTCGCTTACTTACAGATCAAATGTAAACAGTATTTCCTCTCTGGTTTAAAAAGACGATCTTTGAGATAACAATACGCCCAATGGTTGACTACAGTGATGCAATACTCTAAGGTCTTTCGTATGAAAACTCATCCAGGCAGGAACCAGCGGGGAAATTTTGTGTACTATACATTTGTAACATCACAAGAGCGTACCAACAATAATCACAGTTACGTGCCGATATGTGTAGAGACTATTATACTCTATGTTTGCTCTATCTTCTTGTCAATCATTGGAGTCCCTCTTATTTGTCTTCAACTCTATCTCTACTACCCTTATAGCGCAGCAGAAATGCTCGTTCTCCACAAAGTAAATTTCTTCCTGTACCATCACATGACACTGCCATGTTCTCTAACTTATTTTCTGTATCAGGAACGAGATTTTGGCACAATCTTCTTCAAAATATCATAAAAACCAAATTCCTTCCAAACTAATGGCCTAATGATCCACCTTCTGTCACTGCAGTCATGCCTCCCACAATGTGTGCAGCTCACTCTCGTCAGTCCCCCCACTCCATGACTTATCCCTGACCCTTGTCGCCAGAGTTCTCCATTTAGATTCTGTTCTTTCCCAAAAGCCACTGCCACTGTCATTTACATCTTCTCCCTTTTCATTATCCAATCCACTTCTGATAATATTAAACGTGGCTTCAAATCTGCTAATCTCATCTATATCTTTCCAAATGCCCTTCACTATCTTAATTATTATTTTTATAGGTATCCGTTATTATTATTACTATTGAGATTAATTTGTAGCACCTTCGGTATGTGTCGTTCCTTTTCAGATGTTAAGAGAGGACCTTAAGGCTTTAATCTGGTCGGGCTACATAAGCAAAAAAAAAAAAAAAACTTAATATATACACAGGGAAAACCCCGTGTCTACGGACTAAATTTTAAAGTTTGTTCCGGTATATTTAAAGAGCATTTCTGAATGAGGGACACTTAATCCACGATGGTCATTACGAAATATTGATGGACTTATGATTTATACGATTTTTCACTCCAATCACCTTTCTTTCTATAAGAATATCTACCCTTTATTATATGGAACCACCAAAAATCTTAAAAGTTGAGAACTACTTGCCGCCGGGGTTTTCTGTGACTTTCTTGCCGGCCGCGGTGGCCGTGCGGTTCTGGCGCTGCAGTCCGGAACCGCGGGACTGCTACGGTCGCAGGTTCGAATCCTGCCTCGGGCATGGGTGTGTGTGATGTCCTTAGGTTAGTTAGGTTTAAGTAGTTCTAAGTTCTAGGGGACTTATGACCTAAGATGTTGAGTCCCATAGTGCTCAGAGCCATTTGAACCATTTTTTGTGACTTTCTTGTTTCTGTGGCTGTCCATCAGGGATTGGTTCTCCCCTTCTCTTCACCATTATAATGGGAACGATCACCAAACATTATCAGAAATTAGTACCTCGGAAGCTGTTGTACATTCATGACTTTCTACTGACTGCTAACACAGGGTCGACCTTCAATGGCAATTTGATAACTGGAAGAACCATATTCAATAGTCTGGATTACACTTCAATACAAAGAAGACTGATTACTTGTCAATATAACCAAATTATGCGGATACCATCGAGGTCTACGGTACAGATTTGCAAAAAATCTACCTGTGTCTTCTGTTTCCCCCCCCCCCCCCCCAAAAAAAAAAACCCGCATCCGATGTCTCTTCAGTGACACGATGGCCTCACCCCGAGTCCAAAATCCGCCAGGCTGCCGAGTACAGTGTGTAGAATGTTGGTAGTTTAAGCAAGAAACAGAACAATGTATTATTGTAACGGACACCAAAATTCGTCGGTGGACATGTGCCCCGATACTTCATGATCATGAGATTAATGACGAGGAATTGACCCATTAGGTGGCCGAGGCAATATTGGCTGGATACCCCCGTAAAGACATCAAAACAGCGGGTCTCCATCCTGAGCAAGCACAAGACCGCTATAACTGAAAGTTGAGAGCCAAAACAAGAGGCCCCGCTACATAGCGGTATAACGGTTCACAAAGAAATTAAAAAAGTAGGTGACCAAAACGTACAATACAAGGCACAGAGAAATGCAACCCCTGAGGGGCTGCCACCGCTGCCAGAACTGGTCGGCGTTGCTCTGATTTTCCGTGCTTCATTTGTATTCAGTGAACCCATAAACGAGGTGTACATCGGCCGACTCTTCATCACTAAACCTAGCCACATTCGTTTATCATAACATGGAATTAGAATGGCGGGAGAGAAACAAACCAGGGACAGAACCGAACAGTACAGAATGCAAGGTTACGGGAGAAGAATGCAAAAAATGGCTCTGAGCACTATGGGACTTAACATCTGTGGTCATCAGTCCCTTGAACTTAGAACTACTTAAACCTAACTAACCTAAGGACATCACACACATCCATGCCCGAGGCAGGATTCGAACCTGCGACCGTATCAGTCCCGCGGTTCGGGACTGAGCGCCTAGAACCGCTAGACCACCGCGGCCGGCGGGGAAGAATGCAGTTGGCGTTGCTGTTGCCGACTGGGCGTACTAGGAGAGCACGGAACAAGTAGGTTTCCTAAAAAGACACACACTGCATACAGTCGACAATTGCACTGTTCTGCAGATATTTTCGTTGCGAAAGAGATACAATGATAAATGTGGGTAATAAATCATACAAAATTCTCTGTAACAATTCATCAGAGACCATGCGGCATTTATACAACAATACTAAGAAAAATCCAGAAACACATCTGAAATTTTGACTGTGGTATTCGGGTCCATGTAGGGCTTGGAGTACTCACTAGTAATAATGTGAGATGCAGATGTTCATCAGGAAACACACACGTCTGTATTAGTAATACTCAAACAGCAGATCAACTGTCCAGGGACCCAGAGAAATTCATACTGTGTTGAACACACAAAGGGATACCACAGAAACCGCGTCTTGGCTTTTATTAACGACAGTTCCTTTATTATTTCGTTACCTTCGATACAACTTCACATAGAAACAGTGGCTTCTACACTACCCGCCCGTATAGCCACGCACCCTTTGCTTCAAGGGTTCGAGCGCCCCGGTTTCGGATCGAATACTCTCGGCGGAATGACGTCGAGGGCCGGCGTTCCGGCCGGCCTGTATGTGGGGTTTGGGCCATATGTTCTACCATCCCGTCCCTTCTCTTTGTCAATGTTTTCCATGTACTCCTTTCCCCTCCGATTCTGCGCAGAATCTGCTCATTCCTTACCTTAACAGTTCACCTAACCTTTAACATTTGTCTGCAGCAGCACATCTCAGATGCTTAGATTCTCTTTCGTTCTGGTTTCCCCACAGTCCATGTTTCACTACCATACAATGCTGTGCTCCAAACGTACATCCTCACAGACTGATTCCTCAGATTAAGGCCTGTGTTTGATACTAGTAGACTCTCTTGGCCTGGAATATCCTTTTGGCCAGGGCCAGTTTGTTTCTTATGTCCTCACTGCACTCGTTATTTTGCTGACTAGGTGGCAGAATTCCTTAACATCATCTACTTCGTGAACATCAATCCTGATGTTAAGTTTCTCCCTGTTCTCATTTCTGCTTCTCCTCATTACTTTCGTTTTTCCTCGATTTACTCTGACTCCATATTCTGTAGTCATTAGATTGATCATTCCATTCAACATATCACTTAATTCTACTTCACTTTCACACACAATAACAATGTCTTCAGCGAATCGTACCATTGAAATTCTTTCACCCTGAATTTTAATTCCACTTCTAAATCTTTCTTATATATCCATCATTGTTTCTTCGATGCACAAACTGAAAAGTAGGGGGGAAAGACCACGTCCCTGTCTTACACCATTTTTAATCTGAGCGCTTCGTTCTTTGTCGTTCACTCTTATTATTCCGTTTTGGCTCTAGTAAATATTATGTATTACCCGTCTCCCCCAAAAGCTCACTCATATTTTTCTCAAAATTTCCAACATCTCGCGCCATTTTACGTTTCCGAACACTTTTTACAGGTCGAAAAATTCTATGAACATGTCTTTATTTTTCTTTAGCCTTGCTTCCATTATCAACCGCAACGTCACAATTGCCTCTCTCGCGCCTTTACCTTTTCTGAAGCCAAACTGATCGTCATCTAGCACATCCTCAATTTTCTTTTCCATTCTTCTGCATATTATTTTTGTCAGCAACTTGGAGGCATGAGATGTTAAGCTGATTGTGCGATAATTCTAGTTGTCGTCAGCTCTTGCACTCTTTGGAACTCTGTGGGTGATATTTTCCGAAAGTCAGATGGCATGTCGCCGGACTCATACGTTGTACATACCAACGTGAATAGTTATTTTATTGTCACTTTCAACAATGATTTAAGAAATCTCATGGAATGTTATCTATCCCTTCTGTCTTGTTTCATCTTAAGTCCTCCAAAGTTCTTTTAAATTCTGATTCCACTACTAGATCCCATGTCTCTGTTTCATCTTCTATCTTATCAGACAAATCTTACAATTCATAGAAGCCTTCAGTGAACTCTTTCCACCTGTCCGCTCTCTCCTCTGCATTTAACAGTGGGATTTCCGTTGCACTCTTAATGTTACCACCCTTACCTTTAATGTCATCGAACGTTGTTTTGACTATTCTATCTTTCTTGTATGCTGAGTCTGTCCTTCCGACAATCATTTATTTTTCGAATTCTTCACATTTTTCATGCAGCCATTTCGTCTCTTGCTTCCTTGCACTTAATAATTATTTCATTCCTCAGCGTCTTGTATTTCTGAATTTCACTGAACATTTTTGTACTTCCTTCATTGATCAACTGAAGTATTTCTTCTGTCGCCCATGGTTTCGTCGCAGTTACCTTCTTTGTAAGTATGTTTTCCTTTCCAACTTCTGTGATTGCCCTTTTTAAAGATATCCATTCCTCTTCAACTGCACCGCCTACTGAGCTATTCCTTATTGGAGTATCTATAGTGTTAGATAACTACAAGCGCATATCGTCATCCCTTTTTACTTCTACATGCCACTTAATTGTGTATTGATTCCTCTTAAGTAATCTCTTAAACTTCAGCCTGCTCTTCATCACTACTACATTGTGATCTGCGCGTATGTCTGCTCCTGGGTACGCCTTACAATCGAGTACCTGATTTCGGAATCTCTGACAATAACTTAATCTAACCGGAACCTTCCCGTATCACTTGGCCTTTCCGAATATACCTCCTCCTCATGCAATTCTTGAGTAGAGTTTTCGCTATTACCATCTGAAATTTATTATACTACTCAAATATTCTCCTCTCTCATTCCTTGTGACAAGCCAACATTCTCCTGTAACCTTTTCTTCTACTCCTTCCCCCACAACTAAATTCCAGTCCTCCATGAGCATTAGATTTTCATCTCCCGTTATGTACTGTATTACGCTTTCGGTTTCCTCATACACTTTCTCTGCCTATTTAACTTCAGCTTGTGATTTCGACATGTATAACTGAACTCAGTTAGCCTTCCTCGTCCTTCATTCCCACTACCAAGCCCATATTCTCCCTTAACGCTTTCTTCTGCTCCTTTCCATACAACGGGATTCCACTCCACTATGACTATCACATTTTCATCTCCCTTTACGTACTGAGGGTTCAGTATCCTCATATACTTCCTCTGTCTCTTCATCTTCCCATTGTGGTGTCGACACGTATAGCTGAACTATCGCTGTCGGTTGTGGTTTGCTGTCGATTCTGACGAGAACAACCCTATCACTGAACTATTCACTGTAACACAGCCGGCCGGAGTGGCCGAGCGGTTCTAGGCGCTACAGTCTGGAACCGCGCGACCGCTACGGTCGCAGGTTCGAATCCTGCCTCGGGCATGGGTATGTGTGATGTCCTTAGGTTAGTTAGGTTTAAGTAGTTCTAAGTTCTAGGTGACTGATGACCTCAGAAGTTAAGTCCCATAGTGCTCAGAGCCATTTGAACTGTAACACATTCTTTGCCCAACCCTTTTATTCATAACGAATCTTACTCTCGTTATACCGTTTTCTGATGCTGTTGATAACACCATATACTCATCTGACCAGAAATCATTGTCTTCTTTCCATTTCACTTCACTGACTACTACTAGATCTAAACTGAGCCTTTGCATTTCTCTTTTCTCATTTTCTAACTTTCCTGCGTTGTTGATGCTTCCACGCTCCGACTCGTAGAACGTTTGCCTTTCTTTGGTTATTCAATCTTTTTCTCAGTGTCACCTGCCCTTGGTATTCTCCTGCCGGAGATCCGAATGGGGGACTATTCCGGAATCTTTTGCCAATAGAGAGATCACCATTGCTCTTTTCAATTACAGGCTTCATGTCCTGTGGATACATCTTATGTGTCTTTAATGTAGTGGTTTCCATTGCCTTCTGCATCCTCATGCTCTTGATCATTGGTACTTCTTCCGCCTTTAGGAGTAGCTGCCCATCTCAAGGACAAGACCGTGCCCTGGATCTCTGTCCGGTGTTCTGCCCTCTTTGACGAGGCTGTTCGCAGAAAGAGGGTAATTTCTTACGTCGGAAGACTTCGGCCGCCATTGTTGATTATTAATCAAAATTTAAGTGGTGATGGGTTTATAAACCGGGACCGAGGAATTTTTGATTACTACACCACGGGTTTAGGTCTCTTTACCGAATTAAAATCGCATTTTCTCCCCTCCATATGCAACTTCGTTTCCATCCGTGCTCGAGTGGTTAATGGCTCATCTGTGATATTTCTCCGTATATTAGAAGTTCTAATAATCTTATCCCTCTTTTTCCCAAATGTCTTCCATTCAAGAATGTTTACTCAGGAAATCTAAGTTCACCAACATCAGCTTCAGTTGTATCAGTATGACAGGTGTTTCCTCCATACACAGAATTAACCAATGCAGAAAACAATGTGAGTTAACTCTTAAAAGCAGGAACCTACTACTGATTGCTGTGTATGCTTCTACCATTCCAGTAACAGATTTGGAAGACGTCAGTGTTTAGTGAGAACCATCTCACCTGTACTGACAGACAGGGACCACAACCGTACTCATACGCAGTGACCTAGTGCTGCTCTCTCTCTCTCTCTCTCTCTCTCTCTCTCACACACACACACACACACACACACACACACACACACACACATACACACAGTGTCTAATTAAACTGGTATGACCATCTTACAGTACACTCCATGTCAGTCATCTAAACCGCCACAGCAGACAGACAGGGCTAAGGGATTTAGGCAGAACTTTTCTAGTGGTGCTTCAGTGGTCCACGTGTGTTGCGTCTGATAATGTTGTGCAACGGGCCAAATAATTCAATGAGACATCTGCAGGTTATTACCGACATATTGCTGTAGTGACTTGCTCATGTATGCGCTGGCTCGCTAGAAAAGACCAGGCGTTAATGGTTCGGGCAGTAGCCTTGTCATAGAAGACTCGCAGAGGACGTTGACATCCAGAGCTTCCTGCTGGAGAAACGAGCCACGTTCTTCGCATCCCCGCCGCGGGAAAAGCGCGGCCGTAGGTCGTGGCCCAGCGCGTTCGCAGGCTGAGCCTTGCCGCCCAGTAAAAGTGTCCTGACTTCGATTCCGTTTCTGTGTTGACTCGTTGAATTAGTTTCCTGCAGCCGACTTTGTCTTAGTAGTGCCAATACTCGTTCCCATGCCTTACTAAGCTGAAATCCGGTGGCTCTGTTAATTATGTCCTTAGATATATCAATTTCGACCGCCTCGTTGAGTTCCAGTATTTGGAGGCGTCTTTCCATAGTTCAAACTATGTTCCGTGTCAACGCAGTGTTGAGGAACAGCAGACTTTCCTGATTGACGTAATCTGGTACGACGTTTATAATCATCTAACCTATCTTTAACAGAGTGACATGTCTCGCCAGCGTACGATTTTCCACACTGCCACGGGATTTTAAATATCCTCGTTCTAGACCAAGCTCTAACAGGAGGCAGCAATATTTTCCCTTCTCTAGTTTTGCCCATTTTTTGACAAAATGTTATGTCTTTCTGTGTCGAAGAGATCATAGATAAAATTTGCTTCAAAAATATTCATCCAATTTAAGGAGAACAAATCCTTAACATGAATGAAGACAGAAGCTTGGGGTGACACCTATTATACCTTATCGGTACATATCGTTATCGATAGGGAACTCTCATATACATCTACTTCATATTTCGCAAGCCAGTTGACGGTGTGTGGCGAATCGCGCTTGGAAAGAGTGATTTTCGGTAAGCGTCTACATTAGTTTTGATTTTCCTTTGCGATGTTAGTTTTTCGAGACGTATGTGGCAGGAAGTAACTCGTTGTCCGACGCTTTCAGGAAATTGCTCTTTCGAAAATTCTGTAGTAACACACCACCTCTGTGGCGCGCAGCTAGCTCTCTCTCTCGTATGTTACTCAGCATGAGTCGAATAGCGGTGGCCATACCACAACAGCTATAGATGCTTTGCGTCTCCATTTGAACAGGGGTAGTTCACATACGTGCGGCTTGGTTTTCGTCGAGGTTACGGCACTACACTGCCTACGGCATAAAGGGCGTACGGATTCCCCATTGTGCCATTGGCTTCCAAGGTCGCAACATCTCAGGGGAAGGTGTTTCCTTTTGTGGACTTTTGTGAAAGACTCTATCTAAGTGTCTCCATTCCAACAACTGTTGTTGAACTGAAGTGCTGTATACCAACAGCTGCGAATGCAGCCACTACAGAAATGCTCACGAATGTGAGAGATGTGTTCGAGTACCTGCTCGATGTTTGTCTTATGTTCATTGGAGGACTCGTTGAATATTTGTGGAAGGTAAATACAAACAGTTCTTAGGAAATAGACTAACAAAATGCAGTGGCATCAAAAATAAAGATGGGATAGTATTCCATAAGCAGAAAGACATAATAAAGTAGTGAAAAACAATATCTTGGCAAACTGTTTGCAGGAAATAACGAAGATCTCGAAAAGGAGAACCCTGACGAAGCTGACTGGAAGTGGAAACGATTTCTTGCGCGATGAGTTCGACTTTGCAGAGGCAGCTAAGACCTGTGAAAGCCACTGCAGTTGACGGTATACCAACAGAACTCATAAAGGTTGATGGAGAACAGCTACATGAAAAACTGTTCCATCTCATGCAAGTTATATACGAAATCGGAAGCCCCCGACAGACTTTAAAGAATGTGTCACAACGCCAATACCAAAAAAAGAATCTGCAAACAGATGTTGACAATACAGGATCCTGAGTTCGGTAAAAAAAATACCTACAAGATCTTGGTCACTATCATTCTAAGTCAGAAGGAAGGCAGGGTTGATGTGATGATAACGGATTACCAGTTTCGTTTTAGACATATGTATGTACACGAGACGCACTATTTGGCTTACGGTTAGTTTTTGAGAAAATACTAAAGAAGGGCCAAGATTACATAAAGGGTGCTCTAAAATTCCTCTTATAAAGTTCTAAGACTAGTAGATGTGAGGGAGTAGATAATATATTGAACTGGAGTCAGTGTTCCGGAGACGTATAGGTTGCGCGCTACAAACATTTGAAAATATGTTGGTAACGCAACCACTTTCACGGGTAATTTACCATTTACCATACTAGACGGTGCTGGAAGCCACATCCACTGCACGCACAATTTATCGTGTACTTGTTGACGGGTTCTCTTCAGCGTAATGCTTTATGGCTTCTTCCAATTCGGGTGTGTGGTGTCTCCTTCGAGCACTACAGTCACGCGTGATGACGGTGAAGGTATCTCTTTCTAGAAGCCGTTACGTAATCTTGGTGAAAAGGGTATACGGTTGATGGAAACGATCCTGATAAAGTGACGAGCAGCTCTTCTACTACCGACAACTTCGCCATACAGAAGTATCATGACGGTGTATTCAGCAAACGGGTAGTCAACTATGTTGCTCTAACATTCACAGACACAGGGATGAGGCTCGAACGAGGTCAGAGACATAGTGTAGTTGTCATATAATATCAGGCAATCCGATGTAAGTACGCCCTACCATAAATACCTAGCAAACATGCTGTAGCACGGAAACGGTACGGTACATGGGTTCCGATTCCGAATATTATCTATGCAACGATCAATAACGAACAAAATAAAGTGAAAGAAAGTTCAGTTGCCTAGTAAGGAGGATATCTGGTTTCGAATGCCGGAGCTGCTACAAATTTTAATTCATTGCTTCAGCATGCATTATTATAGTAGGCAAATGTGGGGCAAAATACGTATCAGGAACTTCAGCCATATATGATTAACACACTTAAGAACCAAAGAAACTGATACACCTGCTTTATATCGTGTAGGGGCCCACTAGCACGTAGAATTACCGCAACACGGCGTGGCATGGACTTCACTAATGACTGAAGTAGTGCTGGAGGGAACTGTCCATTATAATTATCCGGGCTGTTATGCCGTGGTCGGTTGATGAATTCTGTGTCGGTTCCCAACGTTTCGTCTCCAACTGCGGGAGACATCTTCAAGGGGGTCCGTAGCTCAATGGAAGGTCCAACACACCCACTGGCTCGCTACTGACAGCCCGGATAATTATATTGGACATGAAATTTCCGGCCGTGAAAGTCTACATTTTAGTATCTGGAGGGAACTGGCGCCATGAATTCTGCAGGACTACCCATAAATCCGTAGGAATACGACGGGTTTAGAGCTTTTCTGAACGGCACGTTACAAGGCATCCCAGTTACGCTCAATAATGTTCATGTGTGGGGAGTTTGGTGCCCAGTGGAAGTATTTAAACTGAGAAGAGTGTTCCTAGAGCAAATCTGTAGCAATTCTGGACTTGTGGGGTGTCGAATTGTCCTGTCGCATGGTCCTGTTGCATTGTCCTTCTGTAACTGTCCAAGTCCGTCGGAATGCACAATGAACATGAATGGATGCAGCAGATCAGACATGGTACTTACGTACGTGTCTCCTGTCAGAGTCGTATCGAGACTTACAAGGGGTCCCACATCATTCCAACTTCACACGCCCTGCACCCTTACAGAGCCTCCACCAGCTTGAACATTCCCCTGCTCACATGCAGGGTCCGTGGTTTCATGAGGTTGTCTGCATACGCGAACACGTCCATCCGCTCGATACAATTTGAAACGAGACTCGTCGGACCAGGGAACATGTTTCCAGTCATCAATAGTCCAATGTTGGTATGGGCGGGCCCAGGTGTAGCGTAAAGCATTATGTCGTGTAGTCATCAAAGGCACACGAATGGGCCTTCGACTCCGAAAACTCATATCGAAGATGTTTCGTTGAATGATTCGCACGATGACACTTGTTGATGCCTCATCACTGAAAACTGCAGCAATAAGACCTAGAAGTTTGTAAGAAGAATTTTAGAGCACTCTGTACTGTTTTCGTTGACTAAGAAAAATAATTTGAAAGGGTAAACGAGCTACAGCTTTTTGAGAGGCTGAGAGAAAGTGCAGCATAAAGTATGACAAAAGGGTAGTGAGAGGCCGTATAGAGAAGAGATGGCTGCTGCCATCACCAGAGAGCGGCTACGAATGAAACGTGCCAATGCTGGCCGTAGCACGGTACAGTTCCTAATTGGGCAAGGCACTTAACCGGTGCATTTGCAGCGCTTTTCACCTGCTGACAGCGCCGGCTGACAATGTGGGGAATACGGATTTCCGCAACATTCAGCTGTGTATTGTGAACGGTACAGCCACTACATAAAAACATACCAGGAATTACCACAGAGTCACTACAGGAAACAAGCGGGGACGCAGACAAATGAGAACTAAGAACATTAAACAAACACAGATCAAGTTTCTAAAACTGAAGACACACCCTATAAAGAAATGGTATCACATCGATGTCCTGGTAGACGACGATGAAATGAATAGGTAAGCTCAGCTGAAGATTCCAACACAGCAGATACCTCTGCCATTAAGACCGACTACGAGACAAATGAACAATATCATACAATCGTGAGCGACACACACACTACACCAAATATAGTACTATATAGATAAATTAGAATATAAATCTGTCATCTGCTAAATGTCCGCCCCCGGTAGCTGAGTGGTCAGCGCGACAGACTGTCACTCCAAAGGGCCCCGGTTCGATTCCCGGCTGGGTCGGAGATTTTCTCCGTCAGGGGCTGGGTGTTGTGTTGTCCTAATGATCATCATTTCATCCCCATCGACGCGCAGGTCGCCGAAGTGGCGTCAAATCGAAAGACTTGCACCAGGTGAACGGTCTACCCGACGGGAGGCCGTCGTCACACGACATTTCATTTCCTCTGATAAATACAGTAGTTAGTGGCCGTTTATTGTACCAGGCGCCACGTAATACGTGTAATTGGCTGCATTAACATACAAAAACTGTAACATAAGTAATCTGTCTAATATAAATACATATAATGACGAAATGACGAGGCAAAAATAGCACTCGACGCAAACAACAAACGACAGCAAATGCAGGAAAAGCAACACATGGATAAAGTAGAATGGACACCTGTCAATAGATTAAGGAGGATAGATCGCAACAAGTTATTGTACCAGGTGCCAAGTTAAACCTGTAATTAGACTACATTAACATATAAAAACTGTAACATAAGTAATCTAGCTAATCGAGACACATACAGTACAAAAACATTAACAAAATATAGATATTAGAAAAGATGAATAGACTCGCGACATCTGAGACGTGAATTATCTCGTGTAAACGTGTAATGAACTAAAGTGGGGCGCACTGCTCAGGAACGTCGGGCTCGTGGACACATTTAGAGACCACCAACGTGAGCAGCGCTGGTGAAAGGACAAGTATCTCCCACGCTAATGCTCCCTATTACTTTTTGTAGCGCAACTTTACGCCAGCAGAGGAAAGGTTCAATTAATGACAGCACTAGGCCACAACTCTCAAACATGATTGACTTTATTTCAATATAACTCTCTAAGCAAGTTCATTCCTTGGTACTTACTAAAAAAAGCACACAGGGCATAACATTTTAAGACAAAGTTTCTCATAAAAACATTACTCTAATAAAATACAGAAATCTCAGAAACAAATTGAAGCTAACAATTAAATGACTTTAGAGTTAACTTCTGCAATAGTTCAAGACAGGATCATTAAAAAAACTCGCGGTTTTAAAATTAAGCCACTGCTCATGCAACTACAAATGCATCAAAAGGTAATGGTTATAATTACAGGCGTGTATTTAAAGCAGGATTACGCAGCTTTCTTATCATTACACATGAACTGCCGCTCTTGGTACTCTCCAATAATCAACAGGCCCAGCCCGCCCATCTGCTCAGGCACGTCGTTATACACGCAGGAGAGAACATAAAGTAACAAGACAAGCTCCTAAAACATACAAACACATGGTGTGAAATCAACAAGCCTCAAACAAATGTTCATACACGCTTCACGGAATACAGGCCAGACAATAATGACAATTTAAAGTATGGCCTGGAAAACTTCAAGCAACCATTTGGTCCATGATGTTGTTGTTGTTGTTGTGGTCTTCAGTCCTGAGACTGGTTTGATGCAGCTCTCCATGCTACTCTATCCTGTGCAAGCTTCTTCATCTCGCAGTACCTACTGCAGCCTACATCCTTCTGAATCTGCTTAGTGTATTCATCTCTTGGACTCCCTCTACGATTTTTACCCTCCACGCTGTCCTCCAATACTAAATTGGTGATCCCTCCATGTCTCAGAACATGTCCTACCAACCGATCCCTTCTTGTAGTCAACTTGTGCCACAAGCTCCTCTTCTCCCCAATTCTAGTCAATACCTCTTCATTAGTTATGTGATCAACCCATCTAATCTTCAGCATTCTTCTGTAGCACCACATTTCGAAAGCTTCTATTCTCTTCTTGTCTAAGCTATTCATCATCCACGTTTCACTTCCATACATGGCTACACTCCATACAAATACTTTCAGAAATGACTTCCTGACATTTAAATCTATACTCGATGTTAATAAATTTCTCTTCTTCAGAAACGCTTTCCTTGCCATTACCAGTCTACATTTTATATCCTCTCTACTTAGACCATCATCAGTTATTTTGCTCCGCAAATAGCGAAACTCCTTTACTACTTTAAGTGTATCATTTCCTAATCTAATTCCCTCAGCATCACCCGACTTAATTCGACTACATTCGTTTTGCTTTTGTTGACGTTCATCTTATACCCTCCTTTCAAGACACTGTCCATTCTGTTCAACTGCTCTTCCAAGTCCTTTGCTGTCTCTGACAGAATTACAATGTCATCGGCGAACCTGAAAGTTTTTATTTCTTCTCCATGGATTTTAATACCTACTCAGAACTTTTATTTTGTTTCCTTTATTGATTGCTCAATACACAGATTGAATAACATCGGGGAGAGGCTACAACCCTGTCTCACTCCCTTCCCAATCACTGCTTCCCTTTCATACCCCTCGACTCGTATGACTGCCATCTGGTTTCTGTACAAATTGTAAATAGCCTTTCGCTCTCTGTCTTTTACCCCTGTCACCTTCAGAATTTGAAAGAGAGTATTCCAATCAACATTGTCAAAAGCTTTCTCTAAGTCTACAAATTCTAGAAACGTAGGTTTGCCTTTCCTTAACCTTTCTTCTAAGATAAGTCGTAGGGTCAGTATTGCCTCACGTGTTCCAACATTTCTACTGAATCCATGCTGATCTTCCCCGAGGTCGGCTTCTATCAGTGTTTTCATTCGTCTGTAAAGAATTCGCGTTAGTATTTTGCAGCTGTGACTTATTAAACAGATAATTCGGTAATTTTCACATCTGTAAACACCTGCTTTCTTTGGGATTGGGATTATTATATTCTTCTTGAAGTCTGACGGTATTTCGCCTGTCTCATACAGCTTGCTCACCAGATGGTAGAGTTTTGTCAGGACTGGCTCTCCCAAGGTTGTCAGTAGTTCTAATGGAATGTTGTCTACTCCGGGGGCCTTGTTTCGACTCAGGTCTTTCAGTGGTCTGTCTAACTCTTCACGCAATATCATATCTCCCATTTCATCTTCATCCACATCCTCTTCCTTTTCCATAATATTGTCCTCAAGTACATCGCCCTTGTATAGGCACTCTATATACTCCTTCCACCTTTCTGCTTTCCCTTCTTTGCTTAGAACTCGGTTTCCACCAAAGCTCTTAATATTCATGCAAGTGCTTCACCTTTCTCCAAAGGACTCTTTAATTTTCCTGTTGGCGGTATCTGTCTTACCCCTAGTGAGATAAGCCTCTACATCCTTACATTTGTCCTCTAGCCATCCCTGGTTAGCCATTTTGCACTTCCTGTCGATATCATTTTTGAGACGTTTGTATTCGTTTTTGACTGCTTCATTTACTGCATTTTTATATTTTCTCCTTTCATCAATTAAATTCAATATTTCTTCTGTTACCCAAGGGTTTCTACTAGCCCTCGTCATTTTACCTATTTGAAACTCTCCTGCCTTCACTATTTCATCCCTCAAAGCTACCCATTCTTTTTCTACTGTATTTCTTTCCCCCATTCCTGTCAATTGTTCCCTTATGCTCTCCCTGAAACTCTGTACATTCTCTGGTTCTTTCAGTTTATCCAGGTCCCATCTCCTTAAATTCCCACCTTTTTGCAGTTTCTTCAGTTTTAATCTACAGTTCATAACCAATACATTGTGGTCAGAGTCCACATCTGCCCTGGAAATGTCTTACAATTTAAAACCTGGTTCCTAAATCTCTGCCTAACGATTATATAATCTATCTGATACCTTTTAGTATCTCCTGGGTTCTTCCATGTATACAACCTTCTTTCATGATTCTTAAACCAAGTGTTAGCTATGATTAAGTTATGCTCTGCACAAAATTCTACTAGGTGGCTTCCTCTTTCATTCCTTCTCCCCAATCCATATTCACCTACTATGTTTCCATCTCTCCCTTTTCTTATTGACGAATTCCAGTCACCTATGTCTATTAAATTTTCGTCTCCCTTCACTACCTGTATAATTTCTTTTATCTCATCATACATTTCATCAATTTCTTCATCATATGTAGAGCCAGTTGGCATATAAACTTGTACTACTGTAGTAGGCGCGGGCTTCGTGTCTATCTTGGCCACAATAATGGGTTCACTATGCTGTTTGTAGTAGCTTACCCGTACACCTATTTTGTATGTTTTCTAACCTACCTGTCCGATGAAGGGATCTGACATTCCACGCTCCGATCCGTAGAACGCCAGTTTTCTTTCTCCTGATAACAACTTCCTCTTGAGTAGACCCCGCCCGGAGATCCGAATGGGGGACTATTTTACCTCTGGAATATTTTACCCAAGAGGACGCCATCATCATTTAATCATACAGTAAAGCTGCATGCCCTCGGGAAAAATTACGGTTGTAGTTTCCCCTTGCTTTCAGCCATTCGCAGTACCAGAACAGCAAGGCCATTTTGGTTAGTTTTACAAGGCCAAATCAGTCAAACATCCAGACTGTTGCCCTGCAACTACTGAAAAGGCTACTGCCCCTCTTCAGGAACCACAAGTTTGTCTGGCCTCTCAAGAGATACGCCTCCGTTGTGGTTGCACCTACGGTACGGCTATCTGTATCGTTCAGGCACGCAAGCCTCCCCACCAACGGCAAGGTCCATAGTTCATGGGAGGGGGGGGGGGGGGTGGCATTTGGTCCATAAATCAAATAAAAAAAAATTAACAACACTTGATAAACCATCAAAACACGGATATTTCACTAATAATCAAAACGTCTTCGGTCCCGGGTTCGATCCCCGCCGCTGCCTAAATTTTGATAAATAATCAGCATTGGCGGCCGAAGATTTCCGGCATAAGAAGTCAGCCTCATTCAGCCAACGGCCTTGTCAAAGAGCGCGGAGGTACGGATAGAGGTTCATGGCACTCTCTTGTCATAGGCGTGGAAAATTGCACCTAAAGGCGGAAGAATCAGCAATGATCAACGACATGAGGATGCAGAAGGCAATGGAAACCACTGCATTAAAGACACGTAACGTGTATCCACAGGACATGTGGCCTGTATTTGAAGAAGTGTCAAGTTGATCTCTCCATTGGCAAAAGATTCCGGAATAGTCCCCCATTCGGATCTCCGTGAGGGGACTGCCAAGGGGGAGGTTACCATGAGAAAAAGATTGAATAATCAACGAAAGGATAACGTTTTACGAGTCGGGGCGTGGAATGTCAGAAGCTTGAACGTGGTAGGGAAACTAGAAAATCTAAAAGGGAAATGCAAATGCTCAATCTAGATATAGTAGGGGTCAGTGAAGTGAATTGGAAGGAAGACAAGGATTTCTGGTCAGATGAGTATCGGGTAATATCAACAGCAGCAGATAATGGTATAACAGGTGTAGGATTCGTTATGAATAGGAAGGTAGGGCAGAGGTTGTGTTACTGTGAACAGTTCAATGACCGGGTTGTTCTAATCCGAATCGACAGCAGACCGACACCGACAACGATAGTTGAGGTATACATTCCGACGTCGCAATCTGAAGATGAACAGATAGAGAAAGTGTATGTAAAGGGGGACGAAAATCTAATAGTCATGGGCGACTGGAATGCAGTTGTAGGGGAAGGAGTAGATGAAAAGGTTACAGGATAATATGGGCTTGGAACAAGGAATGAAAGAGGAGAAAGACTAATTGAGTTCTGTAACAAGTTTCAGCTAGTAATAGCGAATACCCTGTTCAAGAATCACAAGAGGAGGAGTTATTCTTGGAAAAGGCCGGCAGATACGGGAAGATTTCAATTAGATTACATCATGGTCAGACAGAGATTCCGAAATCAGATACTGGATTGTATGGCGTACCCAGGAGCAGATATAGACTCAGATCACAATATAGTAGTGAGATGAGTAGTCTGAAGTTCAAGACATTAGTCAGGAATAATCAATACGCAAAGAAGTGGGATACGGAAGTACTAAGGAATGACGAGATACGTTTGAAGTTCTCTAACGCTATAGATACAGCAATAAGGAATAGCGCAGTAGGCAGTACAGTTGAAGAGGAATGGACATCTCTAAAAAGGGCCATCACAGAAGTTGGGAAGGAAAACATAGGTACAAAGAAGGTAGCTGCGAAGAAACCATGGGTAACAGAAGAAATAATTCAGTTGATTGATGAAAGGAGGAAGTACAAACATGTTCCGGGAAAATCAGGAATACAGAAATACAAGTCGCTGAGAAATGAAATAAATAGAAAGTGCAGAGAAGCTAAGACGAAATGGCTGCAGGAAAAATGTGAAGACATCGAATAAGATATGATTGTCGGAAGGACAGACTCAGCATACAGGAAAGTCAAAACAACCTTGGGTGACATTAAAAGCAACGGTGGTAACATTAAGAGTGCAACGGGAATTTCACTGTTAAATGCAGAGGAGAGAGCAGATAGGTGGAAAGAATACATTGAAAGCCTCTGTAAGGGTGAAGATTTGTCTGATGTGATAGAAGAAGAAACAGGAGTCGATTTAGAAGAGATAGGGGATCCAGTATTAGAATCGGAATTTAAAACAGCTTTGAAGGACTTAAGGTCAAATAAGGCAGAAGGGATGGATAACATTCCATCAGAATTTCTAATATCATTGGGGGAAGTGGCAACAAAACGACTATTCACGTTGGTGTGTAGAATATATGAGTCTGGCGATATACCATCTGAATTTCGGAAAACATCATCCACACAATTACGAAGACGGCAAGAGCTGACAAGTGCGAGAATTATCGCACAACCAGCTTAACAGCTCATACATCGAAGCTGCTTACAAGAATAATATACAGAAGAATGGAAAAGAAAATTGAGAATGCACTAGGTGACGATCAGTTTGGTTTTAGGAAAAGTAAAGGGACGAGAGAGGCAATTCTGACGTTACGGCTAATAATGGAAGCAAGGCTAAAGAAAAATCAAGACACTTTCATAGGATTTGTCGACCTGGAAAAAGCGTTCGACAATATAAAATGGTGCAAGCTGTTCGAGATTCTGAAAAAAAGCAGGGGTAAGCTATAGGGAGAGACGGGTCGTATACAATATGTAGAACAACCAAGAGGGAATAATAAGAGTGGACGATCAAGAACGAAGTGCTCATATTAAGAAGGGTGTAAGACAAGGCTGTAGCCTTTCGCCCCTACTCTTCAATCTGTACATCAAGGAAGCAATGATGGAAATAAAAGAAAGGTTCAGGAGTGGAATTAAATTACAAGGTGAAAGGATATCAATGACACGATTCGCTGATGACATTGCTATCCTGAGTGAAAGTGACGAAGAATTAAATGATCTGCTGAACGGAATGAACAGTCTAATGAATACACCGTATGGTTTGAGGGTAAATCGGAGATAGACGAAGGTAATGAGAAGTAGTAGAAATGAGAACAGCGAGAAACTTAACATCAGGATTGATGGTCACGAAGTCAATGAAGTTAAGGAATTCTGCTACCTAGGCAGTAAAATAACCAATGACGAACGGAGCAAGGAGGAATCAAAAGCAGACTCGCTGTGGCAAAAAAGGCATTTCTGAGGATGTACGTCTGGAGTACAGCATTGTATGGTAGTGAAACATGGACTGTGGGAAAACCGGAACAGAAGAGAATCGAAGCATTTGAGATGTGGTGCTATAGACGAATGTTAAAAATTAAGTAGACTGATGAGATAAGGAATGAGGAGGTTCTGCGCAGAATCGGAGAGGAAAGGAATATGTGGAAAACACTGATAAGGAGAAGGGACAGGATGATAGGACATCTGCTAAGACATGAGGGAATGACTTTCATGGTACTAGAGGGAGCTGTAGAGGGCAAAAACTGTAGAGGAAGACAGAGATTGGAATACGTCAAGCAAATAATTGAGGACGTAGGTTGCAAGTGCTACTCTGAGATGAAGAGGTTAGCACAGGAATGGAATTCGTGGCGGGCCGCATCATCAAACCAGTCAGTAGACTGATGACCAAAAAAAAAAAAGAAAAGACATTTAGGCGTACCTGTCCCGAGTGTCATAGTGTGAGGAACGAAATGGGCATTAACTGACTTAGTATTCACTGAAAGCATTTTAGAGAAATCACGGGAAAAAAAAAATGAAATCGTTCAGCATTGGCAGTTGGCAATACCCATAGCACAGATTGAAGTAGCTGACGAGAATGAGGCAACAAGAGGCAGCAGTACGTTAAATCACGTTGTTACCACAGGGGATGAAATGTTGCTCATCCAAAGACAAACTATCCATGGTTCCAATGCCGTCGTGAGCAGAAACAAGGCTGTCCACTCAGAGTCCCGTCAACCAATGAACGCCAGAATCACCAACACCAGAACGAACAGTCTCAGTTCTACGCATTGCCAGCTTATACTGCCGCCCAGCGTGCTTCCAAACACAATTCGGCTCCGTGTTCGCTCTCTCTTATTTTGCCTCCTCTCAGGCGCTCACTATATAGGCAAATTTTACGCCAGACAGGATCGATAACCGTTGGGTCGAGGTGCACACATCACTTGTCTTCCTAGAAATTAATATTTGAAAATTTTCCATTTTGTAATTTCATGTATTGTAATTTCAGGAAGCAATCGTAACAATATCTCAAACGAAACAAGGACAAAAGATTTCCACACAGCCCCGCCTCCACGTGGTTCTACTTGGCCAACGGTGCCCGCGGTCTCAGTTGCATAGTCACACCTTAGCAGAAGATCTTTCAGAGAACCCGAGAAAATTCTGGTCTAGTGTAAAATCGCTAAGTGGGTCTAATGCTTCCATTCAGTTCCTTATTGACTAATCTGTTATGGCAGTTGTAAATAGCAAAAATAAAGCCGAGGATTTAAATTTCACTTTCAAGAAACCGTTCACACAGGAGCATCGAACAAACATACCGTCATTTGACCATCGGAGAGAAACAAATGAATGATTTGAAAGTATATAAATCACCAGGTCCGCGTAGAATCAGAGCTCGATTTTGCAAAGAACACTCAACGGCATTTGCCACTTATCAAGCCTGCTTTTATCGCGAATCTCTCGCCCAGTACAAAATCCCAAAAGACTGGAAAAAAGCGCTGGTCATTCCGGTATACAAGAAGAGTAAAAGATCGGACCAAAAAATTACATACCAATATCCCTAAATTATATCTGCTCCAGAATCCTGGAATATATTCTCAATTCTAATATAATAAACTTTCTTGAGACTGAGAAGCTTATGTGCACGAATCAGCGTGGCTTTAGAAAGCATCGCTCTTGCGAGTCTCAATTTGCCCTTTTCTCGTATGATACACTGCGAACAATGGATAATGGACAACAGGTAGGCTCTGCATATCTAGATTTCCGTTAAGAATTTGACACAGTTCTCCATTGCAAGAAGTTAACGAAGATACGAGAATATGGAATAAGTTCACAGATACGTGAGTATCACAAATACTTCTTAAGTAATAGAACACAAGTGTGTTGTCCCCGACGGTGAGTGTTCATCAGAGACCACCGTATCGTGAGGAGTGCCTCAAGAAAGTGATACAGGAACGCTCTTGCTCTCTCTGTATATAAATGATTTGTCGGACAGCGAAGGCAGCAATCTGAGGTTCCTTGTTGATGATCCTGTGATGTACGGTAAGGTATAGAAGTTGAGTGACTGTAGGAAGATACAAGACGACTTAGACAAAATTTCCTGTTAGGGTGGTGAATGGCAGCTAGTTAAAAATGTGGATAACCGTAAGGTAATTCGGGTGAATAGCAGCAACGAACCTATAATTTTCGTATACGTTATTACTAATGTCCTGCTTGACACAGTCAAGTCGTTTAAATACCTGGGCGTACGGTTGCAAAGCGAAATGAGGTGGAAAGAGTATGTGAGAAATGTGGTAGAGAAGGTATATGGTCGACTTCGGTTTATTGGGAGAATTTTAGGAAAGACTGGTTCACGTGTAAAAGAGATCACAAGCTGGACGATGGAAATTATTCTTGAGTACTACTCTAATTTTGGAATCCGTACTATGTCGAATTGCAGGAAGACATCGAAGCAATTCAAAGGCGGGCTGCTAGATTTGTTGCCGCTAGGTTCTAACAACAAATAAGTGTTACGGAGATGCTTCTGGAAATCAAATGGGAACCCCGGGAGGGAAGGCGACGTTATTTTCGAGAAATACTACTGAGAAAATTTAGAGAACCGGCATTTTAAGCTTACTGCCAAATGATTCCACTGCCGCCAACATATATTGCACATAAGAACCAGGAAGATAAGATACGACACATTATTGCTCATACGGGGACATATAGACAGCCGTGTTTCACTCGCGCTATTATAGAGGAAAGGAATTGACTATCAGGGGTACAGCATACCTTCCGCCATGCACCGTAATGCCGATGTAGATATAGATCTTTTCAAGTGTGCTTCCTTCTTCATAAAATATGCGGTTAAGATGGTGATGTTTCCTTGGCAGTGAAACTGGATGAGATCTGCAGCGCTTGTTGAATGGGAAGATAAGTTTAATGAATACATCTCTTGACTGAGCGTAAATTGGAGACAGACGTAATTACCGAGCAGAAGCAAAACTAAATTGGGGACCTCAAAGAAGACTAAGTTAAGGAATATGACTACTTTAGAAACAAGATAATAAACGACGGACGAAGCAAGGTAGAAATAAACCTAGGCTGACATATCTAAAGATTTCAACGGAAAATTTCCGTTGTTGTTGATGGAGCAGTGGACGTTAAAATTTGTGAGAGGAAGACAGTGGTTAGAATATATTCAACAAATAATTGGGTACACACGAAGTAAGTATACTCTGAGATGAAGATATAGGTATAGGAGAGGTAATCTTGGTGCGTCGGATGACGAAAAAATAGAAAGTACCACGAAATAAAACCAGTCATTAGCTGACCGGTGCTTTCAGCCAATAACACTATCAACATGGACGAAATACGCCTAGCTGTCCATTCGCTTGGGAGTGCAGGGAGCTAAATGTTTTATTTACTTTTTTACTTCTTTATTTCACAGTGATCCCTTTACGCTTTTGCTAGACATACAGCAACAGCAGAGGTGTATATTGAAACGAACTGTTATCAGAGGATTCACGAAAAGACAAATTGGCATTCAACTGAGGGAAAACTAGAACTGAGCATCAAACTTCTGCCAGGTTTTTGAGACGATGGTATAGCTCTTCAACGGATTTGAAGCCGACTGTTTTATTGAGATGGCCCACCGAAACTTACATAGCGCGGTTGCTAATGGATAGTGATCAGCATTCCCGCAGTGATTCTATGCACTGTCTCAACAGGGGTGGCGGTGGAGCACCTCTGTGAAGATCGGCGCTACCACGATTAGAAGATACAACATGCGTTTAGTTCGTTCCTAAATCATTTGCCGCATTCCTACTTCGTATTTTGCTAAATTGGCGTACTATTGTCAGTAAAGGGCTATTTTCCAGTGATGTCAGACAATTACTAGCCCTCTGCTATAATAAATGCGACTACTAACAATAGTCATTTTAGTAATATTGAATTACTTTTACAGTTATCAAATTGGTGTAGCTTCATTAAGGTATAGATTGAAAATTGTCTAGATAACTATACGTTGTACATCAGGTATAGACGTTAATTAATATGTTTTGTTCCTGAGTATTAAAGCAGAAAATCTCTTTTATACCCAGAGAACCACAAATGACGTTACAATACTATTTTCAAAAAGTGCGAGAGGTAACCAATTCAATGAACTTGAAGTGGGTATAGTGACAGTTACACTATTTTGCGGCGATACATTTTAAAAAATTCTAACTGTAAGAGGTGAGAGAGAAAAGTAGACAAACAGACAACTCTGCTGGCGATCTGACAACGCTGAGTTGTTCTACTAGCGTAGAACCGGTGTGTTGATCCCTTCTAGAAGCTCAATCAAGGGTTCAGCTGCGTACAGCCATCATGTGATTTTTGACAGCGACATCAGTGAAGTTGTATTTTTGGTGTATGTTACGAAAGTGAAATAGCGGAATTTAGAGCACGTTATGCCATCAGATTCTGTGTTAAACTTGAGGAATTCGCAAGTGTGACTTTCTAAAAGTTGTATCAGGTCTATAGGTAACATTTCTTAACAAGTGCACTAGTTTTACGCTGGTGCGAATCATTTTTGTAACACCGAGAACACTCTGAAGGTGAAGCACGCTCAAGGAGACTTTCAGCGTCAAAAGCCGACAAAAACGTCGAACATACACTATGTTATCAAAAGTATCCGGACACCAGGCTGAAAATGACTTACAAGTTCGTGGAGCCCTCCATAGGTAATGCTGGAACTCAATACGGTGTTGGCCCACCCATAGCCTTGATGACAGCTTCCACTCCCGTAGGCATACGCTCATTCAGGTGCTCGAAGGTTTCTTGGGAAATAGCAGCCCATTCTTCTCGGAGGGGAGGTATCAACGTCGGTCGCTGAGGTATGGCACGAAGTCGGCGTTCCAAAACATCCCAAAGGTGTTCTGCAGTATTCACGTCAGGACTCTGTGCAGGCCAGTCCATTGCAGGGATGTTATTGTCGTGCAGCCACACCGCCAGAAGCTGTGCATTATGAACAGATGCTCGGTCATCTTGAAAGATGTAGTCGCCATCCCCGAACTGCTTTTCTACAGTGGAACACAATAAGGTGCTTAAAACATCAATGTAGGCCTGTGCTATGATAGTGCCAAGCAAAACAACAGGGTGTGCAAGCCCCATCCATGAAAAACATGACCACGCCATAGCACCACCGCCTACGAATTTTACTATTGGCACTACATACGCTGGCAGATGACGTTCACTAGGCATTCGCCGTACCCACACCCTGCCATCGGATCGCCACATTGTGTAACGTGATTCGTCACTCGACATAACCTGTTTCCACTGTTCAATCGTCCAATACAAAGCGAGGCGTTGTTTTGCACTTACCGGCGTGATGTGGGGCTTATGTGGCTTATGAGCAGCCGCTCGACCATGATATCCAAGTTTTCTTACCTCCTGCCTAACTGTTATAGTACTTGCAGCGGATCCTGATGCAGTTTGGAAATTCCTGTATAATGGTCTGGATAGATGTCTACCTATTACCCATTCCGACCCTCTTCAACTACCGGCTGTCTCTGTCGCTCAACAGACGAGGTCGTCCTGTACGCTTTTGTGTTGTACGTGACCTTCACGTTTCCACTTCACTATCACATCGGAAACAGTGGACCTAGGGATGATTAGGAGTGTGTAAATTTCGTGTACAGACGTATGACAGAAGCTACAACCAATCACCTGAAGTCTGTGAGTTCCGGGGTGTCCCCATTCTGCTCTCTCACAACTGAGGTCGCTGATACGGAGTATCTGGCAGTATGTGGCAACACAATGCAGCTAATGCGAAAAACCTATTTTTTGGGGGTGTCCGGATACTTTTGATCACATAGTGTACATGCTTGCTCTTGTGCGACTATTGCACCAGGACAAACTGTCAAACGTGTTACAAGTATGTCCTGGAAAGTCTCAGGAAAAGTGTGAATCGAGTGAGAGCAGACCGTGCAGACAAGTGTACGTCGCATTATGACAATGTCCATGTCACACTTGCATCACGGAATTGTTGACGTCAAAAGGCATTTCTATTGCTCAACAGCCCACCTATCTACATAGTCTGTGCCCTTGTGACTTTCGCCTTTTTCCTAAATTGAAAAATGTTTTAAAGGGACGTCATTTCGGGGCTTTCAAGAACATTCAGAGGAATGTGGGCGACATGTTAAAGGCCGTAACACTCGAAGACATTCAGCACTGCCAGCAACACTGGGAACAACGACTCCGCCATTGTATAGTTTGCGAAGGGAACCACTTTGAAGAGTACGGTACTGTTGTTTGAAAAAAAATAAAATCTTTTGAAGGTAATACCTGTCTGACTACATTTCTCAGTCACCTCGTATTTTCGAACCCCTACTCAGAAGTGGATGAACATCAGTAGCAAAAATTTTATGTAACACAATAGTTCAACTATATGAAAGCAGATCATAGATTTTTAAGGCAAATCGTAGAATGAAAACGCCACAGAGAGGAGTAAAATGTCAATAGTAAACACAACTCTAGTTTAATGTGATTTTCTTATCTGCGAACGATATCAGACTTCAGTAAAGTCAATAGTTTTGTACCAAAATGTATTCTTTTTACCCGCGAAAACACTCACATAGCTGGTGGACCCATATTTACGTGATTAAATGAACAACTCGAACGTTAAAAGAGGAGAAAGAGCTGCATGTCACCCTGCATCCCTGCATCCCTGCAAACCCTAGGTAAAAACACAAAGGTGGGGCCGGCCGAAGTGGCCGTGCGGTTAAAGGCGCTGCAGTCTGGAACCGCAAGACCGCTACGGTCGCAGGTTCGAATCCTGTCTCGGGCATGGATGTTTGTGATGTCCTTAGGTTAGTTAGGTTTAACTAGATCTAAGTTCTAGGGGACTAATGACCTCAGCAGTTGAGTCCCATAGTGCTCAGAGCCATTTGAACCACAAAGGTGGGAAATCTACCCTACATTTCCTGCAGCTGCGGTTGACGTCTGCGGCGGGTGGCCAAGTATAAGCGATTCACGCACGTGTTCACTGGGCGGTGACGTGCCCCGTAGGGTATAAATAAGTGCGCGCTCCCCGTCCGATGCAGTCTGCGTGTGATGACGCTGAGTGCTACCGACGTGCAAACTTGTGGAACAATCTGTTTTATCCTAACCAGAACGCCAGCCCTTCTCATTACGGCACAAATTGCCGTAGACAGCAGCTGAGCTGAATCTGGCGTTCACTTCGCAGCATCTATCAAAAGCAAACATGGGGCGGATGATATTCTTCACAGATTTACAGTGTTCGATGCATCATTTTATATCACCAGCTGGGTAAAAATTTTATGTAATGTCAGCGAATAGCCTTCTGTTTTGAAGCGAAAACTATTTTGTCCTACATAGTTACTTTCCATCTCAGTACACTTATTTCTTTTTTGCCTTAAATATATCACTTCCAAGATGCTAGATTCTGCTATGTATCATTAAAAATATTCACACACAGCTGTCATAACTTTTTCGACGATCTAAATTGTTTCCATTCACATATTAGTTTAGATGTGTTAACAGGTAAACGCTCTGGGTCTCGAACTTTGGGTGGATGCTCCAATGATATGTGCTTCCAGTTCCTTATTTGTTTCACACTGCCATAACGCTCCTGTTGACAGGTGCAATGCCATGACGAATAGATTAGCTTCACTTTCCTTTACAACCTTGTTTTTCAGCTCTCTAATAATTTCCCAGCCGGCCGGTGTGGCCGAACGGTTCTAGGCGCTTCAGTCTGGAACCGCGCGACCGCTACGGTCGCAGGTTCGAATCCTGCCTCGGGCATGGATGTGTGTGATGTCCTTAGGTTAGTTAGGTTTAAGTAGTTCTAAGTTCTAGGGGACAGATGACCTCAGAAGGTAAGTCCCATAGTGCTCCGAGGCATTTGAACCAATAATTTTCCATCCACCTGGTTCAGAACACACGTCCGCAGTCCCACTGTTCCCCACTTCCCTAACCTCCCCAAGCCACTGAATTAAAACGATGACTACTGCATGCCGATACTTGTAACAGCTCGGTTCAGTTTACAGTGATAAAAGTTATAGAAAGAATAATTTAAAATTAAGAATAGAATTTTTAGAGGGGAAAATAGTGTAGAATCAGAGTTCGGTAACTGCAGATCAAAATTATTGTATATCAGCAAGTAGTTTAACGTCTAAGTATAGCAAAGCCACGGAAGCTCCGTGATGGAGAAGGTAGTGACGTTAGCCTCTTGTGATGAAAAACCTATAAAAAGGCCTGATCGTCATTGTTACAGCCTTTTTTCCTTGATTGTTTCCTTACAGGGCGGGGAACCCGCGTCAGTCAGCGAGACAATAATGAGATAGGACTTTATCGTGTTGAGATTCACCATAAACTGTTAGAATATTACGGAGATTAAAAGTGATGTAGTGTACGATATCTGACTGTTGGTAGCAACGGAGTATTAAGGGGATTTTAGGACTTTAGTGCTAGATTGGAACTTTACGGACGTATAGACGACAGAAACTCATTTTATCTGCTGATACGAGTGAATTCAGAGGTACCGGTATTCAGATATTAATGTGTGGACTTTTGAAAGTATCGTGTGCCGTTAGTTGCGAATCTGGACGTAGAGAGCGTGCATATCGGCATTTGCGGACTATTTATTCCACCAGGTCAGGAACCTTTTAAATAGACCATCATCCATCACCATCTTAACCCTTGAATACAGAGCGAAAGTGAAATACAAGAGTGCTGTACTTATTTCATTTACCTAGCACTAATCAGTGAAGGTTTTACGGAACCAAAGCTATTCAGCAGTAAGTCAGCACCACCTAAAGGAAAGCGTAAACAGTAAGTAACACGCTAATTGAAGTGAACGTTTATGTGTTTTACAGACTGCTTAATATGAACTTTTGTGACTCTTTGACGTCCCCACTCCCTCCGAAAGGTGGCGCAGGCTGTCTTAATCATAAAAGGGGAGAGTTTTAGCCGGGCAAATCACTAAATAAAAGCGATATTTACTAGACTCGCAGCAATAGCAAAACACAAGGCCCGCACCTCATCGGAGAATCGTCACTGTCACGTCGGGAAGTAAAGCCGGCAAACCTATCGACGATACGTATCTACGAGCAGACGTCGACGTGGAGTACCTAAAAAAGGAACCACAAGAGAGTTGGGGATGCTTCAAACTCCACTGAATGTAACCTTTCCACCAAATGAAGTAGACTTCGCCTGTTTTGGGGCAGGCGTTCTGTGATGCACCCACTGCTTTGTTTGGTGTTTCGCTTCCAGTATAACAATTTTGTTTTTGCATTTAATTTAGCTCAGTGTTCAAGAAATATGTATTGCATTTCCTGCTGGGTCTCACTTATTGCTTATTACTCTTTTAATTAAAATTTACTCATATTATAGACGTGATGGGTCAGCTAGTTGATGAAACTAATCAATGATCGTCCCGTATCATATTACACTCTAGTTTGTGGTTCATGTAAGTGTGCTGGTGACGTAATAGTTTTTTACGTTCCGCCTTTTTGGGGCGGACCGATAGGGGAAATTTTTCTACTCTTCAGCAGTTGTATTACATAAGACTCCTAGATTAATAAAAAATAATTTAAGAAGTTAAAAATTGATGATGAAGTTAATGACAAGATGATATTGTACGCTATATTTCCTATGAGTATCTTACATAAGGTTTATAACCTTATAAGATACACTCCAGGAAATTGAAATAAGAACACCGTGAATTCATTGTCCCAGGAAGGGGAAACTTTATTGACACATTCCTGGGGTCAGATACATCACATGATCACACTGACAGAACCACAGGCACATAGACACAGGCAACAGAGCATGCACAATGTCGGCACTAGTACAGTGTATATCCACCTTTCGCAGCAATGCAGGCTGCTATTCTCCCATGGAGACGATCGTAGAGATGCTGGATGTAGTCCTGTGGAACGGCTTGCCATGCCATCTCCACCTGGCGCCTCAGTTGGACCAGCGTTCGTGCTGGACGTGCAGACCGCGTGAGACGACTCTTCATCCAGTCCCAAACATGCTCAATGGGGGACAGATCCGGAGATCTTGCTGGCCAGGGTAGTTGACTTACACCTTCTAGAGCACGTTGGGTGGCACGGGATACATGCGGACGTGCATTGTCCTGTTGGAACAGCAAGTTCCCTTGCCGGTCTAGGAATGGTAGAACGATGGGTTCGATGACGGTTTGGATGTACCGTGCACTATTCAGTGTCCCCTCGACGATCACCAGTGGTGTACGGCCAGTGTAGGAGATCGCTCCCCACACCATGATGCCGGGTGTTGGCCCTGTGTGCCTCGGTCGTATGCAGTCCTGATTGTGGCGCTCACCTGCACGGCGCCAAACACGCATACGACCATCATTGGCACCAAGGCAGAAGCGACTCTCATCGCTGAAGACGACACGTCTCCATTCGTCCCTCCATTCACGCCTGTCGCGACACCACTGGAGGCGGGCTGCACGATGTTGGGGCGTGAGCGGAAGACGGCATAACGGTGTGCGGGACCTTAGCCCAGCTTCATGCAAACGGTTGCGAATGGTCCTCGCCGATACCCCAGGAGCAACAGTGTCCCTAATTTGCTGGGAAGTGGCGGTGCGGTCCCCTACGGCACTGCGTAGGATCCTACGGTCTTGGCGTGCATCCGTGCGTCGCTGCGGTCCGGTCCCAGGTCGACGGGCACGTGCACCTTCCGCCGACCACTGGCGACAACATCGATGTACTGTGGAGACCTCACGCCCCACGTGTTGAGCAATTCGGCGGTACGTCCACCCGGCCTCCCGCATGCCCACTATACGCCCTCGCTCAAAGTCCGTCAACTGCACATACGGTTCACGTCCACGCTGTCGCGTCATGCTACCAGTGTTAAAGACTGCGATGGAGCTCCGTATGCCACGGCAAACTGGCTGACACTGACGGCGGCGGTGCACAAATGCTGCGCAGCTAGCGCCATTCGACGGCCAACACCGCGGTTCCTGGTGTGTCCGCTGTGCCGTGCGTGTGATCATTGCTTGTACAGCCCTCTCGCAGTGTCCGGAGCAAGTATGGTGGGTCTGACACACCGGTGTCAATGTGTTCTTTTTTCCTTTTCCAGGAGTGTATTTCAATACTTTCAGTCCTTCATCTGCAGTCCATTTTCAAATGGGTGCACATATACTCCCAATAGCTTAATTCTCGCTTACTGATTTTAATCTTTCACAGTTTTTTCTTCTGAGGATATTTGCCTTTTATTAACGGGATTGGTTAATGGGTTACATTTCTCAGACACACGTTCTACTGATGGTACCATATTTCATGCTAATTGTACTAAAATTTACAAATATTTATAATATTTAACTATGGTTCTTTTAGCCATAGTGCCTTGCACTATTTATCAATATTACCTTCTGACTATTTCCCCTATTCATGGGCTTAGATCCTATATTACGAATGATGGGGGTCTATCCCTGTGCTAATCTAGGTGTGACTAGATTAAGTAGTTTCATTTAGGTTTACTTGTATTGGCCGTCCTTAATATTTTGCGATATAGGTTACATTGATGCCTTACTTTCTATAACATAAAGAAACCAGATTTATTCTAGTTTGCCAAGAATTTTCAGCATATGTATCTACCCGTGCCATAAAGTCGTATTTGATGAGAGAGTTTGCGAGTATCAAAATCTGTTACATGAATGGCACTACCGTTTAACTGTACAGACTGAAAAAACTTAAATTTTTACAACGCCAAGGGACCGTAGACATTAGTATGTGACATAAATGTTCACTTCATATATCTGTCCGTTCCTGAGAAAAATGACTCCTAACGGTCAGACAGACGCTCACAGACAGACAGAGGTAGATAGACAGCAGGGCTACGAAGTGATCCTACAAAGGTTCCGTTTTCACCTGCTGAGATAAGGAACCCTAAGATAAAAATTCAGTTTAAGCATGCCTAAAACACAGCTTCCGTTACAAGCAGTTTGAATACCTAAGCGTATACCAGATGTGGTAATAGTAAAGACGGTAAGTGAGAGATATGCACAAAAGAAATTAGTTCTCGCGCTCAAATTATTCTTGGGATCGAGACTGGCTGAAACCCTGAGCGAAAAGCTCTGAAACATTTAGAGAATCGTGGAATGTGTATCGAAAAGGCAGATACATTAGACACCGCGCCCTATTGGAGGCTATTAAAGAAGATACGATCATACGAAATATGTTTTACAGATACTAGAGTGGCTACAAGACTTCTCAAATAATAGCACCCAATATGTTGTCGTCGACGCCAAATGTCACCATAGGTGAGGGTATCGTCAGGAGTGTCCCAGGGAAGTGTGAAAAAAATGGTTCAAATGGCTCTGAGCACTATGGGACTCAACATCTGTGGTCATAAGCCCCCTATAACTTAGAACTACTTAAACCTAACTAACCTAAGGACATCACACACATCCATGCCCGAGGCAGGATTCGAACCTGCGACCGTAGCGGTCACGCGGTTCCAGACTGAAGCGCCTTTAACCGCACGGCCACACCGGCCGGCGGTAAGTGTGATAGGACCACTGTTGTTCTCTATAAATGATTTGACTGACAGGGTGGGCAGCAATTTGTCGTTGTTCGCTGATGACACCGTGGTGTATGGTAAGGTGTCGAAGTTTGACTACAGGAAGATACGACTTAGAAAAAATTTACACTTGGTTTGATAAATAGCAGCTGGCCCTAAATGTGGAAAAGTGTAAGTTAATACAGATGAATAGTAAGATCAAACCGTTAGTGTTCGGGTACACTGTTACTAGTGTCCTGATTGACACAGTCACGTTTTTTAAACATCTGGGCATAACGTAGCAAAGCACGTGGAACGAGCATGTGGGAACTATGGTAGGGAAGGCGAATGATCGACTTTGGTTTCTTGGGAGAATTTTAGGAAAGAGTGGTTCAGCTGTAAAGGAGACCGCGTATTCGACGCTGGTGCGACCTATTCTTGAGTACTGCTCGAGTGTCTGGGATCCGTACCAGGTCCGATTCAAGGATGACATCGAAGCAGTTCAGAGGCGGGCTGCTAGATTTGTTACCAGTAGGTTCGAACAACACGTTAAGTGCTACAGAGATGCTTCGGGAACTCAAATGGGAATTCCTGGAAGGAAGGCTACGTTCTTTTCGAGAAACGCTCTTGAGAAAATTTAGAAAACCGTCATTCGAAGCTGACTGTCAAACGATTCTACTGCCGCCAACATGCACTGCGCATAAGGACCGCGAAGATAAGGTAGGAAATATTAGGGCTCATACGGAGGCACACCGACAGGAAAGAAATGTCAAATAGTTGTACAGGATACCCTTCGCCATACGCCGTACGATGGCTTGCGGAATATCTATGTACATGTAGATTTAGAAAATTAATAAGAAATGGATCGCAAAACTGGTAATAGTACTGTCTCAGAAGCATGCCAAATACGAAACAATGAAAAAACTCTAAGACTGGCGACGTTTTACTGAAATCTGAGAAATTAGTGAGGACATCAGTACGTGACGTTTTTAATAGATACCACAACTATTCACCGGAAGTCTGGCAGAAAATTCAAAGAGACGCTGATCGTGCGTAAAATTCACCAGCGGCGATATAAGTTCAATAGTTTCAGTGTTTAATAGCAGATGAGAGAGCCGTCACGGTGGAGGTACTACGATCAGTTATCCGAAATTCCTTCAGCAAAGAAGACGAAGTACCTATTCAATAATTCTTATCAAGAGCAACTGACATTATGAATAACTTAGAAGTAGCTACCCTCATTGTAGCGAAGCAGTTTAAATTATTTAATAAAGGCGAAGCCTCCGGTTTAGATCGCGCGCTAGTTAAGTCCCTTCCACAGTACGCTGGTATAATAGCTCCACAATTATCCATCATATAAACACGAAGTAAATACGGTTAAAGTCGGCTGCGGTGGTCTAGCGGTTCTAGGCGCTCAGTCCGGAACCGCACGACTGCTACGGTCGCAGGTTCGAATCCTGCCTCGGGCATGGATGTGTTTGATGCCTTTAGGTTAGTTAGGTTTAAGTAGTTCTGAGTTCTAGGGGACTGATGACCACAGATGTTAAGGCCCATAGTGCTCAGAGCCATTAAATACGGTTAAGACTGAATATTGGAAAGTTGCACAAGTAAAACCAGTACCCACGAAATAGGAGTACTCCAATTAATAATAGATCTATATCGCTAACGTCGAATTTCAGTAGGATTTTGGAACATATAATATGTTCGAACACTAGGAATTACCTTGAAGATAACGATTGATTGAAAATAAGCAACACAGATTCATAAAATACAATTCTTGCCAAAAAGTCTCTTGATCTATACGAAATAACCAGTGCTCTCAACAGGGGATCTCAAACGGAGTCCATGTTTTGTAACTTTCCAGAACGCTTTTGACACCGTTCCTCACAGACGACTTCTAACCATAGTGAGGGCCTATGGAGTATAGTCTCAGCTGTACTACTGGGCTCGTGATTTCCTGTCACAAAGGTCACAGTTCGTAGTAATGGCAAAAAGTCATCCAGTAATACAGAAGTAATATCTCGTTTTCCCTAAGGAAGTGTTACAGGGTGTCGGCTGTTTCTGATCTATATTAACCACTTAAGGGACAATTTGAGCAGCCCTCTTAGACTATTTGAAGATGATGCTTTGATATACTGCCTATAAAGTCATCAGATGATCAGAAGCAATTGCAAGATGATTTAGACGAGAGATCTGTATAACGCTAAAACTGGCCGTTGACTTTAATTTATGAAAAGTGAGAAGTCATCCACAAAGAACTACAAGGAACTTATGTTACAGGACAAAACACACAACTCCAAAGGCTGTCGCGAATAACTTTAAGTGGATAAAATAGATGTTAGTACACACAATACAGCCTGCAGAGGACAATGTATTCTTTTACTAAACGTTTAGAGGCTTCGCATTGCTACGAAAGCAAAATGTTCAAATAGATAGTGTTGCAGGGAAAGCTAAGCGAAGGCTGTGATTTACTGGCATAAGATGATGCTAGGCTTCCTACACTATGGTTGTCCGTCCTGTTGTGGAGTAATGCTGCCGGGTGTGGGATTCGCATCAGATGGGATTAACAGAGGACGTTGAAGAAGTTCAAAGAAGAGCAGCTCCTTTTGCCTTATCACGAACTGGTTGAGAGATTGCCACGGATATGATACGCGAATTGGGGTAGCAATCATAAGAAAGGCGTTTTCTTCGCGGCAGGTTGTTCTTATAAAATTTCAGCCATCAACATTCTCCCTTGAATTCAATGCGAAAAATACTTTACTCGCCCCACTTACATAAGTAGAAATGATCACTGCAATAAAATAAAAGGACTGATTTGCAGAGTAGCCACGTAGAAGTAGATTCTCAGATGTGTTCCCACTAGAAAATTTGTGAGACAATGTGTGATATGAACTCTGTCCCAGTGCTTGTACTCAGGATGTGAAGGACGAGCTACAACGATTGTGGACCAGCTTGACTCATCAGAGCACATAATGATTTTACAACTTTACAACCATCCACATCAGAGTGGGCGAATTTTCTACTGAAGATCGGCCTCATATTGCCAGTTTCTTTACACATTTGTGTCGATGCCGTAAGGATTGAAATAACGTCACATTCCCTTTCAACTCGTGAAATTCCGGATCTTTCTTTTCATCCCCTTCAGGGTTCTTAACATTTTTCATCAGACAGTATGCGTATAAGGAAGGTAACTGCACAGAAACCTTGGGTGACAGAAGATATACTTCAACTGACTGACGAAAGAAGGCAGCAAGAAAATATTCAGGGAAAAACTGGAATATAAGAAGATAGTTCACTAAAGATTCAGATAAACGGGAAGTGTAGGAGAGCTTGGCGAAACATTTCTTTTTTTTTTGACCCGACAGATAGAAATCATGGATCAATATTGAAGACATAGGCGAGAAATTGACGGAGATTTGGAAGACCCGAGACCAAATAAAGTGGCAGGGTTGGACAACATTATTTCGAAATGTCTATAATCATCGCAGGAAGCGGCAACCAAATAAAAAATTCGAGTGGATGTGTAGAAACTATGTCACTGGAGACAAAGCACCAGACTTTCAGAAAAAGTATCATCCACACGGGACAGATCCCCAACGGCCTCAGTTCACATGTGAAGCTTGTTAAAACATTGATCCAAAATAATTTGTGTTAAGGATGTTAATACTGGTACCAGTTCACGTAAATTACATAATTTCACGATGTTCAGAACATCGCGCTCGTTTGATGTATTCCTTCAGTGAGAAACCTTAGTTCTGACGATGATGCGTATACAAGTCGAAACTTTATATTCTGACACTTTGAACCAAAAATTTTTGCAGTACCACTTGATAACGACCCAAAGGTAGAAATTGCAGTTGTGAAATACATAATTTTTGGATCCAACAACAGCCAGCATGACGCCGTTTTAAAAAGAAGTGTCTGTCCTGGCCGACCGACTGCTGTCTTACAGCGGCACCCGAGCTCATGAAATCATTTGTTCCACGCAAACACACACGCAAGTGACATAATGTTTACGCCACTTGCAACTGACATTCTGGTGTAAATTTCGCTTCGTGACATACGTTCTGGAGTCAGTAGCAGCACCACACCTTGCTGTCCCTCTTTCCCGCCCTCCTGAATGATGTAGGGCAACACACGCGGCTCGCTGACTTCATGTCGAGCTCGTTTAACTGCAAATGACTGAGCGATGAATGTTCATGCTGTTGCTTCCCGATTCCCAAAATAGGGCAGTTCTAAACACGCACCTTCCTGTGTTATTAACGACCAAACCATTTTCCTTACATTAACTTTCTCGGTTTGATTTGAGTGCTCCTTATAAACTGTTCAGTAACATTAACCTGAGCGCGTCTCAAAAATCTGAATAACCACATTATTACAGCGAGAACCGCTGCTAGATGTGCAGGAAGAGAATGATTTAGGTTCTGGAAGTTATCGACAGGTGTGTGGAGCCATGCTGATACCAGTACTGTGGCCAGCTGCCCTTGGTTTCTCGACTGAGGATCCATGGCGCGTACAGTCCGATCGAGGAGGTCCCACAGATCCTCGATTAGGTTTAAATCCGGGGAGTTTGACGGCCAGTGAGTATTGTATGCTCACCCTGGTGCTCTTCGAACCACGCACGTACACGTACACTGTGAGCTGTGTGACAGGTTGCATTATCCTGCTGTTAGATGGCGTAGTGCCGAGGAGTAACAAACTGCGTCTATCGATGGACATGATCCGCAAGAACACATACAGACTGCTCTTTATCCGCTGTGCTTTACAGAATGACGAGATCACCCAGAAAATGCCACCGAAACATTCACTAGACCATAATGCTCCCTCTCGCAGCCTGGACTCTCCCGACGATTGTTGCAGGATGTTTGCGTTCAAACGTTCCGCGCCGTATACGCCAAGGGCCATCTGTCCGATTGAGCATAAAGGAGCATAAACCGTGGTTCATCTGAGAAGGTCATCTGCTGTCACTTAGTGGATGTCCAGTGGCGGTACTAGTGTAAAAATTCAATCGTCTGCAACGAACAGCATCCAGCTTGGGTGCATGAACTGGAGGCCCGTATGCAGCAACGTTCGCTGAACGGTCGTTGAGGAAACACTGTAGGTAGCCCCTTGGTTCATAAGGGCGATCAGTTGCCCTGATAACTGAAGAAAACTTCACAAGCCAAGATAAGAAAATGATTGTATTGGATGACCAGTTTCCACAGAAATATGCCGTTATTATCGGATCTAATGATTTATGACAGCTTAGCTCTATCTAAACCGGTCATCCAATAAACAGCATTTTAGCGATCTCAGTTTGAGAGGTTTTCTTCAGTTGTCATTCATATACATTACCCCGGTCGCTCCCCCCCGCACAACAGCGGGAATGTATAGTTACACGTCCATTCGCCTATACACATGTCCGTAAGCATCGTTCACCGCTGTCATCTACAGCCTTTGGTGCATCACAGTTGCCTCGGCGCCGGTTTGGGTTGGGCCATTTTGCGATGCACGGTGTACTTTAACCATGGCAGCACGCGAACGATTCACAAATTCATCCGTTTCGGAAATGCTTCAACCTTTTGCCCGGGAGTTATTGATCATGCATGCCCTTTGGGACGTCAGACAAATCGCTCGTTTACTGTATTAAGACAACGACTCCAATGTTTTCCCACGACACGCCTTATATATGATCCACTGTGACTGATGCCACCTGCTGTCTGTGACTGTTTATAGCACACTGAAGTTGAACGTAGGTGGTGGTCGCATTGTGTCACTGAACCGCGTATTTTCGAAGAAACAAAGATGTCTGAAAAATAGTGTTATTCTGACATAATTACAGTGTAACGAGCTGCCGGTGGTGACGGTACCGTAATACAAGACTCGAGACTATCCATGAGCAACTTCTAAAATTTTGTCTGTGGAGTTTCTAGTATGCTTACAAACTGCGTTATCGAAGAAAAAAATAGTTCAAGTGGCTCTGAGCACTACGGGACATCTGAGGTCATCAGTCCCCTTGAACTTAGAAATACTTAAACCTAACTAACCTGAGGACATTACACATATCCATGCCACAGGCAGGATTCGAACCTGCCACCGTAGCGGACGTGCGGTTCCAGACCGAAGCGCCTAGAACCGATCGGCCACACCGGTTGCCCTTCTCGGAGAGCTTAGATACTCAGCTTTTACCAATTCTCAGATCTGCTGAAAAGTACCTGGCCGGTTCATAAGTACTTTGTTCCTGTATTTTCTACGAAAGTGTGTGAATAGTTTCACGGTCCAGTGAGATTTGGCCAACCCACTGTGACTTTGCGAGAGAAAGGGCGGGCAGCGCTTTAACGGGCGCGCACAGAGGTAAAATCGGGTAAATTGCTTAGCGTCCTTTGTTGTGCAAAGTTGGTCCACTGCCGAGTTTGGGCGCCGGCGGCTGATTGTGGGCAGACTGAAGGCCGGCACGTCAGCTGTGGATGGCGCTCCTCCCCCAGTCAGCTCGCTACGTCACGACACAGTACACTGCCCTGTTGCCCTGGCCGAGGATAGCACGGCTACCTTTACTTGCATCACACACAGTCGTGTGCCGGTCCCAGGATAATATCTCTCTTTTCCTCTGTCTGTCTCTCATCCTCTATCCTCTACTTCCCCCCCCCCCCCTCTATCACTCCCTCTCTCTCTATCTCTCTCTGTCACACACACACACACACACACACACACACACAAAACAAAAAACCAGTAGTCACTTACAGGGATTTCACTTTCTAGGTGGAGAAAAGAAAGGGAGAAAGTCACATGGCTACCAAATAAATTTTTCTACTGTGATGCGATCGCTCTCCGCAACACCTCCGTCAAGGTAATTGCATTGTAGAACATGACATCAAGTAAAGCAGCAGAGATAGCTAGCATTCCATCGGAATTTCTAATAGCACTGGGGTAACTCACAACAAAACGACTATTCACGCTGGTGTGAAGAATCTATAAGACTGGCGACGTAGAAAGTTATCGTCTACACAGTTCCTGAGAGGCAGGGAAATACGGAACCACTTCACATTCTTCGATTAACAGCTGAAGTAATCTAGCTTCCGAAAAGAATAATTTACAGAGAAATTGTGAAGAAAACTGAGTATCTCTTAGATTGCGGTCAGCTTTTCTTCAGGATAGGTAAACGCAGCAGTGTCACATTTCTGCGTTAGCGACTGATAACGGAAACGTAAGTTAAGAAAACTCAATACACGTTAATAGGAGTTAGATAAAGTGTGGGACAAAGTAAAACGGTGCCACATGTTCTATATTCTCCAGAAAATGGGTGTATCGGCGGATAATTGATAAAGAGTACAATAATCAAGAAGGAAAAATTATCATGCAAGACTAATCTTTTCACTCTACAATAAAACACCATTTCGTGGTATTCAGTTCTACCCCATTAATCAAATCTCAGTTTGAACCACAGTAGTTGTTTACGTCTATTACCATGAATTGGTAAACGACCGGTTGAAGAACTTTACACAGTATGTGATCAAAAGCGGCCAGGTGGCTGAAAATGACATAAAGTCGTAGTGCTCTCCGTCGGTAATGCTGGAATTCAATATGGTGTGGGCCCACTTTTACATTCTTTACAGCTTCCACTCTCGCAAACATACGTTCACTTAGGTGCTGGAAGGTTTCTTGAGGAATGGCAGCCCATTCTATACCGACTGTTGCTCTCAGCAGAGGTATCGATGTCAGCCGGTGAGGCCTGGCACGAAGTCGGCGTTTCAGAACATCCCAAAGGTGTTCTTCGGGATTCAGGTCAGGACTCTGTGCAGGCCAGACCATTACAGGGATGTTATTGTCGTGCAACCAGTCCGACACAGGCCGTGCATTATGAACAGTTGCTCGATCGTGTTGAGATACAATCACCATCCCCGAATAGCTCTTCAACAGTGGGAAGCAAGAAGATGCTTAAAACATCAATGTAGGCCTGTTCTGTGATAGTGCACGCAAAACAACAAGGGGTGCAAGCCCCCTCCTTGAGAAACACGACACCATAACACCGCCGCCTCCGAATTTTGATTTTGGCACTTCACACACTGGCAGATGGCGCTCGCCGGGCAGTCGCCTTACCCACACCCTGCCATCGGATCGCCACGTTGTGTACCGTGATTCGTCACTCACACGTTTTTCCACTGTTCAAACGTCCAGTGTTTACGTATCTTACACCAAGAGAGGCGTCGTTGGGAATTTACCTGCGTGATGTGTGGCTTATGAGGAGCCGCTCGACCACGAAATCCAAGTTTTCTCACCTACCGGCAAACTGTCATAGTACTTGAAGTGGATCCTGATGCAGTTTGAAATTCTTGTGTGATGGTCCGGATATATTTCTGCCTATTACACATTGCGACTCTCTTCAAATGTCGGCGATTTCTGTCAGTCAACAGACGAGGTCCGCGGGTACGTTTTTGTGCTGTACGTGTCCCTTCACGTTTTCACTTCACTATCACATCGGAAACAGTGAACCTAGGGATGTTTAGGAGTGTGGAAATCTCGCGTACAGACGTACGACGCAAGTGACACCCAATCACCTGACCACGTTCGAAGTCCGGAAGCTCCGCTTAGCGCCCCATTCTGTTCTCTGTGACTACTGGTGTCGCTGATATGGAATACCTGGCAGTATGTGGCAGCACAATGCACCCAGTATGTGAAACGTATGTTTTTGGGGGTGTCCGGAAACTTTTGATCACATTGTGTATATCTTATATGAAGTACCCGGGAAAAATTCATTAAAGATATTGGTGCTGCGTTTCGGCTCTATTTTTTACTCCATACAAAGAAGGAACAAATAAGCACTGAAAGAAAGGGATTAAAATTCGATGTGAAATTATAGCAATTATAATATTCGCTATTAACATTGCTTTCACTGAAAGCGTGGACAATTTGAAGGACGGATTATGTGGAATGGACAGTCTATTGAGCACACACACTTAACAGAGAAAAACGAAAGATCATGAAGGTAATGAAGAGCAGCAGCAATGATATTAGGGTTAAACATGATATTCACATCAGGGACCGCTAGTTAGACTGAAGTTATGGAACCTGAAACAAACAAATACGTGACTGTTGATGCAATGACATAAAAAACAGTCTAACATAGACAAAATATGGCATTCCTACCCAAAGACTGCTATTATCTTACATTGGCCTTAGTTAAAGGGAAAAATTCGTGAGAATATACTTTTAAAATGGAGCATGCATCATGGTCTGTGGGGATACGGGAATAGAAAATCGAAGTTTTTGAGATGTAATGGTACAGTAACATACTGAAAATTAAGTAGACTGACGACGTAAGAAATGAAAAGTTTATCTGCAGAATCGGCCAATATCGGAAAATCATTGGCAAGAAGAAGGGACGGGTTTGAAATACGTTACCAATCGAGGAGCTGGGAACGGTAAGGTGCCAAGCCTCGAGAAAAACAGCACTTCACTCAGAAAAAACGAATTAATTCAAGGAAACATTCATTATGAGTTTCTTTTGGCACATGCTATTTGAAAACTGAAAGGAATATAAGGAAACCAGCATTAAAGTTTTAGTACTTAAAATTAAGCAAATTTCAGTTGAGGTTTGAAATCGTTACACTGTGAAGAGCTTCTGTCTTAAAATAAATTCAATAAAGCACGGTACGGATTCAGGTAATACTAGAAAAGACAGAATATTATTTCAGACACACATGTTCCACCAGCATGCTAGCTGCTGTCAGCACAAGACAAATAAGCGTTACCACTACGGTATAACGCTACGAGCGCTCTAGATTGTTTCCTAACATAACGAGTGTCTGTTAATGTTGTATTATTGAGCCACAATTAGTCAACATCCCGACGCCAATCTAACGCCTCCTTGAAACCTGCCACTGTAGAAGCTACCCTCCCAGCGCCTCTCCAGTTTTCGAACTGCCCACGATGTTAACGGTTTGTACCTGTTAAAGGTACGTCGTTGGCCGCAGTCAGCTTCCAAAAATGGAGTTTGAATATTCGATCTACATTTGATTCCGTAACGTTGCTGAGGTTTTGTGTTTACGTGAAACCAGCTGTACCTGCCTCATCCAGCGATGTGTAGCCTAACTGTGGTATAGAAAATATGGTTTGTCGGTGTGGTAATAGTAGAGAATGGAAACCGGAGGAAGCGGCGACAGTGGCGAGCCGTGCCTCCAAGCATCCGCTAATAAACCGCAAACGGCTGCCCGTATTGCTAAGGGCGCTGCTAAAGCCAGATCAGTGGTTATCGGGAGCTTGTCTCCATGCCATCATTGGCTGCTGTCCACGTGACACCGACCTGAGTCTACCTACGTACTAGGATAAGGAAAATGTTATTCTGCTAGACTACGTTGTGTTCATGCTTGGTATTTTCCGTGTGAACCCCAGTTGTGAACCTCCGTTATTCTTCGCTGTTAACGGCCCGGCTAGCTCGTTTTCGAGGGTGGATTCCGCTCTGTGAGGACTTCTTGTTAGCGTAATTGTTTGCATGCGTGTAGTTAGAGATCAGGTGAAGTGTAATTTTTGAGTTTCTCCCGGCGTATTTGATAATCAAAATATCCACGGGTGTACTGCCGATCTACAGTGTCCAACGGGCACAATATTTCGGCGATCATACATGTCGCCATCATCAGGTGAACTGACGGACTGAGCTCCTGTGAACGTGCCGGTACGGAGATCCGTACGCTGTGGTCGCTCAGGGGGAACTGGGTTCGGTCGCAGCGGCGGCCGATTTAAATACCCTCCGCCCGAGGCGCACTCCCTCCGCCGTTAATCAAGAGTAAATCGAGCAAACATATAGTTGTGACGACCACGGCGGACAGAGCCATCACACCGACGTCATCTCAGACGCTGTCGCAATCTGTTCCACCGCGTGACGGTGGCGCGGGGCGCTGATGGCGGAGGGAGTACGCCGCGGGAGGAGGGTATTTAAATCGGCCGCCACCGCGACCGAAGCCAGTTACCCCTGTGCAGCCATAGCGTATGGATCTCCGTACCGGCACGTTCACAGGAGCTCAGTCCTTCAGTTCACCTGATGATGATGACATGTATGATCGCCGAAATATTGTGCCCGTTGGACACTAGACCGGCAATACACCCGTGGATATTTTGATTAGATGAAGCGTAGTTTTTGGTGACCTCAAGATGGAGTTGCATGTTCAACAAGTATCACTAGCAGCCACATTCAATCCATGCAGCCATACATATCATAATTGTATATGTATGTGTGTGGGCGTGCGTGCGACTTGTGTGTATGTGTGTGTTCCACATCTCCTGCTATACCACCGGGTCGATTTCAACTATACGTTGCACACATTTCCCTTAGTGTCTGGCAATAATCATTGCCAGAAAGAGAACAACTAATCTATAATAGTTCAGTAGATATGACGTCATAAACGTCATATCAAATCATGTATGAAGTTTTAATACCTTTTTCTTTACTACTGAGGCACTCCTCCAGTCGAGTCCACTTAAGAAAATCCCTGACGTCTGACAGCGCTTTTGGCGGCTTTCAATTGAGAAGCGCAAACTGGTGTAGCCGGAAACAATCAACATGTAAGGAGTGATGAAGAGGCGTTGTTATAGACGTTTACAAGATCGCGTTGTAGACACGTGAAGCAGCTGCGCCCAGCGTACAGGAACTGTTCGGTGCATTACGCTACAAACACAGTTCATGTTTTATTTTAGTTTCCAATACAAAATTGGTAAAATGAATATGTGGGCAATGTTTGGTTTGTTAGCTTCTTACCAACTTTACAAACATCTTTGGGAAAATGTATGAAGAAGTAAACATAAGGTGATAAAGGTTTCTCAAAGACAGCTTCTGCCTACACTGTCAAAATAAAAGAAAATAAAACAACACTAAAACAACTAAATTCTTATGGCCATCACGGAAGTACTTGTCACCTGCACGTTAATTAATAAAATGTGTGATAAAGTTTGCCGGCCGCGGTGGCCGTGCGGTTCTAGGCCCTCCAGTCCGGAGCCGCGCTGCTGCTACGGTCGCAGGTTCGAATCCTGCCTCGGGCATGGGTGTGTGTGATGTCCTTAGGTTAGTTAGGTTTAAGTAGTTCTAGGGGACTGATGACCACGGCAGTTGAGTCCCATAGTGTTCAGAGCCATTTGAACCATTTGTGATAAAGTTTAGTTGTCTGAGATGCAGTGGAATGTGTATTGAAAACATAGCACTTAAAATTGTGTACAAAAGTTACATCTCAACAACAGAACTAATTTCATTCTACGACTCACGTCTAGTACCAAAGAGGAAAGCGAAAAAGAATCTGAGTGCACGTTCTCTCTGTGTGGACGTTAGCGTAAAGTAGAAAGTAATTACATTCGTAGTCTGTGGAAGCGTATTTGGTGTACCGAAATGGAAAGGAGTGTTCAGGCAGTGAATGCGAGACCGCTTGCGTTTTGCGCGGAAGCTACCACATTAATTGCCAGGTAATGGGCAGTCCAGCACAATGCCTGAAGTGGCCACAGCATTGAGGAAAACTCGTGTTGCAGTTTGAGCCGAGGGCTGCGCATTGCCTTTCACACAGACACTCGAGGTCTCATCGCTGAAAGTGCCGTTCCACGAGAGCCTCTGCCTCGGTGTCTTTCAGCGTTCTCTTCGCACGGAAATCTAAAGAGACTGCGTTAACATGTTCTGTACATCGCGCCCACTTTGCTGTGAGCATTTCTATTCATTTGACTCAGCGATATCGAGGTACAGAAATAATTTACACACTTCACTTTCTGCTTATTGTTTCATAGGTATCCTAACCATTTAATATTCTAATTATTTACTTATTTCAATTTTCAGGGTTAGATCTTTCGTTGGTGTGGTATCATCGGTCGTTTCAGTTCCCTGTTTCTGTCATTCCTGTAATTAATGTGGGAAACGAAAGAGGATTAATAATACAGAGTGTGCCAAAAACATACAGATAAGCTTTAGGGGCACCTTCCTTACATCAAAACAAGAAAAAAATTCTAGTAGAAAAGGGCTCTCAAACGCAAACCTTAAGAATTTACGAGCACCTATTCCCTATGAAACGGATCTCTTCTACTGCAAGCATTTTCTTTTCCATATGTTGGGAGGATGTACTATTAACCAAACCAAGAAATAAAGGTATAGTAAACTTGTGGTCTAAAAATCTTACCTTAGGTGGTATGAGGACTTGTTCACCTTTGATAGTGTAAAACACATCTCTTCTACTGTAGAAGTGCTCATAGCTCTTAAGGTAATCTTTTTAGAGCCCACGTTTACTAGACATTTTTTCTTATTTTGATCTGCACTACCATTAAGGCTTCTGGAATCCTTTATAAGATCAGACATAACGCGTGTGGAGAGACGTAGAAACTACTGGAAAGTCATAGATGATTATTTATCTCAGTCAATGCTGTTAATGTAGCGATTACCAGTCTCTTCCTTTATAGGCAACATTGATCTGTTTCGAACTTTTGTACTCTGTAATGCATCAACTTCGTCATGATTAAGAATTTCACAAATGTAGTACCGATATCTTTAAATCTGCCTCACCATTCTGGGTTTCTTGTAATTGATGTTTTCTACATGTTGCTTGCCTGTGGATAACGCATTTGCGTATGTCATCAGGCCACGTAAGTTTCAACACATTAAAGCCAGGTTCTAACTCAAAATGGTCAAAAATTAGATTGTTATTGCATTTTTGACAGATTTGTGTGTCTAGAATGTTGGGACGAAGGGTGTTTTAATCCATGCATTACGTAAGTTTCTACAGCCCATGCTGTAGAAGCAGCGCCACGGTCCCCCGTAGGACGCTCTGGAGTGGAGCCACCCGGCTCATGTACAAAACTTGTGCCGTAACGCACCTTCACGAAATGATTTATATTGCACTAGACATGCAAACATATTCGCCGAAACAGCTGACGAACAATGCGTGCATGCAGCCGAACGCAGAATATCCACTTCAGCCAGATCGGCTTTTCTCGCCAAGAAGAATAAGGGAAGTTACTCACCGAGAAGAATTCGAGATACAGGTAGGGCTGATATACGGTCTTGAGATTTTAGACTAAATGTAAGTAACAAAAACACTTTTTTTCAAATTTTGGGCAAAATTCGTTAAAACAATTTTTGGTCCACCATGTTGGATTGACCATTTTGAATTTTGAAAATTTAACTTGATATTTGTGTACAGCGTCATCATAAGCATATAACATGTAGTTTTTGTGCAAATTGATCTGACAATAGCTACAAAAGTTTTTCCTAAACTTAAAACAGGTTTTTCTCGAGAAACGATTTTTCGTAACTGGGTGCTGCATAAAATATAAACGGTTCAACATATTAACTTTTACCTTTGATCGCCGATATGTAAACACTTTTCTTTGGAGCTTACACCTATAATATATATGAAATATGATTAAATATTTTTTGTAAAGTCATGAAGAGTGAAGAAACACACAAAATTTTGCAGCATATCGTTAAATTTAATGTTATTTCGCTGTGATTGGTTATAAGCTCCCGCAAATTTAATGTAGTATCGACAAGATAAGAGGTATGAGCTCAATCAGCTCACACGCATCGCAAACTTCTATTTTGCGGAAATTATTTCCGTATAATTCCCAAAGTTACGTTCAAAAATGGTTCAAATGGCTCTGAGCACTATGGGACTTAACATCTGTGGTCATCAGTCCCCTAGAACTTAGAAGTACTTAAACCTAACTAACCTAAGGACATCACACACATCCATGCCCGAGGCAGGATTCGAACCTGTGACCGTAGCAGTCGCGCGGTTCCGGACTGCGCGCCTAGAACCGCTAGACCACCGCGGCCTGCTCCAAAGTTAGGTGTTAAGGCTATTTGCGTATAGGTTAGTTACATCAGATGAGAAAAGCATTGCGTGCACTGACACCATGGCAACCTCTGACAAGCGTAGCCATCTCGTAACAATACTGAAAAACCCAGCGTCTATTAAAGAAATAATTATGACTTTGGCAGCCACTCACAATCGGTGTAACTGGGAGATTAGCCTCACGTAGCTTTATTGGTGAAGCAAGTTTAGGTGTTTGATGGTTCATCACCAAGTGTATCTTTTAACATAATCTGAAGCAAACAGGGAGTTAGAATTTTTGATGGATCTTTTCAAAAACGCTGAACTGTGTTTCTCTCTGCAACTAAATTTAACGATTACTACTGACAAGGGGAGGCCGCCAATTGTGAAATTCAGATTCGATTCATACTGTGCATAATAAAAGCTCATGGCCAGAGGTGTAATGTGGCAAAGCACCAAGATGCACTTCTCATCCGTTGTCGAGAAAATCGACGGTTAAAAGAAACCCTTGCGGTGAAATACTCTCTACGATTAATAATTTTCTACAGCGTCGTGGCGCAGCGGTAAGCGCTCGGGTTCGTAATCCGAAAGTCGCCGGATCTAATCTCGCGCCATGCAACATAGATATATATATATATAAAACTATTAATGAATTGCTTATGCATGTTGGTGTTGGCGGATCGCTCTCCAATTGTTCCGCCTCCATTTTTCCGTTTGTTTAACAGGGTGTACCAAAGCTCTCACGTCCGCACTGATTTTCGACGATGTTATAAGTTGCGCTAGCGACCGCATCTACCTTCTTTCGAAGTTTGCAGGCAACTACGCTGTTATGCGGTGGCTCTTTTCGGCCCATTCAACATCTGTCCTTCAAGTGTAACGATCGTGTAACGGAGTTTATATTTCATACCTGCCACAGCAAATTTGTGTTCGTGGGGTTTCTATTCTAATTCGAACGTTTAACTTACGCTATACGTATTCGTTTCGGAATATCGTTTCTACGTCTTCTGTTAACTATACGTGGTTAACATTATGAAGACAATTAATAACATTTGTGGAATACAACTTTGTTTGCGGAAAACATAATGATGTTCGAAGTCGCCAGTTTTTCCACGACAAACGACTTTCAACAACTTATTATATGCATAATTGTTGCAACTGATATATATACGGCTGAGAAGTGCATCTTGGTGCTTTGCCACATTACACCTCTGGCCATGAGCTTTTATTATGCGCAGTATGAATTGAATCTGAATTTCACAATTGGCGGCCTCCCCTTGTGAGTGTAGTTGCTCTTCCAAACGGCAGTCCACTCGAGCGACCCAGCTGCGTCTTTAGCTGATACTGCTCTAGCATTAGGTACTTGGGCAACGCACGGCTCTGTTTAAAAAGGAGTAACTCTATGTGGTCATAGGGTGGAGTCGCGCACCTCTGCTTCCATGACCCGCAGCTAATTCGCTCCAAATAATAACCCTTAGCTGTGATCCTGCAGTCAAATAGTGCATGCATTGGTTAGAATTACGAGTTTTAATAGGATACATAGGAACACAAAATAGAAGTCAATGAATATTTCAATAACTTGTTTTCTGTTGTAAAGTTCGTAATTTATGAAGACAAAAGAGAAGTATATTAAACAATACACATACTGATTCACAAATTAACATACGTGGTACAAAGAATAGTAATTCATACACGGTCTATTCTGAGTTCCGAAGATCAAGCGGCAGAAATGGGAGAGCTGTTCTGGAACACACTCAGATATCTCAAAAATATAAAGTTCCTACGGCAGGTACGGCACTTTAGCGGCCGTTCGCTGCTCAGAACCAACAACCTGTACAACTGGATCACGCACGTTACCTCAGGCAGGTCTTCCTTTTTTCCGCACTCGACACAGAGTCTCCCGAATTGCTCCCTTGTGGTTTGAAGACTCTGGGGGTGTCAGCCAGCGCCCAGTCGTACAATATATCCATATTACCTCGTACAGATACTGAGTGGAGACTTAGCTCGCCTAAAATCGCCTACAGTCGCATTAATTTTAAAATACTCAATAGTCTTGGAAATCAGACCAAAAAATAAGCATCACAGAGTCCTTGTGACGAGAACATCATTTTCACACAATTTTGCGTTAAGGTTGCTTTAATAACATTGGAAGTGCAAGCAAATGGTTAATTTAAGGATTGTTCAAGGGGCTTTTCGTGTTTTCACAGTTATATCTACCCATTGACCTTCTGAAACTTTATTCTGCTCATGCACTTTTCACCTCAGCCGTAGCTTTTTTATATACACAAGTTGACCATTTATTTTCGAAGGAAGATGAAAGCCTGAGCTCTTACTCAACAACTTATGCTCAACTGGAGAAACGTCTAAGTCTGAGAGAATAACAACTCTCGCAGAAAATTAGCGTTTATCCACAAAACTTGAGCATTTATGCTATTACTGTATGCAACTCATGCGAGTGCTTACGCTTTACAGTGCCTCTTTCCCAATACAACACATCGCAAATGAGATTATACGAATTGGAAAAGTGTAAGGGAGACCAGTACCCGTAGTTCTTGCGAGATGTTTAGCTCTGTATGCTGCTCTTATTTCACTCTTTATCCACCTATTTTCGCCCTTATTCTTAATGCGCTATACACTTTTGGATACATTTTTCAACTTAAAATTCCCATACATACTTATCACATCACTATTAATACATTTTTTGCTAAAGATATTACTCAGGGTAAAGAACTTTAACTTCCTGAATAGCCCAGCATAGCATAATTAGTTGAAGATGAGACAGAAAGCCGTGTACGGAGCATACGATCACAATGAATAAATTAAACAGTACTGCACAATACTATATGAAATGTCATCAGTTGGTGAAAAATTGATTCATATAACTTGTCATGAGATATGAAATAGAATGTTAACAGCAGTGACATACTGTATGAAGAAGCACAAAAAATTTTGGGAAAATGTCAGTGGCAGAGTAGTTATGAGACAGGTAGAAAAATTTAAATATCTAGGGGAACATATTGACAGAGTGGTTATGGTAGTACAGAAATAAAATACAGAATATAACAAACCAGAGAACTGTTGGATGGGGGAAGAACATTTCTAACAACATTAAAAAAAGTAAAAAAGTATGGGTAGGGTAGGCTAATAGTAGAATACGTCCTATGCTGTGGATTTGAACTTCAGAACTATGGATTTCAAATGGTGATCTCGAAATAGCTGTGGATATGGATTATTTACGAAGTTACGAAGGAGAGCCGTAATATGAGGAATCGAAAAAGAAACTAATAATTATGCAAGATCTAGAATTAGAGCAAATGAAACGGTATTACAGAAACCTGACATAGTCAGGCAGAAGACAATGGTCTTAAAATAATTTATTGAATGAAGATATTCGTAGTAAAAAACTTTGAGCGCCTGGACTGGAATTTTCATTACACAGTGAGTCACAGGCACAAGGGCACAAGTGTAGATATTTCCATTGGTGACTGAAAACGGTGTACTGATCAACATTACATCAGTATCTGCATCATTTGCAGACTACTAATTACAGCTGTTATATGTTGTAGGTTTTTATGTTAGGAAGTACCTCCCTATGAGGCAAGAGCTTACTTTCCCGTGGGCAACAGGACAGACATTGAAGAGTGGAGGAGTGGACACAAAACTGACAAGCATAGTCCACTTAGTGGTGCTGTTACGACATCAGGTGGTAAATTATGTGATGCGTTCGTGGGAAGACTGTTCGTTGCAAACAAAAAACAGGCAATACACTGCTGTGTGTACATATTAAGGTATGATACTAGTTTCGGCTGCTTTCAACAACCATCTTCACAGCGTTCAAACAGTAAAAACAAGTTGCCCATGCACTGAAAAAATAATTGCTGTTCAATCCCATTTCAACTGCTCCTGAATTGCAGTATGACGTGGTCTGAACCAAAACTATCATTTTTCAAATTGTATTTTATGTCCGCTTTATGGGCAATATTCAGCCACCGCCGACTTCTCAGGTTCCTTTTCTTATGTTTTGTGAATGCTCAGCATAACGCTTGGCAACAGTGCGATTGGTTTGACCTATGTAAATACTACAAGCATTCTCAAGGGACACCACACACACCATGAACTCTAAGACCTATGTTGTCTTTAACGTGACGTAATATATCTCTTATCTTAAAGGTGGGCCGGAATACTGGCTTCTGTCCATGTCTCTTCAGCACGCGCCCTATTTTACTAGCAGTTGCTCCACAGTAGGATAAACCGTGAGTTTTGGCTCAAACTGCACCATACTGGTATTCTGTTATCAAAGAAGCGGACGAAATCAGAATAAAAAGCAACTTGTTTAACAGAGAGCTGGGCTAAACTCTTAGTACGGCATGAGGATGGGTACTGAACACTTAGAGAAAGCAAAGACGTAGACGTGACGCTTCAAAGGACGCTGGAGCGGCAGTTTCAAAAGTGATACCGGCCACTCGCGCCATGTGACGTCACTCTGTCTCGCGGCTTGACGGAGCTGCTACAGCTGCCCAATTTCCGTCTGTGTATGCGCCACTCCCGCCTTATGTGCAAGGTTCCAGACGCTACCATTACATCTTTATAAGCAGAACACTGCGCCAGCCCCGGCAGTCGATGATTTCAACTCGTGACGACGATAGGAGGGACAGATGTCGACAGCTCAAGTGTTCTATTCTAAATGACGCGACTTGTAAACAGAAATCCTGATGACGATATCAGACCTCCCGATGACAGTCGTGGAGAAAGCTGTCGAAAGCTCGAGTGTTTTATTCGGAATGACGTCGCTTGTAAACCGAGTATATTTTACTGAAGCATGTCCCTGCGTAAGACTCCAAGGACACAACATTAGTAACAGACTCGCAATGTCATGCATTTGTATTGTGCGTGGACAAGACTGCGACAGTGTGTAGCCGCAAGCTTCATCGAGAGCGAACCAGGTTGTAAACTATAACCTCGCAAGACGCAGTAACAAAGAAGGAAAATGGTCAGTTGGATATAGTTGGCACTTGATGAAATTTTTATTTATGCTACTGGTCACTTTTCTTTTTTGTGACCTGAATATTGTAAAATTGTGATTTACAACCTGGCTCGCTCTCGAAGCTTTTAACTACATGCTGTCCTACTCTTTTGGTCCGTAATATGACCGCACGTAATTTCATAACACTTACTGATAATCTTTTTTCACCGCATATTCAACTCGTCTTTACGATTTTCGCTATCACCAGATGGTTCTTGAAAGCACCTGAAACTCGTCATCGTGCTTTAATTGTACAAAGAAAACTGCGGTCTAATGAACAAATGCTTTTTACATTAAAATTCTTTTATTCAATAAATGAAACGGGGATGGATAGAGGAAAGACAATAATTAAAATAGGATGGGCATTAGCTGAGAATGATATATAATAAGTGGCCAAAGAAAAGTTCTGAATGGAAACCACATGAACTGTGTATCAGTTGCAGACCACATAAGCCAAATATTGGAGAATCGCGAAGCCTGAAAGGAGGAGCCTGAACACAGAGGCTTGACAGGAGATAACAGTAATACAGCAAAAGTTTGGTATCCATTGACATTTGTACTAATATGTCATATAATAATAACAATAATAATGTTAATAACGACTGCGTCACGCATAACATCTCTAATACTGTATTTGAACTTGCAGGAATTTTTTTCTATTCATCGTCATTTACATTTTTACTCATTTAGAGCAATCAGCCTTTCATGACGCCAAACGTAATTTCACCACAGGGTCTTCGGCAAATAGCTGAAGATCGTTGTTCACCCTATCCGTCTGATCGTTTATGTATCTGTAGCGAGTCGGTTTGGGTTGTCATTCGATGCGACGCAGATGTCAACATTTACGGACAGTGTTAGCAGAGAACACGACACCAGGAGCTCTCAGAGCACTAGTTAATGCTTCTATCTCAAGCGACTCCATATTATAAATTACAGGGTATCTGCTACAGGGACAGAGCTAGTAAGTTACTATTTTAACGCCCTAGATACTGATGCTCCTTTCAGGCAACTTCTCGACGATGGTACATTGCCAAATGTATGGCGGAGTACGCACATCTTCTTACAACGATGGGTAGCGATAGAACGCATATTCCTGTGAATTATCGCCCTACGTAATTGGTTTCGCCGGGAAATAGATGAACGTGGTTTCCTACAATCGGAATGCGAACGACATGAATAAAAATCCCTCATGCGTACATCGTCATCGTCGTTTTATTTCTATGACACAACTTTGAGATATTCTGGGATTAACCTGTAGAATAAAGTTAACTTCATTTACGTATATCTTTCTTCGAGTTGAGATTCTTACAATTAATACATGGACCTTTCCATGCCGTTTCCTTTTATGTTCCTTAATGAACAGCGTACAGTTTTGATAATCTTGGTTAACCATTTTCCGCTGTATTCAGATACCCACATCCAGCTCTTGAAGCGCTTTGTAGCTTTAACCTGTACCGTTTTCCGTGACGGCTTATGATTCGTACGCGAGAACCGGGAATTTATCATTGAGAAAAGTTAGCCATCTCAGAGTTCAGTATTAGTAAATTACATATTAGAAAGTAAAGTAGCAAACTTCGAATTACAGTTAGGTGTTTGTTAGTGGGGTTTATCATTTCCTTTCTCGACATTGAAGCGTTCGACGACATAACTTACTTTCTCACTGAAGGGCTTCTCACTACTGAGAAGTCAGTCTCCTTATTACTTCGTGACATTCCAGTCTTCCAAAATCTATAACAAAACAAATGAATCTATTTGTATAATGTGTTTTCAGTGTGTAGTATATCTGGATACCTCTGTGAGGTGTGCCTGGAATGACTTATTCGTAAGAAGTTTCGTCTATGGAAGACAAAGATTGATCTCTCCGTCCACCAAACGTGACTGAAAGAACAATGCGTCACTTCTCTACAATGCGCGCTTGAGCACACGACATACAAAGTCAATAAACAATCACTATGTATTCCTTAGCTTTCCGATAAAAATAGCCATTAACGGAACGTAATTATATAGACAGATGCAGTGGTACTGACTTATTCTAATCTTTTATTTTCTGTTGTTTCAGGTACGTCACCTAGAGGCATCAACCTTACACTGAACTTCACCCACTTACAAATTTAGAGCCAGCTCAGAACGATCGAGTCACAGTAAGTTATTACGTCTTTGCTAACATCTCACTATTTAAATAAAATAATTTAGCCTTTAAAATGACTCTCAGAATTTTAACTTTTTTCACTATATTGCCATCAGCACAGTCTCAACTACACGAATGGAGAACTCCGATTAACCATTTCGCTTTTGCACACGCTTTTTTGAGCTCGATGTTATTCTGTCGCAGAATTGCTATCAGTTCTTGAGATGGACGTAACACAGTAAACTAGTCTTTCCACAGCGTTAGAGATTTCTGTATGGTGACGGAAGTGTTGGGGCCATTCTTATTAAGGAGGAGGAGGAGGAGATTAGTGTTTAACGTCCCGTCGACAACGTGGTCATTAGAGACGGAGCGCAAACTCGGGTCAGGGAAGGATGGGGAAGGAAATCGGCCGTGCCCTTTCAAAGGAACCATCCCGGCATTTGCCTGAAGTGATTGAGGGAAATCACGGAAAACCTAAATCAGGATGGCCGGAGACGGGATTGAACCGTCGTCCTCCCGAATGCCATTCTTATTAAGGTAGAACGTTAATAGTCGCTAGTGAAGGTCTGATCAAGAATGACAGAGGTATTGTCATGAAGCAGCAGTAGCGTATGCTAAAAATTACTGACTAACATGTAAAGCTCCAGTTCTTTCACGATAAAGTAAGACCGCATGATGCAAAGCTAAACAGATCATGATGTGCATTTTAGTGCCATATAGCGCCGATCCAGTGGCATCGAATCTGCATCTGAAGTACTGATGACACATTGGTGTGGAAAATATGTTCATTGTAATTTCGAACTGACAGGGGTTATGTGTAAAGATGATGGGTATAAAATAAAATACAACGAAGTCAGTGACTAAATTTTAAGTTACTTTCTTTTTTTTCGATGCATTTTGAGGTTTTGGGATTATTAGACGATAGTTAAGATGTTTCGCACAGGTGCATTGTTCTTGGAAATCCTCACTTTCGTTGTATATATTCCCTGTGATTTTTGCACTCGAGCCTAGTACATTCACTAATGAATGCAGTGCTCTCGAAGAAAGCATACGATGAACATAACTGCATATATTCCGATGTCATTCGTAGAAGGAAGGAAGGATGGAGGGAAGGAAGGAAGATTGGGTTTTACGCCCCATAGACATCGAGGTCATTGAAGACGAAGCACAAGCTCGGATTGTGTCAAATATGTTTAAGAAAATCGGCCATGCACTTTCAAAGGAACCATCCTAGGATTTGCCTGAAGCGATTTAGGGAAATCACGAAAAATCTAAATGTGGATAGGCGGCCTCGGGTTTGACCCGTCGTCTTCCTAAATGCGTGCCCAGTGTGCTAACCACTACACCACCTCGGTCGATGACATCGTTGGTTAACGATGAGCAATGCGCTTATGCTAGATATCGGAACTACTTCCTGATGCTGTGCAAAGCCAGCGAAACGCATTCTAGAAATGAATATGAGAAAATGAAAGTAAATGTATCCGGAATTTGAGTGTGTACTTGGGCAACTAGGGGAGCATGCGTAGCACAGAGCAACGGCTAACCTAACTTGGTGTTCATGTTTAGTAAAGAACGAGGTTGAGAGAAGTGTCAAAGATGTACGTTAAGATGGAACTTTGTCTTCCTGTAATTGGTCAGACGCAACAGGACCTCTTTCGCACATCACCGGTTACTCTGACTCCGGCTAGGTAAGTGGGCAGACATGCTCTACTGAATCGTCTTGTGCGATAGAGGATAGACGCATTTGAATGTGTTATTTTAGGTACAGAATCACTTAATTCCTTTTCTTTCAGGTACATTTGTATTAGGGAAATGAATCGGTGTCCGCTATTTTGGTTATTTACTTAAATACCTGTATTGGCGCGAGAGAATTGTCTGATGGCTATGTTTTGGCCGAGCCTGAGCCATTTACCCATGCCATACAATTAATAATTGAAGCATTATGAATCTATAGTTCTTCAAATTCTGGCTAGTATTAACTCGTGTAGTGAGTGGAGAAATTCGAGTGAGGTTCTATATCTTTTCTGTGGTTGTTTCTTGGTGCCTAGTAGAGTGGCCTTTGTTAGGTACAACCCCACATCTTTATGGTTTCACGGTCGCAGCATCTTGCATTGCTTAGTAATTTAACATCTATTCCAAACAACTACCTAGATGATTTCCGAGTTAATGTACAACTACCATTTGTCTGGTTCTTTAAGAAATGTTTACGACTGTGTATCTTTGATGTGGTTGCAGCTACCACGTTATGTGTTTGTTCTCTGCTCACTGACAGTAGTGAGTATATCATTGCCCGTTATTTTTAGGTGTACAAGTGCGTGCATGAATTACACAAATTTAATCTCTAGTAGTGAAGTAGCCACTACTAAAATACCCGACCACAAGAACGTTTCCGCCACATCAGTGTTTTAAGGGACCACCCATTCAGTAATTAATTATTATTAAGTGTTCGTGTTTGCACCACGAATATAATGTGCTGACTATATTCCGAATAGCAGTTGCTGTCAATCTTTTGGATTTGGGTAAATAAATATTTGACGCTGATGAAATACATGAATTCTATTCGTTACGTAAATGATTTTGCTGCCACTCATACCGTTCGTTACCCATTCCGCCCACGTGTAGCTCTGAGAGGTCAATGTATATGAAAGGCCACAGCACGCTTAGAGAATGTGAATGGAAAGGGAATCTAGCGTGGCTTACTACACGTTACCTCCCCTACCATGCCAGTTAAAATTTGAATTGTCCGTTGCGTCAAACCTGAGTTCAGTTAAAGGGTCATATGGCTTTGTGCTATTAATCAGCCATTGAAACGTTCATGCTAAACAGTGAATGTCACGCATCCGGCACCGCATCGCTTTTTGCCCGAAAAATTAAACCTCTTCATTCTGAATCCGAATTTAGATCATACTTGATGCACTACTGGCCATTAAAATTGCTATAGCAAGAAGAAATGCAGATGATAAACGGGTATTCATTGGACAAATGTATTATACTAGAACTGACATGTAATTACATTTTAACGCAAACTGGGTGCATAGATCCTGAATGATCACTAACCAGAACAACCACCTCTGGCCGTAATAACGGCCTTCGTACGCCTGGGCATTGAGCCAAACACAACTTGGATGGCGTGTACAGGTACAGCTGCCCATGCAACTTCAACACGATACCACAGTTCATCAGGGGTAGTGACTGGCGTACTGTGACGAGCCAGTTGCTCGGCCACCATTGACCAGACGTTTTAAGTCGGTGAGAGATCTGGAGAATGTGCTGGCCAGGGCAGCAGTCGAACATTTTCTGTATCCAGAAAGGCCCGTACAGACCCTACAACATGTGGTCGTTCATTATCCTGCTGAGATGTAGGGTTTCGTAGGGATCGAGTGAAGGGTAGAGCCACGGGTCGTAACACATCTGAAATGTAACGTCCACTGTTCAAAGTGCCGTCAATGCGAACAAGAGGTGACCGAGACGTGTAACCAATGGCACCTCATACCATGACGCCGGGTGATACGCGATGACGAATACACGCTTCAAATGTGCGTTCACCGCGATGTCGCCAAACACGGATGCGACCATAATGATGCTGTAAACAGAACCTGGATTCATCCGAAAAAATGACGTTTTGCCATTCGTGCACCCAAGTTCGCCGTTGACTACACCATCGCAAGCGCTCCTGTCTGTAATGCAGCGTCAAGGGTAACCGCAGCCATGGTCTCCGAGCTGATAGTCCATGCTGCTGGAAACGTCGTCGAACTGTTCTTGCATATGGTTGTTGTCTTGCAGACGTCCCCATCTGTTGACTCAGGGATCGAGACGTGGCTGCACGATCCGTTACAACCATACGGATAAGATGCCTGTCATCTCGACTCCTAGTGATACGAGACCGTTGGGATCCAGCAAGGCGTTCCGTATTAGCCTCCTGAACCCACCGATTCCATATTCTGCTAACAGTCATTGGATCTCGACCAACGCGAGCAGAAATGTCGCGATACGACAACCGCAATCGCGATAGGCTACAATCCGACCTTTATCAAAGTTGGAAACTTGATGGTACTCATTTCTCCTCCTTACACGAGGCATCACAACAACGTTTCATCAGGCAACGCCGGTCAACTGATGTTTGTGTATGAAAAATCGGTTGGAAACTTTCCTCATGTCAGCACGTTGTAGGTGTTGCCATTGGTGCCAACCTTGTGTGAATGCTCTGAAAAGCTAATCATTTGCATATCACAGCATCTTCTTCCTGTCGGTTAAATTTCGCGTCTGTAGCACGTCATCTTCGTGGTGTATCAATTTTAATGGCCAGCAGTGTACATTCGTGTCGTGGCTGTGGTTGTAGCAAGCCCATATTTACTTCCAGAGTAGGTCGAGCAGATACTGCAACACACAAAATATTACATTACTTTATTAAAACTAGAGTGCTCAGAAATATTTAATTTGGAAACAGTTGATGTCCACAGAAAAATCTACGTATTTGTTACTGCCGCTGAACTTTGTCACTTCAAACAATACAGAATGACGGTCTCTTCTCAACGTACAGTTGACTATAAACTTCGATAGTGTTCTCACTTCCAATAAAAGTTCGCTGCTGGATCTGAAGTACGACGATGCTGCCGTCGCAGGCTATGAATACGGAGTGCGGCTTAGCGGCACTGCGCTCTGACGTAAGTACTCTTCCAACAGTGGCGGCACATGGGTCCTCTTAAGGGCATGTCTGCGCTGAAGTCTCTCATTCTTTCCTGCGTCATGAGATAACTGCTCTATGGGACCTCGTTCTTTGGACATCACGATTTTCATCACAAATATTAGGCGCCAAAACTGAGCAGACGTCTTTGATGTGGAGTCGCTTCGCAGGATTCCTTTATTTCTGATAACAGATAATTAAGAGTTATTACAACCTCCTTTTAGTAGGGACTTTAGAACATACGTTATACATATAGTCCCTGGCTGAGGCCTTATTGCAACTAGAGTGATGCATTGTCAGAAAAGAGTACGTGTTACGGGTGTCCTTCAAACAAAATTCTACGAATAAGAAGTGCTTTACAGTATGTGACTGAACTGTCGCGGTAACTGCTAACGAAGTTGACGTACGTTGAACACATCGAGCCTTTGGGACGTCTAAATTGTCTAGAGTGTCACTATGACAATCAGATGTATGGACCAAATGTAATGTTGCATTTAGCCGTAGTGAGACTGTGTGACAGAAGACTCATGTCTCAGCGTGAATCTGAATGGTTGGATGTGCCTCACTCAAACTGCGGTCGCTCAGATCGGCCACTCTGGCATGGTGGACTTCATAACAATCACACCGATGGAACGTAGAACTCATCACCAGACTGCACGCAGCACACAACGGTTTAACAAACTGTTTCTTTCTCTGGCAGGAGAATACACCACTCTGTTGAGTTTGTGGTGTGCCACTTTTGGGTCAGTGTATTCCGGTATTGTGTGTTTTATTTAATGAATAAGCGCAGCCCTTGGTTTGGCTGAAGATATGCATAGCATCCTCGCTGACTGACACCGCTGTCAGCTGGGTTTTGAAATTTTGTGAACTCTTTAGCCGCGCCCTAAAGTACTGGGTAGGTGTCGACTCGAATGCGGTACAAATACTGTAATTACACCCGGAGGCACAGATTTCGTCATACCAACCAGCGTCCCCACTTCCACGAGAATGTAGCGTCTCTTTGTAAGGGTGCCGATGACCATACTCTTCAGCATCCAGCATCCAGAATCATATAATATTAATAATAATGATCAACAACATCATCATCAACACCACCACCTCCTTAAGTGCAGTGCATCAATCAATAAAAGTTACCTGGCCTGCTGTGGTAATGGATAACTTACTTTTTGGAGTCACCTCGCACATGGTAGAAATCGGTATAAAGACAGGGTTCCTATGAAAAAAGTAATACAATGTCTGAAGCGTACATGGGTCGAATGTATTATGAAATTAGTAGATGCGTATTTCATAAACAATAATGATGGAAGTACATAGTTTCTTTCTCAGCACAAGTAACAAAATAGGTGTTTGAATTTCTTTAATGTAAATCGGTGTTAAGCCACTCAGTGTCCTGTTTGTTTTATTGCATTGTTAGGTCTTTGTTCAACCTGCATTCTTCCTAATTATCTAAAAAATTCTCTTTGGCATTGATTTTGTTATGGTTTTTTAGTTCTTGCAGTGAAATTGTCGCCCACTCTTACTGCTTTTTCAACTCACATAGACCTCAAATTACCTACCACTGCAATAAATACGCCTTTCAAGTATTCCTCGAAGACTTTTCCTTGGATTCAGAGCCCAGGACAAGACAACGATACGTTTATCTTTAAATGACTTTTTGTTTATATTACGAGGGCAGTTCAATAAGTAATGCAACACATTTTTTTTTTCTGAAACAGGGGTTGTTTTATTCAGCATTGAAATACACCAGGTTATTCCCCAATCTTTTAGCTACACAACACTATTTTTCAACGTAATCTCCATTCAATGCTACGGCCTTACGCCACCTTGAAATGAGGGCCTGTATGCCTGCACGGTACCATTCCACTGGTCGATGTCGGAGCCAACGTCGAACTGCATCAATAACTTCTTCATCATCCGCGTAATGCCTCCCACGGATTGCGTCCTTCATTGGGCCAAACATATGGAAATCCGACGGTGCGAGATCGGGGCTGTAGGGTGCATGAGGAAGAACAGTCCACTGAAGTTTTGTGAGCTCCTCTCGGGTGCGAAGACTTGTGTGAGGTCTTGCGTTGTCATGAAGAAGGAGAAGTTCGTTCAGATTTTTGTGCCTACGAACACGCTGAAGTCGTTTCTTCAATTTCTGAAGAGTAGCACAATACACTTCAGAGTTGATCGTTTGACCATGGGGAAGGACATCGAACAGAATAACCCTTTCAGCGTCCCAGAAGACTGTAACCATGACTTTACCGGCTGAGGGTATGGCTTTAAACTTTTTCTTGGTAGGGGAGTGGGTGTGGCGCCACTCCATTGATTGCCGTTTTGTTTCAGGTTCGAAGTGATGAACCCATGTTTCATCGCCTGTAACAATCTTTGACAAGAAATTGTCACCCTCAGCCACATGACGAGCAAGCAATTCCGCACAGATGGTTCTCCTTTGCTCTTTATGGTGTTCGGTTAGACAACGAGGGACCCAGCGGGAACAAACCTTTGAATATTCCAACTGGTGAACAATTGTGACAGCACTACCAACAGAGATGTCAAGTTGAGCACTGAGTTGTTTGATGGTGATCCGTCGATCATCTCGAACGAGTGTGTTCGCACGCTCCGCCATTGCAGGAGTCACAGCTGTGCACGGCCGGCCCGCACGCGGGAGATCAGTCTTGCTTGACCTTGCGGTGATGATGACACACGCTTTGCCCAACGACTCACCGTGCTTTTGTCCACTGCCAGATCACCGTAGACATTCTGTAAGCGCCTACGAATATCTGAGATGCCCTGCTTTTCCGCCAAAAGAAATTCGATCACTGCCCGTTGTTTGCAACGCACATCCGTTACAGACGCCATTTTAACAGCTCCCTACAGCGCTGCCAACTGTCGGAAGTCAATGAAACTATACGAGACGAAGCGGGAATGTTTGAAAATATTCCACAAGAAATTTCCGGTTTTTTCAACCAAAATTGGCCGAGAAAAAAAATGTGTTGCATTACTTATTGAACTGCCCTCGTAGAAACAAGTAAAATGTATCAAATGTATTTTGTTGAAACATTCTAATCAATTCTGTCTCTAGAATCTCAGTGTGTATACTGGAGTTCGTTCTAGTGTTCAGCCAAGCAGTGTAAAATTTACCTTTAGCGCAGAAGGCTGCCTGCTACCAAATTTACTGTTCATTCTTATCTATTCCTCTGTCCTCGAATCTCACTAATAGTACTGAAATCCATTCGGCCCATCTAAATTGAACTTGTTCTCATCACTGAAAATCACGTAATCCCATTATGAAGTCTGTGGTACATGTGGTACAGGTTCCACTAAAACCTGTTGATGATTGAGTGTTAGAGCAGGTTTCTGCCGTTGTTTCGTGAATGCAAGATGTTTGTCGTTTAACAGAATTTGTCGTACACGTTTGGCAGTTACTGGCAAGTGTAAATCAGCTAAAATTTAAGAAGAATAAAAGCAGCTAAAAGTTAAGAAGAATAACAGTTTCTGGCCCTTGTTCTGCGGTTTGTGGCCCTTGGTCTGACCAAAATTAACTATTTCGATGTCTCAGATAATTTTATATTTTGCCAATACATTCGTTGCATCTATGTTGTGCACCCAATCTAACGAAGCTATCAATTAATGAACTTGAACGGTTCAAAGTCTTGGCAATATGACAATTAGAGAGCCTCATTTCCATGTATGCATCGATTTTTGGGTTTTCACAACATGACAACTGTTTCTCATATGGGATTGTCACAGTGATAGTTCATGTACACAGCACGCACTCTCACTGATGGTGTCTGTTTCCTATCTGCAGTAAAGGCACGTAAGCACACACTAACACCGAACCGCTCATGTCTTGTTATATAGTGCACTACTAACATCAAAACCGATACCATTTGACTGTATTTGTCAAATGGCTCTGAGCACTATGGGACTTAACTTCTAAGGTCATCAGTCCCCTAGAACTTAGAACTACTTAAACCTAACTAACCGAAGGACATCACACACATCCATGCCCGAGGCAGGATTCGAACCTGCGACCGTAGCAGTCGCGCGGTTCCAGACTGTAGCGCCTTTAACCGCTTGGCCACCCCGGCCGGCCGTATTTGTCGGTATAATGGTTCTCATACTACTGCGTATTCACTGTGCACAAATACCCCAACTGACAATGTTCATTTTCCTACAAATATCCATGCCTTTATACCGATTTCCAGTACTGCACATTGCGGAATAAATTGAATTACTTTTGGCAAATTTTTTGCGGTGTGTTTCTTTTTCTGGTGAGGGTATGCAAACGTCTTTATCTAACACCATCTCCAGAGACTGGCTGTTAATAATAATTAAAAAAAAATGTTGTTGTAAGGACACTTCGTAGTGTTTGTTACATAGTGTAATAAATTTCTAAACTGAATTTGTGGCAGAAAAGAAGAGAAAGGTCAACAGCAGAAAAAAAATACATATTGCATCCAAAATTATCGGTTGGTGGTATGAAAGCCGTAGCTAGAGCACATGCAAGAGCAACACGACTCCCAAGCAAGGGGAGAAAAATCGCATTAGTGAAGTCTTCCTCGATAGGGTAACTACGAATATCAACTGGATACGCACAGTACCTGAACAGTAGCCTAATTCCGCTGGCACTATCCCCTCAGGGGTTTTGCGAGTACACGGAGCTCCCTCGCTTTGTAATCCGAGAAAGAAATTAAGCGTGTTAGCGAAAGCCGCTGAACGGTCGTGTTAGTCGCGGCGTTTCAGGGACAGGTGACCGGCGCGGGTAATCGCGGCGGTGGGCGTGTTGAGAGCGAAGAGATGGAGAGGGCAGCGAGGGAATTGAGAGGGAGGAGAGAGCGAGTGCGTAACCGTGTAGCTGCGCGGCGCCGTGTGGACGCAGCGAGGTCATTACGGCCGGCCCGCTTGTTTTCCCTGGAGGCGAGCGGACACGGCGTGGCGAGGGGAATGTTTTGCCGCTGTCGGTGGCGGCCGGCAAGGGATTAGTCTGCACCGTTCGCCGCCGCCGCCGCCACTGCAGACCAGTCGCGTGCTGGTCCGGCTGGCTGGTGACGCAGGCTCCTGTATCGCAGGCGGGCATAAGTTCTGTTCTGTCATTACAAATGTTATGTGTTCCATAAAAAGGGGCGATTTGGGTAATTAAACCACTTCGTTATAATCGAAATTATATGCTCGTAGACTGCACAATACAATTCCTTGTTTTAAGTTTTTGCATGTGATGTCTCACAATTTCTGCATCAATATACACAAGGTGTTTCGTGAAGATTCATAAGCTTTTCGGAGGTTGTACCACAGACTAGTTCGAATAAAACATTCCAAGTAACGTGTCCCAATTTTTAATGGTTAATAGAAATACCGGGTGATCAAAAAGTCAGTATAAATTTGAAAACTTAATAAATCAAGGAATAATGTAGATAGACCGGTGAAAATTGACGCACATGCTTGGAATGACATGGGGTTTTATTAGAACCACTCCATATTGCTAGACGTGTGAAAGATCTCTTGCGCGCGTCGTTTGGTGATGATCGTGGGCTCAACCACCACTTTCGTCATGCTTGGCCTCCCAGGTCCCCAGCCCTCAGTCCGTGCGATTATTGCCTTTAGGGTTACCTGAAGTCGCAAGTGTATTGTAATCGACCGACATCTCTAGGGATGCTGAAAGACAACATCCGACACCAATGCCTCACCATTACTCAGGACATGCTTTACAGTGGTGTTCACAACATTATTCCTCGACTACAGCTATTGTTGAGGAATGGTGGTGGACATATTGAGCATTTCCTGTAAAGAACATCATCTTTGCTTTGTCTTACTTTGTTATGCATTATTGTTATTCTGATCAGATGAAGCGCCATCTGTCGGACATTTTTTGAACTTTTGTATTTTTTTGGTTCTAATAATACCCCATGTCATTCCAAGTATGTATGTCAATTTGTACCTCTCTATCTACATTATTCCGTGATTTATTCAGTTTTCAAATTTATACTGACTTTTTGATCACCCTGTACATCGGTGTTGAGCTGAGATGTATAATTAGATTCAAAGCTGATTTCGAAAAATCTCACGATCTGCTTAAATGTACTTTTAGCTACAGTAGGTAAAGTAGCCTCAGCTTGAAGGCGTTGTTTAGTCACATTCTTATTCCGTGATGGACGTCTCGACTCAGCTTCTAAGTATCTCAGTAAACAACTAATGGATGAAGAGTGTTGGTTTAGTAGATCACAGCAGTCTGTCAGCAGAACTGCTGCTGTGCACGTTATGCCTGGGGGATGTTTCTAGAATGAAATTTTCACTCTACAGCGGAGTGTGCTGTGAGGACGTGGCGTGAGTCGTTCTTGGGTAGCTTAGTCGGTATAGCACTTGCCCGCGAAAGGCCAAGGTCCCGAGTTCGAGTCTCGGTCCGGCACACAGTTTTAACCTGCCAGGAAGTTTCATATCAGCGCACACGCCGCTGTAGAGTGAAAATTTCATTCTACGACACGTGAAGTCTCGAAGTCGATCATGGAATGAAAATGTTAGGAAACCACCCTTCAGTTTGAGGCTATGAATGAAAACCCATCAACACTGGCGTAATATTCCACAGTGTTTATTATTTATTTGACAAACCGGTTTTCGTTTGTTACGCTATCATCAAGTACGAAGATAAGTATGTGGTACAGTGAAATTCTGCTAGATCAAAGCCTTTAAACTAGTGCATCTACGGAGCATCTCCATCTCCAGAGACAAAAATGCTAATGTCGTATTTAGGAATAAAACAAGAGGGATTATTGTTCAGGTTATTGTCTTCAATGAAGAGCTCTTGCAATTTGCAGGTAATCCATCAGTTAATGTGTCATACATTTTCTCTTACTTAAATAATCTCAAATCGAATTTACACTCAAATAATGCCTCTTGTTTTATTCCTAAATCTAACATGAACATTATGCATTTCTGGAAATAGAAATACTCTCAAGATGCACTTGCTCAAAAGCTTTGATCCAATAGAATTTCTTGCACCACGTACTTCTGTTTGTGCCTGATGATGGCGTTGTAGCAGAAAACCTGTTTCTGAAATTAACAATAAACTTTTTAGAATATTGTTTCAGTGTCGGGTTTGTGTTTTCATTCATAGTATGTAAAATGTCATATGACCTTTATTTTTATTGTAGCGTATGGATGCATTCCGACACATCCACTTCCATGAATACGTAAGATAAACAAGGTGCATCTGAGAAGTTAGATGGATGGCCTCAGAAAATATTCATATACTTCTGTCGTCAGTTTCAGAGCTGTTGGAAACTGTCAGCCAATCACTCTTGTGGAATAGCTTGAAGCGCCGCAGTTACGCGTTGTTTGATATCCGCACTATTACAGCAGAAGTTTGAACGTGGTAGGGAAACTAGAATATTTGGAAAGGGAAATGCAAAGGCTCGACCAAGATATAGTGGAGGTTAGTTAAGTAAAATGGAAAGAAAACAGAATATCTAGTCAGATGAGTATAGGGCAATACTAACAGCAGCAGAAAATGATATATCGGGAATAGGATCCTTATGACTAGGAAGGGAGGGCAGAGAGTGAGTTAATATGAACAGCTCAGTGATTCGGCTGCTCTCATCAGAGCTGACAGAAAACCAACACCGATATCGACGATTCAGGTGTACATGCCGACGTCGCAAGCCAAAGATACAGAGACAGAGAATTTAAACGACGGTACTGAGAGAGTAATTCAGTGGGTAAGGGGAGATGGACATGTAATAGTCATGGGGGACTGGAATACGGGTTTAGGGAAAGGAGAAGAAGAAATGGTTACAGATGAATATGGGCTTGGCACTAGGAATGAGAGGGGAGAAAGACTAATTGATTTCTGCAATAAATTTCAGCTAGTAATAGTGAATACTCTCTTCAGCGGATAGATTTCAGTTAGATTACAGCATGGTCAGATAGACATTCCGCAATCAGACACTGGGCTGTAATGTGTTCACAGGAGCAGGTGTAGACTCAGATCACAATGTAGTAGTGATGAAGACTAGGCTGAAGTTTATGAGATTATACATGAAGAATCAATACGCAAAGAAGTGCAATACAGAAGCACCAATCAATGAAGAAATACGCTTCAAGTTATCTAAGGATATAATACTGCAATAAGGAGTAGCTCAAGAGGCAGTTCAGTAGAAAAGGAATGGGCATCTTTAATAAGAGCAATCACAGAAGTTGAAAAGGAAAACACAGGTACAGAGAAGGTAACAGAGAAGAAACTATCGGTAACACAAGAAATAATTCAGTTGATCCATGAAAGAAGGAAATACGGAAATGTTCAGTGAAATTCAGTAATGAAGAAATAAAAACCTCTGAGGAATGAAATAAATAGGATGTGCAGGTAAGGTAAGACGAAATAGCTGCGTAAATCATGTGAAGAAATTGAAAAAGAAATTATTGTCCGAAGGACTGGCTCAGCATATAGAAAAGTTGAAGCAGGCAAGGGCAGTAACAATAACAGTGCAAAGGAGTTCCCCTGTTAAATGCAGAGGAGAGCGCGGACAGGTGGAAAGAGTACATTGAAGAACTCTACCAAGGGGAAGAAAAAAATGGTTCAAATGGCTCTGAGCACTATGGGACTTAACTTCTGAGGTCATCCGTCCCCTAGAACTTAGAACTACTTAAACCTAACCAACGTAAGGACATCACACACACCCATGCCCGAGACAGGATTCGAACCTGCTACCGTAACAGTCACGAGGTTCCAAACTGTTGCGCCTAGAACCACTCGGCCACCCCGACCGGCCCAGGGGGGAAGATTTGTACGATAAGTTAGAGAAAGAAACCATAGTCGATTTAGAAGAGGTAGGGGATCAAGTGTTAGAGTCAGAATTTAAAAGAACTTTGAAAGGTTTACAATAAAATAGGCAGGAGAGAGAAATAAAGTTCCACAGGAATTTCTGAATTCACTGGGAGAAGTGGCAACGAAACAACAATTAACATTGGTGTGTAGAATGTATGTGTCTGGCGATATGCCATTGAATTTCAGGAAAATACCATCCACAAAATTAGGAATACTGCAAGAGCTGACAACTGCCAGAATTATCGCACAATCTGGTTAACAGCTCACGCATCCAGGTTGCTGACATCAATAATACAAAGAAGGACTGAAAAGAAAATTAATTCTCTGTTACATGATGATCAGTTTGACCTTAGGAAAGCCATCAGAGAACAGTTCTGAGTTTGCGGTTGATAATGGGAGCAATACTAAGGAAAAATGAAGAATCGTTCATAGGAACTGCAAAAGGTGTTCGACCACGTCAAATGGCGCAAGATGTTGGAAATTCTGAGCAAATCTGGGATAAGCTGTAGGCATAGACGACTAACACTCAAACGACTAAGACTCAACATTATAACAGCTAAGAGCGAATAATAAGGATGAAAGGCCAAGAACGAAGTGCTCGGATAAGGAAAGGTATAAGACAGGGATGTAGTCCTTCGCCCCTACTATTCAGTCTATACATCGAAGAAGCAATGACGAAAATAAAAGGAAGGTTCAAGAGTGGAATTAAAGTTGAAGGTGAAAAGATATCAGTGTTAAGATTCGCTGATGACATTGCTAGTCTCAGTAAAAGTGAAGGAGAACTACAAGATCTGCTGAATGGAATGAATATTCTAACGAGGACAGAATATTGATTCAGAGTAAAACAAAGAAAGGCGGAAAAGTGAGAAAAAGCGAAATGAGAACAACGAGAAACTTAACATCAGAATTGATGGTCAAGAAGTAGATGAAGTTAAGGAATTCTACTACGAGGGCTATGAGGGAGGAGCAAGGAGCACATCAAAAGCAGACTAGTATAGGCGAAAAGGACATTCCTGGACAAGAAAACATAGGCCTTAAGTTGAGGAAGAAATTTCTGAGAATGTGCGTCTGGTACACAGAATTGGCATTATATGGTAGTGAAACATGGAATGCGGGAATCCGGAAAACAAGAGAATCGAATCGTGTGAGATGCACTGATATAGCAGAATGTTGAAAATGAGGTAAGCAAGAGGAGGTTCTGCACAGCATCAGAGGGGAAAGGAACATGTGGGAACCACTGATAAGGAGAAGGGCAGGATAATGAGACATCGGTTAAGGCATCGGTAAAGGCATCGGGGGACAACTTGCAAGGTAGCACAGGGAGCTGTACAGGGTGGAACCGTAGAGGAAGAGAGAGACTGTAGCTGTTTTTGTTTACAAACAAAAACGTCAAGTACATAGCACTCATTATAACAATGTTATGAAGTGTGCCAAAGTAATTTGTTTACAGTATGCGTGCTGCCTGGAAATAAAAAACATATACATCTAGCCAGAAAACTATGTGGACCACAAAAAGAGAAATCGCCATCTACTGGAACGTATTATGGAGCAGACGGCATGTTGTTGATCAAAAGAACTGTATAACGAAAAAATTGGTCATGGTAGAACGAAAACAGTAATGGCAATGAAACATTTAAAAAGTATTTGTGGCTTGTTGAGTCATTCACCAAACGATTTTGTTTGTGCTTTGTGTCCTGTGGATCAGAACGCCAGATTTAGTTACAATAAGAAAGTAGATGATTTGGCGTGAGTTTCGCAAATACGCGATGCATGGATGTATCGCTATACCAGTCTCGTCGGGTATAAGCATTTTTAGCTACTGCCAGCTGCAGATTAGATCGTTTCTATCTCTCTGATTCTTTTGTGCAAAATATCACTGTATTGTGTCTAGAACCTTAGATCACGTAGCGCTACCAGTGAAACTGCATCGCCTCTTCTGGATGCTGAACACATTTCACTTAAAGGTCTGTCCCTCGAGACTATCGTTCGAGAGGTTTGGGACCGTAGCTTCTCGTTCGCTGACCATTATCCTAATCTTATGGAACGGTAATCAGGGCATGCAAAACTATTGCTCCGGGAAGTGTTAATCCGTTAATGCGCTGATAGGTCAACGGATCTCCGTCGGACGCAGGAAATTTATTATCCCGTCTTGAGATAGGTGCTAGAAAAGGTTACTTACAGATTACGAATATCCACCATGTTAGGCCGAAGCTGCTTCTGTCAAACAAACAACAAATGCAAGGACTTAGGGTGTGGTCAAAATACTGCTCATTCCTAAAGGATGAACTGTCCTCATCCCATCTTATCCGCTTGGACGCGTCAAAAAAGAGCATGTATCACGTCCATCACTAACGCCGATGGTCACGTACTGACCTCCCATGTCACGTTTCTAGAGCGAACTAAACTTTCCCGATCTTTATGACGTCCCTGCTGCTGATACTGTCGTCCCTCATGCATTTTCTCGTCCCTTAGACTGCGTGTATACTCCCCCATTAAATGATGACCATCTAAGTGACTTTATTCGTGATGATATGTATCGACTTATTGTTGGTTCACGGTGTCAAATAATGCCTGGATATATCGGAATTCCTAACGAATTTTATGTACATTTTTGGTGTCTTATAAGTGATACCATTATATTAGTGGTAAATGAGATGTACGGGGGAGGGGGGGGGGGGGGGTTAATTTCCTGACCTCTTCAAGATTGGTAGAATCATTCTAATTCTGAAGACAATCGGGAGTCCAGACACTGATAAATTCCTCCCGATCACGCTACTTGATTTCGATTACAAAACTCTCGCCCTGGCAGTTGATAGGCGTTTGTCGATATTCCTAAAGAAAATTCTTCCCGTTCAAGAAAGTTGTGTTCCTGGGCACACGATCTTCACTTCTATAGCAGAATGGCGGGACGCCGTCTCGGTGGTTACAGACACTTCCTTTTGTGGAACCTTACTTTTTATTGTTTTTCGTAAGGAATTTGGCCAGGTCAGTCACAGTTTCTTGATGCTGGTGCTCAAGGCGACCGGTCTTAATCATGTTGCTTGTCAGGTATTATCCAGTCTTTTTAGTGGTATTTAAGCATTTGTCGTATGAGTGGAGAGCTTACTCCCCATACCATATAGTGGAAAACAGTGTTGTTTCACATTAGCCTTCCTATCCTCTCGATGGGAAGTCACCTCACTGCGTTATTGCTTCATTCACAATCTCACCTAGACCTAAGGACGACTCCATCGCATTGGTCTTTGTGACACATGCCATAAATCTGATACATTACCACACAGGCTTGTCTGTTGCGGACTAGAACACTGGCACTGGATTCGCCGACAACTGGCTTCACTTACCCTATCAGCTAAAGCTGCTTACTCGGTTGAACTTCTATGTCCGGACTTTTCCGTTTTCCCTCGGACGAAGAATACTTCCATCGCGCGGCTCCTCGGACACTACGTCTGACATGTAGTCGGGTGTGACAACGATCACGACGCCCGTGTTTTTCGACAACATGTGGTGAACTCTCATTGGAAGTCGCAGAACCTTCCATGTTATCGTACATTATTTGCAAATACGTTGCACTTTGTTTATAATTATCAAGGTATTGGTTAGCTTTGTTAGATTTTCTTCTTTTTTTCTTGTTGTGTTCTTCCTAGAAAAAACTTCCAGTCTCCATTCAGTTCTGTAAATGTAACATGAAGAAAAAGTGGCTGATTGGAAAGTGTTGATGGCTGCCCTGTGGATCAACGGGGCTCGATTTCCGGTATGGCAATGGGTTTTTGTTTGTGGAATGAGTGACACGGTGCGCACTCCACCTCGTGATGCCAGCAGAGTGCTTGTAGCGGCTCCACTGTCTGCCAAGTCGACAAAATGGCTCGGGGAGCGATGTGCGGACAACATGCCCCTCCATGACGCATCCGCATGACGATGCAAGGCAGAACACGACACGGCGGCCGGTCAACATCCTGTCGGCTTTCAAGGCCTGTAGAGGAGGTAGTTTCTGTTATTAGATGAAATAAATGACAAAGGTGGAAAAGGAATTAAAGTTCAGAGAAAAGAAATAAACTTTGAGGTTGTACTAGTGACATTGTCATAATATCAGTGGCGTTCTCGAAATATCAGTTGAACATTACTGAGACTATGTTGAAAAAAAGAAAAAAAACTGTCAACAAAAGCAAACAAGGGTAATGAAAGGAAGTCGAATTAAATTTAGCTGTCCAAGGGGATTTACGTCAGTAAATGGTTTGCTGTTTGATCAGTAAAGTCATGTACGAAGCAGGATGAATATAAAATGCAGACTAGCAATAATAAGAAATTCGTTTCAGGAAGCGAGACGTTACTAACTTATTGATCAAACTCAAGTGCTACCAGGTATTTCCCCGTAACTTTCGTAATTTTGTGGTACAGGAAAATGTGAAGATTTGATGGTCGGACGACTGATCAGGTATTGAATCGAATTGTGGATGAAAGAAATTTATGCCACAATTTAACTTGAAGAAGAAGAAGTTGACTGGACTCATCCCGAGGTATCTTGGAATCGTCAATTTGGGAATGGAGAGAAGTGTGGAGGGTTCAAATTGTAGCGGTGACTATGATACTGTAAACAGATTTGTGTGAATGTAGGTTGTACAGACTGCGTTTCATGCTACTAATCAAAATGTCCTGAGCCCTGCTTTCGAAACCAGGTACTGTTTCAATTTTGAACAAACATCATCAGAACTAGTGTTCACAGACTCAAGGTATAAGGAGTCACCCTCATTCTTCCAACGACCTTGCCAAAAGTGCGGACAAGCGGGCAGAGATTCAGGACAACCTCTTGCGCATTCGAGTGGGAAACTACCATTAAAGAAGGAAGAGACAGCAATGACAGATTGCTTAGTAATCCAGAAGGTAAGCCGGCCGCGGTGGTCTCGCGGTTCTAGGCGCGCAGTCCGGAACCGTGTGATTGCTACGGTCGCCGGTTCGAATCCTGCGTCGGGCATGGATGTGTGTGATGTCCTTAGGTTAGTTAGGTTTAAGTAGTTCTAAGTTCTAGGGGACTGATGACCACAGCTGTTAAGTCCCTTAGTGCTCAGAGCCATTTGAACCATTTGAGCCAGAAGCACTGCATGAAACACATACAGTGTATATCCACAGGACACGTGATCTTTGTCTGCAAAAGTGTCATGATGATCTCCCCACTACCGAAAGACTTCAGATTAGGCCACATTCGGTTCTGTGGGAGATGGCTGTAACATAGTATACGTCGGAGCTTGTAATGTCAGAAGTTTGGACGTGCTAAGAAAGTTAAGAAAATCTAAAAAGTGTAATGCAGTGGTTCAATGTAGATACACTATGGGTCACTGAAGTAAAAGAGGAACATACGGATGGTAAGGCAGACAGAAATAGAGTAATAATAACAGCAGAAAGTGGTAAATCAGGAGAAGGAATCATTATGAAATATCAAGTAGGGCAATGGGGTACTGTGAACAGTTCAGTAATAGGGAAGTTCTCATCAGAGTGACAAAACTGATGGTTCATATATACATGGTGACTTCAGAAGTAAGGTATCAAGAGATAAAGTATATGGCGAGAAGCAACGTGCAATTCAGTATCTGAAGGGAGATAATAATCTATTAGTCACGGCGGTTGGGATATGGTAGCAGGGGAAGTTATAGAAGAAGGAGTTACTTCAGAATATGAGCTTTGTATTACGATTAAGAGACGTGAAAGACTAATTGAGTTGTGCAATAAATTTCAGCTAGTGATAGCGAATACACAGTTCAATAAACACAAGAGCAGGTGGCTTAGTTGCAAAATACCTGGAGATACGGAAAATTCCAATTGGATTACATAATCGTTAGGCAGAGGTTTCGAAATCAGATATTCGACTGTAAGATGTACCCAAATCACAATTTAGTAATGATTAAGAGCAGGCTGAAGTTTAAGAGACTCGTTAGCAAGAATAATTGTATTAGGGAGTGGCGGGCAGGCTGAATATGAATGAGCACACCATCTGATCAAAATTTTTTTATATGCTTGGCCTTCTACAAAATGACAAAATTTTTCATCACAGAAATTCTTGAAAAGTAGATCAAAACATTCAATATGGAAACATCATCTACTTAGTACATTTGTTATATAATATTAAGAAATTTATAAGCAATGAATACCTTCAAATTTCAAGTTGATTTCATTATTTAACTGTGAAGGCAGCGTATTTAGAAACTTATACTACTGAAATATTTAACTCGGTTAAGTTATGATCGAAGCAGAGGGAATATAAAATAGTCGTTGACATAAGAATCCTACTGGAGCTTTAGAGTAGTAGTAATAATTAGGGTAACAAAAATGCAGAACTATAACAGAGAGAGAGAGAGAGAGAGAGAGAGAGAGAGAGAGAGAGAGAGAGAGAGAGAGAGAGAGAGAGAAATAGAGAGATAGAGATAGATAGATAGATAGATAGATAGAGAGAGAGAGAGAGAGAGAGAGAGAGAAAGAGACAACTGAGCATTCATTAACACATTAGTCAAATTTGGATATAAACAGCACGGAGGATGCCTATTATTCTCGATCACATAACCCAATGATTAATCCGCCACATACTCTCTGAAAACATTTAAAGGGATACAACAGAATATAAATAAAAAGTAGTTGTGGTTAAGTGCTGCTAGAACTATGTGTTTCTTTAGCACTTCCTACATTACCACACTAACTTAAGAAGAATCACCAGCTGCAAAAGGCCCCTAGCTGAGGTAGTAAATTAAAAACATTAAAACGATACTCAGCATCCGGCTACCGACTCAAAGCAAGATACGCCTCCACAGATAACATCAGTAATTGCCATCACTCATAATAACATCTTGATGACAGTTATAAACACAAAAAAATAAACTAACTACTCAAATAATATCCATGGCAAGGAAAAACTATTAAAGTTCAGTGCTACTTCCGGGCGAGATCCGAAGCGATTACAGCAACAGTTTGTACGTAAAGTTCTCACCGAATACGCTTCCTCTGTCATCGTCCTGGTGTAACTGATCCACAGCCTTGGATGTCGTGTGCCAGACTTAATCCACTCTGGCTAAGTTCCGTCTCAAGGTTCAAATAGCTCTGTGCACTATGGGATTTAACTTCTGAGGTCATCAGTCCCCTAGAACTTAGAACTATTTAAACCTAACTAACCTAAGGACATCACACACATCCATGCCCGAGGCAGGATTCGAACCTGCGACCGTAGCGGTCACGCGGTTCCAGACTGCAGCGCCTATAACCGCATGGCCACTCCGGCCGGCTTCGTCTCAAGGCACATCACATAGTTAACTGCTAGGCTTGGACTGTAGTAAACGCTCCGGAAGTAGAGTGGCGCCAAGAAGAACTTTCTCACTCGGCTGTAACTTAGACTAATGTTGTATTGAACCACACGTAGCCGGCGATAGTGACATAGCTCACTGCAGCACACGACTGACTCCGCGAGCGTGACCGATCTACTTAACTATAGACTCCACCCTAAAACTTCAATTTTTTTTCAAGAACTCTCTTAAAAGCTGTTCCACGTATTTGGTGTATTAACTTTTAGATTCCAAAGCGATTTGGCTATATTCGAATTACTAGGTGAAGTACAAGGACTGCACATAGAAAATATTGGCACTTGGTAGAACGGATGTTGTGGTCAAGGTAGTATTTCTATGCGAGACATGAACCTGATGCACTGCTGGCAAGATGTACTGATGCAGGGAGACAAAATACAAAAGAAAGTTTTCACAGTGTCCTTTGGTTCAAGTATCCCAAACAAAAATTTGTGTTAAAAAAAAGATACTTTTGGGTTTTGTATAAACTGTTTCTTAGCCCAATATGACAAGTTTGAAGTCTGACGAAAGCATACTAGCACTACTTTATCATCCTCCAAGAAGAAGATCTGCTTCTCTAGAGATCTTGAGGCAGACCACAAGATGCTGCCTGAGAAGGGAAAATTCAAAATAATGGATTCCCTCTCTTGAAATTACAACAGTAAAATGAAGAACCTTGCATGAACAGGAAGGGAAAACGCGGTGCTGGAGAATTTAATTGGACATGTGTCTTGTACTAGCATTCTGTTTCTTTTTTTTTTTAATGTGAAAACCATTTTTTTGTAAGTTAGTTTTTTCTAAGTGCCAACACAATGTCCGACAGATGGCGCTGGACAGCAAAACGTCAGGGACTGCGCATGACAATCGTGTATAAAAAGAGCTGTAATGAGAGAGAGAGAGTCAGATGCGCCAGCAGTCGCAGCATGTTGACGTTACCTGAAAAGACGCTTTTAGTGAAGCTGTATTATCAGACGCGTGAAAGATATGTTGCGCGCGTCGTTTGGTGATGATAGTGTGCTCAGCCGCCACTTTCGCCATCTGAGCCTCCCAAGTCCCAAGACCTTAGTCCGAGCGATTATTGGCTTTGGGGTTACCTGAAGTCGCTAGTGTATCGTGAACGACCGACATCGCTAGGGATGCTGAAAGACAACATCCGACGCCAATGCGTCCCCATAAGTCCGGACATGCTTTACAGTGCTGTTCACAACATTATTCCTCGACTACAGCTATTGTTGAGGAATGATGGTGGACATATTGAGCATTTCCTGTAAAGAACATCATCTTTGTTTTGTCTTACTTTGTTATGCTAATTATTGCTATTCTTATCAGATGAAGCGCCACCTGTCGGACATTTTTTGAACTTTTGTATTTTTTTGGTTCTAATAAAACCCCATGCCATTCCAAGCATGTGTGTCAATTTGTACCTCTCTATCTACATTATTCCGTGATTTATCCAGTTTTCAAATTTATACTGACTTTTTGATCACCCAGTATTTAAAAATTTGGAATGAGAAATTTGAGGTGTGAGTACCGATGTTTGTTTTAATGAATGCCATTAAAATCGTGTAAGAAATCCGGAACTTAAAATCAGTGAAGTTCTAGATTTGAAAACCTATGTATTTGTTACATCTTCAGATGATGATATTTAAAAATTTAGTTGAAATCGACAAACTAGAAGAAAAGTGTACATTTTGGGTTAAATCTCCCCGTCGGCGTTGTGCCGGTTGCTCCCTGTGGGTGTGTAAAGTAAACATGTTCTTGCCAGTTAAGGAAAGACACTGACATATACTGTCGACACCACACATCCGCATGGGTCAAACTGCACAGAGATACGTTTGAAGGTCTCTGATGCTGCGATAATGAATACCATAACGGGGACTTCAGCTGAAGAGGATTGCACATTTTTTAAAATGAAAATAATTGGAGTTGGACAGGCAAACACAGGTACGGACGACAACGGTGAAAAAACATTTGGTGGCAGAAGAAACACTTCAATTAACTAATGAAAGACGAAAGTACTAGAACTTTCTAGAAAGACGTCCACGAACAATACGAGACTGGAATAGAAGGGAGAACCGATAGAGGTACAGAGGGCACACTCCGCCGCACACCGTCAGGTGGCTTGCGGAGTATGGATGTAGATGTAGATGTATAATATAACATTATAGGTCACTTAAGCACAAAATAAAATGCAAGTGCAGCGAAGATATGTTCGACAAAGTTCCTAGGTGCCTTACTTACCCTCATATGAAGGGCTTATTTCAATAGTGGTACAAGTCCATTACCTCCACTTTCTGCCTATAATGCTTCTGAAATTAATGATACAAACAAACAGAAAGGAAGGTTCATCTCTAGCAAGAAGCCATATGCTTGAATATTTCTGGTATCTCAACTGCACATTTTTCTGCGCTCATTTAACCTTGGGATTCTGTATCTCAAAACGAACAAAAATGGACTTGGACCACTATTGAAATAAGCCCTTCATATGCTCATCACTCCCCTAATGACGTATACGACACACTGAACTGGTTATTGTATCTGCATGCAGAACCAACGTAACGCCAGAGATACACGTGCCAGTACTTGGCCTACTTCCGCATTACCTTCTCCAACGAGTTTCAGTGCTCAGAACCGTCAGTTAAATGTAATATAAAAATTGTACTAATAACATATTCTTAGATACATAGTAGAAGAATATGTTTATAAATATAATATTTGGTTTTATATTATTTGTATCGTATCGAAGTTTATGCAGCTGCGAAATCACATGAATTTATCACTAAGCTATAGAAGTTATAGCATAACCACGTAAACCTTACGTTTAGGCAGCGACCTCGATTCTCAGTTATCCAATGGGGTTATCATCAAGAAACACAGTTTTTGTTTTCAAAGATCGCTATCTAGTATGCCAATATTAGCTGTGTGACACAGGATGGTTGTCCAGCATCATAATGACACATATTTGATTCCTTCTTCGTGGCCACATCTCCATATGCAGTATAATTGCTGTTTAGTGTAGGGGGTTGAAATCAGAAAATGTATATAGAGGTATGGTTTTTAGAGGAGGAAAAGTGGTCATATTTTGACTCTTTTCGTGAAGCACTGCAGAAATGGCAGACCATGCTGTCTCTGTTTACCACGAGCAGCGTCCAGGACGTTAATATCATTAGAGAATGTGGAGGAGATACTACACTGACACACGATTTTGCCGCACAATAGGGTGATCACGCCGTGATACGAATCACTTTTCCTATCATTTCTGCTAAATTTCTCCTAAAATAAAACTAAGTTTTTAATTCAGTGTAAGATGTGTGAAGTATTTACCGAAAGTAACTGAGAACACTGGTATAAGAATATGATATGACGTTTGGAGCCTCCCCCCCCCCCCCCCCATGAACCATGGACCTTGCCGTTGGTGGGGAGGCTTGCGTGCCTCATACAGATAGCCGTACCGTAGGTGCAAACACAACGGAGGGGTATCTGTTCAGAGGCCAGACGAACGTGTGGTTCCTGAAGAGGGGCAGCAGCCTTTTCAGTAGTTGCAGGGGCAACAGTCTGGATGATTGACTGATCTGGCCTTGTAACACTAATCAAAACGGCATTGCTGTGCTGGTACTGCAAACGGTTGAAAGCATGGGGAAACTACAGCCGTAATTTTTCCCAAGGGCATGCTTCTTTACTGTATGGTTAATGATGATGGCGTCCTCTTGGGTAAAATATTCCGGATGTAAAATACTACCCCATTCGGAACTCCGGGGGAGGGGGGGGGCGTCGTTATCAGGAGAAAGAATACTGGCATTCTACGGATCGGAGCGAGGAATGTCAAATCCCTTAATCGGGCAGGTAGTTAGAAAATTTAAAAAGGGAAATGGATAGGTTACATTTAGATATAGTGGGAATTAGTGAAGTACGGCGGCAGGAGGAACAAGACTTTTGGTCAGGCGAATACAGGGTTATAAATACAAAGTCAAAAAGGGGTAATGCACGAGGAGGTTTAATAATGAAAAAAACTAGGAATGCGGGTAAGCTACTACAAACAGCATAGTGAACGCATTATAGTGACCAAGATAGACACGGAGCCCATGCCAACTACAGTAGTGCAAGTTTATATGCCAACTAGCTCTGCAGATGACGAAGAAATTGAAGAAATGTATGATGAAATAAAAGAAATTATTCAGATAGTGAAGGGAGACGAAAATTTAATAGTCATGAGTGACTGGAATTCGGTAGTAGGTCCGGCCGCGGTGACCGTGCGATTCTAAGCGCCCCAGTTCGGAACCGCGCTGCTGCTACGGTCGCAGGTTCGAATCCTGCCTCGGGCATGGCTGTGTGTGATGTCCTTAGGTTTAAGTAGTTCTACGTCTAGGGGACTAACGACCTCAGATGTTGAGTCCCATAGTGCTCAGAGCCATTTGAACCATTTTTCGGTAGTAGGAAAAGGGAGAGAAGGAAACGTAGTAGAAGAATATGGAATGGCGGTAAGGAATGAAAGAGGAAGCCACTTCGTAGAATTTTGCACAGAGCACAACTTAATCATAGTTAACACTTGGTTCAAGAATCAAAAAAGAAGGTTGTATACATGGAAGAAGCCTGGAGATACTGACAGGTTTCAGATACATTATATAATTGTAAGACAGAGATTTAGGAACCAGGATTCAAATTGTAACATATTTCCAGGGGCAGATGTGGACTCTGACCACAATCTGTTGGTTATGAACTGTAGATTAAAACTAAAGAAACTGCAAAAAGGTGGGAATTTAAGGAGATGGGACCTGGATAAACTGACTAAACCAGAGGCTGTACAGAGTTTCAGGGAGAGCATAAAGGAACAATTGACAGGAATGGAGGAAGTATATACAGTAGAAGATGAATGGGTAGCTTTGAGGGATGAAGTAGTGAAGGTAGTAGAGGATCAAGTAGGTAAAAAGACGAGGGCTAGTAGAAATCCTTGGGTAACAGAAGAAATATTGAATTTGATTGATGAAAGGAGAAAATATAAAAATGCAATACATGAAGCAGGCAGAAAGGAATACAAATGCCGGCCGCGGTGGTCTAGCGGTTCTGGCGCTGCAGTCCGGATCCGCGGGACTGCTACGGTCGCAGGTTCGAATCCCGCCTCGGACATGGGTGTGTGTGATGTCCTTAGGTTAGTTAGATTTAAGTAGTTCTAAGTTCTAGGGGACTTATGACCTAAGATGTTGAGTCCCATAGTGCTCAGAGCCATTTGAACCATTTTTTTGAATACAAACGTCTCAAAAATGAGATCGATAGGAAGTGCAAAATGGCTAAGCAGGGATGGCTAGAGGACAAACGTATGGATGAAACTGCTTATCTCACTAGGGGTAAGATAGGTATTGCCTACAGGAAAATTAAAGAGACCTTTGGAGAAACGAGAACCACTTGTATGAATACCAAGAGCTCAGATGGAAACCCAGTTGTAAGCAAAGAAGGGAAAGCAGAAAGGTAGAAAGAATATGTAGAGGGTCTATACAAGGGCGATGTACTTGAGGAAAATATTATGGAAATGGAAGAGGATGTAGATGAAGATGAAATGGGAGATATGGTACTGCGTGAAGAGTTTGACAGAGCACTGAAAGACCTGAGTCGAAACAAGGCCCTGGGGGTAGATAACATTCCATTAGAACTACTGACAGCATTGGGAGAGCCAGTCCTGACAAAACTCTACCATCTGGTGGGCAAGTTGTATGAGACAGGCGAAATACCCTCAGACTTCAAGAAGAATATAATAAGTCCAATCCCAAAGAAAGCAGGTGTTGACAGATGTGAAAACTGCCGAACTATCAGTTTAATAAGTCACGGCTGCAAAATACTAAGGCGAATTCTTTACAGACGAACGGAAAAACTAGTAGAAGCCGACCTCGGGGAAGATTAGTTTGGATTCCGTAGAAATATTGGAACGCGTGACGCAATACTGACCCTACGACTTATTTTGGAAGCTAGATTAAGGAAAGGCAAACCTACGGTTCTAGCATTTGTAAACTTAGAGAAAGCTTTTGACAATGTTGACTGGAATGCTCTCTTTAAGATTCTGAAGGTGGCAGGGGTAAAATACAGAGAGCGAAAGGCTATTTACAAATTTGTACAGAAACCAAATGACAGTTATAAGAGTTGGGCGGCATGAAAGTGAAGCAGTGGCTGGGAAGGGAGTGAGATAGGGTTGTAGCCTCTGCCCTATGTTAATCAATCTGTATATTGAGCAAGCAGTGAAGAAAACAAAAGAAAAATTTGGAGTAGGTATTAAAATCCATGGAGAAGAAATAAAAACCTTGAGGTTCCCCGATGACATTGTAACTCTGTCAGAGACAGCAAAGGACTTGGAAGAGCAGTTGAGCGGAATGGATAGCGTCTTGAAAGGAGGATATAAGATGAACATCAACAAAAGCAAAACGAGGATAATGGAATGTAGTCGAACTAAGTCGGGAGATGCTGAGTGAATTAGATTAGGAAATGAGACACTTAAAGTAATAAATGAGTTTTGATATTTGGGGAGCAAAACAACTGATGGTGGTCGAAGTAGGGAGGATATAAAATGTAGACTGGCAATAGCAAGGAAAGCGTTTCTGAAGAAGAGAAATTTGTTGACATCGAGTATAGATTTAAGTGTCAGGAAGTCATTTCTGAAAGTATTTGTATGGAGTGTAGCCATGTATGGAAGTGAAACATGGACGATAAATAGTTTGGACAAGAAGAAAATAGAAGCTTTCGAAATGTGGTGCTACAGAAGAATGCTGAAAATTAGATGGGTAGATCACATAACTAATGAGGACTTATTGAATAGAATTGGGGAGAGGAGGAGTTTGTGGCAAAACTTGACTAGAAGAAGGGATCGATTGGTAGGACATATTCTGAGGCATCAAGGGATCACCAATTTAGTAATGGAGGGCAGCGTGGAGGGTAAAAACGTAGAGGAAGACCAAGAGATGAATACACCAAGCAGATTCAGCAGGATGTAGGTTGCAGAAGGTACTGGGAGATGAAGAAACTTGCACAGGATAGAGTAGCATGGAGAGCTGCATCAAACCAGTCTCAGGACTGAAGACCACAACAGCAACATGACGTTTGGAGAGTTTTGATCCATCACAACACGGAAGGAGCTTGTAGAACTAAACTAAATTTGATTACATGTTGAATAATGTATCTTTGGTGCTACTTGTCTTACCACTACAATTTCTTATACTTTCCTTCAAAAACGTCATAAGAATATAATTATGTCATGTTATCTCGTTAAACATTTTATTGTTCCCGAATATTAGAAATGTATTTGTTGGCTCATATTTTGTGGTATTTACACGATAGCATCCCAGCTTAAGTTTAGGTTGTTGACAAGGAAGCAGTACAGATTTCGATGTATTTTCAAGTAATTCAGTCGACTGAGGGAGTAATGTAATGTCTTTTTTCTCTTTAAACTTTTTATTTGTCCGTTTTGCGTTTGTTATAGTGATAAATATCATAGATGTAGCGAAAGCATGACACGCTCCGTAAAATAATGTGTTTGTGCAGTAATGTATTTCTAGAACATATTCGTACTGTAAAATAAACATGTCATGCTCCTCATTGAACGATTCGTAACAAACTGAAATTTAATATACGATGGACAAAGGTATATGAGAACTGAATACAAAGGTATATATAAGTTGTGTACACTATTTGATAACGTATTAAATATGACGTAGGATTACATATGGTATAATTTCAAAGGCATTTATGGAAACGGGGCTACCTACATATTGTTTCAAATAAAGTGTATAGTTTTAAAACTAGTTTTCCAAGCGCCCCACTGTGCGATGTGCGATCTTCTTTTTATTTCAAAAGTAAAAGACGAAAATCCTGAATTCTGAAAAGGATAAAGGAATATGAGCTAGGTTATAATACAGAGAGGGAGAGAGAGAGAGAGAGAGAGAGAGAGAGAGAGAGAGAGAGAGAGAGGGTGAAAGGCAGAAGGAGAGAGAGACAAAATGTCGGAGAAACGAATAAATCGTCGTAACAAGATTCTTTAGTGGGACATTACAAATCACCCAGACTAACGAAATACCGCTTTTTTATTAAAATCGGAATAAAACCAGAAACGAATGTTGCTGTGATGTCGCGGAGGTCCTCCTGCAGCTCGCAGGACAGAAATATTAAATTCGCGGAGGACGCTGAAGTGGAAAAGTTATTTGGCTGTCGCATACATTTGCTGACGGTAGTAGGGAGCTTCCCCAACAGGTACACTTGCAGCGCCGTAACTTTCAATTTACAATTCAGAGCCACGGCGGATCGATCAGTGGGGGCGAGCGCAGGCTCAGGCCCGCGATGAGAGAGTGCCGGCTCGCAGATGTGGATGTGGATGTGGAGTGGAGTGTGCATTTTATCTTGCTGGCTGGCTGAGTGCTTCCAGAGCCCGCCCCACTACTTTGTCGCTGCACAGCTTAAATCGAGGGCACATAGTGGCATTACGGTGATGTCCTACAGACACGGGCGACGTCTGAGTCCGGAAGCTCGGATAAAGGGCTGATTTTGTTTGAATAAGAGGCCGTTGATCCAGAAGCGGTTCCATAGCCGACACAGGTATGTTTGTCGTAAAGGATACGTCGCCATATACACTGAAGTGACAGAGAAACTGGTATAGATATGCTTATTCAAATAAACATACATGTAAACAGGTAGAATACGGCGCTGTGGTCGGCAACACCTGTATGAGACAACAAGTGTTTGGCGCAGTGGTCGGATCGGTTACTGTTGTTACAACGGCAAGTTATCAGGATTTAAATGAGTTGAAACGTGGTGTTATAGTCGGTGCAAGAGCGATGGGACACAGCATCTCCGAGGTAGCTATGAACTGGAGATTTTTGCGTACGACGATATCACGAGTGTACCGTGGATATCAAGAATCAGCTAAGACATAAAATCTCCGACATCACTGCGGCCGGAAACAGATGCTGCAAGAACGAGCCAACGACGACCGAAGAGAATCGTTCAACGTGACAGAAGTGAAATCCTTCCGCAGGTTGCTACAGGTTTCAAGTGTCAGCATGCGAACCATTCAACGAAACATCACCGATATGGGCTTTCGGAGCCGAAGGCCTACTCGTGTGCCCTTGATGACTGCACGACACAAAGCTTTATGCTTCACCTGGGCCCGTCGACACCGACATTTGACTGAAGATATTGGAAATGTGTTGCGTGGTCGGAAGAGTCTCGTTTCAAATGGCATCGAGCGGAGGATGTATACGGGTATGGAGACAAACTCATGAATACTTGGACTCTACATGTCGGCAGGGGACTGTTGAAGCTGGTGGAGGCTCTGTAATGGTGTGGGGCGTGTGCAGTTGGAGTGCTATAGGACCCCTTATACGTCTATACATGACTTTTACGGGTGACATGTACGTATGCATCATGTCGGATCACCTGCATCCATTCATATCCATTGTGATTCCAACGGACTTCGGCAGTTCCAGCAGGACAGTGCGACACCCCACACTCCTGAAATGCTACAGAGTGACTCCAGGAAAGCTCTTCTGAGTTTAAACACTTCCGCTGACCAAAATCCTCAGACATGAACATTATTGAGCATATCTGGGATGGGATGCCTTACAAGGTACTCTTCAGAAGCGATTTTCCACCCGTAGCCCCCCCCCCCCCCCCCAATGGCTTCGTACTCTTACGGATTTATGGACAGCCCTGCAGGATTCGTTGTGTCAGTTCCTTCCAGCACTGCTCTTCAGTGTAGCTTCAATCTATCACTGCTAAAGCACTGAGCGCTATTACTGTCATGTCTTAAGCAGAATATAAGATACCGGATGATAAAATCTATTTTTAATACGATTTTAAATGGTAAATTATTTTCTCAATAATTTCATTATATTTCAAATATGGCAAAAAAATATGCCAAAAAAATATTGATGTCACCTACTTCCAAGACAATGAAAGGGAGGAAAAAACATGAGACTAGATTTGAGGACGAGGGGCGAAAATTCCTGTCCCTAACCACTACGCTACCAACTTACCTACATACACGATGAGGGAGCGGACTAACGTTCTGACGGTGAAACTTCGACCACAGTTTCCTCTAAAACTATCTAGTGTTGGCACCTCAGCCATACCAGGTGTCACATTAATCTCACCCTTGTTTCAACCTGCCAAATTTCGACTGTATCTATGGCGGGTTCCCCACCTTAGTTTAAGAATATGTAGGCATAGAGCATTTGACGTATATCAAATTAGTCCTCACTCTAATTCCTTCTTTCTTACATGGATACCCATTGATGCGATTTGTTGCTTGTTTTTGATTATATCAGATCCAGCGAACGGATGTGTAATTACAAATGGAAGTGTGAAAGTGTGATTGCCTAACATTGTGACTGGTCGGTCTCCTCTTTATAGTCCTTCCACGTCATCTCCCAGAGGTACAATCAATCCTACCTCATTAGTATCTAGATGAATGATGAAACCATACATATGCCATTTTCCTCAATCAGGATTAAGAAAGCAGTCAAACAGTGGCAGGAAAAGAAATCACACTGCAATTTCGACAGACGATCTTATCAAATTTCCCTGTCAGTAGCAACATCTGAGAAAGCGGGTGCCGTTTGGTGGCCTGTTGTAAGCAAGAAGTTAATAAACGCTGCAACTGAAAAAGAAAGAGATAAATGAAGCGAACGTTCACTGGGAAGTGATTCTCTAATAACAGAATACGAAAATGACATATTAAGGTACAATAAGCTTTGCTGATTTTAATGGTAGAATTGATCCCCAGTGAGGCACAGACATTGAAGGTGACTGAGAAGGCAAGCCCTCTGGACCTGAAGAGTTCCGACCTACTCTAGATAATAACCCCATAATTCGGGTTTGGGCAGATAATTCAGAACATAGGTTAAATGAGACATTTAGAATCAACTGAGCTGAGAGACTAATAACTATACAAATAAAACGACGAAACACGACGGGCTTAGAAGAGATAATGAACGCACACGACACAGAGTTCAAGTAATATTTACCTCTGCAAATGTGGTGGCGAGTAACTCGAATACGATTGCACAGTAAGAAAACTAGAATAGTAAAGCGGAGACTTTTTTAGATGGTCTTAATGCTGTCACAAGTCTCCTTATTGGCTGAAACCCAGAGTACCGCTTTCACCCAATGTCCTCAGTTATCTTTAAGACATCTTCCCATCTCTGTCTTTACCTACAATTTTTATCCTTCCCGGCTACCTCTAATACTATAACAGTTCCCCCTTCACGTCGGAACCCACGTTCTATTATCCTTTCAGTTTTATCGCTTCGTTTTTGCACATACTGCTTTCCTTGTCGATTTCTTAGAGAACCTTGTTTCCGAACTGTGCATTTTATTTCTACCATCGTACTGAAACATTTCACCACAGATTTTCTATTCAGGTTTTTCCACACTCCTTGATTCTCTACTTCTCACAATGCTGTTCTCTAGGAATTCATTTTCAGAAACTTGTTTTATCAAATTAAGAAACATGGGAAGAGAGAGGGTGTGCAATTAGGCTAAGAATACAATTTTTCTTGTCCTAGTCAGCTTCTTTGATACATTACAAAAAATATTCGTATGTATGTAACTACATTGATAAAGCGAAACATTATAACCACTGCCCACTGCGACGTTGGGTACCGCCTGGTGGCGGTGCGGGCACGTGACGCGATAACAAAAGTGTGTAAGCGGAGTAGACACGGACGAGGAATCGCTCTAGCGAAGATATGGGCTGCAAATGGGGAAAGTCACGGAGACAGGCGACTTTGACAAAGGACGGATTATTGTTACGCAGATTCTGTCAACAAGTATCACGAAAACGGTGAAGCTGTTCAAATTTTCGCGTGCTACTGTCGTGAGCATCTACGGAAAGAAATAGATGGACAGTGAAACTACCACTTGACCCTAAATTGATGGATGTCCACGACTCTTCATAGAACATGGGTTTCGGGGGATTGTCTGCTCGACAAAGCCGGCCGGAGTGGCCGAGCGGTTAAAGGCGTTACAGTCTGGAACCGCACGACCGCTACGGTCGCAGGTTCGAATCCTGCCTCGGGCATGGATGTGTGTGATGTCCTTAGGTTAGTTAGGTTTAAGTAGTTCTAAATTCTAGGGGACTTATGACCACAGGAGTTGAGTCCCATAGTGCTCAGAGCCATATGAACCATATTTTGCTCGATAAAGTAGGATAGATGGTGATCTGTGGCATCACTGCCGAAAGTGTATAATGCTAGTGCACGCACAAATATTTCGGATCTCATCGTTCATCGTACGTTATTGAACATGGAGCACCGCAGCAGATCATCCCTGCTTTTTCACGTGTTGACCCAACGACATCGTCAGTTAGGATTCCAATGGGCACGGGATCATCGGGATTTGACAGACCATCAGTGGAAATGTGTCGGCTCTTCGGGAGGAATACATTTTTGCTACAATAGGTCGCTGGTCGTCTCCATAGACGCCATCATGGAAGTAAACGGCAGCTCGAAACGTGCAACACGCCGTGGACACAGGCTGGAGGGATTACTATTATGCTACGGGATACATTCTCCTGCGATTGTATGGGACCTGTGATAGTAGTCGAAGACAAGCTGACAGTTGCGAACGATATGCATCCCTTCATGCTTGATGTCTTCCCCGACTGTTATGTCATCTTTCAGCAGTATAATTGCCCGTGTCTCGGAGCCAGACACGAGCGACAGTGGTTTGAAGGGTTTTACAGTGAACTCACGTTGATGTCTCGTTGACCAAATTTCTGCTGACGTAAATACTGTGGAAGCCCTCTGGGTCACCAATGGGCGTCATCACTGCGTAAGTTATTTACGCGAGTTACATATCTCCATAAAGCTAACCAAGAAACTGCCGATCCCTGACGCGCAGAATCAGTTATCTATTTCGTTCCAAAGACGGACAAGCAAGCTTTTAAGCAGATGGTCATAATGTTTTGGTTCGTAAGTGTATGCATGTACGTATTTTCGAAATTGGCGCCTATAACGCTGGAACAGTTTCTAGCAAACATCCTACACATATCGCTCATTGTCTGGGAAGAATCGTTAGGGGAGGGGGGGGGGGTGGGGGGGGTGGGATAGGAACCGAACACCTATCAAAGTGGTGAAAAAGAATTATAGGCTACTACCTGCGAATACCCAGGAATTTATTCATCAATTATACGAGATTGGGACACTTCGTGACTTCGCCATGCGGGATTAGCTGAGCGGTCTTAGGCGCTGCAGTCATGGACTGTAAGGCTGATCCTGGCGGAGGTTCGAGTCCTCCCTCGGGCATGGGTGTGTGTGTTTGTCCTTAGGATAATTTAGGTTAAGTAGTGTGTAAGCTTAGGGACTGATGATCTTAGCAGTTAAGTCCCATAAGATTTCACACCCATTTGAACATTTGAACTTCGTGACCTCCAACATAATTTCAAAGCTTTTTCTCGCTGTCAACCTCCATAAAATGATGAAAGAAAAAACAGTCTATCGCTTTCTGCACTTACGCTCTTCGTGCAGTAAAACTTTCACAACAGACAAGACGTTTGTTTTTATTACTTCTTTACTTCTAACTACAAGTCAGTTACGAATCCACCATTTGTAATAGGTATTACTATAAAGTGAATTTCTGCAAATGAGTGAGCTGTAATAATAATTACTAACTGCATTTGCGACACACTCTGTAGACAGTAGCAGCCGGCCGGTGTGGCCGAGCGGTTCTAGGCGTTACAGTCTGGAACCGCGCTATCGCTACGGTCGCAGGTTCGAATCCCGCCTCGGGCATGGATGTGTGTGACGTCCTTAGGTTAGTTAGGTCTAAGTAGTTCTAAGACCTATGACCTCAGCAGTTAAGTCCCATAGTGTTCAGAGCCGTTTGAACCATTTTTTTTAAACAGTAGCAAATGCAAAATTATATCATTGTACGGCCCTTAGTTCAGGAGATATGACGTTGTAAACACTGTGATGTGAGAAATACTGCTGCATCATGCATGACTTTTTAATTTATTTCTTCTTTGCGAATACCTCGGGAGGATATTATTATTATTGTTAGTTTTATACTTTTTTTTTTTGAATGATCAGTCCTCCGACTTGTTTAATGCGGTCTAAAGAAATTCGAATGTATGATGTCATAAACACTGAGCAGCATGAAAGCGAATCTGAAGGGCGATATTCGCTAGAGATACAGGTATAATTTGTGTAAACATTTGTCCGAAATAACTTAAATATATGTGAAATAAATGCGACATGTATGTACAGCTGCAGAGCTGCGGATAAGAAACTCCTCTTAACCCCTGGATCGACTTCAATTACACTTGGTACGCATGTTACTTACTATCTGTAAAGATGTACTTTGGGGTAAGAACCAGCAACCTCCTATTGGAGGTCGGGGGATATAATGTGGAGAGAGAACGAGGTCAGAAGGAGATGAGCAGGTAGAGAAGGGGAAGGAGGAGAGGGACGCCCCAGTAACTAACAGAGGAGTAATAGAGGAGAAGATGGACGTAGAAAGCGGGAGGGACGTGACAGGCCGGGGAAGGAAAGAAAAGGAGGTATCAGTAGGGAGGGGGAGGAAGGTATGGATGAGAGAGGGGCAAGAAGTGATGAATGGTGTAGGAGGAGTAGATAGGTAGAGACGAAGAGGGAGGATACAGAAGGGGTTAGGAGGGGATAGAGGTGGCAAGAGGAGATGAACATAGAGGAGGGAAGAGGAGGTGGAGAGAGAGTGTGTGGGGAAGAGCAGGTAGGGTGTGTGGGGAGGAACAGGCGGACAGAGAGAGAGGATTGCTTAGCAGGTGCATAGAGAGAGGCGCAGGAGGAGATGGACACAGATGTGAGCTGAGGAGATGGACAAGGACGGGGAAGCAGAAGACGGATTAATGAAATTTGAATAAATACCTACCTGGGCAACACCAGTTACTAAGATAGTCGTAAAATGAAACAATGCCAAAGAAGCGTTGTACCGTACCAAATATTTGGAAACTACAAAAGGTACAAACCACACTGTAAAGACACAAGTTGTACAAAGACTGAAATACAATGTGTAGCTAATAAATTAGTTACAATTGTCTCGTGGCAAGGCTATACCTAAGACTACTGAAGCATAAAATAAATAACTAATGACGAACAAAAGAATGATGATCCATATGTTAATTTGATTTCAAGAAACCGGAAGTCCTTCACTTCTTATATTAAATCTTACGTACTTTTGATTTGAATGTTATCGCTGATCTCATTTTTTTAGTTTCAATGCATGTACTAAGTGCAGTCGACCGTACATTGTATTTGATAAGTTCGGTAAAACTCATCAAGGATATTATTTACCCTAGAATTTTAGTGTAACATCTTACTTTTGTATATAGGTTGAAGAGATATCCGCACCCAGACATAATCCCTTTCTAACCCGAGCGGTTCTCTTTCGCTTTTCTGTTCGTATTATTCACATTACGCACAGTTTCCCAAAGAATATTCCAAGCGTTTCAAAAGTGGTGCACCATTTTCCGTGTGAGAGTGTTGTATTCTAGGTCGACACATCTTATGAAAGTCTCTCGATAAACAGATATTCCAATGAAAAACTCACGATATTTTTGTTTTGTTTTTTGTTTTGTTTTTGACGATACCATTTGATATCATGATTATCGGCAGTTATACCTTAATGTATCATTTGAGTTAACTGTATGTAGGATGGAAGAGTAACATTGTCAGCTTATAGTAATGGATGTCAGCGTTGCCGATACCAACAATGTACATTGTGTTTGAGATTTGTTATACTCATTTCATTTCGCACATTACAGGGCTCATAAATCTGATACCTTTCATTGTTTAGTAGTACTCATGTACAGTCCTATCACGATTTTACTGAAGTAAAAATTTCTGGTAATTTATTACCCACGAATTTCGGTTGATTTCGTCTTACAGTCTGAACTATACCATTCGTCGTGAATACTATAATAATCGATCAGCAGTTGTTCCTTTGTGATGACAATGTCAATAATTACGAGTTTCCAGCGTATATTCTGATTCTAGCAACAGTTACTGTTGCACTAAGGAAGCAATATTAAAGAATGAAATGTACAGTCTTACCTTTAATGGACTTACATGACAGTTAGCGTGATTCAACAATTAATTCAACATTGATGAAACAGTACCAAATTAATGTACTGTAACTATATGTTGCTACGGGGCGGTAAAAATATAGAAGTGCGGTTGCAGCGTTTTCACACGAAATGTGCATATACAAATGTTGGTTAAAAATGTTGTTGCAAATTTTGGCTCTCACTTAAGTCTCAGGGGTTGATTTCCACACTTGGTGCATTAGTACACTTTCACAACCGCGCATTTGGTATAGTTTTGAATTAATTATTCACTCAGACATGAGTACAGTTTATGTTAGGGAACAAAAATTAGGCGATTACTACAGCAAAATCAGTTTTTACACGACACGGTTCAATCACTATTTATTGGCGTTGTCCTTTTCTCTCACACAATGAAATTAGCACTGGTGAGACGGTGTACTGTTTTACTTTAATATTAATTTGACTCCGAGGCCCCAATAGCAGTAATATGGGCTGCTATAAACGAAAGTTACTCAATCAATTCGAACAGAACCACAAGTCTCACTGTTCTCTTTGTTCTAACAGTTTTGGCGCGAAATCACTGTTCGCCACATGTTCACTTACGACGATGTATACCTCGTAAATCGTACTCACACAAATAATCGTGGCACTTCCAGTTCACCAAATAGATTCTTGCACACTTGCACTATTAAACAATACTCTTTGTTGAAACAAATAGGCGGGAAAAATAATTCTCAAACGACCACATGGGCCACTCAAAAGTTCAAAAGTGGAGCTTACTCGCCATCCATCCTCTAAAACGACTGACCAACGACTCACCCCTGGCCAAGATGACCGCTCGCTTATATAGTCTCAGACGTCAACCCCTTTGGTTATGCAAGTACCAGTCTCATCAGTTAAGGTTACAAATTGTGATACATACATCCCTTGACAGAAGTAGGTACACCATCGGAACCGCGCTAAGAAGTACGTCTTATTTACTATGTTACATTAATTTCTAGGATTATTCTATTGCCCATGAATCAAGTTTTAGTTTTAGTAAAATTTCGCCACTTAGCGCAAATTTGTTTGTTGACATCTGTGCTGCAAAGTTTTAATATAGAACTGCATGTAGCACCGTTTTTAGACGTAATCTATAACGATCTACACATTGCGGTGCTCAAAATCTTCATATCTATAATAATTAATTAATTATGGGCGATAAATGTTAATAATAATTTGCAAACAATGAAAACTATTGCATGTTAAGTGTATAGTATAACTTAACTAGTTTAAAATACGTGCGATGCCACCATAAAATTTTATATAGTGCCGTTCTTTACGTCATGAATTTTCTATTGAATTTTATAAACAATTTTCCCTCAAACTTTGTTTATTGCTCTTTACGGGCTTAATTATATATGAATCTTAACATATGACTACGGCACTCGATCCGCTATGACGAAACGTTTTTAATGAGTACTCGCTCAGCCATGTAAGTTGTTATTTGCTATTTTTATTAATCTTTCAGTATTCGTGATATTAAAGGATTTTGAGGTTCCTATACCTTTTGCATCTCGTGACTTGACATAAAGATCGATCTTTCAGAAGGTGCATATTGCTGATCACAGTCCACTGCCGCATCGCTCTTCACCGTAAGGTACATAGTTTTCGGGTAATGTGCGAAAAACCAAACAATGCCCCAAGCTACGGGCCACGTGGCGACGGAGGCGTTCCACCGACCGTTGCAAACAACGCGCTGGCGCGCCACGCGCTTCCGCCAGTCACGCACCATGTAGCGCGCTCGCTCTCCACAAAGCAATTCTTGCATACTAGAAATATTCATCTAGTAAAGGGGGTTTGTACCGTCACAATGTCCATTTCAACATGTCGCTTCTTAATGAGAATTAAGGAAATTTAACACAAGCAATGCGCCGTTAAACGCAAATTAACTTAAAGGTGAGACACATAAACATTCACTATCGAAAACTTTTCTTTGTTAGCAGCCCTGATTTGAGGTAAGAAGTAAGAACGGGTACTTAACAATAGTAATCGATTTATTCAGATTATTCAGATACATTTAGTGTCTAACGTTACTGTTTGATGGTTCTTGTCTGGATTCACTGATTATTTTTATTGTGACGTTTTTGAGCTAAACAATGTACATGTGACTGACTCTATACTCAAATCCGTAGAACGTGGAGGGAATACACAATCCGATATACCATAATGTTCTATGAACACCTTGCGCAGCGATACGTAATGCTGATAAACTGTCGATACAAAGCAGTTACTTCATATTTCAAAACTCGTCATATTCTCTACGTTCTGAATCATCTGTGAGCAGTGTTAAACGGACATAAATTTAGAAGAATTTTAATTCTTACGGTACACACACGAACAGACTGACGTCCATCTCTGTACATTGTTCATTAATGAATTAACACAATGGACGATAAAAAAGCTAATGCATTTTTGTAATGAAATTTACCGCATTTAATCAGTTTTATTATGTAGTGATAAATTACCGTTCTGTTCGATAACCGCAATGTTAGCTGTCGGCTGTGGAACTGAGTGATTTGCCGATAGCCTATTCGTGAAAGTGCTGGGATTATATCGGTGCCTACCGCTGTGTCGAAGTGACAGCACGTAAATGGTTGAAATGATTAACTGCAGAAAATATCCAGAACACCATTACTAATTTTAATTCACGTGAGCAAACTATACTCCGATCTAACCGTCTCTTGAAGCCGTCCTTTGTAAGAATCGTGATATCGATATCTGTAGTATAGCCTCCAAAAGCAATCTGAAAGTTCATTGAGAACGAAACAATGATAGCAATTCTGCGAATCTCAATGTCATGGAACAAGTTTCACGACTGGACGCTGCAAGGGCAGCAGGCATGTTTCTAACTATACCTGTCTTCATGTGGAATACGAACCATGTGCCATTCCCGGCAAATATTCTCATGACTGACAGGTGAAGACTAGGGATCAGAGATCGTGACATTTCGGTTTCCAGGCAAGTAATTTGGCACTGAACCACCAGACCCTACGTGGATAACGTATAAGTGTGATGTATAAGTATGATCGGCAACGTAGAAACTCATGTATAAATTCCTTGGATCTTATGTTGAAAAAGCAGACTACGAAGTATTTTCAGGTTTAAATAACACTGCATCAGTACTAATGCCGATCAAGTTCTTCACTAAAATAAGAGTGTGCTGAAATTTATTAACCGATTAAAAACATTTTTCTGACGGGAACTCGTAAGCGGCCCCTTGCCTTCATACTTCGTGGATCTTCTGTAAGTCGTTCCAGAGTATCTCAATCGCTAAAAAGAGTTGCACGCAAAACGACAGCAGTTTTCGCAATAGATGCTGACTGAAGGATTTACTCTGTAGTTGTGCAGCTAGCAGTCACTGAAATCGAATGCAAAATTATTGGATACATAGTTAATATCTTTTACTCTATTCCATCACTTTCAAAAAAACTACAGCCTCGAATTATCCACACGGAAACGCTTGCATTAATGTCAACGATAAGGATACGTTTGTGATTATATAGACTTCTCCGGTGTAATGACTGACAATGCCTTTCTTGGTTATGCGGATCGATAATGTAGTTCTCTTGACACACTATTTCAACGGCCATGATTTTCAGTTGGGTACACTGATGTACAATCTCGCGGAAACTGAGCTTACAACATGTTCGGTGGCTCCTTTATACACCGCGGCCAGTCCAGCAGCAGCTGCTGCGCTCAAGCGCAAGTGACCTAGTAGCGCAACGGTGAAATAAATAGGAACACGATATATTCATCTACATCGACATACACACTCCGCAATCCACCATACGGTGCCTGGCGGAATGTACCTCGTACCACAACTAGCATCGTCTCTCCCTGTTCCACTCCCAAACAGAATGAGGGAAAAGTGACTCCCTATATGCCCTAATCTCTCTTATTTTATCTTTGTGGTCTTTCCGCGAAATATAAGTTGGCGGCAGCAAAATTGTACTGCAGTCAGCCTCAAATGCTGGTTCTCTAAATTTACTCAGTAGCATTCACGAAAAGAACGCCTCCTTTCATCCAGAGACTCCCACGCGAGTTCCTGAAGCATTTCCGTAACACTCGTGTGATGATCAAACCTACCAGTAACAAATCTAGCAGCCCGCCTCTGAATTGCTTCTATGTCCTCCCTCAATCTGACCTGATAGGGATCCCAAACGCTCGAGCAGTACTCAAGAATAGGTCATATTAGTATTTTATAACCGGTCTCCTTTACAGATGAACCACATCTTCCCAAAATTCTACCAATGAACCGAAGACGACTATCCGCCTTCCCCACAACTGCCATTACATGCTTGTCCTACTTCATATCGCTCTGCAATGTTACGCCCAAATATTTAATCGATGTGACTGTGTCAAGCGCTACACTACTAATGGAGTATTCAAACATTACGGGATTCTTTTTCCTATTCATCTGCATTAATTTACATTTATCTATATTTAGAGTTAGCTGCCATTCTTTGCACCAGTCACAAATCCAGTCCAAGTGATCTTGTATCCTCCTACAGTCACTCAACGACGACACCTTTCCGTACATCACAGTATCATCAGCAAACAGCCACACATTGCTATCCACCCTATCCAAAAGATCATGCATGTAGATAGAAAATAACGGTGGACCTACCACACTTTCCTGGGGCACTCCAGATGAAACCCTCACCTCCGATGAACACTCACCATCGAGGACAACGTACTGGGTTCTATTACATAAGACGTCTTCGAGCCACTCACATATTTGGGAACCAATTCCATATGCTCGTACCTTAGTTAGGAGTCTGCAGTGGGGAGTCTGCGGTGGGGCACCGAGTCAAACGCTTCCGGGAGTCAAGGAGTATGGCATCCGTATGATACCCTTCATCCATGGTTCGCCAGATATCATGTTAAAAAAGGGCGAGTTGCGTTTCGCAGGAGCGATGCTTTCTAAAGCAGTGCTGATGCATGGACAGCAGCTTCTCTGTCTCAAGGAAATTCATTATATTCGAACTGAAAATATGTTCGAGAATCCTGCAACAAACCGATGTTAAGGCTATTGCGCTGTAATTTTGAGGATCCGTCCTTCTACCCTTCTTATGTACAGGCGTCACCTGCGCTTTTTTCCAGTTGCTCGGGACTTTTCGTTGGGCAAGAGATTTGCGATAAATGCAAGCTAAGTAACGAAACAATGAAGTAGAGTACTCTCTGTAAAGCCGAATTGGAATCCCATCGGGACCTGCCGATTTATTTATTTTCAACCCCTTCAGCTGCTTCACAACCCCAGGGATGACTCTCACTACGTCCTCCATACGGGAATCTGTACGAGACTCAAACGGCGGTATGTTTGTGCGTGAAAGATTTCTCAAATGCTAAATTTAAAATTTCAGCTTTCGTTTGATGCCTTCCGTTGCCAGGCCAGAATGATCAGTGAGTGACTGAATGGAAGCTTTCGACCCGCTTACCGATTTTACGTTTTACGTAAGACCAGAATTTCCTTGGGTTTACAGCAAGATCTTTTGCTAAGGTATGTCGGTGGTAGTGGTTGTATGCTTCGCGCATCGTTTTTTTTACAGCAGTACGAATCTCTAATAACTTTGGCCTGTCCTCATTCTCCCGATCTTTCTTGTACCCCGAGTGCAACTGTCTTTGCTTCCTGAGCATTCTCCGAATTGCACTGTTAAACCACGGTGGGTCTTTTCCGTCTGTAACCCGCTTTTTCGGCACGTACTTCTCCAATGCGTGATTTACAATGTGATTGCCCATAATTCTTCCACGTCCATCGTACCGGAGGTAAACGAAGTCGATTCATTACTAAGTGGAATGGTAACAACTGATTATCCGCTCTCTCTACTAGGAATACTCTCCTAGCCTTCTTGACCGACTTTTTAACTTTCGTAACCATAGTCGTAATGACAACATCGTGGTCACTAATCCCTGTCTCAAAATTGACACCGCCGATCAGGCCTTGTCTGTTCGTGGCTACCAGATCGAAAATATTTCCATTACGTGTTGGCTGTCGATTTAGCTGCTCCAGACAGTTTTCTGATAATGTGTTCAAAAGTAATTCACACGACGGCTTGTCTGTACCACCTGTAATGAGTCCATAGGCAGCCCAGTCTATACTAGGTAGGTTGAAGTAGCCTCCGACTAATATAGCATGATCCGGGTACTTCTGCGATACAGAGTGTAGACTACCTTTGAATGATTCTAGAACTGTCACGGTGGAACCTGGTGGCTGGTAATAACACCCACCAATTAACTTTATTTCTCCTAGCCCTGTTAAAAGTGTCCAAATAACTTCACAATCACACTCTACTTCGACCTCAGTAGACGGAATATTTTTGTCAACCGCAATGAAGACACCACCTCCTACAGTGTCTAATCTGTCTTTCCTATACACGTTCCAACCCTCATTAAATATTCCAGAACTTCCTATCTCAAGGTTCAGCCACGTCTCAGTCCCGAGAATAATTTACGCCCCACACGCTTCCTGGAGGGCAGTAGATTCAGGAACTTTATTCCGAACACACTGAAAATTTACTGCTAATATGTTGATAGCTGAAGTGTCTTTACGCTGAGCGCGTCCTGATTTCCCTGCCTGCACGTCGGCTGGTGAGTGTTCATCAGGACAACTCGCACAAGTGCCTAGCCTAAAAAACCCCCATGTGCACGCCACAAGTACTCTGATACCCGAGTAGCCACTTATTTTGTGTAGTGCACCCCTGACCTATCTAATGGCTTCCTACAATTCCCCACCCAATGGCCCAAATCTACAAATCTGGAGCCAAGACCGTCACAGAATCGACGAAGCCTCTGGTTGAGACCCTTCACTCGGCTCCAAACCAAAGGACCCCGATCCACTCTGGGAACGATGCTGCAAATTGAGAGCTCTGCTTGCACCCCGCGTGCGAGGCCAGCGGTCTTCACCAAATCCGCCAGCCGCCTCAGAACCCAAGCGACAGGCATCACTGGTGCCGACGTGAGCAACTACTTGCAGACGACTGCACCCGTACGCTCGATAGCCGCAGGGAAGGCCGTCTCCACATCTTGGATGAGGCCCCCTGGCAGGCAAACCGAGTGCACGTTGGAATTCTTTCCAGCCCTGTACGCTATTTCCGTAAGGGGCTCCGTCACCCGCCTAACGTTGGAGCTCCCAATAACCAGCAAGCCTTTGCTAGAACACTAATTAAAAAATCTGCTTCGTCGAAATAAAGAGCGTTGTTTTTTAATATCAGATAAAACTGGATTCCGCGTCTTACTTAAAGGGAAACCCTTATCCCCATAAACAATGTTATTAGATATTTGAATTTCAGTAGAATCGTTTAGAACATATTCCCAGTAAAGGGAAGCAGGAGCGATTGTTGGCGTTTTGTATTACAGGAGCTTACCAATAAAGCAATCTGCCACTGCAGACGTCTCTAGCTGGAGCAAAAGAGAGTGACGATGGTGTTCCGCACACGGGTCGTAAACACTACGGATAGTTTGACCATATGAGCCATCACACAATGACAAGGAATTACGTATACCGTGTTTCCTCAGCCCCAAGTCACCCTTTACTAACCCAAGAAGGTCTTTAATCCTAGCTGGTGGCATAAATACACTTTTAATGTCATATCTTGTTGAAGTTCTTGAAATTTTCGAACGTATACCTCCAGTTTTTGGAGAAACTTTGATGATTCCTTTGTGGTTTTGCCTCCTGGGATTTACGATTTGAATCGTTTTTAGATCATTTTATTTGCCTCCATTTCAGCATTAAATTTACGATGGAAAATTGAAGAGAATGGCGAACTACTATTTCTTGATGTTTTGGTTCACAGAAATGATGACAGAACTCTGGAGCATAGTGTATATCGTAAATCTAGGCTTACTGATCGTTATATAGGAGTGAGCAACTGTCATCCACTACACCAACGCACGAGAGTCCTGAGGGCTTTGGTGAATTTGCTATTTCGGATACCAAAAATTTGATAAAGGAATTGGACCGTCTAAGGGGGGGGGGGGGCGCATGTAACTGAAAATGTAAACATTAAAGGCCAGAAATTTTAATTTTTTTATTGTCTTTGTTTTATAAGAAGGCATACTCAAATTCTAATCATGCAATTAATCTGAAAATTTTATTGTAGTGTCCTCAGAAGGTCTTAAGAGTACTGAACTACAGTTATTAATTTACGGATTAATTTATGGTACAAATTGTATCATTAACAGAATTTTTAAATTTGCAATCCAAAATTACCTTTTTTCTACATACAATCATCTAAAATCAGACTGTAATTGCAGCATCTCGTATTGCTTAGTTCCTGGGAGACACCAACACGCTGCGAACAGTTCCTGAAAATTTCATAGCATTAGCGCCTATACTTTTTGAGAAAAAATGGCTCTGAGCACTATGGGACTTAACATCTGAGGTCATCAGTCCCCTAGTATTTAGAACTACTAAATCTAACCAACCTAAGGACATCACACACATCCATGTCCGTGGCACGATTCGAACCTATGACCGCAGCAGGCACGCGATTCCAGACTGAAGCGCCTAGAACCACTCGGCCACAACGGCCTGCTTTCGAGAAAACGCTTATAATAACGAAAAAACCGTAAAAAATAGAAAATGAAGTTTAAAGATTTTCTTCGAGTTCTTCTACATGTAATAAGCTTACCCCAATTTTAAAATCCTCCATCTGATACTCCTCATCCTCCAGGTTTCTCGTCTCCCTTCCAAGCCTGTATTTGCAGGTAAGACACTGTTCTGTTAGCTCTCTTGACCCTGTTCTCGTCGATGGTGCAAAATGCTTTTGTTGTAGACACATCAGGATTTATTCCAACTCTCTTCAGCACTTCAGTTCTGCCATTATTTCCGTTATTGTAACATTAAACTGCATCATAGTCATTTCTTTTGAGTACTTCAAGTCTACAAAATGGCATGTCGCACTCTTCAGTTCGGATAACTGGCGAAACCGTCAAAGGATACTCATAAATTTGTTACTGTTCTACGTTTTGCTGAGTGTATATGCTCGAAATTTTTAAAAACTTTAAGATATGACTTCGGAAACGCATTGGTGTCACCGGCCCGACTTGGGTCAATAAAGAATGACTAGAGACTGTGGAAACCCGGAATACACAAAATCACTTGTCATTCTATGATGTCTCGTATTGGCTGTTCAGGACCGATCTGTATAACACCATCCTTACTGTTCTGTTCTACAGCTAGAGATATCCGCAATGGCAGTACTCTGTCTTCAGCCAACTCAATATGGCGACAGCCATTTAATTTTTACTTTTGGGCCTCCGTTTCTGTATGGGGTCATTTGTAGCCCTTTTTCCACGTGCCTGTTTTTAGCTGTCTCCTATTATATCAACTGGGACTGACGGGTAGTCGTTTTATAACTCCTCTCTGTCTTTGTGTTCTGTAGTTTTGACTTGGGCGTGTATGATCCCAGCTGATTTTGTGCCCTACAGCATAGCAAAACAGACTACAAAATAAGATGTTGTACAATAAGAAGGAAATGATCTCTCCTGCTTCCCCAGACTGAATGTGTTGTAAAGGAACCTTTATAAATTCAGTTATCTGATATTATTAATAGCTACAAGGATTTCCCTTTAAGTTATATATGGGATCTGATTTTATCTGATATTACACTACAACCTTCCGTAATTCGACCAGCAGATTCTTTAAATTAGTGCTCTGCTAACGTTATATCATTTTCGTTTTTTTTCCACCGATGCACTACTAGTTCACTGCCGCCTGATGACAGCAGTTGCTGTTGGGTTGGCCGCGGTGTATGAAGGATCTAAAAAAAAAAGTGGTTTAAATGGCTCTGAGCACTATGGGACTTAACTTCTGAGGTCATCAGTCCCCTAAAACTTAGAACTGCTTAAACCTAACTAACCTAAGGACATCACACACATCCATGCCCGAGGCAGGATTCGAACCTGCGACCGTAGCGGTCGTGCTGTTCCAGACTGTAGCGCCTAGAACCGCTCGGCCACCCAGGCTGTCATGAAGGATCTGCTGATTACGTTGCCAACTCAGTTCGGTCGAGATTGCGTATCAGCATATTCGCCTGAAGATGACGACCAATTGGTAAATTCAAATACCGTGGCAAGATAACTACATTTTCCGGCCGCATACCCGAGAACAGTATCATCAGGACACATTTGTGTTGAGACAAATTGCCAATGCTCTCCATTTATGCTACTGATTTGTGTTTGCCTGTAAAATCAGGACGAACTCATTTGGGTCAGGACCATGGCCAGATAAGTGCAGTTGCAGATAGAATTCTGATAGACGGTTAATTGTCATCCAGTAGCTTAATTTATCTGCCCACCATAATTTCACAAAATACTCGCAGTAGAAAATGAGTGGCGATAGATGAAGAGCACATCCTATGCGAAGTTAAACGTTCTCTGACAATCTTCTACGTTGTATTTCCGAGTCATGCCATCCTCATTTCCATTGGCGTTAATATTTACAGGACATGTACTTCAGTATGTTCTGCAGAAATGATTAGTGTTTGAATCATGTCGGTCCCCGGGTTCAAGGTCAACATTAATATCGTGGCGCAACACCACCCACGGCTAAATATGCCTGCGGCTCTCGTTGTCGCTATAAACCGAAGCTAATGGATCAGTGCAACTTGGGTGGACGTACAGAATGCCTCGCAGACATATCCGCGAATCGTACCGTTAAATCAGTGAGACCATGTCAATGCAGCATGGATAGCTTAGCACAGGACGCCATTGGCGCCATAGAAGCGTCAATGCTATCACTCATGGAACTAATTTTCAGGACCTATGCCGGACCCTATGCTACTGGGCAACAGGACACGTACTCAACGGAGGTGACTGAAATTATAATCGTTTCTGCAGAACATAGTAGCCTATATGACATGTGAATATGAACTTCTTATTTCTAGTCGTTCAAGATATTCAGTCATTTCTGAAAAATGTGTATGTATTTATGTACATCCGCGTATGAAACATACTTACTTCATTAAATTTTGTATCACATTTAAGAGTTTCATTCTTAAGCCTTAGGCGTTCAACGTACCAACGGTATCTTTAAATAACATCGAGTTATTGGCGCAGGCCTGATATTGCCCACGTCACCTTTTATCTTTCACTAGGACATCCTCGATGCCTGTATCTTTAACAGTACACAATGATTCACCTCTTTGCTCTTACAATGGAACCTCTCTTTCTCTTGACCACTGATTTCGTCCAAATTTATGGAATAAGCAGGGATTGACGATAACTGAAAATTATTTGCAGTGCATGTAATGTGAAATTTAAAGATTCAGCAGAATGTTTCGACCCCATTAAATTACCGCTCTAAATTCTTTCCGCTATGCCAACCATTGACTTGAAATGTCAATAGCAAAAATTGCTCATGCTTGCACAATCCGCGTCAAGAATGCTATTTATTCCCAGCCACCCTTTGTGTGCCTTCACGAGTGTATCTCTTCATGAAATGAAAGTATATATTGTGAATACATATTGGGGTCACGTACTTGTTACAAATAAAAATTTATGCTGGACCGGGATTCGAACCCGGACTTCCCGCTTATCATGAGTGGTCGCCTTAACAATTTTCTTTTCTCTTTTTTTTGCATTATTTTTGTTATTGTTCGTTGCATTTGGTCGTATTTGAAGAAGTGTCATGATGATCTCTCCATTGGCAAAAGATTCCGGAATAGTCCCCAATTCGGATCTCCGGGAGGGGACTGCCAAGGGGGAGGTTACCATGAGAAAATGATCAAATAATCAACCAAAGGCTAACGTTCTACGAGTCGGGGCGTGGAATGTCAGAAGCTTGAACGTGGTAGGGAAACTAGAAAATCTGAAAAAGGAAATGCAACGGCTCAATCTAGATATAGTAGGGGTCAGTGAAGTGAAGTGGAAGGAAGACAAGGATTTCTGGACAGATGAGTATCGGGTAATATCAACAGCAGCAGAAAATGGTATAACAGGTGTAGGATTCGTTATGAATAGTAAGGTAGGACAGAGGTTGTGTTACTGTGAACAGTTCAGTGACCGGGTTGTTCTAATCAGAATCGACAGCAGACCAACACCGACAACGATAGTTCAAGTATACATGCCAACGTCGCAAGCTGAAGATGAACAGATAGAGAAAGTGTATGACGATATTGAAAGGGTAATGCAGTATGTAAAGGGGGACGAAAATCTAATAGTCATGGGCGACTGGAATGCAGTTGTAGGGGAAGGAGTAGAGGAAAAGGTTACAGGAGAATATGGGCTTGGGGCACGGAATGAAAGAGGAGAAAGACTAATTGAGTTCTGTAACAAGTTTCAGCTAGTAATAGCGAATACCCTGTTCAAGAATCACAAGAGGAGGAGGTATACTTGGAAAAGGCCGGGAGATACGGGAAGATTTCTATTAGATTACATCATGGTCAGACAGAGATTCCGAAATCGGATACTGGATTGTAAGGCGTACCCAGGAGCAGATATCGACTCAGATCACAATACAGTAGTGATAAAGAGTAGGCTAAAGTTCAAGACATTAGTCAGGAAGAATTAATACGCAAAGAAGTGGGATACGGAAGTACTAAGGAATGACGAGATCCGATTGAAGTTCTCTAACGCTATAGAAACAGCAATAAGGAATAGCGCAGTAGGCAGTACAGTTGAAGAGGAATGGACATCTCTAAAAAGGGCCATCACAGAAGTTGGGAAGGAAAACATAGGTACAAAGAAGGTAGCTGCGAAGAAACCATGGGTAACAGAAGAAATACTTCAGTTGATTGATGAAAGGAGGAAGTACAAACATGTTCCGGGAAAATCAGGAATACAGCAATACAAGTCGCTGAGGAATGAAATAAATAGGAAGTGCAGGGAAGCTAAGACGAAATGGCTGCAGGAAAAATGTGAAGACATCGAAAAAGATATGATTGTCGAAAGGACAGACTCAGCATACAGGAAAGTCAAAACAACCTTGGGTGACATTAAAAGCAACGGTGGTAACATTAAGAGTGCAACGGGAATTCCACTGTTAAATGCAGAGGAGAGAGCAGATAGGTGGGAAGAATACATTGAAATCCTCTATGAGGGTGAAGATTTGTCTGATGTGATAGAAGAAGAAACAGGAGTCGATTTAGAAGAGATAGGGGGTCCAGTATTAGAATCGGAATTTAAAAGAGCTTTGGAGGACTTACGGTCAAATAAGGCAGAAGGGATAGATAACATTCCATCAGAATTTCTAAAATCATTGGGGGAAGTGGCAACAAAACGACTATTCACGTTGGTGTGTAGAATATATGTGTCTGGCGATATACAATCTGACTTTCGGAAAAGCATCATCCACACAATTCCGAAGACGGCAAGAGCTGACAAGTGCGAGAATTATCGCACAATCAGCTTAACAGCTCATGCATCGAAGCTGCTTACAAGAATAATATACAGAAGAATGGAAAAGAAAATTGAGAATGCGCTAGGTGACGATCAGTTTGGCTTTAGGAAAAGTAAAGGGACGAGAGAGGCAATTCTGACGTTACGGCTAAATATGGAAGCAAGGCTAAAGAAAAATCAAGACACTTTGATAGGATTTGTCGCCCTTGAAAAAGCGTTCGACAATATAAAATGGTGCAAGCTGTTCGAGATTCTGAAAAAAGTAGGGGTAAGCTATAGGGAGAGACGGGTCATATACAATATGTTCAACAACCAAAAGGGAATAATAAGAGTGGACGATCAAGAACGAAGTGCTCGTATTACGAAGGGTGTAAGACAAGGCTGTAGCCTTTCGCCCCTACTCCTCAATCTGTACATCGAGGAAGCAAAGATGGAAATAAAAGAAAGGTTCACGAGTGGAATTAAAATACAAGGTGAAAGGATATCAATGATACGATTCGCTGATGACATTGCTATCCTGAGTGAAAGTGAAGAAGAATTAAATGATCTGCTGAACGGAATGAACAGTATAATGAGTACACAGTATGGTTTGAGAGTAAATCGGAGAAAGACGAAGGTAATGAGAAGTAGTGGAAATGAGAACAGCGAGAAACTTAACATCAGGATTGATGGTCACGAAGTCAATGAAGTTAAGGAATTCTGCTACCAATGACGGACGGAGCAAGGAGGACATCAAAAGCAGATTCGCTATGGCAAAAAAGCATTTCTGGCCAAGAGAAGTCTACTAATATCAAATACCGGCCTTAATTTGAGGAAGAAATTTTTGAGGATGTACGTCTGGAGTACAGCATTGTATGGTAGTGAAGCATGGACTGTGGGAAAACCGGACCAGAAGAGAATCGAAGCATTTGAGATGTGGTGCTATAGACGAATGTTGAAAATTAGGTGGACTGATAAGGTTAGGAATGAGGAGGTTCTACGCAGAATCGGAGAGGAAAGGAATATGTGGAAAACACTGATAAGGAGAAGGGACAGGATGATAGGACATCTGCTAAGACATGAGGGAATGACTTCCATGGCACTATAGGGAGCTGTAGAGGGCAAAAACTGTAGAGGAAGACAGAGATTGGAATACGTCAAGCAAATAATTGAGGACGTAGGTTGCCAGTGCTACTCTAGAACCAAGAACACCATGTCATCTGCGTAGACGCGGCAGATGAAAGCATGCCTCTCCTTCTTATGCCTATGAAGCGGCCCCTCACAGCGTCTAACAGTAGCTCAGGGGTGATGGCGGAAAGGAACATCAACAGCGGACATCCTTGACGGACCGACCGCATGATATTAATAGGGCCCGCCACACGGCCACACGTCGAAGTACGTTTTCTAGAAAGGCTCTGTCAAAGATGTAGTCGAAGTCCACTGTCACTAAGGCACCGCGACTGCGGCAGGTCGTGGCCAGGGCTGTGACGCCATGGTGACGTCATGTCACCACCAAAGCACGTTTGATCCAGAGAAATGACTTGAAGGCGAGTGGCAAGAATCTGGGTAAAAATCTTGAAGTCACAATTTAACATGGTCACGTCCGATAATGTCCAACTCTACCGATTTCCCGATTGCTTGGGGAGCGGGATAAGCAAGCCTTTTACGAATTCAGGCGACAGGGGATGGTGCGTTAAAACTCCAGCGGAATCCCGTCGGGACCTGGGGCTTTGTTCGCCGCACCATTATAAAGAGCATCAGAGACGTCATCAGTCGTAATTGTCGCTGTGGGAACCCCCACAGCAGCCCCGTCAAGGGTTCCTGTCAAGGAACGGAGGACATCAGTCATTACAGCCATGTTCTGGTACTCTGCGGCATAGACCTGTTCGTAGTGATCCACAAAGGCGTTTACGATATCATTCTGGGGCGTCAATCGGCGACCATCTGGTTTATCGAGGGCGTTGACCAGATTTCTCCGACACCACTGCTTCTCACGGGTAACATGATGCATGGACGGGGGTTCTCCTAGTACACAATCGTGACATTTTGCGCTTACTATTGTCCCTTCACGGCGGTGACGCATGAGAGAAATTATCTTCGCTTTTATCAGCTGAATTTCAACCTGTAGTTGAACAGAGAGAGCATTGTAGGAGAGCTCGCGGAGAATTGTGAATTAGTATTCCACGGTATTCCGCTGGAAGTCGTCTCACACAGTCGTTCCACGTCGTCTGCACGACCAGCTTGCACTCTGGATCCTTGAGATGGGCGACATTCATCTTCCACAGGCCTCGACCGCGACACACCTTCTTCCCGTAAAGCGAAACAGTGCAAATGTAAGCGATATGGCCGGAGGAGGCGACGACTTGCTGAATGGCTGGTGGCGTACGTACATCCAGGAAGATCACCATGTACGCGATACCAGGTACCGGTGAGTTTCAGTTCACGCACGAGCAGCTTGAGTTCCTGGCATGTGCTGAAACGGGGATGTTGGTCCTTCTGGCCTAACAGACAATTGAAGTTGAAGCCAAGAATAATATGGTCGTAGTGGCCCACAAACCAAGGAGCGATCTGTTCTGAATAGAATCGCGGCCGTTCCCTCGCTTGGCCATGCCGGAGGTAGCGTAAACATTGATGATTCGGACGCCGTGGAAAGTCACAGCAAGACCCCTAGCCGATGGTAGGTAAATCACGTCGTCTACCTCAATGTCTTCCTTTAAAAGAATAGCAGTCCCACGCTGTGAGGTAAGAAACAGACAATGATATAGAGAAACGTTGCTAGGTGAACTTCCTGCAGAAGGGCAACATCGCGGTCCGACGTCCTCAACGTTCCACGGAGCAATTGTAGTTTGACAGGGGTGCCAATGGTGTTGACATCCAAGGAGCCAATCCTCTAACATGGATGACTAATCACATTTCCATATGGGCGGAATGCAGATACCACTACCTCTGAAGACACCTCTAAAGCGAGTTCAAATACACAGATCGTCCGCAGTCCAAGTCCCGCATGTTCCACAGTTACGTCACCGGTGCGTCCATCAGAGTGACGCAACTTAAGACCATTTCAAGTTGCAGTTAGAATTTTGTCACATACGTCTTCGGTAACTGATTCCACGTGTACCACATTGCTCAATATACGCAGGTGGATGCCAACTAGATTGTTTCAATCAGTCTTGACTTCATCTCTAATCAACTGTTCGATTTCAAGTGATTTTGGTCGGGCATATTCAGGTGAAAAGCTAATCTTCAATGTCGGTTTTCTGTGGGCATAAACCATTCTCTTTCGAAGGAAATACAGCGCCCTAAGAAGTCAGAATCACGTAAACAACTCCGCGAGCGAGCTGCGTGGCGAGGACGTAAACAAGACGTCCGTGGAGCTAGATTGCCGAAAGGCGACTGATATCTGATGGAGCAAGCTGAGCTTATAGTGCCGACGAGGAATGTGAAAGCAATGCCGGCCCAAACCTCCATATGTCACACAGACACAAGCATATCTGTAGGGCCCTGGATTTCAATAAATGCAGTTGCTGAATAAACAGAGAAACTGTCACCGTTAGTAATATATCTCTTCGGCTGGTGCCCTGGGATAGCGTCCCTACTTCATTGGCGTCATTTTCGAAGTATTCCATCGAGCTCCTACAACAAAGAGTGCATTATTCTTCCAATGATTTCTTTGCCAGAGTGGTGCTTTGTCCTAATTAAACTACTATAAACCTTACGGTTGAAATTCGCAATAACATAATCTGTTATCTTACAGCTACAAAGTTTAATTATTTATCACTGAATTAAATGCAAGATGACACTGGACTCTACCATAGTTATCGTCATCTTACAGAGCCACGTAAATGTAGAAATTACCGTACTTGGGAAGAGTGAGAAACTATAAGCTTTAAACTTCATCATTGTAATTCTCATAGTGGAACATTTTTGTGTTTTTCGGTGTAAAGTGCATTTTAATGGTGAATGGTCTAGCCTAACTGCTGTGCATTTGGTTTTACGTCCATGTATTCTATGAGAATAATGTGAGCACTATGTAAGCAGGCTGATGGATAAGTATAATGGTTTCTAGGATAGCATCGTTTTCGTGTAAAATTAACATGTGAAAATGAAGTTGCAAAAGTAAAAAATATTGAACCAAATAGTTTTTCTGTAGAACCGAGAAGAATGTGCTTGTTAACTGTTACTGCAGAATACCTCTCTGAGAACTGTAACAGTCTACAAATGTTTCTAGGAAACTAACCTGTTTATGAGAAAACTGGATGCAATTTTGAGCTACGTTTCAGAGATTGTGGAGATATCTGCGTAGACTTCGTAAAAGACACAGTCAGGGAAGGTCAACTGGAATCATTTTTCGGGGCTTCCAGATTGAATTCAGTTGTCAGTCTTCCAATTCGTCTTCAGCAAGATAGGAAGAGTCTAGAGACTGACTGATAACATTTAAACAGACAGTACTCAGGCTGAAACAATTAATGTGTACGCATTTGTTAATGGACTATCTGATCATAGTGCACAAATAATGGAGATAAACAATGTACAAGTATCGCCTCAAAGCCCTGATGCTTATTTGTAGAAAGAAGTGAAGCTTGTTCATGAGAACAGGATATAGTGTTTTAACAGTAAGTTTAAAAGAGGTGCTATGGGTTGTGGTGTACGTAGAAAGAGACGCTAATCCAAAATTCAATTTGTGCCATAGTGAATTAGTGTTGATATTTAAATGTGGCTTCCCTGGAAAGTTATCTAGAAAATTCGCCAAAGAAACAAGTAAGGCATAGACAATCTAAGGAATTAAATTCTAATATAAGAGGAAGAGGGAAAGTTCTACAAATGCCAGAATAAGTCAAGATCCTACATTGCTTGATTACTTAAGCAAGACTGTAATATTTTAAGAAAATCGATTACAGTGTCAAGAAGTATGTACATCCTTACAGATATTAATAATGCAGAAGAAAATATTAAAACTATATGGTATCTTGTCAAACGGGAGACATGACAGGCAGTCAGTGTACAAGAGACCACAGAAGTCATGCTAAATGTCTGTAGTGTAACTGATAAACAGTAAGTTGCAAGTACATTTAACAGTCACTTTCTAAATGGAACTGCAAAAATGTTAAAGAATTTATGGAACTAGAAGTAGCCTCGACGTCTTTCCCTGAAATTATTAGAATTACAAAAATTATAAAACGCAAGAGCTCATGTGGTGTTCTTGGCGTTCCATACAAAATTCTGAGAAGTTTTGCTACATTAAAAAGTAATGTCCTTAGTGATATAGGTAATGCAGCACGAGAGCAGGGAATTTTTCCAGGCAGATTAAAAAAGTCTTATTCCTTTTCATAAGAATAGAGACAAAAATTTAAGTAATTACGTCCAGTTTCCTTACTGACATCTCTTTCCAAAATATTCTAAAACGTAATATATTCAAGAGAAGCTCACATTAAACTATAAGCAGTTTATTTAGCATATGACAGACAGGATTGCAGAACCTTTTCTGGAATCATACAATATTACAAAACTTAAATAATAAAGTATTGCCAGCTGGATTTTTTTATCTTTCCAAGGTGTTTGATTGTGCAGATCATATTACATTCTTAGAAAAAAATCAAGTATTTTGGGATCGTCGGTTTTTTCACAACTGGTTTGAATCATACTTAGGAAAAAGAAAGCAATAAATTCCGTTGAATTTTTGAAGAGCAGAAAACGTTAGTTCCCGGCTCGAAATCACAAAGGAAATTCCACAGTACTTAATTCTGACTCCAACCCCATCCCTCACATATATAAATGCTATTCCACTTACCATCCAACAAGCAATAAATCCCAATAGGTAGAAAGCCAAAGGAGAGATCTTTAATGACGTTTCTCAAAGAATGATTGTGGTCTCTAAACATGGGCTTTCCCTAAATTTTGAGAGAAAGCACTCCATTCAGTTCTGTACAACAAATAGTCATACTAACAATTTATGTAGCATATGAACAGGAGTCAATTAACAGGATAGAATGCACCATATTTTTGGATGTACAGAATGATGAAAACTTGAACTGGAAGAAGCAAATTACTGAGCTTCTAAAATAATTCATTTCGGCTACTTTTGGTGTACGTACAATTGCTAGTCATGGAAACAGACGAATCACCTTTTGACAAATTTTGCACGTTTCCACTCAATAATTTTTTGGGGTGATTCATCACTTTGGAAAAAGTACTGATTGAACGAAAGCGAGAAGTTAGAATAAAATATAGTGCTCACCCACAGTGGTCATATAGATACCTCCTCAAGGAATTAAGTATTTTAAGTGCGTCTTCACAACACACATTTTCGCTAATGAGATTCGTCGTAAAAAAAAAAAATCCATCACAATTTGAGAAGAAAAGTGATGTTCATACCTACTACACTAGAGGGCCAATGTTTATCTGATAAATTATCCCCCTTCTCTCATCTTCTATAATGGTCGATCAAAAATTTTCCGTTTGAAGGTCATTCAGTCCAGAACTAGTTTGAAAATAGGGCTAAATCACCGTGAGCATTGGGGCAGTCATCCAACCGACACACTTGGTTGTAGATACACGTGTGGTGGAACAGAGTCCTACTGCCTGAAGATGTCCTAACTGCCCGCTGCACGTCCAGTCTGACACGTATAGTCGACTCTTGAGGAACCAAAGTCGTGACAATCGCGTGGGGATAGATGAGTACTTTAAGAGGGAGGGGGTGCTCGAATGTCTTCCACATGAATTGGCATTAACTTAAGACGTGCTGCCCCCCACAAAATCTTCATTCTCCTGTGGATGTCTACCGGTGTTTGTCCTTCGGCAGTCAAGAACTGGATCCTACTTGGACACATTTCGTAATAACGTCGCCATAGCTGACATTTCTGCATGTAATACACGATCGTCAGAAAGACGCAAATGCAACACTGATTCCTTGCCTACCAGTCGGTGCATATATACCGGCATCGGAGTCGCGGTTTTTTGCTTATACGCAGCAGCAACGCCTTTTCATGACCCCTTATATAACTTTTCGAAATTACTTTTGTGTGCCAGTCATTATATTCCATTGAAAAATTATGGAATACATAGTTCAGCAAATGTCTGCCTTAGTTCTACTTAAGAAACATAATGCAGGCAATTATACCAGGCTATTCGAGGGGCGCCACATCAAGCTGCAAGGTAAGGATTGCAATGGGAGTCTCGCAGAGTTCGATCATTGTCTCACTAATTAGTTCCTTTACGCTAATGCTTCGCCATTTTATTTGGATCAGGAGGAAGATTTTGACCTATTTGCAGATGATGCACACATGAGCCAAAACATTATGATCATTGCCCGCCGCGATGTTGGATGCCGCCAAGTTAGGTTGTAGCCACGCGATGCGATAACAGAAATATGGAAGCGGAGGAGACATCGACGGTGGATCACCCTAGTGAATATATGGACTGTAAATGGGAAAATCCAGTGAAATAAGAAACTTTGACAAAGGGTTGAGTCTGTGAACGAGTATCTCGAAAGCGGCGAAGCTGGAAGAATGTCCACGTGTTACTCTCGTGAGCATCTACACAAAGAGGTAGAAGGACAGTGAATCAACCACTAGACGTCCATGACTCTGCACACAATGTGGGATTTGGAGGTTTGTATGCTCTGTAAAGTAGAATAAATGATCTCAAATGGTTCAAATGACTCTGAGCACTATGGGACTCAACTTCTGAGGTCATTAGTCCCCTAGAACTTAGTACTAGTTAAACCTAACTAACCTAAGGATGTCACACACATCCATGCCCGAGGCAGGATTCGAACCTGCAACCGTAGCGGTCTCGCGGTTCCAGACTGCAGCGCCTAGAACCGCACGGCCACTTCGGCAAGCAATAAATGATCTGTAGCATCTCTGCCGAAAGAGCACAAATGTGGTGCAAGCACAAGGGTTCCGGAGGAACTCGTTTATCGTACATTATTGAACGTGGAACTCCGCAGCAGTCCAGCCCTACGTGTTCAAATGTTGAACCAACGATACAGTCAGTTACGATTGTAGTGGGCATGGGACTAGCGGGATTCGACCGTCGATCAATGAAAAAGGGTTGGCTTTTCGAGTGACTCACATTTTCCCCTACACTAGGTGGATCGTCATCGAGATGAACGTAGACTCGGAACATGCAGAACGCCACGCATGCAGACTGGTGGTAGCAATATTACGCTGCGTAGGCATTCTTCTGCACTTGCATGCGACCTGTGCTGGTAATCAAAGACACGCTGACAGCTGCGCGCCACCTGCGGCATTTCATGCCTGATGTCTTCCCTGACGGGGATGTCACCTTTCAACAGTATAACTTTCCATGTCTCGGAGTTGGAACCGTGCTACAGTGGTTTGAGAGCATTATAGTAAATTCACGTTGATGTCACTGCGACCAAATTTGCCTGATGTAAATGCTAGTGAACCCATCTGGATCGCTAAAGGGCACTATCACCGCGTGTGCAAATTGGCGGCTCAATATTTACCTAAATTACAAGACCTGTGCATATAATGTAATGCTACACACCTCCACATACATACCAACAAACTTTCGGATCGCTGATACACAGAATCAGTGATGTGTTTCGTTCTAAAGACGGACGAACAGGCTATTAATTAGGTGTTCATAATGTTTTGGCTCATCAGCGTATTAGCACTGCTGTGAAGCCAAGCAAAAAGCATCAACACAGAGTTGAATAAAGAAGGTTTTCCTGGAAATTACATACTGCGTTAGTTTTAAAATGAAAAAGCGCAGCTCACTCAGATTTGTGTGGCCAAAAATATTCCACCTCCTATTAACACAGAATACTAACAAGGAATTTTATACGATATAAAACGTTCTACGTTCTTACATGTAAATATTCATGAAATATCAAATTTGGAAAACCATACAGCAAGCCTACTAAGACGTTTAGCTTCAGCTACTTTTGGCATAAGAACAACTGACATATTTGGAACTGATTGAATCGGTAACTTGACATATTTTGTATATTTTAATTCACTGATGTCTCACGAGGATAATAACCTGGAATAATTCCTCAATTAGGCAAAAATTATTCATATTCAGAAGAAAATAATTAGAATTATGGGTAGCGTCCACATGTGTACATCTTGCAGATGTGTCCTTAGGCAGCTGGACAGAGGACATTTTAACCAAAGCCTCACTGTATATTCATTCACATATCAAATGTTTATTGAAAATTCATCTGACTCTTAGGGTAACGGAGATTACCACAACTACAACATTAGATGGAAAAATAATCTACGTTATCTTTTAATGAATCTAGCTTGGCAAAGAAGTGAAATATATGGCTTTAAAACTCATTGTCCATCTGACATATCTATTGGCCCTGCAGCAGGAACGCTTTAAAATGTAGATTAAATTGGTTTTTCCTTAACAACTCCTTGTCTGCCATAGAGGAATCTGTGAATATAAATAATTAATAATTGGCACAGAAAATACGTGAAACAACAAAATGTATCCATATAAATACATTTTCGTCTTGTTTCTTAATGGTTGTGTATGTGTGTGTTTTCTGTCTTTGTTGTATTGGCACGTTCCACGCATAACGTTTATCGCGAGTATCTTATTCACACTAAATAGTTAATTAACTACAATCCTCCGAGATTCTGTGTTCATTCCATCTGCCTTGTCGTTAATCCTTTCTCACTTTCACTGCGGATAGAAAAATCACTCTTCTGACTTGCATTTCCGTCACTGCTTCCTGTGTTTGCAATTTGAACACTATAGGAGAGGGAGAGAAAGAGAGAGAGAGAGAGAGAGAGAGAGAGAGAGAGAGAGAGAGAGAGGAAGAGAGAGAGAGAGAAAGAGAAAGGTCACCCTTACCTTGCGCTCTTTCTGATGCTAGCACTTCTACTTTGGTATATGGCCTGGAACACCGTAGGGTATCGTAACAAACCCACCCGCTCGAGATTAATAATAGCTACACTTGCATCTGGGAATTTGTCATGCCAAAATAATAGCCATTCTTTTAGATATTCATGAGTTTTATTCTACTGCGACAAGGTTATCTATATGTTTCAGGGAGTTCTCAGTGTTTCACTCCTGGATGGTATATGTGGGCATTCTGGCTTGTACAGTTATCTGACTTCACTGATTCCGGATATAAGATCGTATATTCTGAGATATCAGCGGTCGCCTCTGGTGAAAACGCTTTTTATACTTATCTCAAAATCCCCAAACACGTTCAGTTTTTCAGCATCGTTGTTTGTGGCCACCGCAGTTCTTTCTGTTTCGACTTTTCCTGTGTATTGTTAAAATTTTCAAAATTATTAGTGGATCAAGGCAAACAGCATATGCAATACTTTTCCGATGGTGAAGTGTCCACGTTAATTACATAAGTGTCATGTGAAAATTAATTGTACATAACTTTACTGCAAAAGAAAAAGTAAGAAAATGAACCCTTCGAATAATGTGTGCTGTAACGTTCAAATGTCAAATATTAAAAAGTGTCTGTCATGTTAATGCATACTCCCCTATCCATCTGATAAAATGCCTGATACGACTGAGTGAGCACTGAGTTAATCGAAGCTTACTACCGTTATCACTCTTAATTAAGCTTATATTCTTTTTCCTGGCGGCCGGGTGAACTTTTACGGTAGAATATGTATCTTAGACTCTCGATATCACTGAAGAAGGTCTCTTACACCCGTGATCAGAAATCCTTCGGTGCGCATGACCACTTTTGTATGTGTAGTAGCGTACACAGGAAAGGACAACCTGCCAGAGATTTATGGACAGAGTGTAAATGAAACGAAAGTTCAGGCCTTATTCCCTTTTCATTTCAGCAGTACCTTTCCGAAAAACATAGCATGTAACAATTAAGTATTAATATTTCACTCTCCTGCACCGTAATGCATGTGAATTTATGAACAATGCACCGAGACTGGTATCATATTAATGAAGAAGAAGACTTGGATAATTAACTGGCTAGAGCTTTTATTACTTCATATTTAATTTACTGATACGTTGCTTTTTGTGCCTGCGATTGTAGGACTTGGATTGCTTGAAACAAATAAATAAATAAATAGAATGGAAACGTGAGTAGAAATTTCACAACTACTCTGAGTGCATTGGTAAATTTTCTAATTAGGATGCTACGACTGAGATTGTGTAGTAAATAAATGAAATAAAACAGCAAAATTTTCCCAATAGTATCTACAGTAAATTGAAACATCTCTCACCGATCTAATACAATAGTCAGTCAACAAGGACCGACATTTCCTAACCATTTAACCACTCCCCATTCAAAGATAATATGGCGTGAAAGTAAACGAAGTAATGTTACTTCCCGGCACCTCTCTGTTTGTATCTTCCTCTGTCCGTCTATCTCTCTCTCAAAAATGTTCAAATGTGTGTGATTTCCTAAGGGACCAAACTGCTGAGGTGATCGGTCCCTAGACTTACACACTACTTAAACTAACTTAAACTAGCTTATACCAAGAACAACACACACACACACACACACACACACACACACACACACACACACACACACACAGCCATGCCCGAGGGAAGACTCGAACCTCTGAGCTCTCTCTCTCCCTCCACTGTTCCTCCTTGCCTGTTTTCCTTTCTTGTTCTTTTTCAGTCTCTTACTGTCTCTGTAAGACTGCAATTTCATCGTTCAACTGAAATTTTTCTTCCTTTATTGAAGAGCTTCAAAACTGGTTGCGTTTTTATAATTACAGTATTTTGTGGAATATGTACTAATATCTTACAGTTCAACATATAATGTGAGATTCCTTAACAGTCCAACCTTAAGTTAGTCTTCTTTTATCATTACAACATGTATGGCTTGTATATAGATGTACCTCGTTATTTCTGTCCCTTCTAGCGTATGACGCAACGGTATCACAACGAGATTGGTTTGCCGTTGCCTCAAATTTCTGCTTCATTATAACGACCTTTTTTTTCTTTTGTCCAAATTGTATCAACAGCTCCAGCTGAAAGTCATTACAAAAAGCTATGCTAGACGGTAGCAAGGGGTCTATATCAAACATTATATTACAGGAATAAAGTCTGTTACATTGCAATTATCTCCTGTACGGATATAAATCAGAATAAGCCAGAATATTACCATAGGGAAGCTTCTGAACCCAGATTTCAAATCTGCTACGTATCTATCTCATTATTAAGTTTAGAAGCAATCTTACAGGAAACGTACCATTGTAAATGTGCACATCTCGCTGTGCGTAGGTGAAGATACGCAAATACGTTCTCTGTGAAGTATTCGCTGACTGAGTTACGTTATTCTGTTCAGATGCGTCCTAAGTGTCTACGTGTGTGTACAGGATGGTTATACTTAAAAGTCCGCTACTTTATCCAGTGTTTGTGTTGTGTGGGTACCCCACCTTATAAGAATGTTGTTCAGGCTGTGCGCTTCAGGAGTTGCGTTGATAGTGGTGCATGACTTTCTATTAGGCGCCGGTACTGGTACGGTGACGTAGGACTGAAACATAACCATCGCTGTGCATTATAGTTGGAGAAAGGCAGTGTCGGTCGGAACAAGGTCAGCAAGGCTTTACGAGTAACGCTGTTTTATCAAAACAAGCAGGAATATCGCTGCTGCTCTTAGCGAGTATTGACGCATTAAAAGAACACGGAGAGGTCCTCTTTGGCACCTGCGTTGAAGAATATGATTCGAAAATTCGAATTAACTGACAATTTGGAAATTACTCCTGGGAGAAGCTGACTGCGAATTGCGCCACAAATTGTTGAAATTACTTTTACCATGACTGAAAATGCACTTCAACTAGTGCACTCTACATCACGCCAGCTAAACATTCCATGGTCCACCGCTGTTTGGAGCAATCTCTAGTGCAGTTCAAGTCTGTTGTAGATAGCATTGAGCAACGTTAGTAACCTCAGAAGTAAACATGATATACAATTAACGAATGTTATTCTCTCACGTGGAAATTAATATGTGTTTCTTTCAATGGCTCATCCGTTACGTCACTTTCAAAAGTCCTTACAAATGTTTCAACAAAGTCTCATCGTCCTATCACTCATTTGTGATGGGAGCCCTCTCAAGTAGCGAAAGATTAATTATAACCACCCTTTATGTGTACATTTTTTGCCAGAATACATAATCCGATACGGTCATATAACGACTACTCATGAATTAAAAAAGCATATCTTCCCAAGCGGCGTTTTTAGAGCGAATAATATTTTTTGTGAAAACAACCTTTACCGTCAATCACTTTCATTTAAAAATAATAGAATGACAAATAAACTAAATTAGTGTCATCTGGAAATAAACTGTGATTAACCGTCTTCTGTGGTAAGAGGGATGTCAGCTTCTTCTGTAACTGATCTATTTAGTTGTTCTATGGTGTTCGAAAAAACTGAGCACGACGACTCAACAGGTGGGGAACTTTATCAAGTAGTAACAAGATAACATTGCTAGAAACCGCTATCCCCCCGTCGTGGGAATACGTTCCATCAATATCTGCTCTGCTGTACCACATCTAAAAATACACGTAACTCAGGTACGATTCGTGCTTGGATCCGAGCACTCTGTACGATGCTGTTGTTGGTGTGATCACAACGTACTTGTGAAGCTGTTAAGATTTTCATAATGTATATGACAGCCGAAGAACTGATATAGTTTTAGTGTATGGCGAAGTTGCGAAATTGTTAGAGCAGCGTCGCGACTGTGTACTGAAAGGTACTCTGGATATTCTATGTCTTCACGATTTGTAACTGAAAATATTGTAAAACTCTTTTCGAGAAGCAAGAATTGTGAACATTAAAAAAGCCAACGAAACGGAGCAGAAACTGCTGAGAAAAGTGGAATTAAATTTAGGTAGCACTAATAACTGACAGTCTTGTATTTCTTGTATTTCTTAATGGGATCACCGAAACAGATTTCTCAGGAACACTGCTTTCCAACACGCCTCATCATGTCACATTTCGTTGTAAAATTATAGTTCTCAGAATTGTAGCCACGAAAACGTCAAGAGTAAGAGAATTTCTGTGCGTGACTTTGTTTAAGGATAAAGCAATCGTTTAGAAACCGTGTCGAACGTGTGGATCAGATATCCTATTGCCCGTCTCTCTTTCATTTATGGACCTCTAAGTATCCAGTAGTATGTAATGTTCCTAATCAGTGTGCTGTGGCAGTTACTGAAAGTCATGCCACCGTAAATAAGACATTCCTTGCGGCGCCAACATAATGCATGTCGGGTCCATTCCGCAAAGTTACATACAGATTATTTGATGGGTCGTACGAGAAACAATGGTGACCTGCTGGCTCACCAGACTTAACACCTCTACACTCTTTACATGTGGGACAAATGGAAAGAGGTGGTCCACAAGAGAATACTGACGACTCCCAAGGAAAGAAGCAGCGTAAAATAAGGGCCTGTACTGTGATAAGTCCTAATATCCAGCGTGTATAATTGTTTGTAACGAGTCGCTTTATAGGATGTACAAATGTTCATTTTAATTATTTTAAGCATTTGATATGACAGTCATAATAAAATATCAACTGCACTTGAGTCAGGTGTTTGCTTACATTTTGTACAGACAGGCAGACATTTGAAGTATGTATTCTCTTGGCGGGGGGAAAACGGTTTGCGCCGATTTTGTTTTATTACTGTTTCATCACGTTCTGCATACAACGTTGACCTCTTTGAATCCTCATTCCAGTTCCACAGAAGAATGTACGTAGCTGTATAAATAAGGCAGTGTCTTTGATCATGATTCGCAAGCTGTAAAGTAAATACTATTTGTGTGCGTCAGAAAATTGGCCACATTTTCCGTTATAGCTTAGCGAAAACCGCCCTGTACGTAACTGATGGTTCCGGAAGTATCTTCGGTGAGATGACTTCGCTATGTAATAATAGAAATATTCGTTGGAAATAGGTACTGAATCGAAAATTACAAAATAAAGAAAGATGATTGTCTCATATGACTCGCAATTATACTACGAATGATAGAAAACGCAATTGAGAGGATAGTTCACGTTGGGAGTAATCTGAAATTATTAAAAATACAAGTGCCGAGTGGACTGAGGATATAACAGCAGCGTTTAAAAGAAAATCAAGAAACATCGCAGGCTGCCTAACGGGCATACATGGCCTGAGACAGTCAAATCTTGAGATTTATCTATTCTGTACTCATTATACTACCCTGCATAACAATTCAGTTAAAGAAGTTGATAATTAAATTAAATATTAAATAATTAAATAACAGTTGATTTGATTTTATCGCGACATTTTCACGGAAAACCTACGGTGTCAGATAGGTACTGTGCACACCGAAATTTTGTATCAACCTAGAAATTGACAGATGACAGGAAGTTACGTTAACACAGATTTTCCCAATAAAGGCCTTTTTTACTATCTGTAGTAGCTAAAAATTCTGATCTCACTGACTTTGGAAATCAAACTGTTTTGAGTCTTTCCGTCAATCTTACGCCGTTAAATGGGATATGTAAATAGTGAAATCATTATGAAACACATTATAATGAATATGTGATTAAATATTTTTTTCCAGTCTTTGATCACAATATAAAGTTCTTTGTATTGACTTTATATTGTGATAAAAGACTCGAATAAAGAAACATTTGACAGTACCTGGATCACTATGTGTATTCGCGACTATGTCACAGCTTGTGAAAATTTGATTATATGTCTACTTTGGAAGAACATTACTCATAATTTCTTTCATGTGAAACCTTTAGTATAGATAGAACAAACTGTCACAGCGTACAACTACTTCGCTTACTCAGGCCCGCCGCTAGTCCTGCCTCATCGATAGGTAGGGAATGGGAGGGCATTATGACCGTTCTAAAGATGGAGTTTTTTCAGCTATATTACAATCGCTCTACAAACTTCACTGTTTTAATTCTTGCCGGACAAAAGGGAAGCACTTAAGTAATCAATAATCCGGAAAATACGGAGTGGTGCACAGATACAATACAGCAGAAAATGCTGTTGGTAAGAGAATTATTAACTTTCGCAACCAGATGGAAACAATAGTCAACGTTCATTCCAACAAGAGTCCGGTGTATTCCCTCTTGTGTACTTTTACAGATAACAGGCACTTGTCGACAAATGTACTGTGACTGCAGAAGGTGCGAGTAACCAAGATGCCCTCTGTCGCACGAGGCAAAACACACAGACTGCAATTGTTCTAAAGATGTTCTTGCGCAAAAGCAGTAGCAAGGTCGTAGGTTTGTGTTTCTAGATGTGAGGCTAAAAGAAACTTTCTGTTGAGTGGACTAAGGCGGTCTGTGCTTCGAAATTAGCATCAAATTTCAATGAGGAGTGCCAGTGGCTTTAATAGGTAAACCACGTATGGGAAAAAATCACGAACTGCTAACAAAATGACGTAATGAACTTTTGAATAGAATGTCACACGTGACACAGTACCAGTATGTAACAATCAGACCGTATGTGAAGTGCTCTACATGAATCCCAATGACATGTGAAATAAACTTTCTGTTTACATTCCACTCTACACTGTTGCAGAGACGTGGTTCATCAAGATAATTACATACTCGGCGCTCAGCTAAGTGTAAAACACGCCGTCCCCCTCCTACAGCCAAAGTGTGCAGCCGGCGTAAGCGAGTGCGCTCATTCGACTCGAAAACTTGACTGGTCAGCACGAAACATTTGGTTCTGTGCCCATTTAGTTGTCAGTTCAACACAAATATGCAAAATACAACCAAATTGTTTTTGAGTACTTGTGTTAATTTGTACAGATGAAGTTTATAACGAACCGAAGATTGATAAACCCATAGAGATTTTAGCCTCTGTCTGTGTACAAATGAGTGAAAGCAGGTGCGATCTTCAGAAGTTATCATGAAGGTAGAGTCAATGCACTTGTTACTATCGTTATAAGTCCAATTAGCACTGCCGGTTAATGATGGAACGTTAATGTCCATTCACCCGTATAATGATAGTGATCAGAGAGCAAACTGAACTGTGTAAGGTCCACGTAGGAGGTCAAATCTTGCAGGAGGCAAAGTTCCTTGTCCGAAGTCCGGTTGCTCATAGTGACTCTAGTGTGATATCCTTGAAGTCGGGCTGCTGTTGGAACCGCATGGTCTGGATCCTGGAGGTAGCCCTATGGTGGAACTGCCTCGCAGTGACTCATCGAACTGAAGTAGGTGTGAGTGGTCCGGCGCTGGAATTAATACATGCCAGGTGGTATGATATCTGTTCAATGCCTGGACAGCACGTGATGGGCGGAGGCTCCTAATTGTGATGCTGTTATCTGGGATACGTGCACCTCTAGTCTCGAGGCCGGCGCTCATCATGGTGTAGAGTAGCCTGCACGTATTCGTGATGCTGGCTACAGTCCTATTTCAAAACGGAACAGCGTGTTTTTGACACAATCTAGGTTGTTGATATGGTTACATCTCGCTTGCAGTACTGTTGACATCGTGGTCTGCCGAAGGAGTGCCCTATGTGAAGCTGGAGCCAGACTACCTGTGGACCACCTGCGTAGTGCATGTAGCGGCGTCTACAGGCGAAGGCAGTGACAAGCCAAAGATCTTAGCAAAGTTCTCCCAGAAAGAGCCGTCACTCATAGTCGTGCACTGCATGTGGGCCCACATTGCGCATCTTAGGCATTAGATCTCAACTTCGATGTTGGCCATCCTTTTTGTGAAAACCAGCATTCTACCCTTCTTCACCCATTATAGTCTCCTTATTAAAGTTATGTAGAAGAGTGCTTCAGTAGGCCAGATGAAATGATGTGCTTTATAGATTCTTTTCTGACATACAGAAAAATCTTCTCTCCAACAACAACATAAGATCACAAATTTCTTTTCTTGGTTTTAGTTAAAAGCTGATGGAAAGCCACAGATTATTCTTGATAGCTCTCTCTATAACGTATTTCTTGGGTCTCGATAGGAAGTTACAACAGTTTTGAAAGCCATGCCGTCCTTCGCTGCCTGTGCTGATGTCTCGTCATGTCACGTGGATGCCATTGTTGCCCATCTTCTCTGCACTTACATGCTTACACCATCATGTGTGGACAAAGAATAATTTTAGAGTTGAATAAAAATATATTATCATAGAATAATTATTACATTTATTATTAATTAGTAAATTTATCATTATATATTATGATTCAATGTTTATTATAGTTACACTCAATATTTGTTCAGACAAATAACAGTATAAAAAATGTAGTTCACGGCTGTGAACTGGCAACCGCGACAGGCAGATCGGTCACTGCCTGGCGATTGTTTTCAATGTATTTATTGTATCGTGTTGTTTTGTCCTCTTTATAATCTGCAGAACAGTGTGCTCAAAAATTTAACTGTCATGATTATCTTGGCTCTCTAATATATTAATGTAACGCAAAATGACGAACGTAATTTTCACGACGTAATGAAGAACAGCTCTCTGTATATGTGAGTTAGTGAAGGATAATGCCCATAACAAAGAGAATGAACCTGGTAGTAATATACTAGAAGATCAGCGGAGCCTGTCACATTTTTTAGGAGAAGTAAGTATGCGATAAGTAATGGGACAAGAATATAAAACAGACTGCAGGTAAAGCAATAGGCGGATGAAGCAAGTAGTCAGGACAGAAAACTTCGAGAGCATTTAGAATTGCTTCTCCAGTCGTTGATTTTAGATACACATAGATCACAGGAAAATGTAACAGAAAAGAATTTATAGATCTTAAATTTGAAGTACTTTGTGCAACGATGTTTTTCTATAACGTATACCTTGCGTAAGGATGGTGAGAATTAACAAGAGGAATTAGGGTGCTTATGGAGGCATATAACAAGTTACTTTTCGGTTGCTCATTGGGCAAAAATACAGGACAGACAACCGCTAAGAGTGTACAAAGTCTCATCCACCATGTATTGCACAGTGGCATATATAACCAAAAATGGAGATTTGTAAATGTTACTTTTTATTGAGAGACTTAGGAGGTACCAATATTTACTACTTATTTGATATTCAGACGATATGTGAACAGATAATGTAGCTTTTACTGCTAACTTTACAAAACATGTTCTACATACAGTAACAAAATGCAGCTTTCAAAGAGAAATCAACTATCAAAAATGTTAAGAAACATATACAATAGGAATTACGAATGTGTAGGCTGTTAAAGGTCTATGCAAGTTTCCCGAATCGTCAGATAGTTATATTCTATTTTAATATATTAGAATGGAAACAAAAATGTGTTTTAACTCTGCATTTTTATTCTCTAACGACATACAGATACTACAATATTGTATTATCTTCTTCATAATGTTGCAGTTGACAAGTCATAAAAGTAGTAATATTATCAGATTACTCAATGTAACAGCATTTACAGCCTAATAGCAACAAATAAACTGTTTGATAATGAGAATCACAAATATCTTCTTGTGAAGTATATCTCGAGTGCAATGACTGACAAAAGCTTGATATAAAGAGTGTGCAGTGTGTTGTGACGCAACTACGACTACTTACCAGTATCCGAACAAGCTGTGTGACGAGGTGGCAGTGCAACATTCACTTCTGACGAGTCTACTGCCAGCCACTGTGGCCGAGCGGTTCTAGGCGCTTCAGTCCGGGACCGCGCTGCTGCTACGGTTGCAGGTTAGAACCCTGCCTCGGGCATGGCTGTTTGTAATGCCCTTAGGTTAGTTAGGTTTAAGTAGTTCTAAGTCTACGGAACTGATGACCTCAGACGTTAAGTGCCATAGTGCTTGGAGCCATTTTTGAACGAGTCTACACGGAACCGTGCTGCCTCCGGTAGGTCTGACATGGTGTATGCCGAAGTCTTCCCCCGGCGAATACGGATATCTGGTACCACCGGTACTAAATTGAGAAAAGATGCTACCAACTTGGCATTCTGAAATTCTTGTGATGCCATTCCAGCCATTAGAGACCAGTATACGAATCTACTGAGGAGCGTTCTATACGATAAACCCTAATTACGTGACAATGGGTATGGCCTCTGAGGACGGAGTCGTAAATTTTTTCAGCAGATTATGGGTCTTCGAGAATAACCGTAAAGTGTTATACAAACTACAATGTTACCGTCATCGCCAAGTCTTCTTACAACAACTGTTGTAGACGTTCCTTCCCATTTGTCCTATGAAACTGAAAACTCTCTTATTCGGCGATGATTATATGTTAGCAATGATCAGAAACGTCTTTTGGATACTTTCACATAAATTAGCGTGTTTTGTAAGAAAAGAAAGGGATCATTACGGTTTAACATCCCATCGCGACCAGATCAATAGAGGGTCATTCGTGATAGTAGATGTAGTGTCGACTTAAATCTGTGTTTTTAAAGTTTCTCTATTTAAAAGTGATTTACATTCCCTCTATTGCTTGGGTGGAAACGGTGTTTGGGGGGCGGGGGAGGAGGGTAGGTAGGCAGCTCGCTGGCAGAGGCCACTTTGCTGCCCTTCAACCACTGACTATCATAATATAGTGCAGATGAAACGAAAACAATGTGTGAGGTTAAAATACAGGGTGACGTTTATGAAGAGACTGAGGGCGATGCGTGTCTATAACGAGGATGATGAGTCTTTGTGGGGAGGAACAGGCAGTTGAGACGCAGCTGGGCTGGGAAAGTTTTAGTTGGAGCCTTCATTTTTGTTGCGATTATCTGCATGGATTGACGCGGTTGGAAACCCGAGAACATTTTATTCAATGTTATCGCCGCGAGACTCTGCATTCATACATGAATGGATTGTTTGCAAGGAAGATTAAGTCCCGGAAATAAGTTCACGGTCTGGGAGAATGATGCAGCTGAAATTTCGTTGCGAGAAGATATGGAGTGATGGAGTTACAGGAAACATCGGAAATGTTGATAGAGGTGCGGCAACATGATTTACCAGGATGAGGGAGACATAAGGTGCTGCTAGGAGTCACGTTCACGGGAGATGTAAGAGAAGCGTAGGTGTTGAAAGTGTTGAACGAAATGAGGGAAAGAGATTCTTAGGAAATAATAGACGTGTGTAGAAGCCAAAGTGGGGTGCGTGAATCTGTAGGATTTGTAGAGATAAATCTGAATGGCTGGAATAGTGCTCCAACCACCGATAGCCTAAATGTTCGTCCAGTATCCCCTCAATTTGCTGGGCGTCTATTTTGTCGGTGCAACATCCATAACGGGGATAAATAGCTGATGTACCCAAAATATCCTTACAATTTAAGAAGTCTATCACTTATACGAATGGAGATAGAATCCCGGTCTGAATTTTAGCTTATGTATTGAAACTAGTAGGATACCTAGGCGTCAGTTGTAAATTGACAGTTCACACTGGGAATATCTTTCGTGCATCTAGTTCTCTCGCTCATTCATTATTGAAAGTGCGTCCAGCCTACATGGTGGTAAAACTGCAACAAAAGACGTCGAAGATTTAGTTTTTCAGCAGCACGCAGCACCAGTACACACTAATCCAGAAAGTAAGAGCATTTCTTACCAATGAGTTACCTCACTGAGAGGTCGACCATAAAGTTCGTAAGATTCTCGTATTGCACTTTTGACCGCCAGAGCCTCCTCCTTTCACGGTACGTGATATTTTCTTGCTGCGGTTTGCTAAAGAAACCGACTATGTGCCTCCCCTTCCAACGATGTTGTGGAAACTGCAACGGAGCACATCAATCACAGTGAATGCAGAAATTCCAGAAATGCTCGCTAACACGTTGGACGAGCTCCCTTCTAGATGTTTGTCGTGCATTTGAATCGGAAGCATTGAACATTTTTAAAGTTGTTAAAAAAGGAAAAAAGAACGAAAGGAGGAAAGGAAACAAATTAATACATCAATGCGTAAGTTTAAAGGAACCTCAAGTTTCTATATTCATTCGTACCGAATATTTGGCGTTGTGAAATTCGTTGAAACTTTTTGAGTATCCTGTGTATCTTCAGGCTGTTCCGCAACTGCATAACGTGTAAGTTTCTGAACTCCAAACTTACATACGAATCTGAACAACGTAGTACATTTGGATGACGAGAAGTTGCACTGTATACTGTTCAGCCAGACATTTACCTAGTAGGGCAATAGATAGTTTTCATAAGAGTAATTAAGTGTTGCCGTAAGACCAATTTCGCTTCAAAAATTCCGAGGACGTGTAGGAGAGCTACCGACATGCAGGGAACAACGAAACCGCAAAGAAGTAATCTCAAAAAAAAAAAAAAGAGAAATGATTTACTCCGTGATAAACCTGTAACTGAATGAACTGAAAAACGTCGTTTAACTAAGTAAATATTACGTTTTCCATCACATCACCTTTGTGGCCTCTGTGCGCAAAGCGTTGGGCTTCGTGTCTGACGCTAATCGCAGGAACAGGGGCCTCACAAAGATTTACCTCTGTGAGATAGCTCGCCGTGCATCAGCTGTTGACTCTTGTAAACGCCTGCCCGGACAAGGGGCGCGCTGCAGGTTGCTGGTCCTGTTGGTGTTGCCACACCTCTCCTCTGGCGAGTGACCGTGGTGCTGGGTGGTGGGGTGGTTGCGAGAGCGGGGGAGGCCTTTGTTGCCGATAATTGCACAGTGGAGCAGTGACTCGGCAAAGGTTGCCGCTACGGTTACCGCTTTGTGGCCGGAAACGAAAAACGTGACGTCACGTTCCACTCACTCTTACAGCATCACTCGGTACTTTGTTCTCCTTCTGAATCCCCGGTATTTTCTTTTTATTTTACCCTACACTGATTATTTTTGCGGTATTTACTTTTGAAATTTGCTAATCCTTTGCAAAGCAATTTCGTTGAATAAACGTAGCATTAGTAAAAGAAAACTGGTATTCGCACAAACATCTCTTTCCCTCTCCCTCGCTCCTCTTTCCCTTACACGCTTTGCGGCAGTTTTTCCGTACACGCACACACACACACACACACACACACACAAGGTACATTCACACACACATCATCTAGGGCAATATACCATCCTTCTTCAGGTAACCTTGTCACCTAAACATTTTGAACACTCAGATGTGTGAACTAGACAGATTATGACTATTATAAGCGGCGGTCAAAAGGTTTTCGTCTGAGGGGCTGCAGCAGCATATATACAACGTAGCGCGGCTCCGATACGGTTATAGAGACAGACTAGTATTAGTGTGGCATTCGTCTCTTTCCGACGTGCTTGCGGTAAATACGGACACGTGAACTACTGTGACATCAATAACAAACTCGTCCAAACAGGACCAACGTTGAAGTTATTATTTCTTCTTTTTATGTCTGCCGATGGTCAAACACCGGTAGACGTCCACCGTAGAATAAAGAATTTGGACGAGGCAGTTTGTCTGTCGAAAATCAGCGTTGTGGAATGGGGCGCCAAGTTCTGTGACGATTGCGATTCGACACAAGACGAACGTCCTCATATTGCAAATGTTGTGACGCGGAAGTTACGCCAACTTTATGTGGGCAACACACGGGCACCTACTCTATAGCCCCGATCCCTCCCCATGCGGTTATCACGCCTTAGGTCCCTCAAAAACGCTCTTGAAGGGTTGACGATTCCTGTTGGACGAATATGTGCAGCAGGCAGTTACGTTCAGACAACAGGACACAGTGTTTTACCAAACGGGTATACTCGTGGTACGTCGGTGGTATGATTTCCTCGATGAATACGGCGATTTTCCCTGACTGGCGTACTGATTCTGGACTGTGTGGCCTTCGAACCGAAACTTCTTGACCGCCCTTATACTATCCGCGCCTACAACAGATATATGAATGAAGGCGCGGCCTGGGATGTAAGACGAAATTCTGATTGTAAAGAAAACAAAATAGTGATCGTGGGATGTGTAAGGCGCGTGGTATGTACAAGGCGCGACGACGGCATATAGAACGGGAAGGAGACACGGGGAACGATGAAGCATTAGAACGGAATTAAGATAAAAAACGTGATAAACTATGAAACTGGCTTCTTCAGGGGTGGGGAACACAGCCTCTGCAAACAATACTTGCCAGTTTCAATCTTTAGTTCATTTTCAAGTGCACCTACAAACATAGTATCAAACGAAATTTAATGAAATTGATTCATATGTCGCCGTTCGAAAAGTCCTTTTACCGCATTTACCTAAACCATTCTTGTGCTTGAGGAAGACTAGTCTCCAAACCCCTGCTGATATCCTGTTCGTTCTACACGGACAACAACGATGACAATTGTGAGTGAGTAAAAGTAGTCCTTTAGTTTACCGATTCATTTCGCGATTTGGGAAAATGTATGTGTGATGACAGGAACTGAGCCTTTTCCTATTTCCGTGTCTAGTTTTCCGCTAGACCAGGGAATTAAAGTGTGCTACACAGTCAGGATGTAAATCTAATTTGTTATGCACAATAATCGAGACATTTAAGGTCAGAGGACATCTAGTTCGAGAAAAGAAAAGAAAAAGATATAACTGGTACAGCACTTGGCATAAAAGACAGTAAACAGAGAAAAGGAAGTTAGCAAAATAATGAAAGTGAATGAAATGGTGAGAGGAGTAAGGACGTCTGATCTAAAAGTGTCCGGACTGCGCTGGAGGTGTAAATAAAAAGTAATTTGCAACTGTAACTGTGAGGACGCCATTACGTTAACGAGAAATGCAAAAATGGGAACTGGCGCCAGTAATGAGACTCAGATAACGAGCTACTTAAAAAAAGACGAAATGGAGGGAAAGAGAAACATTTTGAGGGAAGAGTAACGAATAATGAATGAGTTGGAGAGATAACTAGTTATGCCCCATGCAGAATGTTGCTTATTTATTCAGATAAAGACAATCAAAATATGGAGGAAAAAGCGAACAAACCTTGGTTCGCACTGGACCAATTAGAATATTGTTCACTGCTGAAAGCAATACGGCTTGTAGAGGACATGAGCACGAAGGATTTAGAATGGAGGCTCATAACAGTGACTCAAAAGGATATAGAGGTTCAGGATCTAAGGTATCGTTGACAAAGAGGTTAATGAATGCTGAGGGACGGGGAAGGTAGTCGACCACATTCCTTCTAAAGTGATCCTCCTTAATCGAGTGGGTCAAACACGAACAACTATAATGTGTTTTATTGAACCCAGTTTCCCCAGAAAGTGAAAACTGTATCGTCTGACTTAACTGCAGCACTACGTCACGCAGCGTTTTCTATATCCTCATTTTTGGTTTATTTTTCAATTATAATGTATTGAAAGGCGATTTTTTTTACACAGGAGAGAATTTAATGACTCGTACTTACAAAATTCATCAGGTTCTTCTACCTTGACATAACGTAATGCAGCTGTTTGTAAATGAATGGAGTTTACAGCATTACTAGATTCAATTCAGAAGCATGAGGACGTTGATGCTCTTTCGAAAAAAACCATCCAGTTCTAAAAGTATAGCTATTATTAAGATAAAAAGCAATAATAAGAGACGGATGAAGATTTAACAGTAAAGATATGCTATTGCAAGTTTTAATAATGTCGCATAACGAATACTAAATTATCTAATTTATTCTATTCTTTCCTTTTCTTTGTCATTGCAATCAATAAACATACAAATACACTATTATGGGAAGACAGTGTAATGAATCATTATATTTAAAACAATGCACTGTCGCAAAATTGGTTAAATGTGACACAGCGGTGTTGCTACGTTTGCGAGAAAGTTGAATAGTTCGAGGGCTGGAACAGGGAAGCAACTGACAATTTGCGTTTGGGATGGTGGTTCACTTTGGTCATGAACGTTAAGTTTGCCAGCTTGAAATGCGAAGTAGTTCTGTAAAGTTCCTTTCAAATCAATAAACTGCTACACCATGTCGTAATGAATGTTTCTAGTTTCTGTGGTTAATCAACAACGTAAATTTGTTCATGAGCGCAGAGCGTATAAAAAGAATCTGATCTTTCATTTGCTTGAGTTAAGCAATAGTGATATGAAAAATAAGAAATGAGGTTTTCCGTAGAATCAGTGCCGAGAGGAACAAGTGGAAATCATTGACCAGAAGAAGGTTCAAATGGCTCTGAGCACTATGGGACTTAACTACTGAGGTCATCTGTCCCCTAGAACTTAGAACTGCTTAAACCTAACTAACCTAAAGACATCACACACATCCATGCCCGAGGCAGGATTCGAACCTGCGACCGTAGCGGTCACGCGGTTCCAAACTGACGCGCTTAGAACCGCACGGCCACACCGGCCGGCCCCAGAAGAAGGGACAGCATGATAGGACAACTATTAAGACTTCGACGAAGTAACTTCCATGGAAGACCCATATTGGAAATATCCAATTAATAATTAAGAATATGTTTCAAAAACATGTTGAGAAGTGCCAAGTGCATAAATGCGGATGGAGGTGACGGTCATTAAAACAAAGGCGTTCTTCGTAGCGAAAGGGCCACCTCATGATATTTAAATCACCAGCTTCTCCTGAGAATGCGAAAATATTTTTTTTACTCCCGTCTACAAAGGGAGAAGTGGTGATCATAGTCAAATAAGTGAAAAAAGAGCTCACACGGAAAGTCATAAGTGTTCTTTCCTCTCACGTATTTTTCGAGAGTGTTGTGAATTGTAGAGCAGATATAGACAAAGAAGAGCTACTGCAAGATGGACAGATTGCCACCGGAGAGGAAATCGTGGCGGGCCAGTTCAAACAAAACAGGTGGCTGGCGACAAAAGAAACGTAGGTTGGAACAGAATGTAGCTCTCTCCTGAAGATCAACCGTCACGTGAGGGACATGAAAAATTGCATTAACAGACTGTAATTCGAGAATGTGTACTGGGCGATAGTCTATTGAAGGTACATTCAATAGCAGACAAGATTGTCACATCAGCGGTACTGTATTGTTAACATTAGGGGAAAAAAACGAGAGAGGTTTGAATAAGGTTATTGCAGAATTTGTGAATACTGAGCAAAAGTGAATTATGGTAACAAATTTTTGGTCTTTGATTGAAAAAAAAAATCTGGCTTTCTTTCACGGTATTGTTAGGCTGAATGAAACATGGGTACACACAATCATACTAGAACCGAAAGAGCAATTAAAACAGGCCGATTACATCGCCGATGGTCCTGTTATACAATATCCCAAGACAGTTTCCTCCATCGAAAAATATGGCAACTATTTTCCAGAATGCCAGAGTGGTTAATCTCATGGTACTTATTTTCATATAAAACGTCAAACAACATCTAGTATATAAGATGATGATGATGATGATGATGATGAGGTTTCGTTTGTGGGGCGCTCAACTGCGCGGTCATCAGCGCCTGTACAAAGTCACAGTTTTCACACAGTCCAATTTAGCCAGTTTCATGAATGATGATGATGGTGAAATGATGAGGACAACACGAACACCCAATTCCCAGCAGAGAAAATCCCCATCCCGGCTGGGAATCGAACCGGGGACTCTGTGATCCGGAGGCAGCAACGCCAGCCACAAGACCACGAACTGTGGACATTTAGTGTATACTACACCATTTTTCAGAGCTAATTGAATACGAAAACTGCCGGGGCCTTCTGTACACAGCAAACTAAAATTACGATTATGTGAACAGGATAGTGTAATTCACATTTCTCAGTGACCTAAAGGAAAACATGAATTCAAATGGGACTTAACTGCTAAGGTCATCAGTCCCTAAGCTTACACACTACTTAACCTAAATCATCCTAAGGACGAACACACACACCCATGCTCGACGGAGGACTCGAACCTCCGCCGGGACCAGCCGCACAAAACATGAGTTAGACTGTTTCTTTTTTTCACACAAATTTCTGCCATTCTGAAAAAGGAATTATCTTCATAAAAGTGTTTTGCGAATAGGAAACCTGAGGGGTGCAAAGTATGAATTCTTGGAACAACCATCCAGTTCGACCGATATCACACCCTCTGACTTCCACATAATTTCACACCTAAATACTTACGTTGCATTAGTATTTTCAGTCTAATTCATGTTAGGGTATACATATGTAGGTTTTAGCAGGTCATCAAAATTGCACTTTAGTGAAGTTTTGTGTTAGTATTTCAAGTCAAAGGCATAAAGTTTTATTCTTCCTAACGTAAATGGGGTGTAGTTTATTCGGATGACGATCAGTTTACTTGGTGAAACATTCTGAAAAGGATGTCAGGACCTCGCTTTTAGCTAATAACTAAAAGCTCCACAATGTGGTAAATTCTGTTGAGCTAGAATGTTAGATTGACGGGTATCGTGATCTACAGACACTTTACTAGATCCAGGAATTGCTATTTGTTTTGAACTACGTCACTGTTACGTGTAAACACACAGTCTCGTGCATCTTATTCTTTTCTTCTCATTCCATGCTGAACGTTACTTCATGGCATACACACACACACACACACACACACACACACACACACACACACACACAAACAACCAAGGGAGAGAGAGAGGGTGAAAATGAGATGGGGAACGAATAGAGTTAGCGGTAGACAGAAATCACGGAAGAGCTATAACTGAAAATAGACATAGACAACAAAATGTGTAGGGAGCCCCTATTACAGCGGCAGCCTGATGAAAGAAAGTAACAGAGTCAGAAAACGTTCACCACAAACACCGGGATCACTACAGTGACACAACAGCAAGTCACTTGGATAACGGAAATACTCATGCTGTTAACTGAAATGAGCAGGGTTTCACCAGAAGGGGTTTATGGTATCCGAGGAAAATCGAAACTGCCTTAAATCCCGATAGGTAGATGAGGGTATGAAATCCCGCTCGTGATTGCGCGCACGGTGTCTTAATTATTCCGTCAATTGCTTTTTAGCTGGAAACTTCAAGAGAGTTAAACTTTCGACGGATAGGAGGGAGGGAAGTTGGAGCTCATCGATATCAGTTTATGACGTGCCACTGGCTCCTTATGAATCTTTCACTCTACTGCAGAGTACGAGCTGGTTTAGAACATCTTAGTAAATTGAAACGGTCTGTCAGACGGAGGTATAGGCCTAACCAGTGGCCTTGCTTTCTACGTCAATGTTCTTAGCGACTGCAAGACTCACGAATCTACAGACAGGCAGGAGTAAAGCTGTGAGTCGAGAATGGATAGCGCAGCAGGTACAGGGCACATTTGTAGGTTCGAGTCCCGGCTAGGGTTTGATCCCCAGTCCAACACAGAATTTCACTTTAGGTAGTACATCTAAAATTGTTGCAGTTATGAAGCAATTCAAGCAAGGATGTCTCTTCAACACTGCATCTACCACTGACCATGAAAGATGGCATTCACTTGGAGCAAGGAATTCCATTGCTTCGGGTGTTGTTGATAGCTAGGATTGTAGACGGAGCCCAGCGTCTGTCGGCGATAGCCTTTATGACGCAATCTCCTGTGGCATACGCAACAGGCGCTGCTTCATGCCAAGTGACCCCTGCAAGGCCCACGTGCTGTGGCGGCGTGCTCCTCACCTTGGCTCACTGCGCTGATGGAAGACAGTTGACTGCTGAGGTAGCGGGCAGTGAATATAATTCACATGCGTTGGTTAATAGTATTATCAGTAGTAGTAGTAGTAGTAGTGGCAATAGTATTATTTTATTCGCTAACGTATCACTTTCACAAGGATATTGGATATGATTTGTACTACAATATAAGTAGAACAAAACTGATAGAATTTACATATACAAGCATTTACATATACAAGCATATACATGTCTTAGCAGATGTCCTATCATCCTGTCCCTTCTCCTTATCAGTGTTTCCCACATATTCCTTTACTCTCCGATTCTGCGTAGAACCTCCTCATTCCTTACCTTATCAGTCAACCTAATTTTCAACATTCGTCTATAGCACCACATCTCAAATGCTTCGATTCTCTTCTGTTCCGGTTTTCCCACAGTCCATGTTTCACTACCATACAATGCTGTACCCCAGACGTACATCCTCCGAAATTTCTTCCTCAAATTAAGGCCAGTATTTGATATTAGTAGACTTCTCTTGGCCAGAAATGCTTTTTTTTTTGCCATAGCGAGTCTGCTTTTGATGTCGTCCTTGCTCCGTCCGTCATTGGTTATTTTACTGCTTAGGTAGCAGAATTCCTTAACTTCATTGACTTCGTGACCATCAATCCTGATGTTAAGTTTCTCGCTGTTCTCATTTCTACTACTTCTCATTACCTTCGTCTTTCTCCGATTTACTCTCAAACCATACTGTGTACTCATTAGACTGTTCATTCCGTTCAGCAGATCATTTAATTCTTCTTCACTTTCTCTCAGGATAGCAATGTCATCAGCGAATCGTATCATTGATATCCTTTCACCTTGTATTTTAATTCCACTCCTGAACCTTTCCTTTATTTCCATCATTGCTTCCTCGATGTACAGATTGAAGAGTAGGGGCGAAAGGCTACAGCCTTGTCTTACACACTTCTTAATATGAGCACTTCGTTCTTGATTGTCCACTCTTATTATTCCCTCTTGGTTGTTGTACATATTGTATACGACCCGTCTCTCCCTATAGCTTACCCCTACTTTTTTCAGAATCTCGAACAGCTTGCACCATTTTATATTGTCGAACGCTTTTTCCAGGTCGACAAATCCTATGAAAGTGTCTTGATTTTTCTTTAGCCTTGCTTCCATTATTAGCCGTAACGTCAGAATTGACCCTCTCGTCCCTTCACTTTTCCTAAAGCCAAACTGATCGTCACCTAGCGCATTCTCAATTTTCTTTTCCATTCTTCTGTATATTATTCCTGTAAGCAGCTTCGATGCATGAGCTGTTAAGCTGATTGTGCGATAATTCTCGCACTCGTCAGCTCTTGCCGTCTTCGGAATTGTGTGGATGATGCTTTTCCGAAAGTCAGATGGTATATCGTAAGACTCATGTATTCTACACACCAACGTGAGTAGACGTTTTGTTGCCACTTCCCCCAATGATAATAGAAATTCTGATAGAATGTTATCCATCCCTTCTGCCTTATTTGACCGTAGGTCCTCCAAAGCTCTTTTAAATTCCGATTCTAGTACTGGATCCCCTATCTCTTCTAAATCGACTCCTGTTTCTTCTTTTATCACATCAGACAAATCTTCACCCTCATAGAGGCTTTCAATGTATTCTTTCCTCCTATCTGCTCTCTCCTCTGCATTTAACAGTGGAATTCCCGTTGCACTCTTAATGTTACCACCGTTGCTTTTAATGTCCCCAAAGGTTGTTTTGACTTTTCTGTATGCTGAGACCGTCCTTCCGACAATCATATATTTTTCGATGTCTTCACATTTTTCCTGCAGCCATTTCGTCTTAGCTTCCCTACACTTCCTATTTATTTCATTCCTCAGCGACTTGTATTTCTGTATTCCTGATTTTCCTGGAACGTGTTTGTACTTCCTCCTTTCATCAATCAACTGAAGTATTTCTTCTGTTACCCATGGTTTCTTCGCAGCTACCTTCTTTGTACCTATGTTTTCCTTCCCAACTTCTGTGATGGCCCTTTTTAGAGATGTCCATTCCTCTTCAACTGTACTGCCTACTGCGCTATTCCTTATTGCTGTATCTACAGCGTTAGAGAACTTCAAACGCATCGCGTCATTCCTTAGTACTTCCGTATCCCATTTCTTTGCGTATTGATTCTTCCTGACTAATGTCTTGAACTTCAGCCTCATCTTCATCACTACTATATTGTGATCGGAGTCTATATCTGCTCCTGGGTACGCCTTACAATCCAGTATCTGATTTCGGAATCTCTGTCTGACCATGATGTAATCTAATTGAAATCTTCCCGTATATCCCGGCCTTTTCCAATTATACCTCCTTCTCTTGTGATTCTTGAACAGGGTATTCGCTATTACTAGCTGAAACTTGTTACAGAACTCAGTCTTGCTCCACTTTCATTCCTTGTCCCAAGCCCATATTCTCCTGTAACCTTTCCTTCTACTCCTTCCCCTACAACTGCATTACAGTCGCCCATGACTATTAGATTTTCGTCCCCCCTTTACATACTGCATTACCCTTTCAATATCCTCTTACACTTTCTCTATCTGTTCATCTTCAGCTTGCGACGTCGGCATGTATACCTGAACTATCGCTGTCGGTGTTGGTCTGCTGTCGATTCTGATTAGAACAACCCGGTCACTGAACTGTTCACAGTAACACACCCTCTGCCCTACCTTCCTATTCCTAACGAATCCTACACCTGTTATACCATTTTCTGCTGCTGTTGATATTACCCGATACTCATCTGACCAGAAATCCTTGTCTTCCTTCCACTTCACTTCACTGACCCCTACTATATCTAGATTGAGCCTTTGCATTTCCCTTTTCTGATTTTCTAGTTTCCCCATCACGTTCATGCTTCTGACATTACACGCCCCGACTAGTAGAACGTTATCCTTTCGTTGATTATTCAGCCTTTTTGTCATGGCAACCTGCCCCTTGGCAATCCTCTCCCGGAGATCCGAATGGGGGACTATTCCGGAATCTTTTGCCAATGGAGAGGTCATCATGACACTTCTTCAGTTACAGGCCACATGTCCTGTGGATACACGTTACGTGTCTTTACTTAGTGGAATTTTTGTTTGATAAGTCTGGGGAAGGTAGTCGGCCGTGGCCTCGTAGTGGGAAACCTCCCAGGATTTGCCTAAAGTAATTTAGTTGACAACGAAAAACCTGTCCCGATGGTCGACGTGGGGCTACCCTGGGCTGACACTGGTCTGCTGTAGCAGCGGCTCCAAATACAAACATGTTCAGGGCGGGTTGCAGTTCAGTGTTAAGCATTCCATATGTTGGCCAAGTGACACAGACTCCTATGGTCGTAGAGTTGTAGCGCTGACAGAAGTTAATTTTGTACAAATGGCTTGGGCATATATATTGTTCCGAGCTGCTTGTGTTTGGCCTGTGCTACGTTTTTTAGCATGTACATAAATAATTTGGTGGCCACCTGTGACAAGTGTGGATAGGCTTGTCACACCTTGTCGCTTGAGTACTGGTAACTAAATGGTTCAAATGGCTCTAAGCACTATGGGACATCTGAGGTCACTAGTCCCCTGCACTTAGAACCACTTAAACCTAACTAACCTAAGGACATCACACACGTCCATGCCCGAGGCAGGATTTGAACCTACGACCGCAGCAGCTGCGTGGTTCCAGACTGAAGCGCCTTGAACCGCTCGGCCACCGCGGCTGGCTACTGCTAACTATTTCCACACACTACTAAGCTGGATGTTTGTTGTTGTTTTTTTGGGGGGGGGGGGGGGAAGGGGACCAGACAGCAAGGTCATCGCTCTCATCGGATTAGGGAAGGATGGGGGAGGAAATTGGCCGTGCCCTTTCAAAGGAACCATCCCGGTATTTGCCTGGAGCGATTTAGGGAAATCACGGAAAACCTTAATCACGATGGCCGGACATGGGATTGAACCGTCGTCCTCCCGAATGCGTACTAGGCTGGCTCTCATCACAACACTGTGATATCTGTGTCACGCTTCGCGAAGCAAAACACCTCCATTCACCTGCAGCTGGTGCTGCTGCAATCCTCTTTCTAAATCCGTGTAAATAAATGCGTGGCTGGAATTTGGTAATAAATGTAATGCAAATAAACAACAATAAAGCCAGTAAAACATCCATCAGCTCACATGACACTTTCACACCATTGTAATTAAATCAAACATCTGCAGCCGTCGTTTTGATGGGTTTTTATTATGTTTATACACTCCCTCACACCCCACCCACCCACCCCCCACCCCCCTCACCATCCACGACCCACCCCCCGCGTTCGGGGGTTTTAATATGTCAGAACGCCGGAAAGGCATGATTTGGGAGAGAAGGGTTACTCACACCGAAACATGCAGAGAAACACCGGCAAGTGTGTCACTGACTTTATTGCATCGAAGGTGCACAGACGGCTTCCGCAGATCCCGGTGAAGGCGCCACGGGGTTTTAATGGACGCGTCAGCGCCAATACCAGTGTCGGAATCTGCTGCGTCGGCGTCCGATCGCCCAGCCTTGCAGACATAGGCTCCTGATCACGCCACTCACTGGCATCCGTTTGCTCGTATAACCATTTACCCATGAAGGCACCAACTGACATATTACACGTTGTGCATAATGCCCTGACATATGTTTCCTGGTTGTTTTTCTGTCGCAGGCCATGTTTCCCTTTGTCTCTCCTTGTTTAAGGGCTACGTGACGTACAGAGGTACACGTCTGGCTGTTCTGATTGAAATGAATATCTTTCGAATGTACTGCGTACGTATTGCAGTAATCTTCTCTAGACTTACTTCATAGTTTATGGTTTGGTATATCGTCCAGACACACGCCTGCTTACCAGACGACTGACCACTTTCAGGATAACGTTAGCTATATCCTCTTCCTTTAATTTCAATACTTACTGCTTCGTGTTAATTCGTTATGGTATATTACATTAGAACCACAGATTGGTTCATTAAAAATATTTCATTAAATAAGTGGCACCTTATGAATCTCTGAATAATAGATTGCAGTGATGTAACTTTATATATTTGTTTTGTTAGTTATTATTAGTATATTTACATGATGATACAGATAGCTGTGGGGTTGACCTTCAGTAAATGGTTTATGTTTTACTAGTATATGACAACATATTTTAACATTCCGTCGGGGCTCATCAGTATATGTGACATGTTTCAGGGGCACTGACATTAGCATTATACTGTGATTATGCATAACACGCAGTATTGACCTCCATTTAGAAGGTTCTTTTTTCGATTATATAGCCTATATATTTTGTTTCCTGGTTTATTTTCATAATTACACAGTGTACGCTCGTTTTTTTTACTTTATTCCTTAATTTAATTTTGACGTTACCCCAGTGCAGTTTGGTATTGTTACATATTACTATATATTACCACTGTACGTAAGACTAGCACCACCTCTTTTGTTATGTACTTCACACTGTTGCCAATGTCCGCTCTACATAGGGACCTGAATATGACTTAATATATCTCCGAAACTGGTAGCTCAATAAAATGACGATTGAAATTTAAACGAGTGAAAGGTATTTTGATTCGACATTCTGTCTGTCACACTACGGTTTTCCAAATTTTGTCCCTTACCTCGGAAAACATACTCCAAAAGCAATGCATTGTATAATACTGGCACCTTATACTGTTTCTGAGCTCAACATCTTACTCATTACATAGCGTCGCTTACTCAGTCGCTCAGGTTAGCGATTAGGAAGTTGCCGCGCACAAAACAGAAGTTAGACGTCTTCCTGTCCTGACGTCAGTGTGTGTTAGATTATGAAACTAGATGTGGATACTCGTATTACGTTCAGTGTGCACAGCGTCTGAGAGTGATAAATGAATGTACAGTGGTACCGTTATCCTTTTCCATTATTGATTAATTTGTTTGCAAAACTGCATTGAATAGTAGGGGTGAACCGAATGAGGCAGCACTGTTTTATAAAGACTGGCCTTATTTTCGGGATGATGGAGGTTCAATACTTCATCTGGACATCCTGATATAGATCCGTAGACTTCACTTGTAATAAAATAATTATGGTTTTTAGGCAGCGTCATTGTAAACCACCGCAGCAACTAAACAGAAGTCACTTCGACCGACTTGGTACGGTCCTCTACAGTTAGCCGTCTAATATCGAAAATTATTTTGTTCATCCTGATTCAGGTTTTCGTTGTTTTCTATATTACTTTAGGGAAATACTGGGATAATTTTTACTATAAGACCACGGCTAACTACCTGTCCGCACTTGTCAAACCATAGTTGAAAGTATGTAAATGCCTGTATATGTGAATTACGTCAGTTTCGCTGTACTTCAATTGTAGTAGAAAGACATGTCCAGCATGTTTCAGTAGTTCTAAGTATAGGGGACTGATGACCTCAGATGTTAAGTCCCATAGTGCTTTGAGTCATTTGAGTTCTGAACATATTCACAATCTATATGCGTTTTGTGCAGATGATTTCTAGTAAGGTAATACTGGTGATGCAGCGACGTAGCTTCTGCTAATTTTTATTTATAACTTTGAAGTAAAACAGTGGGATGTAAATTGAATTGTGCTGCAGGACTCTGCTGGAGAGCATTCACGATACGTGCCAAACTGATAATAAACCAATTACATTTACCTCCATATCGAGGAAATAAGAACCGTATTGTGCATGAGCATGGGATCTCCAGGACTCTACCACAAGAGCCGGTCGGTAATTCTATAACAAGAAGCATTTGGCGACGGTAATATTTGTTCTTATCGTCATCAGCTACAAGTCAGCAGAAATGTCACAAGTCCATGCACGTGTCTACTGCAGTCCATGTAAGGATACACTGCAATATAATTAATTGTTGACTATAAAAACAGAATCTTGAAACAGTGCTCTAATCCCAGATTAGCTCAGCAGTAAATGCGAAGTCTTTAGATAAAGAATGTATCAAAATCACTTCGATGAATTTCGAGGGATATTTTGCTCTCTGCGGAAAACGTGAAAAATACTAAATAGATAACCGCAATTGTGTATCTGCAAATTAATCATAAGACTATTGTACACTCGCACATAACAATTTATTTAGAATTCATATCATTATACCTGTTCAAGGCTTCGTAGGAAATGTTCAGACTATTGTATTCTCTCGATACTACCGCAGCTCTTCGGAACATTGTGTAGTACGTCTTCTTGACAGGCTTATGAACTGATAAAATGCCTCTACATATCCGTTGTATGAAGTTACGAAGATAACATTTCAGTTGTTCCTGCCGGTACAAATCCAGAAGACTAAACTTAGAAACCTACCGCCCTTACTCTATGTATCTGCAGTGAGAGGCGTCAGCCAGTTAACTTATCACAGTAATACTGGAGCCCTAACTATCACAACGAACGTAATTCCTCCTATGACTAAGAGCACATTTGTGGAAGTTGTTGAACATTTCATAAGAATTTTGGTTTTATTTGTAATATCATGTGATATGCTTTGCCAATAATAACACGAAAAAAAGTTCTAGGCGTATGATTTCAGGACGTTTTCTCTTGTTTTAGCGTGATTAACTCGCTCTGAAGGTAACGTTATACTGTATATTTATTCGTCTAGCTAAGTTCAGTATGGACAAGTGGGTACTGTCACACACTGAATCGTCATGTTGATTACATTTCAAGATACCTTTTTTTGTACGTTCATTAGTTGTAGTACATTTAGATCTGCATTAAATTTTTGATATATTATTTGTAGAGTTTTGAGAACATTTCTTATTAAGATTACTGTGTGCAGTTTTTCATATTTCTCTTTCAACATGACAGCTGCTGCTCAAAGTGTTTCATTCCGTTCTCAACCAGTGCACGAAATCATACCATATCTGCTAATTCTTGTGTACCAGAAGACACCGTTTGCACCTACTAGTACTCAAAGATCATCATGAGGTAGACATGTAGATGTTAGTGTTACGCTATCGTTTAATTGAAACCGCAGTTACTGTCTGCGTACATTCACTGTTTGAAAATGGGTCTGGGAAGAGAATTGGATAGAGCTGGAATTTCCTTTTAACTTTCACTCAATATCCAGGCAATCAGTGAAACTCATTTCTGGAAATCCGTTAGTCGGTAATCTGTCATCGCTGGCGGTATCACATTATACTGATTGGTGTCTGACAAATTTTATCAATGAATCCTTACCGGAGATAACGATACCACGCGATATTAATTTCCTATTAGTTTCACTATGAATGCAACCACGAAAACTAAATTCAGCAACGTAATTAAAGAAATTAATATTTGTACACGCATAATAAAGCTACTTTATGTTCTATCATAATATCATTAGCTTAACTCTGTTCTTTCATTATTCCTGAATACAGTTACAAATTATTATCATAACTGCAGTTATTTTCAATATAGTATTATGTTACTCGATTGATTTATGTTATATGACATGTTTTCGCCTCAAATGCGATGTTCAGTTCACTATAACATTTTTTTAAAAATTTCAACGTTGACATTTTTCTGTAACACTGTGCAGTCACACAGTATAACTACGGTACGCGTAGGCATTATGAAAACGTATTGTTATCCATGTGTAATTAATTAGAATTTATAGAACTGATACATGGAGTTCCTAGATCTTTATAGGAAATTCTTCTTTTGACAGTATTTATGAGTTATTTCCATCAAGCAATATGAATTTTGGGGGCTAAAAAACCAATTATGTGCATCAAATTTCACTGAATTCGTATTCACAAAAATTTAAAACAAGTATTAAGTTTCCCTAAGCCTCATCACGTGCTTCTTCACTTCACAGGAACGATCGTGGAAATCTGTGAAACATGATACGACTCTCTTACATACCTGGAAAAGCATATGAGAGTCAAATAGCTCAGCTTCTGCGATGGACTAATGCACACTACACTCCAGAATGAAATGTGGAAGCATGAAACAAGATCACTGTGCTTGCATGTTGTCCTACATGTCCAACTTTCCCAAGTGTCGACAGCTCGAGGCGCAAACGTACGCGAACTGAAAGCTACTTGTACTGCGTCAAGTAGTTGCGTATGTGCAGACACTCTCGGTCATGTGCTCTAAGAGCAGTACAAAAAATACAAGTTCGTGAGGATGAATATCAAAAGAATAAAACCCAAATGAGCACACTAAATAGTTGTTTTGGTTAGACGAAACAGTAATCACACTAACTCTCCCACCTTCGACTGGTGCGATTGTTAAAGAAGTTGGAACCCGATATGAAGCCGTCGTCTAATACGGTGTGCAGAAAGGAGCATCTTTAGCCACTTGGTGAAGAATCTGTGCTTCTGATGTGCAAAATTCGATGTTTCTTCAACTTGTACGCTCAGAAAGTGGTACGCGTGCACGTCGTATTCGTGCAGTATTCTCCACGTTGATACGTGACTCGCATAGCTGGGAGACTGTGTAACGGCATCCTCATAATACAGTAGTCTTTTATGACGTACATCGTTGCCGGAACGCGTCGTGTGTGATGTGTAAGTGTCACTTCCATTAACTTCGCTTTACTATAACACAAATAAGGCAGTGAGAAAGAAACCTTGTAGACGTCGTTATGGTTTTAGGAAAAGACCGAGTTCTAACACATACTCCAATAAAATCGTTCACATCACTTTCTACTCTGCATATGATTTGTGCGTGAACACATGTTTCACTTATCCGAATGTTTGTGAATTATTCCATAACACAGAGTTGGGCAAACCGCGGCCATAGATACTTTGTGGCAGTGCGCGCGTACTGTGCGCCTGAAACTTCATGGCCCCTGCGCAGTTGATATTCGGTCTGAGCGGGTGTGTTTGGTAAAAGTGGCGATAGACGAGGTTTCCATTCTTTTTCGGGAATCAGACCAAGTGCACTTGATGCCACTCACACCGATTTTACTGCTTATGACATTGTCTTCGAAAGTGTGTGTGTGTGTGTGTGTGTGTTTGGGGGGGGGGATGATGTTTTGAAGACAGGTGTATGACTTCATTTTTAACGTACTGAAGTTCATAAAAATGAATCAGTGGAACGAGTATCTATTCCCGTGAAGAGTGTGAAATCTTTTCTCTTGAAGTATAGAAAAAAAATGCGATTTGTCAAAAAAGGAGATAAAACAAGCGTTTGATGCTCTTTACTTATTCAGGTCTACGTTTCATGCGAACAATCATTTTCCAGCATGAACCGTATCAAGAGTAAACTGAGAAGTCGGCTTATTGGTGAGAACCTGGAATCATCGTAAAAATTAAAAGCAATAACATACAAAGTTGACTCACCTAGACTTTCGAAGGAGATGACATTATTGATATTAGTGTTGGTCCGTCGTTATCATGATTTAATTTTTTTGATAGAACCTAATTTTATCGATAAATAATTTCGTTATTAAGTATGACATTAAGTTTCATTCAACTTATGATAGTTTAATTGAGACTTGCAACTAAGTAAAGTTTATTAAGTTAATTTCAGGTAGCGTTGTGGACTGAAAGGAAATGTAGTGTCGAGTATTGAGAACGATATCTTGAGATGGTTTAGACATAAAGGGAGAATGAGATTAAGGAGACAGATGAAAGAAATATGTAAACGAGTGTCCATGGAGGTGGGTTGTAAGGGGTCGACCTTAGCGAAAGTACATCACTAAGACTGAAGGAAGGACGATTGCGTTTAAGGGGGGTAGTTCATGAAACATATATACTACTTCGAAAATGCACCAAATCCACAGTTTTGGTGATATGGCAATGAAATTTTGTACCACGCTTTACATGAAAGTAACACACTTACATATGAAATCCTTTGATTATATACATTCAACTTTTTTTAATGAAATTTGAAGTTTTGTTTTCAAAAAATAATGTTTGGTCCTTTTTCTCAGAAAGTATTTAAGAGATTTCTACAAAAATTCGCTGTTTCATCTCTTTATATGTTGCAAGCTTCTCTCATGAGGTTTTCTGAATAGGTCCAATAGGAGAATTTTCATAATTTTTCAATTATAATTCCACAAGTACAATTTTATATTCATCCAAAATTCCAAGCACTTTGCCCCATTTCTCAGGTTTCAATCATAATTTCAAAATTTTCTCTTGGGGCAACGTTTATTAGGTTTACAGAAATATGTGTACAAAATTTCATAATTCTAACATTCGTAGAATCTAAGGAAAAGGTACATAAGCTTTAAAAAACAAACATTTCAGGAAACGCAATTTAAAGTTCAACCTAACTTTTTTCCTATGTCACTTCGTCAGAAGGCACCACATTTGTACTCTGGGTCTTCCTTCCCTTCAAGTTTTTGGTTTCTTGTTGTCTGTCTCCTTTCCGTTACCAGGTCATAAACTGACTTTTCAGCTACAGAGACGCGCTGTATATCAATTTTTCTCAGGATGTCTTGAGTAAAATTTCCTATCTTGAAGCCGATTCTTTCCAATACCTTCATCCTCCCGACGTCCCCATTATTAAATACAATAACTGACAAGTGTAGCAGATGCAAATCTGGTTTTAGGGCATCGTTTCCATATGAGTGTATAAGATACGGAACAGGGTCAAAGATGATCTATAAAACCAAAGAGTATGTATCACGGCCCTCTAGATGTATCCCGCACATGTCTGGTTGAAAGTAATACACAGAATTGTTGTTCACTGAGCTGGTATTGAAGTGCTGCTTCAAAACGTGGGCGTGGCAGTGAGGCCGCGCCACACATTTAATTAATTTTCAGGCATTTTGGATGCGATTTCAACATTGAAACTTTGGAACCTTTTTGTTCATGAGTTGTAATAACAAATAAAAAATAAATCGAAAGTTGACATTTTTGGTCAATTTCCTCAGCGTCCGCCCTTAATGTCCCGTCGACATCGAGATCATTGGAGACGGAGCACAAGCTTGGATTGTGTCAAAGATGAGGAAGGAAACTGACCTCGCCTTTTCGAAGGAACGATCCCAGCATTTGCCTAGAGCGATTTAGGGAAATCACGGAAAACCTAAATCTGGATGGCCGGACGCGGACTTGAACCGTCGTCCTCCCGAATGCGAGTCCATTGCTCGATGAGACTGAAGTCCTTTTAGCAAAGGTCAGCTCAGGAGCACTCTAATTAAGAACAATGTAATCTACCTATGTAGCTTAAATTTAAAAAAAAAGGGCTCTCAAAAGAAATTTTAATCGTTCTGCTGGTAATATTCGGCTCTGTTGACAAATGAGTCCATCCGGTACTAGCAATCATGTCCGGACATACGTGGTAACCGTGCTATCACTGTGAGACACGTGACGAACACGAGCGCTGTGACCATGGTGGTGAGAGGAGCGGACTATCGCGGGCAGACAGCTGGTCTTAAGTGGAGTGGACACTTCCGCTGGAAGTAGCCCTGAGTCTGGGGTCCGTGGCGGCGGCATCGTGCACGGAAGGGTCTGGAGGCGATCGAGGCTAGAGGCCCGGCCCGTGCTTACAAGGGGAGCATCTGACATGTGGGTGACCCACACTGATCAAGTTTTGCAAGGAAGTTCTGTAATGAAAATAAACAGAAACGTGAATCGGCGTTTTGCTAGACGCTCCCCCTGGGTTTTGAAAAAACTCGAGGTCGTAGGTGATGACGTACTTTCAGTGCTATAAATTGAAGTATCGGCTGAAAACAAGCATTTTCATTAGTTTAATATGGGGTCAGCTATTAATAATGTTCGAGTTAACGATCTCTTGTATTTTCATGGCTTAACTAGGGTACCCGACATTCTACGCGACTAGCAGATCGAGGTCGGCGGTCGAGCATTAGATTTTTGAACATGGATTTTTTTCTCTGTCGATACGTTCTTCGTTGCATCTGATGGGTAGTGGGAATTCCACTTTGTGCCTTTTTGGAGTAAAACATCGGGGCGTGTGATTAATACCCAAATAAGTGCCTATAATGTCCTGTCAGTTTCTTCTATCGTGATACGTGACATGCTACGAGAAGACGTTCCTAGATGATGACGCTCAGCCAACTTGCACCGTGAAAGTAATACCACCAAAACGTAAATCTTGCCGTCAACCATGTGGTGTCTTTTTGCTACAGGTAAGGAATTACATCATCCGATTTCAGAATCATGCTACATCACAGCGGAGCAAAGAATTGTAAGACAGGGTGGGTGCTATCTAAATTCATGCTTTGGTCCATAGTCGGTTCTCTGTACCTGTCTTTCAAGATATTCGTTAAAACGCTTGGTACGCATCGAAATTCATATCTGGTAGATTTGTTTTTAGCAACGCGAATAGGATATGATTTCCACTGAGAATGTACCGGAAAATGCGAGATTACAGCCGTGCGTTGTGCTTGATGCGAAACTATGTTTTGCCAGTTTTTATTATAAGTTTTACCTCACTGTTAGCGAGTACACTCACGAATAGACGATAAGCATGAAAATAAATCTCAGTACTCTACACTCTATACATATGTATTTGAATGTTAATCGCATCTCTGAAAGTTTTATTTCAGAAAAAGGCTGAGAAAACTATCACAATTATAATACTGTCAGATGCACCGAAAAATACGAACGGTCAGAAATCCCCGACCAAAATTCGAACACGGACCATTGGTTTGATAGTCTAAAGGCCAGATGATTCGACGGCCGACCTCACTCTGCTAGAGTGACGGTTGCACTGTCTTCACTATGAAAAAACAAATTTTGAACATTATATTATATTAATAAGAAATGTTCTTTTTAGCCTATCTTTCGATCTGTAGAATTGAAAGTATGATTTTCTGTCGCAAGTTTTGTCTACGATTTCTTAAAAAACTACTAAGCAAAAGCCGAATCGCGCATTTCTTTCTTTAAATGTAGATTGTCCTTGCAAAACTTGATGAAAATCGGTGAATCACATTTCAGATGCCACCCTTGTTAGACGTGGGCACTGAGTGACAAGGAGTTATTGGAGAGACATCAAGGACGACAGTTCTGTAGGAAGCCAAGTCCAAGACAGTCAGCGTATTGGTGTTCACATGGAAACCAGACTGAAACGACCAGCACGGCCCGGGCGGCGCTGGCGTGTGGACAACAACCTGTTGGAGCGGGTGGTGTTCCCTCTGGTTGCTCATACGGCATATAGGAAGGCGAGGAACGTCTTCGGCAGATTGCAAGGAGCACAGTCAAAGTGCTTTTCAGTTGATGTCGATATCCTGCTGCTCTTGTGTTCAAGCTAAGTGAATTTATTCTAAGCAAAAGTGAATTAAGTCCAGTTAGTTGAAGTTTACATGGTGCAGGTGTTGCGAGCGTAGATTTACCGCTTGTTGCCGTTATCGCACTCGGGGCCGTGTGAAGTGGATATTGTGTATTACACGTGGGGTGTGTCATGAAGCAAGCCGCTTTGTGTTAGTACGCACAATGGTGGAGCGGGGGTCAACTTTCAAACTGGATATTTTTTTTGATTATCTTCTCAATTTCATTCGCCTCAGTTGCACTGATATAAAATTCTGCTGCTGTGGTTTCCGGTTTAGGGCTGAAATTCCCATTCTCAAACCAAGCACCTCGTTATTAACCGTAATTATTCATACAATACAATGCCAAAGCGCACGAATAGCTTCTGTACAACTATTCGTGCGTTTAAGACCAGACGCATGTCTCAAACGACTTGGACTTTGACTTTACACTTAGTAAAAAGATTTATCGTTTAATAATGACATATAAGCACAAAATTGGTAACCGATGCAGCAGAATTTTATATAAGTGCACCTCAGACGGATGAAGGAAAAAAAAAGGGTCATTCAATTTCATCATTTGCAGACCTACCATCATGGTGGCAGCATGCCTCCAATAGGCAGCTTTGAAATCTTAAATAGGAACATCATGTTTCTAGGGTAGATTCGGATCCTGAATCAAAAAATACATAACTTTTGTATGTAACGCTTTTGACGTTGCATGATAGCCGGCTGCAAGTAACAGAGTTCCAAAACGGTAATATCTCGAGAAAAATACAGTGGCTCAAAAACATAAGACCAGACGCATGTCTCAAACGAGTCAGTGTCTTGCAGTTTTCACCAAGTTGCTGTTTTGAAACATCTGTTAATTCGTTATTTGATTTAATCTCGTTACGTGCCTATCGTCTCTGAATTCTTAAATACGAATGGCGTTCAATAAATAATGCAAAACATTTTTCTCCCTGAAAGCACGTTGATTAACCCAGCATAATATTCCGAGTCTGTTCGCCCCCGGTAGCGGAATGGTCACGGTAACGGATTGTCAATCCTCTGGGCCTGGATTCGATTCCCGGCTTGGTCGGGGAATTTTCTCCGCCCAGGGACTGGGTGTTGTGCTGTCCTCATCGTCTTCCTATCGCCCTCATCGACTGCCGGTCTCCGAAGTGGCGTCAAATAGAAAGACCGGCACCCTGCAAACGATCTGCCCGACGGGGGCCCCTAGCCATACGATTAAATAAATAAATTCCCACTCTTTCGGCTACTAAACCCCATCCCTCAACATAAACTTCGATCAATGCGACGTTACGGGGAGGTCCAGTATGCCCACATGGTCCCATTCTAGTGGTCGACGTCGGAGCCAACGTTTTGGTGCAGGAGCAACCACCCCATCATCCACATACTGCTTCTCGCGGAGTGCATCGTTCAACGGTCCAGTCAGATGGAAGTCGCTTGGTGAGAGCACCGGCATGTAAGATGGAGAGAAAGAATAGTTAAATGAAATTTTGTGACCTCACCTCAGGTGCGCGGAGTTGTATGACGCCTTGAGATGTCACACAAAAGACGTTCTTTGGTATTTTCTGCGGCAACCAACCCGCTGGAGCCATTTCTTCAGTTACCTGAGGGTAGCACAACACACTTCAGAGCTCACTGGCAACGTGAGGGAGGTCATCAATCTGAATAACTCCTTCGGAGTCCTAGAAGGTATTTACCATCATTTAACACGCTGAGGGCGCGGCTTTGAGCTTTTTCATCAAATGAGTCTTTCATCAGAAGAGATATGGTGTGGTGCCACTGTATGAGTTGCTTTTTTGTTTCCTGTTCGAAGTGATGGACCCATGTTTCATTCCGTGTGACGACATTCGACAAAAAATTTTCACGATCAGCCTTCTAACGCTAAAAAAATTTTGCACAGATAGTCCTACGTTGCTCTTTATTGTCTTCTGCTAGGCGGCGAGCAACCCAGCGGGCGTACACTTTTGAGTACCACAACTGGTGGATGAGCGTGTCAGCGCTACCAACAGAGATGTCCAGTTGTGCAGCGAGATGTCTGATTGTGATCCGTCGGTCACCTTGAGTAAGAGTGTGCGCACGTTGCCACAATGCAGGAGTCACAGCTGTGTGTGGCCGGACGGCACGCGGGACATCTGACCGGTTGAAAGACATTTTTCCTACTTGCTTTTGTTTACTGCGGTGTCTCAATGTTCAAATGTGTGTGAATTTCTAATTGACCAAACTACTTACGTCATCGGTCCCTAGACTTACACACATAAAGTAATTTATCCTAAGAACAACACAAACACCCATGCCCTTGGGAGGACCCGAATTTCCGGCGGGAGGGGCCGCGCGATCCGTGACATGGCGACTCAAACAACGCGGCCACTCCGTGCCTCCATACACATTCTGTAAGCTCCTTTGAATACCTGCGATGGTCTGGTTTTCGTCCGAAAGAAACTCAGTGACAGGTCTTTGCTTGGAACACACCTCCATTACAGAAGCCATTTTGAAGGCTGCGTGTAGCACCGCCACATGTCGAAACTTCATGACACTGTGAGACCTGAGTTTCTCCTGGCGTAGACAACTTTCAAATAACTTTCGGGAATTCAGCGACCGGCGACATTTCGGCGGGTGAACACCCCGCCATTTTCAAGACAAACTGTTACGGACAGGCAACGTAGATGCAAATTTAAAACCTCGGTTCTCGGACTGATGGTTGGAAGGTAACGCACACACACTGAACACTAGGGCCACCAAAGATGACCAAAGTCAGAGCTATCGATGGTGAGACTACGAGCTCGCAGGTGAGGTAGCACTGACTCTGTCCCTTTGTTTTCACAGGGAGGGAGCCGGATTCTAAACAGAGTTTACAGGGTTGGAGGTTTTTGTTTAAACTCTGTTCAGAATTCGGCTCCCTCCCTTGTGAAAAAACAGAGGGACAGAGTCAATGCTACCTCACCTGCGAGCTCGTGGTCTCACGATCGATAGCTCTGATTTTTGTCATCTTTGGTGGCGCTAGTGTCCAGTGTGTGTATGTGTTACCTTTCTTGCATCAGTCCGAGAACCGAGGTTTTAAATATGCGTGTACGTCGCCTGTCCATTGCAGTTTGCCTTGAAAATGGCGGGGTGTTCTCCATCCGAAATATCGGCGGTCGCTGAAAGTGTTACCTGGCTGAATTCCCGGCAGGTATTTGAATCTTCATGAAACCATAAGGGCTGAAGCGGCACTATAACATGACGTCCCACAAAAAATTCGTATTTTTTCACCCGAAATCGGTTGAGAAAGAAAATGCAAGGGATTATTCATTAAAAGCCCCTCGTACATTCTTTCGTGAACTGACTGCTTAATTAGTTAGAATACAGGCTATGGTGACAGACGAAAACTGAAATCCTGTACATTGGTGCAGAAAAGGGTAGGGATGTCGACAATTCTGTAACCCCGTATGTTCAGTGTTATCGGAATAAGGCGCTGTCACGCATTTCTTTTTCTCGAGTATTCGACAGTTCTTCATGGAAGGAACGATACAGCCACGGTAGGAGAATAGTCGATGAACAGTTGTTAGAGAGAATTATAAAAATGCGATATTAGCAGAATTAATCATTAAGCTCGCATTAGCACTCAGCAATTAAGAAGTGAATCAGCAGTTGAGAGTACTTCTTGCTGAATTTTGAAATGTAGAAAATATCATCCATTTCCTATTTCCCTCTATCAGGACTTGAATGCAATGACATTCAAAACCGAGTAATATTTTAGTAGTCGTCGCTTTAGTGAATAGTTTCATTGCCTGAATGTTAATCTCTGACGAGTCGACCTTCATGGGCGATGTTACGATTGATCGACACAACATGCATTTTGGAATAAGGATAACCTACACTGGTTAAACGAAGCTGAACATCAGCGTCCGTAGAGTGTGACTCTCTGATATTGAGTAATTGGTGAAAAACTAAATCGGTGATAAATATCGAACACTCTTGGTGGACGATCTTCGAGTACTGCTTGCAGATCTTTCCTTGGGCTTGGGACAAACAGTATGGTTTAAACATGATGGTTGACCAGCACAACATTCTACAGTAGGACGGTAAGCACTGGGTCACATGTACAACAGTCGGTGGATTGGAAGAGGAGGTCCATTGATTTGAACTTGCAAGATCGCCAGAGCTTACTTCGCCTCCTTTTGTTCGTTGGGTTACTTGAACGGCGAAGTTTATAATGATGCATTAAAAACGCGTGATAATAAGATTCAATGTAGTAGCAATGCAAGTCAACAGACTGCATCGGAAACACTTCTCAGTTCTGTCGAATCATTCTAAGTGCGGATAAATAAGTGCACAGAAATGGGCGGCGATATTTGTGAGCAATTACTATTAACTAATTCCCATAAAGACGCACCCCGTTGGTGAGAAGTGGGAGGACACGTAAGACGAGCTTTTTGTGTAGCTACTGACCACATCTAGTGCTTTCTTTTTTTACAGTTCCTCTACATTTTTGTCCAGATAACACCGTTTTGTAACTCAGTTGTGTAATTTGACGTTTACAGCGTCATCTAACGAAAAACGACAGAAGTGTTACACACAAAGCTTACTTTTTTTTTTACCGTAGAATCTGAATTTACAATAAAAATGGAATGTTCCTCTCTAAAATTTCAAATTGCCGTCTTGCCCAACTCCTGGGAATGGTGTAGGGGTCCACAGTAGGATCACAAGATGGAATTTTCAAAAATAGTAAACGCTTATTATTCCGTTTCTTAATCCGATGCATGGTTTTCTAGATATTTCGTTGTACTCGGAAAGCAATCGTATCCTACGTAGTGATGACTTAGATGTAAGTTTCGATGATTGAGTAGTACCTGGAATGCAGTAAAGTGAAGAATTTGAGTAGTGTATTGATAGCTATTGTATTGGTGAAAGGGACTAGGCAGGAAGTAGCTAGTGGCGATTTTACTCAGTTTTCTATTATCTTGTAGATAAATGAATATTTTGGGGTATATTGTCATAAATATTCAAAGCCAATGGCAGTGTATTTTAAAGTGTTACGTCGTTAATTCGGTTGCCCGTGTGAACAAAGATTGAATTGCCTTTTATTAATTATTAAATTATTTCAGAGTAAAATTTTGTGTTGTTCAATCATAGTTCAAGTTCGTTCGGTACTCAAGGAATCCATTATTTATAGTGGTATTTTCTATTTTGTTAAATTGTTCTTTGCGTTGTAAACAAAATTCTAATAAAAACTGAGCCTCACGCCTACACAAAATCCAGCCCGAAGCTCACTTCACCTAAACTCGAGGCTGCAACCCTATAAGAGGAATAGTGGGTTAGCAAAGACAGTTTAACAACCATTTACTGGCTCTGTGCCACTGAGCGAGGCGGTATGGTAACAAAATCGACTAGTGTTCTACAGAACGTCGGTTAAAACCCGTCTCTGGCCCATAAGAATTTGTTTTCCCGTGATTTCTCTAAAATGCTTTCGGTGAATACTAAGTCAGTTGATGCCCATTTCCTTCCTCACCCTATGACACTCGGGACAGGTGCGCCTAAATGTCTTTTTTTTTTTTTTTGTCATCAGTCTACTGACTGGTTTGATGCGGCCCGCCACGAATTCCTTTCCTGTGCTAACCTCTTCATCTCAGAGTAGCACTTGCAACCTACGTCCTCAATTATTTGCTTGACGTATTCCAATCTCTGTCTTCCTCTACAGTTTTTGCCCTCTACAGCTCCCTCTAGTACCATGGAGGTCATTCCCTCATGTCTTAACAGATGTCCTATCATCCTGTCCCTTCTCCTTATCAGTGTTTTCCACATATTCCTTTCCTCTCCGATTCTGCGTAGAACCTCCTCATTCCTTACCTTCTCAGTCCACCTAATTTTCAACATTCGTCTATATCACCACATCTCAAATGCTTCGATTCTCTTCTGTTCCGGTTTTCCCACAGTCCATGTTTCACTACCATACAATGCTGTACTCCAGACGTACATTCTCAGAAATTTCTTCCTCAAATTAAGGCCGGTATTTGATATTAGTAGACTTCTCTTGGCCAGAAATGCCTTTTTTGCCATAGCGAGTCTGCTTTTGTTGTCCTCCTTGCTCCGGCCGTCATTGGTTATTTTACTGCCTAGATAGCAGAATTCCTTAACTTCATTGACTTCGTGACCGTCAATCCTGATGTTAAGGTTCTCGCTCTTCTCATTTCTCCTACTTCTCAGTGCCTTCGTCTTTCTCCGATTTATGTCTACTCGCCCGCCGCCCCTGCCCTGACTTTGGGCGAGTGTCTGTCGCACTTGTTCTGCGTAGTCTGCCTTCAAGGTAAACCTGAACTTCGATGTCATCACCTTTTCGTTCCGTCCCAAATCCGTTTTAGCCATTCTTAAGTAAATGTTCCTCTCAGGCCTCGCTGCATCTGTTGTACATAATGCATTAGCATCGCATCATTTTTTGGTGCCGATTATTTGCAGTCTGTAACAGATTGTGGTGCTTATTCTTTCCCCACCTGTGACTTTATTTTGCTACAGCGTCCGCTCCCAGCCAAGTGATGCCGTATTAAGGCACTAGTCTTTGGGAAGAGAGCGGGGCAGAAATCAGTTTAACTGTCCGAATTTAGTTTTTTCGTAGTTTCCCTAAATCACATAAGGCACACACTGGAAATGGACGTATAACACGAGTGCTCGGGGAGCTTAAAACGGAATTTCTAGAAGAGGGATGACACTGCTTCGCCAAATGTTTCGGTTAAATTTATAAAATTCCAGGAAGATATTTCTGCGTTTATGCTGACACCATCGTATACCTCGCGCTGTAATAGTGACTATGAAGCTTATTGAGGCATATGGCAATCACTGTCTGCGCGTTCACTAGACAAATGGATTAGGATAGAAAATAAATAAAAAATATTAGTACGAAATACTTTGTACAATGTCCAGCGGCTTGCTGGATATACTGATGACTGTTAAACTACAACGTCATGTAGGTTAATGAATAGCTGAGGTTGACTTTAGTGCAAGTACACTGTAGTAGGAAGAGTTAAGTATTAAATTAGTAAGTGATTTGCGAGTATACATCACATGGCCGTGTGCAGAAATTTATCCAGGGAGAGGGGAGACAAGCCTCTAAAATTGTAATCTTCCTTGTAAATGATTAGTTATCAAAATGTCTTCGGTCTGTGGTTGGAACCACACATCTGATTAAATTTTGAATAAATATCATCATGAATGGAGTCCTGAGACTTCCGGCATAAGGAATCACCCTTATGTAGCCAATTGCCTTGTCAAAGAGGGGAGAGGAGCGGACAGAGGTTCAGTGCACTCCCTTGTTCTTGGGGTGGGAAAACGCCCCTACTATGTGGAAGAATCGGTAACGATCAGACAAGGCGATGCAGAAAGCAGTGGAAATCGCTGCATTAAAGACACATAACGTGTAGCTACAGGACGTGTGGGAGGGAACTGCCAAGGGTGAGGAGACCACGAGAAAAGGACTGAATAACCAACGAAAGGATAGCGTTCTACGAGAAGAAAAGAATTTCTGGTCAGACGAGTATAGGGTAATATCAACGTTTGATAATATCAACATACATAAATGATATCATCAACATACATAAATGAGATGAGTAATAGCAGCACAGCCACTGAGGCATTATGTAAAAGAAAACCATTTGGAGAAAGGACACAGCTTTTGGAGGGAAGAAATGAAGGAAGCAGTTGAAATAAACAGTAAACTATAAGATTATATCAAATACCTACATTACCCAACTTAGGAGAATAAGTAAATATATAACAGGCAAATACCGAAGATTTCGTACCCAGAAATAAAAAATGATGTTCACGCAAGACAGATTCTTGCGTATAAAACAGTAAGATGCCTGAGAAATATGGAATGGATTTGATAGAAATTATAGGATGAAAACAGCGACTGGCTACATTATTACAAAAATTATAGACTTATGAAGTGTGTATAAGATATGAGGAAGATTTGGAATGAAATCCACGTTACATTGAAAATCGACATTTACAGCATGCTCTCTCAGTAAGTGAGGTGGTGGTCCGCTTAATCACTAGAATAATGTATTGTCGATAAAGTAAAACATATACCTACATCATATATGAAAGAAAGATAATACAATATTTCAATTAAAAATACGTCCCAGCACAACTGGATTAGGTTTTGAAAACTAAGAAGTGAACTGTCTACTAAAACCGATTATAACATTAAATTTGAGGTAGGCACATTGTTGTAAGTTCCACGTATACTTGAATCCAACATCTACGTGTTAGATGTTCTTGAAAATCACAGACCTACCTTCCGTGTATAATCAGAGAGTCATTTTTGTAACCTGCTAACTGGACTATTTCAGTCGATATAGTAAGAAACGATGAGTTGCCGTAACGTTTCCTACAGTCACATTTTTATTTTTCTGAGAACTCTGTGGACAGAATGTATCCGTATTTATTATGAACACTGGCGTAACGGTACTTCAGTAATTGCCTTGCACTAAAGAGCGGTGATCTGAGGCTTCTTGCCACGGTTCGCGTGGCTCCCGCCGTCGGAGGACCGAGTCCTTCCTCGGCCATGGGTGTATGTGTTGTCCTTAGTGTAAGTTAGCTTAAGTTAGGTTAAGTAGTTTGTAAGCCTAGGGACCCACGAACTCAACACTTTGGTCCAATAGGAACTTACGACAAATTTCCGAAATTTTCCAAAGTGTGCTATTGTTGTTTTCCACGAAAAATGTTTGTGAAGCGATTGCAAATATAAAAAGAATATAGACTGCTTGGTTGCAGCTCACCGCTGTCTTCACTTCTGTACCATATAGTACTGGCGCTAATTAGTCTCCCACGCTCGTCATAACTATTATTACAAAACAATTTCGCCTTGTGCAGATATGCGTGGACGTATGAGAGTTCATGTACCATTGTCGGACCGATACGTGTTGCAAAGCAACCAGTTACCAAAATTCTATGTAAACTACTATTCTTGCCCCTTTATCCACAGCCTTGATTCTATAGATATTACGAGACAGAAGTCTGAATGTATGCTTACAGAAGTTTTGGACAGTTTAAGGAAAGCCTGAATTAAAACTATAGAGAGGAAATAGCTGGGGATGTTTATGGGATAGATCCAAACAGTCGCATAATCCTCAAGCCTAAGAGATAGTTCTGTTTTGGTGCATGTCTTGCTTGTGACATATAATAAAAGCTTTATTTGGTGCAATCATTTTGAAAAAAAGAAGGCAATTAGAGAGTAAATCATGGAATAAGAACGACCATCTAGTTTGAAAAAGCCTGTACGGAGATATCAGTTCAACGATATTACCCAATAGCGCCGTCAACCGTTTATCGAAAGCCAATAACAGCAATACTGTCCGCTGAGATTTGCCAATACGCTCGTTTCGACATTACAGGTGCTCTGTGCGATCCCAGCGTACATCAGCTGCCTGTCAAAGCCAGATAGCAGTTTCCAATTAACATAATGTATATACCAGTTCTGAACCCATGTGTACATCTCCACGCTGTTACCGAGCAGTTCCCAGTTGCTCTATTGCACACATCGAATTACACGCTGAAATGAGATGTGTCTGTTGGCGAGTTTTAAGAACTATGGTCGAAATATTAACATTATTTTTCTTACAATTAAGAAATGGTATTGGCAAGAGGCTAAAATTGGGAAAGTGGTGACCCAAGAACGTTATGGATACAGATTTTCAAAAGATGAGGAAATTACCCAATAACATTAGTGGGCTGTTGCAAAGAAGAGCAACCGTTGGCATTCTCTAATGAAACTGATTTAACTCAAAAATGTTTTATAAAGTGAGGGGAAAACGTTGTCAGTAAGTCATAACTGTATTTTGATAAAGATGATTATAGTCTTTTCAGACACGCAGACAGCTTACCTTTCTGGCTTCTACTCGTCATTTCAGATTGTTAATAAAGTTGTAACTCAACTGAACATCTTAAGCTGTGACAGAAATTGAGGATGTAGTTGATGGTATAGTATTAGTAACACCAACATAACTTTTAAATTTAGAAAAACTTCCATAGCTTCAGCATTACATAATTTTGGCGATTACAGTGAGATCAAAAACGTTTAAGTTGCAATGTAAAATGTTGAAAGACGTATAGAAATACGTTTTTAATCAAGTATTTCCTTATTTATCATTCAATACTTCCTGTAATACAGTTTGTATGGTCCGTGTGCCCTTAACATTTTTCTCTCTGTTGTTCCTTCAAATGTTATATTAACTAGGAAACCAAATCAAAAAGAACCACTGATCTGCCTGATCTTCTAATAATGGATTATAAGTACTATGGCCCTTCGTTATTGTGCTTAGCATCTACTCTTTCAAATCCCAACTTTACACAGTATTTCAAGTGCATCCTCTTTCTTCTTCAGCCGGTGTCCGATTGTACACATTTCACTTCCACATAATCCTGTGTTCCTGAGATACACTTCCAGTACTTACCTAATCATCTGTGCAAGTATAAAAGAAGCTTTCTTCGCATACACCATTTTACATACATCTAAATTTCTTCCGAACGCCAGTGTAATCATTCTCCTTTTGTGGGCGAATTATTTAACTACTTCTGCTGCCATGTCTGCTCCAAACTTGATCTAAATCAGGTCACTAATCACCCTGATACACTCTATCATCTTTCAGTTCATTATGAACAGATACTCTGTTATGGAAATACGTTAGAAAAATGCGATATGGAATGCAGCGGTTATGGTTGCGCTTATATAATACAATTTTCCTTTTTTGACTAGAAATAGTTTTTGTTAGTTCACTTCTCCTAACGCATTTTGGCCACTGGCCATCTGCAAAGGAGTATCCACAATCGTTGTTTATATCAAACTGTCTGTTCCTTTCACTCTGCCAATTGCTGGTATTTCTTTCCAAGTTACCGGCTTCGCACAACTTCGCGCACCTTCAGACAATATATTACAGCTAGAGGTTAACCTATCAGAAACGACATATCACGTCACTTTCATATAAATACGTTATATTGCACTGAACCGACAATTGTCCTACGACGGGTTACTCTGTAATTACAAAGTATGATACGAATGTCATATTGCCCACAACGAATAAGTATGTCACAAAAAGCAGTGACCAACAGACTAAATAAACCAGATAGCTTCATCTTTCAATTTGACTGAGTTCTTATTTTGAATGTGAGCATTATAGAAAGAATCAAATCTGAAGAAGAAGCTGACGGGACCAGGGAAGAGATAGAAATGCTAGGGTAAAAACAGCAGGTGAGATGGAGCAAAGAGGGATGAGAAAATAATGATAATGGGTAGTGCTGAGAACGTGACTGAAAAACTGATTCACTGTGTGACAGGAGAGGGATATGCAGATATGGGAATAGCTTAAGTTATATTGAATAGAGACTAGTTTTGATTGTGACATAGATTGCTTGTTAGTAAGTCTTAATGTCGTAAGACTGAAACTGAATAAATCAAGAAATGTGTGGGGTTATTCGTAGAACCAGATAAGACGCAGGACATATCGGGAATGGTACAGCAGTTATGAAATGAGAGTTATTTGATCTACTGGGAGAGGTATTGAAGAAATCAGTGAGACAGACGCATAATCGGAAAAAAGAGCCTGTACAAACCACCTCCCCTATCCGTTTACATTCACCCTACCTCCACACAAGAAGATCCCTTATCATGAATCAACCGAAAGTTAGACATGTCTTACCCAAGCATTCTTGGCTAGCTCGAATTCGCTTTAGTTTACGCCTTTTATGTGTACTGTATAACCTCCTCCTGCCAACGGCCTTGTCAAAGATCGTGGAGGAGTAAAAAGAGGTTCACGAAACTCTCATGTCTCGGGGGGGGGGGGGGAACTGGGCCTAGGCGGGAGAACCGTCAACACTTAACGGCATGAGGATAAATAAGGAAATGGAAACGACTGCTTTAAACACACAAACTATGCATCCACAGCGCATACGGCCAGTAATCGTCATATAGTTCACATCTATCGCCAAGGATTCCGGATGAGTCTCCCATTCGGATCTCTCGGGGTGACTGACAAGCGGGAGGTGACCGTGAGAAAAGGGCTAAAGAAACAACGAAAGCCTAACGTTTTACGACTCAGATCGTGGAATGTCAGAAGTCTGAACGTGAGGGGGAAGCTAGAAAATCTTAAATGAGTCATGATGAGTCTCACTCTAGATATACTGGATGTCAGTGGAGTGAAATGGAAGGAAGACTAGATTTCTGCTTAGACGAGTATAGGGCTACATCAACAACAGAAGAAACTGGTATAAAAGGAGCAGGATTCGTTATGAAAGCGAAGGTACGGCGTAGAGTGTGTGTCGGTGACTAGTTCAGTAACAGGGTTTCCATTCGAATCGACAGCAAACCAAGATCGACAACAACAGGTAGGTTTACATGGCAACGTTGCAAGCAGGAGGTGAAGAGATAGATAAAGCATATGAGGATACTGAATGGTTAATTCAGTATGTAAACGGAAATGATAACCTAATAGCCATGGGGCATTTCAATGAGGTTGTAGGGGAAGGCGCAAAAGAGCAGAAGAAAGGGTTACAGAGGAGTATGAGCTTGGCAGTAGAAATGAAAGAGGGGAAATCTGATTGAGTTATTCAATAAATTTCAGCTAGTAATAGCAAATAATCTGTGCAAGTATCACAAAAGGGGGAGATATTCTTGGAAAATGCCGGGAGATACGGGACGATTCCAGTTAGATTACATAATCACCAGACAGAGATTCCCAAACCACGTAATGGATAATAGATCGTGCCCAGGAGTAGATATAGACTCAGATCACAATTTGGAAATGGTGAAGAGTAGACTAAAGTTTAAAAGAATAGTCTGGAAAAATCAATACGTAAGGGAATGGGATACGGAAGTATTAATGAATGAAGATATATGCTTGAAATTCTCTCAGGTGAACGATACTGCAATAACGAGTAACTCAGTAGGCAGTTCAGGTGAAGAAGAATGTAAATCCCTGGAAAGGACAACCGCAGAAGCTGCTGGAAAAGAAAACATAAGTACTAGGAATGTAATTGCGAAAACATCACGGGTAACGGGAGATATACTTCAGTTCGTCGACGAAAGAAAGAAGTACGAAAATGTTTAGGGAAATTCAGGAACACGGAAATACAAGTCACTTAGGAAGTAAATAAATAGGAAGTGCAGGGAAGGTAAGGTAACAAGGCTTCATGATAATTCTGAAGAAATCAATGAAGCAAGGGCGGTAACATTTAGAGTGCAATAAAGATATCAGTATAAATGCAGAGGACAGAGTACATTGAAGACTCTTATGGTTGGGAGGACTTGTCTGATGAAGTGATAGATGAAGTAACAGGAATCGACAAAGAAGAGACTAGGGATCCACTGTGAGAGCCAAAATATAAAAGAGCTTTGGACGACTTAAGATCAACAAAGATAGAAGGAATGGATAACACTGCTTCTAAATTTCTAAAATAACGGGAAGGGGGGATGGGGGTGAGTGTCAACGAAACGACTATTTACGTTGGTGTGCAGAATTTATTAAACTGACGATATACAATCCGACTAAGGACGAATATCATCCACACGCTTCCGTAGATAACATGGGCTGACGATTGCGAGAATTATCGCACAAATAGCTTAACTGCTAATGCATGCAAGTTATTGACAAGAATAATATGCAGAAGACCTGAAAAGAAAATTGAGGCTGTGTTAGATGGTGTCAAGTCGACTCTAGGAAAGGTATAGACAGCCCTGAGGCAACTGTAACGTTACGGTTGATAATGGGAGCAGGACTGAACAAAAATCAAGACACACTCATTACATTTGTCTATCTGGAGAAGTATTCGACAGAGTAAAATGGTGGAAAGGTTTTCGAAATTCTGAGAAAAACTGGGTAAACTATGGGGAAAGACCAATAATGTGCAGTATGTATAAAAACCAAGAGGGAACAGTAAGACTTTCCTCGCTAAATCTGCGGAGAACTTTCTTATCCCTTAATTTATCAGTCTCCTTAATTTACAACCTACTACAGTATGAACATACACCTCGTACAAACATGTACTATTTCCATCGATATTTTAATGTATTTGATCCGATGATGGGGAACTCAAAATAAGAAATAATAAAATGTGGGTGCTCACTGTTCCATCTTCACTTCGAAGAACCAATGATGGAAATAAAAGAGTTTTACGATAGTGAAATTAAACTTTAGAATGAAAGGAATCAATGATATGCTCAAGAGAGGAAAATTTTGTGAGAAATGAAAACATACATATGTAACCAGTGATATCTTTGTAACTAATAAAAAATAGACATACATTATGTGGAATGTTTAATTCGAATTAGTCTATTCCACCTCCTCCGAAAATATATGCTATTCCTGCTGAAAAAACATTTATAAAGGCACATTCTTCCACACGTAATTTTACGCAGATTAATATAAAAACTTAGCCACGCTGTATGAAACTTTTAAAAGTTGGTTTTTGTATGTGATTAGGCAATGGATGTATAAAATTAATGGAGGCATTTGTATTACGCCAAATTTCACTCTTTCGACGATTCTATTTGCTAATGAATTACAGGATAACAATTAACGAGCTATGTGGAATAAAGTCGTCATAACCTCTGAACAGTTTGCGTTAGGACATTCAAATCTCACGGCTGGCCGTGGGGCATGATGGGAATTAGTATGCGCATGCACACGCGCTTTGTGGTTCCTGGCCATTGTACATTTGGAAGGGTTCATCAATAACCAAAAGAGGCCCTTCTGGGGTACTCCGAATCCGAATTTCACGATCGAGAAGTCTCTTCACCCTCAGCTGGTGACTGTGTGGTGTGCAATGGCCAGTCACGGAATAATAGGTGCTATATTTGTTGATAGTCACGGTAGTTACTGAACGGCACGTGAAGGCTTTGGAAGATGACTTCATCCCCGTTATACAAAGCGATCCTGATTTCGGCAAGATATGGTTCATGCAAGAAGGAGCTCGACGCTATTGAAGCAGGAGAATGTTTGATGTCCTGGAAGAGCACTTTGGGGACGGCAGTCTTGCTCTGGAGTACCCAGGGCGACTGGTATGGGCCTCGAGTGACGACCATAGTCTTCGGATCTGAACACATGCGACTCTTTCTTATGGGGCTATATTAAAAATAAGGCGTACAGCAATAACCCCAACATCATTGATGAGCTGAAAACAGGCATCAGGAGGCCATCGACAGCGTCAGTGTCCCGACACTTCAGCGGGTCATGCAGAATTTCGCTTTTCGTCTGCGCCACATCATCGCCAATGATGACAGGCGTATCTAACACGTACACGTCGTAGCTTGTAACTAATTTACGTTTTTTCCGTATAGTTAAGTAATTGTCACACTGTATAAGTGAAACTGAAGTCTAACCGCAAAGATTTTTGCATCTATTACATAAATTTATAAGAATTGTTATTTCCTTAAAAGAAACATAAACAATGGTCTTCAATGATGAAAATACTGTTAGAACCAAAATTATAACAACTGACGTCATATTAGGGGTACATGTGTGAATCATTAACAAGAAAAATTTTTTAAAATAAATTACTCACGTTCCAGGAAACATGGAGTACAATAAATAGAAGCCTAAAAACTAAAACCAGAAGAGAAACATGGATGAGAAGCCACAAAATAATGGCTGTGTCAGCCATTCTGTATGGCACTGAACCAGAACGTTGACAAAATCTGATAAAAACAAGGTACAGGTAGCCGAAATGACATTCTAAAGAAGAAGAGAAGGTTGCAGATAAAAATATGAGGAATAATAAGGAATAGCCCCTTTGTAAGAAAAAAACTGCAAACAGATAGAAATGAATGGAGACATTATGGTGATAGAATACCGAAGGAGAGGATGGCAAGAATAATGTTGTGCAATAGGCTTAAGGATAGTAGAGCACGGAAACTATGGTCAGATACGTTATGAAGCCAGACCAAGAAGCAATCCGTAACCCCTTGGAGTGCAGTGAAGGAAGAAGAAGAAGACGAAGAAGATGTTAGTACTAATATTAATTTTTGAATAATAATGTTTACAGGTAAATTTGTTACTGGTGAAGTAACGCAGATATAACATACATCCACATGACTAGGCCGCACTTTTCACTGAGTTGCTTAGCAAGGAATTCATAGAATCACTTTCAGACCATTTCTTGACCCTTCCATTTTCGAACAGCAAGTAGGAAATGTGAATACCTAAATATATCTGTTCCAGTTCTGTTTCACCTTATTATACGACAGAGGTACTTTCTTCTTATGTAGAAGGGAACCAAAAAGTTTTTCGCATTCGTAGGAAAAAGTAGTTGTTTAAAATTTTCTCAAGGTTACGTCGCAACGAAAGAGTGTTTTCATTATCGCCACCACAACAAGTGTATCGTGTCCGTGAAACTCTCTCCTCTACTTCACGATAATACAAAGCTAGAGGCCATTTCCTGAACTATTTTGACGTTTCCGTCTGTCCTTTCAAGTAGCGTAGTATATGGAGCTTCTATAATTGGAAATCGATTAGTATACCTGGAAGGACGACCTCGATTTCGATCCGATGATGGCATATGCCACCTGAGGGACAGTAGATGCACTAATAATGCTTTAAACGTCGTCCGCCAACGGATAGCGTTGTGACACACCAACCAGAGCACCATGTGTGTTTAATCTTCAATGGGGATTGCTTCCATCCAGACGGCTCAGTGTGGAGCAAACGTATGAAACAAGTAGGCAACCGTGGAATGGAAATGCACTCGAGCTTCTTTTCTACAGACAAGTGAGCGAGTATGAAAAGAATAAAACTGAGGCGTTCAGAGTGGTGTGATGGTCCTTTCGGAGAATTTCCACCATGAGTTGGACGTTTGCGTCAGTTGCGTGACGATATCACGTGAACATACTCGCAACCATAGATGAGGTTCTGGACGTCCACGCAGAACAGACATCCGGCAGAACTGTTGTACTGTAAGGGCAGCAGAGGCATATCTTACGGCTAATATAATTCAGATAAGAGGGCTTTTGAGCCCGGACATGTGAACGCGAACTGCTACGAACCAATTATTAACAGTGGGGCGATGGGGATGCACACATCTAGCCTGCATTCCACTCACGCCGCAAAATCGACGTGCCGTCTCTGCTGCTGCCCTCAGAGGATCACCTGGAAGATTTAATGGGGTGTCGTGGTCTTCAGTGATGAAAGCAGATTTTGCCTGCATGCAAGTGATTGTCGTCTGTGCGTACAACGTCGGAGTGGTGAGAACTGTCTCGTAGAGTGCATTCGTCACAGACATGTCACCCGACCCCATGCCCTAGTGTCTGTGAGGCAATAAGCTATAGTTCTCGTTCACATTTAGTGTTTCTGGATGGGATGTTAAACAGCGCTCGCTGTGTGCAGAATGTCGTTAGAACTGTTCTTTTGTCATCCTTGCAACAGGTAGTTGATGTGTTGATACAACACGCTTCCCATGAAAATCAACGTGCTCTGCAAGGAGAAGTGACGTGTGACACGTCGAACAACAATTCTTACAGAACTATGTGAACAGGTCGAGCAGGCGTGGCGTAATGTATCCCTGGGCAGTATTCGCCATGTGTATAATAGTTTTGTATTGGCAGCTTCTGCCACCGAATGTAACAGCAACACCAAATGTAGTGGGAAGAGGTAGAAGGCACCAATTATGACTCGTCGAAGCCTTCCAGGTGTTTGATTGTTTCCAATTACAGTGCCCCCACTCCTCTCGATCTGGGCCCCACTATGCTGAGAACACCACTTCGCTGTCTGCAAAATGGCTTGGCATGGGATGGCTGCCTCAGCGACCCGTGAATGCACTGGTGAGTGTTGGCCTCGTACGGCAGCAGAGTTGCGGCATCATCAGGATGCTGGGAGCTGACTCAGTGGTCTGTGTCCCTGCCGACTCAGCGCCGCTCGGTGTGAGCCACAGTTGGTCAGCTGCGTGCTTCTTGCTGGTGTGGCTAAGATCGCGGTGACGTAAAGCACCTGCAGTCCGGTGTCCAAATCTGCGGCCCTCGCCTTGGGATGCCTCCAGCATGTGTTAGAAGCCAGGATAACTTCCCGCGGTAGTGAGCCGTGGAGTGGGCCGCCGCTGGCTGGCTGCGGATCACGCGTCGGCCCCATAGTGTCATACTGTGACCCGCCATGGACTGGAACACTGGCGCCCCACCTATTGCTGCGTGTAGCTGGTGGTGTGACACACCCCACCATCCAAGAGAGCTGCCACACTTGAATGAATCTCGTTAGAAACCAGCACCTATTTATACGTGGCTGTGTGCCTCTGTTTTGCCACACGTGCTGCTTCACGTGACATACTCATAACACGCTAGGTTGGCCAGTGGGCCCTTTCTGCCTGTGATTTGTGACACGCAAAACCGCTACATATACTCTTTCAGCAATTTGATTGGTCTGTGGCCTACTTCGAACCGTTGGTGTGCATAACTCATTGAATCCAGCCTGCACCTGGCTGTAACTTGTGCTCAGAATATTGCACAAAACTATTTCCCTATCTTAAACGGTGGTGCCGCTACATATTGGATGTCAGAGTCAGTGCCTGCTCTGCCACCCATGGTCGATGCATTCTCAGAACCACTTGTTCTACTGATCTCTAAATGTAATCATTTCACTTACTTCATATGGACTGGTGCAACAACAAATTTTGAGTGACACACGTTTCACTTCATGGGACATCAACAACTATTGCCACTGTTAATGACAAAATCCGCTATAGTTGTAAAAATTATTTATTTCTGAAAAGGGAAGCACTACCCGATTGTGGGACGTATGTCCTATCTTCAGATGCTTATTACATTGTGAGTCCACAGAGATGCATCTGTCTTTACGGAGATGCATGTGTGGTGCGCCCCTGAGCTTGGACCATTGTTCTTGTCCGCGAGGGGCTTTCTGAGAAACCAAGGATTGAGGATATTCTCTTGCATGTCACGTACTAGGGATGCACTATTTCAACACATTTTAAGATTAGTCATGTATCCTTTGTATACTCACCATTCATATGCACCTGAAGATGAGACATGTCCTCAAACAGAGCAATGCTTTCCTTTTCAGAAATAAATAATTTTTATATCAGTATCGGATTTTAGCATTGACAATCTTGAGTCAACTGGGTACCTCTAAGAAGGGTTACTAACTTTTCTTCCTGGAACTGCATGTTCTAAAATTGTACTACAAATCGGTGGCAATGATATTACTCTATAATGTAGTGTATTATTCAATTTTATTTCATTTAGTGCATCTTCTAAGTGTTCCACCAATAAATCGCAGAGTAGGTTTTACACCCCAAACAACATTTTCCGTGTGACAGTTTGGGTTTAAATTGTTTGTAGTGATCAGAATACTCACAGTAATAATTACAGTCCTAATTATTGCAATCCCTGCGGATATTTTTAGTACTCGTTGCTTATGCCCAAGTGCAACTTTTCTACACTTCTGTAAACCATCCTGTACCTCGTTTCGATCGGCTGGTGGCTGACTAGACGGTCGACAGCATCATCTACAAACTAAGAGCGATGCTCATAGTGTCTTCTAAATTGTTTATATACGAGTACACTGCACAACGGAATTGAAGCATAACGTTTCAGAAACCCCGTAGTTTCCACCCATTGCAACGCATAAGTTTCAAATTTGGGAGTAAGCTACGTACAACTTTCGTTTCTAAACGTGGCGCACAGAGTTGTCAACTCGGGCTCGACGGCATCTCAAACAGCATGGTGTCGACACATGTGAAAAAGAAGCCACAGCTCAGAACTTCATTTGACGTGTAAGGTGGGTTAATGGTGTTACATTGGACCAAACTTGACCACAATTCTGACCAACCCCACCGTTGACGTATTACTTCTTAGGAAGGCCGTCTCTTACCAGAATACCCAAATTTCACCCGTTCTTTTGACGCATCTGCGATAGAGGCTAGAATCTTAGTGACACATAAAATTTGCGGCTAACAGCCAACTTTCTCTGTGTGTCTGACTAGCGGTACATGATGACAATCTTCTTTCTCTCTTTCTGTCTCAACATCTTTTCGTTCTTCCCTCCTCACAGGATCCCGTCTACCCTTCCCCTGCCCTCTCGCTTTCTCCTCTCTCCACCACCACTCACTCCGCACGAATGTTATGAACGCGATTCAAAAGCTAGTACATTCTTTATTGAGTGCATTATTTTTAGAGAGTCAAAACAATGTACACTCCTGGAAATGGAAAAAATAACACATTGACACCGGTGTGTCAGACCCACCATACTTGCTCCGGACACTGCGAGAGGGCTGTACAAGCAATGATCACACGCACGGCACAGCGGACACACCAGGAACCGCGGTGTTGGCCGTCGAATGGCGCTAGCTGCGCATCATTTGTGCACCGCCGCCATCAGTGTCAGCCAGTTTGCCGTGGCATACGGAGCTCCATCGCAGTCTTTAACACTGGTAGCATGCCGCGACAGCGTGGACGTGAACCGTATGTGCAGTTGACGGACTTTGAGCGAGGGCGTATAGTGGGCATGCGGGAGGCCGGGTGGACGTACCGCCGAATTGCTCAACACGTGGGGCGTGAAGTCTCCACAGTGCATCGATGTTGTCGCCAGTGGTCGGCGGAAGGTGCACGTGCCCGTCGACCTGGGACCGGACCGCAGCGACGCACGGATGCACGCCAAGACCGTAGGATCCTACGCAGTGCCGTAGGGGACCGCACCGCCACTTCCCAGCAAATTAGGGACACTATTGCTCCTGGGGTATCGGCGAGGACCATTCGCAACCGTCTCCATGGAGCTGGGCTACGGTCCCGCACACCGTTAGGCCGTCTTCCGCTCACGCCCCAACATCGTGCAGCCCGCCTCCAGTGGTGTCGCGACAGGCGTGAATGGAGGGACGAATGGAGACGTGTCGTCTTCAGCGATGCCTTGGTGCCAATGATGGTCGTATGCGTGTTTGGCGCCGTGCGGGTGAGCGCCACAATCAGGACTGCATACGACCGAGGCACACAGGGCCAACACCCGGCATCATGGTGTGGGGAGCGATCTCGTACACTGGCCGTACACCACTGGCGATCGTCGAGGGGACACTGAATAGTGCACGGTACATCCAAACCGTCATCGAACCCATCGTTCTACCATTCCTAGACCGGCAAGGGAACTTGCTGTTCCAACAGGACAATGCACGTCCGCATGTATCCCGTGCCACCCAACGTGCTCTAGAAGGTGTAAGTCAACTACCCTGGCCAGCAAGATCTCCGGATCTGTCCCCCATTGAGCATGTTTGGGACTGGATGAAGCGTCGTCTCACGCGGTCTGCACGTCCAGCACGAACGCTGGTCCAACTGAGGCGCCAGGTGGAAATGGCATGGCAAGCCGTTCCACAGGACTACATCCAGCATCTCTACGATCGTCTCCATGGGAGAATAGCAGCCTGCATTGCTGCGAAAGGTGGATATACACTGTACTAGTGCCGACATTGTGCATGCTCTGTTGCCTGTGTCTATGTGCCTGTGGTTCTGTCAGTGTGATCATATGATGTATCTGACCCCAGGAATGTGTCAATAAAGTTTCCCCTTCCTGGGACAATTAATTCACGGTGTTCTTATTTCAATTTCCAGGAGTGTATTTCAGTTTCGGCGAGCTGAATTCTGAACCTCTGCGCTGAAGATTATTGAACAGCATGTTATCCAATGCACAAATAGATTTCAGGCCTTTAAAAATTCAGTGGTATCCAAAAACCGCACAAAACTAAAGTTTAAAAAAGCTTCAGGAAACTAGAGAACGAATGTACTTTTCGTACCCGCCGCCCCACATCATCCTAGGATTTTCAGAAGTTGCAACAAGGGGGCTAAAAGAGCAATGATAAAGAAAGTGTTGAATATTTTTTTGTATTGCAGTCTACGACCACAAAAGTTATTAGATCCTTAGACTACTGGTTTTGGCGAACAGTTATCAACTTTATGTATGTTTTAAAGGACGTGTTTCTCAAACAAATCTGTAGATGGTCATTGCTGACCGAAGCCGGTACTATAAGAACCTAACAGTTTTTTTGATGGTGGACTGAAATAGAGAAATTTAATCTGTCCTAATATTTTCCTCTGAAACGAAGGTGTAGTGTGGGCACAGATGTCGTAATTCTCTTCAACTTAATCAGTAGGGCCGACAGTTACCTCGAAGTGACAAAGTGCTCCACCATTAGCTAGGTAACTGCTTAGAGGACTAATAAAATCTACAGGAGCATAAGTACGTCGCGTAATGAGTGGATCTCAACAAATTATAAGGTATTCCCGGTGGGTGGCACAGGGCACTGTAAGTAGTTGGCAGGCCTGGATCGGGGAGTCCCGGCTAACCGGGGCAGCGAACCTTGTAATTGGCGGGTGACATCGCGCGGCTCATTACCGGCGGATATTCCATCAGAGCGCAGGCGCGGGAGCCGGCGTCAATCCTTGTGATCCGACTAGGCGCTGCTTCTGCTTCTGCCGGCAGTCCACAGAGGTGGAAGTCGTGGTCATCGACATCCACACGGACTTTCAGCGAGACCGCAAAGAATAGGTCGTATCTTAAGAGAGGAATTGCAAATAAATCACGACACAGTATCTGTGCTCAATTAGCAACGTAACCTGTCCTCTAAATATCACGTCCCAATAACTGATAATTAGACATTATTTCAGTGCCGTCATAGCTCTTGGTTGCTAAACTACCGAAGGCCTCGAATTACCAATGAGATCGAATTCTCAAGGACCAGATAATTTTCTATAATTTCAAATATGGATCAAAATAGATGCTTTTGTCAGATCTGTCTAAGGAGAATTCGGGCATCACAAATGCATAACAAGAAACTCTTCTTCTTCTGATTCTTCTTCATCTTTATATCCTCAAGGCTTAGGCGATACGCATTTTCTGTCTTCACGTATTTAACTTTTTCTCTTTCCCTCCCGTCCTACATCCCTCTTCCTGAGGGCTTGTACTTGTTTACGTTGACAGGAATTCTGTCTCCACCCACCCGTTTGAACGTTGTTTCCATTTTTCTCTGTATACTCCAATTTTCTCATTTCAAGGATAAACTGCCAAATCTGCCCCGATTGCATCATTTTTTTATGTGGTCCCTCGTTAAGCAACCTCTGACAGTTATTAAAAACCTCATTTCTGCTGAGTGTATGTTATTCTTGTCTCTTTTCCTCTCAATCTATTGTTTACTGCCATAGCTTACCATATGCTTTACCATTCATTTATACAGTTTGAAATTTGTGGCTTTTGTCACTTAATGTTTCTAAAGTTTGGTTTATAGCTTCAACTAAATGTGTAAATATGTTGTTTTTCCTTTCCATGTACGCGTCTGTGTTGAGACTTATGTAGCTGCCTAAATAACTGAAACTGTAGACCTTGTTTTCGAGAACAATCTTAGATCGTCAATCTGAAATAGTGCGCAGGTACAACATAATCTCCGATCGAACAAGGAATTTTACTTTGCGTGCCATAACTTTTGTTTAAGTAACACCTATTTTTAAACTGTAAAGTTTTGTTACCAATCACATAACTTGTAAACAGTGTTGTAAGTATACGTCTACCTTTTGTAATACAATTACATCATGGTCATTTTTTTTTAGATGGTAATTCCTTTTCAGCTGTATGTCTTCATTAACTTCCTCCTTCCAGTTTCTTATGAGGTCTGCAGCATGCTCGTAACTCTTAAAAAGAACCGGTGGCGTGCTACGTCCCTGATTTACTATTATCTTGTCAGTTTTAAAAGTCACTGTGTTTATGATTGTTTTACCGTCCACATACACAGATGAGCCAAAACTATGTGACCATCTCGTTAATAGCTTGCTTGTCCGTCTTTGGAACGAAATACATCACCGATTCTGTGTATCAGGGATCCTACAGTTTGTTGGTAGATTTGTGGAGGTATGTGGCATTAAATATCCACGCATAGATCATGTAATTCGTGTAAATAAATGGCCGATGATTTGCGTACGCCGGCCGGTGTGGCCGTGCGGTTCTAAGCGCGTCAGTTTGGAACCGCGTGACCGCTACGGTCGCAGGTTCGAATCCTGCCTCGGGCATGGATGTGTGTGATGTCCTTAGGTTAGTTAGGTTTAAGTAGTTCTAAGTTCTAGGGGACTGATGACCTCAGTAGTTAAGTCCCATAGTGCTCAGAGCCATTTGACCCATGTGAACCATTTGCGTACGCGTTGATGGGGCCCCGTAGCACCCAGATGGTTTCCATAGGATGTGCATGAGATGAACTTGGTAGTCGAGACATCAAGGTGAGTTCACAATAATGCGACTCAAACCACTGTAGCACGTTTCGGGTTACAAGACGTGGATGGCTATACTGCTGAAAGATGACATCGCCGTCGGGAAAAACATCAAGCACGAAATCATGTTGGTGGTTCGCAGCCTCTCAGCGTGTCTTCGATTACTATCAAAAGGTCCCATAGCATAATACTTCACACACCGGCATGCATCCGTAGCCCGCAGCACGTTTCAAGCCGCCATTCACGTCGATGACGGCGGCGTCTATGGAGATGACCATCAACTTAGTCTAGCAAGAATGTGATTCGGTAGGAAAGGCGACAGCCTTCCATTGATCGACGGCGGAGTCCCCACGGTGCCGTGTCCACTGCAGTCGTAGCTGACGATGTAGTTGGTTTAACCTGTGAACGCGTAAGGGTGGTCTGCTGCGGAGCTCCATTTTCAAAAACGTATGATGAACTGTGTGCTCCGAAACACTTGTTCGTGCACAAGCACTGTGCTCTTTCGGTACAGGTGCCACAGATAAGTAAGAGTATATTGTCATTTAAGGAAGCATATCTGACTATATTCTGGTCGATGTTCCATTATACCATTATACCACAATATTCTGATCGATGTTCACACACACACACACACACACACACACACACACACACACACACAAGGTTTTTCTTTAAATAAAAGTCGTTAGAGCTTTTCCCATTATACTAAGCACCGTACACTGTTCAGAGACTATATGTACTCTTAGTTCCAAGTATTTGTAGTGCAGTTAAATTTAAAATTAGTTCCTCGTCTTAAAGGTGGACAATAATTTAAACCATTTGCGACGCGGTTTTCCGTAATATAGCGGTTTGCACACGAAACAGATAATCGAAAACGAAAAAGGGAGTTGCCAGCGAATCATAAATCCAATTAGCTCACTTTCACAGAATTGACAGAAAAACAGTCGTCATTGACGCTCTCCAAGGCTAAGTGGATACAAATGCAAACAGAATCACGGCATGTTCTGTAGTGAACGTAACACTTCCCGTATAACTGACGATCATCGAATAACGTCCCAAGTGAAGGGACTTTGGTCTTTATATACGAGGCGAGTTTTTTTAAGTAAGTACCGTTTTGAAATTAAAAAAGACTTGCTAAAATATCTCAATAATTTTATTTTTACATGAAAGCCTGCACCTTAATCTACTTTTCTACATAGTTTCCGTCAGTATTGAGGCACTTGTCATAACGTTGTACCAGTTTATGAATACCCTCCTCATAGAAGTCGGCAGACTTGTTAACCACTGCATCACCACTGTTTTGACTTCGCCATAGTCTTGAAGACGCTGACCACCCAGGTGTTTCTTCAAGTGCAGGATCAGATGGTAGTCACTGGACGCAAGATCGGGGCTGTACGGAGCATGATCTAGAGTTTCCCATAGAAAAGATGTGATGAGATCTTTAGTCTGACTCGACACATACGGACGGGCATTGTCTTGCAGCAAAACGATGCCCTAGCTCAACTTCCGTTGACTGTTGCTTTGATTCTGGTGTGATGTGAGCCACCCATGTTTCATCGCCCGTAACAATTTGGCTTACGAAATCATCACCGTCGTCTTGGTACCGCTCAAGGGAAGTGAATGCACTGTCTAAACGTTTGGTTTTGTGCACACTTTCAGCATTTTGAGTACCCAACGTGCGCACAGTTTTCGGTAATTCAAGTGCTCGGTCACAATTCCAAACAAAATACTACGATAAACATTAGGAGAGTCATCCCGCAAGGAGGAAATCGTAAAATGTCTGTTTTTCTCTCACTTTATTGTCCACTTCCTGCACCAAACTTTCATTAACGACCGAAGGACATCCACTCCGTTGTTCGTCATGCGCATTTGTGCGGCCATCTTTAAATGCTCTCACCCACTTTCTTACCATTCCATCACTCATAATGTTTTCTCCGTAAACTACACAGATCTCACCATGAATATCGATCGCTATTAGGCCTTCAGCACTAAGAAATCTTATAACAGTCTCTCTGTCAGAAATAAAGAAATACGTAATTCAGTATTTTTGGAAATGTCACCAGGGGGGGGGGGGGGGGTGAAATAGAGTGGGGAAAACTTTCTTTGAAAATATATCTTTATTAAAGAACCACTAACGTATTTGTAAAGCTACATCTATGGCATTGGTATTTGACTTCTCGGTAAAAAAAAAAAAAAAAAGTGGACTTCTCGGCTACGAACTAAAAATTCGTGTTTCGTGTTTTTGGAGACCGAGCCCCTAACGGGGTAGAATAGGGGATGAGATTTCCATGTAAGTATTTTATTATTGAAGCATTTTAGACCTAAATTTATCAAAAATTAAATTTGACGTCTCAGTTAGAAATTCAACCCTATGGGGGTAAAACAGGGATGAAAGTTTTCTGGAAATACTTCACTGTGCAAGCATTTTTAAAGCTAAATATATGATGATATGTATTAGAGTTCTCTGTTAGAAATGAAACACAGGCATGTCACTAATTTTGGAAATTCAGCCTGTAAGGTGGTGAAATAGAGGCTAAAACGTCTTATGAAAATATTTCATTAGAAATATTTTTATGGCTTCATGTTTAAAAATTTGTGTTTGGCTTCACGGTTGGAGATAAAAAAGTAAGTGTTCCACTGTTTATGGAAGCTGAACACCTAAAGGTGGTGAAATAGGGTGAGACTGATTCACTACTCACCGTCGTCCAGCCCAAACCGCTGAGGGCCTTGAAGTTAGGAGAGGCTGTTGATCTTAAAATGTAGGCATCAGTTAAGACGGGATTTTCCGAAATTTTACTCCTAAATGGGAGAAATAGGGGATGAAAGGCTTTTTGAAAGTGTGTCATTATTTAAGGAATTTCGAAGCTAGAACTATGAAAACTGGTATTTGGTTTATCAGTCAGGAAACAAAAACATTAGTCTTTAGGCAGTTTTGGAAATTCAGCCAGTAAGGGGGTTTAAATAGTTGCCGAAAGTAGTTTTGAAACTAAATAATTTTTAAAGAACCACTAAAGTATTTTAAGATTACATATATGACACTTGCTGTTTGACTTCTCTGTTAGAAATATAAAAACTAGGTTTATATATGAGAAAAAGTACCAACACAACTGTAGCTTGAGAACTTCTTTATTCTACCACACGACTAGTATCGGCGGCACATTATCGCCATCCTCAGGAACCACCACTGCAAAAAGAGTATTTAATCTCCTTGGCGCATTTCCTGTGGGGTCCTTGTCACCAGCACATGTGGACTAGCTTTCATCAGGAGTCTATACTTGACACAGTGTCGTATATAAATTCTGAAGGTAAATTTATGAAAACTGGTTTTTCACTTCTCCGTTGTATATAAATATTTGTTAGGGGATAAAAGTTGCTATGTGAAATGTCCACCAAAACGCAAAACGTTTCATTAACAAAAACTTTGGACTCCAGCTATCAGAATCGCTTTTTGCTCAGAAGTACATTCGGGAAAGTCCATCCTTATGTGGTCTTAATTAGCGTGAAACGCTTATACTGAGTTGAAATTTGTCAACAATATAAAAATTCGATTAAATAAAAACAAAACAAAAAAACTCTGCAGGCCATACAGTCTACGCGAGCTAAGCAAGGGCGCTAAACTAGTCAGTAATAAATAAATAGTCTCACAGGCAAAACCTTTTTCTTCGTCCTTAAAGAGCTCACTAATCGCTTTGGATTCCCATTAGATAACCTAGAACTGACCCCAGGCGGTAATGGGAGAGACGATCACCGACAATATTAATAAAATTGAAATGAAATTTATGAACCTGTTTCATTCGGCTGTGTGGGATCGTGCTTAGTCATGCTGTTCCAACACAGACTATTCTACTTGTCAAGAAGAAATGGTGTACCATTTGCACCCATGTAACACGCCGTAAAGACGGTGGTTGTAAAGAAATTATAACCATTAGGGGCTGGAAACGTCTGTCACCCGCTTTCAGTGACTGCATTGGTTTCTAAACCGACAGAAACTGCTAATGTCAGTGTAAGCAGGTCAATTTCACTTCAGAGCGAACATTGCGAATTGATGATAGTTTTAGCACCAAATTCAATTTTATTTTACTCGCGTTCTGTTTCGGCGATCCAAAGCGATTATCAAGCATGACTACATCAAGTATCATGAATCTCTCCGGTGGCAAAGAGAACTGAACGCAGTGAAACTATAGTGTCGGGGCGGAGACATTTGCTCACTGCAGCTGACAGAGTTGTTAGTGTTTAATGAACCAGATGGGACAGAAGAAAGACATCTTACTTGAGGCATATAGTGTGGTAAAACGCGTCGCGATTTTGGCAATTTTCAAACGATGAGAGGCGTCGAGTCCAATGTTGGCACAGCATGCATCCAACCGGCTGCATGCAGAGAGTGAAACTCTCTGTATGCCGGAATTGGGAATGATTTTCGTACCACGAATAGGTCCACTCAGTCAAGTTCCTGTGGACCTGAACCAGGATGTCTGTTTCAGAATTTTCGTAAATCACATGTTGTTCTTTCTTCAACACCTTCATAATGAGTATGCAGAGGACAGTTCCACTTTCCTAGATGACAAGAGATGTGTTCACAGAGCTGCGAGCATATGTTCCTGGTTCGATGAACGCTCTGGTCCCATCGGAACTCAGCTGGCCCGCTAAACCAGCCGATCTGAATCTCTTTCAAAGTGTTTGGAACTATTTAGAACAGTCCGTGAAACACAGAATTCAAGACGTCTCCAATTTGGTGCCTCTACAGGATATAATCATCAATGAGGCCTTCACTTGGATGTGGTAGACCAGGGCTGCGTTGTGTCACACCACACGACAGCTGGCTGTGTGACTTTGCTGTTTCGTCTTTGCACGGCCCGTTTCGGAAGTAACAGGTACAGTGCACCATTACTTTTAGTACTGTAGTATGGCATTTTTCGGTCGGCAGAACTCTCTCCAGTTTGGCAGTATCATGGTGGAGGGATGTTCACAGATTCAGTGACTATTTTAATAGGAAGAGCCGGTCTAGTGGTCTATTGTCAAGAGCCTTTAAAACTGCAAATGACATAAAAGAGGGATTAAAATTCTTAATACCTATGATGCAGACTCATAATCGAAGAGTACTGAAATTGGCAATGAAACCAAATTACAATAGCAAACAGAAAGAATTTAAAGATTTAGTTGACAGAGAGAGAACAAAACTTACGACAGTTGGCTGATGGGTTTCATTGAACTGTACATCAAAAGGAATTGTGGTACAAACAGTACAGTTTCTGAAGTCACATACATTATTACACTGTCAGTTGCACAGTTTTCGATGGAAGCGAGCTACCGGTATCGATAATTTATATATTACTGCAAAGTATACTGATTATGTGAAGGGGTACGCCTGGAACTATATTTCGATATAAATGTGCTATTTTTGAACTTATGAAGGAATAAGGAATGCAGGAACGAAAATTTGAACATCCTCAATGGATTGGACACCGCGCATTTTAAGTGGACTTGACCGCGCAATGCACCAAGTGAGAAACAACTTACTAATGACTTTATGGGGATGTATCTTAAAGGAAAATCGCATTGCGGCAGGGAAAAATTCTGACAAATACAGTCCAATAAACAAAGCTCATTTACGTTAAGGAAAACGCGAGATTTGGGGAGTCATTGTGCCCTTGGAAGAATTATGAGGATGGTTTTATTGCCATTTTGAAAGCAGTGCCAATTTTTCATCTGTTTTCTACGTGTATTCTAGACCGTCAGCCCATTCAGTTGAAAGCACGATTGTACATGTGCAGGTGTAACTCCTGTTTTAAAAACAAATCGTTTTACTCTGGAACTGTCAAGTATGTACACGTTGTTTTCCTCGGATAGAGTTTTAACATCTCCACAATGAGGTTACAAAAGAACTACAATTTTTGGATCAACATACATGTGTGTGTGTGAAGGACCTTAGAACACAAAAATAAATGAGTCACGATTATGTAGCAGCTCAAAAATGGTTCAAATGTCTCTCAGCACTATGGGACTTAACATCTGAGGTCATCAGTCTCCTAGAACTTAGAACTACTTAAACATAACTAACCTAAGGACATCACACTCATCCATGCCCGAGGCATGTTGTCGAGAAACATGAAATATCAAACCAAATCACATGCATTTCGCCCGCATTGCCTTTCAAATGTAGTGCACTGCAGTTCCCCTCTCTTCCCCCTCCACGCACAGACAGTGTACAGTGACGGTGCAGAAGTGTGCAGACTGGCTGAGCGATATGGCTAAATCTAGCAGTCGTCGAAAAACGACACATGTGTGAGCTTGAAATTAAATGTAAATTTACAAACTTTGTGGAGGAGGCACTGAACATGACGGACAACATATTACAGCTGGTGACTGATACTCGGATAACTTAATCGAGAGAGACTAAAGACGTAATCTAATCAGAGTAAAGTACTGGGTTATGCACTCTAATTACCTAGCTACAGCAGGAAATAGAACCAGTTTGCAGCAGGGAATGCCTCGGGCGTGCACTTGCAACAATGTTCCAAATTCGATGCCCTTGACAATCTCTGGTATGAAAGGGCAGTTCGAGACATTGTATTAATTGTTCAGGTGCTGCTCATGCACTGAACAGTAGAAATCTGCTCTCGAGACGATTCAAGAAACTGTATGGGAAGATTTCGAAACAGTGTGGAAAAGTTATAACGTTACTCCTCTAAAAGTTTTAAAAACTGTAAATTATCAGGTTAGTAATGAAAGCTTGAAAGTTCAAAACAACTTCACCTCGCACTCGACAATTATTCCTTTATCATGACGATCCACAAAAGTTAAACATCTCTGCGAAACGAAGAAAATTGAAAGAACGATGGTGAGATTTGAATAACTGCTAAAATAATTCCCGCTCTTGTGAATGTCTTATCTGAATCTATTCGATGCAGGTATTCATACAAGCCGTAACGAGAGACAGTAGTTTCAATTCATCTAATAGACTCGGAATTAAAACATTTAAAGCACGACATTATACCTACCACTTGCACTTATGCTGTAGCCAACTTACTATGTCGATATACTAGGCAAAGCCAGAAATGTTGTACTTGGACCAAGAGCAGCAGCCTGGTACGACTAGAGGCAGGTCACAAATCAAAGTCTCCCGATATGAAGAAGCCACAACTTGCCATTTCAAGACGTCGTCGACATATGATAACAACATAAACGTGTGGTAAGCAAGCTATCTGCGGGACCAAGAATAACGAACTCTCAAACTCATCAATATCTGCATTTAACGACAAGACTACATCAGAACATGTCTGCAAGCCAGTTGTGTGCCGACCTTACAGACACCAAGTAAAGTGCATTTTGTTGATAAATTTAGCATTTATCCATTTTCTTATTTGTTTCATTATTATTATTATTATTGTAGTTGTTGCTGATGTTGTCTTCTTGGAGATTTGACCAGAACAGGTGAATTTTTGTTTTTATGCCATACGCACAGAAACAAATCCTCATTTATTTAGTTGCATAGACGGATCCACATTTCTGAAAAGGTAATACAAATAATAAGCAGCTGTAATTAGAATGAAAATGTTGTGAGACAACGCGGCCATTTTGATGCACTTCTAATGACTTTTCTTGCGTATTGACAACACTTTTATTTTTCCAACAACCTTACGCGTTTCGACTTTCCGTCATTTTCAAATGCAGTGTTATATTAGTCACACACAAAATAAAATTGTTCATTTGATACACTGTACCACGCCAACATTTTCGACCACGAGACAAGTGACAAACTAATAATAATAGTATAGAATCATTGTATAGAAACTCATACTTATATTCCTGTAATTTAGACACTTTACACTTCTTTTTATACTCCTAAAACCACCTTACTGTTCCATTTTCGAGTGGTGTGTGGATTGAACAACTGGCGGTAAGCCACGGTAAAAGCTTTAACATCTCTGATTATATTGTCATGGTCATTCACAAGACGTATATGGAAGGAAGTGGTATCTGGAATGGTGTGCGTGGTACGTCTGCTTTTTCAGTTTTATCAGCAAACCTCTCCGTGATGCCCAACGTATCTCTTCTAGGGTCTGCTACTTGATTTCGTTAGGTGTCTCCGTGAAACTTTTGCTGTTTGTAAGCGATCTCATGAAGAAACGTGCTCCTTTTCGTTGGATCATCTCTTCTCCTTCTATTGGTGGAAATAATGTGTGTACCACACTAAAGAACAACACCTGGCGACAAGAAGGGCACTGCCAAATCTGAAAATAGCCGTGCAGCCATCGTGTAGGTATCGGTTGAAGACAAAGGAAAAGGAGTACTGATACGGAATACATGACATCGAATTAACAGCTGCTTTGTAACCCACTTCTAACATGAATGTATTTCTTGCTTACAGGTGACCTACAATCGTCATAGAAACTGGACTTGCTTTGTTCCCTGTATTTGGCTCTGTCCATTGCCTCCGATTCTTGATTCTCATTGTTTTGGGGCCCTCTTCCATATTTTCTAGACACTTTGCTCTGGGTCTTCCTCTTCTCCTTCTCCCATCGCCCTTTGCTATATCCCTTGTTCTTGGCACTGAAAGCTGTCTCATAGCCTAGGTTAAAAGCTCAGATATTTAGCGAGTCGTGGAACGCATACCGGAAAGTTATATTAGGGGCCATAGGAGGGGGAGTAGTCATTACAGTTAACAGAAATATTGTCTCTATTACGGTCGAAGTTTCATGTGACAGTGAAGTTATCTAGTCACCCATAACAGCTTTAGGTGAAACCAAGTTAATTACTGGAATTTTTAACGGACCCTTGATTCCGCTGTGACAGTTCCATAGTCATTGAAAGAACATTTACGGACAGTAGCGTGTAAATCCCCAGATAATGCAACACTAGTTGGAGGCGACGTTAACGTACCGAGTATAGACTGGGAAGCCTATGGATTCATTGCCGGGGTTTTTTTTTTTTTTTTGGCACTATGGGACTTAACATCTATGGTCATCAGTCCCCTATAACTTAGAACTACTTAAACCTAACTAACCTAAGGACAGCACACAACACCCAGCCATCACGAGGCAGAGAAAATCCCTGACCCCGCCGGGAATCGAACCCGGGAACCCGGGCGTGGGAAGCGAGAACGCTACCGCACGACCACGAGATGCGGGCCTTTTGCCGGGGTACAGACAAACAGCCATGCGAAGTAACTTTGAACACGTTTTCTGAAAACTGTCTTCAGCCGCTAACTCGGCAGCCCACGCTAAGGAAATATCTTAAACTTTGTAGCTACAAATGGGCCTGACCTTATCGACAGTGTCGGGATACAAACGGGGATTAGCGATCATTTTGTCATTATAGCAAGTATGATCACGAAGGCTACTAAATCAGTCAAGAAGGATAGGAGAGTGTTTCTGATAGATAGGGTAGATAAGCAATTCTTAGTATCTTACTTACACAGTGAACTGGCATCACTTAGTTCCAGAAACATGGGCGTAGAGGAATTAATTACAAAGTTTAAGCAGATTGTAAATCGTGGTATGGAGAGTTATGTGCCTCGTAAGTGGATAAAGGATGGGAAAGATCCACCATGGTTTAATAACAAAATTCAGAAGATGCGGAGGAAACAGAGGCTGTAGCACACTCGATTCAAAAGAGAACGAACAAATGACGACAAGTGAAAGTTAGTAGAGATTCATTGGGTCTGTGAAAAGATCTATGCGCGAAGCATACAACAACTACCTGCGTCACATCTTAGCAAAAGATCTGGCAGAGAACCCGACAAAATTCTGACCCCATGTAAAACCGCTAAGCGCGTCTGAGGCTTCCATTCAGCCCATCGTTGGGCGACAGTTGAAGATAGCGAAACGATAGCCCAAGTTTTAAATTTCTCCTTCAAGAAACCGTTCACACAGAAGAATCGTGCAAACATATCGTCGTATGACCGTAGGACGGACTCTCGCATGGACTACATAGTAACAACAGTCAATAGCGTAGAGAAACAACAGAAAGATTTGAAAGCAAATAAATCAGCAAGTCCGGATGGAATCCAATGACAAAGAGTACTCTACGGCATTGGCACCTTACCTAACCTGCATTTATATGTGAATCTCTAGCCCAGCACAAAGCCCCAAGTGACTGGAAAAAAACCGCATGTGATTCCAGTATATAAGAAGACCCGAAAAATTACAGACCAGTATCCTTAAATTCGGTCTGCCGCAGAATCCTTGAACGTTTTCTCAGTTCGAATATATTAAACTTTCTTATTTGCACGAATTAGCGTGGTTGTAGTAGAAAGCGTCGCTCGTGCGGAACTCAGCTTGCTCTTTTCTCACCTGACATACTGATGAAGGATAACAAACAGATTCCATATTTCTAGACAAGATGCCCCATTGCAGGCTGTTAACGGAGGAACGAGCATGTAGAATAAATTCACGGATATGTAAACAGTTCGAAGACTTCTTAAGTAACAGAGAGCGGTATCTGTCCTCGTTTATCAGCGACATGGGTATCGTGAGAAGTGTTCCAGGAAAGTGCGATATGGCTGCCACTCTTCTCTACACACATAAAAAAAATAAACTTTTAGATTACCCTCGTTCCCAGAACTCTTGAGGATAGACATTGGCTGTGGAGGATATTGTATCACAGATACAGTCCCTTTGACTCTTCAGAGATGTCATTAAACCCACTCAGAGATGTAAACAACCATACATGAGCAGCGCCCATTTGACGGAGGGTGTCCGACAGCCGATCAGATGCAGTCATACCACCAGGCAGGAGGTACACGGCTCGCTTTGTCTGTAGTTCAACCATTCCTTTACGGTCAAAACCGAGGTTCGATCGCGTCCGCATTGTTACTCTGTGTCAGTAAGGGCTCTGAACAAGGGAAGTGTCCAGGCCTCTAGGAGTGAACCAAAGCGATGTTGTTCGGACATACAGAGAGACAGGAACTGTCAATGACATCCCTCGCTCAGGCCACTCAAGGGCTACTACTTCAGTGGATGACCGCTACCTATGGATTATGGCTCGGAGGAAATCTGACAGTAACGCCACCATGTTGAATAATGCTTTTCGTTCAGCCCAACAACAAGCCGAATGGCCCTTTCACGATTGGCATCACATTCTCTTCACCGATGAGAGTCGCATATGCCTTCAACCAGACAGTCGTCGGAGACGTGTTTGGAGGCAACCCGGTCAGGCTGAACACCTTAGACACAGAGTCAAAAAAAGTTCAAATGGCTCTGAGCACTATGGGACTTACTTCTGAGGTCATCAGTCCCCTAGAACTTACAACTATCTAAACCTAACTAACATAAGGACATCACACACATCCATGTCCGAGGCAGGATTCGAACCTGCGACGGTAGCGGTCGCACGGTTCCAGACTGTAGCGTCTAGAACCGCTCGGGACCCCGGCCGGCAGACACACTGTCCAGCGAGTGCAGCAGAGTGGAGATTGCCTGCTGTTTTGATGTGGCATTATGTGGGGCCGACGTACGCCGCTAGTAGTCATGGATGGCGCGGTAACGGTTGCACGACACGTTAATGCCATCCTCCGAGCGATAGTGTAACCATATCGGCAGCATATTGGCGACGCGTTCGTCTTCATGGACGACAAATGGCGACCCGATCGTGCACATCTCGAGAATGACTTCCTTGTGTAAAACTACATCGCTCGACTAGAGTGGCCAGCATGTTCTCCAGACCTGAACCCTATCAAACACGCTTGAGATAGATTGAAAAGCGCTGTTTATGGACGACGTGACCCACCAACCACTCTGAGAGATCAACGTCGAATCGCCGTTGAGGAGTGGGACAATCCGGAGCAACAGCGCCTTGATAGACTTGTGGATAGTATGCCACGAGGAATACAGGCATGCAGCAATGCCAGAGGACTTGCTACTGGTTATTAGAGGTACCGGTGTGTACAGCAGTGTGGACCACCATTTCTGAAGGTCTCGCTGTACGTTGGTACAACATGCAATCTGTGGTTTTCATGAGTAATAAAAAGGGTGGAAGTGATGTTTATGTTGTTATCTATTCCAGTTTTCTATACAGGTTCTGGAACACTCGGAACCGAGGTGATGCAAAACATTTTTTGATGTGTGTACACAAATGATTTGGCCAATAGGGAGGACAGGTTGGGCAGAAGTATGTGGTTGATGCTAATGATGCTGTGCTGTACAGAAAGGTGTAGACGTTGAGTGTCTGTAGGAAGATACAAGACGACTTAGCCAAAATATATACACTCCTGGAAATGGAAAAAAGAACACATTGACACCGGTGTGTCAGACCCACCATACTTGCTCCGGACACTGCGAGACGGCTGTACAAGCAATGATCACACGCACGGCACAGCGGACACACCAGGAACCGCGGTGTTGGCCGTCGAATGGCGCTAGCTGCGCAGCATTTGTGCACCGCCGCCGTCAGTGTCAGGCAGTTTGCCGTGGCATACGGAGCATCATCCCAGTCTTTAATACTGGTAGCATGCCGCGACAGCGTGGACGTGAACCGTATGTGCAGTTGACAGACTTTGAGCGAGGGCGTATAGTGGGCATGCGGGAGACCGGGTGGACGTACCGCCGAATTGCTCAACACGTGGGGCGTGAGGTCTCCACAGTACATCGATGTTGTCGCCAGTGGTCGGCGGAAGGTGCACGTGCCCGTCGACCTGGGACCGGACCGCAGCGACGCACGGATGCACGCCAAGACCGTAGGATCCTACGCAGTGCCGTAGGGGACCGCACCGCCACTTCCCAGCAAATTAGGGACACTATTGCTCCTGGGGTATCGGCGAGGACCATTCGCAACCGTCTCCATGAAGCTGGGCTACGGTCCCGCACACCGTTAGGCCGTCTTCCGCTCACGCCCCAACATCGTGCAGCCCGCCTCCAGTGGTGTCGCGACAGGCGTGAATGGAGGGACGAATGGAGACGTGTCGTCTTCAGCGATGAGAGTCGCTTCTGCCTTGGTGCCAATGATGGTCGTATGCGTGTTTGGCGCCGTGCGGGTGAGCGCCACAATCAGGACTGCATACGACCGAGGCACACAGGGCCAACACCCGGCATCATGGTGTGGGGAGCGATCTCGTACACTGGCCGTACACCACTGGCGATCGTCGAGGGGACACTGAATAGTGCACGGTACATCCAAACCGTCATCGAACCCATCGTTCTACCATTCCTAGACCGGCAAGGGAACTTGCTGTTCCAACAGGACAATGCACGTCCGCATGTATCCCGTGCCACCCAACGTGCTCTAGAAGGTGTAAGTCAACTACCCTGGCCAGCAAGATCTCCGGATCTGTCCCCCATTGAGCATGTTTGGGACTGGATGAAGCGTCGTCTCACGCGGTCTGCACGTCCAGCACGAACGCTGGTCCAACTGAGGCGCCAGGTGGAAATGGCATGGCAAGCCGTTCCACAGGACTACATCCAGCATCTCTACGATCGTCTCCATGGGAGAATAGCAGCCTGCATTGCTGCGAAAGGTGGATATACACTGTACTAGTGCCGACATTGTGCATGCTCTGTTGCCTGTGTCTATGTGCCTGTGGTTCTGTCAGTGTGATCATATGATGTATCTGACCCCAGGAATGTGTCAATAAAGTTTCCCCTTCCTGGGACAATGAATTCACGGTGTTCTTATTTCAATTTCCAGGAGTGTAGTTGGTCTGATAAATGGCAGCTAGCTCTAAATGTGGAAAAAAAAAAATTTAATGCCGTTGCGTAGGAAGAACAAACCTGTAATCTTCGGATACAGACACAGTCGTGCCCTGCTGGACACAGTCAAGTTGTTTAAATATCTGAGCGTAACGTTGCAAAGCTATGTGAAACTGAACGAGCATATGAGAGCTATAGTAGAAACACTATTGGAAACTACAGAGAACGAAGATGACTGCCACACTATTATACTGCCACCCACGTACATTGCACATTAGGAACACGAAGACGAGGTACGAGAACTAAGGCTCATACAGAGGCATATAGACAGCAGTTTCTCCGTCGCTCTGCTTGCGAGTGGAACAGCAAAGGAAAAGGCTAGTGGCGGTACGGGGTACCCTGGGCCATACACCATAAGGTGGCTTGCGGAGCATGTAAATAGATGTAGATGTAGATGAACACTCAGAGTTTGTTGCGTTCCCTGTACGTGACCTGTTAATTATTCTTCTTTGCTTGATTTTCAGTACAGTATTCATTTGTCCAAAAAGTGTTTGTAGTTCTACGTTTGTTCTTGTTCTCCAGTTATCTTCCTCTATCAGTGCTCGAAACATTTTCTCAGAATATTCCTTCCCGATCGCAATACACCACCTTCTTTCTTTCTAGTCATAATCTAGCCTTCTGATAAATGCATTACCACACTTCTTAATGCAGTCAACTGTATTTTGATATTTATAGTATTACAAACATTTCTGAATATATACTGCAAGGGATAGTATCACTACTTTCCACTTGCGGACTTTCCTAGTTTTTATACTAGTGTTCTGTTATCTTATGATATTATCGATTCTAAACACTTAATACACTCTTTGATATTCTTAGCCATTTGTGTTTATTGAAGTCTCTTGGGCTTCCATCGTCATATACTTTCTTTTTGCCTTTATTCACTACCAATCCTAACTTCTTTTCAGCTCCTTGTAATGCAGCATAAATATCCCTCAAAGCTCTGGCATTCCTTGCAATTATCATTACATCATAAGTTTATGCCGCTACAAGAATCAGTTAATATTTGTTCTCACTGCGTCTGTTACATTTTCGGCATAACTTTGTCTAGTGAAAAGCTGAAGGGTATTGCAATGATCAAGTCTCCCTGCCACACCCCCTCTCAACATAAAGCTCTCTTCTCATGGATTGTTCTATTCTGACTTTCCAAAGTGCTGTGTTAGTTGTTATTTCCCTCAAACTCACTATTTTCACTATGATTCTTAAACTTTCGTAATTTGTAGAATTTTATTCCTTTATAGACCGTCACATGCTTGTTTAAAATCAATGTACAACTGATGAAGTTGACTATCATAGTCACAGAGTTCCTTTAATACTTGTTTCAATAAAGATACCTGGTCTGTTGTGTAACAATTTCTCCTAAATCAGGCCTCATAATCTTCCAATAAGCTTTCCACCCAGCTTTGTATTCAAGGGGCTAAAATTTAATTTATCCTTAACTTATCGCCTTTTCTTACATAATTAAGAGCTTATTCTTATGCTCTATTCTTTATACATTCTTCCTTTGTCCATATTTCCTGCGTTAATTTATTAAAAGCAATCTCCATATTCTATACACCAAGTTTTAATAATTTTCTTCTGTGTCGCCATCTCCTGGTGCCTTATTGTTCTTTGAGTTTTCATTTGAGTCCTCCACTTCATCTACGTCTGAGGGATCGACGGCTTTCTCCTTGGCTTTTGTTTCCAGTTACAAATCCTGTATTTCATCCAATGCCTCTACTCAGTTACTTCCCCTTTTCCAGTGAGTAACTCAGTAAGACTCTCTTGCGATCTTGCAAAAGATTCACTTTTCTCTAAAATTAGGTTTGCATCTTTATCTGCATAAAAGACTGCTCTCGGTTGAAATCCTCTTCTCAGTTCCAATTAATGTCCATTTTGTCTAACTGCTGTATCTTCCTCATTATACAGTGCCTTTTCTTCACCCTGTATAACTAAACCCCTCTCTTTCTCTTTTCTCTACATTATTCTGCCTCTAGCCCTGTCTTTCTTTGCAGCATTCTTGCCACACGCCATTTTTCTCTTTGATTACCAGTAGACACCCCTTGTCAAACCATTTAACTGTTATTTTGTATCCTACCCTCCCCGGTACGTCCTCCACTGCTACACTGATGGCTGTTTTTGATATCTCTCATTTTATTTCCACATCCCCTTCCTTCCGTGTGTTCCTTCATGTGTTGAACATCTCTTCTACTTTCTTGCTGTGTTCTTCCTCACTCTCTTTAATTTGGAGCCTGTCTGCATTGTGTGTCACTTTTCCCTCACTCTTTTAGTTTATTGCTAAGTATGTCTTCGTCTGTACCACATCTCCACTAAGTAATTTTCCGTGAATACATCGGCCACTCAAAGGCTCCCATAATGTCCGATTCGTGGCATTTATCTACAATTACATGGTCTGCTTGGTTTCTTGTAACACCATCTTTCCTTGATTGCCATATGATTTTTATCATCATCTCCTTCCTTAAGTTTCTTAGGATGAACAGTGTCCTAATGTCTGACGTAATGCTACGTCCATCGTAGCGGACTGGATTTTGTGTTATTTTCAAATAAGAATGTGAAATTTTAACGAAGGAATGGTGCATCACATCGTCGAAAGCAATGGAATGGCAGTGGCATATGTGGACTTGTGATTTGATGAGTTGAATGATTATTTAAATCTCCTGCTATACGATTAATTTTATTCTCACGAGAAACCCTTTTATTAAAAAACTGAAACAAATGAGCCCTCGGTCACAATTTTCTAGTTTTATTAACGAGGTTTCAATACGTCTAAGAGTGCCTTCATCAGAATTTAGACATTTAAAGTGGTCTATAACATAACTACAAATTTATGGGAAAAAAATTTTTATATAAAAAAGTGTAACTACTGACTAACAATACAAGACAGAGACAGTACTCACAAGTCACGTATAAAATAAATAACAGGCCAGAAGGGCTTTAGCCATTAAATATTTAAAACGAATATGTGAAGTCGAGCCTCTAAGGGCTGATCGTACCTGTTCAGCCACAGGTTGCCACGGAATAAGGCCCCTGCGTTAACAAGTGTGGGAGGTGAACATGAACATGACATTGCAGCGAGAGCGCCATCTAGTAGCCGCAGGTACAACTTGGCAACTTAACATTTAAATGTTGACAGGTAGCCGGCCGAAGTGGCCGTGCGGTTAAAGGCGCTGCAGTCTGGAACCGCAAGACCGCTACGGTCGCAGGTTCGAATCCTGCCTCGGGCATGGATGTTTGTGATGTCCTTAGGTTAGTTAGGTTTAACTAGTTCTAAGTTCTAGAGGACTAATGACCTCAGCAGTTGAGTCCCATAGTGCTCAGAACCATTTGAACCATTTTTTTTGTTGACAGGTGAAAATTATAATGAATATTGTTCAGTACATAATATAAAAGCGAATATTTTGTTTAACAGCGACACAAAAAGTAACATTTTGACTACGTCAGATCTGACAAGTATAGTTTGAAGCACAATGAATATTGTTCAGTAGATAATATAAAAGCGAATATTTTCTTTAACAGCGACACAAAAAGTAATATTTTGTCTCCATCAGATCTGAGAAATATAGTTTGAAGCACAAAAAGGGCGGAACGACACAGCATGTAGAAAACAATATAACATGAAATACAGCGAATAAACCATTTAATAAATGTAAAATTATGAGATGACTTAGACAGAAAAAAACATTTCGGAGAACTGCACGAGGAGATACGAAATTAAATGTCAAATAATGGCTTTATACTGTTGAAGAAATTTTGTTACGCAACTGCAGCTGCTCATTGAGAATGAGGGTATTGTTTCGAGAAATATGTTTAAAGCTCTCTAATTCTTCAAGAATATCTAATCTACGCCCTTTCTTCTCGGTGTGCAAGATATTGATATCGGAAATAGCTTTAGTCGCGTGACGTGTAATCAGAAGATGGTCGTCAAAAGACGAATTTTGGGGGCTAGCGCAACTTTTTCTTAAAAGGTGTTCTTTATATCTGTTTGTCCTATGTAGCAAGAAGAGCAGGTATCGCAGAAAATCTTATAGACGCCAGAAGTTCGTAAAGGGGAACGAATCGATTTTAAATTAAGAATGAAGGTTTTTCTTCAAGTTACTGTTGATAGAAAAGGCAACTTTGCCGAAGACGATGGATCTGAAAGGAGATAGTCCCCAAGAAAAGAACAGAAAAATATTTTTTTGGGCTAGATTCAATGGTAGAGATGTCGAGGGTAGTAACTCTTTCAACAGGTTTCTTTCTAAGGATGATATTTACTATGCCAGGTGTATAATCGTTATTAACTGCTATCGTTTTGAGTATATTGATTTCGTCGTTGAACATTTCTTTCGAAAGTGGAATGTAAGTAGCTCGTTGAAGTGCAGAGTGAAAAAAGGCGTTTATTTGTACTGTGGATACACAGAAGTAGCAGGAACGATCTGATCAGTATATGTCTCTTTACGAAAAATATTGAATGAGATTTATTTTCTTCTATAAGTTTTGTAACACTTCTGTCACTAAATGTAACTGGGTTTTCTCTTTTGATGCTAGTCAATTGTCAGGATGAACATTTTTGCAAAGGGCATTTGATTCTAAAGAATAATGTCAGGGTGAAAATACTAAATTAATTAATTTTTCTCTCTTAACAACATGTGGGCAGGGTGGGTTCTTCCTTGGCTCGGGTATGAGGTCGAATGAAACATCATTTTTACATAAGATAACTTTTATTGAAGATTTGTACAACTGTTTCCTTACTGATGTTCTGGCTCGGAGAGCGGCAGCTGTGTCGTATGCGAAGCCTTCTGCTGCGGCAGCGGCGGCGTGTGATTACGCGTGGCAGTGTGTATCTCGTGTTGCCGTCTCGCCCAGCTGACTGGAGACGCGCAGCGCGAGGTGACCCGTTTAATTATTGCGAGCGAAGTCGTGCATCGGATGGTGATACCGTGGATGTGGCGTCCCAGTGTTTCTCTTCTCTAAGCGGCCGCGTGTGTTGTGGGTCGGCCAGCGGAGCGGCGCGGCGGGGAAAGGCCAGTGTCCCGGACTCGAACCATGGACTCCCACTTGCCAGCCTTCGGCTGTCAGGTCTTCATCCCATCTCACAGGTGACTGCTGATGTGAGGCCGTCTCCTTCCCGTCCTCAAGAGTCACCCGGGTACATAAAAATCAGACTTCAAATAAATTTTAACTTTTGTCTTCTGGCGCCGAGGCTGCTGCTTGCTATTCCATTACAGCGGTGGACTTCGTGCGTCTGTGAATGATGTAGTGTCTTCTTGCATGACGGTCTTCAGCACCGAAACTGACTGCAAACAACTGCTACTCTTCTCTTCTTCCTTTGTCTGCCGAGCCCACTGCGTCTCGCGAATTTATTCACTTCAGTTCACTGGAGGAGAACGACTTCACGGTCATTGGCTCGTCTGTCACGTTGAAAAGCTTCTCGAAGAATCTTCTTAACGTCGGTCATTGGCTCTTGGAATGTAGGCGAGGGCCTTTGATCACATGTGACAACTGAGAAACACGTGAGCCGGTCATTGCCTCTTCTGTCACGTTGAAAAGCTTCTCGAAGAGTCTTCTTAACGTCGGACATTGCCTCTTGGAATGTAGGCGAGGGCCTTTGCTCACATGTGACAACTGAGAAACACGTGAGCTGGTCAGGCGATGCCCTGACGGCTGAATCGACAGCGTCCGCTTATGTGGAACTTGCTGACTTCACAGTCATTGTCTCTTCTGCTCTGCTGTTCTGCCCTCTGTTTACCAGTATGTAACTCTCTAAACTAAACCAAATTTTTCATTTATATTATAATTTCTACTTCACTTTGATTTCACTAATTTATTTACTTAAGTACCACTCAACAGTTTGATTAGTGTGCCTCGTTTTCAAGTTTGATGGTGCAAAATATTTTATCATGAAGTTCATTGAAGAGATTATAAATATGGTCAATGTCATCAGCAGATCCCTTGTAGATGACTAAAAGATCATGAACGTATCTGAGACAGGAGAGAATGTCCGGTGATCTAGCTCAAGAAGAGTTAAAAAACTTTTCTTCTAGAGAGTTGATGAAAATATCGGCAAGAATACCAGCTAAGGGATTTCCCACAGCAAGGCTATTGGATTGCTGGTTCAATTGTTCATTAAATTCAGAATAGTTGTACTTCACCTCGACTGTGATGAGATTCATCAAGCCAGTGATTTGTTCATCTGTAAAATATTTTTTCAAATGACATAAATTTGTTTGTTAGCGTTTCCTGTACAGGGGCATTGGTATTTTTGATGTATAATGAAAACAAATTGGCGTCTGAACTGTATCCTAAATCTTTTATTTTATGGGCTAATGTGTGACTATTGGGAATGGAAAAATTGTTCTGGAAACGAATGATTTTTACGGAGTTTCATGTATAAATTTGGCCAAATCATTTACTCACTCTTCATATTATTAGATATCGGGTGTATCGCATGGTTAGGTTTATGGGTTTTAAACTGAGACCAAAGTTTTGGGGACTGAGTTTTCATGTTAGTAAGTATTTTCTTCTGCAAAGGTTTGAAGAGAAATTTTATGATATTGATAGCTGACCTGACCTCTTTTTGTAATTCAGGAGTCAGATCTTCAAGCAGTTCTGAATTTTATAATTTTCGCTAAAAAAATCTAAGGTTTTGGAAATGTATTCAGAATTGTAAGGAATAACTAAAGAGCAAACTTTGTCAGACTTGGTTATTAGAGTTTGTGCTTCTTAAAGTTTATTATTAATGGAATTAACCAATTTTGTATCGTTATGCCTAATATTATGAAGAGAGGCTGCATTTTTTCCCATAAATTTGTAGTTGTGTTATATACCACTTTAAAAGCCTAAATTCTGATGAATGCACTCTTAGAAGTGTTGAAACCTGGTTAATAAGACTAAAAAATTGTGACCGAGGGCTCATTTGTTTCAGTTTTAATTTATCAACGGTCGCTGAACTAAGCAACCATGTTTAAAATTTTACCCTTTTATTACGTTGTGAAACCATCAAGCTCAGAAGTCGTAGTTAATAAGTGGCAAGCTTTGTGAGTGAAATCTGTGTTGCTGATAAATATTAATGCAAACAAATGGTCTGCATAGTAAGAATAGTGATGATCAGATTGCTTGAAAGACACTGATTGGAAACTCGGCTTAAAAACATTGAAATTGCAGCAAATAAACGACAGCGATTTTGAAGCTAATCAGGTACGTACTAATTATGACATCAAAATAATTTTCATTAGTGACTTCTTTCGAATATAGCTTCGTCGCCTCACATGAATGGCGCAGACAGTGTCTGTTATTGAGACAGGCTGTGCCATTCACTGTTCCATTACTCAGGGGCTGAGTACTTGACCTATGACAAAAATTACTTCGCTATGGATAACGGAACATGAAATGATGATGTTAAAACAATTACCTTGTTGAAAATGATTGATTTTCTACAAACAGTTTAGTTAGGTAATGATCGCTTGTCATGACATTTATTTAAGTGACTTCTACATCTACATCTACATGACTACTCTGCAATTCACATTTAAGTGCTTGGCAAAGGGTTCATCGAACCACAATCATACTATCTCTCTACCATTCCGCTCCCGAACAGCGCGCGGGAAAAACGAACACCTAAACCTTTCTGCTCGAGCGCTGATTTCTCTTATTTTATTTTGATGATCATTCCTACCTATGTAGGTTGGGCTCAACAAAATATTTTCGCATTCGGAAGAGAAAGTTGGTGACTGAAATTTCGTAAATAGATCTGGCCGCGACGAAAAACGTCTTTGCTTTAATGACTTCCATCCCAACTCGCGAATCATATCTGCCACACTCTCTTCCCTATTACATGATAATAACGAGCTGCCCTTTTTTTGCACCATTTCGATGTCCTCCGTCAATCCCACCTGGTAAGGATCCCACACTGCGCAGCAATATTCTAAGAGAGGACGAACGAGTATAGTGTAAGCTGTCTCCTTAGCGGACTTGTTGCATCTTCTAAGTGTCCTGCCAATGAAACGCAACCTTTGGCTCGCCTTCCCCACAATGTTATCTATGTGGTCTTTCCAACTGAAGTTGTTCGTAATTTTTACACCCAGGTACTTAGTTGAATTGACAGCCTTGAGAATTGTACTATTTATCGAGTAATCGAATTCCAACGGATTTATTTTGGAACTCATGTGGACCACCTCACACTTTTCGTTATTTAGCGTCAACTGCCATCTGCCACACCATACAGCAATCTTTTCTAAATCGCTTTGCAACTGATACTGGTCTTCGGATGACTTAAGTAGACGGTAAATTACAGCATCATCTGAGAACAACCTAAGAGAACTGCTCAGATTGTCACCCAGGTCATTTATGTAGATCAGGAACAGCAGAGGTCCCAGGACGCTTCCCTGGGAAACACATGATATCACTTCAGATTTACTCGATGGTTTGCCGTCTATTACTACGAACTGCGACCTTCCTGACAGGAAATCACGAATCCAGTCGCACAACTGAGAAGATACCCCATAGGCCCGTAGCTTGATTAAAAGTCGCTTTTGAGGAACGGTGTCAAAAGCTTTCCGGAAATCTAGAAATACGGATTCAACTTGAGAGCCCCCGTCGATAGCGGCCATTACTTCGTGCGAATAAAGAGCTAGCTGCGTTGCACAAGAACGATGTTTTCTGAAACCATGCTGATTACGTATCAATAGATCGTTCCCTTCGAGGTGATTCATAATGTTTGAATACAGTATATGCTCCAAAACCCTACTGCAAACTGACGTCAATGATATAGGTATGTTGTTCGATGTATTACTCCTACTATCCTTCTTAAACACTGGTGCGACCTGCGCAATTTTCCAATCTGTAGGTAGAGATCTATCGGTGAGCGAGCGGTTGTATATGATTGCTAAGTAGGGAGCTATTGTATCAGCGTAATCTGAAAGGAACCTAATCGGTATACAATCTGGACCTGAAGACTTGCCCTTATCAAGCGATTTGAGTTGCTTCGCAACCCCTAAGGTATCTACTTCTAAGAAACTCATGCTGGCAGTTGTTCGTGTTTCAAATTCTGGAATATTCCATTCGTCTTCCCTGGTGAAGGAATTTCGGAACGCTTTAGCGGCACAGTCGTCGGTAACAGTACCATCGGCAGTGCGCAGCGAAGGTATTGACTACGTCTTGCCGCTTGTTTACTTTACATACGACCAGAATTTCTTCGAATTTTCTACCAAATTTCCAGACAATGTTTCTTTGTGGAACCTATTAAAGGCATCTCGGATTGAAGTCCGTGCCAAATTTCGGGCGTTTGTAAATTATAGCCAGTCTTCGGGATTTCGCGTTCTTATGAACTTCGCATGCTTTTTCCGTTGCCTCTGCAACAACGTTCGGACCTGTTTTGTGTACCATGGGGGATCAGTTCCATCTCTTACCAATTTATGAGGTATGAATCTCTCAATTGCTGTTGCTACTATATCTTTGAATTTGAGCCACATCTCGTCTACATTTGCATAGTCAGTTCGGAAGGAATGGAGATTGTCTCTTAGGAAGGCTTCTAGTGACACTTTATCCGCTTTTTTAAATAAAATTATTTTGCGTTTGCTTCTGGTGGATTTGGAAGAAACGTTATTGACCCTAGCTACAACGACCTTGTGATCACTAATCCCTGTATCAGTCATGATGCTCTCTATCAGCTCTTGATTGTTTGTGGCTAAGAGGTCAATTGTGTTTTCGCAACCATTTGCAATTCGCGTGGGTTCGTGGACTAACTGCTCGAAATAATTTTCGGAGAAAGCATTTAACTCGGACGATGTTTTCTGCCTTCCACCGGTTTTGAACAAGTATTTTGGCCAACATATCGAGGGCCGGTAGAAGTCCCCACTAACTGTAACCGTATGAGTGGGGTATTTATTTGTTGCGAGACTGAAATTTTCTCTGAAGTGTTCATCAACTGTATCATCGGAGTCTGGGGGTCGGTAGAAGGAGCCAATTATTAACTTAGTTCGGCTGTTAAGTATAACCTCCACCCATACCAATTCGCACTGAGTATCTACTTCGACTTCACTACAAGATAAACCACTACTGACAGACACAAACACTCCACCACCAATTCTGCCTAATCTATCTTTCCTGAACACCGTCTGAGACTTCGTAAAAATTTCTGCGGAACCTATTTCAGGCTTTAGCCAGCTTTCTGTACTTATAACGATTTCAGCTTCTGTGCTTTCTATTAGCGCTTGAAGCTCAGGGACTTTCCCTGCACAACTACAACAATTTACAACCACAATTCCGACCGTCCCTTGATCCAAACACATCCTGTATTTGCCATGCACCCTTTGAGATTGCAGTCCACCCCGTACTTTCCCGAGGCCTTCTAACCTAAAAAAACCGCCCTGTCCACGCCACACAGCCTCCGCTACCCGTGTAGCCCTCAGCTGAGTGTAGTGAACTCCTGACCTATTCAGCGGAGCCCGAAACTGCACCATGCTATGGCGCAAGTCAAGGAATCTGCAGCCAACACGGTCGCAAAACCGTCTGAGCCTCTGATTTAGACCCTCCACCCGGCTCTGTAGCAAAAGTCCGCTGTCGGTTCTGTCAACGATGCTGCAGATGGTGAGTTCTGCAATCATCTCGTAAGTAAGACCGGCAACCATCACCAAATCTGATAGCCGCTGGAATCCAGAGAGAATTTCCTGAAATCCAAAGCGACACACGTCATTAGTGCTGACATGTGCCACCACCTGCTGCTGGCTGCACCCTGTGCTCTTCATGGCATCCGGAAGGACCCTTTCCACATCAGGAATGACTCCACCCGGAATGCACACGGAGTGCACACTGCATTTCTTCCCCTCCTTAGCCGCCATATCCCTAAGGGGCCCCATTACGCGCCTAACATTGGAGCTCCCAAATACCAATAAGCCCACCCTCTGTGATTGCCCGGACCTTGAAGGCTGAGAATAATCCTCTGAAACAGGGCAGGCAGCTGCATCTGGCTCAACCAGAGACAGTGCCTGAAACCTGTTTGTCAGACGCACCGGGAAGGCTTTCTGATCAGCCTCCGGAGACGTCTTTCGATGCCTGCCACGCCTTGGAACGACCTCCCAATTAACCACAGGCGGGGGCTCAGCCCCACTGCGGGCAGCAAACGGGGCAACCACAGCGGCAGACCGATCTGGGGACAGACGGGACGAGGTTGACATCCCCGTGATACCCAAGTCCGGCTCCCCACAGTGGTGCCCATTGGCAACAGCCTCAAGCTGCGCGACCGAAGTCAGCGCCGCTTGCAGCTGTGAGCGAAGGGATGCCAACTCAGCCCTCATCCGAACCCCACAATCACAGACTTAACGACAACAGACTTGTCAAATTTAAGCACTAAAGTATTGGTTGTCATGATTTATCATCAAGGTTTGAAATCATATGCACAAGACCATTTGAGTTGATATTTGCCCCTAGCTTGTGTACAGTCGACAGAAAACTTGAGAAAATTGTGAGAGCGCCATCAGACCTTAAGATTTTGCGGAGTTAAAGGCGTTATGAAGCGTTACAGAATGAATGCTGTGCGAAATCCATTACAAATATTAAGACTGTCAGCTATCGGTCTTGGCAATATAACTAATTTATCGATCAGTAAGAATATCATTCAATACATGGTTTTAAGGTTTTTCACTAATGCAGAATGTACAGTAATTTCGACAATTTTTTTCACGGATTCGGTGTACATATATATTCCTTTTAGCTAGTCTTTGTTCTTCATGTTCTTTCGTGAATTCATACAGGTACATTGCTGTACACACAACTGAAATGAGTTCAGTTTATGTTAGATGATAGTAGATGGCTGAAGTTAGGAGATGCTGCCTTGTTTGTGATAGCTAGATGGTTCGATGGCGATCACATGGAACGATGCAATAACGACAGGTTACAGGCAACGTTGTCAGTTGTTTTAGGACCTACCTTGACGGCCAGAATCCGGACAGAGTGATCGAGGAACGGAACTTTAGGGTAAGAGGACTGTAGGGTTTCGGTTACATCGCCAGTTGGCTCCTCATTATCAAGTTACATACAACAGTTGTACAAAGCAATTAGAACTATGTAACTGCATGACTTACAAACACGATGCTGAAAGAGTGTCTTTACTGATATAAAAGTTACTTTTCAAACAAGTAAAAATGTTGATTGATAACTTTTGAACTTAAAAACATGAAATTGATCCGTGTTCAGCTTTTCGGGTGTGTGGGTGTGTGTGGGGGGTGGGGGGGGGGGTGGGGGAGGGGACTTATTACATTCGGTCATTATATAAAAACACTGTTCAGTGTGCTATACAAAATGATTTAAACCGTTAACTTTTGCTTTAAATTAGCTGAGAGGTACAGCGTGCATCGAGTGAGAGTCCCTGTCAGGCCATTTTTCATTTGTGTTTTCTTTACCGGTACACTTCAAATCAATATTGACGGCTCGCACAGTGCTCCACGATAGTCGGGTTCCGCCACAGGCAAACAGGATTGTCGGCGCAGCCACAATAACCAGAAAACAATGTTCCTTATACGTCCGTCATGGCCACTTAGTGAGCGTCAGTGTTTCTAACTGATTCATGTCATTTACGGAAATCCTTAATCATCGATGCAACACTACAAATGGGTAGCAGTTCACAGATCTCAGCTAAAATATGCGCAAAAATTTTCACTGAGCTTCCATTGGTTGTCATTTTCGACAGGCTTTATCACCGTATTGGTTCATTAGTGTTTAACAGTTTTGTAACATATTCAATAACGCAACAACATTTTCTAAAATATTTCCTTTGGCTTATAGTCCATGCGCAAACATCTCTTATAGTTAGTGTTTTTATGTCACCACCGCGGATCCCTGAAAATGAAGTGAAATACAAGCAAAATGTTTGCAAGATTTACATTTATATGTTTCAGTGGTAATTATACCCATAGTTGATAATAAGAATAGGTTTCTGTAAGACACCTTGCTTACGACTCTGGCCTGAGCTAGAGAAGCTTCAAAATTATTTATAGTCTACCTGTTATTGAAGCCAGGATCGCATCAACTGTTCATTCAAATAAAAAAAAATTGTCCCTGCTTATAAGCATTGAGCCAAACCAATACAGGAAAACTCGGCAGAAACATAAAAAGAACAGAAACCGTATTCAAAAATAGGAGAAGAATAACGACTTAGAACTTACGAAGTACCATATCAAATTTAATCATACAAAGTCTGATCACATTCATAAAGGTTATCATACAGACGCAAATCTTCTTTTTAAATCATAGCAACAAGTTCTGTTACATATTTTACAAACAATACTTAATGAAGGTTTTCCTTCACGTGCTAGTCTCTGATTTATCTGGTACAGAAGTGCTAGTGCAGGCAAATACAAATTTCATACAACTAATTACTTAGTACTGTAAAGAAAAGTATACAACATTGTTTTCATAGTAAAAGACCTGGAATTATGTACATGACTCATCTTTTCTTTAGAACACAGGTATAATTGTCTCAGTAAGAATAGCATCATATTATTTCTGGCAAACGTACTTAAGTATTGCAACTTGTTGCTTAAATTAAGGTGAAGTACATACGAGTATTCCTACTGGTGTACCAAAACGTGTTGCGTATATTCCCACAGATTTCTATTCATACAGCATACACACTAAAGCTAAAATGTCTCTTTGTGAGGTGTCTCCAGTAACTACTAATTACACGCGTACATTTCAGTTCATCATTGTCTGACACAGCCAGAGCAGAGCCTAGAACTCATATTCTCTGCTACGTTTACGTTATGTAGCAGAGGTTGCTTCATCTAAGCACTAACTGTCTAAATTTTCCTCCTGTAACTAGGGTCTCATTGTAAATAACACAGCTCACATAGACTTCTTCCAGTCTACGCGGATTCTTTGTGTAAACATAATTTTAAGATCTCCTCCCAGACTCGCACATTACCCTAATTAATAATGTACAATCAATTAGTGGTTTATATTTTTATAGATGTTTTCCAAATACAAGTAAGATTATCACTGAATATACCTATTAAGATCCTCACGGGAATACAATCCTTTCATTATGTTGTTTTTAGGATAAGTCAACAAGTAGTTTCCTGCATGAGAAATCGTTATTATAATGTAAGGACCTGTGTAATGTAGCTGCCGCTTATGATTCTTACGATGTAAAATTGAAGATTTTGGATGAGTTTTCAACGGTATACTATCTCCTACCAGACAGCTCTACACTAAAACTAACTTCTTGCTGCTACAAGTTTTTCTTAAATGTGCTTGTTCTGTAAGTGTCATCAAAGCCTTGTTTTACTCCCCCCCCCCCCCCCCTCTTCCCCTATGGCATTTGTTGTATATCCTTTGTGCCGCTTCTCGAATATATATTGTTTGGAATGCTGTTGGGAATCAATAGTGGAGGAAACCTTTTGTGTGGACTTCATTATTCTATACCTAACTGCAGTCGGAAGGTAGGCTACTGATGTGTACAGATTTCATCATGGTAAACTTCACTTTGATACCTTGGCTGTACTTATCATGATTAACCCTTATTTTTACTTAATCTCGAACAATATTCTCCCATTCGATACTTAGAGACAGCACCTGCCCAAGGAGAAGCCGATCTTGCATACCTCTCTCTCTGATATTCCATGCCAAAAATGCATTCTACGATTAAACCATTTAAGGTTAGGGAGAGGCAGAAGATGGCTTAGATTCCTATAACCACTTCAATCTTTGTCTGGACTTTGTCATTTCACAACACTGACAGCTCCAATAATTATGCAATTCTTTATGTGGAAAGTAAATGCCCTCGCAACCTCATAAATCTTACTAAATAAATTTTCTGACACATCGTTCATGGTGGCAACTGTATAAATAGAAGCTGTAGTTGGAACCTTCCCCACAATTTCATATATAGTAGCCTAAGTAGTTTCTTTATTTTGATCATGGCATTTATAACAGTCAGTACATAATTCACTTGTAATATCTTTATTATTACCATATCTTAACAGCTTCACAGAATTACTTTCTCTGCTCCAATCCGTCCCACTACCATCATTGGAGGGTGTTCAGATTGTTCAAATGGCTCTGAGCACTATGGGACTTAACATCTGAGGTCGTCAGTCCCCTAGAACTTAGAACTACTTAAACCTAACTAACCTAAGGACATCACGCCCATCCATGCCCGAGGCAGGATTCGAACCTACTACCGTAGCAGTCGCGCGGTTCCGGAGTGAAGCTCCTAGAACCGCTTGGCCACCGCGGCCGGCTCATTGGAGGGTGTAATGCGGGATGGATGTAGTTTGTTGAGTTTGTCATAGTTGAGCGGTATTCTTCAACCACTTCAAGAACCTTTACAACTGCATTTTTTTTTCTTCAGCTCGCTTAACATCATGGTATCACACTTTACCTTCTGTTTGTACTGTTCGTATACAAATTACCTTATGGGAATTGCACTAATTACTATTTTCCCAATGTCCAACTCCGTTAACACAGAAAGCTAAGTGGTATCTATTATCGTTTGTCCTTCTCTTATTACAAATCGCCAGACATCGTTCAGCACGCCAAGAATTGTTGAGCAGATGCCCGCCGACTGCATCACAAAGTTAAGCAATAGCCTTTTGATCTGCTGTGATTGTAAAATTGCATGTTCGGCAGAGTGGTCTGAGCCACACCACCGTAGTCATTCTTATTACTTTCTTTTGAATCTTCACGTGTCAAATCGAGAGACACTGAGTTAAGTGTTCTAGATTTTTTCCTGGAATTTTGGCTAATTCATCCCTTAGTACTGACGCAACTTCGCTGTTATTATTTGCAAAACGTCTCTGTATAGATGGGTTCATCCCAGAACCGTCTTATTCAAATACTTTTCAAAATATTTTCGAAGAATTCCTTGCCTATTGTGAAGAGGCTCCTTAATGAAGATGTACAGCTCTTCCTGTATGCAACCTGACTAGTATTTTGACACGAACACCTTCTCATATTGTTCATAAATTTGGCAATTCTCAGCCGTTTCAATTGTCAGAGGGAAGCTTCTCCCTGGATGAACTCTGTAGTGAAATGTATTCACAGTTGATCTGTTCTGTTCATGATTTTGGTAACATTCCTTTAAAATACTTCATGTACATGATAGGATGAATATTCTGTTTTTCAGGTGTGAAGGCCTGAAGCTGTCCGTGTTGCAGTAAATTTTCATCTAAAACGGCGGATGATAAGGATGTGGCTGCCCCCGCCCTATAACACATACGGTTACTTGACAGGCCAGAATGATCTATTTCATTTCAAACATTCTGTCACATGATATGAGACCATTGTATCCTACACTTGCCTAGTGACTGTGGACTGTGTGTTGTGCACTATCACTTTAACAGTGGACAGCACTGTAGCATATTGCTTATTTGAGATGTGACACTGTCATGCCATTCACGTAAATACTTAGTGCAGATCAGATAAGGTTTGATTCGGTCTTAACTGTTTCTTCTGAACTGCCTTTCGGAGATAACACTTCAGCAACAGACAGCTGTTATTTCTGAATCTAACATTTCATTTTTTTGAGTGTCTTTACTTGAAATGCATTGTGAAAATTCTGTGATAATCTTTTTCTCTATGCATCAAACTTCTCCTTTTACTTGTTCTTCAGGAGTAAATTTGTTTACCTGCTTATTTAGCTTCTGACCAGCTTGTCTTAGTAAACTTGTTCACCAATTAATGGCGTAAGACATCAGGAAGCATTTGGTAGGCAGTTATCAGTCCTTTAATTTCGATTGTTACGGCATCCTGTTCAGATGACAAATTTGTCAGTTTAGACGACACTCCATTTTGCTTAGACAGCTTTTCATTTTGTTTAGAAGTCAGTTGATTATGTTTTTCAACATTTTAGTAGATGCAAAGATAAGTATTTGAAGCCTGTTTTCATCACTGCCGCTAAACTACTACTCAGTGCTATAAATGAATCTTGTGTGGGTTTAGTTTGCGGAATAATTTTTTTTGCTCTCAGGTTGTGACTACACTTTGCAAGCAGAGGCATCAGTACTTTTAACAGCCACATCAGCGAATTTGGTATCTTCGACATTCGATTCTATTTCACTTGTACGGGATACCATATTTGCGCATATATCTAATTTTACCACAAGATAGAACTCCTGTAATTACGTATTTTAATTTGATATCAGCAAATAATTGACAATACTACTGATCATCAGCTTTCCAGAAAGAACCCTAATTTGCTGAAATAACAAGTAAGTGATGCGCCATCTTGTGTGCTCACAGCACAAACTCAGCCATCTGGTAAAATTCAACATGGTTATAATTAGATGAAACTACAGAAAATTCAACTAATAAAGATTTTAATGAGTGTTGGCCCGTGAATGATCCATTTCCTGATAACAGACGTGATATGCTTGGGAACAGACAATAAAATATGTACTTACTGTATATTACCAAAGGTTATTTGTGTTGCAAAATTTCTCTATATCCTTTTGTTGATTGTTCATTCTTCAATTAATTTGTTGTTCCTCAGATTCACAGATATATTCCTCAACGATTTCTTATTTTCCTTCTATATGAAAATTTTATGACAATGGAATGACAGTAAAAATTCATACACAGTGTACTAATCAAGTACTAATCCTGGAAACAAGTCGCCAGTGTGATGCTACCTCCTTCGTACTGCTATGAATTTTATGTAAACCTTCAGGCTAGGTGTGCGAAATGTTAACAACGGAAAGAAGCATAACGTCGACGACAGCAAGAAAATGTGTAGCTTAAATTCTCCTGCTACGTAATTAAATATATTATCATGATATAACCTTTTTATTATACTGTTAACCATCCGGCTCAGAAATCATCGTCAATAAGCAGTAAGCTTGGTGACATAAACTTGTGTTCTCGTTAAATTTTAATGCAAAGAAATAGTTTGCACATAAGAATAATGATGATTGTACCTCATTAAAGATATGGATTGCACACACGATTTACAAAATTTTAAACGCATTACGACATTAGACCTATGGCGCTCGATCATTGCGTCACCAAACTGACTATTTCCACCATGTTGTAACTGCTGAAAAATATGCAGAATGTTGAACCACTATGATGAACAGGAACGGGCTCAGTACAACTAAATAAGCACATGTTTCAGGTAAAATTATTTACTATTTCACGATAATTTACAGAACTGATTCACTACGTGACGTTTTAGTAGTGAGGCCGAAGCTAGAACTAAGAAGATGGCTATTCGCCTTTCCAATATTTTAAGGTAAGACACTAAAAATTCACATAGATATTAATTATGACGTCAAAATAACGAACTATCATATTCATCGCTGGCTTCTTTTGAATATAAAATTTATTTCACTTTTATCTCTAACAGTGCTTTACGAGATCACTACATAGTAATTATCAACGTTTGGTTACTCTTACGTATCGGCGAATTTTTCGATATCCAGGAATTAATCGCGAATAGTGTAATCGAATAGTAAACGATTTCTTAGCCTGTTTATAGGCATACGTTATAATTGTTTACGTACATCGTCAGCTGTCACTCCCCGCACGAATTATAGAATTCATCTGGTGTTTTTGCGTTTCGCTAGGGCTTTATGGTGGGGGAGTCCAGCTCTAGGCAGTAGTATCGTCCTCGAGCAGTCTCACAAATCTTCTCATCTTACTCAGTGGAACATTTATACATAACGGAAACCGTAATTGTCATACAACTTTCCCTTTGGGTGCTTCCGAAGTTAGGAACACATCTGTTACGTTCCTTTAAGAATGAGTCGGAATTTGCAATGTTAGAAGGTTGAACATACTAGTTACGCTAGAAAAATGTGAACAGTGGAATGTAAAAGCTCAGCCTATATATAGTGGGGGTTCAATAAGGGAAGTGGAAGGAAGAAAAGGATTTCTCGTCAAACGAGTAAAGGGCGATTTCAGCAGCAGCAGAAAGTGGTATAGCGAGATTGGATTAGTTATGTACAGGAAAGAAGAGCAGAGCATAAGCTACTGTGTACATTATAGTAATAGAACTTTTTCATCACAGACAACAGAAAATGAACACCGACAGAAATAGTCCAGGTATGCACGTCAGCGCTGCAAGCAGCAGTTGAAGAGATTGAGGAAAAAGGGCACTGAGTGGGTAATTTAGTAAGTAAATGGAGGTGAAAGTGATATTCGTCAGGGATTGGAAACAGTTACAAGGGAAAGAATGGGAGAAAGGGTTACGGGAGAACGTGTACTATGAAGTAGTAATGGGAGAGAAGGTTATGTAATAGACTTCTGCAATAAATATCATAGGGTAGTAATGAATAACAAGACGATAACATATACATAAAAAGACATGGAGACACGAGTAGATTCCAGCTGGATTACATTACAGTTATAGAGAGCATCTGAAAACAGATATTGTATCGTAAGGCGTACCAAGGTGAATGTGTTGGCTGTGATCACAGTTTGGTAATGAGACTAGTAAGGAAGAATAAGTGGGGAAGTGACGATGAGATGAGTTTGAAGTTCGCTAAAGATGTGAATATTGCTATGAGCAATACCATATAGTAGGGATTTCAGTTGAAGAGGAGTGGAAATCTGTAAAACGACAAACACAGATGTTGGGCAGTCAGATATGGGTACAAGGATGTTAACTCCAAGGAAACCTTAAGTTAACAGAAGAAATACTTCAATTTATTGATGAAAGTAGGACGTACAGAAATGTTCAAGGTAAGACACAAAGGAGCCAAAGACATTAGCTGCTAGTGGACACTGATTTAATCAATGGCGCAAGCTGAAAAATTGTGCCGGAACAGAATTCGAACCCATGTCTTGTACATCTAAATCTATGTCTGCGTAGATACTACGCAAGCCACCGTATGGTACCACTACTTGTCATTTCCTTTCCTGTTGCACCCCCAAACAGAGTCGGGGGAAAACGACTGCCTGTATGCCACTATATCAGCCCTAATTTTTCGTATCTTATCTTCGTGGTCCTTACGCGCAATGTATGTCGGCGGCAGTAGAATTGATTCAAACTATGGTTCTCTAAATTTTCTCATTAGTGTTTCTTGAAAAGAACGTCGCCTTCCCTCCATGGATTCCCGAAGCATCTCCGTACAAACTTACGTGTTGTTCGACCCTACTGGTAACAAATCTAGCAGTCTGCCTCTGAATTGCTTCGATGTCTTCCTTCAACCCGACTTGGTACGGATCACAAAAACTCGAGCAGTACTCAACAATAGGTCGCGCCAGCGTCCTTTATGCGGTCTCCTTTATGGGTGAACTACTCTTTCCTAAATTCTCGCAATAAATCGAAGTTGACCATTCGTGCTCCCTACCACTGTTCCCACATGATTGTTCCACGCCATATCGCTCTGCAATCTTGTACCCAGATATTTAAACGCCTTGACTGTGTCAAGCAGGACACTAGCAATACTGTATCCAAACATTACAGGTTTGATCTTCCTGCTCATCCGCATTACTTACATTTTTCCACATTTACGTCTAGCTGCAATTCATCACACCAATCTGAAATTTTATCCAAATCGTATCGTATCTTCCTACTGTCACTTCACTTCGACACCTTACCGTACACCATAGCATCATCAGCAAACAACCACAGATTGCTGCCCATACTGTCAGCCAAATCATTTGTTGTTGTTGTGGTCTTTAGTCCTGAGACTGGTTTGATGCAGCTCTCCATGCTACTCTATCCTGTGCAAGCTTCTTCATCCCAAATCATTGATGTACTTGTATTTAGAAAACAACAGCGGTCCTATCACACTTCCCTGCGACACTTTCTTACTAGGTATATGTACTAATCGCTATGCCATCCGGACATTGTGGTCACCACAACCACGTTGACCACCCTAGCATGCCTCCCGTCCGACACAGACTCTCAACTTTTACCAGCCACTACTGACATAGTTCCCCTGCTCACGAGCCACATTACTTGCGACAGCTCGCAGATTACCATACGAATTCGACCTTGGTGTGCATTTGCACTCATGGGCCCAATGGCCCACACCGCCGTAATCAAATGTGTGTTGCGACGTTGGCCAATCATCAAGAGTTGTGCGACAAGAACGACTGTTGGGTATCCGTGTTTCTACATCTGAAATATGATGCTATTTAAATTTCGCACCAGTGGCAATAGAGTGGCGCCAGTAGCGTCACTATGAGGATGCAGATCGGATTTGCTTTAAATATACGCTGTAACGTTCGTGAGTGTTAGTTTGAGACTGGACCTGATGAGTTGATGATAATCAAGGATGCCTCTAAGGCGACGAAGACGACGTCCTCAACACCTCACTAATTTTGAACGAGGTTGTGTAATACTGCTAGTTGAGGCTGAATGTTCCTTCTGCCATATTGCAGAAACACTTGACAGGGATGTAGCCACTGTACATGATTTCTGGCAGCGGTGGTCAGGAGAATGTACAGTCGCCAAGATGGCCGGGCTCCGGAGAGTTACGTGACACTAACGAGAAGGAAGGCCATCTTTTTTGGCGTATGGCTCTGCCACATCGTCACGGTGCTATTGATGGCGGTGTGTTGGTTAGAAGGAGCCCAGTTGAGGCCTGTAACCAACCTGTCTTCTTGCTACACACACTGGACGTACGCCTGGATTTATCGTCTGAGTTGCGATTTCTTGTTACAGCAGGAGCTCTTTTGTGGTCATCCTTCACAGCATGACTGCAAACGCGTACATCAGTCTAGTGATTCGACATGTTGTGCCCCCATTCATGAACAGCATTCCAGGGGATGTTTCCAACAGGATACCGCTCTTCCACATACAGATGTTGTAACCCAGGATGTTCTACAGGGTATCGACATGTTTCTTCGGCCTGTTCGATCACCAGATTTATCCCTGTGGTGTGCGTACTGTAAGACCTTCGGTACACACACCATCAGATTATCTGACTCGTCGCACTGACGAAGTAGGCGAGTGTCAGCAATATTTCTCGTGGTCTTATCGTGGCGTGTTTATCTTCCGCCGTTAGGTCAGACGATAGAAATGCCACTTGCACACTTAGAGTAGCAGATTGACGGGGACCAACTTTAAACAGAACTTGATTAATTTTCACACACATTTATTAAAATAATAAAAATCATAGATACTATGTAACTGATTCTGGATGCTGTTAACAATTGACAATCTGAAGTTCCTTTGGTCTTGGTACGTTAATCTTATTCTCACATATCTCTGATACTTGACAAAGTATCTATACATTTCTCTTCATGGCTATGTATCTACATCTACATCTACATCTACATCCATACTCCGCAAGCCACCTGACGGTGCGTGGCGGAGGGTACCCTGAGTACCTCTATCGGTTCTCCCTTCTATTCCAGTCTCGTATTGTTCGTGGAAAGAAGGATTGTCGGTATGCTTCTGCGTGGGCTCTAATCTCTCTGATTTTATCCTCATGGTCTCTTCGCGAGATATACGTAGGAGGGAGCAATATACTGCTTGACTCTTGGGTGAAGGTATGTTCTCGAAACTTTAGCAAAAGCCTGTACCGAGCTACTGAGCGTCTCTCCTGCAGAGTCTTCCACTGGAGTTTATCTATCATCTCCGTAACGCTATCGCGACTACTAAATGATCCTGTAACGAAGCGCGCTGCTCTCCGTTGGATCTTCTCTATCTCTTCTATCAACCCTATCTGGTACGGATCCCACACTGCTGAGCAGTATTCAAGCAGTGGGCGAACAAGCGTACTGTAACCTACTTCCTTCGTTTTCGGGTTGCATTTCCTTAGGATTCTTCCAGTGAATCTCAGTCTGGCATCTGTTTTTCCGACGATCAACTTTATATGATCATTCCATTTTAAATCACTCCTAAGCGTACTCCCAGATAATTTATGGTATTAACTGCTTCCAGTTGCTGACCTGCTATTTTGTAGCTAAATGATAAGGGATCTATCTTTCTATGTTTTCACAGCACATTGCACTTGTCTACATTGAGATTGAATTGCCAATCCCTGCACCTTGCGTCAATTCGCTGCAGATCCTCCTGCATTTCAGTACAATTTTCCATTGTTAAAACCTGTCGATACACCACAGCATCATCTGCTAAAAGCCTCAATGAACTTCCGATGTCATCCACAAGGTCACTTATGTATATTGTGAACAGCAACGGTCCTATGACACTCCCCTGCGGCACACCTGAAATCACTCTTACTTCGGATGACTTCCCTCCATTGAGAATGACATGCTGCGTTCTGTTATCTAGGAATTCTTCAATCCAATCACACAATTGGTCTGATAGTCCATATGCTCTTACTTTGTTCATTAAAAGACTGTGGGGAACTGTATCGAACGCCTTGCGGAGGTCAAGAAACACGGCATCTACCTGTGAACCGTGTCTATGGCCCTCTGAGTCTCGTGGACGAATAGCGCGAGCTGGGTTTCACACGACCGTCTTTTTCGAAACCCATGCTGATTCCTACAGAGTAGATTTCTAGTCTCCAGAAAAGTTATTATATTCGAACATAACACGTGTTCCAAAATTCTACAACTGATCGGCGTTAGAGATATAGGTGTATAGTTCTGCACATCTGTTCGACGTCTCTTCTTGAAAACGGGGATGACCTGCGCCCTTTTCCAACCCTTTGGAACGCTACGCTCTTCTAGAGACCTATGGTACACCGCTGCAAGAAGGGGGCAAGTTCCATCGCGTACTCTGTGTAAAATCGAACTGGTATCCCATCAGGTCCAGCGGCCTTTCCTCTTTCGAGCGATTTTAATTGTATCTCTATCCCTCTGTCGTCTATTTCGATATCTACCATTTTGTCATCTGTACGACAATCTAGGGAAGGAACTACGGGGTAGTCTTCCTCTGTGAAACAGCTTTGGAAAAAGACATTTAGTATTTCGGCCTTTAGTCTGTCATCCTCTGTTTCAGTACCATTTTGCTCACAGAGTGTCTGGACATTTTGTTTTGTTCCATCTACCGCTTTGACATAAGACCAAAATTTCTTAGGATTTTCTGCCAAGTCAGTACATAGAACTTTACTTTCGAATTCATTGAACGCCTCTCGCATAGCCCTCCTCACACTACATTTCGCTTCGCGTAGTTTTTGTTTGTTTGCAAGGCTTTGGCTATGTTTATGTTTTCTGTGAAGTTCCCTTTGCTTCCGCAGCAGTTTTCTAACTCGGTTGTTGTACCACGGTGGCTCTTTTCCATCTCTTACGATCTTGCTTGGCACATACTCATCTAACGCATATTGTACGATGGTTTTGAACTTTGTCCACTGATACTCAACACTATCTGTACTTGAGACAAAACTTTTGTGTTGAGCCGTCAGGTACTCTGTAATCTGCTTTTTGTCACTTTTGCTAAACAGAAAAATCTTCCTACATTTTTTAATATTTCTATTTACGGCTGAAATCATAGATGCCGTAACCGCTTTATGATCGCTGATTCCCTGTTCTGCGTTAACTGTTTCAAATAGTTCGGGTCTGTTTGTCACCAGAAGGTCTAATATGTTATCGCCACGAGTCGGTTCTCTGTTTAACTGCTCAGGATAGTTTTCAGATAAAGCCTTAGAAAAATTTCACTGGATTCTTTGTCCCTACCACCTGTTATGAACGTTTGAGTCTCCCAGTCTATATCCGGCAAATTAAAATCTCCCCCCAGAACTATAACATGGTGGGGAAATCTACTCGAAATATTTTCTAAATTATCCTTCAGGTGCTCAGCCACAACAGCTGCTGAGCCAGGGGGCCTATAGAGACATCCAATTACCATGTCTGAGCCTGCTTTAACCGTGACCTTCACCCAAATTATTTCACATTTCGGATCTCCGTCAATTTCCTTCGATACTATTGCACTTCTCATCGCTATAAACACGTCTCCCCCTTCACAGTCCAGCCTGTCTCTGCGGAATACATTCAAATCTGAGTTTAGGATTTCATTACTGTTTACGTCTGGTTTCAGCCAACTTTCTGCCCCTAGTACTATATGGGCGTTGTGACCGTTTATTAATGAGAGCATTTCTAGGACCTCTCTATAGACGCTCCTGCAGTTTACTATTAGCACATTAATATTGTTATTCCTTGTTGCCGCGTCTCAGGAGGCATCTTGTCGGGCCTAGGGAGGGAATTCTCTAACCTAAAACACTCCCCTGTGCACTCCACACGTACTCCGCTACCCTTGTAGCGGCTTCCGGCGTGTAGTGCACGCCTGACCTATTCAGGGGGACCCTACATTTCTCCACCCGATAGCGGAGGTCGAGAAATTTACACCCCAGATCTCCGCAGAATCGTCTGAGCCTCTGGTTTAAGCCTTCCACTCGGCTCCAAACCAGAGGAACGCGATCGGTTCTGGGAACGATACTACAAATAGTTAGCTCTGATTCCACCCCGCGAGCGAGGCTTTCCGCCTTCACTAATTCCGCCAATTGCCTGTACGAACTGAGGATGACCTCTGAACCCAGACGGCAGGAGTCATTGGTGCCGACATGAGCAACAATTTGCAGTCGGGTGCACCCAGTGCTCTCTATCGCCGCCGGCAGGGCCTCCTCCACATCTCGGATGAGACCCCCCGGCAAGCAGACAGAGTGAACATTGGCCTTCTTCCCCGACCTTTCCGCTATTTTCCTAAGGGGCTCCATCACCCGCCTAACGTTGGAGCTCCCAATAACTAATAAACCCCTCCCCCCGTGTGCCTGCTCGGACCTTGCAGGAAGAGGAGCCACATGTCCACCCACAGGCAGAGCGGGCGATGCCATACGGCCGGCCTCCACATTTACCCTCCGCCTCGTGCGCCGCGAACGCCGCTGAACCCGCCACTCCCCTTGGGGAGAGGGTAGCCCAACCGTGCCCGGTACCCGCGAAGATGTCTCGACAGCAGGGACAGTGGGTGAAGCATGTAACACCTGGGGTGTACCATGCGACGCACCAGACTCCCCACTGCCGCTATACTCCAAGGCAGCAGCTTGAAGACGGCTGACCGTGGCCATCAACACGCTCAGCTGTTCGCGAACACTGGCCAGCTCCTCCTGCGTCCGTACACAGCAGTCACACATCCTATCCATCCTAAGAAATCAATTTACTGTAGAGAGTTAATCAACTTTTAACTAGACTGCTAATTCACTATAGACGGCTGATTGTTGACTAAACTGTGATTGCTAGCCGCTTCTTGTAGAAACAATGAAAATAGCACTACCTGTCTCTGGACTGTATTGAACAAACACTGACACTACTGGCACTATGGCTGACTAAAGGGACTCTCTCTGACTGTATTCAAAACAAACACGAAATCTATGGAACACTACTACTAGCACTCGACAATTGTACAGGAATATGATAATCTTATTAGGCGCAGACTGAAACGTGACTGCAGACTAAGGCAGACTGATGCAGACTGACTACAGTCTTTATAATACCTCGAGCGTTCATGTATCACTGCGCGAGCGTGATCCGCGAGGAGAAAAGGTTCTACGTTAGCAGCAATCTCATTGGCTGCGTTACATATTAATACGCGGATCGGCGGGAGCAGAATTTGGTCCGTCTTTATGGCAGCGCCATCTCGTAGAGCGGAGACGGACGAGCGCTACGCCTGCGCTGTTGTGCTTAGCCGGGCGCGCTCCAGTGGGAAAGTTGTGTACGTTCTGACTATGCGGAAGTATGTACACAACAATCCCCACTCGAGCACATTTGGGACATTATCCGACGACAACTCGAGCGTCACCCACAAACAGCTTTAACTGTCCCTGTACTGACCGACCAGGTGCCACAGGCATGGAACTCCGTCCTACAGCCGGCCGCGGTGGTCTCGCGGTTCTAGGCGCGCAGTCAGGAACCGTGCGACTGCTACGGTCGCAGGTTCGAATCCTGCCTCGGGCATGGATGTGTGTGATGTCCTTAGGTTAGTTAGGTTTAAGTAGTTCTAAGTTCTAGGGGACTGATGACCACTGCAGTTGAGTCCCATAGTGCTCAGAGCCATTTGAACCATTTTCCGTCCTACAAACTGACATCCGGCACCTGCAAAACACAATGCGTGCACGTTTCCATGCTTGCACTGAACAGTCTGGCGATTACACTGGTTATTAGTGTAGCAGCATTCGTATTTGCAATGGCTACTCTCGTGCTTACATTAACGTGTGATCCTGCGAAGTTAATCACTTAAATATGTTACCTAGACCAATGTATCCCGAATTCAGTGTTGCAGCTTTTCCCGTCCATGTCTTTAGATAAAGATAAAGAATACATCAGAAATTCACTACAATACATCTAAAGATTGTTTTGCAGTAATAATGCTAAATTCATTTTAAAGCTCATTATACGAGGAAGATTCTTAAACTGTGTCAGTACAAACTTGGAAACTTGTAGTAGTCTATTACAGGAAACAGTACCATTGCTTCCCTGTTAGTTTTCTACAAACGTACCGCAACGAATACCAATTCTTGAATGCCTTAAAATTAAAGACATTTCACGAATATTTACCCACAAATAAAACATTATTTTGCCACATACATTGTAGGAGCACGTCTCTCCGGCCGTACATAGAATGTTCGTCGAACATTACAGTAAATCAATGGTGTCTTCAGATGACGTGTTCCTCAGCACACAGAACTCATAGGTGACAATAAGACCCCATGATAAATCTAGCCGCTGAAAGTAAAGACACATTAACATATCATTTCAATTTGAAAACTTGGTTTTGACTACATAATTTCTTATGCTGTTTAGGACCGAAAGATATAGCATCGAGTACCTTTCTTCTCAGTCCAACCACTGATATTTCATGTTTGCTTCTTAATGTCTCCGGACCAATGTTATGCCGTTCACCGGAATCGCACAGGAACAGCGGTAGACTCTTCAGCTGGGTCTCTCATGTCTTGGTCAAACTAAACTGTGTCTGTGATAACATCGAGCTCAATGTGACTCCGAACGTTATCATTCATTCCTCTCCCAGAGAAGTTACGTTATGCAAGACACACCCGAAATCGGCAAGGCTGGTAGGATTTGCATATTCAGTGCTTTGATAGAGAGAAGGCATGTACAGCTTCCCCTCTCCAAGCAGAAATCGTCGACGTATAATGCACTAAATTACCTCGGAAGATGTATTTGATTCACAGTAAAACGTCTACTTGCAGTGTATGACCGGCCGGAGTGGCCGTGCGGTTCTAGGCGCTGCAGTCTGGAACCGAGCGACCGCTACGGTCGCAGGTTCGAATCCTGCCTCGGGCATGGATGTGTGTGATGTCCTTAGGTTATTTAGGTTTAATTAGTTCTAAGTTCTAGGCGACTGATGTCCTGAGAAGTTAAGTCGCATAGTGCTCAGAGCCATTTGAACCATTTTTTGAAGTGTATAATGAGAAAATTAAACAGCGCTTATTAATAAAAGCTGTCAATGTTCGTGTATGTTCTATTACCAAAATTGCTGCCTAACTCTATAGTCATTTACTGCTTATTACTGCCAAGATTTCTCATCTGGAAGTTATGTTAATTGAAAACATTTCAGAAGAGTTTCACTTACAGACATAATCGATATCCAAGCTAGCTTTTGAGGGCCAGTATGTAGTGAAGGAGAGGTCCTACGGCACTATGGACGCAGGTAGTGCAGTGATGACAGCTTCATGACAACTTATTAGCGGCGTATGCAGGCACATCCGACAAACGGGCCACGCGATTATTTCTAAACATCCGAACTTGAAGAGGTTGTGTAAAGGACGATGGGTGACAAGTCACCATGTTGCATGAGGTATGAACGGAATACACGGAAGTGAAGTCAAATAACACACGGGTGATGAGGACTATGAAAACAACAGACTTCCAAAAATGGTTCAAATGGCTCTGAGCACTATGCGACTTAACTTCTGAGGTCATCAGTCGCCTAGAATTAGAACTAGTTAAACCTAACTAACCTAAGGACATCACACACATCCATGCCCGAGGCAGGATTCGAACCTCCGACCGTAGCGGTTGCTCGGTTCCAGACTGTAGCGCCTAGAACCGAACAGACTTCCAACGCATTGTTTTACTGGCGGTGAACAAAGTGGGGCAGCAGTCAGTTCCACTACTCTTGAATTCGGCAGTAGCCAAGTGATGATGTTCGTTCATTCACCCAGGAGTGGGTTGTAAGCAGTTTCCTTAAATCACCGTAAGAAGACGCCAATGAGGTTGTACTGCAAAACAGCGGGTTAAATCCATCCCTTATTATTCACAAACACAAACTTTTGCTTCATCCCTAATCACCTACTAGTCGACAGATTGCTAAATTTCGTACTGAATTAGCAGGAAACTACCAGTTTAGAGCAGCTCAGTACCTATTTTCTTTTAATATTACGGGTTGGAATTCTTTACGCGACCCGTCACGTTATCCGAGAGCGCTAATGCGCTGCTTCCTGGACTCGGGTAGGCGCGCCGGCCCCGGATCGAATCCAGCCGGCAGCTTAACGACAAAGGCCGGTGTGCCGGCCAGCCTGGATGTGGTTTTTAGGCGGTTTTCCACATCCCACTAGGTGAATACCGGGCTGGTCCCCACGTCCCACTTCAGTCACAGGGCTCGCAGACATCTGAACACATTTGCACTATTCCATGGATTACACTAGACACAGACAGCTGGGGTCCACTAATTCCATTCCAGGGGGTACGAGGTGGCGGCAGGAAGGGCATCCGGCCACCCCTTCAATTAACCTTTCCAAATCCGGTTAACCATGCCGACCCTGCGTCATTGCAGGACAAAGGCAAAGCAAAAGAAAGAAGAAAGAATTCTTTACGACATTGCGATTAGATGTTACGGACACCCAGACAGATTGATCACCGTCAAACATGTTTTTCGAGCCTACTTTGATCTGTCTCTTAGAATTTTTCCTCTACGTACAGTATCGATCCAGATTTCCAGGAGTTTTCCCTTATAAGGAAACTGCCGGAGAAGGATAATCTTCAGCCAAATGTTCTCAATACCTGAGCCTCTGAGGCTGCTATGAAAATACCCCATCTTAATATCAAACATAAATATGACATTAAATGATTTACGAAGTGTTCGCAGATGACTGTCACAGACCTGTGTACCTACTTAGCAAGTCCGAATCATACTAAGCAGGCACATGTTGATTCTGACAGCCATTTGCGAACATTTCGTTCCTGAACAGTTTGATTCTGACTTGCACTTTCAGTGCACCCTCAGTAGGTACGATTGAGAATGAACCAGGTTTTTCGAAACTAGACTTTAAACACACTTACTACAACTCTGACAATTTGTTAATAAGTGCTTTATGAAATATTTAAGAAGTTGATGCTCCTGATCCAACAAAATGTTGAAGCTATGAAAAAAGAAGGCCACTTGTGTTAATCCATTAAGAAAGAAACATTACAAGCCTTTATGTTCCAGTCCTGTCAATGGAAATAAGGTTCTGTCTTAAGCAAAAAAAAAAAAAAAATTATACTACTTTAACAACCAAAATGCTTCAAAGGAAGCTTCGCACAGTTCGTTTTTTGTTTTATTAGTGTTACATATTGATGTTTATGTTGTGACTGTCTGTCATTTTCAGTAACGTTGATATATTGCCCTATTGTGTCACATTTTGTTACCTCCACTTTTTACATGTTTAAATGTAAAATCTACATTCTGATGCCAACTGTGTCACTGATTGCCGACCGGTGTGGCCAAGTGGTTCTAGGCGCTTCAGCCTGGAACCGCGCGACCGCCACGGTCGCAGGTTCGAATCCTGCCTCGGGCATGGATGTGTGTGATGTCCTTAGGTTAGTTAGGTTTAATTAGTTCTAAGTTCTAGGGGACTGATGACCTCAGCTATTAAGTCCCATAGTGCTCGGAGGCATCTGAACCATTTTTGTGTCACTGATTGTAAAGAATCACACAATGTGGGTTAGAAAGTGCAGTTTTCGTAGAGGCATGAAAAAGTGAAAACAACAAAATAATTTCATACTGGTGCAAAATATCAGTTTATTGTAAATGACAGACATCTGCACAAACATTATTATATAATAACAAGGAAATAAATATTGTGGTGTCACCGCCAGACACCACACTTGCTATGTGGTAGCCTTTAAATCGGCCGCGGTCCGTTAGTATACGTCGGACCCGTGTGTCGCCACTGGCAGTGATTGCAGACCGAGCGCCGCCACACGGCAGGTCTATAGAGACGTCCTAGCACTCGCCCCAGTTGTACAGCCGACTTTGCTAGGAAAGGTTCACTGACAAATACGCTCTCATTTGCCGAGACGATAGACAGCATAGCCTTCAGCTACATCGTTTGCTACGACCTTGCAAGGCGCCATTACCAGTTTATATTGAGATTGTAAAACATGTACCGTCAAGAGCGATGTACACCAATTATGGATTAAAGTTAAGTATTCAAGCAACTCCGTACTTTTTTTAGTAGACTCAACTACTTTACCTTGTTCGAGACCTCATGCCAGTCTGCGTGAGCTTAAACGCGTGCATTTCGGCTTCCTCTAGCAACACGGTGTTGGCTCTTCTGCCAATACATTAAATATAATAGTAAGGAAGTAAATGAAACAACTTTGAAACTTGATAGCAACATGTTTTGATGTTAAATAAGAATAATTTGTACGTGCACAAGACACATCCCTATTTCCATACATATTTGATAGCGAACCCGGATGAAATGTGAGCTTCAGCCACGAAATAAATTTACTTATAACCATCAAAGTACCAACTTGAAAAATACTGGTGATCGTTTATATCAGAAGCCAAGCAATAGACAAACATCCATACAGAGGAAACAAAATCAACCAAAGACTAAACTGAACTGAGGATAACCTTTCGTCTTTCGCGTATTTCCAGTCTGTGTTAAGTATACTCGTATGTGTCAATTAACTGACAGCTGTTGTCGCTCGACTGGAGAGGTTATGCATGACGCACACGAAGGTATTACAATTATGTATACATGTTTCAACGTTTCTATTACTTATTTAAATCAGTTTAATGGTTGTAACTGAAACCAAATAGTCGTCATCTTGAAGGACTCCTGTTTGCTACAATAGCTAAAGGCAAAGCAGACGATAAGCTTCGCTGTTCCCCCATCGTGCGACTGCTGCAGCATTGCATGGAGACTTCCAAACTACGATTTCTGAGAACAGTTTGGCTCTGATCCATACAACTTTGCGAAGCCGCAACGGTTTAATTACTGTTTTCAATTTGTTGGACTGTGAAAAGGGTTCTCTGCTAGTGCGGAAACGATAATTGCTCTACAAAATTTCACTGAAGGAACTTGAGCGCTCGTGCCCGCTGCAGGCGACACACATCTTGTTCATTCGCGGTCGCAAGGAAGCCTGCAATCTCAATAGCGTTTAATTATGCTTGCAGACTAAAAACGATGGGATCAGTGTGCCATTCAGCTTCTACACTGCAGCGCACAGCAGTCAGTTGATGTGGCACAGTGTTTCCATGGCAATCAATCTGTTACGTAACATAACAGAAGACCTTGGCTGTGCACAAAGGTAAAGGACTTTCGGCGAGAAAAACAGTTATTGCATGTAAAATATGGTACGTATTGTGCTTTGTTCATATTAGTAGACAGCTCCTGATGAAGAGAGAAATGGCAGTTGTTGTAACAGGTTCTCGCTGATGTCAACTTTGTCAGACTCTGTGCATGTAAAGAGCGTTAATTACGGAAAACATGGCTGCCATTAACCGTAATTTGTGGGGTGTTCGTGCCAGAAAAATGCTTTTCGTGGAAAATTTGTATTACTCTGAGGAATATGTGTATAATTACCACTCGGATACAGGTCCTGAATATGTTACCAAACACAAATGCGCTTCAAAAGCTGTTGCTATCAGGTAAAAGTGAATGATTCTTCGAGCTAGTGTAAAATGTTACCTTGTGTTCCTTAATACTGTTTATGTGAACTTACGTTACAGCGTCCTGGCAGAAATGTGCAGGGTCATTATGCTTGCAGACTATACTTCATTATTTCGAAAACTGCCAATGCAGATCTTTGTACCATAAACTGAAATAGTGCGGAACTTTTAAATGTGTAATTTTGACAGGTTTGATAGTAGTGTTTCGCTAACTCGCCCAGCAAGTAAACAGTAGTAAGTCGATGGTAACTGCTGTTAAGTGCACTCAGAAATTCAGTTTTCTAGTAAACAATGCTACGTAATGATTTTTAATAGAATTTATGGTTTAAAAGTATGCCGTTAGTGCAGAAATACATGAAAAAATGGATGACTTGAATAAAAAAAATTGCAGTGGATGTGCTTGACGTAATTTATTCTGAAATTTTACTAAGCATTTCAGTGAAATTTCTGCAAAACAACCGTCTCTTACCATTGTTTCGGAAGGTCTCTGCTTACAACTGCTGTGCGTATCAGATCACAGGCGCTAGTAAGCATAGCAAGTCAGGGACAGTGCAGCGTAATATTGTTACAAAAACACATAGAACGTTTTAACAAGTTATTCTCGCAATAGTTCATTATTTCGTGTATTAACGTATTTTCTTACTTCTGTGAGTAATGAGTTGAGCGTATTTTCACTGAGAATAGATCGTAAAAAGAAAGTCTTGAACAGTTTATCACTCATAGTGAGCACAGGTTGCGTGCGTTAGCTGTAAAGGACAAAGCAACATGGAGTGTTCGTGCTGTAAGATTTCCTTGATGACAGAATATGAGATAGTGAAACGTTGTCTGTGAGGAAATAAAGATGAAGGAAAATGTTAATGCACCATTATTCAGGTAACTACTCGCATATGTAAAATGCCATGAAAGAAATTATTTCAGATGGACACCAACGAGTACGAGCGGTAGTCACAAAGTTTCACTTACATCCTTAACAAAGAAATAAAGATTTGGTCATGCAGATTGATAATCACGAGTGAAATTTCTTAGGCTATTAGCCCTTGAATGTAACACCTTTTTCTCAGCGACTGATAACTAGGGGGATACGTTGATAGTAGAATATTTGAAGAACGTCAGACCATACCTCCAAGAACTTCTGATAAAATTTCTTTGTTAAACGACTAGTTTCGTTGCACGAATCATCATCAGGTTCATAAAAAAACATTTACACCATTTGAATCACATAATAAAATCCATGAAGTCGTTACTATGGTCACACAATGATAGATTTCATCGTCGATCATTAAATGTGAAAACAGTGATGAATTGAAAGATTTTAGTATCTTGTAAATGTTTATATGAAACTGACGATGGTCGGGGTAAAGAAACTTGTTGATCAAACAAGAAATTTCATCAGTAGCTCTTGGCGGTAAATTTTGACTTTCTTGAAATGTTTTCTAGCTGTGGGGCGCCACCTTCGTAAGATTATAGAATACATTTTGGTTCTTCAGGATATGTTCCACCTAAAAAATCACGTCGACCTCATTCAGGATACGCCTACCACGCTTTAGTTTCTTCATCCGATGAATGAAGAACAAGTTGCTGGACACCATATTAAGAGAATACGGGGAATGAGGCAAAATTTGATGCGCATGTGTGACTGTCATGTGTAGAATGAGCTGGGCCGTTGTAGTTCTGCTTCCCGTGACGGTTCGCCTTAACGGCCTCCCTTAACCTCGACACCAGAGAGTGAGGCAGACTCGTCTCGCCAGACGGTTTACCTCTTAGGAGAACAATATGCTAGAGCCACACCATTGCAGTCACAAAGAGCACTCAGGGTCACCTTGGCCGCTATTTACTCTGGTAGGGAGCGTTTGCTCCACGTGGAAACTGAAGTACAGAGCTTTTATTCATTTAAGCATTACCGTCCACGACTGATGCTGTCAGCATCCTAGAATAAGACAACTTTTGTATTGTCTATAAAATTTAGCTCTTGCGGCATGAATCGTTTCGAAACTATCTTCTTGTAGTGTTCCCTCTCTCATGACACCGATAGTTGGGTCTTCGCTTATGGGCGATGGTGTTTCCATACGTATGCCGTGTTTCATTTGTTCCTTTGCATCTGGCCATTAGTGATTCAGCCACCACCCTTTGGCGGTTAAGGATCTAGATTCTTCTGGTATGGCACCAAACATTCCCCACCAGTTTGTCGAGATATTCGAATGTCCTTTGTCTCCTGTTCAGGGTGTTGCGCAAAGTATTGAGAGACCCTCGACTGATTTCTCCTTCTCTGCTACAGCCGGTTTTTGTAATACGCCGTTGCAGGCTCCAGGTCCACGGTAGTGAGTTCCGCTTTAGAAGAGAAAGATCCGCTTCTTCGTTTCTCGTCAATCAGTCTTGTCTGACCACGCACGACTCTTGTGTTCTACTGAACCACTGTTTCAGATAACGATACATTGTTTCCATATACATACAGCACTGCATCATGGATTACTGTAGGTTACCGAATTACTGCAGGGTACTCCTCTTTATCAATGGGCTACACGATTTTCGTATGGTTCCTTTTTTCGACACGATAATGAAAAATATGTGACTATTACGTACTACTAGGGTGCTTCCGCGATGATGTCAAAAACTTCTACAAATGACAGAAAAGGATAAATGTGTCAATCTGAGGTAAGGGAGCCTGGTTCCAAAACGCCCGGATCGAATCTCATAAGCGAAAATCGTTCTGATTCCTCTGTCAGTTGAATACATGTACCAGTACTGTTGCTGCTAAGAGTGTACTATAGGCAACTTTCAAATGTGCTTTTCTTTCTTTTTATTTAATTTCTTTTTTTTTTTCAGTCATCAGTCTCCTGACTGGTTCGATGGTGTCCACCAAAAATTTCACTCGTAGAACCACCTGCAACAAACTTCCTCAATTATTTGTTGGCTCTATTCCAATCTCAGTGTTCATCTACGTTTTTACGCTCTACAGTTCTCTGTAATACCATGGAGGTCATTCCCCGTTGTATTAACACATCTCTTACCATCCTGACTACTCTTCTTGTGAGTGTTTTGTATATAATCCTCTCCGCGTCGATTCTGCAGAAGATCATCTCATTCCTTACCATACCAGTCCACCTAATTTAAAAACTTTCCTCCCTAGCGCCACATCTCAAATGCTTCGCTTCTCTTCTGTTCTGGTTTATCCAAAGTTCACGGTTCAATGTCATATACTGATGTGCTCCAAACGTACATTTTCAGAATCCTCATTCTCAAACTAGGCCTATATGTGATACTAATAAACTCCTCTTGGCCAGGAATGTCGTTTTTGCCACTGTTAACCTGCTTCTCATGTCCTCCTGGCTCCTTCCATCTTAGGTTATTTTGCTGCCTACGTGGCAACAATCTTTAACTTCGTGTACTTCGTGATGCCCAGTTATGATGTTGAGGTTCTCGCTGTTCTCATATCTGCTACTTGGTATTACTTTCGCCTTTCTTCGCTTTACTCGCAATTCATATTCTGTACCTATTGGATTGTTCATTCCGTTCAATAGATCCTGCAATTATTCTTCACTTTCACTGAGGATTAAAAGTCTTCAGTGAATCTTACCACTAATGCCATTTCACCTTGAATTTTAATCCCACTGTTGAAACTTTCTTTTGTTTCTATCATTGATTCTTCGAAATATAGGCTGAACACTAGGGAGAAGGATTACATCTCAGTCTTACACTCCTTCCGCATTTACGTTCCCTCTTGGCTCTTGTACATTTTATATATTTCCTATCTTCCTCTAGAGCCTATACCAATTTTTCTAAAAAATTTGGAACATCTTGCACCATTTGATGTTGTCGAACGCTTTTCCTGGGCCGACAAGCTCCATGAAAGTGTCTTGATTTTTCTTTAGTCTCGCTTCCATTACTGACCGCAACAGCAGAACTGTCTCTCTTTACCTTTTCCAAAGCCAAACTGAGCATATCCTAAGACGTCTTCAATTTTCTTATCCATTGTTCTGAATATTGTTGTTGTCAGCAACTAGTATGCATGAGCTGTAAAGGTGACAGTTCAATAAATCCCATCCTTGTCGGCTCTTGCTATCTTCGTAACTGTGAGGATGATGTTTCTCCGAAACTCTGAAGGTATATCGACACTCTCATATATCCTACACATCAACGTGAATAACCATTTCGTTGCCACTTCCTCCAATGATTTTACTAATTAAGATGGAATGGTATCTATCCCTTCTGTCGTATTTAATCTTAAGTGCTCCAAAGCTATGTGAAATTATGATCCTAATACTGGAGCCACTATTTCTTTCTTGTCGACTCCTCTTTCTCCTTCTGTCACCTCTTCAGACAAGTCTTCCCCACAGGCGTTCAGTATATTCTTCCCACTCATCAGTTCTCTCCTCTGCATTTAACAGTGGAATTCACGTTGCACCCTTAATGTTATCACCTTTGCTTTTATTTTTACCGTAGATTTGATTGACTTTTTTGTATTCCGAGCCAGTCCTTCCCATAATGATGTCTTTTTCGATTTCTTTACCATTTTCTTGCAGCCATTTAGCCTTAGCTGCCCAACATTTCCTACTTACTTCATTTCTAAGCCACTAGTACTTCTTGAGTTTTTCTGAACATTCTTGTACTTTTTATGGTATCCATGGTTTCTTCGAAATTACCTTTTTTTGTCTACTGACTGGTTTGATGCGGCCCGCCACGAATTCCTTTCCTGTGCTAATCTCTTCATCTCAGAGTAGCACTTGCAACCTACGTCCTCAATTATTTGCTTGACGTATTCCAATCTCTGTCTTCCTCTACAGTTTTTGCCCTCTACAGCTCCCTCTAGTACCATGGAAGTCGTTCCCTCATGTCTTAGCAGATGTCCTATCATCCTGTCCCTTCTCCTTATCAGTGTTTTCCACATATTCCTTTCCTCTCCGATTCTGCGTAGAACCTCCTCATTCCTTACCTTATCAGTCCACCTAATTTTCAAAATTCGTCTATAGCACCACATCTCAAATGCTTCGATTCTCTTCTGTTCCGGTTTTCCCACAGTCCATGTTTCACTACCATACAGTGCTGTACTCCAGACGTACATCCTCAGAAATTTCTTCCTCAAGTTAAGGCCGGTATTTGATATTAGTAGACTTCTCTTGGCCAGAAATGCTTTACCTTACTTGCATCTAAATTTTCTTTCAAACTTATGGGAAACCTCATTTCAGATACGTCCAGACCTCTTCAACTGAACAGCCTGCTAAGCTATTCTTCATCGCGGTATATGGAGCCTTAGATAACTTCAAGTGTATCTCTTCATTTCTTACTACGTCCATATCCCACTGCCTTTCGCATTGCTTCTTCCTGACTAGTCTCTTAAACTTCAGCCCACTGTTCATCACTACTAAATTAGGATCTTGGTAAATATCTGCTCCTTTGTACGTCTTACAATCCAATATCCGATTTTGGACTCGCTGCCTCACTCCATGTGATCTAACTGGAATCGCTTCGTATCATTCAACCTATCCTAAGTGTTAGTCTTCCTCTAGTGATTCTTGATCAGAGTATTCGCAATTACTAGCAGAAGTTTGTTGCAGAACTCAATTAGTCTTTCTCGTTTCTCATTCCTGCTACCAAGCCCATATTGTCCCATATCGCACTCATATAGTTTTTCTCCTACAACAATATTTCAATCCCCAATCAATATTAGATTTTCATCGCCCTTTATGTGCTGAATTATCCATTCAACGTCCTCCTCTATTTCTGCATCTTCTGCTAGGGACTATGACATGTATACTTGAACTATTGTTGGAGGAGTTGATTTGCTGTCGATTCTGATGAGAACAACCCTGTCGCACAACTGTTCACAGTAATTCACTGGCTGCCTTATCTTCCTATACATAACGAATCCTACTAACGTTATACTGTTTTGTGCTGCTGTTGATATTACCTTATGCTAGTCCTACCAGAAATCTTTCTCATCTTCTCATTTCACTTCACTGATCCCCACTAGATCTAGACTGAGCGTTAGCATTTCCAGTTCAGATTTTCTAGATTCCCTACCACGTTAAATCTTCTGAAATTCGACTCCTCAACACGTATAGCTTTACTCTTTCGTTGGTTATTCAGTTTTTTTCTCATGGTCACCTCCACCTTGGCAGTCCCCTCACGAAGATAGGAACGGGGGACAAGTCAGAAATCTTTTGTCAATGGGGAGACCATCACGACCTATTCAACTACTGGCCGCATGTCCTGTGGATATATATTGTGTCTTTTAGGCAGTGGTTTCGATTGCATTTTATGCTAGTGGTGTAAGCGTAGCGGCTGTGGCTGGTAATGAAAACTTCCGGGGATTCGAACCGTGACACTGCTTAAATTTTGAATAAAAATCGTAAAAAATTGCGGCCGTATAGTTTCGCATAAGGAGTTACGGCACTTTCAAAGGGGGCGGAGGAGTGGACAGAGGTTTATGGTTCTCTCTCCCCATGAAGTGGGAAACTGTTCCTATAAGGTGGAAGAATCATGCGTGATAGAATGGACCAACAGAAGAAAAAGTATCTAGTAATAATGGACTCTGTAGTGTATCCCCTAAGAGTTAAGGGCACTTCTTTATTTTCGATACTGTTAAGCAAATGTCTTTTACTGTATGCTCATTGGTTTCCTTTCTCTGTCTCGTGATGACTGGGTGTTGTGTGATGTCCTTAGGTTAGTTAGGTTATAGTAGTTCTACGTTCTAGGGGACTGATGACCATAGATGTTAAGTCCCATAGTGCTCAGAGCCATATGAACCTTGGTTTCCATACATTGTAAGGAGGAAGTATGAACCAAAAGAAAAAGAAAATTGCCAATACACAAAGACTCTAACGTGAATATCTAAGAACAAGAAGCACTTGTTCATCTTCGCCACTGTATAGTTTATCTCTCTTAACATAGCTCTTCAGGTATACATTTTACAGCCAATATTTACTGAATTTTGTTTTCTTTTTGTGGTCCACATTTCCTCTATAAAAAATACGGACACCAAAGAGCTTACAGAAGGAGGGAAATGAATAGTTGTATAAACAGAAATAAAAGTATCAGCAACTATTCATACCACTTAAGATACATATTTTGTTTGCAAGATATTTTTTTATTGACGTGGTACATACCACCACATCTGAAAGTTGTCAACAGTTTAGGCAAAAACAATATCGGTACAAGTGTTCTTCAATTAGAGGTAACAGAACGGTTTCCACTTATAACTTTTGACCCGACTGTTTTCGGACCAGTGCTCCTTATCTTGAATTTACTCTTGTACATCATACCGACAAGTCTGTAACATTATCACGGAATCAACATGTATGTATAAAAGAATCAAGAGGGAAACATAATAATGAAGGACGAAGAACAAACTATTGACATTAGGATGTAGATCTATAGTCTTTCATCCCTTCTGTTCAGCCTATTCATCAATGAAGCAATGATGGCGTTGAACATGAATATTATTATCAAAATTAGGGACATGAAGTAGGTAAAGTGAGGGCATCCTGTCACTTAGGAAACAAAATAACTCAAGACGTCATCTTAACTGCATAGGGCGTCCACTGACGCGTTATGGGAAGCCTTTGCCGCTCCGACTGAAACTCACCTAAGGCGCTGCAATACTTACTTAATGAATGAGGGAAGGCATAAGAATCAGAAACGCAGAGGCAAAGAGCCAAAACAAAAGTGCTAGTCTCAAACATAGGCCTTAATTTAAGGATAAGTTTCTGAGGTATGCAAGTACGGAAGTGAATCACGGACTGAGGGGAAACAGAAAAAGGTAGTCTCAGCGTTCCAGATGTTGCGCTATAGAACGGTGCTGAGCAGTAGGTAGAGTGATACGCTAAGAGATGATGAGGTTCTCCGCAAAATCGGCAAGTAGAGGAAGGAGTAGAAACTATTGAGAAGAAGGAGGTACGCGATGATAGGACGTGTGTTAAGACACCAAGCATGTTAATGGTGTCTGAGGGAGCTGTAGATGGCAAAAACTACCTGGTAGGACACAAATTGGAATACAGGGTGGCTATAATTAAACTTTCCCTGCTTAAGCCAATGTTGACGGAAAACTATTTACCGTATGGCTACACAATATCATAGGAATGATGTTCAGACTGCGGACTGCAGGATTTGGGTTGTTAGAAACGTTGGTATCATGAGCTGCCGGTAGGCACCGATACTTTTACGGTGACGTAGGGCTGAAACACAAGCACCAGTGTGAATTACAGTTGCAGGATTCAACATGGGTTTGGACAAGCTGGGCAGAGCTTTACTCGTAATGTTGTTTTACCAAAAAAACTGAAATAGTAACGTTCCTCATTGCAGTATCGACGAATTAGGGGTGTACGTAAAGGACCTGTTTCCGCATCAGGGTTGAAGAACATGACTTGGAAATTCGAATTAATTTGTGACTTGGATATTGCTCCTGGGGACGCTGACGGAAACTGCGACTCAAATTGTTGGAGCTACTACAGCCAAGTTATTTGTTCTGGACGCATTGTTCAATCTTCAAGCAGTGCACGAGCTGTGTCACGGTAGTTGAACATTCCACGATCCTCGGTTGTTTCAGGCAGCAATAAAGAAATCTGTAGTGCTGTTCTACGCTTTGGATCCAGATGGTCGTTATATTGATCAATATGCAACGTAAGCATATTACGCAAATAACATTTTTTTACACACTCTTGTGGAAACTGAGATGTGTTTCTATCAGTGGTTTAGTCGTTATTTCTCTTTTTCTTGTCCTTACAGACGTTTCCAAATGTTTTTCATAGGGCCCTCTGAGTTAGCGAAAATTTAAATTTAACTACAATTGATGACTTTGCTTGCAAGTGTTGCTGAGGTGAAAAAGTTGGCACAGGGGACGAATTCGAGGCGGGTCGCAACAGCTAGTCTGATGACAAAACATGATTACCACTGGTACATAACTGTTTGGAATCTGTATTTTGAACGGTTGATAGCAAGTAAAATCCAAAGACATGACTGTTCTACGACTGATTGAATATAACCAATTGGAAACGGAGGTTTTAGTTTTGTATCGGTTTGAAACAACTGCTTCTTGTCTCTCATTACTGCCGTGTAGTTAGTTACGAAACGATGTCAGTGTGATTTGTCTTCATCGTGAGTGTGGTCTACGTGCACTGAGAACAGGAATTCGGAAACAGTCTTCATAAGCTTAATACACTATGCTACGGATTTTGTACAGGCAAGCCGCTTTACGATGTTCGCTATTGCGCGCGATGTAAGGTAGCCAGAATAACGTTCGTCGTAACTGCCTAGGACGTCCACTGACGTATTATGGGAAGCCTTTGCCGTTCCGACAGAAACTCTCGTAGGGTGCTGCAATATTTACTTACTCATTTTGAGAATTCATTCATTTCAATAAATGGAGGAAGTGCTTTATCAACGAAATGAACATTACAGTGTCAACCTGTACCTCATGCACATACCCCAGTTGCTGCTATCAGAAATTGTAAGTTGATGCACTACCGTTACTAAGATTGAAGTTTGAATTTGTACACACCTCTGTGACCAGAAGCTCCTGCACCATCAATGTGACTTGTGAAATGGAGCACTGATTTCCTCTGAGTTCCTTTCGAGACAGTTCCTGAGTGGTATATTTCACACTTTGCAAACCATCTGTCACACAGTCCGAGCAACGGGCCTGAGCTTAATGTGTCGGCCGGGACCAGTCTTCGGGAAGGCATTAGGTCAGTACAGCGCCGCAGACAGACGGTGCGCCATACTTGGTACACCTTGCATAGTAAACACATGTAGATCTACTTAATGGTAAAAGTTATAAAGCGCTATTTACCTGCTCATTAAGACAGAATTTAATTTTGGGAAGATTAAAGAAATTCGATGTTAAAATTAAAAAAAAAAGTATTACTTTCCATTGTGTAAATTGATACGTGTGCATGTACACTGAACCACTGCGGCAGAATCAGAGTCTTTTATACAAATATATTTCTTGACATTTATCCATTTGCATTATACGAAGACACCGCTGTTAATGCAACGAAACCAGTAAAAAGTGTTAATATTTGTTTCATAAGTTCTCAGGTAAAATTAATTTAAATATTGGTATTTTGTTTTTTTGTTTTGAGTTATTTTCAGATGTTTTTGAAACTAAAAATGTTTGTAAGCTCCTGAAATTTTCTTCAAATTTAGTAACTTAGATTTGAAGGAAGAAGCTCTAATAGAGAAATTAAAATCACTAACAGACAGTTAATTGCATTGGATGGATATCTCCTCACTTATTCAGTGTACCAGCCAGCAGTTAGCTCTCTGACTTCATTTACTGCTAATCCCCGGAAACGCTCCCAGCAGTCTTATTTCAACTGTTACGTTACGATTGACTAAGAGCTGGCCGATTTCCGTTTTCCGAGAGCGCGCGCTCCCTGACTCAAAGTTTTCTTAAGTTTCTTTAGAATTTATTTGACTGCCGCGCTTGAAATTCCACGATGGAGACGTAGATGGTCTGTGGGAAATCGGCTCCAGGCAGAATGCGTCTTTTCCGTTCGCAGCTTGTAAAGGCAAAGTGAGGCACAAACTGCTAATCTATTTTCTATTTTAATGAATATGCGTGGAAAACTTCATTTTATAGTCGGTTTCATATCTTTTATAGCAACGTATCGCTCCTTCCATTTATTTTCTTTCGGAGGTGTTTGCAAAGAGAAATGAAAATCACTAACAGACACTTAATTGCCGTGCCGTGCCGTGTGTGCATATATCCAATACAAATGGATGCGTATAAGGATGTTTTGAAATGTTTTGTGTGTACTATAAATGAATGCTGTTTTCATCGTGAATGTTACCGACACGTGTGCAAATTATCACAGCTAATTTACTTAAAACAAAAAGTTATACCTCAATTTTGCCATATGTTACTGGGCCACTTTTGATATGTACTTCAGGAATTTTGTATGTACCTTTCAACAACACAATGTGTCAGGGGTATCTTCTTTTTTCCATTATTCCGCAGATAAGTTTTGTTTATTCGGTAAAAGAAGTAACCAGTTGTTAGACAGAGCTGTAATCTTCCACCCACATTTCTTATAATACATAAAACAGATTTTTTTACCTTTGTTTAAAAATATTACACGAAACGCAAGTAAAATTTTAATTTGCTGATGACCAATTAAGAACACATGCGTCATTTACTTCGCAAGCCATCGTATTGTCGATCCCCAACCAAAACTCTCCTTCAATGACCAACTGCCCAATTTGGTTGAGTCTTAACGTTTTTTGGGATTGGTCTTCAATGCCCGGTTTACGTGGCTTCTCCATCTTGGACGATTTAAGCGAACGTGTTGGTCACAATTCGTTGTCTCTGCAATGCCAGGTGGGGCACAGACAGCTTTACGCCTTTGAAGATCTCTAAAGTACTGAACCTGTGAAGTATGTTCCCTGCCGAACGGAGGCAGGTATTCCTTGCAGAATTATTGGCCATTGTTCGAGCCCTCAGCCACATTCGTTCTTGCACCGATGAGACATACTTTATAGGCAACGACCTCTTGGTAGCCTTCAGGCTATTGACAAGCTCTTCCCTTGACACCCATTGGTTGTGACTATCCAGGGTTACCTATATGACCTCCATCAAGCTGGATGGTCGGTCGCCTTCGTATGAAGCTCTGGTCAAGTTGGGATCCCAAGGAACGAACATGCTGACTGGTTGGCCAAGTTGGCTACAAGGATGCCGATTTTGGAGATGAGTAGGAACATGGTGTGACCTTTCTTCTCCGAATAAACTGCGATCCATAATAAAATCCACAACCATGTGGCAGTCTTCTCTTCGTGCTTCTCACAGGGAATCTACTTTCACTGACGGCTTCGCGTTAGCTACACGTTGCTGACCTACGGCCACTTCCTCCGACTGGAGGAGACATCCCACTGTCGAAATGGTTCTTGTCTGTCGGTGATTCACATTCTCCTGGACTGCTCTAACTTGCCCATCTTACGGCGAAACCTTTAACTTGCTGACACGCTACCTCTGGTGGTAGACGACGACGCCAAAGCGGGTGACCTGGTTTTACGCTTTACCCGTGAAAGAGTTTTTCACACCTCTCTGTGGCGTATTGTCGGCCGCTTGAGGGGGACCTCGTCGCATGCTCCGATCCAGGGGACGCGTAGATGTTCTTCCTCGGTGTTCCGGCCAGTCTCCTGCCCAGCTTTTTAATTCTTCTTCTTGCTTTACGCCTATCGTTGGTTTACTGTCTCGTCGTTGTTGTTTTTTCTCCCGAGATTTAATCACTTTCTACGTGTAGATAGTTTTCATATGGTAGTAGAAGATGTGAAAGCTAACGTCGGGTACAGAGGGTGTGTTTCTCAAAACTTGTCCCGGAGGCCTCCACCGGCTCTCTGGGCACGGCAACTCTCCCACGTTCGCCCCTTCACCCTCTGACACGTTTTCTTGCTTCAGTCTGATGGTTTCCTTTATTCTAGGATATAATCAGATTCATTGCGATTTGTCTATTGTGTCATTCCTCTCTGGAAACTATTCCCAGTTTGACACACAAAGTAGTGAGGGACCAATAACCTTGTAGTTTGGTCCCTTTAACCCCATGAATCCATCCATTCATCTATTCATCCCCTTAATAAGATTATAAAGGTAATTTATGACAAGAAAACTTGACAAGTTAGACCTTTAGCAACAAATAAATAACTAATCAAGAAGATCAAGATGTAGACAAAAAACTCGAGAAGTTCCAATGCATGTGGGGCACAGCAAAGAGAACTTTAAAAAAGAAGATGAGGGAAGAAACTGATACTGAATTCTGTAGAACAATGGCAGCTCATGTATTTCTACGAAAGTGAGAGCTGGACCCTTACAAACCACAGATAATGAGGACTCAAGCATCTGAAATAAGATGCTAACTGCTGTGAAAGGATGTATAAAATTAGATAAAATAAAGAATGATTGAATTATATATTATTTTTAAGTTATGCCAATAAACAGCACAACATATGAAAATGGAGGTAAGTGGAAGGAGTACGTGGAAAGAATTTTATAGGCCACTACCACTAAAATGAAATATGTACCATATGGGAACAGAAGATTTGTTTAGACCACATACACGTATAGCCGACATTTGACGACTAACATCAGACCATTCGATATTTGCGTGCTATCGGTTTGTACTACGATATATTTGTGTTATGACTTAAAAACCATAACTCAAGTGTGAGTAGTTAACAAAGTCCCTTGCTGAAATTATGGCAGATTACTGATAACTGGTTCCGACCAAATTTTCAATCTTCACCTATATTATCACATTAGAAATTTTGTATTTACATGACTATTTGACGACGGTCTACGAAAGTGAATGTGGGACAGACGCGCTCAGTGAATTAGTATCGATGTCAGCTTGCAAGTAAACTGCATTTTTTAATGCTAACAGCTCACAAGGCAACTAAAGACTTACCAACCAGTGAACGGAAGGATTCAGAACAAACGAAGAAGTGTCATAGTGGCGTAAACAGCTTACCGATAACATTTAGAATTTGTTCACCTGATAGAACTGTCACAGCAATAAATGACAATCAGTCAAGAAGAACGGATTGATGTATGACTTGTGCCTTCTTTGAAAATGGTTTCTTTCTATTTTCTATTTATTTTCAAAAGCGCTCCTATTACAGTTTCCTAGAGAGAAATCATACTGATTGGTCGTTCATAGTACTGAATATCTTAAACGTCCATTGATTCCTAAGCCACTCAGTTGAAAGTCTTGAGAATTACGAAGTGGATTTTTCACATGACAATGATCGCATCGTAGCTCTATGTACTACAGTGGCAAACATGTGAACGAATAGGCGTTGTGTTCCTCTCGTATTACCAACATTTCTCGGTGCAGTGGTAGCCTGCCATTTGCAGAAGTAATCCGTCACATCGGCACTGTGGGGACAATGTCTCACATTCGACAGATTCCTCCTGCGGCTGTAATCACCTACCCTCTTGTCTGCAGGAAATCCTTTATGAAAGAACGCACTCATTTCACAGCGGGCTTTGTCGTCCTCAGGGCGGCATTCTGAGACCTCCCACAATGGGAGAGTCCTCCATTCTCCGCCATTCATCTCAAATACAATTAATGGTCTTTCAACTGCATGCTAAAATCCCAGAAGCAATCTTTCCAATGAAAGGATACTGAGAGTCTTTCAGCGTACACAAGAGAAAGGAAACAACTTGCCATATGATTTATATATTTTGGCAGTATTAATAAAATTGCGATATTTCTTATTGCGTGACCCTAATCTAATAGGAAGCCTCATTTGTAAAGCCTTTAGTAACGTCAAAAAAGTTTGTCGGTTTTTATTCCTTTCTCATCTTCAACTGCTAGACACACACCAGACCAATACTTATTTTAGGATAGGCACACAGCTCACAATATGCATTTTCTGCATTTCACGGTCTAATGGACAGTCTATTAAATATAGAAATAGTTTTACACACATCTCATTCATTGGTATTTCGGCCGCGTATCTTCCAGCAATCCTCGGGGAGACACAAGGAACAGGTTCTTGATTCTCTCTGAGGCTGGTCATAAGAAATACGGTCGAATATTAGTAAAAGAGATGGAATTGAAACTGGTAAATACCGGCAATTTATTTTTTTGTATTCTCGTAAAGGGTGCTGCATCAATTAAATTGGAGATATAAATCTGAATGTATACACCTCTCTGTTGGATATTAATTTGTATGTAACTGATATATTGACTAACTTCACATGTTAATATCATTTGAGATCTTTCTTTCTCCCTAGCCACGTGGTCTCAGGCGCCTTGTCACGGTTCGCGCGGCTCCCCCCGTACGAGGTCCAAGTCACCCCTCGGGCATGGGTGTGCGTGTCGCCCTTAGCGTATGTTATTTTAAGTCAGGTTAAGTAGTGTGTAAGCCTAGGAACTGATTAACTTAGCGGTTTGGTCCCATAGAAACTCACCACCTCCTCTCATCACCGTCTTCTGCTCAGGAAGTTACATGTGACAGAGAACAGGTTCAGAGAAAAGCAGATATGTTTATAAATCAGTCAGGCACGAAACAAGTTATCTCTTCTGTTCACTAGTATTGAAAGCCAATGAATGGTCTCAATCTCGTCGCTCCGTGCATTTGATGATAAGAACCACCTTCTCTTCTTCTGAGTCATTTTTACTGACGATTAAAAAATTGAATCACAACTATTTTATCCGTAGTATGAAATTGCTTCCTCGCTACATTTACTTTATAAAATACCGTCATGATTTCATTCCTAACAAAAATTTGATGTATTAGTGACAAGCGCTGCAACAAGTAAAATGAAATTGCTTATTAATTTCATTGGGGAACATAGCTTCCGACACACGCGGTAATATTGCCATGCACGTTGAGGAATGGAACACCATTTACGAAAGTGCGCTCCTCAAAAAGAAGCAACGCATTACACTGAAAGCAGATTAATATTAACCACAACGAGCTGATCTTCATGTCTCAGCAGAGAGTGCTCTTATTTATTCACACAAAATTCTAGTAAATTATAGTATTCCGTAAATAAGAGCCTGTGTCTACCGGAAGTCATGAATTGTAAATGATAAATATTTGCTGTCGATGGGAATTTAATCGGTGACAGGCAAGCATCGAAACGGCTCTGAGCACTACGGGACTTAACATCGGAGGTCATCAGTCCCCTAGAACTTAGAACTACCTAAAGCTAACTAACCTAAGGACATCACACACATCCATGCCTGACCGTAGCAGTAACGCGGTTCTTGACTGAAGCGCCTAGAATCGCTCGGCCACCGCGCCGGCGGCACACATCCAGCCAGCGACTATAACAGCGGTATCACGGAGGATGACGGAGAACACACAGCAGTGTTCATGAATTCGTCATAAACATTTCTCGGTAAAACCTCAACTTCTTGCTGCCACATCTCTCACAAAGGATATGCAGGATGGTCATAAACAGTCTGATTAGCTTGTAAGGGTGTTGCAGGCTGCAGGGTTGGTTGTGCTGAGAAGCAATTTTTAAGAAAAAAATTCGATACGTTGCGCCGTTTCCTAGTTAATAAGAATCGAAGTTAGCCAATCAGTCGTTGCGCGCACTCATTCAAAGGGGCAGCTAGAGTCGGTGTCCCCAATTGTGTTTTTTCTCTTTTTTCCAAACAAGAGAATGATACAAAAACTGGACGTCGGACGGTAGGGAGAATCGAACCCGAGCCAGGGGTTGAGCAGTCTCATGCGCTGTCATCTACGCTTTGAGGACAACTGACACTAATTTTGTCGGGCAGGGCGCTAGAAGTTTCGCGCGGAGTGACCTGACTGGCTAATTGCAGTGCTAATTAACTGGGAAATGGTGCAAGGTAAAGAATATTTTTTCTCAAAAATAATTTCTCAATACAATCTATCCTGCAACTCCATTACGAGCTATTCATACAGTTTCTGACAGCAATGTTCATTTCTGCTAAAGTATTCAGAAAATAGCTTTGCCATCAATATCACCAAGCTTCTGCGTCATCACTTGCAGCATTACGTTGCTACATGTTTAAGCGATCGTGAGCCATTCTTAGAATGTCACTAGTGTCATACTGAGCTGCCAATAGGTTTCTTTATAATTTTATCACCCAGTTATCATAAATTTACTGAATAAAGCCATGTTACTTCTTAGAGTGTACTTCGATTGTAAAATGCTGTTACGTCAGATCGTTCGTCATTGTGCCACTCTGATCCCTTGTAAGTACAAACAAGTGTATTGCAACTAACCAATCTGAAGAAATTAGCTAAGCTGAAAAAATAATTGTTTGTTTGACAGTAGCAGCCCATGCAGAAAATGATTTCATTCCACAAGTTCTTCTTCTCGTTCGTAGAGTCTTGCAAATAACCTTTAATACAAGCTTCAGCATCCAGAAATTTATGTCATAATGGGCCGTAAGCGGTATCTGAAAGGAAAAGAGCTGCGGTACCATTACAAGTACAGTGTATCAGAACTCACGCTGAAACAGAATTCTTCAGAAAGCTTGTTGTGTAAGTATCGCTATCACTCGCGCAACAGCAACTCCGTCAATATGTATAGAAGACTGTTGCTCAGTGGAGGACTGTCATATTCCGAACTAAGTCGTACTATATTGAGCAACTGAAAGCATACATGTTGGCGAATGAACAGTTTGTACTGCTCTCAGGCGTCCAGCCGGGCACAGTCGTTTGCGTAAGATGCTATTTCTATAGCGTACACGTCTACATATGACATCTGTAGAATGAGATTCGTCGCAATATCTCGCCTCCGTTAAATCCCTATCTCTTTGCATCCATTCCCTTACTGTCTGGCTGCGCACTACTTTGGATGGTGTGGTGGGCAACGCAGTCGCTAAATGCTGGACATGAATGCCAGTGCGTCAATGTTGCAAAGGAAGCTAAACCACCTGAAGCACATACTCAAAGACACGGTTGGGGCGAGGAACAAGGCCGACTGGTTTCGGAACACAAGGTACAAGACCAGCAAATAGAATATAATGAGGTGGGTAAGAGTATGTGTAGCAACGGCCTTGCCGCGGTGGATACACCGGTTCCCGTGAGATCACTGAAGTTAAGCGCCGTCGGGCGTGTCCGGCACGTGGATGTGTGACCATCCAGCTTCCATGCGCTGTTGCCATTTTTCTGGGTGCACACAGCCTCGTGATGCCAATTGAGGAGCTACTCGACCGAACAGTAGCGGCTCTGGACAATGAAAACCATCATAACGACCGGGAGAGCGGTGTGCTGACCATATGCCCCTCCTATCCGCATCCTCAATTGAGGATGACACGGCGTTCGGATGGCCCCGATGTTACACTTGTGGTCTTAAGACGGAGTGCTTAAGCGTATGTCGTAGCTAGCGTACGCCAGCAAAGTATCGAACGAAATCAGAAAAACTTAGAGTCGACGCAACTTCATATACATTTTCCACTTACCTCCGAAAACGTGTGCAATGTCAGGTGCGAGCGAACGACGACTTGCGGTTCTGCAGACAGCCTGTCTGCCACACTAGTTGCAAATACAGTAATGCACATATCGGGTGGAATGTGCGGACAATCAAAGAAAAATGTAAGCAGCTCGGAAGACACACCGATAACAAGCAATGAAAGTAGTTTGAAGCTACAGCTCAATTCACTAAATATGAAGAAACAGAAGTACTAAGACAGACCTCACCGTTTCAGGACTGTGTTTTAAAAGAGAAAACTGAGATGACAGTGGTCAATGGCCAGATGAATATAGATAGTGGCTCCGCCAACTCGTGTCACAACACAACTCTGCCGAGAGGGACTTAAGTGCGCGAAGTGAGCGGCAGAAGCACTGAGGGACCGGATTTCACTAGCAGCATTAGCTATCTCGTCTTCCTCCCCCCCCCCTCCCCCCCCCACACACACCCCACTCCTCCAACCCCCTGCCCAATCGCTCGACCACGCCATCTGACGCGGTGTCCGGACGGGTGGCGTGAGAAATGGTGAGGAGCGAAAATGAGTATAGAGGAAGCGAGATGTTACGAAGACACTCATTCTACATGTATCACCTCAAGATGAGGGCAAGGTACGCTGGCGAAATATCACATTACTTAGGCGAGTGCACCCTGCTGTCCACCTAAGGGCAAAACGAACAGAAAGCTTATAGGATACAATAAGACAGGGAGACGGTACCCGACAGCATCTGTCAAGCTTTCATTAAACGAATGTCACCTGACAGAGAGTGCTTTTGTATCTGGAGGTCACTGTGTTTAGGTGGATTTGGAAAGCAAGTTGCCTTCTTGGAAATGAGGGAGCAAGCACTGTACAAACAGCGTCTGTCACGCTTATTCACATTATTCGATCAGTTCGGTAGATAGTATTTTTCAACAAAGATCTGAGTGGGGTTGTCTAACTGATAAATGTCTGCAGCAGATAGCAGTTCAGGGCGTTAATACCAGTTTCCCAGGAGGAGCGCTTAGGATGCATATGGGGTCCTAAGGAGATATAATAGCACGTTTTCCTCTCTCCAGACTGTTCTTTTCGTATGTGCAACACGTCACGAGGAAGGAAATTTAATTTGAATAGATATGAAACAAAATCATTAAAAGTAACATATTTGTAAAAGTATTTTTATCACACAAAATTTATTTTACTGCCTGTGTTAAGTTATAACACCGTACGCTTACTCGCTGACGCCATTTTCACATGTCGGCTACATTGATCAACCTTCTTTTTTAAAACTTTAACAATGCTGATTTTTTCACTCGGCGTTCAGAGTCACAGATTTATTAATGCATTTAACTCATCATCAGAGCATCAATAATTGTGAATCACCGAAAACGAAGTAAAGAAAATTAGTGACTTAATCAGCCATGTTAAAAGTTTTGTTCGACAGTGGTCGCAATCCTCCTACGTGACTTCATGTCGGAAATAAAAAATTAAAAATACATTTATTGAGCCTTACGGATATGTGGATCCAAAAAGCCAGAAAGTATACAGATACTTAAACGAAACTCTCATGTCAAATTCAGTTAACGAAAAATTTGGTCTTACTGAAAAGCTTTAATTAAGAATTCTGGTTTCGTCCCGAATATTGGTTTTAGCCGAGGGACTAATATTTTACGCTGTTTTAATTTCTAACTTCATTCTTCTCTTAGCTTTCCGGCGGAACTGAAATGAAACAACGCTCTGCACAGGCGGAATCAGACAGCAGTCTCGCTCACACACACTCTCTCTCTCTCTTTCTCCCTTCCATCTCCCCTTCTCTCTCTCTCTCCCTCTCTCTCTCTCTCTCTCTCCCTCTCTTTGTGTGTGTGTGTGTGTGTGTGTGTGTGTGTGTGTGTGTGTACGTGTGTGTGTGCGTGTGCTCTTGCGCTTGCGCTGGGAATTGATTCAGCCCGTATATTCAGCCAGCGTAACGTAATACGATGAACAGTGGTTCACTCCTCACTAAACGAGTTTCCTGCTGCATTTTCACAGGTATGAATTTAGTTACAGTACTTTAGGAACAGACAAAGGTGAAAAAAGTATTTGCACGTAAGGAAACGTAGCTGTCAGATGTTTTTTTAACGATTCACTGTCGGGAATTGTTAACGACGTTTTATTTACTTACGCGGTTAGAAACATGGTTGTAAAACGAACCACGTTTCCAGACACATTTAATTATTAGGCCTAATGGAATTAGGACACATGCTTCTGCTCTCTGCCGAAATAATAGCCACCAGTAATTTCATTAATTCATCTCAAATTTTAAAATAGGCAGGAAATGAAAGGGGAAAAATAAAATTAGTCCGAAGTGCGTCAGTGATTATTTGTTCCACATTTCGCGAAAGGTGTCATGGGATCATAACAAAATAACAAGCTGGATACATGCTCTCTTTACTAGGAATCCTTCAAACGCAACAACGAAGCTATAGGTCCCCGTTTACTTCAGATAAGTAAGTAAACACAATGGAAATACTTAAGCAAGCAGGTACTTAATATGGACAGGACGATCTTGCTCTGTCACATTACAGGGGAGATCTATTTTCCTCGAGAATTCATGTCATGGAACTTACTGTTTCGCTGGAATAGAATTCAAGTGTATTCCACAAAGTACTATTCATTTTGTGGCAGAGACGACATGGTATGCTGATACCGAGACCCTCCAGTCATTCCTGTCATTCATGCGTTGATTTTGCACGGGATGAACAACTTACATTGCTCTTGTGTGACCGCTCGAAGTTAGCTAATTATTTCTCCGAGGGTACTGCGAAAGAAGTATAGAAATTGTTGGTTATTTTTATTGTCTACAGCATCTGAATTTTAAGCGTAACCCTTCGTGGTCTTAAAACTCGTTTCCTGTAGATTCTTCTACTAAAATATCTTGTATAAATGTGTACCAACCTTGCCACAAAGAAGATCGTGTCGTAACATGCGCTTCAACCGTCTTGACCTGTTATGTCAACAACGTAAATTTTACACAACTAGGCATTGCATTTATCAGTCAACCAGAAGAGAGGTTTACGAGTGACATCCTTATTCGACGAGCAGTATATTCTCAGAAAATTTTGAACACGTGTTTACTCAACACAAATTTACTATGCCCTGTCATTTTATATTGCCCCACAGGGCTAGTCATGTCTGTTTGACAGTGCTGATGAGCTACATTTTTATTTTATTTTATTTTATTTCATTTTAATTTTTTACCATTAGTCATGTTGGTACTTTCCTGCTGTTCGCCAGGATTAGCTCTCGTCTGAAAATCTCTCCATCTTTTATTAGCAGTTACACGTTCAACACCCGTCCCACACAACACCATACAAGTTGTGTGTAATGATATTTTACTATTCAGCGTTACCATCTAACTAATAGTTAATTTACGCAGAGTTAATGATTTCTCCGAAGCATATCATAATCAGTGTAGGAAACAGTGCAGATAGCAAACAGTTTCTGTTAAGTCACACAAAACAGTAAATATGGGTTGTAGGAAGGTGAAATTACCGTCACCATTACAATTCGGACGTTTGAGGGCTATTAACAAAGTAAGGTCCGATCAGTCACGAAATAGAAACAACAATGAAAATCAAAACTCTTTCATTTGCAACAGTTAGGTGCGCCTTTCATTTATTTCGCCGCACCGTCGCCGCTCCAACATGGATATCTATCGTGGCGTCGTACCAACTTTCCAATACAGTTTTGTACGCTCGACTGCAGCTCATTTTCTTTGCCAGAATACTGTCTTCGTAGGCAGTGGTTCATGTGAACACAGATGAAATTCAGAGGAAGCCAAGTTCGGGCATTATGGAGGGTGATCAAACACTTCCCATCGAAAACGCTGCAGCAGCATCTGCATTGCCCCTGCAGTGTGCGACCGAGAGCTGTCATGGTTGCATGTTATCAGGCGAGATATCTCGGCAGGCACAAATACTTGGCAGGAGACTATATTCTAGACATCTTAATGCGTTCACTGTGCGCTCAGAACTTAGAAGAGCGACGTGAAGCTGTCGACGGGCATTTTAGAGACATTCACCAACACATATCGGCAAAGCTTCATCGGATTTTCGCAGTTGTTTCCATTTTATGACCGATCGTTTCTTATTTTACAAATAGCTCTCCTACGGTATAATGAGTAGATGAGTTGAAGTATTAATCCTAAATTTCAATGCCTATTTAACAGTTTACATTAAATATTTCGTGAGATATCTATTGAACCAATTGTAGATGGAATATTGATTGTGTACGAGGCGTGTTATTTAAGTCACGTCCGTTTTTTTGTTGACACTAGTAGTTAGTGCGCAAACCGCAACTAGCACGTGCGTCGTGTACCGTCATGCCGCGGCAACAGCTGTGCTCAGTTTCAGCTCTGTAGCTAACCTGTACGGTTCTGTTCTGTGCTTTCAAAATGTTTAAGACTATCATCTCGCCCGCCGCGTGTGAAATTCTCTCAGTGATATGGTTTTTGTGCGCAAGGCACCTGTCTACTGCAGAAATTCACCGACAGATTTGCAAAGTGTACGATGATACTGTTATGAATGAAAGCAAGGTGCGTAAGTGGGTACGAGAATTCAAACTTGGCCTTGACAATGTCCATGATGAGGACTGCTCCGGTCACCCTTCTTTGATTACAGACGATTTGGTGGCTTCAGTTGAGGCGAGGATTCTAGAGAACAGGCGCTTCACAATAACAGGTCTCTCTAATTTCCTGACGTGTCGAGATACGTGCTTTACAACATTGTTTCTGAACCCCTAAAGTTTAGGAAACTGTGCTCCTGTTGGGTCCCGATACTCCTAAGAGAGGACCACAAAAACCAAAGATCTGAGTGTGCGATGAAGTTATTGACTCGTTATCACAAAGAAGGTGACGGCTTCTCGAATCTGATCGTAATTGGAGACGAAACATTGGTTTCGCATATCACGCCAGAATCGAAGCAACAGAGCATGGAATGGAGACACACACACTAGCCTGTAAAGGTGAAGGCCAAACAGACTCTGTCCCTCGGCAAAATCATGGCGTCGATGTTTTGGGATAGGCACGGTGTTTAGTTGGTCGACTTCATGCAACGAGGAACCACTGTCAATGCAGAAGAATACTGCCAAACCCTGAGAAAGCTACGCAGAGCGATTCAAAAGAAAAGACACGGCATGTTGACAAAGGGAATTGTCCTTCTCCATGACCTCACATTGCTGGTCAGACCCGCGATTTATTGGACAGTTTTGGTTGGGAAGTTTTAGACCACCCACCCTAAAGTCCTGATATTGCGTCGAGCGGTTACCATCTGTTCCTCCACCTCAAGCAACACCTCGGGCAACCGCTACAAATGATGACGACGACGTGAAGATGGCAGTGAAATCTCGGTTATCGGAGCAGGCGGCAGGTTTTTATAAAGAGGGTATTTTAAAATTGTTTGAAAGGTATGATACGTGTTCAAAAGGATTTCGGTCTTGCAGCGGGTAGTCGTATATTTCATTGCACGATGTTTCGGCTGGACAACTGCCAGTCATCTTCATGTCAGCCGAACTAGGACTGACAATGACGTTCTCCGCTCCATCTTATATAGTGCGCTGACAGTACTGCCACGAATGCGTTGCACTAGCGGAGACAGAAGGGCCACACCGCCCAAGGACAGCGCCCTCGCTAGTGAAACTGCAATACTCAGCTGCCGTCGGTATTGTCGCTGACCGCAGCTATCGAACTCTTGTGGCGTCTTCGTCTCGAGCAAATTTCGGAGATGACGGGATTCCATGCGTTATTCAAATGGTAACCACTGTCGCGGTTCATTAGATTTCCCGCAATACGTATTTCAACGTATTCTTTGATGATGGCCGGAACCGCGCGACAGCTACGGTCCCAGGTTCGAATCCTGATTCGGGCATGGATGTGTGTGATGTACTTAGTTTAGTTAGGATTTATTAGTTCTAAGTTCTAGGAGACTGATGACCTCAGAAGTTAAGTCCCATAGTGCTCAGAGCCATTTTTTCATGATGGATTCGCAAAAAGTTGTTTCTGTGGTTAAAATCGAAGTTTCGTCGTTCTCCACTGGATGCTTGTTATAAATGCAATGTTCCACAACTGCAGAATTACTAGGTTGCAGTAGGTGAGTGCAACGTTGATGTTCTGGTTCAAATGGTTCAAATGGCTCTGAGGACTATGGGACTTAACTGCTACGGTCATCAGTCCCCTAGAACTTAGAACTACTTAAACCTAACTAACCTAAGGACAGCACACAACACTCAGCCATCACGAGGCAGAGAAAATCCCTGACCCCGCCGGGAATCGAACCCGCGAACCCAGGCGTGGGAAGCGAGAACGCTACCGCACGACCACGAGATGCGGGCATGATGTTCTGTACAACGCTCTTCCACTGTACGCGTTGTCTGTCCTATATAGGCTATAAAACCATTGACTTGGTATTTCGTAAATTCCCGCCTTCCGCAGTAACATATCATCCTTCACCGATCCCAGCAAATCCGGAATCTTAGAAGGCGGACGAAAATCCACTTTCACAATAAAATTATTAAGAATCCTCGCTATCTTGAAGGAGATATTTCCAACGAAGGGAAGAAAAGCTAGGGACTTGCCTGGCGCGTTCTCCTCTTTATCTTCTTTCCGGTTCCTGGCTCTAGTTAAGAAGGTCCTGTTAATTTGCCGGATCGAGTATCGATTGTCACTGAACATCGTCCTTAAATGTGCAAGTTCATTAGGCAAATTCTCTTCATCTTGCCTTCTTGTAATGAAGGGAACGGTGGTGCCAACCTTAAAGTGTGTAGTAGAACTCAGGGTGGACGACTTTGTCGGCAACCTACGATTCGCATAGGATTGGGGTTGATGTACTCGTCTGACAAGACACCCATGTATGGCATATCGAGAGGGTGTGTACAGGCCATCATTGTGGAACTGTGGTGCAGAAAACTGTGAGGACGGTGGATGCCTCGAAAACTCTTCCCCGACCTGAGGCAGAGGAGATTGGACATATGTCAACAATTTCTTTTGCATTTTGAGCTTGAGGGTCATAGGTTCCCTAACAACGTTTGACACATGAAGGAAACCGGACTGACCATTTTGACCCTGCTAGCACGGGAGCATCTATGAGTTTCTACCACAACGGATCACCAACAACAAAAATGTTAAACACCAAGGCTGACTCATGACCACAAGTTTCTCGGATATTCAAGGTGTGTAGCATTTGGAACACATACCTAAAGGACCACTATAAACTCTGCAAGGTACTGCGAGACACCCAGAAGAGTTCGTCCACACTTGCAGCGCCCTCCCTTGAGAATGTCATTGCCAGACCACAAACTGTGTACAAGACATCTACAATATTTCGACGCCTTGAGTTCACTGGTATAGATCACCCTCAATACAGCCACGGCTTCATCACTTTCCAAAACTTAAATAAAACCTTTCAGGACTTCATCTCGATAGTGACGAAGCGATGCGACCAGAGGTGGGGTTGTGGCTCCGTCAACAAAGTCAGACATTTTACAGTGACGGTGTCAACAAACTGGCCTCTCATTGGGAGAAATGAATTCATCGCCAGAGTAACTATTCTGAGAAAGAAATACGTCTGTATGAAGAATAAAGATGTAGAATGTTAATAAAGTTTGATTTTATGTTGATAGCTTGAAGTGTTTTCGCACAAAAAATTCGTACCCATTACATTACAACACTTCCTCGTACTTGCCACACGTTGCAAACAAAAATGCTGATAAAGTATACAGTTTATGGTCAGTGTTTTTTAAAGAACAATGTTGAATAAACCGTTTATTGATTATTGACTGACTTCTAATGAAAACTAAATTCTGTTGTGACATTACACAACAGAAAAATCTGAATCACTTTTTTAATTACGGTAAGTAGTTAAAATATTTTCAGGATAACTAATTTCTCACAGACCCTGTTAACTAAATACATCAATTTTCTGTCTATATTTATGATGCTAAGATATCTTTTAGGATTTGGGCAAGAAACATATAACAAGTAGCACGTACTGTGTCAATAACATTCACTATACACACGTGAAACTAAACTGGTAAAAGAACACAAAGTAGATACATCACCATGTGATTTACAATACTAAAGAAAACAGGACAATGCTTGTAGGTAACGAAACGAGACAGTTCGGCGTTCTCTCCGAATTTAATGTAATTTCAGACTCTGTATTTACAAGGCTCACACGTCCCCCCATCCCCCGACCGTCTCTCCCCCTTTTAATTAATAGTTGCCATGAACCACTCTTTAAGCATTCCTCACTACTACAGCGGAGCCTACGACCATCTAAGGCAATATTTCTCTGTAGCTGTGTAGACTGGCTCGCATTTGCCTCATTAGCACAGAGAATCTTTCCTCCTGATTATCCTATCATACCATTACAATTCCATCAAAGAAGACTAACCCAAACATTTTTTCATAGATTAAATTACAGGTACATATATGGTAAAATTTTGGGTAAAAAGAGATATAAACATAAATATTAACAAAATATCCTCTAGATACCAGAAACAGCGATATACATAGAAAACTATAAGTATGTACACTCCTGGAAATGGAAAAAAGAACACATTGACACCGGTGTGTCAGACCCACCATACTTGCTCCGGACACTGCGAGAGGGCTGTACAAGCTATGATCACACGCACGGCACAGCGGACACACCAGGAACCGCGGTGTTGGCCGTCGAATGGCGCTAGCTGCGCAGCATTTGTGCACCGCCGCCATCAGTGTCAGCCAGTTTGCCGTGGCATACGGAGCTCCATCGCAGTCTTTAACACTGGTAGCATGCCGCGACAGCGTGGACGTGAACCGCATGTGCAGTTGACGGACTTTGAGCGAGGGCGTATAGTGGGCATGCGGGAGGCCGGGTGGACGTACCGCCGAATTGCTCAACACGTGGGGCGTGAGGTCTCCACAGTACATCGATATTGTCGCCAGTGGTCGGCGGAAGGTGCACGTGCCCGTCGACCTGGGACCGGACCGCAGCGACGCACGGATGCACGCCAAGACCGTAGGATCCTACGCAGTGCCGTAGGGGACCGCACCGCCACTTCCCAGCAAATTAGGGACACTGTTGCTCCTGGGGTAACGGCGAGAACCATTCGCAACCGTCTCCATGAAGCTGGGCTACGGTCCCGCACGCGGTTAGGCCGTCTTCCGCTCACGCCCCAACATCGTGCAGCCAGCCTCCAGTGGTGTCGCGACAGGCGTGAATGGAGGGACGAATGGAGACGTGTCGTCTTCAGCGATGAGAGTCGCTTCTGCCTTGGTGCCAATGATGGTCGTATGCGTGTTTGGCGCCGTGCAGGTGAGCGCCACAATCAGGACTGCATACGACCGAGGCACACAGGGCCAACACCCGGCATCATGGTGTGGGGAGCGATCTCCTACACTGGCCGTACACCACTGCTGATCGTCGAGGGGACACTGAATAGTGCACGGTACATCCAAACCGTCATCGAACCCATCGTTCCACCATTCCTAGACCGGCAAGGGAACTTGCTGTTCCAACAGGACAATGCACGTCCGCATGTATCCCGTGCCACCCAACGTGCTCTAGAAGGTGTAAGTCAACTACCCTGGCCAGCAAGATCTCCGGATCTGTCCCCCATTGAGCATGTTTGGGACTGGATGAAGCGTCGTCTCACGCGGTCTACACGTCCAGCACGAACGCTGGTCCAACTGAGGCGCCAGGTGGAAATGGCATGGCAAGCCGTTCCACAGGACTACATCCAGCATCTCTACGATCGTCTCCATGGGAGAATAGCAGCCTGCATTGCTGCGAAAGGTGGATATACACTGTACTAGTGCCGACATTGTGCATGCTCTGTTGCCTGTGTCTATGTGCCTGTGGTTCTGTCAGTGTGATCATGTGATGTATCTGACCCCAGGAATGTGTCAATAAAGTTTCCCCTTCCTGAGACAATGAATTCACGGTGTTCTTATTTCAATTTCCAGGAGTGTATGAGTGTTTGTATGTTCCACATCTCCAGCAATTAGTGTCTTTGAGCAGGCCTTACACATAATTTCAAAACTTGACTAAACTTCTTCTCGCTCACAACCACCACAAAATGACAAGTTTTTCGCTTACTATATTTTCGCTGTCCATACAGTAGAACAGCCACATAAGGCATGACGTATTAATTTATTACTTTAATTATTATTCGTGATAAATGTTGTTCATTTATGCCTCTGAATGTATTTGCAAAATTTTTCCACTGTACTATACGTAGATCAGGAGATGTGACGTCACAAATAATAAGCTACATGAAAACGAATTTACAAGCTGAAGTTCGCTGGAGACAAAGGCGAACAACGTGTACAAATATGTGTCATATCTGTTAAATATTTGTGATATACTCTGTATGCATACATGGGCAAAGTACTGGCTAAAAAGCTACTCCTGAGCTCGTTGATCTATTCAACCAGAATTGATACATCGCCTACTCACTATTTGGAAAGAAATACTCGTACTATGTGGATAACGACAGACAAGATCCTGCTGCTGTAGCGATTATTACTGGTAGAGATGGTGGGTGGGAGGAGCAGAGAAGACAAAGAGTGGGAAGGAAGAGAGCGGCACAGAGAGGGGGAGATGAAGAGATCGACAGAGAGGGGGGGAGGAGAAGAGGCTCAGCGAGAGCGGGAGGGGAAGGTGGACAGAGAGAGAGGGAGAAGATGTGTGCAGAGAGATGGGGTAGGTGATGGACTCAGAGGAGAGGAGGAGTTGGAGAGTGGAGGGGGGGGGAGTATCAGCTGAACAGAGGAGGAGAAGCAGGACGACAGGGAAAGGAAAAAGTAGGAGGTACTTGAATAGTGATAACAAAACCAGAAGCTGTATTGGAATCGAACGTCGTTGGATTCCAATAAGCTCTTTGTTTTGTTATCATAATTCAAGTACTTCATGTCCAGCTGGTATCTCACTTTCCTTGATGGACTATTAAAGAGAGGAGGTGATGGACAGAGAGAGGTGAGAGAGGGAGTTGGACAGAGAAAGGAGGAGGAGAACAGAGAGAGGATGACAAGGAGGCAATAGTCAGAGAAAGGGAGGAAGAGGTAATACATTGTGGGGAGACGAACAAAGGGTGTGAGGTCATATAGTGGGAAGAGAAGGTTGAATTAGGAATACGAGGAAATGGACAGAGGGGGAAGGAGCAGATGGACAGAAAGAGATGGGAGTTGCAGACGGATAGAAAGGTGGAGAGGGAGATAAAGAGGTAGCAAAGGGGAGGCGGTGGTGGAGTAATAAAGACTGAAATGAATAGATCCCCTTGCAAAGCTGGGTACACACCTCATTATCGATAAATGAATGAATATTATGACTTACATAAAGTGATGATTAAGACACCTAATGTCCTCTATTGCTTTTTGGATGTATTCCCACCTCTGTCTTCCTCTACGGTTTAGCCAGAGGTTTCGACATGTTCCTCTCTGCTTCCTCCTTCCCCCCTCCCCGACTCTGTGGAGTCCAGTGCTTAATTTTCAGCCTCGTTTTGTAATGTCTTATCTCAAACTCGTATCTCCACAGAATAATATCCGAACAATGCTGTAGTCCAGACGTAAATTAACAAAAAACTCTTCCTCAAATTAAAGAGTGTGTTTAATAGTGGTAGACCTCATTTGCGAAAAATGCCTTCTTTCTCTGTGCTAGCTGAACTCTTATCCCTCCTTGCTTAGTTAGTAAATTAGCATTTAGATTCCAAGCAAGGTAACAGAACTCTGCACTTTGCTTAGAATGTGGACCACAGTTCGATGTTAGTTACTTTAGCATGAAAGGAATAATCCTGGCTATTACTATAACAATGTCTCGCCTGAACAGCTTTAGCGATCTATTGATAAATATCCCTAGTGACTTATACTATTTACACTGAAGCATGCTTGGTATTTATTTGGCTGAGATGAAAGTGCGAGCTCCTAATGTTCGAAATATAGTTTCTAATGTTCAGTTTTCTTCAATTTGTTATTTATTTCCGCTGTCGTGCAGTTCTGTAATCATGTTAACACGAAGCGGTCTCTGATCTGCTTTGTTGCAGGTTTGTCCGCTTTCGAGCAATTACCCATGCTGAACGTATGAGGTGCCCACGTTGTACAAAAGGAGATACTGGACGACGGTCGTATGCCAAGAAAAGGCACTTTGGACACGACAAACTTGTGAGTAGCGAATTCTAAATAAATGTCCTTAGAGCCTAAAAGTGCTATGAATATTTTCTTAAAATATTATAGACAGGTTGTTTAAACACGTGTCCCACATTCATACTGGAGATAGTACTGATGAAAACTAGATTAAAAAAGTCTTATAACAAGTATTCGAAGAAACGGTACTTGTAGAGAAATGAACCCTTTCGTCCTATGCCAGCTATACGTTTGTTCACACTACGAGAGTTACTGCGGTTACGCGTTATGAACCTTTATCCTCAAAGAGTTACAGGGTACGAACATATCTGACTACTGTAGCTTTGGGTCACATGCATGGGACGCAGGTTCCAATAACGTATGCAAGTTGCCGATGTTTGCCGATGTCTGCGGAATTCACCTTTCCCGTTAAATAGCCCATAGCAAGGTATTCAATGGACTGGCATCAGATGAACCGGCACACAATCCATTAGGTTTCCTTGGCGAATCTATAGGTCATTAATGTTTATATTTCTGTACCAGTGCATGAGGTGTTGAAAATGGATGGGTCTCCATCGCCTTAAAAAAATAGTTTTTTTCCGCAATGGCAACTTTCCGAAATAGCAACACAAAGTGAATAATAAACATCAGCCAGAAGACAGCCTTTAGAACATAGTACGGACTGTACTCGACACGAAAGACCCGTAATTCAACGAGAAGTCGCTGACTTTTGCCTGCATGTATTATGTATTCTCTTGTTTTGACCAATACCACCTCCTGTAATAATATGTGACACTTCTCTTCCAGCACCCTACATGTGTATTCACTACAAATATTTTAGTGAAGGAAATGACTTCCTTTGCATTAGTGTGAAGATCGATGTGTTGCTTCTAGCCAAATTAATTAGAAACTGCGATTTAGACAATTATGTTTTGCTCAATGTAAATGTGGGTGCGGCTTGGACCTCTTTTTGGGTAGGTCGGTCGTCTGATGCAAATCTTTTTAACTGACGCGATTTCGACGACTTGCATGTCGATGAGGATGAAATGATAATGGAAATGACCTAGCATACAGTTCCTGAGCGAAGAAAATGTCCGACGTGGCCGTGAATCTCACTCAGACCCGCTGACCACTCAGCGGACGATATCATGGTATTGAAATCAAATGTCATTTTGATTGGACCTGTTCACGGGAATCACCTCCTAGATTTCAATAAAAAAGTCTTATGGTTCAAACTCCTCCTTTTTACTGGCAGTTCATTGCAAGGAACCACATATGCCACCAGAGGGGGCGTTTACGAATGTCGTAGGTCATTACAACGCCCCGTCCTTTGGTTCCTTTCCGTAATGTAGAATAGGCAAAGCGCAGCGAAAGAGAGCGTCCTATACGATAAGTCATTTGAAAAAGCTGTTTCTTGCAAGAAACCTTAAAACTGATTAAGTATGGACGATATCTTCAACTACGGCACTTGTCAGTGAAAGGAACTACTCGCACAATTATCGCCATAACATTAATAAAAAGTAGAACGCATTCATGTAACATTCACATCTGTGTAGAACGATTAATTTTCGAATTACATGTTTTCCTTATTGAGATAATTTTTGAATTATGCTTTACGACAAGATTTACCCATACACATATTTATAGTCTCTGCTTATGCTCCCAACTCCATCAACGATGTTGCCATCCAGTAACACGAGATCTAATTTTTAGAGGGCATACTTCTACTGCCAACGGCCTCGCTTCCGTGGTAACACCGGTTCCCGTCAGATCACCGAAGTTAAGCGCTTTAGGGCTGGACTAGCACTTGGATAGCTGATCATCTGGTCGGCCTAGAGCTGTTGGCAAGCGGGATGCACTCAGCCCTCGTGAGGCAAACTGATGAGCTACTTCATTGAGCAGTAGCGGCTCCTGTCTCGGAAACTGTCATACGGCAGGGAGAGCGGTGTGCCCCTTCATATCCGCATCCAGTTACGCCTGTGGTCTGAGGAAGACGCGGCGACCGGTCGGTACCGTTGGGCCTTCATGGCCTGTTCGGCAGGAGTTATGCTAATAGATACCACTGCCGCTGCTGGGCGATGCACTTGTCTGTCACATTGTGAAGACAGGTTTTATAACCGCTATCGCTCCGTGAATGGCTGCGACGAGTTCCGGATGGCAACTTGTAATGGCAAATGAGATGCTTCTGTGGCGGAAGTAGTATGTCCACATTTTTTTGAGTTATTAGTCTTCTGACTGATTTCATGCAGCCCTGCACTAAATCCTCTCATGTTGCAACCTACCTAGGCAGCATAATAACCAATGATGGACTGAGCAAGGAGGACATAAGAAGCACACCAGCGCAGGCAGAAAGGGCATTCATGACCAAAATAAGTAACCTGAGCCCTAAGTTCTTGATGGTTCACTCTTAATATCCCCTACAGGCAGTTGCACATAATCCATATTGCCCGTCTCTCCGTTTAGTTCCCTCTATTTTTCTCACAATTTCGAACATCTTGCACCATTATACATTGGCGAACGCTTTTTCCAGGTCGTCAGATCCTGTGAACGTGTCTTTATATTTCTTTAATCTTTCTTCCATTATCAACGGCAACGTCAGAGTTGCCTCTCTGGTGCCTCTACCTTTCCTGAAGCCAAGGTGATCGTCTAACACACCCTAAATTTTCTTTTCCATTCTTTTGTATATTATTCTTGTAAGCAACATGGATGCACGAGCTGTTAAGCTGTTTGTGTCATAATTCTCGCACTTGTCAGCTCTTTCAGTCTTCGGAATTGTGTGGATGACATTTTTCGGAAAGACAGTTACTATGTCGCTCGACTCCTACATTCTACAGACCAACGTGAATAGTCGTTCAATCGTTCTGTTGCCACTTCCCTCGATGATTTTAGAAATTCTGATGGAATGTTATTTATCCCTTCTGCTTTATTTGATCTTAACTCCCGCAAAGCTCTCTTGAATTCTGGTTCTAATACTGGATCCCCTATCTCTTCTGAATCGACTCTTCTTTCTTTTTCTATCACATCAGACGAATTTACCCCTCATAGAGGGGTTCAATCTACTCTTTCCATCTGTCCGCTCTCTCCTCTGCATTGAAAAGTGGAATTCCCGTGCACTCTTAATGTTACAACACTTGCCTTTAATATCACCGAAGATTGCTTTGATTTTCACATATGCTGAATCAGTCTTTCGGTCAATAATTTCTTTTTCGATTTCTGCGCATTTAACTTCGTGCGTCTCCTATTTATTTCATTCCTAAGCGACCTGCATTTCTGTATTCTTAAATTTCCCTGAACGCATTTGTACTTCCTTCTTTCATTGTTCAGCTGAAGCATTTCTTCTGTTACCCATGGTTTTTTCGCAGTTATCTTATTTGCACTCATGTTTTTCTTCCCAACTTCTCTGATTGCTCTTTTTAATGATGTCCATTACTCTTCAACTGTACTGCCTATTGAACTATTCCTCACTGATGTATCAATAGCATTAGAGAACTTGAAGTGTATCTCGTCATTCTAGTACTTTCGTATCCCTCTTCTTTGCTTATTGGTTCATCCTGACAAATCTCTTAAACTTGAGCCCACTCTTCATCACTACTACATTGTGATCTTAGCCTATATCTCCTCCTGGGTACGCCTTCCGATCCCGTACCTGATTTCGGAATCTGTATCTGACCGTGGTGTAATCTAACTGAAATCTTCCCGTATCATCCGGCGTTTTCCAAGTATACCTAATTCTCTTATGATTCTTGAACAGAGTACCCGTTATTACTATCTCAGTATTTTTACGGAACTCACGTAGTCTTTCTCGTCTCTCATTTCTTGTCCCATGCCCATATTCTACCATAACCTTTTCATCTGCTCCTTACCCTACAACTGAATTCCAGTTTCATTTTCATCCCCACTTACGTACTGTATTACCCTTTCAATACCCTCATACACTTTCTCTCTCTTATCATCGTCAGCTTGCGACGTCGGCATGTACACTTGATTTATCGTTGTCGATGTTGCTTTGCCATCGATTCTGATAAGGACAATGCTGTCACTGGATTGTTCACAGTAACACTCTCTCTGGCCCACCTTACAATTCATATCGAATACTATTGCCATTATTCCATTATATGCTGCTGTTGATGTTACCCTACACTCCGCTGATCAGAAACTCTTGTCTTCTTTCCATTTCACCTCACTGACCTCTATTGTATCTAAATTGAGACTTTGCATTTACCTTTTCAGATTTCCTAGCTTCCCTACCACGTTCAAGCTTCCAACATCCCACTCCTCGCCTCGTAGAACGTTATCTTTTCGCAGGTTTTTTGGTTTTTTTCTCATGGTCACCTTCCCTCTGGCAGTCCCCTCCTGGAGATCCGAATGGTGGTCTATTCCGGAACGTTTTGCTAATGGTGAGATCAGCATGACACTTTTTGAATTACAGGCTACGTGTCCTCTGAATGCAGATTATGTGTCTCTAATACAGTGGTTTCCATTGCCTTCTACATCCTCATGCCGTTGATCACTACTGACTTTTCCGCCCTTAGGGGCAGTTTCCACCTCAAGAACAAGGGAGTGCCCTGCTTCTTTCTCCGCTCCCCCGCCTTCTTTGACAAGGCCGTTGGCAGAATGAGGGAGACTTTTTACACCGGATGTCTTTGGCCGCCAATGCTGATTATTAATCAAAATTTAAGTGGTAGCAGGTCCCGAACCCAGGACTGAGGACGTTTTGAGTACTATTCGAAGACGCCACATTCTTTTCTTATCTTATTTTGTCCCTTAATATTCGTTCTATTTTGCACGCGGCGGACGTCCGAAGACAACTGTTCGAGTTCAGCGTTGATCCATTCACTCTTTTCTTTATTCTAGAGGGCAGCTAACGCTATGAGCAAACACGCTGAGCTATTGCGCCGGCAACCGTAGACCGCAGGTTCATCTCGAGTATTGCTGTACAATTAAACTGGTGATAATCAGAAATGTTCTCCATTGCGTAGGAGTAGCTAAAAACCAGTCTAAGTTCTAGCATAGGTGAACGCCTTGAGCTCATGACAAGCATGTTCTGTCAGTCCTCTAATAGTAAGTAATAAGCAGAGCTTGCCTCACCAATGGATATTTCAAGCTTTAATTCGCTGTAGGATACTGTATTAATCGTCTTAATACTAATAACTAAGTTATAGCTCGCATTTCAACTATGGAAACTTGTAACCATACGTATCTACAAAACAAATTGTGGCAACTTTCGCATTGCTGTTGAGTGTTTATGTAAACAACCCTTTTGTAACTGATGTTACTAACACTTTTAAGCGGAGGGCACAAGACCGCTGTATTATTTTCAAAGAAAAATGTTCGATTAAGAAAAATATTTTGAACACAACAAAAAGTAGAAAAATTTTCAGACAGACGAAGGAGATCATTATAATGATTTTAAAAGTAAATAGTTGGTACCTTTGTTAAAACATAATTAACAGTAAAATGATCACACAATAAAATCCGTAAACAATCATTCAGATGGACCTGAGTGGCTAATCACCGACTGCTGAATGACTAATCAGCCACTCAAACTCTAATTTAACAATAAAATGTTCTGGCCATTAGTGTAACCAGGAGTCCAGGCCGACACACACAACCTTAGAACCTGCTCCACACTCTTTAGTCGTTGCCTAATATTTACGGTCAGCTGCTGTCAAACTAACTGTTGGCCCCTTGTCAGAACATAAATCGCCTTCACCCAAAATTTGTGAGTGGATTTATGGAAACCAGACGGCTGAGAATGTTCTTGTCTTCTTCACATCTCATTTGCTCTGGGGCGCTAACAGTCACGTAGAGCTCAGCATCAAAAGTTGTCACACCCCTTGAAAGACAAGACATTGTTATGTACAATAATCGAACTGTCGACTGCGTTCCCTTGTAAGTGTACAACATTATAATGCCATTAAAATTCGCGAATTCTAAATTATTCTGGTCACTCGATGAGTAGTAATTGCTGAAATCGAAAATGAAATCAGTTCTTGGTTAACAGGCACAGTATTTTTGTGACATGCTACACTTTTTCTATCGCCATTGCATCACTCAGAGTGGGCTTCAGGCCGGGATAGTGGTGGTTTTGAACGTCTGAAGGGAGATTTAGATAAATAAAATAGTAACAAGGGACAATATAAAAGATTCCAATCTAATGCAGTAGAGCCCAGAATCGGTATGCCAGTCGAGCAAATTGACCGCGAGCAGTAAGGATATCATCCGACCGATGCACAGGATTGAAAACCACCGTTTGGCAAAACATCCGTTTGGTAAAACACTGTGTCCTGCTGCTTGGAGAAGTCCATAATTGCTGCTGCACACGTCCGACGGTAGTCGTCAACCCCTCGAAGCCCTTTTCAAGGGATTGAAGCGTGATAATCCCATGGGGACAGATCAGAACCACTGGGTGGGTGCACGGGTGTCACCTACTTGTCTTGGGGTAACTTCTATGTTACAACGTTTACAATATAGGGACGAGCGTTATAGTGGGCAGCAGCGCATCTTGTCACGCACCATTCCACAACGGTGTTTTCCGCTAATCATGCTGCCCCGTGTACGTTCTTCGTTCTCGTATGGGTGTCTATCGGTATATCTCCATGAGCATCCAAAATAAGAATAACAGCACGGTGGTCCTGTTCAGACGCATTTAGTGTTAACGATGTCATCGTTCACGTTTCCACATTTACCGTGTGCCCATCGGAAAGACAGGGATGTCACACAAATCCCTTGCCTAAATGTCGGCGCTTGCATGCACCCATCGGAGTACCGCTACTTTGCATGTAGGCTGCAGCAACGCTCATTCCAATTTTAAAGCAGGTCAATACATTCTCTGTTACTGAATACATTTGACCGCGTCCGGTTCGGCCTTTGATGCCGTCTGTCAGTCAAGGTGATTATACAAAAATGTTAGTTTTGGTGTTGCCACAAAGTTCGAAAAATAAGGAAAGAGAGAGAGAGAGAGAAATTAGAGGATTCACATAATAACTACACCGTTATTCATTAAAATTGCTACACCACGAAGACGACGTGCTACAGACGCGAAATTTAATCGACAGGAAGAAGACGCTGTGATATGCAAATAATTAGCTTTTCCGAGCATTCACACAAGGTTGCCATCGGTGGCGACACGTACAACGTGTTGACATGAGGAAAGTTTCGAACCGATTTCTCATACACAAACAACAGTTGACCAGCATTGTCTGGTGAAACGTTATTGTGATGCCTCGTGTAAAGAGGAGAAATGCGTACCATCACGTTTCCGACTTTGACACGGGTCGGATTGTAGCCTTTCGCGATTGCGGTTTATCGTATCGCGACATTGTTGCCCGCGTTGGTCGAGATCCAATGACTGTTGTAGAACATGGAGTCGGTGGGTTCAGAAGGGTAATAAGGAACGCCGTGCTGGATCCCAACGGCCTCGTATCACTAGCAGTCGAGATGACAGGCATCTTATCCGCATGGCTGTAACCGATCGTGCAGCCACGTCTCGATCTCTGAGTCAACAGATGGGGACGACCATCTGCACGAACAGTTCGACGACGTTTGCAGCAGCATGGACTATCAGCTCGGAGACCATGGATGCGGTTACCCTCGACGCTGCATCACAGAACAGGAGCGCCTGCGATGGTGTACTCAACGACGAACCTGGGTGAACGAATGGAAAAACGTCATTTTTTTATGAATCCGAGTTCTGTTTACTGCATCATGTTGGTCACATCAGTGTTTGGCGACATCGCGGTGAACGCACATTGGAAGCGTGTATTCGTCATCGCCATACTGGCGTATCACCAGGCTTCATCGAACGGGGTGCCATTGGTTACACGTCTCGGCCACCTCTTGTTCGCATTGACGGCACTTTGAACAATGGACGTTACATTTCACATGTGTTACGACACGTGGCCCTTCCCTTCATTCGATCCCTGCGAAACACTACATTTCAGCAGGATAATGAATGACCGCATGTTGCCGGTCCTGTACGGGTCTTTCTAGATACAGATAATGTTGGTCTGCTGCCCTGGCCAGCACATTCTCCAGATCTCTCACCAACTGAAATCGTCTGGTCGATGGTGGCCGAGCAACTGGCTCGTCACAATACGCCGGTCACCACTCTTGATGAACTGTGGTATTGTGTTGAAGATGCATGGGCAGCTGTACCTGTACACCCCATACAAGCTCTGTTCGACCCAATGCCCAGGCATGTCAAGGCCATTATTGCGGCCAGAGGTGGTTGTTCTGGGTACTGATTTCTCAGGATCTATGCACCGAAACTGCGTGAAAATGTAATCACATGTGAGATTTAGTATAACATATTTGTCCAATGAATACCCGTTTATTGTCTGTATTAATGGCCAGTAGTGTAGTTGGAGAGAGTGTTGAGTCTCATTCCGATGTTATTCAAAAGCGGTGGATTGTCGTCAACCCGCTTCACGGGAACAAACAATCTTTGCTGAGGTGTCGATCTTGGATGACACCTGGGGCACAATTAACAGTTCTCGTACTCTGCAGACCAAAAATGGAAGTGTAAAAAATTAAAAATAGCAAAAAAAATTCTACTACCTTCTAGACTGTTCAGGCGAGCTGCACGTTACCCGTGGCTTAAATATTGTTTTAATGTAATTCTTGAGAAATAATCGAAATAAGTATTGAATTACCACACTTTTCCTTTAGAAATCTACCTCCATGTAATCAAGTCTTCGAGCGATTCACATGTCCCAGAAACTATTCCGTGTCCTCGGATGTTCGTTAACAGTTTTCTATAGATGCTTTCTGTCATTCCCTTCCGGGAAATTTAGGAAACTGAACTCGAGCATGGTTCGCACGATATCGTGCTACAAAAGTGTAAGCTAGGTTTTTCGGAGCGATGATGTCTACGCTGGATGGCTTAAAGTACACTCAGGGAGTCGTAACATACGAGAAATTTTGTGGCTCAGCTGCTGCTATGCACGTACTTCAGCGACACAGGTAATTCCTTTACCTCTGCGCCACCTCCTTGGGGAGACGCTAGCAGAATGTGCAGCTTAGAGCAGCATAACTTCCAGATAACGCAATAAACTCCTAATTTCGCGAGATTTGTTTCCATCTAGTCACGGCAGCAGGTTTGGGGGTGGGGGTTACCGCGGTCAGTTCTGCGTTCGCCGCAAGCTGTTTCATCATCAGCTGCTAGAATTTTTATCTACGAGAACCGGTGGGAGCTTTCGGGGAGGAGTTAGCGCGTCCGCGCTTTATGACACGTGAAATATGGACATGTTTTGACCCGGCGGACTCCGCGACACATAAAATATTTCTACGCCGCGCTGCGCCGACGGTAACTGCGTGCTCCCGGAAGAGGCAGAGAGGGAAAGAGAAAGAGATTGTGGAGGAGGGGGAGGGATGAGCACTGCAGCGGCGGGCGTGAGGCAAAGAGGAAGTGGGGTTGGGGGGTGGGGTGGAGAGAATAAAAAGAGAGGAATATCCTTTTACCGCGGCGGTATCCGGCGGAGTGCAATGCACGCTCCCGAGCCAGCGCGCGCGGTATCTGGGGCCGTTTGCGCGCTCGGCGGTGTTTGTGTTCCGGCAGTCGGCAGCGGCAGCCTGGGAATGGGAATGGGAATAGGGATCGCCGCAGCGGCAGAGCGCAGCTGACGACGTTAATTAAGCACGTCGCGCAGATAATAAACCGCGGCCAACTAACTGAAAAACTGGCCCAGGGGACTGCGGACTGAGAGGCAATGTGTGTGTGTGTGTAGGGTGGGAGGCGCAGCCACGGAACACTCGGCGCCAGGTGTGTGCCTGCTGCGCCTGCGGCTGCGGCCGCCCGGCGCGCACTTGCGTCACGCCACAGGCCGTTCGATCTCTCCTGCGCCGATGGCGGCCACGGCTTTTAATAAACGTCGCGTGGCGTGACGTCCTGCAGTTTTGCCGCGTCCTCATGTCTAGGGTCCGATGGCGGTGCCTGGCTGCGGTGCCGCTGGTGCCATCAGTGTCGCTGCCTTTGCAGATTGAAGACCACCATTCCATTTTTGACCCTAAAGATTATCAGTCGTTGGCCACTGGGTCCGAGCGGTTCTAGGCGATTCCGTCCGGAACCGCGCTGCTGCTGCGGTCGCAGGTTCGGATTGTGCCTCGGGCATGAATGTGTGTCACGTCCTTAGGTTAGTTAGGTTTAAGTAATTGTAATGAAATAGTGAATGCAGCAGAGGTTCAAGTAGGTAAACTACATGGGCTAGTAGAAGTCCTTGGGTAGCTGAATGTATATTGAATTTAGTTGATGTAAGGAGAAAATATAAAAATGCAGTAAATGAAGCATGCAAAAAGAAATACAAACGTCTCAAAAATGAGGGCGACAGGAAGTGCAAAGTGCCTAAGCAAGGATGGCTAGAGGACAAATGTAAGGATGTAGAGGTGTTGTGTACATAGTTCCGCGCAGTAAGCGCGTACACAACTTTCCCACTAAAGCGCGCCCCGCTAAGCACAACAGCGCAGGCGCAGCGCTCGTCTGTCTCTGCACAACGAGATGGTGCTGCCATAGAGACGGACCAAATTCTGCTTCCGCCGATCCGCGTATTAATATGTAACGCAGCCAATGAGATTGCTGCTAATGCAGAACATTTTCTCCTCGCGGATACACTCGCGCAGTGATACATGAACGTGCGAGGTATTATAACGAGAGTACAGACCTCCGATTAGTCAAACTGCATTTGTCTGCACCGGTCTGTACCAGTCTGCATTTGTCTGCACCAGTCTGTACGAGTTCTACATTTGTCTGTACCAGTCTGCAGTCAAGTTTCAGTTTGCACCTAATCAGATTACCATATTCCTGTACACAGTCATGAAGATAAATGTATAGACACTTTTGTCAAGTATCAGAGATATATGTGAGAATAAGATTAACTTAGCAGTACCAAAGGAACTTCAGATTGTCAATTGTAAATAGCATCCAGAACCAAGTTAAGTAATTTTTATGCTTGTTATTATGTTAATAACTATGTGTGAAAGTTAATCAAGTTCTGTGCAAATGGCATTTCTATCGTCTGACCTAACGGCAGAAAATAAATACGCAACGATAAGACCAGTAGACATATTGCTGACACTCGCCTACTTCGTTAGAGCGACAAGTCAAATAATCTGATGGTGTGTGTACCGAAGGTCTTACAGTACGCACACCACAAGAGGAATATCTCACTAGGGGTAAAATAGATACTGCCCAGACAAAAATTAAAGAGACTTTTGGAGAAAAGAGAACCCCTTGTATGAATATAAAGAGCTCAGATGGAAACCCAGTTCCAAGCAAAGGAGAGAAAGCAGAAAGAGGAAGGCATATATAGAAGGCCTGTACAAGGGTGATGTACTTGAGGTGAATGTTATGGAAATGGTAGAGGATGTAGATGAAGATGAAATGAGCAATGAAAGACCTAAGCCAAATCAAGGACCCGGGAGTAGACAAAACTCCATGAGAACCACTGATAGCCTCGGGAGAGCCAGCCCTGACAAAACTCTACCATCTGGCGAACACGATGTATGAGACAGGCGAAATACCCTCAGACTTCAAGAAGAATATAATAATTCCAATCCCAAAGAAAGAAGGTGTTGACAGATGTGAAAAGTACCGAACTATCAGTTTAATAAGCCACGGCTGCAAAATACTAACACAAATTCTTTACAGACGAATGGAAAAACTGGTAGAAGTCGACCTTGGGGAAGATCTGTTTGGATTCCATAGAAATTTTGGAACACATGAGGCAGTACTGACCCTACGATTTACCTTATAAAATAGAATAAGGTAAGGCAAACCTACGTTTCTATCATTTGTAGACTTAGAGAAAGCTATCGACAATGTTGACTGTAACACTCTCTTTCAAATTCTGAAGGTGGCAGGGATAAAATATAGGGAGCGAAAGGCTATTTGCAATTTGTAGAGAAACCAGATGGAAGTTATAAGAGTCGAGGGGCATGAAAGGGAAGCAGCGATTGGGAAGGGAGTGAGACAGGGTTGTAGCCTATCCCCGACGTTATTCAATCTGTATATTGAGCAAGCAGCAAAGGAAACAAAAGAAAAATTCCATGGAGAAGAAATAAAAATTTTGAGGTTCGCCGATGACACTGTAGTTCTGTCAGAGACAGCAAAGAACTTGGAAGAGCAGCTGAACGGAATGGACAGTGTCTTGAAAGGAGGATATAAGACGAACGTCAACAAAAGCAAAACGAGGATAATGGAATGTAGTCGAATGAAATCGGGTGATGCAGAGGGTATTAGACTAGAAAATGAGACGCTTAAATTAGTAAATGAGTTTTGCTGTGTGGGAGCAAAATAACTGATGATGGTCGAAGGAGATAGGATATTAAACGTAGACTGACAATGGCAAGGAAATCGTTTCTGAGGAAGAGAGTACCGATTTAGCTGTCAGGAAGTCGTTCCTGAAAGTATTTGTATGGAGTGTGCTCATATATTGAAGTGAAACGTGGACGATAAATAGTTTGGACAAGATGAGAACAGAAGCTTTCGAAATGTGGTGCCACAGAAGAATGCTGAAGATCAGATGGGTAGCTCACATAACTAATGAGGAGGTACTGAATAGAACTAGGGCGAAGAGAAATTTGTGGCACATTTTGACTAGAAGAAGGGATCGGTAGGTAGGACATGTTCTGAGGAATCAAGGGATCACCAGTTTAGTACTGGAGTGCCGCGTGGAGGGTAAAAATCGTAGAGGGAGACCAAAAGATTAATACACTATGCAGATTGTGAAGGATGTAGGTTGCAGTAAGATCTGGGAGATGAAGAAGCTTGCGGAGGACAGGGTAGCATGGAGAGCTCATCAAACCAGTCTCTGAACTGGAGACCACCACAACAAAAACATTTGTAAGTCTAGGGATCTTATTAGCTCAGATGCTAAGTCCTATAGTGCTTAGAGCCATTTTTTGTTATCAGTCAATACACGCATATATTGGTTATTGGCTAAACATATTTTGGCATTTACATCAATCTCGATAGCTTGCAGTACTTCGTAGGAGATGGCTGCGTCAATACAAATATGTAGCAGGAGTACGCATCTCCTCGGGTGTCCTGCTAGTGAGTATGTAAGAACTGGGACCAAGTTTTATACATCAGATCTGTCAGTGGATTATGATGTGACGAACCCATTGATACTGGGGGTCGTATCATAATCAGTGCTTGAACATCAATCATGTAATCTTATGCCTGTTATGTGCAACATACACAACAGAAGAGCAGCTACATGACAGGCCAAATGCAATAGAAGTCGCTAACTTCTGGAAGGCAAAAGTCACATTTACAAATGTATATAAACACGACATATAAATATTGTAAATTATTTTATACATCGTAAATGCTTCTGACACGAATATATAAATGCTTGTTATTCACAATAAACCGGAAAATAAATAGCTTTCAAATAAGTTGAAAATGTTTTTCATTCTGCTTTTGGGATTAGAACCAATCCAGTGATTATATAACTCACTGATTATTAGCCTCTGACGCATCCAACAAAAGTTTAAAAAAAGTAGCTGTCATCTTGGCTAGAGTGTGTAAATAATTTTACGAGTACATGTTGAATTGTGTCAAGGATCCACATTTCAATAGCAGTGAGTGGCCATTGGATTGAATTTCGTCTTCCAAATGTTGCGTTATTGTCAGACTTCAACAACAAGCAGCTAGCGAAATACTGTAGGTTGTAGGAGCACAACGCATACTACTATCCCCGGCGCAGGGCATTAACAGCAAAGAAGAAAATCGTAGATAACTTGAGTTCACTATGTCAAAATATTTTAGAGAATCTGAGAAGTTTGCCAGTGTATTAAATGAGAGAAAAATCCATCTAAGATCTAAACATAGAAATTTTCAAAAAAAATCTTGTGATTAGCAGCTTCGGGTCGTACCTACATGTGGTTTGTGTTACGACGAGCTCCGTCGCTGGCGTGCTTTGTTTATAACAACAATTATTGTGGAAACTGGGAATAGTAGAGGAGAGACTTGTACCAAGAGGATAGTGTATTTGGGAGCAGGCGACGGTTTTCCGTCGCTTCGCATGTCTAAAGCACAGGTGAAGTCACGCAGTGGTTTGCACGTTAGAGTCACATTCCGGAGCACGACGGTTCTGCATTTAGGTTTTAAGTGATTGACCTAAATTACTTAAGAAAATAACGGGATGGTTTCTCCATTTCTTCATTTCCTTCGCCATCCTTTCCTAATACGAGCTTGTGCTCCGTCTCTAATGACCTCGTTATCGATTATGTTGATGACGATGTCTGGTTTGTGGGGCACTCAACTGCGCGGTCATCAGCGCCCGTACAAATTCTCAGTTTTTACACAGTCCAAATTTTACACAGTCCGATCTACCCACTGCGCGAATGATGATGATGATGATGATGATGATGATGATGATGATGATCATCATCATCATCATCATGATGGTGATGAAGTGATGAGTACATTACAAACACCCAGACCCTGGGCGAAGAAAAATCACGAACCCGGCCGGGAATCGAACCCTGGACCCCGTGATCCAGATGCACTCGTTATCGATGCTACGTTAAACACTGATCTTCTGCTCCTCGGTCTAGTGACTGATTTTATTACCAAATGAAGGAATGCGCGTTAGAGACCGCCATAAGTAATTCCAACCATTATCTACAATTTTTGAAATATGATGTGTTTTGCGCAGAATTTGTAAATGTTTCGCGTTCTTTGCAACACACTGTTAATTCCTCAGGTACAAAATTCTATATTGACTGAAATGCTGTATATTTTGAGGAATACCTGTACAAGTTAATTAAATTGGAAGCGGCGTAGCATATCGAAATTTTTCCCCAACTGCTTCTGTTTCAAATTTTTTTTAACTTGTAACTCGTTTTTGATCAAAATTCTGCTTAATTTCGTTTCACTTACCGATTATTCGTGTGTAGTAAGTCATAACGTAAGTGACAGACTATTGAATGCAATATCGACAAGAGTTCTCATTTCAACGCTTCTGAAGTTCAGTTAAATATTTTTTCCTAGGTGCGTGACCACGTTGTACCTTGGAACAAATTTTCACTATGAGGAAAACTTTAATTTTCCGGAGCAATAATGTTTGTAATTTTAGAAAAGACTGCAGCACATAAAAAGTGAATGTCATCATCTGAAAACGAAAGAAGCAAACATATGTAACATCTACTGTAGAGCAGGCTAGAGACAAAATATGAAAAATGTTCTAAGGTACAACAACGCATAAAACCTCGTTATCACTGAAGAGTTCCGAGATATTCGTTAACAGCTCAAGAACTAGTTCCTAATCTTTCAACACTTTTCGGATGTTACAACTTTCTGTTGTCACAGATAAAACATTAAATGTCTTTATCACAAATTTTTTTTTCATTTTGAGGCCTTTACACTTGATGTTAATGTGATGTAGTGGGGATTATAGAATTATTCGTGTGTTGCAGTAGTTTGGAAGCAATACTGCATCCTACAAGATACACATAAAACTCACTCCATTTTATCAGCAATATTACACCCATACACCGTGCAGCTTAGAACACTGCTCATTTTTTTCTACTCTGTTTCTGTGCGTAATAGTTTGTTTGGCATCCTTATTTTCCTACAGTAGATATTCGTTTCATTTGATGTTATTCCTGCATCATTTACAACTAGTTATGAATGACAGTAGAGTATACAGGAGTAAAATTTGGCTACACATAATGTGTGATCGCGCTTCAAATAATCTAATAAAATCTCACTGCCTGACTCTAGCCGACCACTTACAAAATCTTTTGAAAAAATTTCGCAATGGGTGTCGTAGAGCATTTTAAAGTCTTAGGGACGGAAACTACACACCTGCTATCATGTTTATGTAACCCCTCCTTTATTTGCTTTGATCACCATTGTCAACATGTCAAAAACGTACCCTTTTTTCTGTCAATTGAGTCAGCTTCCTGGTTGGTTTTGTAATTGCATCCGTTAGCGGTGAACATGTACATGAAATTCAGTTTCTTACAAAGAAAGAATCCGATACGCATATAAATCCAGTTCCATATAACGAAAGATTCAGGTATGCATGTTTTACAAGTTGTTGGATACGCTGAAACTACACAGTGGGAACCTATAAAATATTCCACATTTTAATGCGGTAGTCTCATTATCAATGCGTGAGATTTTCCTTGGAAAAAAAAGCTATCTAGAATATGCTGTCGCCGGCGATGAGTTCAGTTTACGGAGAGAATCTCCACTACCACTACTCCAAGAAATGCGATTAAATTCAAAATTTATGTTCGGCAGAGTGAAGGGAGATGATGGAAACATTAGCGAAGGCTGAAAATGAGATTTACTGGTGGGAAGAGACGGTACTAATTCATCTCCTGACAGTTTACTTTATATGTGGGTCTTACTGTTCGACTAAACGCCATTTAATATTACCGCAGAGATAGATGCTCAAAGAGCTCCTCGTGCAATGAATCACTTTTTAACGTAGTAGGCCAAATGGACTGAATTAATTTCCTGTGGGCCAGTTGCCGTTTACCGCGTTCGGGATTTTCATGAGTGGCGCGGAAAAATGTCAATGTGGACTGCTATTGACAGCGAAATCCGGTTGCGACAAAATGTGTGTCTACAGAGAACTAGGAATTTCCGTACGAACTGCTGCTTCACAGACGATAAAAAAGAGGAAACGTTATCATTTGTATTACATTACTTCGATACCATGAAATGTTTTCCTATCAGGTAAAGCAGATAAACAATAAATACTGCTTAAAAAATTTTCTTGCATGTGATTTGGCGATCATATAAAATACTATTCTGAATTAATTACTGGATGCGAATTTCATGACATAGGCGTTTGTGGGTATGGAGGTATTAGTCAGTCGTGACGTATAAAAATTTGCGTCGGACCAGAACTCGAAGCTGAATTTCCTGTATATAGCGAGCCGTCGCTTTAACGACTTAGACTGTCAGTGCACTATTCTCCGACCGACCCAAACGTAGATACGCCAACAGTAGCTGCAAAAAATACTAGCTTAGCACTCCCTGCTTCGCTCGCGTCTGACTGTATGGTCTGCATGGACTTTTTCGAATGTACTTCCGTCCAAAAATCGATTTGGTAGCTGGAGCCGGCCGCGGTGGCCGAACGGTTCTACACGCTTCAGTTCGGAACGGCGCGACTACTACGGTCGCAGGTTCGAATCCTGTCTCGGGCATGGACGTGTGTGATGTCCTTAGGTTAGTTAGGTTTAAGTAGTTCCAAGTTCTAGGGGACTGGTGACCTCAGATGTTAAGTCCCATAGTGCTCAAAGCCATTTGAACCATTTGGTAGCTGGAGTACAAGGTTTCCATTAATCATATCCCTTGCATTCTTCTGCTGATATTTCCGTAGAAACTTTCACACTGTAACGTATATTTCTCCACAGCTACCCGAGAAGTGAAATATATATGCTTTAAAAATCTTGTAATGTAACTAAATATTTTTGTCAAATTTTTCAGCCTATTTTTTACCGACTTAGGGGTTGAATTTTCAAAAATTGTGAAATAACGTATTTTTTATTTCTAACAGAAAAGCCACACATAAATTTTCGTAGCTTTAGCTTCGAAGATGAAATGGAAATATTTCGATAAAAACTTTCATTCCGTATGTCACACCTATAGAGGTTGAATTTCCAAAAACACTGAAACCCGTATCTTTTATTTCTAAGCAAGAAGCCAAACACCAGTTTTCATAAACGTAGCTTTAAAAATGCCTCATTAGTTCTTGGAGGATCGAGTTGTGACATTTTAAAATTTGTGCCTGCTTGGGGCTCGAAAGTGGATTTGCGGCTTATCACAATGGGTTGCCTTAATGACTTCGGATATCTATTCATGCATCCCAGCCCGACCCAAAATGCTCTATGTCACTGTCGACGTTTCTATACCGTAGCCTTATGTACGTGTCTACACAAGTACGCACCAATACTTGATTCCTGCCTTGGGAAAATGACACCATCACAAAGATTCGTGACCATTTTCTTATCGTAGTAACTCTGCCTCGGGCTGTAATACTTACAAATCATTTGATGATCCGTGGCAGTATAAAATATTGTTCCTATTAATACGCTGAATGCGAATTTCATAACAGCTGAAATGGGTATAGACGTTTCATAACCCGAGACGCGACTAACGACGATAGAAAAATGATCTCGGTTCATTGTGGTGTTGTCATTCTGTCCTAAGCGGAAATCAAGTAATGTTGCGAGCATAAGGGTAGACATATTTAAGACTGCAATGTAAGGACATAGGAGGAGGGGGGGGGGGCGTGTTGCGTACGGAGATTTGGATCGAGCATGGAAGCGTCCACGGATAGCCCAGCTAGTTATAGGAACCACTGACAATAAGCGGGAAATTCAGATTCGAGTCCTTACCTGGCACAAATTTTCATGTGTCACAATTGCGTGGTACATCTATGCCCATTGCAGCTGATCGCATGCAATTCGCTGTTAGTGAATAATTCGGAATAATATACGTTGTAGCAACTGTTTTTCCACAGTAAAAAACACATTTGTAACGGTGTAAACAAGGAAATTGTCACTATCAGTTTAAAAAAATTATTTTATTTTGTTGTTGACAAAAATACAAAGGCTTTTCACGTACCCAGTTTCAGCCACGCGGTGGTCAGACAGAGTCTGAAAATGAGTATTGTTTGTTAAAAGTGTTTACATTGTGAAATATTATCAGTTCTAAGTCAATAATGACCTAAGTCGGTATGATATTCTTTTTCGATTCAAATAAATTTCTCTCTTATTCTCATTCGATGTGAAATGAATTAGTCTGGAAATTCCATGCCTGGAGGATAAACTTTTACTTCCCAACGGAGTTTACACTGTGTTGAACTTCCTGACTGGAAACAAAACCAGAACCTTACCCTCCAAGGGCAATAGTCTACCCGACTGAGATATTCATGAACTATTAACGACTTGATTGGAAGGTAGGACTAATATATTGACGGAAGGATAAATAAAGTCGCTGATCGTGAACCATACCTGGAAGGCTAGGTCGGTAAGAGAAGTACACGAGAAAAGCAAGAATCACAGTTCATACCACACTACCGCATGCCATTTCAATATGCCGCAATGTTACTGTCCGACCGCTAAATTCCAAGAGAGACTGCTGTTCAAGTTAAATTGTGTGTCCACTCTGTGTTTTTCTGTTGCTAAAACCAACATAAAATAATGGGAGACTAATAGCAAATATCTTAGTATACGAAGTATTTTGGTAAGACAGGAATCGGAAATGGGATTTATCATACAAATGAAATGATTGTATTGCACTGATGGCCAGGAGTCGCAACCGGGAGAAGTTCGACAGCTGAGGTGCAAGTCTTTTCAGTTGACGCCACATGGGGAAACTTGCGTGTCAGTGATGAGAACACAATACCCAGTCCCCAAGTGGAGAAAATCTTCGATCCGGCCGGGATTAAAACCAGGACCCGCTGCATGGCACTCAGATGGGCCGACGGGTCGGCTTTATTACACAGACCAAAAGCCAAAAGAGAAATCTGAAGACAGAGGGACTGTTGCCAACACCTTCCCCTGTGTTCGGAACAGAAGACTTTTCTATTCCTTAAAAGAAAAAGAAGAAGGTAAACTACGACAGTCGTTAAAATTGTGTAACATAAAAATACGAGGACTACTTATTTTCAACCTCTGATATGTCACAAAATGATAACTACAGTGAAAATGAGAAAAGTGTTTTATTTTCATCATTTAGCTACACCCTCCAGTTACTTCGCTACATAGTCGCCGCTCCGACGTAAACATTTATCATAGCTTGGTACCTATTTTCCTGTATTATCGCCTTAGGAGGCAGCTGCCTGTGATTTACACCGGTTCCATATGCTCGTCTGCAGCCCGTTATATATTCCAAAATGCTCTCCTCATCACCAGTGGTTCATGATATGAAACTCAGAGGGAGCCAAATCCGGGCAGTATAGTGGTGCTCAAAAAATTCCCGTCTAAAACGCTGCAGTCGCATTTTCGTTGCACCTACAATAAGAGCGAAAGAGCTGTTATGGAAAAAGGGAACGCACGACGGTTACCTTACGTGCAATGCGTGAAATCAGGTGAAACCTCTCGGCTGGACGTCACACTTTGTGGGAGACTCAGTTTTGTAGATGTTTGTATGTGTTTACTGTTCACTCATCACTCAAGAGTCCAACGCGACGACAGACCAGCGTATTGGAGACACTGCACAACATACCTCCACGAAGCTTCACCGGACTTCTATTTTTAATTCTGCTACCAGTGGAAGGTTGAAGAAAAATGGTAAATGTATAAGACGACAACGATATTGTCGTATGATGGCCCTATATAGCCTGTGTTACATAACTACGTCCATGCCGCGGGATTCGCGCCGTTAACCTATGCAATACACACAATGCTGCTGTGTGCTTCAATTGAACCACTGTTTGCTTAGGAAGTGTGAATGGCGAGCCATGATGAACTATGCGTATTGATATATGAGTCAAGTGGCATTTGTAATGGTAGCTAGTCTCAGTTTAGCTTATGCTTCAAATTTAAGGTATAACGAGTTTGACACAACTTATCGTTAACCTGTAGCAGTATGATGACACTCAAATAAATCCTACGGTGCGTCAACTGAATTGGTGCATACAGCCCTAAAAATCTCCGTTCAATCCTTCGTCTTAACAACGTCCTCAGCAAAATCAGTGAACAAAACTTTCTCGAAATACTCGTTCAAATCATGTCTTGCACACTTCTGAGAGTCTTCAGTTCTACGAGCTGTGGAGCTAGGACAATTATGTGCGTAGGAGTTAAAACAATGGGACACAATCTCTCCCAATTTCATAAACGTCATTAAGATAGTCTCTCCGATCTGTATAGTCTTCATTTAACATCTACCACATCTAAGATAATCTTACCACGAATGGCAGAACTAGCTTGTTCTGCGATAGGCGATCAAAAGTATCCGGACCTCTCTTTGCAACTACGGAACTGACTACGAGATGTATCAGCTGGTCGTCCCAATACTTTAAAAAGAGGCGAGGAGTACGGCGTGGTCAGCAGAGAAGCAATAACAGCGGAGTGGGTCGGTCGGGAGGTCTCACTAGCTTCGAATGTGGACTAGACATCGGATGTCACGTGAGTAACAAATCCGTCAAAGACAGTTATAACGTCCTAAAGCTGCCCACCTGGAATTTAGTGATGTGACTGTAAAGTGAAAACGCAGATAAACCTAGACCAGGCAGACGTCACGAACTGACGGACACTGACAGTTGATCATTGCGAAGCTCGTTTGTAAAAAATCGATCGCCCGTAATCAGCTGAAGAAGTCACTTTTGAGTTTCGCAGTTCTACCAGCTGTCGAGCTAGAACAATTATTGTGCGTAGGAGTTAAAAAGAATGGCAGACAATGGTGGAGCAGCTCATCATAAACTGTGTGATCAAAAGTATCCGGACACTCCGAAAAACACACGTCTCTCCTATCAGGTGCATTGTGCTGCCACCTAGTGCCAGGTGTTCCATATCAACGACCTCAGTAGTAATTAGACATTGTGAGAATGCAGAATGGGGGGCTCCGCGGAACTCACGGACTTCGAACTTGGTCAGGTGACTGGGTGTCACTTGTGTCATACGACTGTACGCGAGATTTCCACACTCCTAAACATCGCTAGGTCCACTGTTTCCGTTGTGGTATCGAAGTTGAAACGTAAAGGGCATGTGCAATGCCGGCCGCTGTGGCCGAGCGGATCTAGGCGCTTCAGTCCGCAGCCGCGCCGCTGCTACGGTCGCATGTTCGCATCCTGTCTCGGGCATGGATGTGTGTGATGTCCTTAGGTTAGTTAGGTTTAAGTAGTTCTAAGTTCTAGGGGACTGATGACCTCAGATGTTAAGTATCATAGTGCTTAGAGCCATTTGAACCATTTATTTATTTATTTATTGGGCACGTACTGCACAAAAGCGTGCGTAACAACCTCGTCTGTTGAGTGACAGAGTCCCCGACAGCTGAAGAGGGTCGTAATGTGTAATAAGCAGATATCTATCCAGACAATAAAAAAAAAGGTTCAAATGGCTCTGAGCACTATTGGACTTAACTTCTGAGGTCATCAGTCCCCTAGAACGTAGAACTACTTAAACCTAACTAACCTAAGGACATCACACACATCCATGCCCGAGGCAGGATTCGAACCTGCGACCGTAGCGGTCGCGCGGTTCAACACTGTAGCCCCTATAACCGCTCGGCCACACCGTCCGGCCCAGACAATCACACAGTAATTCCAAACTGCATCAGGATCCACTGGAAGTCCTACGACAATTAGGCGGAAGGTGAGAACACTTCGATTTCATAGTCGAGCGGTTGCTCATAAGCCACACATCACACTGGTATATGCCAAACGACGCCTCGCTTGGTGTAAGGAGCGTAAACATTGGACGATTGGACAATGGAAAAACGTTGTATGAAGTGACGAATCACGGTACACTATGTGGGAATCCGATGGCAGAGTGTGCGTTTGGCCAGAGCCCGGTGAACGTCATCTGCCAGCGTGTGCAGTGCCAACAGTAAAATTCGGAGGCGGTGGTGTAATGGTGTGGTCGTTCTTTCATGGAGGGGGCTTGCACCCCTTGTTGTTTTGCGTGGCCCTATCACAGCACAGGATTACATTGATGTTTTAAGCACCTTCTTGCTTCCTACTGTTGGGGGAAGGCGACTGCATCTTCCAAAACGATCGAGCACCTGTTCATAATGCACGGCCTGTGGCGGATTGGTTTCACGACAATAACATCGCTATAATGGACTAGCCTGCGCAGAGTCCTGACCCGAATCCTATAGCACACTTTCGGTATGTTTTGGAATGCCGATTTCGTGCCAGGCCTCACAGACCGACAACGCTATCCCTCCTCAGTGCAGCACTCCGTGAAGAATGGGGTGCCATTTCCCAAGAATCATTCCAGCACCTGATTGAACGTATATCTGCAAGAGTGGAAGCTGTCATCTAGGCTAAGAGTGGGCCAGCACCATATTGAATTCCAGCATTCCCGATGGAGGGCGCCACGAACTTGTAAGTCATTTTCAGCCAGGTGTCCGCATACTTTTGATCACATACCGTATGCTAAGTGACGCTTGAGGTGGTGTAAGGAGCGACGCCATTGGCTGACGGAATGAGTGATTCGGGGTGATTAATCACGCTGTATCAGGTGGGAGTCTGATGTGAGTGTTAAGGTTTGGCGAATGGCAGGAGAATGTTACCTGCCTTCATGTGCTGTGCCAACACTGATGTGCGTAGCGCGTGGTGCTACTTCATGAGCATGTTTTTCGTGGTTAAGATTTGGTCCCCTTATTGCGCTTAAGAAAAAGCTGAATGCTCAAGTATAGGAATTCATTTACAGCTTTGCATACTGCATTCAGTGGAGGAGCAGTTTGGAGACAGTGATTGCATTAGCAGGACAATGTACCCGGTCATTGTGTAGCATCTGTCGGGTAGTTGTTTGTGGGCAACAATGTTCCTGAAGTGAATTGGCTTGCCCTGAAACTCGACAAGAGCCAAATGGAACCACGCTGGCGTGAGATATAATGTCGACACTCCTCCAGACTCCAGCGTCTAACATTATAAACTTCTCTGGTTTCAGCTATTCAGGAAGAATTGTCTGCCATACCTCCACAGACAGACACTTCATTGAGCAGAGCAGGGCTGAGTGAACACATTCCCTGTTAATGGCTACTATTAGATATTGAAATATTTCTGATCAGATGGTGTATATCATTTTACAATATATAACAATTGCGTGGGTTATGGACTACGTTATGAAAACTAAGATTGTTAACAAAATTAAAAGAAGAAGTCCTATTCTGCTTCAGAGTCGTTACTTCTGTAGTTTGCATACCGATAGCTACACCACCGTGATCAATGGCAATTTCTTCCAACAGCAATAGTAGGAACTAGTTTCATTAGTGTTCTTTAATATATAGAAACCATTGAAGATGGTGCAGTGGTTATAACACTGAACTCGCATTCTGAAGGGCGACAGTTCGACTTCCCTTCCGGCTATCCAGATTTAGGTTTCCCTTGATTTTCCTAAATCTCTCCAGGCAAATGCCAGTACGATTTTGTTGAAAAGAGACTGCCGATTTCGTTCCTCATGCTTTCATAATCAGAGTTTGTGCTCAGTCTGTACTGATCTCGCAATGGATGAGAACTTAAAGTTTAATCTTCTTCCCATCCTTCATATAATAAAAAACCATACTGTTGTGTCACAGCGCTGCGGGAAATACAGATATATGTCCTAATCCATTCTGTGTTTGCAATGAATCTGTTGTATGAATTTATCGGTCTTAAATCCCTAGCAAAAATGCAACTTCTTCGCTACGCAAGCACAATATTGTATTACTGATAGGCAGTGAGAAGCTTACGCGACTTTCCTCTTCAGAATGCAACATATATACTGTTCATCTCGCACTGTAAGTACAGTTTCGTGTTTTAACATGTTAGCCACGGAGACCATTTTACTGGGCAGTTCTACGTGTAGATGACCACGTGTGAACTGAGGTCTCTCAAAAGTTAAATCAACATCGATGAACTAAACAACAATTTAAATAATATTATGATACTGTCGAAACACTATGTTTCGCCAAGTCTCTAACACGATTTCGAGGATGAATTATATTCAGGAGACATTTGAAACAAAAGGGACACACAGTTGTCATCAAAGTTTTTGAATTGTGCTGCGATAACGGATACTGCTACTGTTTTAGAACATACACTGGCAAAGTACATGCTAAAAAATACTACACCAAGAAAAGTTGTCATGTATTCAATAAAGACCGTATATTACGTACCACTAATTGGTATATCAGTGTAAATTTGGCAAGCAATTAGCAGATTTTTATTTGGCAACCCCCAACTAAATAGTAAATGTATTCCCAAAGTCATTTTAACGACTAAACTGAAACATGGGATAGTGGATCAGAAAGTGAGTAGTCAGGGAATTACGGCCCTGACACGGGAAGATAAAATAGACGTTTTTCTACCTAACACAGAAGTGGATCGGAAAACGTGACGAGCAAAGAGGGGTTTATCGAAAACCAAAAATTATTACTGAATACAGTAAAGAAAAAAGTGCTATTTGCCTTTCTGATCCCACGACTTCATACAGAAATCAACTGAGAAGACAGTAAAATTGTATCAAAATTTAGCATTTCACCGTTCTTGTGGATATATTACATATATTTCTACACGTGTTGGGACGGAAAATATCAAATGCAATATTTCGGAAACAGTTGGTAGATGCACTCACAAGGCATTAAGAGTTGATACAAAATTATTCAAACGCCAGTAGCAAATAAAGGAAGGAAAGACGAATAAAGTGCGAAGATATTGATCTGAACGTTCCAAGAGAAACATAAGAAACATTCGTGTGCAGTGCAGCTAGAAAATTAACTAAAAAGGCAATTAGGTTTTGTAACAAGTGCAAATCTAAACCCCATCTTTGTCCTGTATGTTTTATATTGGGTATTAAAATTACAGTTGTTTTTTAACCTTGAATAACGATTTCGACCCACTGCTTCTTCCAAATAGAATGTCCACTGTTAGTCCCAAGTTAGTGTTAATCACGTACTACGTCACACCTTAGATACTCTCACTCATTCGTTTATCATTTTCTAATCAAGCTCTCGCCTGCTTCACAAGCTGCTGCAAGATATCTAAGATTCTTGTCGCTAAGAACAGCTGTGTACAAATTGGCTTTCATCTGGTGATGACGATGATTTTATCCTCGAATCACTCATAGGATGAAGTAAAGTCGTTCTGATTTCTGTAGAATTACATATTGGTTACATCATACAATTTTCTTCGAATGTCACAACTGCAGATCCACTAAACATAGAGCGAAGGTGCCACATTTAAAATCAAGCACATTTAACTTACAGTCGTAAAGAACTCTTTTGCTACTCATGGAGTCATTCTAAGAAACTCAAAACTTCCGGTAATAATCTGCATACAGATTCTGTTGGACCTCTGTCTTCAGTCCGCGGGGAACGGCGAATGACTCGATGCTTTTTGTGGTGACTGAACAACTTAAAGAGATATGGGCGGTATTTCAGGTTTCCCAGCTAAGAAGTGCAGTACCTCGATAATGGTAGACATGTTTCTGACGCAACGGCTCCTCAGGGTCATCCCCAAACCCCACGGACCACCCCCTAACCACCACCTACTGCACCTAATAACACAACAACATTTTTAACCCAATTTGGAAACTTACCAGAAAAGGTTCCATGACTTCAAGTGTAATTATTAAATATTCTAGGGAGCGGTGTATCATTCCTAATTACCACAGTGTGCGCAGATTTATGGAAAGTCCACTATCCCCCTTATGAAGCCCGCAGTAGGAACACAGCAGTTTCCCTGCTTGTCACGTCTTCCGAAAATCCTGCTGACTGAGTCTCCCATCTCAGCGACTGCAGGCGTCTCCTGCACTACTCTGAAAGCACGTAAGATAGCTGTTCCGATTTAAACCCGGTTCGAAGAACTATTCCTTCGACAACCAATCCATCAAGGCAAGCAAAATACATTTTGACATGTAATAAAGCACGAAATTTTCCTTGAGTTCCATCTAAAATTGCTAAGAGACGACATTGCAACGAAGGCATCGTTGGTATGTTTTAAAAGTTTCATTCCACTGTAAGCCCCATCCAAGAAGAAAAAATAAATTGCTCGTCACAGGACAGTTCTGGGCACAAATGCAGGGTGAGTTAAAAATGACACAGAAATTTATTGAGATAGAGAATCGGTAGATGTGTCATTTTCTAGCAAAGGACCTCAACTTTAATTCACGTAGTGCATCAGTACCAGGAGCACCAGCTTAGTGCGCGGTTAAAATGGCTACTTTCACTGGTACGGAGCATTCCACACATCGATGTAGATGACCGAAATGGGATGGTTTACCACCAGCAACAAGGTGCACTGCCTCATTTCCACACAGAAGGTCGTGGTTTCCGCGATAATCGCTTCCCAGGACGGTGGATTGGCTGTGAAGGTCTAATCACATTGGTACTTCGCTTTCCAGACTTTACACCACTGGCTGTCTCTCTCTGCAGTTTCATTAAAGACCGTGTGTTTGTTTTTTCCCAAAAACAATTCAGCAGACGTGAAAAATCGAATCTACGATCCAGTTGCAGAAATGATGCCAGATTTGCTACAACTAATGTAAAAAGAAATCGATTATCTGTGAGATGTTTGCCGCATCACATAGAAAAGTCACATCAAACCAATATGAGTCTTGATACTTTTGCGCGAAAGTGGAGGTTGTGTGCTACAAAATGATACAGCTACCGATTCTGAAAATTATCTCAAAACTTCTATGTCATTCCAAGTTGTAAAGTCATTTTTGTCTTACCCTGTATTTTTTACACGAAAACCCTTAATTGAAACTAATGAACATATCGAAGCTCAGCCATTGCAAAAACATTTTGGAATAAAGTAAAGTATGTAGAGAGGAGAAAAGGCAGAAAATTCATAGTTTCTTTGTTGATACAAACGTTACAAAAAGCGGCAAATGAAAATGATATTTTCTCGCTCTTTCAGTGAGCCTAAGAGATACAATAGGTCATCTCGTTCAGTATCACGTTCTTGTGTCCGGTATTAGTTGGCTTACATCATTGTTGTTGTTGTTGTTGTGGTCTTCAGCCCTGAGACTGGTTTGATGCAGCTCTCCACGCTACTCTATCCCGTGCAAGCTTCTTCATCTCCCAGTACCTACTGCAACATACATCCTTCTGAATTTGTTTAGTGTATTCATCTCTTGGTCTCCCTCTACGATTTTTACCCTCCACACTGCCCTCCAATACTAAATTGGTAATCCCTTGATGCCTCAGCACCTGTCCTACCAACCGATACCTTCTTCTAGTCAAGTTGTGTCACAAACTTCTCTTCTCCCCAATCCTATTCGTTATTTCCTCATTAGTTATGTGATCTACCCATCTAATCTTCAGCATTCTTCTGTGGCACCACATTTCAAAAGCTTCTATCTCTTCTTGTCCAAAATTTATCGTCCATGTTTCACTTCCATGCATGGCTACACTCCATACAAATACTTTCAGAAATGACTTCCTGACACTTAAATCTTTACTTGATGTTAACAACTTTCTCTTCTTCAGAAACGCTTTCCTGGCCATTGCCATCCTCTCTACTTCGACCATCATCAGTTATTTTGCTCCCGAAATAGCAAAATTCCTTTACTACTTTAAATGCCTCGTTTCCTAATCTAATTCCCTCAACATCACCCTACTTCATTCGACTACATTCCATTATCCTCGATTTGCTTTTGTTGATGTTCATCTTATACCCTCCTTTCAAGACACTATCCATTCCATTCAACTGCTTTTCCCAGTCCTTTGCTGTCTCTGACAGATTTACAATGTCATCGGCGAACCTCAAAGTTTTTATTTCTTCTCCATGGATTTTAATACCTACTCCGAATTTGTTTCCTTCACTGCTTGCTCAATATACAGATTGAATAACGTCGGGGGTAGGCTACAACCCTGTCTCACTCCCTTTCCAATCGCTGCTTCCCTTTCATGCCCCTCGACTCTTATAACTTCCATCTGGTTTCTGTACAATTTGCAAATAGCCTTTCGCTCCCTATATTTTACCCCTGCCACCTTCAGAATTTAAAAAAGCGTATTCCAGTCAACATTGTCAAAAGCTTTCTCCAAGTCTACAAATGCTAGAAACATAGGTTTGCCTTTTCTTAATCTAGCTTCTAAGATAAGTCGTAGGGTCATTATTGCCTCACGTGTTCCAACATTTCTACGGAATCCAAACTGATCTTCTCCGAGGTCGGCTTCTACTAGTTTTTCCATTCGTCTGTAAAGAATCCGCATTATTATTTTGCAGCCGTGACTTATTAAACCGATAGTTCGGTAATTTTCACGTCAACACCTGCTTTCTTTGGGATTGGAATTATTATATTCTTCTTGAAGTCTGAGGTTATTTAGCCTGTTTCATACATCTTGCTCACCAGTGGTAGAGTTTCGTCAGGACTGGCTCTCCCAAGGCTGTCACTAGTTCTAATGGAATGTTGTCTACTACCGGGGCCTTGTTTCGACTCAGGTCTTTCAGTGCTCTGTCAAACTCTTCACGCAGTATTATATCTCCCATTTCATCTTCATCTACATCCTCTTCCATTTCCATAATATTTTCCTCAAGTACATCGCCCTTGTATAGGCCCTCTATATACTCCTTCCACCTTTCTGCTTTCCCTTCTTTGCTTAGATCTGGGTTTCCATCTGAGCTCTTGATATTCATATAAGTGGTTCTCTTTTCTCCAAAGGTCTCTTTAATTTTCCTGTAGGCTGTATCTATCTTACCTGTAGTGAGATAAGCCTCTACATCCTTACATTTGCCCTCTAGCCATGCCTGCTTAGCCATTTGCACTTCCTTTCGATCTCATCTTTGAGACGTTTGTATTCCTTTTTGCCTGCTTCATTTACTGAATTTTTATATTTTCTCCTTTCTTCAGTTAAATTCAGTATTTCTTCTGTCAGCCAGGGATTTCTACTAGCCCTCGTCTTTTTACCTGCTTGATCCTCTGCTGCCTTCACTACTTCATCCCTCAAAGCTACCCATTCTTCTTCTACTGTATTTCTTTCCCCAATTCCTGTCAATTGTTCCCTTATGCTCTCCCTGAAACTCTGTACTACCTCTGGTTTAGTCAGTTTATCCAGGTCCCATCTCCTTAAATTCCCACCTTTTTGCAGTTTCTTCAATTTTAATCTACAGGTCATAACCAATCGATTGTGGTCAGAACCCACATCTGCCCCTGGAAATGTGTTACCATTATATAATCTATCTGAAACCTGTCAGTATCTCCAGGCTTCTTCCGTGTATACAATCTTCTTTCATGATTCTTGAACCTAGTGTAAGCTATGATTAAGTTGTACTCTGTGCAAAATTCTACCAGGCGGCTTCCTTTTTCATTTCTAACCCCAAATCTATATTCACCTACTACGTTTCCTTCTCTCCCTTTTCCTACTGCCGAATTTCAGTCACCCATGACTATTAAATTTTCGTTTCCCTTCACAATCTGAATAATTTATCATACATTTCTTCAATTTCTGCGTCATCTGCAGAGCTAGTTGGCATATAAACTTGTACGGCCACAATAATGCGTTCACTATTCTGTTTGTAGTAGCTTACCCGCATCCCTATTTTCCTATTCATTATTAAACCTACTGCTGCATTACCCCTATTTGATTTTGTGTTTATAACCCTGTCGTCACCTGACCAGAAGTCTTGTTCCTTCTTCCACCGAACTTCACTATTTCCCACTATATCTAACTTTAACCTATCCGTTTCCCTTTTTAAATTTTCTAACCTACCTGCCCGATTAAGGGATCTGACATTCCACTCTCCGATCCGTAGAACGCCAGTATTCTTTCTCCTGATAACGACATTTTCTTGAGTAGTCCCCGCCCGGAGATCCGAATGGAGGACTATCTTACCTCCGGAATATTTTACCCAAGAGGACGCCTTCATCATTTAACCATACAGTAAAGCTGCATGCCCTCGGGAAAAATTACGGCCGTAGTTTCCCCTTGCTTTCAGCCGTTCGCAGTACCAGCACAAGGCCGTTTTGGTTAGTGTTACAAGACCAGATCAGTCAGTCATCCAGACTGTTGCCCTTGCAACTACTGAAAATGCTGCTGCCCCTCTTCAGGAGCCACACGTTTGTCTGGCCTCTCAACAGATACCCCTCCGTTGTGGTTGCACCTACGGTACGGCTATCTGTATCGCTGAGCCACGCAAGCCTCCCCACCAACGGCAATGTCCAGGGTTCATAGCGTAAATGAAATGTATGACATAATGCCAACATGGACCATTATATGAAACTGTTTAACGTAAGTTCAGCTAGACGATCACATCAATTTAACAAATGTCTCAAACATCGTTGCCGGCCGCAGTGGCCGAGCGGTTCTAGGCGCTACAGTCTGGAATCACGCGACCGCTATGGTCGCAGGTTCGAATCCTGCCTCGGGTATGGATGTGTGTGATGTGCTTAGGTTAGTTAGGTTTAAGTAGTTCTAAATTCTAGGAAACTGATGACTTCAGAAGTTAAGTCCCATAGTGCCCAGAGCCATTTGAACCATTTTTGAAGAAACATCGGTAAGGTTATGAACAACACAATGCCAACTCTAAAACCCTTGCTAATTCATACATAAATTTAAAAATTCTTATATCGTCAGTGTAAGAATGTCATTTTTGCAGTATTTATTAGAGTTAATTGCAACTGCAATGCTGAAAATTATATCATATGCGTATTTACTGATTGAAGGGGTTGGAATAAGAACATGGCAACACCGAAAGCTGACGTATGGGGCATGGGAGAGGATACCTTTTAACACTGCTAGTCATTTCCTTTCGCGCTTCATTCGCAAATAGGGCTAGGGAAAAACGAATTTCGGTGAGAGTCAATTGCCTTTTCAGTAGCTGCAGGGACAACTGTCTGGATGATTGAATGATTTGGCCTTATAACAGCAATTGAAATGGCGTTACCGTGCTGGTACCAGAACGGCCGAAAGCAATGAGAAAGTAAAGCCGTAACTTTTTCCAAGGGAATGCTTCTCTGCTATATGGTTAAACGAGGCAAGGTAGAGTATTCTGGAGGTAAACTCGCATCTCCGGGTGGGACTACTCAGGAGAATGTTGTCATCAGAAGAAACAAAACTGGCGTTCTACTGGTCGGAACGTGGGACGTTAGAGCCTTTAATCAGGCCCTTAGGTTAGAAAATTTAAGGTGGGGAATGGATTGGTTGAAGTTAGTTATAATGGTAATTAGTGAAGATAGGCGGCAAGAGAAATAGGATTTTTTGTCAGATGAATACAGTGTTATAAATACAAAACGAAATAGGTCTAATGCAGGTCTATCTTTAGTAATGAAAACGAAAACAGGAACGCCGGTAGGCCACCATGAGCAGGATAGTGAACGCATCATTGTAACCGAGATAGACAATATGCCCACACCCATCGAAATAGTAACAGTTTCTATTCTACCCAGCTGCGCGTGTTATTAAGAGACTGAAGACGTGTATGATGCTGGACTGGAATTTTATAATAGGAAAAGAAAGAGAAGGAAAAAATACTAAGTGAAAAAGGACTGAGGGAAAGCAATGGGAGCTGAACGTAATTTAATAATCACCATCACTTGGTTTGAGAATGACGAAAGAAAGCTGTATACGTGGAAGAGATCTGGAGACACCGGAGGGCTTCAGATTGATTAGACAATGGTAAGACAGATTTCGGAACCAGATTTTAAGTTGTAAGACATCTCCAGGGGCAGAAGTGCACTCTGACATCAATTTATTGGTTGAGAACTGTAAATTAAAGATGAAGGAACGGCGTAAAGGTAGTAAATTAAGGCGATGGGGCCTGGATAAGCTGAAGGAACCATCGGTTTTGTGGGTTTAATGGCGAGCATTAGCGTTGGGTTGGATTGGTTGGGGAAAGAGACCAAACAGTGAGGTCATCGGTCTCATCGGATTACGTAAGGGCGGGGAAGGATGTCGACCGTGCCCTTTCAAAGGAACCATCCCGGTATTTGCCTGGAACGATTTAGAGAAATCACGAAAAACCTAAATCAGGATGGCCGGACGTTAGATTGAACCATCGACTTCCCGAATGCGTGTCCAGTGTGCTAACCACTGTGTTACCTCGCTCGGTGGGAGCATTAGGCAAACATTGACTAGAACGTGGGAAATGAATACAGTAAATGACAAATGGGAAGCTCTGATAGATGAAATAGTGACGGCAGCAGAGGATAAAATAGGTAAAAAGAGAAGGTCTAGTAGAAATCCTTGTACAAAACAAGATATCTTGAATTTAGCTGATGAAAAGCGTAAATAGAAAAATTCAGCAAATGAAGAAGACGAAAGGGCATACGAAAGTCTAAAGATGAAGTTATAAGAAGCCCAAAATGTCTAAGCAGAACAGCTAAAGGACAAATGCAAGGTTTTAGAAGCATATTTCATAGGGGAAAGTGGTATTCCATCTACAGCAAAATTAAAGGGCCTTTAGCGAAATGAGAAGCAGCTGTATCAATATCAAGAGCTCAGATGGAGAACAGGTCCTAAGCAAGACAACAAATCTGAGAGGAGGAACGAATGTGTAGACGGTCTGTACATGGAAGATGACCTCTAAGGCAATATCATTGAATTTGAAGGGAACTAAGCTGAACATGAGATGGGAGATACGATACTCTGAGAAGAATTTGATAGAGCAATGAAAGACCTAAGTCGATACAAGGGCATTCTGGTTGATGACATTCCGTCACAATTGCTGACAGCCTTGGGAGAGTCAGCCATGACAAAACTTCCATTTTGTGTTCAAGGGGTATGAGGCAGGGGAATATTCTCAGACTTCAAGAAGAACATAACAGTTTCAATTAAAAAAGGAAACAAGTGCTGACAGATGTGATTATTACCGAACCATCAGATTAATAAATCTATCTATGTGTTGCCTGTGCCTTGTCCGCGTCACGCAGGGTCGGCATGAGTAACCAGATTTGGCAAGGTTAGTTTAAGGGCTGGCCGAATGCCCTTCCTGCCGCCTCATCAGATTAATACGTCATGGGTGCAGAATATTAACACGACTTTTTTGTAGAAGAATGGAAAGAACTGGTAGAGTCAGCCACGGGAAGATGAGTTAGGATTCCGGAGAAATTCAGAACACGCGTGGCTGTACTGACACTCTAGTTATCTTAAAAGAGAGGTTAAGTAAAGGCAACTTTACGTTTATAGCATTTGTCAACTTAGGGAAAAAATTTTACAGTGATGGCTGGAATACTCTCTTTGAAATTCTGAAGACAGCAGCGGTAAAATACAGGGAACGAAAGGCTATTTACAACTTGTACAAAAACCACACGGCAGTTATAAGTGCGGAAGTACATGAAAGGCATGCTATGCTTAATAAAGGACTGAGACAGGGATCTACCCTACCCTGATGTTATTCAATCTGTACCTTGAGCAAGCAGTAAAGGAAACCAAAAAACATTTGAAGTAAGAATTAAAGCCCAGGCTGAAGGAAGAACAACTCTGAGATATATCGATGAAATTGTAATTCTGTCAGAGACAGCAAAGGACTTGGAAGAGCAGCTGAACTAATTGCACAGTGCCTTGAAAAGAGAATACAAGATGAACATCAACAAGAGCAAAACAATTATAGTGGAACTAGATTAGGAAACGAGACACTTAAAGCAGCTGATGAATTTTATTATTTGGACAGTTAAATAACTGATAATGGCTGAAGTAGAGAGGATATAAAAGACCTGGCAATGGCAAGAAAAGCATTTCTGAAGAAAAGAAATTTGTTGATGTCGAATGTTGCTTTAAATGTTAGGAAGTATTTTCTGAAAGTATTCGTATGGAAGTGAAATATGGACAATAAAGAGTCTTGATAAAAATAGAATAGAAGCTTTTTAAATGTGGTATCACAAAAGAATACTGAAGATTAGATGACTGGATCTCGCTAGTAATGAGCTGGTGCTGAACAGAGTTGGGGACTAAAAGAAACCTTTGGTACAACGTGACGAGAAGAAGGGACCGGTTGGTAGAACACATTCTGAGAGATTAACTGCTAATTTAGTTTTGGAGGGAAGTTGGTTGGTTGGTTGGTTGTTTGGCGGAAGAGACCAAGCTGCGAGATCATCAGTCTCATCGGATTAGGGAAGGATGGGGAAGGAAGTCGGCCGTGCCGTTTCAAAGGAACCATCGCGGCATTTGCCTGGAGCGATTTAGGGAAATCACGGAAAACCTAAATCAGGATGGCCGGACGCGGGATTGAACCGTCGTCCTCCCGAATGCGAGTCCAGTGTGCTAACCACTGCGCCGCCTCACTCGGTGGAGGGAAGTGTTGGGCGTAAAAATCATAGAGGTAGTTCAAAAGATGAATACAGTGAGCAGAGTGGAGTAGCATGGAGAGCTGCATCGAAGCACTGATCGGAGTGACGAGCTCGAGCATAAAAACAGGAACAACAACAACATATACCCCTACACGAGCACGATTTTCTCTGAATTGATCTTCGTAGTCCTTCTACGCTGGGCCAATAGAATTTTTTCCATTACTGTTTCGTTTGAAGAACATCGTCTCCGTCCAGGCATTCCCACGAGGCATCTCTGTAATAGTCAAGTCCTGATCGAGTTTACCGGTAACAAATGCAGCGGCTTCCCTTTGAATTGCTGCGATGTCTTCCCTCAATCGGACTTGGTCGCTATGCAAAATCCTCGAGCAGTACTCCAGAGTGAGCCACACTATTGTTCGATATGCGATCGGTTTTATAGACGAGCTAAAGTTTCCTAAATGTTCCCAATTCACCGAAGTCGAACATTCACCTTCCCTACATCCACGATTACGTGCTCGATCCATTTCAGATGGCTTTGCAACGTTACCTCTAGATAATCAGTCGATGTGACTGTGTCAAACAGGTAACTACCAGTGCTGTATTCGAACACTGAGGGACTATTTTTCTCTACAATCTCCATTAAATTACGTTTTTTACATACAGAGTACGCCAGAAATTTCATCTAAGCCATCGTCTGTCTTCCATCAGTCAACTTCGACATCTTCCCGTACACCACAGCGTCCTCACCAAACAGCTAAGATTGCAACTGACCCCGTCCATCGGATCATTTATGCATATGGAAAATAAGAGCGGTCCCTCACAATTCCCTGGGGCACTCCTGATGATACTCTGATATCTGACGAACACTCGCTGTCGAGGACAACGTACTTCTGTTACACAAGAAGTCTTCAAGCCTCTCACGTATCTGTTAACTTATTTTTACGGCGGTACCTTCGTTAGCAGTCTGCAGAGGGACACTGTGTCAAACGCTTTTTTGAAATGTAGGAGTATGGAATCAACCTTCTATCCTTAATCCATGGTTCTTAGGATATCATGTGAGAGTAGAGCAGGCTGAATTTCGCACGGGCGATGCTTTCCAAATTCTTCCTGGTTTATGGGCAGAAGCTTTTCCGTCCCAAGGAAATTTATTATAATCGAACTCGGAATATGTTCAAGAATTATGCCAATAAAATGACGTTGAGGACACCGGTCAGTGATTCTTCGGATCAGTTCTTTTACCCTTCTTATAGACAAGAGTTCCTTGCGCTTGGGACTTTATGGTGGGCGAGAGAATCGCTATAAATTCAAACTAAGTAAAGGGCCAATTCCGAAGTGGTATTTCGTCTCAACATAGCGAATTATTTGTTTTTAAGCCTTTCAGTTTCTTCTCTGCGCCAGGGATGCTCTCCATAACGGAGTCTGTGCGACGGACAAACGAAACTATGTTTGCACATTCCCACTGCGTGAATGATTTCCTAAAAGTGAACTTTAGTACTACAGTTGTCCTTTAGGTGTCTTCTGTCGCCACACCAGCATGGTCAATCAGTGACCACATTAAAGTTTCCGACCCACGTAACGATTTCACTTACGGCCGGAATTTTCTCGGGTTGTAGGCAAGGTATGTACATCAGATACGACAGAGGTGGATTTTGTTGTACGCTCCTCGCAATCAATGTTTAATACAGATTCCCGAATTTCGACTGACTGTTGCCTGCCGCCGGCATGGATGTGTGTGATGTCCTTGGGTTAGTTAGGTTTAAGTAGCTCTAAGTTCTAGGGGACTGATGACCTTAGAAGTTAAGTCCCATAGTGCTCAGAGCAATTTTTTGTTGCCTACCGACATTTGTGCATTCTTTTTTCAACCTTCAGTTTAGTAAAGATTTGCCTAATTACCTTAACCCTAGCATTACCAACGTATTTTTTGTTACATGTAATACCAACGGGGGGGCCTCAAAGGCCCATAAAGAATACCACAATTTATTTTATCATAAATCAAGTTTATTTACTTCTGATACCTCTAATAACAATTCAAAATGCTTAGACATTGTTTTTGTATACTGGATAATAAAAGATGTTATTATAATAGGAATAAAATGAACAAATCACGAGATTCAGTTTATATATTTTTTGGAATAATGTTTCAAAATAGTGTTTTCTTATAAAAACGACTTTTTTAATTCGATACACTACATGAAGCAAACAAAATTTACTGTCTCATTCTGCAACGCATTTTTCACACAACACTGTCTTCCTGCAGTGTTTCCCACAGACGTGTTTGTGGCACTGAGAGCAGGTAACAGTTGACTTTCCCAGCTTGTTGTACTTGATCTTTTTAGATGCAGCTTCTTGGCAGCATAGGTGGCACCGTCCACGTGTTCCTGGTTCTGCTGTTGAGGATGATGGTTCTACAGAGCAGCTGAGCTTCCGTTGCGTGATGCTTTCCATTGCCATTATTACTGGCTTCTGAAGTCCATACAAATTTTGTGCCCGTTTATCTACTTGAGATCTTATTAGTTCGAGACCTAAGTTAGTGATAAAAACTCTTCTGCGGTTTAGCAAATTCTTTTTCCAATTCGGAAAGTTGAGGAGGAAGAGTGAATATGCATTTATTGCTGCTATGTCAATGAGTGTGTAGAAGAGGGACAAAGGCCATCTTCTTGTTCCTCTCTTTGTGCTGTAGTGTCTTGCCATCTGGTCTATGGTGTCCACGCCTCCCTTTGTAGAATTATAAAAAAGATTTATGTTAGTCTTTTTTGAGTCTTCATTCAACACCCCTTCTGAGTGATAAGTTGAAAGCATCAACAGCAGTCGTTTTGGCTTCTCGCGGACTAGCGTTGATGCAAGAGTAACTGGTGGCCTCTGTGTCTGAGGGTCAGTATAAGCAAAGATGGAAGAGTGTAAACTGCGGCCAGTTGTAGTCTTCAGCTCTTCAGGTATGTGTCGTCTGTTAGACTGTAGGGTGCCAACAAGTGTGAGGTGAAAATCATTTCATAGAGTCTCAGCAAGCTCCACTGAAGTATAGTACCGATCTGTGTTAACATTACGGCCTGATTTTTCAATAGGTTTTATTAGTCTCTTTACAATTTCCATCGGTCCATTTGAATGCTGTGTATATCCTGACTTGCCTGTATAGATGTCCATGCTGATCACATATCTAGTCTCAGAATCAGACAGCATTCGAATTAGAATGCCGTATTTTCCAGGTTTTTCTTTTAGAAACACCTTGAATGGACAGCGACCACGGAACAAAGACAACATCTCATCCACTGTTGTATGTAGACCAGGAATGAAATACAATGGAAGTGAAGAATTGAAGCTTTCAAAAATTTCCCTCATTGGAGCAAACTTGTCAGTCTGGCGACGAATTTCTCTTGTGTTCTTATCATCAAACCTCAATATTTTAGTCAATTCGAAAAATCGGGTCCGACTCATTGATCCATAGTACACTTGTCGGCCCTGAAGCAAAGACCATAATTCTTGGACAGGTATCTTATTGTCATGATTTGAACCCATGATTAGCAAGAGTCCTATATAACAAAATAACTCATCTTCATCTGTGTGCTGAATACCTAGTCGAGAAGCCTCTTCATTTGAGTGTAGTTTTATTAGATTCATAATTTGAGGTGTAAAAAAGAGCTCTATAGCCTCTTTCGGAGACGCAATTCTTCCTTGTTGTCCTAGCCCCATTCTTTCTCGCACTATATTTTGTACAGAACGCCGACATTGTCGAGATGGCTTCGTAATATACTCTCGTCCACTTTTTGCAATGAATTTATCACATTCCGTATCATTATCATCTGGTGGATTGGCTTCAACCTCATCTTCATTCTCAGACGATGAATCAGTTCTAATTTCTTCCACATCATCATCCACTTCACTTTCCTCTAAATCTGATTCGTTCAAAACTTCTTCTAGCACTCTTTCAATGGAACTATCACGTAAACGATGTCTACTCATTTTGCTGGTTCAACAGCAGCAGAAACACTGAAAATAACAATGGTCCGCTTCATAATAATGTGTCTGAAGGCAACAATGCCAAAATTCGTTTCATGGTAAGAATTTGAAACGAGAGACTCAACCTCGTAAATCTTTCCTTGCTATTACCAACGGGTGGGCTTCTAAGGCCCACAGAGAATTAAATCAAGTAAATGAATTTTAATTACACTTTTATTCCGAAATTCTGTAATGACTCAATAGTACATTCAATAACGAACAATTACCTTTGCTTTCAAGTTCATATATCAAAGGGTGTGGATACAACATAGAAAAACTGAGTCAGTGGGCCTACGAGGCCCCCCCGTTGGTAATGCTAGGGTTAAATGTCTTATATTTGAATGCACCAAATACTGATAGCAAGTAATTCCACACGTACCGATAAAAAACTTCTATGTAAATTGTTTTTTCTCATTCTATTTGTTTTGTTCTCTTTATGTTTATCTACCATATAACAACTAAAATCAGCTATTGTGGGTTTGCTTTCTCTTTTGCCATCCCTTCAGATTACTTCCGTGAAAGACTTGAACACCTACTTCTCTTACTGAATCAAATTGTTTAGCGAACATTTCTTTAGCGAGAATCGTGGTATTCCCTGGTAATTTCGTCCAGTTGAAGGCCATTCAGTATTTCAAATATGATTCACCACTCTCTTAACCTTCCTGAGAAGCTATACACATTCGTTTTGTTTCTGTGGGGTCATATGAGTGAACATAAGTAATACTTTCTCCAAATGTACAAATAAACCGCCACAGGTCGCTCAACATTTGTTTCATTTGCTAATATTAAGCTATCACTGGCGGATTATCTGTACATTTATACCTAATAGTTATCTTTGTGCCTAGCTCACAACGCATTTATCTTAAGGAATTGTTCCTCTATCCAAGGATGGCATGCGTGAAGACTATATACTTTGTGAATCAGATATTTTCTGAAAGAAATTGATACAATGAAATTTTATGATCAGCATGTGTTTCAACGCCATCCGCTGCAGTTTCATTCCTTTGTGATATCATTGTAGAATATGTAAGGCCTGATTTTCTACTAAATGAATAAGTATCGATTTCGAATTACAGATGAATTTATTTGGTAGCAGAAGTGATTCTTTAACGTCGGAGCAGCTCAATAGAGAGAGTATGATATTCCTGCGAGAAAATGGCTGTAGGACTTCTGAAATCATGTTTGAACAGAACACTAAAACGAAATAGTGTAAGTTGACAACCTCTTAAGGACCTTTTCAAGCGTTCACATAGTTTATGCAACTGAAAACAGCGAGACCGTTCATACTACCGGAAAGAAGTATGCGAAGGAAAGGTTCTTGGAGTTAATTTTCGGAACTCAATGACGTAATGAAAAGTAAATCCTCAGTGAGCTTCAAACCGGAAGACAACATGTGAGTGTTTGAAGTAAGGCATGTGATGAAATGTTTGAGAGTTGGTTATAGCAATAAATTAAACTATGGAAAGTGGACTAAATTGATTCATTAGTGGATCTCTTCTGGGCTCGGGATGAGTTTCCCACACAGAAAATGTGGAAGATAGTCTTTATAAGGACACGATTAGAAGTGGATTTCAATCAACACAGTAGTAAATGGTTAACGATGATTTTGATAATGATAAAGTATTTCTTTTTTTGTGCGTGAATGTCTTGCGTAACAACATGGGTAACTTCTTACCACGACCTACTAGCGAAGTATTCTACATTATTCTTAGTCTCCACGTGATACCAGACATTAACGAAAGTAAAAATGAAATCAGATATGATGTTAATTTTCATTTTGTTGCCCTTGAGACGCTAATATAGTAATAAATGGTCAATACTTTGTTTCGTTTACTGAAATCAACATAGAAGATAAAATAATGGTTCTGAGCACTATGGGACTTAACATCTATGGTCATCAGTCTCCTAGAACTTAGAACTACTTAAACCTAACTAACCTAAGGATATCACACAACACCCAGTCATAACGAGGCAGAGAAAAACCCTGACCCCGCCGGAAATCGAACCCGGGAACCCGGGAGCTGGAAGCGAGAACGTTACCACACGACCACGAGCTGCGGACAGAAGGTAAACATAAGCATATCTATATCTCAACATAAATCTTATGTCGGGGAAAAGATACACAGAATGTGATCATGTAATATGGCCCAATTAAAATAAATTATTATTATTGTAGATAATTATCATCGCAAGACGATAATTTTTCCTACTCATATAATCAAACACACATAGACATTATTTGCTTCGGTCTTCCTACTCACTTTATACAGTGCTGCGCTCTAGAAGATGGCATCAAGTTACATTAAAAAACAAAAGCTGTAAAGTAAATAGTAAATATCGTGACTGTGTCACAGACATTTGAAAATCATAAGATTTAAATTGTAAATGATAGACCTTAATAATTTGAGGTATGAATCCCATTTAATACTATGCGGAAACTTTCTTATAAAGTAACTGGTGTTGGCTTCTAAGCAGAATTAATTTCCGTCACAAATACATTATTGAACCCAATTTTGTGGAAATTTCTGGGCGTTTCACGAGTCGCTTCTATCGTATTATTAACACAGATACAGTTTAACAGCTTGACAATTACAACACAAATTCAAATGCCGTCGCGTATATTTTTGAAAGGAACACGATAAACACCACTGCGTTTGACGAAACCTTACTTCAAAACAATAACGGCTTTCACACTGAAATATTTATGTCAGCATATGTACAGAGAGGAATTAAACATCTGTCGCAAAACATTGTGCTTAATCTCTTAATCTGGCGGTATTGTTTGAAGTTCAAAATAACTTTGTTATTTTAATTGCTCATAATAAATACGTAATTGTAAATGTGCCGCTGTGGAAAATACAAATTAAACTTGTTAATGGAGCAACGGAAGCAATATAAAATTAATTAATGTCAGTGACAATAACAGTGAAAGTGTTCGATTTTATATTTTGGGATACCAACAGAATTTTCTAGCATACGGTGACAGGAATTTCTGCAGAAACTGCGTGATGCGATCATAGATGTACCACGCGCACAGTTGTGAATTATGAAACTTTACACTCCACAATGCTGTGATTTTAGTCATTGCTGGTTCATTATATTTGTATCCACCCACAAACAATTTCTTTTAATAATGTCGATATGGTAGTTGTGCACTGAAATGCTATTGTAATAAAACCATGTAAATGAGGAAGGTATTTTCGATTTCCACCTCTCTCAATTTTTAGTTTATTAATATTTCTGTCCAGGCGCACTTAATTACATATTGTGGGATTTAATTGCCGCGAAAAAACATCAGTGAATAATCGTCGATAAAAGTAAATAGCCGCTGATACAGCGGGTACGTAACTATTATAACAGCAATTTCAGAACTTTTCGGAAGAGACAAATATGCAGCAGCATTCCAAATTTTGTTATTCCGTTTTTTCCTATGTTTTTAACGCTGCATTTAAAAAAGCGAGTCTGTTAAATGTTGGTGGCCAATTGTAGCCTCTTTTATTTCGTTTTTCTTTTCTCTTTTTTCAGAAGAGCAAATGAAGGATACAGTAGTTCACAGAATAACATCACGTTCCATGAAAAAACCTGGATGCTTCGAAGCAAGCGTCTGTCTATTGGTGCTTCCATTTATTTGTATTATAGTAATTTGTGGAAAGTAAAATATGGCACGGGATTTTCGGGCGGATTAGAATTAAGTGCATCAACGTTATTGAGGCTGTTAGATAGCACATACAAACGCAGTGACGTGTTAGAAAGACCTATGGTAACATTCATCGGCAGTGTGTTTCTTCTACCTGTTCTACTATCATGTTTGACATACTGTTGAAGTGCGCTTTCCTTTGGATTTCCAAGAATTTAATTAGTTAGGGAAGGAGTAATAATATTTTCCTTCACTGTAATACAACCATCTTCAGATTTAAAATGGAAATACAGGAGGCCTGTATCTGCCACCGGTGTCAGCTGATGCATGTCGTTTCAATGAGCCACTGCCTGCCAGAAGTGATTTATTTTACTTTCATTCACTGTCTATGTGCTGACTATATTATCTTTGTCCTTAGAGCAAGAAAAACAGCATAGTCAACAATGACACAAGAGTGATATGCCCTTTCTGATACTCTCCTTTTTGACACCATTTTTACCGTGGAACGTATCAAAGTGGTTTTGGAGTCACATTATTTAGTTCACTCGTTCGTGCTTTTACTGATTATGTTACCAGCTGCTGCAGCTCAGGGTACCTTCTATTTCTCCGGTTTCCTTGTGCTACTTCCAATTGTTTCCTATGTTATTAGTATTTGGCCTCCATTGTAAAAAAAGCTTGGTATCTGAAAAAACAAGAAACGAAAAGTGGCACAAAAATCGTACTTACGATTTTATTTCGAAACCTACTGATTATAATTAGCTGATTAAGAAATATCTTTATCATTCTACAGTTAATTATTAATATTACTATATTATCATTAATAATACAATCCATACAATCCATCAACCTACTACTTACTACGTTTGTAAGACAAAAGTGACGAGAAAATTACATTTTCTTTTAAATACGCTTATTACTCAGAAAAATTTCTTTTTATGCTCTTACTATACTAGAACACTATCTGAAGCATAAACTGCTACCTTTGCTAGTTGTATCTAAATAAGTGACTGTAGTCCTCCATGAGCTTGACGACTCTCTCAGCTGGATCTTTTATTTTCAAATTTATTACCACCGTTGATATAATCCTCACTATCGTGCCTCTCCAAAGGATATGTCTTCAGGAAGTTGTCACTCAAATCACATCTGACAAAAATATTTTTATGTTTTTAGAAATAAACAACCACATTATTGTTAATTTCTGGAATTTGATCGGTTCCTGCTCGAATGCTCTTTATATTTTAGTGTGGTGATTCTGCCTAGCGATTCAATGCATCCAGAAAACGAATTAGGATCAGAGATGCCAAGGGAGACAGAACATGTGACTTGTACCGCAAACGACGTCCAAACACGTTGATATCATATCAGGAGGAGCACATAATTTTGTTTCAACGTACTGTGGTAGTAAAAATACTAGCAGCACAAACACAATCATCTTGTGGTGGTCGTAGTTCTAATTCATCGTGGAACGAAAACATTTTCAAACAATAAACAGCTCTCGTCTTTGACATTGTATGTTATATATTGTCTGTTCGTTTTCGTTGATGAGCCTTTTATTACATTATTTTGAATTTGCCCCCACTGCGGATACAAAGCGTCTTATTTTAGTGTGTAGTTTCTCGGGTTCTGTATCGGTATAGTGTTCTTCCCCCAATAAATTATAAGGGACCATTAAAAAGTATCAATTTGAGGACGTTGCTGAGCGTATATGCAAAGAAGCGCTACTCCGATATAACCACCGCCAGTACACAAGGGACTAGTGTGGTGTTCGTGTCTTTTCGACTTGCGTGCGGTAAATGTGGTAACGTGAACTATAGCGACGTTACTAGCGAATACTTCCAAACAGGACCAACGTGCTCTTATTCTTTTCTTGCCTGCCTGAGAACAAACACCGGTAGTCATCCACTGGAGATGGAGAACGCCTATGGGGCAGTGGTGTCATCCACCGTCTCCACGTACCAAGACGATCAAAGGAAATATGACGCTCATATCTTACTGGGACGCACTCTGTATTAATTCCAAGGAATCTGGGGAAAGGCACCGACGCGATTATCACGCATTTGGCCTTTAAAAAAGGCCTTGAAGGCTCGACGACTCTTATCAGATCAGGTATTGCAGCAGGTTTTTCTTCACACAACAGGACACGATGTTTCACAAAACGGTTACCTTCCACCAGGTGCGTCGGTGAATATCTGCCTCAATGCACACGGTGATTCTTAATGATTGCAATACCGATTCTGGACTACGGCCTTCGAACGTAAGCTTTTCCGTAGGGGCTTACATCACTTCATGTACAACTTATATGGCACTATGTTGAAAAGTTAATTTAACCTCCCAAACCATCATATGGAAACGTGTTACAGAAATATAAGTTTATTTGGATTTATTTCGTGCGATTACTGCCCGAATAAATCACCCTCCATCCTCTAAATCTCCTCTCACAAACAATTTCTTCCAAAGCATCTATTAGCAAGCAAGCACTCTCATCTCAACGAATACCCCATCCAGTCTATGTTCCTTTCTCTTACAGCCTGAAATGATGTTTATTGAGGTTCAGTCCCACTTAAATCTTACTAAAAACAATTTCCTGGCCAATTTTACTTTCCCACCCTGCATAAGCCACTGGTTTCAGTGATCGTTAACAAGTAGCCATCGCGATCTTTGTCGGCTGACATCAGGTGCTAAATGTGAAAGCTGCGTTTCTGCAGCTGACTTCAGGGTATCACTGCGGTGTTGTTGACGCTAGGCACGTCTGTACAGCCCGTCTACAGGCGCTGAATGCAGCTTGGACGGTGGCAGAGGGCCGGATCAAGAGCAGTGGGATCCTGTCTGAGGCGCACTGCACAATACGCTACCTACATTGTCATGCAAGGAATCCAAGGTCCGCAGTTAATGTTCAAGTACAACATCAAAGGGTTACATGTAAGTAGTAAAAATCAGAATTATTTCATTTTCTCACTTCTGGAGGGACGTGCTGTAACGAACTTTCACGTCACAGTGAGGCAAACCTGCCGCCTGTTGGTTACTCCTGAATCGATGGCATGCAATTGCAAAACCCTACTGGCCTTGAAGCCCGCTGTGAGTGTTCCATAAATTTCTTCCCTGGCCCTGGACTATCTCTTGTTGGCGAGTCCAGTATTCCAGTGGCTGTTTCCATACATTTGCTACGGAATGGGTTTGTCTTAGCAGATGTATCCTTTCACAATCGTCTGAACTAGCATATTTCACGAGAAAGGACATTTACATGAAATAATACAAGCTTGAGCGTAAAAGGAAACAAAAATTTTGATACACCGTCTGCAGCACGCGTTACTCGAAGACATCAATTTTAACTAACTATGAAAATGTTTTTCCATAGGGCTGATGCAAATTTAAAGATAAGGTTCCTAATCTAAAATTTTGATAACGAGAATAGCAATAGAAACATAGTATTAGAGCAGTCAGTAACATAAAAAATACCTCGACTGTATCGTACATTTCCAAAAGTTTTCGACAGTGCATCGAAACGAAACAACTTTGAGAGTGCTCCTCAAAAGTGGCACTAGAGGTTTCCCGATCGCGAGCGGCTGCCTACGGCGAATTCGACGTGTGTCAGCTCGTTGTACGGCGAGTGTTCACGCCGAACGTTCGCCATCGAACCGACACGGCCAATAAGATGTAAATGAGAGCTGAACGTTCTGCAAATTGTTGATAGCACCACAACGACGTTGAAGTGAAGAACTACAAGGTTATTTAATTTCAAGCGTGCACATGAAGTATCTCTCTCTCTCTCTCTCTCTTTCTCTCTCTCTTTCTCTTTCTCTCTCTCTCTTTCTCTCCCCAGCGATTAGCTAAATTAAAACCATTACGCTTGTATATGCACTGTCATCGGAATGGTCGAAACGATTTCAAATATTTTTAGCGTGGTGACTAATAGATTCTTATGTCATACACGAACACCACGATCACAGGGGCAAGCAAGATCAAGTACAAATTAATAACTTTCCTGATCTAGAGGATGTCCATGATTAAAGTTCTGGTTTAAAAGCGCTGTAAAAACAAACCACTTATCAAAAAGACGTCACATTAGAACAGCATATTCTTGAGACAGTGTGGAACCATACAAAAAATTTTACGAACATAGGGCTCTGGTAGCATTTTTACGTAAATGGGGTCAGCTACAATTGACAGGTGAATCCCACGACGGCGGCTATGATTTGAGTTGCACGTTATACCACCCGAACTGTTCAATGTGCGTGGCTGCACAAGTATGACAGTCAACAGTTGTGGCGCTGTTACTTAGGTCAGCCTATTCATCACGGTAAGGTTATATCAGATTGGACGGAAAAAATCGGCTATTTATTGTCCTGAGGCTAAAATCACACAAAAAGCCTAATGACATCCGTTTTCAATTGCCCTAGTGCCGAAAACTACATGTAAAGCCAAATGACACCTGTTTTTAGGTGCTCTGTGGCCAAAACCGTACGAAAAGCAAAATTAAATCGGTCTCTAATTGTCTTGAGACTGACGCGACGTATTCAATGTGCTGTCTCTAGTTTCCGTCACAAGTTGAATTCGAGAAACAGCACGTTCCAGAACAGATCGGAGTGTGTCGGGGATCACGTTCGGAATGCTTTGCTCAATGAGTGCATTAGGTTCAGTTACGTCTCTCACATGATCCAACCGCCAGAAGTCACATGGACTCACATCAAGTGATTTGGACTTCCAGGCTGTAGGGAAATGGTGGCCGACAGTTTCAACACTTCCAAAATCCCTCAAGAGCAGCCTTTTCACTGGCTGTGCAATGCCCGGAGGAGCTCCATGGGTCAAATGGTTCAAATGGCTCTGAGCACTATGGGACTTAACATCTGAAGTCATCAGTCCCCTAGACTTAGAAGTACTTAAACCTAACTAACCTAAGGACACCACACACATCCATGAGCGAGGCAGGATTCGAACCTGCGACCGTAGCAGCAGCGCGGTTCCGGACTGAAGAGCCTAAAACCGCTCGGTTACAGGGGACGGCAGGAGCGCCATCATGCATAAAAATTATATTACCCACTTATCCACGCTTTTGAATGGATGGAGTGACGTTTGTGAGCAAAAGACTCATCTCTCGAATAAATATTCCCCTCTGATTAACGACGCCGTCAACCTGCACTACACAATCACCTTTGCTGAACAAAGTTGTGCCGGATTATGTGCGCATGGACTTTCCTTCGTTCATATTCTGCAGTCTGCGTACTGATATATCCATGGAGATTGTTTTGTCTGTCGACAGAATTTTCCCTGGCCGTTCATTAGCCACTCCCATGCGAGCAAGAAATTCCAGAGCGAACGTTTTCCTTGGTGGCAGCTCAGAAGAAAGAAACTCCTGCACATGGGTGATTTCGTATGGAGGTTTTAGGGACCGTACTTGCTGGCGTATCCGACATGCGGGCTATTCTCTGCACATCGCACGTTTGTACTCTACCGATTGACTCCTCCTGCAGTGCTGTGGCTATATTTTCAACAGACGTCTCCTTCTCTCACACTGTACTTTAGAAGAACTTGTCTTTCGAATTTTGTAATCATTTTCTTCACGTACTTAGCAGTCATCTGCCTTTTTTCGTACCCTCGGAACTTCTGCAGGGCTACTGGTGGACAGACATCGTTCTTGCAAAAGAGCTTTGCCAGCAGCGCGAGATCCTTCATGGAGACGTGTTGCACGTCTTGGACGCTAAATGAGGAGCAGGAGAGTGCCGCGAATTTGTTGGAGTGTATTCTGTGACGCTACAGCGACTTCTGTTAGTCAACTTTAAGATTGTTTCGTTCTGTGACGTTTGCCTCTGCGCCAACAATATGTTGTTCGAATTTGATGTCATTCTGAGCAGTGGTTCTCTTTCTACACCGTTTTGAAACTGTAACTTTAATTATGGACGCCCTACATAACCAATGAATCATCAGAATTTTATTCCCAAATCTTTCGGTCGTCCTTCCGGGAAATTCTTGATTCTTGTTGTGATATTCCGCTTGACAACCTTGAAAACAGATGTACAAGTTGTCAGTTGGAATATCCGTTCAAGAAGCACAAAATGATTTTTACTGCAGAGTACTAATTTTGCAACATGTGAGGGTATTCAAGCAAACAGAAAACAAGGGACATTTAGTGGTAATGAATATAAACTAGACAATATATTCGTTCCTCCAATATCAGAGCCATGCCGCAGCGATCGATAGTTTTGGCAACGTAACACTTTATAATGCGTATAACCTTTTTGGAACACGCTGTGTATTACCTGAATTTCGCTACAAATTACTCCTATGTTGCTCAGAATTTCGAACATGTTGATCCATTTTACATTGCCGAAAGCTTTCTCTAGGCTGACAAATCCTGTAAAGGGGTCTTCAGTCCGCATCTGTTATCAATCGCAACGTCAGAACTAACTCTCTACTTTCTTTACCTTTCCAAAAACAAAACTGGGGATGCATGAGCATTCAAGCTGATTGTGCGACAGTTCTCGCGTTTATCCATTCTTGCTATCTTCGAAATAGTTTCGATGATTTTTCTCCAAAACTCTGTAACTTTAATTATGGACACCCTACATAACCAATGAATCATCAGAATTTTATTCCCAAATCTTTCGGTCGTCCTTCGAGTCGTTTGGTTCCCACTTCCACTAAGGATTTTATAAATTTCGAAAGAATGTTGTCCCTGCGTTCCTCCATTGAAATTAACGCATAATAAAATGTGTTCATGATCAGGTCAACGATACGTTCTGTAAGATCAACATGAAAGCCCTTTCCAGGCGTAATAAGGAACGGTATACTCTGGGAAAGTACTCTTGATGTATATAATTTAAATAGATTATGTGTTCATGGCCATAATCAGTACAGAAAATTATTATTTCATACACTTTTATCCACAAAATTTTGCGTGAATAATACCGTATGAAAAGTGATGACTTTTGAAAAAATTTAGTTTGCAAAATATGATCTGTGATATTTAAGCCTCTGAATACTGCGGAACTGATTATAAAAAAATGGTGTTATGCTACAATATAACTCCACAAGCACATGAGGAATGCATTACTACAAAGGTAGTTCCTGTTCCCTCACGAACTGTGCATCAGTTGAAACTGCCGTGCTGCTAAACTGCGCAGACATCACCAAGAGCATCCCGTTACAGTAGTTAAGCTAAGAATAGATTTTATTTTAGTTTATAGCGTAAGATAAGTGTTGTGGTAGAGCTATGAACAATAAAGCACAATAGAAGAAAATCTGCAACGCATAGTGCTATACCGTTATAGGAAACATAAACATATGAATATATAATAATATGCGACCTAGCCTATTGCAGCCATAGTACCGTCCGAACAGACCTTGAAGGAATAACGGTACCTACAGACCATGGTGTTATCCTCAGCCCATAGGCGTCACCAGATGCGGAGGGCAAGCGGTGAGCACATGGTTTCCCCGTCTGGTGTCAGTTTTCGTGAACAGACCTCTTAATCAAGTAGTTCCTCAGTTGGCCTCAAAATGGATGATGCACCTCGCGTGACAACGGCGTTCGGCCCACCCGGACGGTCACTTATCCAAGTGGTAATTAATCCCGATGGCTGTTAACTTCGGTGAACCGACGGAAATTGGTGTTACCTCTGCAAGAAGGCCGCTGGCGTTGCAGCCGTAAACATACAGATAAATTTACGGCCTAGTTACCGACGGTTAAGGATCAATATGGCTCACAGTGTTTATATGACAACAATAATTCATGGCCAATTCTTTCCACTGATGTACACCTTCTTTCTTGATGTAGGTCACTCGAGCTAACATAGCCAGATTGATCTGCACTGTGTTGCTGCAACGCACACTGTACAACCTCGAAGTAGAGAACAACGACTTTTTAAATGTATTTTCTGTTCCCTGACAGTAATCAACACCTATGACCCGAAACATTAGGGCGTCCGTCTTTGGAACGAAATGCATCATTGATTCTGTGTATTACTGATCCGGCAGTTTATTGGTGGGTTGATCGAGGTATGTGTCATTAGATGTTTAAGCATAGGCCATGTAATTCTCGTAAATAACTGGCCGCTAATTTGTTTACGTGGTGATCCCACCATATACCGTCACAGAGGGGTTCCATAGGATTGACATGAGGCAAATTGTGTCTCCAAGACACCAGCGTGAGCTCATTATGATTCTCCTCAAACCACTGTAGCGCGGTTCTGGCTCTGAGACACGGACAATTATCCTGCTGACATTGCCGCCGGGGAAGACTTAAGGCATGAAGAGATGCGTATGGTTTGCACCTGTCAGCGTGTCTTAGATTACTATCACTGGTCCCATGCCAGCACCGAAATATATCACCCATAGCATACTTCTGCTCCCACCATGATGCGTCCGCGTCGCGCTGCACGTTTCGAGCCGCCGTTCACCTCGATGATGGCATTTGTGAAGGCGACCATCGGTCTAGTGTAGCAGGAATGTGAATCCCCCGAAGATTCGATAGGTTTCCATTGATTGACGGTCGAATAGCAGTGGTCCCGTGCCCACTGCAATCGTAATTGATGGCGTCGTTGGGTCAACATGTGGACACGTAGGGGTGGTCTGCTGCGAAGCTGCGTGTTCAACAATGTACGATGAACAGAGTCCTTCGAAAGACCTGTGCGTGCATCAGCATTGTGCTCTTTCGGCAGAGATGCCACAGATCACCGTCTGTTCTACTTTACAGAGCAGACCAGCCTCCGAGCCCTACGTTCTGTAAAAATTCGTGGACGTCCAACCATTTATTACCTGCTCGTAATTCCGCTGTACTTCTACCTCTTTCCGTAGATGCTCACTGTAGTACCACGTTAACGCTGGACCAGCTTCGCAGATTTTGAGATAATCGAATTAACAATCTATCCCTTGCAAATTGGATTATCTCAATGGATTTCCCCATTTGCAGCTCATTTATTCGCTAGGGTGATGCCTATCCGTCTCTGAAGGGCTTACATACTTTTTATAGAGCGCCTGTTGCTCACAAGGTCACGAGCCGGCATCCAACCTCGCGGTAGGCCGCGATCTTAATGTATTTGCTTATCAGTGTATTTATGAGTAAGCATACGGTGTGTGAAATAAGTAGCACGGCTGTGGGCCTACTAGAACAGTTACATGTTTATACAGTAACCATATTTCAACATTAAATCAAGAGACTTGAAACACACCTATAATCAAATCAGGAGAAAGTGGACCTAGATGGCCACTAGAGGGCTCAGTCTCGCCGTAGCACGGGGTTTGCAGCGTGAGCACGCCATTCGTCTCGCCACGTGAATACTCCGGCCAATATCATCTTCCTCGCAGTGATCATAAATGCATCTTCCAGCGAACGGTCAGTCAACCATCTCACCCTCACAGATCATGAACTCCGCCTCGACATTTGCCAAACTGAGCAGCTTTAGGTCCATCCTACACATTCTACCTTATCAGAACTTCCTCTCCCTTCCGTCCCCACATTTCCTCACCATATTTCGTTACCAGCATTTTTCCCCATCTGCCTTTCTTTCCTAATCTCCTTTCTCCCAACAACTGTTAGTGTCACCAATTCCCTCCTCTACGCCATCGTCTCATCTTCCCAACCGCCACTTCTACTCCATCGCCGGCCGGTGTGGCCGTACGGTTAAAGGCGCTTCAGTCTGGAACCGCGTGACCGCTACGGTCGCAGGTTCGAATCCTGCCTCGGGCATGGATGTGTGTGATGTCCTTAGGTTAGTTCTGTTTAAGTAGTTCTAAGTTCTAGGGGACTGATGACCACAGATGTTAAGTCCCATAGTGCTCAGAGCCATTTGAACCATTTCTACTCCATCCCTGCTCTGCACCAGTCCTCAACCCTAATACCACTACATTCCTGACCGGACAACTTTTTCCCCTTCAACAACTAACTACCTATCACACGGCAGGTCCCTCCAGATTCTAGTGACAAGGTAATGGTTCTTGTTAATATTAGTCTTTCGGCAACTTGTTTCAAATGTTTTAAATATGTTTCATTTTACCATTAATTATTATTCCCTTTAACCATCAGTGCAAGAAGTCAACTATCGTATATCTGGAAACTTCTGTTTTATTTTTCACCTTCAAAAGGTTTTAAATCGTATTTAAATATCTCTACTACTTGTTTCTTGTTTTCGTTCGATTTAATCTCTTATTGTCAACTTGCTGAAGAGGGGTAACCTGTACTACCGATACCCACCCCCTGCTCTTATGGGGCGCGGAGAGATGAAATAATAGTAAAATAAAAAAGAGAACTGCCAGTCTGTTCTATACTCGCGCCTGATATATTCGGTTACTGTTGTTGCTATAGTACGGGCTATTGGATAACAACCTCGCTCGGCACTTGGTCCTTCCCTCTGGTCGCAACTCGGATTGTGTCTCTCTTTGCTCTTGGCGTGTTGACATCGCTGTGGTGTAAGCTTCCGCTTTGCAGTTCGTTGTTTACATAGTTGCCTTTGTTTATTCTGTATGCCGTCTTCCGTCAGTCAGCCGTGCTTAGCTCGGCTACTGATAGGTGTCGCGTTCCGCGCTTTGCGGATTCAGATGTTTCAGTCCTGGGTTTTGACGCGTGCGTTGCTATACGACTACTCGCGGATGTAGGGCTTATTACTGCTAAATATTATTGTTAGTGAGGGTACCGATGATAAGTCTCTGTTCAGTTTATTTCCCTGGCAACCTCAATCTTGCACTCCCTGTACACCACACCTCTGTTTGTATACCACCATAGCAGTGGTCACGACGTATAGCATCAAGTCTTGCCATTGTAATTAGTAAACCAAGTTGGGAGTGAAGAATAGTTAATACTACAGCACCTCGTCGAAGTAGGTGTTATTAGAAATGGTGTGGTAGCTCAAAATGAGAAACGGTGGAGGAAGAGAACAGAGATGGCTGCAACAAACTACGGCAGTTTCTGTCCGTGCAGTCAGCTGATCCATGGAAATTATGTAAGGTAGCTGTAGTCGGTTTCCAGAGAGCATTTCATAAAATGTAAGTCACTAACTATTAGACGCCATGCTATACTGATCGGTTAGGTAGGACGAGATTGAAGTCATATTAGTAGCTACTTCCAGCATAAAAACCTACGCCCGTTTCGATTATGTCAGTCTACCACGCGTAGAAGCGACACTTTTGCCTATGATCGTACATCGCGTAAATTCTCGCCTATGGAAAGTTGAGATAACGTATGTTATCCTTAAGAGATTTGCGGTGGCTCGTCATTGACGATGTGGAGCCGGAAGAAGCGTGTAATCTTAAAATATTAATGGAATCTAAATTACAAATATTAGCCCACTGCCTTTAAGCGCTAACCACAGATCGTGAACTTCTTGACTGATGAAATTAATGTATTCCTTATATATACATTGCAAATGTCGCTGATGTTATTAATTACACACAGCTGTAAGCTTTCAACACATAATGTGATTGGCTTAAAAATTAAGCATCCCAATAAAATACAGTTCAGTTTAGGGCCTCTATATCCGAATGTCATAAAGTATAAATAACCCCTTCAGAGCACAGATTCCCCCCAGACATTAGTGTCTATTCACCACATAGAATCCCTCCCCACGGGAACATTTCTGAATCCAGTAATGCCCCACGATGCTCTAAGGCGACTGCGATAGTCGATGAGCTATACAACAACCCATCTCGCACTTACCCACTCACTGAAATTTAACCAAGACCTCAGCCCTAACCCCTGCTTCCAAAAACAAGGCAAATGCTGCTTCTAGCGGAAAAACACACGCTACAAACACACCGCCTAAAATACTTTCGCTTCCTCAGCATTCGACCATCGTAATATTTAAAAAAATGCCTTTTTTAAAACTAGCTCAGTAATGAAGTGGTGCAATTAAACATATTTCACAACATTTCTGAACTACAGAGATTCTTATTAACAGCCGTTTTCATTAACCCTTTCAGACATGAATTTTTTCTGGAAGAATGAAAGCTTTTAGTTATGCGGTAGTGCTGTTAGTTGATTTATTTAGTGATTTTAGATTCATGACTTTTTACAGTTAAGACAGAGTAAAAGTTAAATGTACACACTTGTAGCCAGAAGGTCCGAAAGGATTAAACCATAATTTTACCAAGAAATCGCAGATGCACGTGTCTGAATTACGGCGTTCTGGCTAACTTTACGTACTGCCTAATTCTAATTCGTGTCTGAACCGCTTAATTAGTCACCGAGATATTTTTCTGAGACTACACTGTTGACTGTAGCTAACGGTTATGTAGTGTACGTCTCTGTAGCTATATGGAAGTAACACTAATTAAATTATATTGTGTTGTAGTGTATTTAGTCTATACGGTGTTACTTTGTCAATTTCCAGCGTACAGACGGTTGTGAATTCTCGATGATTTCGATTGATATCGATAATACCCATTGATACAATAAAAATATATTCTTAGACCTTTCAGAGCACTAATTAGTAATAAAAAATTTTACTTTCACTGGATGGAACAGCCAGCATTTTCACAAGATGCCGCCACCAACGGTTGATGTTACCAGTAGTTTTTTTTCCACAAAACCTGAATACAGAACGCTGCCCCGTCTTCGTGGAGCAGTTTATCACTCAGACGTCGTAACTCTGCCTGGAATAACAATCTCCAGCCCACTAAGCACCGCGTTAGGTGTACTGCGGAATCCATTTACACATTCCACCTTCCAGCATCACGTCCTCCTCGACCAGAGTTTTGACAGTTTACGTTATTAGCATACCTGTCGCCGTAAGACGTCAGGTTCAGATCTACCTATGTCTATTTGAAATTGCATTAATAAGATTTTTGATGTTGTTGAGCAACAGTCACGCTGTATTTTTAAAGGAACATACAGCAATTTGAATTTTTTATTGTTTAATCAAGTACAACCCAGGTTTCGGCCTTCCAGGCTACTTTCGAGCATCTGATTTTGTGTTTTTAATACATATTGCAGGACACTTAACATGTCAAGCACAAAGTTAGCCATAAGTTAAGAAAAAAACTGCGAAATGTCAGATGTGAAACCACCATCTTGTAACAGATCAGTCATATTTGGTAAATACAGATTTACGTTGGTAAAAGAAAATGTAAGCCTGTTTCTACTAAATATGACGTGCTTCCACGATTATTTCCTGGCCTGTTACAAGATGGCGAATTACATCTGGCGTTTCGTGGGGAGACAGTATTTTTCTTGATTTTTGGCCGACTTTGCACCTGATAACATATTAACGTCCTGCAGTTAATGTTCAAAACATAAATTCAAAGCAGAATAAAAGGCCGAAACCTGAGTTGTACTCAAGTTAACAATAAAATAGTCAAATGGTGATGTGTTCCTTTAAAATACTGATAAAACCTCACTCCCTCCCCCCTCCCCAACCCCACACCCCCACACCAATAACATAGAATCCCAAATCCACAGTTGCTGTGGTTACACCTGGCTTGTGAGCGTAGGTTGTGCAGGACTGCGGGTGCACAGACTCATTTTATGACTGATTTGAACATATCATGGGAAACAACAAACAAAAACTATGAATAATGTTCGTTTATTAGTGTTCACTGTGAAAACAACAAGTGAAATTCACTGAAATCTCTCACTGAATTATTGTTACACATTCTCACTTTGCAAATATAATGAAGTGCCATCTCGATAAATAGGCACCTCTGTAACTATCAAAGCGTCTACAGTACGCCTTGCCACGCCCGTCGATATCGGGAACACTCTCTTTATCCACCCACAATCACCTGGCCTGCATCTTTTATTTTGGTGTCTTGTGATGCGCATGGAGTCAAACAAGCACTACATCAAATCGCTTCGTTTGTTATGACTCAAATAATGTGTCATATAATTTCAAGTCACACTGAGAGCCTATTATAACGATAATTCAGTGCATTTATATGATATTCAGACTCCGTCATAGCTCGCCGGAACTATTCACACGCTAATCATATAGTTAATATTTTGCTCAAGAAACATACATGAGATTTGTGGAACCAGAAAAACAGTTTCAGCAGTATCAAATGGTCCAAGGTGTTCCGAATTCTTATAAAACTGGTGTAAGCTTCAGGAAAGGACGGGTAATATACAATGTGCACTAAGAACTCGGAAGAAACAATACAAATTGTGGCCAAGAAAGAAGTCCTCTCGTCAGTGAAAGTAAGAAAGAATTGCAAAACACACTGAATGGATGAACAGTTTTCTGATCACAGAGTACGATTGATAATAAACCGAAGAAAGTCGAAAATAATGAGGTTTTGCAGCAACATTAAAACTGGTGTCTTTGAAGCCCATGAAGTGAAAGTTCTCTGGCCCTGAGAGAGAAAGTGCATGACGAACCGAAGAAATGAAGACATAAGAAGCAGGAAGAGAGGAGAAGGTATTCCTGATCAGAGGAAGTATATTAGTATCAAACATTGGCCTTCATTTGTGGAAAAACACTGAGAATGTACGGAAATAATGCACAGTGTGTGAAGATACCGGTAAACAAGTTGTATGGCGGCTTTTTATTATTGTTTATTACTATTGAGTTTTTGAATTAGTGTTTAACTTTTTGTTATTCTGGCTTTTAAAACATTTGAACTCGAATGCAAGTCTGAATCAAATTAAAACTATCTTTGGCTTAATGAGTCTTCAGTTAAGGCAAGAAAATTACGTACTTGAAAATTATGTAAAAATATTCTTAACTATTGAAATTTGAATGCAATTTGCCAGATATTACCACCGTAGTAATTACTGGTTGATATTTTTTAGCTAGGCTCCTCTACCGGGTTTGTCTGTTAGCGAGTATAATTTTGCGACTCGATTTACGCCTAAAAGTTACCGGACTGCGGTTTGTGAAGAAATCTACTTCCCATATGCAGCTCTCTGATAAACCTTCTCAAACCAGGAATGTGCTCTCTATAGCTCCATTACCTGCCTCAACTAATACACGAGTCTGCACACGTAGTCCCTCTGACTTATTTCCAAAGGCACCAATGATGCTACAATTGTGTATCGGCAACGTATGTGGTGTCTGATGTTCACAAATCTTATTATAGAACTCTAAAGGCATACAATTTGTAGTCGCGCCCGTGTCAACAGTAACTGTGGTAGGTATTCCACCTGCTACAGCGTCAAATGAAACTTGGGTTGTTTCTTTTTCTGTTAGTTTGCACAATGGTTTTCTTCACAAATTTCATCACTCAGATTTTTGCACTGACTATATCTTATACACACTCTCACGACGTTTGCCCCTGTTTCCTCCACGACCAACGTTTGAGGGCTTTATGAAGTCGCATTTAGGTTAACGGCTCCGTAGTGCTGGTCGTAGTGTTGCCCACCACTTCTATAATTCTTACTGGTGGCTGTTGCCTCCAGTGTTTTCCAGAACTATTGTGTTCAGCGGCACTGTTAGGAACTGCAGAAGCGCCAGCTGATTGTGTATTGGTTCCTGTATTAGGATGATAATTACTGTTTGACTGCTGTGATGGTGATTGCAAGCGATTTGGCTGATTATTCTTATTACTATAGTAATTACTGTACGCTGGATTATATCTGTTGTCTTGCCTACGCCACTCATTAAAAAGAGGAGAGTTTCTTCCATCCCTTCGTCTTAGGTTATTATCATCATTGTAAGATTGAGGCAAACTATTCACATTTTTGGAGCCGTTACCATTTTTATTGTGATATGGGTATAGTTATTACTGTTGTTGTTTGATACTTGTGCATTGCTGCCCACATTCAATTTCACGTCTTCATGCAACAGGTCAATAGAATCAAGCGTTGATACGAAACGTTCTACGTTTCAATATGGTACATGGTGTGTTTTTTCTTTTATTGATACTGGTAATTTTGAATTTAAGGCCCTATGACTTCAAGTTTGGGCATTTTTCATCCCAATATTTCGTCTTATTTATATGCTTCTCAAAATATTTATGCAGTGTACCTGCTTTACTATTGTACATCCCGGGATTATACACCTCACACCTTAAAGGTTCTTGTTGTTTTTGTTGACCAGTATTTATTTAGAAAAGCTTTCTCGAATTCCTCATAAGCACGGCAAAAATCTACACTCCTGGAAATTGAAATAAGAACACCGTGAATTCATTGTCCCAGGAAGGGGAAACTTCATTGACACATTCCTGGGGTCAGATACATCACATGATCACACTGACAGAACCACAGGCACATAGGCACAGGCAACAGAGCATGCACAATGTCGGCACTAGTACAGTGTATATCCACCTTTCGCAGCAATGCAGGCTGCTATTCTCCCATGGAGACGATCGTAGAGAAGCTGGATGTAGTCCTGTGGAACGGCTTGCCATGCCATTTCCACCTGGCGCCTCAGCTGGACCAGGGTTCGTGCTGGACGTGCAGACCGCGTGAGACGACGCTTCATCCAGTCCCAAACATGCTCAGTGGGGGATAGATCCGGAGATCTTGCTGGCCAGGGTAGTTGACTTACACCTTCTAGAGCACGTTGGGTGGCACGGGATACATGCGGACGTGCATTGTCCTGTTGGAACAGCAAGTTCCCTTGCCGGTCTAGGAATGGTAGAACGATGGGTTCGATGACGGTTTGGATGTACCGTGAACTATTCAGTGTCCCCTCGACGATCACCAGTGGTGTACGGCCAGTGTAGGAGATCGCTCCCCACAACATGATGCCGGGTGTTGGCCCTGTGTGCCTCGGTCGTATGCAGTCCTGATTGTGGCGCTCACCTGCACGGCGTCAAACACGCATACGACCATCATTGGTACCAAGGCAGAAGCGACTCTCATCGCTGAAGACGACACGTCTCCATTCGTCCCTCCATTCACGCCTGTCGCGACACCACTGGAGGCGGGCTGCACGATGTTGCGGCGTGAGCGGAAGACGGCCTAACGGTGTGCGGGACCGTAGCCCAGCTTCATGGAGACGGTTGCGAATGGTCCTCGCCGATACCCCAGGAGCAACAGTGTCCCTAATTTACTGGGAAGTGGCGGTGCGGTCCCCTACGGCACTGCGTAGGATCCTACGGTCTTGGCGTTCATCCGTGCGTCGCTGCGGTCCGGTCCCAGGTCGACGGGCACGTGCACCTTCCGCCGACCACTGGCGACAACATCGATGTACTGTGGAGACCTCACGCCCCACGTGTTGAGCAATTCGGCGGTACGTCCACCCGGCCTCCCGCATGCCCACTATACGCCCTCGCTCAAAGTCCGTCAACTGCACATACGGTTCACGTCCACGCTGTCGCGGCATGCTACCAGTGTTAAAGACTGCGATGGAGCTCCGTATGCCACGGCAAACTGGCTGACACTGACGGCGGCGGTGCACAAATGCTGCGCAGCTAGCGCCATTCGACGGCCAACACCGCGGTTCCTGGTGTGTCCGCTGTGCCGTGCGTGTGATCATTGCTTGTCCAACCCTCTCACAGTGTCCGGAGCAAGTACGGTGGGTCTGACACACCGGTGTCAATGTGTTCTTTTTTCCATTTCCAGGAGTGTATTAATTCACTTAGCCGTAAGACTCCACCACCTTGGATAAGGGTAGTGACAAACTGTATTTTCTGTTCATCATTCCATGATTTTGGTAGTATACCAAGAGAGATTTTGATAAAAGTGACAGGGTGTGGTATTTTGCAATCCGGTGTAAAACTTTGGAATTGTCTGTATTTTTAATAAACAAAGTATGTTAGAAAGAGAACTGGCCGCCCCCTGTTCACAAGCTACGTGAACGGCTAGCAGACTGGGCATTGTTGCCGAACATCTGATTGATGTCCCTGCTCTAGATGTCGCAGTCTGCGTCTCTGGCAATTTATTGATACGTGAATCAGACTCGCCTGCTGCGTTTCTCATCGCTGCAAGCTCCTATTTTAACCTGTCCACTTCTTGTGCAAGTGTCTCTCTCCACTCAGAAATATGTTTGGTGTTTTTCACCTAACATGTTTGCTGCAGACAAAGCTTCGTTTGTCGCTTTCTACACAGTTGCAGGCAGTTCGTTCCGTAAACATTCTTGAAATTGGTCTTTTATATTCAACCAGTTTACAAAGTCAAGAGGAAGCTGATTGCCTTTCTTTACAAACTTCGCTTCTACATATTTCTCCTGTTCGATGGCGAGTGTCTGTGCCTGTGTAGCTATTTGCTGCATAGAATTTTCTACTGTACTTTGTGCTTCATTAACTCACACGACTTGCTTGGTTACATCATTGACAGCTTCAGGCAAGTGCTTGTATGTTTCTCACATTTCGTGAAATTCGACACTAATAGTTTTGAAGTAAGTTTCAATTTTACCGAATTTTCTATCAGGGTCGTCACGAATTTGTGTGGCCACATTTCCTTGTATCTGATGGCCTATAGCTTTCTAATTTTCGTTTATTAATGTGGTCATAATATTCAGAATTTCAGTGGCTGAAGTTTGCAGTTTTACGTCAAACTGTTGGTCACATTTTGAAGTTTTGCGTCTAAACTACAAGTCATATTAGTTTTGATATCAGTGGCTACTTTTTGCAGTTTTGCATCTAAATTGTCAGCCACATTTTGTAGTCTTACATCTAAACTTCCTGTTACATTTTGTAGTTTTACATCTAAACTGTCTGTTACATTTATCTGAACTTCTTTAAAGAGTTCATTTTGTTCATGAATAGCACGATGTAAACCTTGCATCTGTTCTCTGAAAACTTTGAACAGTTCCACGAAATTGGTAGGTACTGATTCACTCTGGGTGGTTTTTAAGTATGTTCGACCATAGGTGCATTTTCACACGCCGCTAATTCATTATTTTGAGTTTCGTGACTCGCCATATCTTCCTCGTCACTGTCTGTGACTGACTCACCTCCGGGTAGTGTAGCCTTTTTATTGTTTCTACCAACTTTCCCCGTGATTTAAATAAAAATATGCTTAATACAATTGACCGTTAATTCAACTGAAGTTCCACGCAGAAAATTTGATTTAATAGGAATTGCTGCAAATGGATAGCAATTGACGATAAAAGAATCTAGCGACGATTCTCAGTCGTTCTAGAAAGCGGTCATCATGTCGTCATTTCGTTTTGTAAAGTTCACCACAAAATTTGCAAACTATTTGGAATTCAACACTCCCTAACTGACTTTTGCACACCAAGGCAAAGGAAAACAGTATCGCCCTTACTTCCTTTCTTACTGCGCTTCAGCAACTTCTCGAGTAGTAGTTTTTTTTTAAGGACCGTATTCCACGACTCGTATTACCCAACTTCTTGAAATTGTCACGATCTCTTTTTCATGTAACAGAAATATAAAAACTTTTTAAATACAGAAATTAGAATGATGTAGATACAGGGTGAGTCACCTAACATTAGCGCTGGATGTATTTCGTAAACCACATCAAATACTGACGAATCGATTCCACAAACCGAACGTGAGGAGAGGGGCTAGTGCAATAGGTTAATACAAACCATAAAAAAATGTACGGAAGTATCTTTTTTAACACAAACCTACGTTTTTTTAAATGGAACCTCGTTAGTTTTGATAGCACAGCTGAACATATAAATAAATACGTAATCAGTGCCGTTTGTTGCATTGTAAAATGTTAATTACATCCGGAGACACTGTAACCTGAAGTTGACGCTTGAGTACCACTCCTCCGCTCTTCGATCGTGTGTATCGGAGAGCGCCGAATTACGTAGGCGTCCAAAGGTAACGGTGATGGACCTTAGGTACAGAAGAGACTGGAACAGCACATTACGTCTACATGCTAACACCTTTTTATTGGTCTTTTTCACTGACGCACATGTACATTACCATGAGGGGTGAGGTACACGTACACACGTGGTTTCCGTTTTCTATTACGGAGTGGAATAGAGTGTGTCCCGCGACATGTCAGGCCAATAGATGTTCAATGTGGTGGCCATCATTTGCTGCACACAATTGCAATCTCTGGCATAATGAATGTCGTACCCTCCGCAGTACATCTGGTGTAATGTCGCCGCAGGCTGCCACAATACGTTGTTTCATATTCTCTGGGGTTGTAGGCACATCACGGTACACATTTCAGTCCAGAGGTGTAAGATCAGGAGAACGGGCTGGCCAAATTATGCGTCCTCCACGCCCCATGAAACGCCCGTCGAACATCCTGTCAAGGGTCAGCCTGGTGTTAATTGCGGAATGTGCAGGTGCACCATCATGCTGATACCACATACGTCGACGCGTTTCCAGTGGGACACACTCTATTCCACTCCGTAATTGAAAACGGTAACCACGTGTGTACGTGTTTCTCACCCCTCATGGTAATGTACATGTGCGTCAGTGAAAAAGACCAATAAAAAGGTGTTAGCATGTGGACGTAATGTGCTGTTTCAGTCTCTTTTGTACCTAAGGTCCATCACCGTTCCCTTTGGATCCCCAAGTAATTCGGTGCTCTCCGATGCACACGATCGAACAGCGGAGGAGTGGTACTCAAGCGTCAACTTTAGGTTACAATATCTCCGGATGTGATTAACATTTTACAATGCAACAAACGGCACTGATTACGTCTTTGTTTATATGTTCAGATGTGCTAACAAAACTAACGGGGTTCCATTCAAAAAAACGTAGGTTTGTGTTAAAAAACATACTTCCTTGCATTTTTTTATGGTTTGTATTAACCAATTACACTAGCCCCTCTCCTCACGTTCGGTCTGTTGAACCGATTCGTCAGTATTTGATGTTGTTTACGAAATATATCCAACGGTAACGTTAGGTGACTCATCCTGTATAATAACAGTTGTACATACCTAAATAGGTGCTGTACTAAGGTAGCCATTTTAATAGTGTTTTTTATTATTTTTTATTATTAGGTTTTGAAATTAGTATTTAACATTATATTATTCTGGCTTTTAAAATGTTTGAACTCAAATGCAAGTCTGAATCAAATTAAAATTATCTTCGGCTAAACAAGTCTTCAGTTACAGCAAGAAAATTACGTACTTGAAAAATTATGTAAAAATATTTTTAAACATTGAAATATGAATGCAGTTTGGAAGATATTACCACCATATTAATTAATGATTGATTCTGTTTTAGCTTGGCTCCTCTATGGGGAGTGTCTGTTGGCTAGTATAATTTTGCTACTTGATTTAAGCCTAAAAGTTATCGGATCTCATTTTGTTAAAAAAGAAATTTTGTATGCAAGTTCTATTCTTAAAGAAACCAAATGTAATACACTGATAGGGGCCATTAATACATGATCATTCACTATTGACATCCCCACACAAAGGAAGCTACATTTAACTATCACTTTCACGAAAAAAAAGATGAGGAAGAAAAGGTAGGATTAGTCAAATGACAAACACAATGAAATTAAATAGTTATTATTAAGCAAAATGAACACAAACAACAAAATCTCTACATAACGTAGACCAAGAAATATATTTGATGACTGTATCAGAAAATGGCTGAAAAAGAAGAGTAGGAACAAAAACGTTGGGAGTCCTTTCTCGATTAAATTACATAGATAATCCAATTACAGAGATATTAATTTCATTGTAATCGCAATGTGTACTATCAGCGATAAAAACGTCTACTGCGCGAAAACAAACAATCACGAAATCCGCCAACAGTGGGGGAAACAATCCAGAAGACAATCGTAGCTTCTGAGTTTTGGCGCTTTACAATGTTGTCGTAAATTATGTGGACTGATATAACTAGAAATGAGGAGATCCTTTGTAGAATCGGCGGAGAAAGGAAAATACGGAAAACATTGACGCAGTGAACTGGCACTACGATAGGACATGGGTTAACAGATCAAGGAATAACTTTTATGGTAGTAAAGGGACCTGTGAGTATTAGAAAGTGTAGTTTACAACTTATTTTGGAGTATTTCGAACAGATAATTTAGAACGTCGGCTGAAAGTTCACACACTGAAATGAAGGGATTAGCATATGATTGGATGTCATCACACCGCATCAAAAATTGGTTCAGATGGCTCTGAGCACTATGGGACTTAACTTCTGAGGTCATCAGTCCCCTAGAACTTAGGACTACTAAAACCTAGCTAACCTAAGGACATCACACACATCCATGCCCATGGCAGGATTCGGATCTGCGACAGTAGCGGTCGCGCGGTTCCAGACTGTAGCGCACAGAACCGTTCGGCCACCAAGGCAGGCACTCAACATCAAACTACTAATAATACAGAAAAAAATTTTAAGTGCAATGGGTAATACTGAAACCAAAATAAGTGTAGAGAATGATTAATTCATGGCCCTCCAAGTGATACAAATCAATAAATAGTATAACAATATAATCTTAGCATATACGAAGTTCTTTGAACAATTGCTCAGCATGTCGGCCTTCATTCATAAACAATACCTTTAGTCGGGAGACGATGTGAACAGCACTATACAGCATAAGGTAGATATGGTGAGAAATCGTTGTGTTTTAGCATCCCTAATGAAGTCATTGTAGCCCTACAGCTTCAGGTAACTCCACAATAGATAATAATTTGGATTGAGGTCGGCGGACCTGGAAGACCAAACATGACGGTTGTGGTGCCTCAGCACGTGATCATTACCAAACTATGTGAGCAAGAGATCATTCAGAAGTGTAGTTGGGGCACCGTCCTACATCAAAGTCAAACCTTCTATCAAGTGTTTGTCAGCTTAGGGATTACCTGACTCCCGCTCTAACTACTGCTCAATTGATTCCCACGCGTTGTTAATAGCAAATTTTTATTTGGACCAGTCTATTAAGAATAGATCATGTGGTTGCAATTGATTGGATCCTCATGAAAAGAAAGGCGGGTTGAACAACTCAATATCACAACTTTACAGTCGGTCTGACGAGAACAGCGTTCTCTCACTCTTGTCTATACTCAAATACCGCCGCCGATATGTAGCACAGATACTTTACGGCCAGCACTGCGATTGCCAACGAACCGCATATAGAATTCTTCTCTTCGCTTCTGGACACATTGTTCGCAACGCGGCTCGTTGGGGTGAGGTAACAAGGAGTGCGTCTTCGCGTGTAAAATGCGCGTGCTCGCATTAATGAAGGTCGCAATCAGGTCAGACGCTGTGCGCGCTGCCTGTCGACACCAGCTGCAGAATGTGCGACGGGGACGGAGTTCCTTTCGCTCGACAGTAATCGTTACACCACGATCTCTCTAAGGTTACAGTTAGATAATTTCCTTACTATTGAATGATTCATTCCGGGAAGATCCATTCTGCAAAGACTCATCGTGGGAAATTAATAAGTTTCAGGCACTGTGGACGAAATGAAGTTTAGAACAAACAGGTTACGTCTCAATGCAAAGATTCCACAGCGACTAATGCAAGGCTTGTTGATACCAAAATAAAGCCTTTCAGCATCCGACGTAAATTATTGGCTGCTGAATCTAACCTAAGGGATTATGTGGTCATCAGTCATCCAGTGCAAAGCAAATGTATAGGATTGGAGAGTATCAGCTATTTGAATATCCTTTTGTCCATAAAACTTACTGTTTTACTTTGCATTATACTGTTAGTTTTACAGTATTAGAATATTCCGATTTTGTTGCATCAGTTATAGTTCCAAGTTGCTGTATTCAGCAACACTTTCAGTAGCGCAATCATTAATTTCACAGAGTATAGAGAGCCTGAGCAAATGGTAATTACTACCGATGAATGTACGATTCAAAATGAAGTCAGGTTTGCCTTGCCCTCTTCTCAAGAAGCCTCCACAAAAAAAGGGGATATCTTTGTTGCTACAGCTACCATTTTATGGAATACCACAATTCTTCGGAAACTGAATTGCGAACAGATTATAGACAAGCAGCGTTAAGATTGCGCTGCTCCTACGTCTGGAGCCACTGAAGTAAGTACGTGCGAGACATTTTGAATGTAGCATGGATCCCAAAGACTAAGCATCAAGATGTTACTTTAATACTGAATCAAAAAGTGGTGCCTACGAAAGAATAGAGAAATGAAGTAAAAGTATAGTAAGAGATACTAAACTGAAAACTGTGTGGGTTTTATTGTAGAACATTTGCTGCTGGCAGTCACGACATTCTTTTTATATTTTCCGCGAGATGTTTTTCGAGAAATAATTCTCACCTTAAGCGCGTTCTCCAAGTACTGTGGCATTCTTAAGCGAGGTTTTTGTGCTTTGTGAGCTATTCAATTATTGTGGTTATTTTGTTACAATGTAAAGACGTACGATTTTTAATGACTAATAACCTTTCCCTATACGTAATCAGGAAATTGAGAATAAATTTCACTCACGGATTTAGTGTTGTCATCTTATATAGAAACACATTCATCTTAAAAATAGCCAACACAGTCGATAGTCCACAATAGATGGTGAAAACGAAAATACACGGAATGGTTCGGTAACGAGGTTACAAACTTTCGGGGATGACTTAGAAGGGTACATGTATCGATTTGAGATCAGGGACCCTTTTCCGGAAATGACTAAGTCATTAGCTGTAAGTGAAAATCATTTCGACAACTCTGACACTGGACCTCTTCAAATGCAAGTTCTTTCCTTTCCCTAGTTTTAGAAATGGTAGTATGGACGAAAACAGGAAATAAGTGTCGAATAAACATGCGCTCCGAAGTACGTACTTTATTATCTATGAGCACTTGTTTATCTTAGCTACTATGAAATACATCACTGCTACTGAACAAGCGCTCGTAGCTCTCAGTATATGCATTTTAGAGCCCATGTGTACTGGACATATGTTTCTTGTTTTGGTCCACTATGCGTCCTCCCAAAATCTGGAAAGCAAAGAACTTGAAGTGGAAGAGGTCCACCGTCAGAGATGTAGCAACGGTTTTCGCTTGTAAATATCGACTCGGTCATTGCCATGCAGGGTCCGTTACCTCATATTTATATATTTACCCACCTCCATCATCGCTGAAAGTTTGCAACATGAACATGGAATCACCGCGTAGACAAACGGTAACGAATATATATGACGTACCCTAAATATAGCCATAATGGTACTGGCTCTCTCGATTTAACATGTATGCTATTATACAATAACCAATATGTGCGACATCATTTTACGTTAACACTCATTAAAAAGACGCCTTCAGGCCACGGTTGCACAGGAAAAAGAACCAAGAAGACCTGCCAAAAGAAATGAATATACTGAAACAAGCAGCAGTAGTCAATGTTTGCATTGCTTCAGTGGGTGAATCAAATAAAGCAAGAACCTAGTATAAACCAGTAACCAGTAAATACGCGCAGAGGTAAAAGATAAAATATTTTCTTGACTCACAATGAACAAAAAGGATTCTGTACGTCCCGTAAAGCGCAATAAGAACCAATATATAAAATAAAATGGATTGTGAAGCATTATTAGTCTTTGGAATATTTAAAATAACATCTTAGGAATGTTCCGCGTTCGACCTTTGATAAACAGACCGAGATTTATGTGCCAGGTATACAGACCTCATCAAGAGCACACACAAATAAGACAGAACACATGTGGTACTCTCAAATACACACATAACATGGGACACCCATTTGGAAACACAGACAAAACAGGGTCCACTGAATAAATAAGAGTCATAAACTGGACCTGCTGGAAGATGTGGAGATATATTGACAGGAAATACGAAAATAAAGTAGTGAATGAAAAACTCAAACATCAGTTAGCTAATCTTTTTAGTTTCTTAAATGAAATGTACATATAATCGATGCATAGTAAATAATTATATTTCTTTTTTCATATGCGAAATGGCCTCTACATTACATGCACTAGAGAAGAGTACTCATACTTGACGGACAAGCTACAACATCACAGCACCGCTGACAATTAGTAATATAGTATACATTTTTGGAATTGTTTCTTACGTGAGTCACTGTTTGCAAAGAGTAATACGCATTGCAATTTGTGTGAGTAATGTGCAAAATGTATGAGCTTTTGTACGGGAGGACAACAAGGAATCCGTAAATATAAGTTACTTACAAATCCACCATTTGCTTCGGGAGACAGACGCTAGTAATTCAGAAAGAGTGGGTGTACATCATATAGTAAAGTCAGCAGAATAATGCGACAGCTCACACAACGTAAATATCACCCTAAAAATGTCATAGTGCACGAAAAAAGCACATGATAAACGGAATAATTTCCCGAAACGCGTCGTACAGGGAATACACGAAGAAGAACTTGACTGGGAGAAAAAAATATTGTTCTATAACTAACAGAACCATTGGTTTTTACAGTCACGAAATTCCGACAGCCATTCCACAATGGATGAAATACGTTTCAGGTGCCAACTTGTCCCGTCCGGGTGGTTTGTGAATTTAAACTGAAGTTATATAACGATATTTTCAAGATAGAATATACGTTTGCTGAATTCTAAATCGATATTTCTACGTACATATGGAAGTTGAAGAATTCTCAACTGTTTTACGTCAATGAAATCTAGTTTTTGTACCAGTTGTGTATATTTGGAAATAACGTATATGTAATTCATGTTGGTCCACGGACTAGTTGCATTAACATACCTTCCGCACACATTAATATTCGTTTTGTTTTGTTCAACTGGATAAACTGGAACCACATAAGCATCTGTATGGCGCTGCGCACAGTATGTATGCTACTCTGCAAATAAGCAACGTGTGCCACGTCATATTAGGTTAACATTCACGAACCAGCCGTCTATAAGTCATTGTTTTGAAAGGTTCACAAACAACGGAAATGCATCGAAAAAGGGTAAAGACTTATAAGGAGTATTCTCATACAACTGCCAAAATACTGAAGACCGAATTCAGACTTAGCAACAAGAAAAAGATGAATTCGTAGTAGATGGAGATAAATTCAGATAGAGGAAAGGAACTGACGAAAATTAGTTTACTGCTTTCAAAGGAAAAATGGTGGCGTTGACCATAGCGGATTTAGAATAATAATGGTTAACCTAAGGTCAGGACAGTTGAACAACCATTTGAGCTCATCGCTTTCTGAATGTGAACCTGGCGAGCTCACCACTGCGCCCCCAGGCTCCGTACACATGATGTATATTTTGTGAAATAATACGTATTGAAGACACTGTAAGACTACAACCACAGACAAGAATATCGGTGAAGCGTAATTACGGTAACGGACAATCGGTGATTGTAGGTGGATGAAATGGCTAACACTATACATACAATAGAATTAAAAGTACAGTGAATTTTACGTAGTCAATTAACAATAAGAAAGCTCTAGGCGGAATTTGTGGCACATTTCCGGAATCTAGGCCAAAATTAAATCGAAAAGGGATTTTATTATCGACGTTTGGAACGTTGTAAAATGGCTTGATCGGGTTGTACTGTAAGTAAGTAGCGCGTCTACTACACCGCGCCATAAATCGGAGCTACCATAATAGGCGCGCCTGTATATTGGTGATCCTGCCGCGAGTTATCATGACTTTTACGAGAGTTGGACAAAACAGGTAACACCCAAATATCAGCTTTCTGTTATAAAGGGAGCTCAGTGCCTATTTGGTCATTACTATGACACTATTACGAGCCTACAATTTCTTCTTACCTGGTTTACATTTTCTAACTAGATTAAAATTTTCCTCAGCAAGTTCATTTTTTTTCAATCATATAAAGTGTGTCACAAATGTTAAAATATGTTAAAAATCACGATTTACTGCAGGGGGTTTGGCGCATCCGAGCTCTAGAAAGCAACCGATGTAATACTATAATAGTTATCAGCGAAACAATTGTTCTGTTAGTTTCGGGTGGTACCAAAGAGCGCATCAATATCAACTAAAATACTGTTCTTAATAAGGTGCCTCTTCGTAATACGATTCGTTTATGATACGTGCCTGTCTCTCGTCTGCTTGACTCACCATTTGTCTTGTTTCTCATACGAAGTAGACTGTTATTGCTTGGAAATGACACAAATATATTCTTACGGATAGAAAAGGTTACAAAAGTTATTTCATTCGCGGAAAAATGGTTCGATTGGTAAGCAGAAGTCAGTTTATCAATATAACTTCGTCAAAATGGGAGTTTTTCGATACTGGCGAGGAAACTGTCAACAGTACAGTGCTGGTATTGTCGACTGAAGGTTTGCTCAATTTCAACATTGAAAAGCACAAGTTAAATCTTTAAACGCATACACTTATAAAACCAACATTTTTCCAGTTGTTGTGATCTCTAACTCCTGTATTATAGATGCAGTTTCATTATATCTTTTTGTATCTTGTGTGTGGGTGCTTTTTCTACTGTAGTACGTAGGATTTTTGGGATATACTTTAATTTTGACTTCTGGTGCACGTTTTTATGACTATCTTCTTGAAAAAATTAGCCTTCATTTGAGAGTTCTGCTATTTTGCTGAAAACCATTTTTAAAATCACCCTACATACTACGTTGCACAGTATCATCAGTTTCAAATCAGTTTCTGAAATTTTTTCTAGGTACAAAATTTTTGCTTTCAAAACTGCCACAAACCTTCCTCACACTCCGCGAAGGCCTTCCGGCGATGCCGTGTAGTGTCCTTTGTGTGCAATTTTTTTTTACTTAAAAATACATAATACAATCGAAAGAGTGTATATTAAACGTCTAAAGTCGGTTTTGTAATTTGTTTGTTAATTTAGTGAATGAAAATCGTGAATATCGGTTTCAAAGTCACCATAGTCTACCCCCTTAACTGCCACTAACATGCAGACTTTTCTCTGAGGGAAGGAACTTTCATACAAGAATTACGCATTTAGTAATATGTATTATAAGTTTACGATTTAAAAGAGTCAAATAATATCAATCTACAGCATCGTAGTATTAATTGAAAGACTAATTAGCCGAAGCTGGACTTCAAATTTGCACCTGAAATTGGAACTTTGGCAAGGCAAAGGGTAGACACTTCTGGAATGAGATTTTCACTCTGCAGCGGAGTGTGCGCTGATATGAAACTTCCTGGCAGATTAAAACTGTGTGCCCGACCGAGACTCGAACTTGGGACCTTTGCCTTTCGCGGGCAAGTGCTCTACCATCTGAGCTACCGAAGCACGACTGACGGCCGGTACTCACAGCTTTACTTCTGCCAGTATCTCGTCTCCTACCTTCCAAACTTTACAGAAGCTCTCCTGCGAACCTTGCAGAACTAGCACTCCTGAAAGAAAGGATATTGCGGAGACATGGCTTAGCCACAGCCTGGGGGATGTTTCCAGAATGAGATTTTCACTCTGCAGCGGAGTGTGCGCTGATATGAAACTTCCTGGCAGATTAAAACTGTGTGCCCGACCGAGACTCGAACTCGGGACCTTTGCCTTTCGCGGGCAAGTGCTCTACCATCTGAGCTTCCGAAGCACGACTCACGGCCGGTACTCACAGCTTTACTTCTGCCAGTATCTCGTCTCCTACCTTCCAAACTTTACAGAAGCTCTCCTGCGAACCTTGCAGAACTAGCACTCCTGAAAGAAAGGATATTGCGGAGACATGGCTTAGCCACAGCCTGGGGGATGTTTCCAGAATGAGATTTTCACTCTGCAGCGGAGTGTGCGCTGATATGAAACTTCCTGGCAGATTAAAACTGTGTGCCCGACCGAGACTCGAACTCGTGACCTTTGCCTTTCGCGGGCAAGTGCTCTACCATCTGAGCTACCGAAGCACGACTGACGGCCGGTACTCACAGCTTTACTTCTGCCAGTATCTCGTCTCCTACCTTCCAAACTTTACAGAAGCTCTCCTGCGAACCTTGCAGAACTAGCACTCCTGAAAGAAAGGATATTGCGGAGACATGGCTTAGCCACAGCCTGGGGGATGTTTCCAGAATGAGATTTTCACTCTGCAGCGGAGTGTGCGCTGATATGAAACTTCCTGGCAGATTAAAACTGTGTGCCCGACCGAGACTCGAACTCGTGACCTTTGCCTTTCGCGGGCAAGTGCTCTACCATCTGAGCTACCGAAGCACGACTGACGGCCGGTACTCACAGCTTTACTTCTGCCAGTATCTCGTCTCCTACCTTCCAAACTTTACAGAAGCTCTCCTGCGAACCTTGCAGAACTAGCACTCCTGAAAGAAAGGATATTGCGGAGACATGGCTTAGCCACAGCCTGGGGGATGTTTCCAGAATGAGATTTTCACTCTGCAGCGGAGTGTGCGCTGATATGAAACTTCCTGGCAGATTAAAACTGTGTGCCCGACCGAGACTCGAACTCGGGACCTTTGCCTTTCGCGGGCAAGTGCTCTACCATCTGAGCTACCGAAGCACGACTCACGGCCGGTACTCACAGCTTTACTTCTGCCAGTATCTCGTCTCCTACCTTCCAAACTTTACAGAAGCTCTCCTGCGAACCTTGCAGAACTAGCACTCCTGAAAGAAAGGATATTGCGGAGACATGGCTTAGCCACAGCCTGGGGGATGTTTCCAGAATGAGATTTTCACTCTGCAGCGGAGTGTGCGCTGATATGAAACTTCCTGGCAGATTAAAACTGTGTGCCCGACCGAGACTCGAACTCGTGACCTTTGCCTTTCGCGGGCAAGTGCTCTACCATCTGAGCTACCGAAGCACGACTGACGGCCGGTACTCACAGCTTTACTTCTGCCAGTATCTCGTCTCCTACCTTCCAAACTTTACAGAAGCTCTCCTGCGAACCTTGCAGAACTAGCACTCCTGAAAGAAAGGATATTGCGGAGACATGGCTTAGCCACAGCCTGGGGGATGTTTCCAGAATGAGATTTTCACTCTGCAGCGGAGTGTGCGCTGATATGAAACTTCCTGGCAGATTAAAACTGTGTGCCCGACCGAGACTCGAACTCGTGACCTTTGCCTTTCGCGGGCAAGTGCTCTACCATCTGAGCTACCGAAGCACGACTGACGGCCGGTACTCACAGCTTTACTTCTGCCAGTATCTCGTCTCCTACCTTCCAAACTTTACAGAAGCTCTCCTGCGAACCTTGCAGAACTAGCACTCCTGAAAGAAAGGATATTGCGGAGACATGGCTTAGCCACAGCCTGGGGGATGTTTCCAGAATGAGATTTTCACTCTGCAGCGGAGTGTGCGCTGATATGAAACTTCCTGGCAGATTAAAACTGTGTGCCCGACCGAGACTCGAACTCGGGACCTTTGCCTTTCGCGGGCAAGTGCTCTACCATCTGAGCTACCGAAGCACGACTCACGGCCGGTACTCACAGCTTTACTTCTGCCAGTATCTCGTCTCCTACCTTCCAAACTTTACAGAAGCTCTCCTGCGAACCTTGCAGAACTAGCACTCCTGAAAGAAAGGATATTGCGGAGACATGGCTTAGCCACAGCCTGGGGGATGTTTCCAGAATGAGATTTTCACTCTGCAGCGGAGTGTGCGCTGATATGAAACTTCCTGGCAGATTAAAACTGTGTGCCCGACCGAGACTCGAACTCGGGACCTTTGCCTTTCGCGGGCAAGTGCTCTACCATCTGAGCTACCGAAGCACGACTCACGGCCGGTACTCACAGCTTTACTTCTGCCAGTATCTCGTCTCCTACCTTCCAAACTTTACAGAAGCTCTCCTGCGAACCTTGCAGAACTAGCACTCCTGAAAGAAAGGATATTGCGGAGACATGGCTTAGCCACAGCCTGGGGGATGTTTCCAGAATGAGATTTTCACTCTGCAGCGGAGTGTGCGCTGATATGAAACTTCCTGGCAGATTAAAACTGTGTGCCCGACCGAGACTCGAACTCGGGACCTTTGCCTTTCGCGGGCAAGTGCTCTACCATCTGAGCTACTGAAGCACGACTCACGGCCGGTACTCACAGCTTTACTTCTGCCAGTATCTCGTCTCCTACCTTCCAAACTTTACAGAAGCTCTCCTGCGAACCTTGCAGAACTAGCACTCCTGAAAGAAAGGATATTGCGGAGACATGGCTTAGCCACAGCCTGGGGGATGTTTCCAGAATGAGATTTTCACTCTGCAGCGGAGTGTGCGCTGATATGAAACTTCCTGGCAGATTAAAACTGTGTGCCCGACCGAGACTCGAACTCGGGACCTTTGCCTTTCGCGGGCAAGTGCTCTACCATCTGAGCTACCGAAGCACGACTCACGGCCGGTACTCACAGCTTTACTTCTGCCAGTATCTCGTCTCCTACCTTCCAAACTTTACAGAAGCTCTCCTGCGAACCTTGCAGAACTAGCACTCCTGAAAGAAAGGATATTGCGGAGACATGGCTTAGCCACAGCCTGGGGGATGTTTCCAGAATGAGATTTTCACTCTGCAGCGGAGTGTGCGCTGATATGAAACTTCCTGGCAGATTAAAACTGTGTGCCCGACCGAGACTCGAACTCGGGACCTTTGCCTTTCGCGGGCAAGTGCTCTACCATCTGAGCTACCGAAGCACGACTGACGGCCGGTACTCACAGCTTTACTTCTGCCAGTATCTCGTCTCCTACCTTCCAAACTTTACAGAAGCTCTCCTGCGAACCTTGCAGAACTAGCACTCCTGAAAGAAAGGATATTGCGGAGACATGGCTTAGCCACAGCCTGGGGGATGTTTCCAGAATGAGATTTTCACTCTGCAGCGGAGTGTGCGCTGATATGAAACTTCCTGGCAGATTAAAACTGTGTGCCCGACCGAGACTCGAACTCGGGACCTTTGCCTTTCGCGGGCAAGTGCTCTACCATCTGAGCTACCGAAGCACGACTCACGGCCGGTACTCACAGCTTTACTTCTGCCAGTATCTCGTCTCCTACCTTCCAAACTTTACAGAAGCTCTCCTGCGAACCTTGCAGAACTAGCACTCCTGAAAGAAAGGATATTGCGGAGACATGGCTTAGCCACAGCCTGGGGGATGTTTCCAGAATGAGATTTTCACTCTGCAGCGGAGTGTGCGCTGATATGAAACTTCCTGGCAGATTAAAACTGTGTGCCCGACCGAGACTCGAACTCGTGACCTTTGCCTTTCGCGGGCAAGTGCTCTACCATCTGAGCTACCGAAGCACGACTGACGGCCGGTACTCACAGCTTTACTTCTGCCAGTATCTCGTCTCCTACCTTCCAAACTTTACAGAAGCTCTCCTGCGAACCTTGCAGAACTAGCACTCCTGAAAGAAAGGATATTGCGGAGACATGGCTTAGCCACAGCCTGGGGGATGTTTCCAGAATGAGATTTTCACTCTGCAGCGGAGTGTGCGCTGATATGAAACTTCCTGGCAGATTAAAACTGTGTGCCCGACCGAGACTCGAACTCGGGACCTTTGCCTTTCGCGGGCAAGTGCTCTACCATCTGAGCTACTGAAGCACGACTCACGGCCGGTACTCACAGCTTTACTTCTGCCAGTATCTCGTCTCCTACCTTCCAAACTTTACAGAAGCTCTCCTGCGAACCTTGCAGAACTAGCACTCCTGAAAGAAAGGATATTGCGGAGACATGGCTTAGCCACAGCCTGGGGGATGTTTCCAGAATGAGATTTTCACTCTGCAGCGGAGTGTGCGCTGATATGAAACTTCCTGGCAGATTAAAACTGTGTGCCCGACCGAGACTCGAACTCGGGACCTTTGCCTTTCGCGGGCAAGTGCTCTACCATCTGAGCTACCGAAGCACGACTCACGGCCGGTACTCACAGCTTTACTTCTGCCAGTATCTCGTCTCCTACCTTCCAAACTTTACAGAAGCTCTCCTGCGAACCTTGCAGAACTAGCACTCCTGAAAGAAAGGATATTGCGGAGACATGGCTTAGCCACAGCCTGGGGGATGTTTCCAGAATGAGATTTTCACTCTGCAGCGGAGTGTGCGCTGATATGAAACTTCCTGGCAGATTAAAACTGTGTGCCCGACCGAGACTCGAACTCGGGACCTTTGCCTTTCGCGGGCAAGTGCTCTACCATCTGAGCTACCGAAGCACGACTCACGGCCGGTACTCACAGCTTTACTTCTGCCAGTATCTCGTCTCCTACCTTCCAAACTTTACAGAAGCTCTCCTGCGAACCTTGCAGAACTAGCACTCCTGAAAGAAAGGATATTGCGGAGACATGGCTTAGCCACAGCCTGGGGGATGTTTCCAGAATGAGATTTTCACTCTGCAGCGGAGTGTGCGCTGATATGCCAGGAAGTTTCATATCAGCGCACACTCCGCTGCAGAGTGAAAATCTCATTCTGGAAACATCCCCCAGGCTGTGGCTAAGCCATGTCTCCGCAATATCCTTTCTTTCAGGAGGTCTAGTTCTGCAAGGTTCGCAGGAGAGCTTCTGTAAAGTTTGGAAGGTAGGAGTCGAGATACTGGCAGAAGTAAAGCTGTGAGTACCGGCCGTGAGTCGTGCTTCGGTAGCTCAGATGGTAGAGCACTTTCCCGCGAAAGGCAAAGGTCCCGAGTTCGAGTCTCGGTCGGGCACACAGTTTTAATCTGCCAGGAAGTTTCATATCAGCGCACACTCCGCTGCAGAGTGAAAATCTCATTCTGGAAACATCCCCCAGGCTGTGGCTAAGCCATGTCTCCGCAATATCCTTTCTTTCAGGAGTGCTAGTTCTGCAAGGTTCGCAGGAGAGCTTCTGTAAAGTTTGGAAGGTAGGAGACGAGATACTGGCAGAAGTAAAGCTGTGAGTACCGGCCGTGAGTCGTGCTTCGGTAGCTCAGATGGTAGAGCACTTGCCCGCGAAAGGCAAAGGTCCCGAGTTCGAGTCTCGGTCGGGCACACAGTTTTAATCTGCCAGGAAGTTTCATATCAGCGCACACTCCGCTGCAGAGTGAAAATCTCATTCTGGAAACATCCCCCAGGCTGTGGCTAAGCCATGTCTCCGCAATATCCTTTCTTTCAGGAGTGCTAGTTCTGCAAGGTTCGCAGGAGAGCTTCTGTAAAGTTTGGAAGGTAGGAGACGAGATACTGGCAGAAGTAAAGCTGTGAGTACCGGCCGTGAGTAGTGCTTCGGTAGCTCAGATGGTAGAGCACTTGCCCGCGAAAGGCAAAGGTCCCGAGTTCGAGTCTCGGTCGGGCACACAGTTTTAATCTGCCAGGAAGTTTCATATCAGCGCACACTCCGCTGCAGAGTGAAAATCTCATTCTGGAAACATCCCCCAGGCTGTGGCTAAGCCATGTCTCCGCAATATCCTTTCTTTCAGGAGTGCTAGTTCTGCAAGGTTCGCAGGAGAGCTTCTGTAAAGTTTGGAAGGTAGGAGACGAGATACTGGCAGAAGTAAAGCTGTGAGTACCGGCCGTGAGTCGTGCTTCGGTAGCTCAGATGGTAGAGCACTTGCCCGCGAAAGGCAAAGGTCCCGAGTTCGAGTCTCGGTCGGGCACACAGTTTTAATCTGCCAGGAAGTTTCATATCAGCGCACACTCCGCTGCAGAGTGAAAATCTCATTCTGGAAACATCCCCCAGGCTGTGGCTAAGCCATGTCTCCGCAATATCCTTTCTTTCAGGAGTGCTAGTTCTGCAAGGTTCGCAGGAGAGCTTCTGTAAAGTTTGGAAGGTAGGAGACGAGATACTGGCAGAAGTAAAGCTGTGAGTACCGGCCGTGAGTCGTGCTTCGGTAGCTCAGATGGTAGAGCACTTGCCCGTGGTAGACACTTCTGTTTAAATGTTCTATCAATTTTAGTTAATCTTGTCATTCAATAAATTTATTTACTCGCCTAGTAATTGACTCATTGTATCATACAGCTCATACAGGGCTATCAGTAAGTACCTCCGTGGTTTTAGAAGGTGACTGAGTGAAGTGTACAAGACGTACAGACGTATGAGCAACATCATTTTGATAGACTAGCTAACGTAGTTTCCATTTGTTACAAGCGCATTAGCATAGTTTAAGAGCGCACTACTAGGGAGCACGTGTGTTAGAATATTTTCGCATAACCCTGCTGCTCTGTTTGGGTCTATATGACCGGAAATGGTTATAAATTTTGTTCAAATTGTTCAAATGGCTCTGAGCACTATGGGATTCAACATCTGAGGTCATCAGGCCCCTAGAACTTAGAACTACTTAAACCTAACTAACCTAAGGACATCACACACATCCATGCCCGAGGTAGGATTCGAACCTGCGACCGTAGCAGTCACACGGTTCCGGACTGAAGTGCCTAGAACCGCACGGCCACTGTGGCCGGCATAAATTTTGGTTATCATTATTTAAATATCAATATAATTTGATGAAATTTGGTGACTGTCTGAAAATGCAGTGCCAGTACATGTTTAAAACATTATTAAAATATTCGGAGTAATTTGACCCTAAACATTAATAGTTACGCATGTAACATTAATAGGATTACTTACGATACTTCATGGTTTTTGCTGTATTTCACTGTATTAAAGACTTCCATTGTTCATACAAGCTCGCAACATTCAACAGATCTACAAAGACATTGCTTTTTGCTACAATGTACGTGTCACAAGGACTTGTCAATTGTTCAATTACTCATTGTTTTTGCTCAGTCTCCGAGTTCGAAGACCAAGTCAGTAATGCATCCAAAAACGAGTTTTCTGATGAGAGTGGCGACAGTCTGCAGCCGGCTCCAAATAGTGTACAGACTTCTTTTTCTAGAAATGGGAACACAGAATGGCAGTTGCAGCCACCAGCACAACACGGCCGTCTACCTGCTTTGAAAGTCATCAAGAGTACCCTGGGATTTACGATGTACGCAAGCAGGGGAATAAGTGAGGTAAAAGGTTCATTTGAAATAGTAGTATTTTGTACAGCGCTTCAGAATGTTGAGGGGCCTCGAGTTTATGTTCAGCAACGGACAAACGTCGATGATTCCGTTTTTCATGCGTACTTAAGACTCTTTCCACAAGAGTAATCTACAAAAAGTTTGTAGTATAATGATACTGGATTGAACATATTTCGGACAACAATGTTACTTGAAACATTCTTAAAATATCGCCTATCTTGCATTTTGATAAGAAATTCACAAAAGAGGAAAGACGACGTACTGATAAACTTGGCACAATTTGAAGTATTTGGGTTAAGTGGTAAGAAGTCCTTCCTAAACTGTGTAATCCAAGAGAAAATGTGACCGTCGACGAGCGGCTGGTAGTATTCAGAGGCCGCTGAGCATTCAAGCAGAACATCCCAAGGAAACCGGCAAAACATGGGATCAAAGTACCGACTCTTTGTGATAGCAAATCTTCATCTGTACTGAGAGCCCAAATTTATACAGGAAATGAGAGCGGACACAGCACCAGAAAATATCTGGGAATGAGAGAAGTTCCTTGTCTCACTTCTGATTTGCGAGATCAGACCGTACATGGTTCTACTAAAATTTGGGAAAATTGCTCCTGAAAAGGAAACTGACAATGTTACGAACTATACGGAAAAATAAGCCAGAGACTGCAAGAAATACGATCAATAAGGAGGTTCAAAGTTCTTCATTTTACTTCATAAATGACACTACGGTGATTAATTATATGTCTAAAACAAATAAGAATGTTGGACTTATGAACACATTCGACCATGATGGGAAAATCAGTGACAGGATTGGTAAGAAGCCAGAGATTATTTTAGATAATAATACAACCAAAGGGGCCGTACATATGCTATCGATCAGTCTACAGGTACATACACATGCAAGCGTGCGGCGGCGCGGTTCTTTCCGTCCCTTTACAACGGACCTGCACCTGCCTTTGAACACTGTCTCAGATGATAATCAGTAGGAAAGCCGAGCAAAACCTACTGTACTTCGAAGTGAACCAAGCTGCAATTAAAGTCACTAATCTACGTTTCGGGAGAAACACGAAATGAAAGGTTGGATATTTTGTCCTCAATTAATATATTCTGAAACTTAGGTGAACAAGTATCACTGACAAGCCCTTGATAGTCTTAACACAGTCACTCATAATCCCTTTCACTTACGTTAGCAAGTTTATGGTGTTGCATTTCCCGAAAACGTAATAGCTACAAAAATACTGATTGTTTTTGATTAAGAATGCTCGCCAAATATAAAGTCTGTCGGTACCAAACGCAGCCACAGTTTTTAGCCACCGACCTGCTCAATACGCCACGCGGAATATATGTCTTTTCTCGTCACAAGATTCACTTAAAAATTCCAAACTTTCTACACGCCCATCAGAATAATTATGCCGTCATTTTACCACACTTTTGATGTATGAAACACTGCTAGATCCGGCAACTTATCGTTTCCATCGGAGCTACTACTACACACGTCCGAACTGTTTCATGGCTAAGCTCCAACTCTTCTCTAGAATATTCTAAGTCTTCTTTTCCAGCAGAGAAAGGCGCGCGAGGAATATTGCTTTACCATTGATCAGTTTACTCAACAGCCAATAGCATAACAACATTCTCCCGCGTCAATCAGCGCTTTTCATCAATAACCAAAATAGTAAACCTAACGACTGCACTTTTTACCGACGTAATTATCTTATATACTGAAGTTTTGTTTATGCATAAAGTTATTTACTACTGTTATTTACACCTGAATTGACTTTCCCTTTACCATAAACTTACTTTACAACTCTATTCTACAAAAATCCCCTTTGTCCACATCCATACTTCTTCAAAATGTTCCCACACTACATCCCACTACATAACAATTATCTTCATATTAACCTTAAACCACATTCACGCATCATTCATACTGCTAAAACACATTTATAACATTTTACATACAAAAAAAGACATAATAACACTTTAGGAAAATACTAGAACAGTTTATAGAAAACGTTCTATTACTTTAGTGCACTCTAGTGGGCACAATCGAAACTAAATCAGTCCCCTATCCAATATTGTCCTCTATCGGCTGATACATAAAATACGTGTGCGTCCGGTCTCGCGTCACCATCTGTGACTATCCAGCTCTGAGACACATCTCCCACTTAACCGCCTCCAAGGCAGGATCGGTATACAACACAAGCGGAAAACAAGTCTTTGGCCACGATAGTTCTCTACAATCTTCTCCATGTTGCTGTTTATAATGTATATGTATAATGGACTTGTATTTTCCACAAATGGACTTTAATACAGATGGCTTGAACGAGAATATCTTTAGTATAACTTGGAAAGTCACCGGTAGCAGAGCGCGTTCCATCAATGAAGCATTTTCCAAGAACAGAAGACTCTCCAAGGATGGTCAGGAATATCTGAGACCCTGAAGAAGTGGCAGCTGTACCCATAGCAGTAACAACAGGAAGATCTACCAAACGTGGACTCTGTAAGTTCCTTCTTTCACGCAATAACAATAACACAAACATGTTGTGTGGAAAGTGTGCAAAACACATGTCACCTACAAATGGTTCGAATGGCTCTGAGCACTATGGGACTTAATTTCTGAGGTCATCAGTCCCCTAGAACTTAGAACTACTTAAACCTAACTAACCTAAGGACATCACACACATCCATGCCCGAGGCAGGATTCGAACCTGCGACCGTAGCGATCGCGCGGTTCCAGACTGCAGCCCCTAGAACCGCTTGGCCACTCCGGCCGGCCATGGCACCTACACTGAAGAGCCACAGAAAATAGTATAGACATGAGTATTCAAATACAGAGGTATGTGAACAGGCAGAATGCGGCGCTGCGTTGGGCAACACCTATATAAGACAACAGGTGTCTGACTCACTTTTTAGATCGGTTACTGCTGCTACAAGGGCAGGTTATGAAGTTTTAAGTGAGTTTGATAGTGGTGTTATAGTCGGTGCACCAGCTATGAGACATAGCGTCTCCGAGGTAGTGATGAAGTGTGGATTTTCCCGTACGACCATTCACAAGTGTACTGTGAATATCAGGAATCCGGTAAAACATCAGATGTCCGACATCGGTGCGGCCGGAAAAATATCCTGCAAGAACGGGACCAATGTCGATTGAAGAGAATAGTTCAACGTGACTGAAGTGCAGTTCTTCCGCAAACTGCTGCAGATTTCAATTCTGGGCCATCAACAAGTGTCAGCGTGCGAACTATTCAACGAAACATCATCGGTATGGCCTTTGGGCGCCTAGGCTCACTCGTGTAGCCTTGATGGCTGTTCAACACAAAGCTTAAAGACTTGCCTGGGCCCGTCAACACCGACATTGGACTGTTGATGACTGGAAACATGTTGCCTGGTCGGACGAGTCTTGTTTCAAATTCTATTGAGCGGATGGTCGTGTAGGAGTATGGAGACAAGATGGTGAATCCAAGAACCCTGCGTGTCAGCAGGACACTGTTCAAGCTTATGGAGGCTCTGTAATTGTGTGGGGCGTGTGCAGTTGGAGTTGTAAGGGACTCCTTATACGTCTAGATACGACTCTAACAGGTGACACGTACGGAAGCATCCTGTCTGATCACATGCATCCATCCATTTCTTATTGCAATAATTTACCAACAGCCGTATGTATTATACAAATTTATTTTATGGACTGATGTGCATAAAATAAATTTCTACAATACACACGGCTGTTGGTAAATTATTGTATCAAGAAATACGTGCCAGCCGTTGTCCCACAGTCCGTAATGGATCAACAAGATGCATCCATTCATGTCCATTGTGTATTCCGACGGACCTGGGAAATTCCAGCAGGACAACGCGACACCCCACACATCCAAAATTGCTACAGAGTGCCTCCAGGAACACTCTTCTGAGTTACAACACTTCAGCTGGCAGCAAACTGCCCAGATATCAACATTATTGAGCATACCTGTGATGCTTTGCAACTTGATGTTCACACCCTAGTACACTCACGGATTTATGGACAGCCCTGCGGAATTCATGGTGTCAGTTCCCTACAGCACGACTTCGGATATTGATCGAGTCCATGCCACGTCGTGTTAGGGCAGTTATGCGTGCTCTCGGGGCCCCTATACGATCTTAGGCAGGTGTAACTGTTTATTTCCAAACCGTATCGAGTAAGAGGGAAAGAAAGTGATATGGACGTACGAACGGACGGATGGATGTTGAGAACGAGGTTTTGATGGAACTGCTGTTGTTTCTAATGTACCTTACATGAATGATAAAATAATAAATTCTGTTTAGTGACGTTCTGTGTGTTATCATTATTTTCTTGTTATTGTCATTAATAAATGTTTAATAACCCAAGATAATATTTGTGGATATATCTGGGTTATTGTTCCTTCTGATTTACTGTTATGCAGACGTTCACTTGAGGGTGTGTTTCCTAGTGCCATGAAACCGGTAGTGATCTAAAAATATAAGACTAAATACAAGTGAAGCGATTTTTTAATCCTTAAAACGACTTTCATAAACTGCTTACTTATGCGTGTCTCAGTCTAGCAAGATCGCCATCCCCATGACACTCGAATCAGATAGCTTATAAAATGAAAGAGGTAACTGTAGCCGAAAACACCAGTTGACGCTCTGTGAGTTGATTTGTTGCCACAGAGCTGTGAATTTGTTTGGGAGACGTTTGTTTATGCCAACAGCCGTACAAATTTATGTTTATTCAGTACCAGTTTCGATTGTTAAAATTACCTCAAGGAGAAAAACAGTGTAAGAGTCGAAAACGGTAGAGAATAAATATAAAATTGTGCGGCTGATGACACAAAGAAGCTTTTCCCAAATTACGGAAGTCCAGCGTGCTGGAATGACTGTAGGTCGGCACCTTATATTAATTAGTAGAACAGGTAACTAGCCAAAGTTGCAAATTTCACTAACTTATTTACTTGATGGCAAATTTCAGTCCGTAAACTATTTTCAAACCATCTACATATTTAAAATAGTGTTACCAAAAATACAAGAATTATGTCAAGATAAATATCTACGTATTACGAAGTAGAAACGAACAGCTACAGAGCATACAAATAACTAACTGTATGCGCTTGAACTGCTAATTTGCACTTCATAACAAGTATATATTTATCTTGATATGGTTCTTTTATTTCTTGAAATACCAATTTGACTATCTGCACGGTCTGAAAATGTGTTATGGTCCGAAACTAGTTACCAAGTGCATGAAAAAGTGAGATTGACAACTTTGGCTAGTTTTCCGTTGTGCTGGTTTTTGTAAATTATTTAGCAGCTGTAGACAATCACCAACGAAAGGTCTATACTTCTCCACATAACTGGTATTAATTGACAGCGCCGAAGGCTCCACGGCATTTGTTCTGTGACGTGTTTGCGACGGTGTCTGAGTGTGAGCTGCTTGTCACATGGTGTAGTAAAAAGCGCGACTGGTAGACGCAATCCGAGAGCAAAAGGAAGAGCAGCAGGAAGAGTAGGGATTTTCCAGAGTTCTTGGAGGATAACTTGAGCCGTCTCCGGTCCCTGGTCCAGCCAGCGACTTTATAGCCAACCGCTGACCGCCGCTGCTGCTGCAGCAGGGTCTCTTCCTACCGTTTTTGTGTAGCCCTTAGTGCTGTGTTCCGTCGCCCCGCGTCCCTTACTGCTCTGACTTCTTTATTTCGTCCTTTTGTTTCTGCTCTTCGTCCTCTTTTCCCATCCTGGGCTTGCCACTGGTGTTCCGGCACACGTTTTTTACAGTTGTACTTAACAGAAGTTGGCAGTCGTGTATTTGTTCGGGAGTGGTAAGTTCTTGCTCTAGCCGTGGCTGGATACAAGTTTGTACCTAGTATCCGAAAAAACTTGTTTTCCACTTTGACCTAATTATACTGAAGTTGAATCGTTGAAAATGCGAGAGTAATCTAATACGAGAAAATGCTAATCCAGTTATTTACACCACACACGTTGGCTTTAATCTTAATATCACTTCCATTATAGCAGAATATCTGTAGTCGTATATTATTCTACCAATCGTACAATTAGAAAATATACCTCCAAACCACATGTTAAACACGCTTAGGAGTTATTTTTTTGTTATATGTATTTATGGTTATTGATTTGTGTTAGTGCCTTATTTATCTCTCCACTATCTCCGTTCTGCTATTTCCTTTATTGTAGACATTATTCCTCGGCATGGTACTACCATTCATTCTTATTTCAGTGATTTGCAGTGTTCCTAGATTATCAGTGTTACATTCTATCCGACTGATAAGTTTATCGATTCCCCCCTCTTCAGTGTGTGTAAGAACGGCGTAACTAGCATAGTTATGTTCGTATACCGTTATTGCTAGTCTCTAAATACCACCTGCGCGATAATTCTTAGGTGGTACTTCGAGAATTGTCTTGATACCCACCTCACTTTTTCTTCTGGCAATAAAGTAATTCACAAACCCAAATTCACATCTCTCACAGACAAACATTTTTTCCTTTTTTTTATCAATGTTCGTTATTACTGCTATCTTACATCATAATCAACTTTCATTTCGTGGAAGTTGAGTCTACGAAGAAAAAACAAAGAACTTCCCAGTTAAAGTAATAGACTAGATGTCGATCAGATAAATTACCTCTCTCAGTACCGAAAGGGATTACTACATGCCCATCTTTAGAAAATGTTCCAGTCTATCAATTAACTATATATCTTAAAATTTTGAAAATATATTTCTTGTTTTTAAGGAGGAATGCCATAATGACGGTAGAAAATTTAATTTTTTTATTACGGAATTCAAATGTATTTTCATCGAAGAATTATTCCTCGAAATATTACGCAAGAACTCCTAAAATAACGATTCTGTGAGCGTTTGAGGCCGAGCGTGCACGGCACGCCTTGGCTTTAGAGAGCCTATTTCACTCTCACGCTCCCTATTTATACCCATTTGATTAAATCTGATTTGCTGGTGCGTTGTTTGGGCGTTTTAATTCGAAATTTGAACAAAAGTTTCAATAAACCCATGTGTAGATACGCTCCTAAAATAACATGCGCCCGGAGCGAAATTGTCGTCATTGCTTCAGATTTGGCGATGTGGATATTCACTGTAATCTATAATGCATTAATGCACATGAAAAATACCTTTCATATCAAAATCGGCCATGAAATGCGCCGATTCTGTGAAAATAGAGTCGCCAGCAACGAAAAGGGCCTTTAAGACGAAAATGAGGTATTATTAGGTCAAAGTAGCAGAAAGCGGTCATCCACTACCCAGAGCGATAGTTATTATGGCCCAGGCATCGATGATACCTCGTACGTTTCAAGCTTTGTACCATTTTTATGTGACAATTATTTGTCAATATTCAAAGCGTTTTTCCCAAAACCATGTTTTTGCCATGGTTTTCATCGTCCACCCTACAGTTTTCATCCGCTTTTAAAGACTGTTTTCTCTTCAGGTCATCGTAACCGATTTCTTTTGTTGGTATCTGGTACTTTTTCTACCAGTAAAGAGGGTCCAGAAATAGTAATTTCTTTCAAATATCTATAATTTCGCTAATTTTTTTTCAAATTTCTACAATGAACTAAAATTACATCTGTAAGGATCAGGGTGACACGTTAACTTCATGTTGCAGATAACCAAAAACGAGTAACAGCGACAAGCGTCGATATACCTTCTTTCAGAGCTGCCTAGAGAAACTTCCAATTGAACAGTGAAGATAATAATATTTTTCAGTAAAAGATACCAATAAAAATTTCAATTTATGCTTTATGAGTTGAAGCAATCCCCGTTTGTCTATTGCATTCCAGTACAGAGAAAAAAATCCTGAAATTGAGAAATATTTCCGACCATCACCCTGTTGTTTCCCCTTAATGAATTCCTCTATCAAATTCCATACATGTTTAAAATTTTTAGGAAAATTTTACACAAAATTTAAGTATTATGATTTACTCAATTGACACAGTATTCAATATTTTCAGGTTCAGAACCTAACGCACACATCAAAATCTTAAATGGGATGTTCAGAGTAAAAGTCAACAGCAGTTAACGAAATATTTATTTTTATGGTGATCGAAGTACACCCATCTTGATAGTGTAGACTACCGAAAGTGCTTTGTTATTCCTAAGAGAGTACTAAGAGATCGTGAGCTGGACCCTACTTTCACATCAGCACCTCTTTAAAAAGTATGCAAGCATGGTGTTAACATAAGTCAATAACAATTAACGAGTTTTCTTGTACTGTGATCTTCTTCTATGATGGGCATCAAGTACCACACTCCCTCACTCTTGGTAATGAGCGTTGTGGGAAATGTGTTGGTATTGGTACGTTACCGATATTTGATTGATAAAGAAAAGCGACAAATTTAACGGAATTACATTACTAGCGTCAAGAATCACATTATAGTGTGATCTAGAGCGTCATTCTTTGGTGAGCTTAAGCGAGTATCTTTAGTTGACACTTCATATTTCAATATTTGATATTCCTCCAGTCAACATGCTTATGGTTGCTTCTGGCATTGCCTGTGCGGTATCTTTACGCGTCATTAATTCCATGACATTATTTCCGTGATATGATTTATTTTAGACAATTAATATGCCTCCGCTTTTCAGTTTGTTGATGTATAAGATGATAACAAAATGAAGACCACTGTAATACCATCCCTATACTTATTTTTAAATGGTTTAAATGGCTCTGAGCACTATGGGACTTAACATCTGAGGTCATCAGTCCCCTAGACGTAGAACTACTTAAACCTAACTAACCTAAGGACATCACACACATCCATGCCCGAGGCAGGATTCGAACCTGCGACCGTAGCAGCAGCGCGGATCAGAACTGAAGCACCTAGAGCCGCTCGACCACAACGGCCGGCTATTTATTTTTAAATTGCTTTTTGCCAAAAGGAAAACAGTTATTCTCTGACTTCTAGGGTTAGCACCTTTGGTGCACTAATAATTCCCAATCTGGTAAAATAATAAGATTTTAAATACCTCGATGGCTTGCACGTCAAATTCTCTACTTGTTTCGTCAAGTAATTCTTCGCTCAAACCCTTGGAACAGTGTGGAGACCGTTCATCTTTGCACTTCAGAAATATTTTAAGTGGTTATCAGGTTGATAATCGGAGACATCTCCACCATCAACCAGCAATGCCAAATACGGAATCATGGGGTTGAGAAGTTTCTTCATATGAAACACTCACTATATTTAGTAAGGGAATTGCATCAAGGTGAACTCAGGACTCGATTTAAAGTGGCACTAATCTCTAGGTACATTGGTATGCGAATTATTTTCTCCAATAAACGTGCTGCATGCAGAAACAATGTATAAGTTGCAGCCATTGTTAATCACTTTTGTGAACTACATTGCACAGTTTTTTTCTAATTTGTAAAATCGTTTCGTACGCCACGTAGAGTATGATACTTTAATAATGGGTTTACAAACGGTCTCGACCGCAATACATCTTTTATTTCAAAGGTTGCCGGTTTAGTTCAGTATGTGACCATCTTCCGATCCTTATACCAAAATATGAACACAGAATGGATTTAGAGCGATGCCTGATGACAGTAGTAACTGTAAGCGTCAAGCTTTTCATAAAAGTATGTGTGAGAAAACTGAATATATCGATTTCAAAAACATTCTCCTCATATAATGTGTTCTCTAGATATCGTATTCGATTGCAGAGCAAAACTGATTGTTTATTGGTGCTGTGTTGTGCATGTGAACAGTGTCGCGAGATAAAACTTTAAGAGTCACGGAATGATAACAAAATGAAAACCATTGTAATACCATCCCTATACTTATTTTTAAATGGTTTAAATGGCTCTGAGCACTATGGGACTTAACATCTGAGGTCATCAGTCCCCTAGAACTTAGAACTACTTAAACCGAACTAACCTAAGGATATCACACACATCCATGCCCGAGGCAGGATTCAAACCTGCGACCGTAGCAGTCGCGCGGTTCCGGACTGCAGCGCCTAAACCGCGTGGCCACCGCGGTCGGGAATGTTTACGTAATACTGTCGTGAGCATCTACATAAAGACGTAGAAGGACATTGAATCCACAACTAGGCGCTAAATTTTTGGACGTTCACGAATCTTCACAGAACGTAGGGTTCTGAGGCTTATTTGCTCTGTAAAATAGGATAGATGGTGATATGTGGCATCTCTCCGAAAGAGCGCAATGCTGGTGTACGCACAGTTGTTTCGGAGGACACCGTTCATGGTACATTGTTGAACATGGAGCTCCGCAGCAAACTACCCCTATGTGTTCGCAGGTTGACCCAATGATATCTCCAGTTACGGTTTCAGTGCGCACGGGACCATCGGGATTCGACCGTCGATCAATGGAAACGCGTCGTGTCTTCGAGTGAATCACATTTTTAATACAATAGGTCGCTGTTCGTCTGCAGAAACATCCTTTATCGAGGTGAATGGAAACCGGAAACGTGTAGTGCACGACTGACGCAGACTGGTATGAGTAGCATTGTGCTAAGACAGACAGTCTCCTACGTTTCCATAGAACCTATGGTAGTAATCGAAGACACGCTGACAGCGGCGAACCACCTGCATCCCACCATGCCTGATATCTTCCCCGACCGTCGTATCATCTTCCAGCAGCATAATTGTCCACGTCTCGGAGCCAGAAATATGCTGCAGTGATTTGTGGAGCACTGTACTGAACTCGCGTTATCTGGGTTGCAATTTGGCGCTACCACTGCCTGCACAAAAAAAGCTTACACATCTAATTACACATACCACCACAAACCTACAGCAAACTGTCGGGTCCCTTACACGCAGGCCGGCCGCGGTGGCCGTGGGGTTCTAGGCGCTCCAGTCCGGAGCCGCGCTGCTGCTACGGTCGCAGGTTCGAATCCGGCCTCGGGCATGGGTGCGTGTGATGTCCTTAGGTTAGTTAGGTTTAAGTAGTTCTAAGTTCTAGGGGACTGATGACCACGGCAGTTGAGTCCCATAGTGCTCAGAGCCATTTTTTGAACCTTATACGCTGAGTCAGTGATGTATTTAGTTCCAAAGACGGACAGACAAGCTATTAATCAGGTGGTCTTAATATTTTGGCTGATCATTGTATGTCTCGCCAAACCATTACAATAACTAAGGCAATAGGGCTCCGTCTGAAATTAAGGCATCCAGAATTCCAGTTTTGATCCTCTGTGTTTAGTCTAATTGTGCCCTTTGTTGCAGTATTGTACAGCCAACTACATAAATGAGCGGCACACCCACTGACTGCACAACAAGAGGTGGAAGATTTCAAAAATATCTCCGAGATAGCGTCACCGGCATGACTGTCACGTGCGCATAGCTGTTGCACCCTGCGAAGAGACACAAGAAAACATATTTCAATAACTGTTGCAGCAAAAGACGTGTGAGGCAAAATTATTGCTAAGGTTGGTGAAGACTGACTTTAGAGGGTATCTCGCAGCTGCAAATTTTTTAATTCCGAAAACTCCCTTCTGTCTTCAAGTAAAATTTCGCAAACGTTGATTCAGAGGTACTGCAAATTATATTTCTTTCGTGAATGCAATAAACTGAGAACAGAACTTAGATACCATAACTTGGAATGAGTTTAGGGCTCTCACAGGTCCTGTTCCACTGCTGCAGTTCCTTTTCGACAATAATTTGCGGAAGCCTTTTACTGACACAATGAAACTCCTGAAAGTGATTGTTACCAACTCGGCGACATCGTCTGAGGCGGAACGATCTTTCTGTACCTAGAAGAGAATAAAAGCTTTTCTGCGAAGTACTACAAGAGCGGCTAATAGCAGTAGCAGCGCTCTCCAAAGAGAAAGACTTCGTATGCACCATCGCAGACTTCAATAAATGCTTCATTGACAGGGTCTGTGCTCATAATGAGTGGAGAACGGATTTTTCATACAAACATTCAACGTAATGTAAGCATATTTCTGTGGAGCAGTAATTTTTTATTCATTGTTAGCCTTTAGATGTTAGTTATTTGACCCTCGGAAGGCCATTTCCAGCGAACCCCCTAAAAGCGCCGCGGACCGCTACTGAATAATATGAATCTAGTCAACGGGTATGAAATTAATGTAGACGAAATGTGTGAAACGTAAATGAAACCCATTCAGAAATGCCCAGCTTACAGTCTAATGACAGTGGTTTGACAAATGGAAGTTCGTACCAGACTAATATTCGAACCTGTATTTCCTAATTTTCGTTAGCAGCCATCGTACCTTAAGATATCTGACCACTATTCCAGAGCTGTTCAAACTTTTATTGTCACTGACGTTTCTTTCTATTCCACAGAACCATTTCATTTCAGTGAATTTAATTAAATCCTTATGTCCTCTACGGCAGGTTACCTTGAAACGTCCCCTTAGAAAAATTTATGAATGATTGTGCTGATAAACCCCTTACGTTATTTGATTTTCAAACAGCTGAGCAAAACTGAACGAACTCAGACATTTCTCTCTTTACTTATTCTGATCATCACTAAACTGACACAATAATTTTTTTAGCGCAACGCAATCTGACTTCCAATAATCCCTACAAAAGAATGGCCCTGACTAACAATAACCTATACCTTTCATGAATCACTTGCCTCACAAAAATCTTCGTTGTTCGAACTACTGCAATAGAGCGAGCGCCAATACTGCCGTCTAAATAAAAGATTCTAACTACTGAAGGCACTAACTACTGATAGGCACAGTTAGCAAATGAAAGATTTTGATAAAGAACAAACAATGTATTTACCTTAATAGTGTTCAAAAGTCGTTATATATATATATATATATATATATCAGTTCATTACATCCAGTCTTACAAATTTACTCTCTTTGATGGACACACGTCCAGATAATCCGCTCTCAAAACTCCGCCATCTCACTCCGCACATCCACCACTGCTGGCGGCTCACCTCCAACTGCACAAAGCTACCCGCTGTTCAAGTCCAACTGCCCAAAACTACAATAGCGAATATTACAACAATGCCAACCAGCCACAGACTTCACACAGCACAGTCAGTGATTTTCATATAGAGCGCTACGTGGCGTTACCAACACAAAAACCTAAACAGACTACTTACAACCTAAGCTGTAATACTCCCACTGGGAGCTATATCCATGTATCTGGTAAGATAACAGCTGTTTGTAATGTTAAGAAACAGCATAAGAAAACAAAAGCACGTGATCTGCCTGTAAGTAACAAACTAGCACAAATATTTCTCATAATCGGTACATCGTTTGTAAACACTTATCTATGTTTTAAAACATTCCTTCTATTCGTAATGCCTAGAGTGATAAGAGTCCCATGTGCTTCGAAAGTCGAGCATTCCCTTTTATGTGTGGTGGAAGGAAACTTCTGGCAAATACCTGAAAAAATGTGACCACTATGGCTTTTAATATTGGATTAGTGTAGTGTGGATGCACCGAGAACAATGTAGTTAGTCAACATGTTATCACTGTCAAGTATGGATACTGCTTCCCCTCCGCTTATTTTTTAATCGCATTATTGAATCAGCGTATTTGCGTTTCGATAACGAATAAAGGAGAAATGTACGACAATATAGCAGTTTCTTATATTTCTCCACATTGTATGAAACTGTCGATACTGGTTAGCTAAAGGGTACCTGACACATCCCAGCCTTGTTAGGCATAGATTGTCATGGAAAGTTCTGTCTGTATTTCTGCTCTGCCCGCTCCATGGTAGGTAATTATTTATGGTGCTTCAGTAGCTGATTTGAGTGCTATTCATTCCTAATAAGACAAATGTACTCGATTGCGTTTGTAATCCGCGAAAACATCTTAAAGTGTAGGATTGAGCGTTGGTAATAGGCAAAATTGTGGGGAGTGTAGAGTGTTTAATACTACTGTAAAACAATAAACGATATTCCATTAGCAATCGTGAAACGCCGACTGCTAAGTTCTCTTTTTGTACTGGAGTAAGGGAGACCTCACTGAGTTAATTAGGTCCCAATTACTAAGGTGCGTAGATAATGCACTGAGACTACTGAGATGCACGCTGCACTACATAGAAACAATAACAGAAGGAAATTATATGCTTCGGTTCAAAATCTACATCAGTAGTAGGTAGGTATCAGTAACACTGAAAATATCTCTCCATTACACTTACTTAGAAGAACGGCTGCAGTAATTATTTACACAATTTTCTAGTTTATATGTAACATGTGTACAGCTTAACTTCCTAGTGTATCTGGAACTGTGTATTCACAGTGAGCAATAAAATTTTCGGTATTACCTTTGTGAAACAACTACTCTTTATTAAATGTTAATTCTCTGGTGCCTCTTTTAGAATTGTTCAACAATTTAAAAAAGATTCTCACTTTTAAGTCATTTGGGTGTACATGAAGAAAAGAAACATAGCGTACAGTGTCAATAATCCATGTAAAATGTCATGTTTGTCTGAGAATAAGTAGGTAGTATGGAGCTAACGCTCCTGGTTGTTTCATACTTTACTATATTTGCTATTACACAACAATCACTTGCCCATTATCACTGCAGAATCTTATCTGGTCTGATCTTATGCTGGTCTGCACCATTGCTGCCTTTGTTATGATGAATGTAAGAGTAACTTGTGACCGAAATAATAATTACTGTAAATATTCAACAAACTGTCTCTATGTCAATTGCAATCCTTTACCATCCTACAATACTCGAAATTAAATGTAGCTACTGTGAGTGTACTAGCGGAAAGTAGTGTGGTTTCGCATAATGATATTAAAATATTCTCTTTTTAAATCTTCTTCTTCTTCATTTGCTGCTGCCTTTGTCCCACAGTTTCGCAGGGTCGGCTGGGTTACAATCGGATTTGGCATGGTTAATTTTAAGGGGTGGCCGGATGCCCTTCCTGCCGCCACCCCAAACCCCACAGAATGGAATCAGTGTGTCTAGTGTAAATCATGAAGGAGTGCAAACATGTTGCAAATGTCTGCGCGTTGTGTAACTGAGTCGGGACGTTGGGTCCAGCCCGGTATTCACCTAGGGGAATGTGGAAAATCGCCTAAAAACCACATCCAGGCTGGCCAGCACACCGGCCCTCGTCGTTATTCCGATAGGCGGATTCGATCCGGGACCGGCGCGCCTATCCGAGTCCAGGAAGCAGCGCATTGGCGCTCTCAGCTAACCTGGTGCGTCCATTCTCAGTTTCAATAGTTTATACGTATGTTTTCTATTTAATAGAATGCATAAAGATTTTATTTTTTTACGAAGCCCCTATGTTTTATCAGGTTACACGTCGTAGATAATTTATTCAGTAAATATATTTTAAACAAATCACACAAGCTTAAGAAACTCAGTAACTTTGGCTTGAGCAGAAATAGGTGTGCTTTCGTTGATAGAGAAATTTATTAAGCCAAATATGAGTGAAAAACAAAATATTACTTGCAGCAGTTTGCCCATAATTCAAGGAAGCACGGAGGTATTGTTCAAAGCTGTCTCACACTTCTCTCGGTAGCGACAAATTTATAACTGATGCTGATGAAATATTAATGCAACCCAGAAAAGAAAGGTTGCATAATGTCCTTCTTTTGAAATAAATGAAAATAATATTAGAGGTCAGTCCTACTTCGGTATTCAACGTTTCCACCATTACTGCAATCGTAGTCTAAAAAGAATGGCAACTGAGATGGTTGTAAAAATTCAAAAAAATGTGAAACACAAATTGGACCTCTACTAGCATCATAAAACAGAACAAAATATCCTTCTGAGCACCATTTCGCCATAGCAGCAAAAGATGATAATCATAGAGCCTAAAGATGGTATCAGTGTTGTTTGTTGACGTAAATCAAATTTTGGTATTGACAGTATATAGCATTGTCACTCAGATTAGAGCACCAGATGAGTGGATATAAACAATAATGTTAAAATTAGCTTCGAGAAAATGATGAACAAATGACGAATGCTACTTATGGGAAAGTAAATAGAAAGTTACAGGCAGTCCGCTTGAAACAAATAAAATGAAGAAAAAGGGCGATAAGGAAAAATAACAATCAAAGCTTCCTACGAACATTGATTTAGTTTACTGGACTACCTTTATAAGAATCAATTGCTACGAAAATTTTAATTCTCCGATTTTCCTGCTGCTGAAAGCGGAATGTATGTATATTTTTTATCCTGCAAAATACTTTACAAAGTGAAATGGTTTGACTCGGCAGTTGTTAGATCATTATCAGCTGAAGTTGCGTCCTTTTCCTTCCCGCGACAATGCAGATAATGAGCAGCCACCAGAATAAACTCTAAAATGCTGAATTCTTAATTTTCAAAGTTTTTGAGGGACAGATTGTATTGCCAAGTTTCTGTGACTGAGTTAGCTAAACCCTCTAAAATTTCGTCTGTCTTTCCACAGTGTGTCACTCCACCCATTCTCGTTAATACAAGAAAATTCCGTCTCAAGCGTCTCTCCCTTGCGTTTTCCCAGCCATATGGTGCTGCTCTTTAGATAATTTATGTGATTTTAGCTTATTGCCCTGATGCCCTCCCTGTCGCCACAGTAGACGGTTCACTTTAGAAAGGAACGTCTGTAGATAGGATGTATACTTTATGTGTGATATCGAATGTTAACTGTTTGTGTACCATATTTTTTGACGACAGACGACAGACGGGAGGTCAACGCAGCACTTGCCTAAAGGAGAGTGGAAAAACGCCTAAAATCCGTATATGACACAGCAACGGCCGTTGAACAAACAACTGAAATAAATATAGTTACGTCCTCCTGGCAAAATCAAACGAAACAGCAACCGTTTACAACTAGAGGCGAGTGGGTTCCAAGCTGGTGTGATTCTGGCATGTATCTTCGAAAAGTATTCTATTACACTAACATTTGGGCAAGTTTCGGAAGAAAACTGGAATTCACAATCGCATACCTGGCACAGCCCAGCTAGAAGAAACATCCCCGGAAACACTATCAAAAAAAAAACAAAGAAATTTAGATGAAATTGATGATATCTGAAATGAGGCATTAAAGAGGTACGATGATCTTCGACAAGAGTCCAAAACTAACGAAACTTCTTGCTAAATTATAAACTGACAGTTCTTTGTTGCAACTGAGTATATTTCGCTTTCGTGTGTGGGAAAAGTCTCATCCGGGAACATAAACAATTGGAACACAACAGCGTGACGACCAGCGCGATAAAGAAACACAAGTATTTTCCATGTCAACAGCCATACCTCTGTAGAAGGCCCCTAGTCGATTTTCACCCGCGTCAGGCGTATAATATTGAGAACATTCCATATCGATGGCATGTAGCCCGAGTAGTGCCATGTATTTGTCGCTGACAACCATTCCCTCGGTGGCAAGGAGGATAAGGTGCGTGGAACGCTGCATTATCTGCCATGACATCTCAGGACATTTCTTCACTATGTTCCGGGTATGATTCATCTTCATTAGGTGATAAGTGTCACGTGCGGTAGAAGACATGTTACAACGCAAATCTGCATGGATATAATCATATTCGATTGAAAAAGTCTTGAAGCGCTGGGGGGAAGTAGAAATATGCGTTACTAGAAAGACGGCAATCGCCGGCTCCTGACAAACCAGTCTGACGACGGGTCCACAACTTAACCCTCGTGCTGACATAGAGAATAGCGGCTCTGACATGTACATGGACAAGACCAAGACTTCCTTCACGAGGGAGAAGAGCCGCGCTCACGAAATAGCCAAATGCAGCCAGCAGACTGTTTGCCATCGCCTTCGGCATTGATAAGATGTGCGACTAACGTGGTATCCCAGACGCCGGATGAGAGTTGACAAAATCAGAAAAGCTCGCAGCAGATCACTATGGAAGCTCGTGCAGATCACTGGAAGAAGGTGTACATGGAGGTAATTCACAACCAAGTGATCATATCCACACTTCCTTCCAGCAGACCCCTGACAAAGTGCAATGCATATCAAATTAATATCCACTAGTTAAAACTTTCGGGATGGGAGGCCGTGGTCGCTCTATAAAACTACTTGTTCCTGATGTTTCGTTGCCCCCTGCGGGCAACATTTTCCGAGGTGAGTGAACGACTGACTGAAAGGCAGCGGAGGTCCCATTTATACAGAGCGCATAGAGGGCACGACCATACGTCACGTGAGGTCGACTAACTTCATTATTCTCGATTGAAGGTAATCGATTGTCACATCCTTGGTGCAAAGTATACCGCCACATCTTATCTAACTTTAAGCTTTCCTCTTTTATTTTAAAATTATTGGGGGGTTTCTGATTCTCTATAGCTTCTCTATACATGCGTGCATAATAATGCGATGTCCTGGCTAGCACCTAGTCTCACTAAAGTCTATTTTATGATCACCGTCTTTAAAAACATGTTCCGCTACAGGTGATTTGTCGGTATGTCCCAGTCGACAGTTCCTTTTATGTTCGGTTATGTGGGTATCGGCACTTCTTTTCGTTGTTCCAGTATAAACCTTCCCACAGCTACATTTAATTTTATACACCCGAGGAGTTGCTAAGAGGTGTCGAGCCTCTTCTTGGTGGGCCTAAGGCCTCCACGACCTGGCAGCCAATCGTTGACTCACCACGGAAGATATTGCCTGCAGTTGGCAACGACACGCCATGAAGAAGTAGTTTTACAGAGCGACCACAGCCTCTCAGGCCGGAAGTTTTAACTAATGAATGGTGATTAGTATCCACTGTCTGCAGCATTTCCATATCGAGTGATACGTTCCAGCGCCTCACATACACGCACGCACACACACACACACACACACACACACACACACACACACACCTCATCCTTCGACATAGGCAAAAAGGCCAGATTATCCGTATATAGCCGACAGATAAATGTATATCCCCAGTTACCCGGCTCTACGTTCCATATAGTTGGGGGTTTAATAACAATGGCATTTAGAATCATGTCATACTCTGGGTGGTTAATTAACTTCATATATGCCACGCTGCTCGTTATGGATATGCGTATGCCAACAAGGTAGGTATATTCAATCTTAACATCGTCCCTGAGAAATTGTTCATGTGATTTCAGATGTGCATATTCACGGGAAAAACTGATCTTCAGTATTGATTTACAGGAGGAGGCCATTCTCCTTTGAAGGGAAATGTAACGCACGAAAACACCTGAAGCACACAAACAGTCTTGTGCATGATCTCCACGGCAAGGATGTAAAGACTTCTGTACCACTACACTGCCGAAGGTAGAATGCATTAAGAGATATCAGTAGTTCAGAACACGATTCCCAGTGATATGGTAAACTGCCATTGGCTTCTGTAGTTCCACTAAAAGACCGAATTTACAGTTTATGCGTCAGTCTGTCATTACTTCCAATTTATTCAGACATGTTGAAGAGATTTGACTTTTAGTCAAGCGCATGCCAAGTAAGTGGTACTGAATTCCACATTATACACTAATTCAATTAGTTACACGTTCGGGAATATTTAAAAAGAAAGAAAGATTTCAACGGAAATTTGTGGGTCTCTTACACTTACTTTACTCATTGTCTGTTGCCGATATCGAGAGTACATAGCTTTTACGACATCCTAATCAGATTTCAGCCATAATCCATGAACAAATTGTTTTACTCATTGCCTGCAACTCGTTTTTCTTAGTATTGTTGCATTTCGCCTGATCTTCGACCGATCAGTGGTTTCACATATTTACACTCCTGGAAATTGAAATAAGAACACCGTGAATTCATTGTCCCAGGACGGGGAAACTTTATTGACACATTCCTGGGGTCAGATACATCACATGATCACACTGACAGAACCACAGGCACATTGACACAGGCAACAGAGCATGCACAATGTCGGCACTACTACAGTGTATATCTACCTTTCGAAGCAATGCAGGCTGCTATTCTCCCATGGAGACGATCGTAGAGATGCTGGATGTAGTCCTGTGGAACGGCTTGCCATGCCATTTCCACCTGGCGCCTCAGTTGGACCAGCGTTCGTGCTGGACGTGCAGACCGCGTGAGACGACGCTTCATCCAGTTCCAAACATGCTCAATGAGGGACAGATCCGGAGATCTTGCTGGCCAGGGTAGTTGACTTACACCTTCTAGAGTACGTTGGGTGGCACGGGATACATGCGGACGTGCATTGTCCTGTTGGAACAGCAAGTTCCCTTGCCGGTCTAGGAATGGTAGAACGATGGGTTCGATGACGGTTTGGATGTACCGTGCACTATTCAGTGTCCCCTCGACGATCACCAGTGGTGTACGGCCAGTGTAGGAGATCGCTCCCCACACCATGACGCCGGGTGTTGGCCCTGTGTGCCTCGGTCGTATGCAGTCCTGATTGTGGAGCTCACCTGCACGGCGCCAAACACGCATACGACCATCATTGGCACCAAGGCAGAAGCGACTCTCATCGCTGAAGACGACACGTCTCCATTCGTCCCTCCATTCACGCCTGTCGCGACACCACTGGAGGCGGGATGCACGATGTTGGGGCGTGAGCGGAAGATGGCCTAACGGTGTGCGGGACCGCAGCCCAGCTTCATGGAGACGGTTGCGAATGGTCCTCGCCGATACCCCAGGAGCAACAGTGTCCCTAATTTGCTGGGAAGTGGCGGTGCGGTCCCCTACGGCACTGCGTAGGATCCTACGGTCTTGGCGTGTATCCGTGCGTCGCTGCGGTCCGGTCCCAGGTCGACGGGCACGTGCACCTTCCGCCGACCACTGGCGACAACATCGATGTACTGTGGAGACCTCACGCCCCACGTGTTGAGCAATTCGGCGGTACGTCCACCCGGCCTCCCGCATGCCCACTATACGCCCTCGCTCAAAGTCCGTCAACTGCACATACGGTTCACGTCCTCGCTGTCGCAGCATGCTACCAGTGTTAAAGACTGCGATGGAGCTCCGTATGCCACGGCAAACTGGCTGACACTGACGGCGGCGGTGCACAAATGCTGCGCAGCTAGCGCCATTCGACGGCCAACACCGCGGTTCCTGGTGTGTCCGCTGTGCCGTGCGTGTGATCATTGCTTGTACAGCCCTCTCGCAGTGTCCGGAGCAAGTATGGTGGGTCTGACACACCGGTGTCAATGTGTTCTTTTTTCCATTTCCAGGAATGTATATTGCCGGAACCGCCACAACGTCTCATTAACTTACAACGTTTAGCGTGTGTCTATAAATAAGCTGTTTATAAGCATTATGTTTAACTATTTGTGGAAGGTGTTCCTGTAACGGGGATGAAACTGCCTCTAGTGGATATCCGCCACCTACACTCACACTCAGCCTTTAGTTCTACCGGCCAGCTAACGTTAATACCATTGATGGATTTCATCCGGGGCTGTCTGATCTCGTTTCCACCTCAGTTAACGCTTTGTTCTACACTCTACGAGCTAGTCAGTCTTTACCGTTTGCTGTATGTTATACACCAACAGTAGGTCCAAAGCTCACGTCTTTGTAGCAAGAGGGGAGACATAGTGGTTAATAAACAGTACTGCGAGTAAGAGTCGAAAGTAATTCTGAGTCACTATGGTACTTTCGTTCACTCGTGTATTTCACAGCGAATTTTCAAGCCGCCATTGTTTGACGCTACATTTTTGTGACTGTGATGAACGTGAGTATGTACACTTATTTCAATTGCCATTGCGGAGTCATGTGACATTTAGCTCAAGAATTTAGCATTAAGTTTGAAACGATGTCTACTACATTAACTCCACATCTCTACAATTCTTCTTTAGTTTGATGCCGTTACCTATCTAAACACTGCAACTGTAATGTAAAATTTGTCATGCAAGTGTCTCTTTTGTAGATTCTAATTTCGCAGGATCCCAACAATAATCGATGTCGTCAACGTTGTAATACATTTTATGTCTCTTATATATAAATATATTATAAATAAATATAGCTCCCAGCTTAACTTAAAGATAGAGAGTCGATAAACCTGATTTTCTTCTGCTAGAAGCAATCAGAGCCTTTTATGGTAGCCGGTATCGGTCATGTAAAAGACACCTGTCGGTGGACTCGGTTCATTATATCCCGCATAAGGTTTATGGCTTCTGCAGCAGGTTAATGTGGGGTCTAAACGGGTCACGATTGAAAACATGTTTTGTGTTGTCGGTAAAGCAGTTTCTGTATTCCGTTTCAGTTATTGTTTCGCTACTGGATGAAAACTTCCGTTTTAGTTGATGAACATATGCTATATTTTGTTGCTCTTTCCTTCGTGCTGTCGCCACTTCCCTAAGAGCGAAATTTCAGTAAATCTCATTTGGAACTAACATCCCTCGAATACTATTCGGAGCAGAAAAATGCGTAGATCTGTACCTACAAAGCGCTTATTACATGTTAGAAACCGCACCAGTTACTGCCACAGTTCCTCACGATGTACCTTTTATGAAAATGAATTCTGCAGCGTGAAAGCTACATTAAACAGTAAATAAACAGAATGCAAGTATTTTTCCTGTACATAAAAGCTAATGGTACAAGAACTATTATTGTTGTTAGAGGTTTGTTAGCAGGATATATACCAATATGTAACTTTTGTTATTAGTATATGCTTACTACATTTAAATACTTTGGGATCTGTAGAATGTAATCGTATCATATATGTAATATCAGGGCACCAAAACAAATTAAACTTGAAAAATCTTCAGCAACAGTAGAGAAAGGTGCTAAAACAAAATCTGCTCAAAAGCACGTCTCATGAGCAGACACGGTGATATTCATATACTACCATTGTGAAGCCAATGGAATCCAATCTTCTTTCAATTCTGACATGGACATTGAGGTGTAAACTTACTTTGATGTTTTTCTTTTTGCGCTTTTTCGAGATACAGTTGCATACATTCCGATATTATTCCCAGCTCGTTATGAAATTAAAGTCTGCCACGCATGAGAAATTACAGAACGTACTGCTATTTAGGAATAACTTTGGTTCTGTGATAATATTAATTAAATTACACTGACGAGTGTCAGCAAAATATTTGGCTCCGTTCCAGAATGAAACATCAGCAATCCCCACTCCGCCACCGCGCGTCACCTATTTTTTTCGGTCTTTTAATGGCTGCAACCGACTGATAATATTTCCGGAATTCGGTGGGACCATAGGCAACCACTAATGCTGACATTTCGATAATTGTTGTGTTACGCCCTTATCGTTAACGATAAATACTTCGCGTGTGTTCTCGTTTCAAATATTCCTCTGGTGACCGAATTCCATTTTAATGTGATTTGCCACCCAAGAGACCAGATGTAAACCTGCTCGTGAAACTTGGTTCTCTATGTAAAAACCGAAGATGACGCAATGGTTTTATTTATTTGTGGGAACTGCTTATACAAAGCGTTGTAATAGTAAAATGGAATATTTTGATGATTTTCAATGTGACTATTAGGGAAGGACTGGGAACTTACAAATGAACCGCCTGCAACATCTCCACTCCACACTGGCGAAACTGTGAATATGTCGACTGGTTGTAACATCCCGTCATTTCACGGCCGTCGATCGGTTGATGACACCGACTTGGACCGCTATGATTCTCGCTAAGGCGCCAATAGTCTTCTGAGGTACTGGCAATGAATAATTACTTATTTTTGTTCCCATAATATTTTTATTAGTTGCCATTGAGCAACGTGTATCGTATCCTACCACAAGCGCTATGAAAATAATGGCACGCACTTGACGGAGAATAAAACACTTTCTCGCAATATGCACGTCTTTATCGACGTGCGTTCATGCCCAGACTGAAACCACCTCTTCGTGTCAGGCCGTTCTGGAATATGTACCCTAGATTACAGGCAATCAGAGGCAAGGAAAAGCAGTGATCACTTTTAAAGCTTGCTCTGAGCAGCCAAATAGGAGACGACAAATCGTACTTCTCAGTCGTCTGCCCGCCGGAGTGGCCGTGCGGTTCTAGGCGCTACAGTCTGGAGCCGCGCGGTCGCTACGGTCGCAGGTTCGAATCCTGCCTCGATCATGGTTGTATGTTGTAAGAGGTCCGAGCAGATGTAATTTCGATGTATTGCTCACGCGCTGCCTGCAATATGTAAGGTATAAGAGAATCTCAGACCAGAGAGCAGTGTTGACTGCAGTAGGAACTGTGTAGCTGTAGGAGTAAGTTGCTGCTAGCGAGCAGTCTGGTCTAGTCTGGTCTTGTGTATCGTGTTGGCTGGGCCAGTCGTGGTGCAGCGATTTCGGAGCCTGAGCATTATTGTATAAGGTAAAAAACAGCTTCGCGCATATGTAGTATTTATCTCAAGTCCCATGTAAATGTTTTAAAAAATCTCCAAATAATAATCTTTCTCATAAAAAGTAACATTTAACAACCATTCATTTCAAGTTAAAGAATTTACTAATTTCTCCAATCCATGATCATCCCGATTATTGCAAAAGAAAAATCAGTTGTTTCCTTTCATAAATGACAAATCTATCGGACAGCATTGCGCAGGGCTGTGCCAGAAAAATTTATTGTAAGAGCAGATATATATGCGTTATCCGGCGACTTCATTCAGGTAAGAATTTTTCTTTTTTTATTCAGAATGATCTTTCTGGGCCATGACGCAGCACTGCTGACGTCCAAAATTTACCAGGTTAAATTCACAGTCAATTATTCAAAGGTTGTAACTGAGTCACATTTATTATTGAGAGATTAGTCGCATTGTATTATTGCAAGATTACGGAATTTATCTGAGGGAGGTTACGCTGAATGTGAATTAAATAAATAATTATATTGTTTATTTCTGTTGGAAGGTTACTGAATTTATTTTTTAGGAGGATACACTAAATGAGAATATTATTCATATTTATTTTATTTTGTGGGGATGTTACACTAGTGTAATATTTATTTCATTCACATTCATTTATGAAAGGAAACAACTGATTTTTCTTTTGCAATAATCGGGATGATTATGGATTGGAGAAGTTAGTAAATTCTTTAACTTGAAATTAATGGTTGTTAAAAGTTACTTTTTATGAGAAAGAGCCGTCCGGTGTGGCCGTGCGGTTAAAGGCGCTTCAGTCTGGAACCGCGTGCCCGCTACGGTCGCAGGTTCGAATCCTGCCTCGGGCATGGATGTGTGTGATGTCCTTAGGTTAGTTAGGTTTAATAGTTCTAACTTCTAGGCGACTGATGACCTCAGAAGTTAAGTCGCATTGTGCTCAGAGCCATTTGAGCCATTTTTTATGAGAAAGATTATTATTAGGAGATTTTTTATAACATTTACATGGGACTTGAGATAACAGTATTACATATGCGCGAAGCTGCTTTTTACCTTATACAATAATGCTCAGGCTCCGGCATCGCTGCACCACGACCGGCCCAGCCAACACGATACACCAGACTAGACCAGACTGCTCGCTAGCAACATCTTACTAATACAGCTACACAGTTCCTACTGCAGTCAACACTGCTCTCTGGTCTGAGATTCTCTTATACCTTACATATCGCAGGCAGCGCGTGAGCAATGCGTCGAAATTACATCTTCTCGGACCTCTTACAATGTGATTTCCTTAGGTTAGTTAGGTTTAAGTAGTTCTATGTTCTAGGGGACTAATAATCTCAGAAGTTGTGTCCCATAGTGCTCAGAGCCATTTGAACCATTTTTTTTCTATATGCTCCTTTCAACATACCCGTTTCCTCGACCATCTTGTGGATAACCTCCTAATTTATTATTTTATCAGAGCACTTAACTTTGAGCGTTCTCCTTTAGCACGATATCTCAAATGGTTTGATTTTCCCACAGTCAAAGGTCATTTTTATGCTATGCTGTGAGACAGAAATACGTAATTAGAAATTTATTTCTCAAATGTAGAGCGATATTTGATACCAGCAGATTTTTTTAGGGAGGAGTATCCTCTCTGCATATGGTAGTCCGTTTCTTACATCCTCCTTGCTGCGTCCTCCCTGTATTATTTTGATTCATATTAACAGGCTTCCTTCAGTACATCTTTTACTTGGTTCGCTGTTTTGATGTTAATTTTATCGTTATGGTCATTTTTGCAAGATTTTGCTCCATTCGTATAGCTTTGCTTTACTTTCAGTCGACAGTGACGGTAAAGAAATCGCAGCTCCAAGAAGGAGTTGTACGACATACCCGAAAGTTAGTAGGTGTGTTTCTACATCTGAAAGATGATGTCTATTAAAATTTCGCGCCAGTCGCATAACGGTCGCGCTAGTAGTGCCATAATAAGGAAGCAAATCAAGTTTGTCTTAAATACACACTGTAACGATCGTAAGCGTTTGTTACCTTTGAGATTGTATGTTTGAGTTGATGTTAAGAATATTTTAAGGCGACAAAGGCGCCATTATTAACACCTCTCCGAGTTTGAACGAGGTCGTGTAATACGTCTACAAGAAGCTGAATGTTCCTTCTGCGCTATTTCAGAAGGACTAGGCAGGAATGTAGCCATTTTCAGCGGTGGTAACGATAATGTACGGTCGAGAGAAGACCAGGGTCCGAACGGCCACGTTGCACTATGGAGAGGGAAGACCATCGCGTGCGGCGTGTGGCATCATACTGCATTTTCAGCAGCAATATAGCAATAGTTGCCAACACAGTGACACAAGGAACTGTTACAAATCCGTTACTTTAAGGACAGATCCGTTAGACACTGGACTCGCATTCGGGAGGACGACGGTTCAATCCCGCTTCCGGCCATCCTGATTCAGGTTTTCCGTGATTTCCCTAAATCACTCCAGGCAAATGCCGGGATGGTTCCTCTGAAAGGGCACGGCCGACTTCCTTCCCCATCCTTCCCTAATACGATGAGACCGATGACCACGCTGTCTGGTCTCCTTCCCCAACCAACCAACCAAGGATAGCTCCCGTGGCGAGCACTCCACTGACCTCAAACCACCACCATTTTCATCTTCAGTGGTGTCAAGAGAGAACTTATTTGAGGGCAGTGTGCAGGTCTGTTGTGTTTCGTGATTAAATCTGGTTCTTACTCGATGCCAGTGATGGCAGCGCGTTGGTTAGAAGAAGACCAGTTGAGAACTTGCATCCAACCTGTCTGTGTCTGACGCATTGGACCTACACCCGGAGTTATGGTCTGGAATACGATTTCGTATGACAGCAGGAGCACTGTCACCGTTATCACACGCAGCATGACTGCAAATTTGTTCGTCGGTCTGGTGACCCGACGTGTGGTGCTGCCATTCATGAACAGCATTCAAGGGCGTGATTCACTACATGAACAGTCTCGTCAACATACCACTGTTGTAACTCAACACCCTCTACAGACTGCTGACATGTTGACTTGGCCTGCTCGATCAACAGATCAGTCTCAAATGGAGCACATATTAAACACCATCAGACGACAGTTCCAGCATCAAGCACAACCAGCGTTAACCGCCCCAGTAATGTCGATGAAGTGCAACAGGCATGGAGCTCCATCCCACAAACTGACATCCTGCGCCTTTACAACACAATGCTAGCATGTTTACACGGTGGCATTAAACATTCTGACCGCTATACCGCTTATTAATGAACCAGAATTTCAAATTCACAATGATTTATCTCACTCTTACATTAACCTGTGCATTTGAAATGTAAACCACTTAAGTATCTTACCTAGACAAATGTATTCCCGAAATTTAATTACTCTACAGTAAGTATTTTCCGGTTTGTCCGTACTGCATATCTATTGTCGTAAGATTTCTCAATCCTTCCAACAGATTCTGTGATTTTTACTTTCACTATGTTAGCGATGTCATCACCAAAGTTTGGTTCATATCCTTTAACCCCTGATTTTAATTCCATTTGAGAAACTGCCTTTCCGTCATTTCTTCTTCGATGCATAGATATAACTGTAGGGTAAATGAATGTATCTTTGTCTTACATAATTTTTAATTTATTACTTCTCTTTTCGGTCTCCATTCTGTATTCGTTTTTGTACATACTTAATATTACTGGTTGCATAATGTTTTCTTGTACATGCTTAACATAACCTGTTGCCTATTGTCCTGAGTCTTTTGAGCATCGTGAACTATTTTATGTTGTAAAACGCTTAAGTACGTCTACATATTCTATAAAAGTGTCACTGTATCGATAAAAACGTAAAAACTGCCTGTTTTGTGCCTTTTCGTTTCATAATTTCAAATGGATGAGCGTCTACAACATCCTAAGGTTACTATTCCACTTTTATCTTCAGCACCTTGGTTTCACGAGCAGTTAAACAGATCTACAGTTTGGCGGTATTCATCCGAAAGTGCGATGGCATTTCTCCAGACTCCACACACAAAGTTGAATAATAGTTTGGGTTGCAATTTACCACAATGATTTCTAATGTTCCGAAGGAATATTATCTATCACCTTTAATTTCTTGCATTGCAAGCTCCCCAAAGTTTTATCAGATTGCGACACTAATATTAGATCCTTTAGACCTTCCAAATCAGCACTCATTTCTTGTTCTGTCACGTTAGTGGATAGTTCCCATACCTTGTTGTGACTCACAATGTGCGCGTTCCACGTGTCCGTTCTCTCCTCTGCGTTTAACTTTAGAACTATTTTTTCACTAGTAATGCTGACTCATTTGCTTTCCAGGTAAATAATCTAGTTAATGTAAATTAATTAATGCTGTTCCAGGATAATGGGGTAGTGGAGTCCGACTGTGTTAAAACTGAAATTCTGAACATCTAGACTGTCCTCATAATTTTGAATGCCGTTATAGCGTGTTGTAAAGGCACCGGCTGGCGTTTGACACTTCTTTATCTCACACACAGATTAGAAGATATTCAAAGTTATCATTACCTTTAACAAAAGTAAATCCTCATTGTCCTCCATATGTACGCTGTCACAGATGAGTTCATTCTGAAATATTTAGCTCTTAAAATTACATGGCGCTTTGCACTTATTATAAAGACAAGCGTTTGCCGATATGCTTCGTTAAAATTCAGGAAGAGATGGTGTCCGGGAACCCACGTGTTATGACTTTCGATAAATGATGTCTAACGTTGGATCTAGACTGTGATTTTCACTCAGGTGGCAGAACCGCTTGTTCCCAAGATCCTACTCGTTGATAACTAAACAGTTCACATATGCGTTTCACTACTTTCAAACCTCATCTGCTACAGCATACATTATGTTACCTTATCTAACCGACGAAGATGTGGGTGTGAGTGCACTGGATTCCGGCAGATATAGGATTACACATTCCTTCATGCTGTGTTGCCCTAGCTCGTAATAGGTACTGCTAATAATCTCCCGTTTGTATTGCTAGCGAGACAAGAACATCAGAACGTCACTCAAACAAACAAATGCTGCAGCTTTAGCAAGGAGATATATTCGTTACAGGACATTTTAAGGAAACAGGTGAGAACACCCTCTCAAAACTCTTTGTAGTGCAGACAATCGAATGCTTAAATCAGAGGAAAACAACAGCGCTTATCAAGAAATACTCGAGAGATTACCACACGTATGTAACATACGTGAACAGTTCTGTTTTACAATCACCAGCATGATGATAAACAGGCAAATAATATTTATTGACTTCATTTCTAAATCCGCAAATTATTCGTAAGTAACCCCTTTTCAAATTTAAAATCGCCAATTATTGCCGAATGATAATGGCTCTGCTCTCTACACCGAACTGTTTGTGATTATTACAGAATAATGCAACAGTGTACATGTCGGTATATCCATAGTAGATGAAAATAACTGGAGACCAGTCGGATGTCGGCTAGTGTTAGTTAAGTTCTCTAACATTATCTGCAAATACTTTCATGTCGTTCGTATTTCTACACAGTGTAAATAAACTGTTAGTTACAGGCAAAGATTGATTCTATGAAAGAGTATCTTGAAGTTACAGTGATTCAACGTTACTCTTGCAACAGCTATTACAAACTTACAGACGGTTTTGTTGTATCACACTATGATACTAAGGTAATTATTGGATGAATTAACGCATAAGTCTACGTGTAAACATTCTTGATGAGACCATTGCTCTTTCCATTTGGCTGACGACTACTTTCTGAGCATGGATATCATAATAATTGGTGGGATTTGTTTGTAGTTGGTGTCTGGTATGCTAGTACTCACTGAGCGATGGCGTTTATCGTTTTCAGGAATCGCATAGCAGTATTCCATCTACTCCATTACGACTTACAGCGTTTAATCTTATTGTATAACGAGATGTCAGTGACTGTTTACGTACTGGATCTGCACAAAATATATTTTATTTTACCCTCAAACGATATCGGATATTACGAGTATTGTTTCTTAATGTGTTATGTACAGCTGTCGGCTAGGCTGCGATGACAGCAGAATCTGTGTGCAGTTTTTAAACCTTGATACAAATACGTAGACTTCTGTAGCCGATGTAAATGTCATTAAAATCCTTCAGAATGTACTGCTACGTCATCTTAGACTATTCATAAAGTACTAAGGGACACAAGGTTTCGGCAATATTGCAGTTGCCTGTCTTAGCCCAGTACTTCCAGAATCATTGTAATAGGAGATAAAAAAGTCATTTTCACCAGCCTTTTGGGTCCTGTGGGTGATCTCTGATGATCCATGATGGCAGGAAGTGGCACTGAATGGAGCGGGAACCGCGGATGAACGAACATCAACAGCTGTCTTAGTTTCAACTTTCTTCACACAGTTCCTAATTTCTGCATTTCCTTGTATTCGTTCACCACTGGTGGAAGTTGGTTATGCACACCGTGTTTTTGGACGTACAAACAGAAGTTAGTTTTGGGATGATATAGTGTCACATATCCGTAGAAGAAATTTTGTATGCTCGAAATTTCTTTCGCGCTTTGATGGTAGCTTTTACTATAGTTCATAGTGACGAACTCCTTATGTGTGGTGTCTATCAAACGTATTATACTGGCACATGTGACAAATATCGACTGTTTGGCCCTCATATCGGTTTGTACCAGTTCGTCGCCTGGAAGGAACTTGTACAAGGGCAGTCATGAAGTTGTAATTATCACGTCGTAAAGATCAAGCAGTGACCAAGATGGTCCTTCTGTTCGTACGTACCCTTCATTACTACATATTTTCCCAATGATGGGTGACTGCCGGCCGCTGTGGCCGAGCGGTTCTAGGCGCTTCAGTCCGGAACCGCGCTGCTGCTGCGGTCGCAGGTTCGAATCCTGCCTCGGGCATGGATGTGTGTGATGTCCTTAGGTTAGTTAGGTTTAAGTAGTTCTAAGTCTACATGACTGACGACCTCAGATGTTATGTCCCATAATGCTTAGAGCCATTAGAACCATTAGATGGATGACTTAGCGGAGACCTTGGTTATGGAAGTCTGCGTTTTGACTGTTTAGGTAACGTCGTCGTTCAGGAAACGCCTGCCACAATAAATTACTGCGTTCCTTGTCGGACTGATACTTGGGATGCGGCAAATATTTGTAACTCAACGAAGCAGCACTTGCGACTTTGTTCAGAGCGGAATGAATTCGGGTGTCGTCATGGAGGAAAACCATCTATCTGATAGCTCCCGCGATTCTTTGTCGTAGCAATTTCCCACATCGTTCAACTAATTTATGACAGATTTCAGTTTCTCTGATTATTTTGCTCCATTTCTCTTACAAATTCCGTTTCTTCAGCGAGAGAACTTCATTATTTGCTATTTAAACTTCCTTGACCACACAGGCAATGTCTTCGGAATGCTACGTCGCATTGTGAGACACTGTTTTCGTATACTTCCACTAACGCAGCATGGACTGTCATAGTTTTGTTCCCCTCCAAATGCAAAAAATTAATTACAGCGTAATACCTCATTTTATCAATGGATTGCGCCGTGTTGCTTCGGCTCGTCTAGCTGCGCGGTACGGTACTGTGGCGTAGGAATTTCGATGTGTTTCTCGAACAGAAAACTGAAAATGCATGAGAGTTCATCGTAGTCCAATACCAGCTCTTTAACTCTGTTGATATGTTTAATATGGTGTTGTTGTGGACTTCACTCGGAAGACTGGTTTAACGCAGCTCTCCCTTCTAGAGTATTTCGTACATAACTCTTCATTTCGGACTCAGTACTGCAACCTGTAGCCGTTTACTGCTTACTGCATTCATCCCATGATCACGTTGCACGATTTTTACCGCCCACACTACGCTCTGTTAACACGCTGACTATTCATTTATGCCTCTGTATCCTATTATTCAACCCCTTCTTTTAATCAAGTCATCCCAAAATTTTCACTTTACTCCGATTTACTAATTCCGCACTAGTTATTTGATCTACCCAACTGATCTTCCCAGTTCTTCCATAGCACCACATTTTAATGGCATATATCACTTATTTTCTGAACTACATACTGTCCACGTTTTATTTCAGTGTGATAGTATGTTCCAGACGAATAATTTTATGAAAAGTTTCGTAACACTTCCCTCTACCTCAGATGCTCACAGATTCCTCTTTTATTAATTTATTTCTCTGGCTATTGCCGGTCAGATATTTATGTACACTCTGCTTCGGCCATCATCAGTTACTGTCTGGCCCAAATGACAAACATCCCTTATTCGTGTTGTGTCTCATTTCTACTCCGGATTCTGTCAGCATCGCCTAATATTCAGGAAAGACAACACCACGAACGACTAGAGATAGGAAGTTCATGTTCACTGTTCAAGGTGAATATCAATATCGAGGTCAACTCTGCCTACCGTTCATGTATGCCTGCGGCTCTCAGTGTCGCTATAAACCGAGGGTAATGGATCCCTGTGACCTGAGAAAACGTACAAGATGCCTTGCAGATATGTGCGCCGACTGTACCATCAAATCAGTAAGTTTGAAATAGGGCGCATTATTGGCATGAGAGAATGTCATGCGTCCATGCGAGAAGCTGCTGCTCGTATGGGACAACGTGTTTCGGCAGTGCAATGGATGTGTGCAGAATGTTTCACGGAAGGCCGTGGAACAAAACGAGATGGATGAGGTCGCACTACCAAGACCACCCTCTGAGAAGTTCGATACTTGCTCCCAATGGAAGTACAGGACAGACCTGCGTCCTCCTCGCCTCCGGTACAGCAGTGGGGCAGTTTACCACATCGTACGCTGTCAGCGGTCATTTACCAGCTATTACGGTGTGGATTACATGAGCGTCATCCACTTCTCAGCCTAGGTTTGACGAATGTGCAGAAACATGCTAGACGGCAATGGTGTATGGAACGACGTCACTGGGAAGAGGAATGACATGAGAGAGTGTTTACAGACGAATCCAGGTTCTGTCTGTTTGAAAATGATGGCCACAATTTCGTTCGTAGCAGACAGGAGTAATGACATCACATTGATTGTATATCCACAAGACATACAGCGTCAACTCAAAGCCTTTTGTTGTAGGGTGCTATCGGTTACAACCACAAGTCACAGATGGTGCCTGTCCAGGGCACTGTGGCCAGTACGAATTGCGTGTGACATCAAACGACCCACAGCCATATCCTTTCTGCACAACACATCAAACGCCATTTTCAGCAAGACAATGCACGATTACTTGTTGCTGCACGAATACGTGCGTTCTTTGTGTCACAGGATGTCAGTCATTTGCCCTGGCCCACCAGATCACCAGACTTGTCACCAATCGAAAATGTGTGAGATATGGTGAAGGGTGGGTGCAGCCCTGTGACCCAATATTAGCCACCATAGATGAACTTTGGAATCAAGTGAAAGCAGCATTGATGGCTATACTATAGGACGCAATTCTTACCTTACGTGTGTCGGTGCTGTAACGCAAGGAACAAGTTGTCAGTACCCATAACGGACCCTGTGCCTGCCAGGCAGCAGGACACATGCTAAACCGAGGTGACAGAAATGATAATTATTTCTGCAGAACACACAAATTTACATGTCGTGTGAATATGAACGTACTATCTCTAGTCGTTCAAGGTGTTCGGTTTTGTCTGAACATGAGTGTAATTCTACAACGTCCCTTTACGCTTTTCTTACATCGTTTACATCTACTCTATACTTTGCAAGCCATCTAACGACAGGTGGCACAGGGTACTTCGGGAACCACTAGCAGAGACCCCATAACCTAGTCCACTGGCGAATAGCGTGTGATAATATTGAATGTCAATAAGCGTCTGTATTAGCTCTAATTTCTCGAATTTTCAAGCTGTGGTAATTTAGCGACATGTATGTCGGAGGAAGTAATATGTAACCCGATTCTTCCCGGAGAGTGTTCTCTCGAAATGTCAGTAGCAAACTCCTCCGTGATGCACAACGCATCTCTTGTAACGTCTGCCACTGGAGTTTATTGAGCATCTCTGTAACGCTTTCACACCGACTAAACGATCACATGACGAAACATGCCGCACTTCGCTGGATGCTATTGCTTCTATCAGTCCTACCTGATAAGAATCCTATATTGATGCACAATACTCAAGAATAAGCTGAACAAGCGCCTTAAAAACCACATTTTCGTGGATGACTTAGATTGCCTTAAGATTCTTCCAATGAATCTCAGTCTGCCATCTACTTTTCCTACTATTTTTTATGTGGTCTCTCCAGTCTGCATGATTTTGGTAGATAGCATTATCCGCAATTTACCATCAACAGTGTAACTGTAAAGTAGTGCGTCTGTTTTCCAGTGTATGAGCAATATGCTACATTTATTCATGTTCAGGCTCAACTGCCAGAAACTGCACCATTCATGAGCCTTCTGCGGCTCACTCTGCAAGTCGATGTTCTCTTCTGGCGTTGCTATTTCCTTACAGGCTGCAGCATCCTCTACGAACAGTCTTAAACAACTTCCAACGCATTCTACTAGATCATTCAACAACACTGTAAGTTGTGACGATCCTATTTCACTTCCTTGGGGTACTCCGGAGATAACTTTTACAACTGTCGATTTTGTTCTGTTAAGGTGGGCTCGTTGACTTCTGTATGCAAGGGAGGCCGGCCATTGTCGCCGAGAGGTTCTAGGTGCTTCAGTCTGGAACCCCGCTGCTGCTACGGTCGCAGGTTCGAATTCTGCCTCGAGCATGGCTGTGTGTGATACCCATAGGTTAGTTAGGTTCTAAGTCTAGAGGACTGATGACCTCAGATGTTAAGTCCCCTAGTGGTTAGTGCCATTTGAACTATTCTACAAGGAATTCTTGAATCTGTTCGCAAATCTGGTCCGATACTCGACAAGCTCGCATATTTTCCACTAACCGGCAGTGACGGACGGTGTCAAATGTCTTCCTGAAGTCAAGGAAAATGGCATAAACCTGAGCACCGTTGTCGACAGCACTATGGATATCATAGAGGAACAGAGAGAATTTTGTTTCGCATCGTCTTTGTTAGCGGAATCCATGTTGATTTTTATAGGGGAGATTTTCGTGCTCCGAAAATGTCAAAATTCTTTAGAAACATACATGTTCTATCATTCCACAACGATAAAAAATTATAATTGTGTGCATCTGTCCTACTACCCTTCTTTAAAACGTAATGAGCTACCCAATTTTCCAGTCCCTAGGTACCATTCGTTGTCCCAGCTATCTACTATAAACTGCTGCTAGGACGGGAGCAAGTTCTTGTACATTATGTTCGTAAACTGTTATAGATATTTCATCCAATCCTTATGTCTTACAATAGGAGTACTGCACAACTGCTGTATCGGTTATTAAATAGGTAGCCACCCGCTGATAAATCAGTGACTTTATTTTACGCAATTCATTTAGAATGCATCATCAGATTGTCAAAAATGGTTCAAATAGCTCTGAGCACTATGGGACTTAACATCTGAGGACATCAGTCCCCTAGAACATAGAACAACTTAAACCTAACTAACCTAAGGACATCACACACATCCATGCCCGAGGCAGGATTCGAACCAGCGACCGTAACGGTCGCGCGGTTCCAGACTGAAGCGCCTAGAACCGCTCAGCCACACCGGCCGGCCATCCGATTGTCATGATCAGTCTTGGTGATGAGGTATATAAAGGCAGTGTGTAAGAAACAAAGCTATCACGGCAGACTGTTGTTTGTTACACACTGTCTTTATACACCTGATCAACAAGACGTTCTTGACAATCTGATGATGGGTTCTACCAGAAACCCGTCAAATAAAGTCATTGATTTATGAGGTGGTAGCTTCTCAGTGATCAATACACTAATTGTGCAGTACTTCGACTGATATGCGGTATGGTTGCATTCTTCCTACATGACTTTATGTCACAATTACCACTCGCGATCTACTGTTAGAAAACAAGTGTAGTTGATTTTGTATTCCTCTAGCGTTTTCCTCAATATTTCGATGTTCGTGCAGTGATTGAAAGGAGAGACTGTGTTCGATTTTCCGTGGTTAAATATTTTCGGAAGTCGATTCTGTTCTTCAGACTTTCGATGATGTTCGTCTCATGTCCTGTTTTCATGACAATATCCATTCCATCCAGCTGCTCTTTCAAGTCTTTTAAAATTCTCTGACACAGCTACAAGATCAGCGGAAAACCTCAAAGTTATCATTTCACCTCACTGAATTTTATCGTTTGAGTAATAAGGTCTATCCAGACCCCTTATGAACTTTGTAATACCAACGAATGTCTGGAGTTGTACGTCATCAATCACAGTGAATATTGCATAAAGTGGACCATCTTCGTGACCATTGTTTGCGGGGATCAATGGCAGTGGGGTGCTCCCCGGCCTGCGTGCAGGAATTACCGCAGCGGCTGCTTTGTTCTCCGTCTAGCATAAAATGACCCCCCCCCTCCTACACCCCCACCCTCAAGGTGACTCCTGTACCCGATGCCAGCACCTCCAGCCTAAATGTGGCGTCTCCGGGGCGTAAATTACGCCGCCGGAGCTCATCCGGGCCATTAACTAATTACAGAGGAGCGTGGGCCAGGCCTCCAATTGTCGACAGCACGGATTGGGGGAGCGTGCGAGCCGGCGCAGGGTGGTGGCGGATAGTGCGCCGTCTGGCACTGCCCTGGGGTCTGCTGCCCGGCTATAAAAACTGCCACGCGGTCTGGGAACGGGGTCAGTGTGACGCGAGGTGCACGTGCAGGTACTTCGGCCGCGCAGAGCTACAAACGATTTACAGCGCAGGCTCCTTTTTTACTGGCAGTTTGTATCTGTGCGGGACTTCCGGAAACGTCATGAAAAAGGAATGTGGACGCAATGGAATCTACATCACAGTTTCCTTTACAAAACCCTCGTGAAATGCGTCATGAACGATCCATCACAGTTTGAGAAGAACTGAGTCATTTATTAGCCCATGTACGAACTATCGGTAGAAGTATTTGATACATTGTGTTTATGCATGTTGTATCATAGCAACGAGTGCTATCGATTTAAGGCTTTCGCTGCTGTGAGCGTGTACAAAAGTCCTGCTACGCCGTTCCCCAGGTGTTGTGGACGTGCGTACGAGCAGCGCTTGGATTTTCCTACGGCGCCCTCAGTCACGGACCTATCACTGCTGCAGACTCTTTACTTCCATATCTCGGTGATTAAAAAAAGTTTCGAGTATGTATCATACAACAATGTGCCTCATTGGGTGCTATCACTTGCAAAAAGTGCTCGTTTCGACACGTTGAATCGCGAATGAGATAGGATGACTTTTATGACCACATGATTCGTTATTTGCAAAGACGCTAATGTGCGCGTTGCGCGATGTACCTTCGGAAATAAATCTTATCTACATTTCATTTAATGAAAGGCATGCGCTAAATCCAACCATGTGCAAAGCTTACACTAACCTCTGCGAACTCTTTACAATTTCGTCTAATGTTTTATTTATTTTGAAGTAGAGCAGTAGTTGTGACGGATAACAAGAACCAATTCAGTTCTTCATCGAGTGAAGATATCACACTGTAAGATGTGCAAATACTAAAACTTTTCAACCAATTGTTTTCGAAGTATCGGATGCTAAGTGTTTCATATCAGCTGGAATGCCCACACCAAGCACTGAAACCAGGATTTGGCGAAAGATATAGCAACGACTAAAGCCATGGAATGCAAAGGGAAGGTCTATAGCGCCTAACCGGTTAAGCTCCATGCACGGTCTCTCTCACAGTATGTGTTCCTCGCTTCCTCGCTTTTAAGTCTATCAAGACGCAAGACTGTTAGCAACCAAGTGTTTTCAAGGAAGCATAGCAATATTGTATGCAGAGTTCAAATGTGTGTGAATTGCTAAGGGATGAAACTACTGAATTCATCGGTCCCTAGACTTACACACTACTTAAACTAACTTATGCTAAGAACAACTCGCACACCTATGCCCGAGGGAGGACTGGAACCTGCAATCCGTGACACAGCACCTCAAAACGGCGCGGCCACTCCACGCGGCTGTATGTAATGACTGCCCCTCCAAATTTGAAAGGATTTTGCCAGGTTATTGACAAGTTACTTTCTGACATGTCATTAGACCATCCACCTAGCCCTATGCTTCACCCATTTTTCTGGTACTCAAGGTACACGGCGCAGGCTTATCGTGCTCTCAGTCAATATCTTATCTTGCAGTTGCTTCATTAATTGGATTTACAGAGCTTCTTTTCCTAAGTTTGTTTCAATAACATAAATGATGTAGTGATATGTAGTAATACGTTCCTGGACCATTTAGACCACTTATACCTTTTTTTCTTTTTTGAAAAGTGGGCTCAACTGTTAAACCATCTAAAGTTGTTCTGGCCCGGCATGAAAACTCCTTTTTAGGCCATTTGGATTTTTCTTCCACAAAAAATTTAGAATTTTATTCGATTTATCAGTTTGGTATTATTATTAATTCCTCACAATATATAATGGATTTACGGTGCGACAAGTCGCGCAGGACGCCTGCGTTCACGACGTATGCTTGGAGTTATTTATGTCACTTTTGATGTACCTTTTTCATTTCTTGCTTTTATGTTTTCGTTTTCTTTAAACGCAAAGAGAAAGGGTGAAGCGGTAGCCCAACGTAAGCCTGCGCCTACCGCCATGTGTTTTTGATATTCAAATGTTGAAAAACATGAGATGTTTTTCTTGTTCCTCGTTAAGAGGAAGGACTCGATCTCTATTAATGAACGAAGGTAGACACACGTTATTTTAGAGCGTAATCAGTGGTAGCCATTTTGGCTAGAATAAGTAAAAAAGTTTGTATTTTTATGTCTGTAGAAGAAATAATACGTATGTCTGCCATTAGTGAAAAATTGAGTTATTATTCCAAATAGTACTGTAAAATAGAAGAATTCAAGATACCCACATGTGTACTTCAGAGCTAATACGAAGATCCGATTACAAAAGGAGTGATGAACACGGTAAGGATTTTGTAGGTCGACACGGCTACCGAAAGTAGTATTATTAATTGATAAGAATAAATCTACAGCAAGAGAAAAACTATTTCGTCCATGCAGAACTAATATGAAGGAATATAAACCTATTTACAGGCATAGCCCAGCTTATTGGGTTTGTCCGAACGCCGAAAAATTAATCTCATTTTTTCCATATGTCTAAACACTTATTATTATTTTTTATTGTATTATACACTGCTGAACAGGTAGCTACAACTGCTCACTTTCTGTTAAAAATTCTTGTGCATTGAAGCGAGTTACCAGTTATTCTAGCGACCACTGCAGCAGTGGCATAAATCGCCTGAATTATACCACGTTGTTTTTTAATTTCTTAACCAGTTTCCTAAAGTCAATATGTAACATTGTTACTTTTCTCTTTGTTCAAACCACTTCAAACAATTTTCTTTATCATGCACATAATATATTGATTCCTTTAGCAATCGATAGTCACCTCACGTCTTACTATGGCACTAGTTTGCTGTTTTCTTGGTAAAACAGCTGTTAAATAGTTATAGAAATTCATCCTTAAATTCATTAAATTAGGAATTAACATATGTCACCTTCTGTTTATCCCTTCAGTAAACTTCGTAGAAGACTGCCTTGAAATTCTCCATTCATTAACTGAGCTAATATTTTTTCCAAAATACCAATTCACAGTGACAGGTAAGTGATTTAATGTGGCTCACTATAACTCATGGACAGAGAGGCCATTCCCTGTTAGACAAGCCTTTATGTAACTGATTAAGGGGGGATGTAACGGAAAATGTAAACTTTTATTTAAAAAATCATTACAGCCATACTTATTAATGTACAAGCCTAAAATTGTGCATTTGTAAAGAAAAAGAGCTGTGTTTTAATGGAAAAATATAATAAAATGTTTAGGATTAAGATTTTGCCAGACATTTCAATTTTAATTTTTTAAATTGTCTTTTCTTTAAAAAGCCATACTTCAAATTCTAATCAATTCTGTAATTAATCTGGAAATTTTATCGTAGTTTCCTGAGAAGGTTGTAAGACTACTGGACAAGAGTTATTGATTTATTGTAAAAATTGAATCATTAACAGAATTTTAAATTTTGTACATCCAAAATTAACTTTTTTTTCTACAAACATTCATCGAAAAATCAGAATTTGATAGCAAGATCTCGTGTTTTTTAGTTCAAGGCAGACAGAAACACTTTGCGAACAGTTCTTGAAAATTTCATAGCGTTAACGCGTATACTTTTTAAGAAAAGGTTTCTAATAACGTAAAAAATGTAAAACAGAGAAAATGAGGTCCAAAGATTATCTTCTCATACTTCTACATGTGATAAGCTTACCTCAATTTTAAAATCCTTCACACTGATACTCCTCATCCTCCAGGTTTATTTTCTCTCCTCTTCGAATATGTCTGGCCTGTATATGCAGGTAAGACACTGATCTCTTAGCCTTCTTGACCCTGCTCTCGTCGATGGTGTAAAATGCTTTTGTTGCAAACACACCAGGATCTACACCAACTCTATTCAGCACTTCAATTATCGCATTATTTCCGTCATTGTAACATAAAACTGCATCATAGATACCTTTTTTGAGTATTTCAAGTCCATAGAATGTCCTTTAAAACATGTAATCCAATTAAATTATTCAGAATTTCATTTGCATTTTTTGTCTTTCTGTGAAGACACTTCTTCAATAAATCACGGTTTGCAAGAAACCTGAATGTGGGCTTAATTGCATTCATAACAGGTTCTGGTAATGAGTGTTTATGTGAATACGTCTTTTTTCTGTCGTTGAACTTACACCAATCGTCTTTCGAACACAGATTGTTCACTGGTGTTTGTTCGGTGGACAGTTTGTGCAAAAAAATTGCCCACACAATACGTCTCATTGCCTTTAAATTATGTGTGTTTTTCCTGATAGCTCTCCAGTAAAACAACAGAAGAGAATCAATTTCTTTCACATTAAGCCTGTCAATTCCTCCTAGTTTTTATCCATCTTCAAGTACTTCACATTTCTTCTCTTTCAGCAAAAGACGAAGCCCATCACCAGGCCTCTTTTGGATGTGGCCAACACATTGCAACTTTACTATTGTTGTACTGTAGGGATTTTTTTGTTACAGCTTTGAACGAAGAGGAGTCCCCATCGCCAAGGTATTTAGTATATCTAAAGCCATACTGGTCCTCAGATCTGGAGAATATCCTCACAACTCCAGCAGCCTCCATGTCCCCACTTGAGCCGTTATAATTTTTAGGGCATGCTACTCCAAGATTTTCTTGCCACGGTTTCTCACTGTCTTCATCGTTGGATATTTTCCTTGTTGCACACTGGTGGCAGTATTCAGACATAATTTCTACATCTAAAATTTTATCTGAGCCAATACCAATAACAGATGCAACTCCATACAGATAGGTGTGACCCCTTTTCATCCAGATCCTATCTACAGACACACACATCTCAGTAAAATTCGTTGGAGATTCACTCATGAATATATACCCCAGGAGCTATTTCTTTTTGGTTTGTTTCCACCAATTTCTCCACCGCTGTCTACATAGAAACTTTGGCAGTATCTCATGCAGCGTCATTCTTTCAAACCTTGCACAAATTGGAGGCAATAAATTACCTCCTTCCGTACCCTCTCCAAGGCATCTCAAAGCATATGCTAACCTAGCTAACCTAAAATTGCTTTTATAGTTACCAGAGTCAGTTTTTTAGGAGGTAGGAAACGAAAATTCATAGCTACACGAATTATAAATTAATTTAAAATCACAAGCTACCGTCGTTGTTCTTTCTTCAAAAGCAATCGTGCTTCATTTATTTTTACAACTAACACATGATCACAGAAACTTTATAGCCTGGAAGAGAAGTTCTAAATCAATAAGTCTGAATCCAATGGAATCAATATCAACATCGTTCGCACACCTGTACGATTTTCCTGTCCCAAATTTCGAAGCAGAAGCTGAGAGCTTATGTTCTTCATTTCAAACTGCTTCCTCTTTTTTGTTTGTAAACCAAGTTCCATGAAACCTCCATTTGCTAAACATAGTTTTTCCACCAACCATTATGCATAAATTTGGACTTCCACGTAAAGGTTTCCAAATTCAACCTTGAATAGCCCTCTCTGTTTATTGATTGGATAGCCACTGAATTGCTATATATTTATTTAATGGGATAATAATAATTATTAAAAGGTGGCAATTTTATTTAAGCACTGTTTTTACTCAATTTTGGTAAACATTTTTGGAATACAGTAACCAATTAATTGTTATATTTAGATTAAAGTTCAGTCTTGATCACGTTATGTCTGTTTTAATGAGTAACCGGTTTCGGTTTTTTCTATAAAACCATCATCAGACCTGTGAATAAATTTTAAGAAATACTAGATACCAATCCTTAAATGAATGAAAAAGTCTAATGATGTCAAAATTTTTAACAAAATAAAATAAAATTAGTTATACCCATTGGCTCCCTTGGGTTGGTAGGTGGAGCTCTCCTTGGTGCTGTGCAGTCAACTGATGGTTATGAGTGCTGAGCACGAGCTTAAATATGCAGAGGCTCCGCCTACTTCCTGTCACACTACTTCATAACTGCCAATCAGCGTTCATAATATGACGCCATCGTCAAAGTATAAAAGTAGGAAATACACTAATAACATAAAATTGATTCATTTAAATATCTGATTAACAGATAATAGTCCTTCATATAAACTAAATATGAAACTTAATAAAATTTTGAAAGCATTCTATACGTATGACAGCAACTTCAGTATCAAAAACAGTTATGAACTAACACAACAAATCCACAATATAGACATTCCAACTAGTGCAAATTTGGCCTCATTAGATATTAGAAATTTATATACATATATACCAATTACTGAGACGATTAATATAATTAGGGATAACTTAATACAATACAAAAATATGACTAAAGACGAAATAATCGAACTTATAGAACTACTTGAATGCACTTTAGATTACAATTATTTCTCGTTTAATACTAAAATCTATTGTCAGAAAGATGGCTTAGCAATGGGAAATTCTTTGGCTGGGACAGTAGCAGACATTTTCGTAAACCACGTTGAGACGCAATTCCTGAAAAATAACCCTGATATCGCAAATAAAATCATATATTACAAGCGATATGTAGACGATATATTATTACTTTATAGTGGTTCAAAAACGAAATTGAGAAACTTGCTATAAAATTAAACTCTATGCATCGAAGTTACAATTTACAGTTGAGCATGAAAATCGAAAATCTATTAACTACCTAGATCTCACTATAACTAATAACAATGGGAAACATTTATTCACCATATACAGGAAACCTACAACCACTGATGTTATTATTAATGCTACATCATGTCATCCTGACAAGTATAAAAAAGCATTTTTTAAGTCTATGATACACCGAATACTAAAATTACCGCTAGAAGCTAATGAGATCAAAAAGGAAATGACCATCTTAAAACAAATTGCAAAAACCAACTCTTTCGACACACGACAGGTAGATGTCATTTTTAATAAAGTACAACAATCACAAAGTACTCCACTAATAAGTAATCCAAAATATATAAAGATGGCATATATGGGAAACATATCAGATAGAATCACTAACTTATTCAAAAACTCTGGAATAACAATAGCATTTACAACTGACAATACTTTACAACAAAAATTAAGACATACCGTAAATAAAGATAATGGAAAATCTACCAGATCAGGAGTGTACAAGATCCAATGTAGAGACTGTGAGAAAATATATATCGGCCAAACAGGTCGAAATTTTGCAGTAAGGTACAAAGAACATACGTCAGGTACCTCACGAACAAAGTCTGTTTTTGGTCATCATATAACATTCAATAATCATGCTGAGGGGACAGTACAACAGAATTTACAAGTTCTTCATTATGCAAATAAAGGCTTACTTATGAATATCCTAGAAGAAATCGAGATATATGCTCATTTGAAAACCAAATCACAATGCTGCTCAATGAGCAATTAGATTTTCGCGAAAAATATTATTACGACCTTTTTGACGAAATTTTATAATAAAAGCATCTACTCTTTTGTTTTTTAAAAATATAAGATTAGTTATACCCATGGCAAAAGCAATGTATGTAAAATATGCTGCATCAGCAGTCTCATCAGTTATTCAGATATACATAATGTGGAACGTACTATTAGCTGCTAACTTAATGCTATAAAGAACATTGCCATAAAAAACTGCAGTTAAAACAAGACGATTCTGCAGCATCCAACAAAGATGCAATTGTGATGTAGGCGACTTGGTATAATCGATATATACCACAACGCCAAGGATTTTATATCTTTGATGTAACTGGCACTGTAATAATATTAAGCTTGTCCATAGAGGGCACAGCTATCACACATCGTAATTCACTGTTTTTATCCAAAATATAAATAAGTTGTAGACACAACTATTATCTGTTAATCAGATATTTAAATGAATCAATTTTATGTTATTAGTGTATTTCCTACTTTTATACTTTGACGATGGCGTCATATTATGAACGCTGATTGGCAGTTATGAAGTAGTGTGACAGGAAGTAGGCGGAGCCTCTGCATATTTAAGCTCTTGCTCAGCACTCATAACCATCAGTTGACTGCACAGCACCAAGGAGAGCTCCACCTACCAACCCAAGGGAGCCAATAGGTATAACTAATTTTATTTTATTTTGTTAAAAATTTTGACATCATTAGACTTTTTCATTCATTTAAGGATTGGTATCTAGTATTTCTTAAAATTTATTCACAGGTCTGATGATGGTTTTATAGAAAAAACCGAAACCGGTTACTCATTAAAACAGACATAACGTGATCAAGACTGAACTTTAATCTAAATATAACTGTTTTTACTCTTTCGATTGTTGCGAGTCAGCGATAGTGCAATGCTGCTCGCTTTGGAGAATACACATTTTATAAGAATTATTTGGTCCAGGAAACACTTTTGCGATCACGGTTGCGATTTAGACGGTATTCGCGTAATTGTACTGATTAAAATTTATCGTTTCCGAAAGACGCAGGTTCGATTAAAGCTGTGTGCACTTTTGCACGTATAATGAAAATATTCATAATACGTTGCGTAACAAAAAGAAACACGCGAATCACAACCGTGATCAAACGAAGAAAATGTATGATAACATAAATGTTCTTCGCTGTTATTCAGGACAGGCTCAGATTAGACCTTGCAATTTTTAGTTATAAGATATCACAAGACGTTACACTTTAGAGATATTTGTTTTGAATAACTTGTATTTACCTTCTCTCTCTCTCCTTTTTACAGCCTTTATACCTTCACATCGATTAAGAAACTTTTCCTTCTCTACCAACCAATACGAGAACAAAATTCAGACTCAACAAAATGTCTTACATCGAATTATTACATGCTTAACCCTTAACAATCATATATAGTTTCGTAGTACAAACAATGCTAATTTATTCCGTGCACTAGAAAGTCTTTGATACACTGAGCACAAAAGTGAACATAATAAAATTATAATTACATTTTTAATATCATGAATACTTCTTGAAATCATGAAAATAAGGTTTGACATCGTCGTAATATTAATTTTCATGGTTGTAGCACTACAACCTCCCACCTACCAATACGTGTTAGTATTTTCAAAATGTAAATGAACCAAATGCAAGAAAGTTTTCTGGCAAAGATATAGATGTCAGCCAGTGATCTAGGCCTCAGCCAAAGATATCAAAAGAAAATATCCTTCACACTGACAAAAATTCCACAGAAGCAAGCAGGTTCCCAAATGTCACTAAAGGTGGGAGTGGACGGCAGTGGAGAGTTAATCAGTTCGCCAATTAAAGACATTTGTAAAATTGCTATCACGATAAAACTCACACACAACATAGATTGAAGTATGTAGATCAAGAAAATAATATTTTTGAAAAATCGATTTTTGGACATTGCATCCCCAAATGTTCACCTACAAACATTTTTTTAGTCGCTGTGTCCTGTGTACTTATGGTGGGACATTAACAAGAGGCCTGACGTAATAAATGTTAAGTAAGATATCCAGATACATTTTTGTGTCTGAATATTTTAGAAAATTCATATTAAAAGATCTGGAGACTCTCGTCTGCCTTTTTTTCGTCCTCTATGTGGTATATATTGACTCAGAATATCTAAGAGTATCTGAAATTTCCCGGTGGTAATCTATATAATGTAACAATTATAAATCACTTTTTCAGTAGTATCGATTCACAAGTGTACAAGATTTGGAGTACAGTAAGTACATGCAACACAACTCCACACCACAACATAACATATCGACCACCGAAAAGATGAAATTCCACAAAGTTCCTGGGTCCATTATTTTTTTTCACCTCTTGCCAGATTAGGGTACGATTCAGTACTGGTGTAAGTGGTTGCAATTGCAGCTGCTGGTTGACATGGGTCACTTCCTCCCAAAGCAGAATGTAGCGGTCATCCGCTGCCGTAGTTGACCGGGTTCGTCTATCTCCTTTCCTTCCATCAGCTGTGCCTGTGGTATGGAAACAACGCTCCCAGCATTACCAGATTCCTGAGCTACACCAGTCACACTTTGTTCTCCTTCCAGTTTCCCGATAATTCTTCTCCGTGTGACGTTTTGCAGATGTTATCTGCGGGACGTGCTGTAACGAAGAACGCCACAACAGTGTACTGTAACTGCTCCCTGATTGACGCACACTGTTTTTTGCCATTCCTTCAACTGCCTCGTTTTGATGGGCCAGCCTCGTTTGCCCGTATAGTCACGCGGACATCACGTCATGTGACGTCCAGGTTCCTGTGCACGACTGTGATATCTCTGGAAACATCCTCCCGCACTTTCATTCTCTCTACAGTGTAGTTATGTTTTATGTTGCTTTATTTATTCCGCCCTTGTACTTTCCAGAGAAGTGTATTTACCAATACTTACTCGTATGTAACTTAATAACTTACGCCCTTTCATAATACCGACTACGGCAGAAGCTATTGATTTCTAATAATGAAACGTATCAATGGAAAAAAATAAAGTAAATGGAATAAAAGTGTCATAATTACTGATACAAAATTCTGCACAATAGCTACCTCGATACTACTTCTTGCGTGGTGAGACCATATTAAACGAATGAATGGGCTACCTATACTATTTCGTTACTAATATAGTATTCTAAAATGATCTCTAGTATTAATGCATGTGAAGGAATCTTTCTAATCTTTGCATCCTTGTGTAGATGGTGATTTTATAGAAATAATGAAACAAGTCAGATTCCAACCAGATTTTGTACTTTCAGCTCTGGTTACTATGTTACGATTGTGGGAGTAACACTACTTGCAACTATTGTCATCTGTGTTGAATCATTGGACCCATTATTGACTTGTTGGTGTTACAAGTTTGATCTTGAATGAGAAGACCGAAAGTTGAGAATTTGTTTTTCTGAAATATGTATTGCAATGAAGTTTATGTTAGTCTATGATCCGAATTTTCTACAATTTTTGCAGATTGCTTTACAATTTTTGCAGTTTCCAATCAAATTATCTGCATTCCCTTTCACCCTGGATATTGAGACAACTCAGAACTACATGATTGACAGAGCTATCTCCTCAGCATTCTGAAATAATTACATCTCACTTGACTGAGCCGTTCGCCAGAAGGCCAGTGACCTGTCAAAACGTCCAGCACATCTACTATAGGGTCAATATTGTACATACGAGGTTTGTTAATTTTGTTCATACTGATTCGGCTGAAGAAGTGATGTACTACACCCAGCAAATATTCTCATTCTCCTAAGAAGCTATTGTGGGTTGCCTGAACTCAAGATCATATTGAGAAAACTGCGAGCTATATGTCTTGTCAACAAATGCAGTAATCTAAAATCACAGGTACGGAGATCAGTGGCAAAATGATTAGTGATGCATTTTTATGCTATCATGTAGCCGCTGATCAGGAGAACGAGTGTGTTTATACAGATACAAACTGTGTTACCAGCAATGTACGGAGGTATAGGAATGCCTCTACGCGGTGGTAATCCACGGGCCACCGGCTTTCGCATGCACGTGAGTCAACTTCTATGGTGAAGTACTATATATATAAGGCTATGATACAGTGACATATTTAAGAAAGACGCGATTTTTAGTATTAACGTGAGACTGACATACCTTACAGGCTCCTTTAATCTCTTTAAAATATTTATGCTTCTTCAGTATTAAGATGAGAAACGTAAAAAAGTTTCAGTAAATGATATTTTTGTAGGCAGTATGCAATTCTGGTGGAACATCTAGTGCCCAACTGAGTCTGAAAATCACCTTTTCCTAAGATTCTTAGTCGTCCGTCATTAGCTACGCAGGGTCCCGCCATTTCGTATACCCGATCGCTGTAACCAGTACGATGGTATCCTGGTAAGCTATCACGATACACTGCGGACGTATTGTTATTATTGTGAAGAAAAAAAACATTAAAACTTTCATATTTGAGAAACATCAAATGAAGAGCACTATTTTTAGCAACTGCGGTGCTGGTATAGCGCAGCTAATCAATGTCTAGCAAAGGAGGTCATTCTAAAATAAATAATATTTTCAACAACCGCTATTTGCTAGTAAGATCCAGGTTCAGTTCTTTTGGTAAGGACACTGCGTGGATAAACTGTTTGACCCTGTAGATTTATTCAAATCATTTCAATTAATTTGCCAATAAAAATTTAAATTGAAACTGTTCAAGGTTGCAATTCGCGCAAACAACAACCAAATCATTCTCCTGCCAAGTACATACTCCAATTTCAGCTTGCAAATGAACAGTGCAGAACTCAGATTTTAGACTACCATTTACAACATTATGACAGCCTAGCATGTACCAAAAAATGGTTGGACAAGAGGGCCAGAGATAAAATACCTCGTAGAACAGCACTCTTACAAAAGATTCGATGTTTACATCTAGAAAAATTAATATTTCATTAATAATTTTCTTTAAAATGTTTTAAATTATTACTCAGTAAAAATCGTAGAAATAACAATAATGACAATAATAATTATTAATTTAAATATCTTCCAAGAATTTGATAGACTGTATTACTACACAGAATGAGATTTTCACTCTGCAGCGGAGTGTGCGCTGATATGAAACTTCCTGGCACATTAAAACTGTGTGCCGGACCGAGACTCGAACTCGGGACCTTTGCCTTTCGCGGGCAAGTGCTCTACCAACTGAGCTACCCAAGCACGACTCACGCCCCGTCCTCACAGCTCTTCTTCTGCCAGTACCTCGTCTCTTACCTTCCAAACTTTACAGAAGCTCTCCTGCAAACAACATTTTGTAATTTCCTGGCTGTATACTTTTCATAGTAACATATACATAATACCTTATGATCTGTTTGCTAAAATGGAAATAAGAATCAAAAATTTTTATAATTTCGGAAAAACTATCGACGAATGTTGTAATGTAGAAGACTTAGTGTATCGAAAACTCCGAGAATTTCTATGTATCGGGAACTCCAGTCGTTGTGTGTATCGTGTTATCCATTTCTTTGTGCAAATAGGTCTATTGACCAGTTACATTTCAAACTGAAGACGCCTTTATGGTATGTTAGACAACACGCAGTGGTAGAGGATAAAGCCCGTAATAGTGACGTCCCCAACGCAAGGCTTCACAGTCAGTACTAACATCCTTTGCGATTTTACTTCTTTACGATTTTGGTGGTATGGCTTTAGACTGAGGTCTAAGGCACATTTCTGTGTGTAGAGTTTCTTCTCTTAATACTATAAGCATTGTCGCAGAACGTATAAAGATGTCATTAGTTGATTTTCGAGCTTAAACAAGATCAACTCGAACTATTGTATGTTCGAAAATCAACTAACGCGTTTTTACGGCCTCTCATGATGCCTCGAGCACTAAAAGAGAAAAATTTAGGCAGAGAAACATCGATCACTTTCTTCTGGTCCGGTCTCATAGCCTCAATAAATTTATAACATGACGTTATTCCAACAGGCTGTTTTAACTTATTTTATTTTCAAATACAATTTAAAACATAGATTGGTGGAATAATGTCCATAATCAAGGAAACATGCATTAGATCACGTCATAAAAGCTATTCGACTACAGTGGCATCAAAAGTACTGGCACAGCCATATTTTCGCATCTAATAAAAATGTGTAAATATTAGGAACATTACCTGTATATCATTAACTCTGACTCAATACAGGAAATAACTTTGTATATTAAAATATTCTCCCAACATTACAGAAATTCATGTCATTAATTAAATGATGGTTTTCTCCTCCTCTGCATTCGCAAAGTAAAAGTTACCGCGAAGGTGGTAAAGGACTTTCTGTTAATTATACAACAGTGCCGGCAACATGAAGAAGTCTGGAGAGACTGGTGCAACAGTCAATAAACGCAGATCCGGACTATCCAACGGCTCTTAAATGTAAGGAGCGTCGAAGGATAGTTCGTCTTCCACAAAAGGAGCTCTATGAAGTACAGGGTCGTTTGTATCAGATATCCAGTCAACGTCCAACAAGCAGATCCGCGTTCAAACTATTAGAAAAGTGTTGAGCATAGCTGACAGTCGTGGTATATCTCCCAAAAAGAAGCCTTTTTTTTTGGAACTTAACTGTAGAAACACTTGCAGTCCGCAAAAGAATACGAAAATAAATCGATTCAGTTTAGAAATGCAGTAATATTTTCTGAAGAATCTAAGTTTAACTTTTCTGGGTTATGGAAACGGAAAAGTGCGGCACAAACCAGACACAGAGCTCTAGTCACAACACGTCCTACCTACAGTAAAACATGGGGGAGTAAGCAATACGGTTTGGAGATGTAGGGCAGCTTCGGATGTTGATGACTTGTTAGTTATATGTATAATGACAAGTGTGACAATATGATGTTGCGTCACTGTAGCTCTCTCATTCCTCAGAACAGCTCTACATTGTGCTGATCTTATCACACGGAACGCACCTCGTGGCCAACACTCAGACAACACGTGGGTGGACAAGACGATGGAAGAACGCTGCACTTGTATGTGGGCAGTGTTTATCGCGGCGAGCGCAGTTGAACAGGAACGTGCTGCTAGTCCCATCACAGGCAGGTGGGGGACGTTGAAGCTTAAGGGTGCCCGGCAGACCTAGTGCTTGTGGACACGTGCTGCCGCTCTAATCTGCACACAGGTCACGTGCCACGCTTACAGCAAGTAGGGGGTATCGAGCCGCACTGAGGCCACGGATTTACAGGTGGCTGCGAAATGTGGAGGGAACAGCTGTCGCATTCTCTCGCATGCTCACCTCTGTTGATCATTTGGACGTTCCCTGTATACGTTTACCCAAGGCCCTTTTGGTTATCTTTTCTCTACCTTGCAACTCTCGGTCTATGCGCGAATATTGAAGATATTGTTTGTAAACACAGATAAGCATTCTGAGCTTAATTCCTGAAGAAGGAGGCGGCTGGCTATATTGTGAGGTGGATAATTGTTGTACAATCGCCCTTTCTGCTGTCTTTGGAAAACTGGAGCTTCTGGTTTACATTAACAGAATCGTATTAAGATACCATCTCCTCAAGTGATTTCACGCCAGTTAATTTATACCTTGCTTTTCAGGTTCAAACCAACGACGAAATTCAGCTTCGTTAATGAGCGGTATTTCTTGTGGAGTGCTTTCGAAGGCGGGTAATTCGTTTTGCCTATGGGCGGTGATGTAATTGGCGACAGACTTGCATCAGTCATTAGTTGAAATTCGTATTTTATGGAAATTTGGGGCAGGACTCGAAGTGAGAATCTTTCTATGGTCAAAACTTTACGCTCGGCCTGGGAACCTTCTATACCACAAGTACATAACTGAGGATACCTATCTGGACAGTTCACTACGGCAATTTCGGCAAAATATGGATGGAATAAATGACGATGTCGACTGCTGTAGGACATTGTCATGAACAGTTCTGATATCAGCCAATGTGTAGAACATTAGTTAAGGGTGTCATCCGTTTGGCTGCCGGATGAGAAAGAGTACATTGCTGAATTCTGTTCTTCTGCTGTGCCACACTACACAGTCTGCACGACTTTGGTGCCATATCCCCGCCTTTCACATGTATTATACGGTGTCTCTCTTAATCAAATTTACCCCTAAGCTGATGACGACTAGATGGGAAAAGTGATAATATTTTCCGCATTGGCTGGTAAAACACTTTCATTAAAAAGTCACGGTTGGTTTAGATAAATCTTCAGGTTACAGAATTCCGCGCCATGTTTGTTTAAAGAGATAATGAACCCCATAACCTGAAGTGGCATCTCCACTGATGCAAAAGTGGTTGTAACTTTTTAATAAATTATTTTAACAGTTTGTTCAGAAGATTTCTTCCACCACGTGAAGTTTTGGTTGCTGTTGCCGGACCTCTAAAGTAAAACATGAAAAAGCTTTGAACGGTGTATCTTCTATGCTCTTTTATTGCTTAAAGTTATCACTCAGATAATACTTCTTAAGAATCGGAATTTTCAGATTAGGCCTAACCATGATTTATCTGAGCATTAATTGAAATACAGGTATCAACCGTCAGACCTCATTTCGTCTGTATTGCTGAGCTTCACAGTCAGAAATATTGTTAAGAACATTAATTTTCACGAAGGCTGTATGAGTTAGTGAAACTTGGGATGTGTAATTGCTGTTAGCGATTTCGATTAGCCGGCCGGTGTGGTTTTGCGTTTCTAGGTGCTTCAGTCTGGAACAGCGTGACCGCTACGGTCGCAGGTTCGAATCCTGCCTCGGGCATGGATGTGTGTGATGTCCTTAGGTTAGTTGGGTTTAAGTAGTTCTAAGTTCTAGGGGACTGATGACCACAGATGTTAAGTCCCATAGTGCTCAGAGCCATTTGAACCATTTGATTTCGATTATACAACAATTCGTGGCGACTCCAAAGAGTTGTGAGGGTGTTTAGCATGTTCATTCCTCATTTTACAGATCGTAAAAAATAAATCCTGGTAAGAAACAAGACTGAAATTTTATCAGACAATGTGAAGGACCGTGACACACGATTTCGTCGACTTTCAGGCTATCAGTATTTGAGATACAAATTGTGTAGGGTGATATGTAGAGCGAATTAAGTTGATTTTAAAATAGTTTACTCCTTTATTCTTATTAAAGATGACCCGACAGTGCTTGCCAATACATGAAATACCTGTAAGTGTTTAATTTCTTGAGGACTATGTATGGCCAAGCTGGAAATTTCACAGACAGCAGACGAAAGCAGACCACAGGGCACCACTAACTTAATACAGGTTGTAAATCTGAGGCCAAAGCCAGGTAGGACAGCATACGCTGATGGCTGTTGTGTGTTCTGCAGGATGTTTGGACGTCCGTCATTATCAGACACAATGCGGACAACAGGTGAAGCCACAACCATCCGGACGACTGCAGAGGTGTCACTGGAATTCCGAACAAGATGACTGCCGCTCCCACATTCGTAAAGCGTTTATCTGTGATGAGGACATTGGAAAGTATAGTAAAGATCCCAGAAAATGGTCATCGATGATCCTTGGAGGGGAATACATTTAAGATGGCGCCAATCTGCTGATAGGAGAGGAATGTGCAGGAGAACACTATGCAGGCTGAGTGAAAGCTCCACGGGCAGAAATATTTTAATGACAGTATTTCTCACGAAAGCTGTATGAATAGTCAAACTTGGGATGTGTAACTGCTATTAGCGATTTCGATTACACAATAATTCGTGGCGACTTAAGCGAGTTGTGATGGGTGTTTGGAATGTTCATTACTCGTTTTACAGATGTGTAAAAAATGAAACCTCGGAAGAAACAAGGCTCTTTCCTCTTGGCAGAACACAGCAGATCAGGTGTGAGGATTCTGTAAGTGTGAGACTGCAATTTTCTCATCTCAAAAATACCTATAGCTGGTCCCTCATGGACATAAATCAGATGGGAATCTTTGGAGGATAAACGAATAAGTGTGGTGCTAGTAATGTAGTAACCTATCTATCATTACCTTGTCTTCAATCTCCACCAAACTTAGATACTTGTAACTGTTTCATGTTCTTATGATAATGTCAGTGAGTAGGATGTTGTTAAACAGCACTCATTTTGTGTGAGGATTTATAGTAAACAATAGAACTTATTGTCTCTGCGATTTTGTGGATATCTCAATTCAGTTTTTCATTATCACAATCATGGCCATTGCAGCACATGTTAGAGTTCTTGTGTGTACATGTAGATGAAGATACGGCATCCCGAATGAGTGAGATCGCACAAAGGCGTAGCTCATATCAGGAGGTTAAAGATGTTTTCCTTACAATATTTTGGTAGATGGGAACTCAATAGCGTATCAAGCAAGAATCTTCGAAGCACAAAGAGTCAGTATCATCAGAACAGAGGAGTTCTTTGACAATCCTTAACGCAATAACCAGTACTTGAACACACAGTGTAGTGTGAGTGAAATCATACAATTTTGCTACACGAATTATCTGTCAGTATCAGCAAGTATGGGCCGGCAGGTGTGATGTGGTTGTAGAAGCATTCGGAACTGTATTACATTAGTTACAATGAGAATCATGAGAAGTAAAGGAAGATGGAAGCGGAGAACAGTAGGAACAATTTTAATAATATTCATGGACGGCCGCGAAGGGAGAATAACAGAAGAATCAACAGGTGCAGACCACCAGACGTGGATGGGCAGTTACAGACGTACCTGCCAAATAGAGGCGCAGGAAACTATTTCGTACTGAACACTCAGCCACAGTCTATAGGAACGTGACCACAACCTAATGAAATGGTGCCGAAGCGGATATCATGGAAATTAGGTCACTAGATGCTCGCGACAGAGGTCATGCTGCAAATCAGAATCAACCACGACACATACCAATAGGGAGATCGGCCGTTGGAACACCCGCAGAGCAACGTCGAGCAGACTAGGACGATATTGTAAATTCTGTAAATATTTCAGATGGGGAGCAGCAAAGGAGAGACAAAAATGATGGAAGATATGCACAGTATGAGGATGACTGCAGTAATGAAGGAGAATGAGTTGTAAATAATGATAGGGATCATTTAAATAAGCATTTATATGTTAAGCCGTAGTTTAGAGAAGTAAGAAAATGAGGGAGAAGAGGACGACGAAGACTGGGAGTCGATTCCAGATGATAAACATGATAGAGATCAAGAATCATATTTAAGACTTTGGGAGCAACATTTTGAGTGTGATGAGGGGAATTCGCAAACACAGGCTGGACCAAAGATAGTAGAAAACTTATATCAGATCACAGAAGATGGAAAGAAAGTAACCTACAATCAAAGACGCCACTCCACGGAAATATTAAGCGAGCATAACGTGAGAAAGGATGTGATAAACAGCGTATACTTATTCAAGCATGAAGACATTTCGGAGAGCCTGCTGGAAGAAAATGAAGCGTTGTCCAGTCAGGAGCTGCACCCAGCGGAAAGATGAGAGTGGGTAAGGTAGAAATCAAGGGAATATTTGATAGTGACAGTGAAATCTCTGCGATTTCCGAAGTCGCCTTTGAAGGATGTGAAATGGGGTCTAGGTGGCCAGTGCTGTGTCGAAGAAAAGACAGGCACAAAGTGGTCGATTGTAGGCAAATGCACGGAAGTAAGCTAGAATATAATTTGCACGTCAAGGAAATAAACTTGAGATTGGGTTCATCATTGTACATAAGCTTGCCACAGTATTCGACATAGATTTCATGAGGGCAAATGAGACCACATTAGATATAAGACCTAGCGTAAAGACGCTTCAAAGAGAGAAAGAAGTGCTAAATCGTTTTGAGGAACCAGCTTATAGGGCACAGGTCCCAGTTAGTTGTCTAAAATTGCTTGTGGAACCAGATACTATGGAAGAATCGAACGAAGATATTTAGTAGAACAAACTGTGAGCCAGAGGAGACACAGATGAGGCGAGAGATGGGTCAGAAGATTAAGGAAACAGGGCAGGTAAAGTATGACGTCGAGGATCAACACAAGCAACAATTACGTGGTATTTACAGTATAATGTGGATATATTCTTTCCCACGGTTGTGCATAAGAAATCTCCAATACAAATTCGAAGTAAGTGACCATCAGACATTTTACGTTATACCACATGCTGAACCACTTGTACATACTTAGAAATAAAGTTTGCGAAGAATTTAAAAAGATGTTGAACGAAGGAATCATCGAGTATGCAACAACGCTTTACAGTAGCCCCCAGTATGTGGTGGTAAAGATGGAGCAGTTAATCCGCCTTGTGCTGGACTCACTATAATTGCGCCAGAGACCGACAGGCCGCGGAAGCTGCTTACTTCATTACAGAAGTTTCATTAAATGTTATTATTTACGACGATAGATTTACGAGAACGTTTCTGGTAGAAAGAGGTCCACCCACCCAGTCGCAAATATACGGCATGTCTTGCTTTCGGTAGACATTACAAATTCACACCTCTACTGTTTGAATTAAATATACCGTCAGCTGCTTTTATCCGTTGTTTGGATAGCATACTGGTTGATAACCTAAAGTAAGATATTACTAGCTATGTGGATGATACGTTGATAGCTGAAATCTGAGGTGTAGAGTAAAATGAGGCACTGAGAATACCTCTTACCACCCTGAAAAGTCATGACGTTACAATCAGTCTAGATAGGTCTTCCTCTGGATCGCTGCGTATAGGATTTTTAGGACACATTATCTCAGCACAAGGAAAAGAATCTGAACCAGAGCAGACTGAAGCAGACATCACGCAAATATTAAGAAGCTTACTTGGTGCAATTAATTTTTGCAAGTAACTTGTGAAGATTGAGACATTATCGACACCAAGCCTGTGCGCGTCGACAGGAAAGAACACACACTGGGTAAGGGACGGGACGGCAGAGGAAGAATTCCAAGCTCTAAAGTCGGGACTGGCTACTGCACGGTTCTGGCCCATACAGATCTGACGCAAGACTTCTGCATAATCATAGATTCACTGAGGACGGGGCAAGCTGTGGAGGTCTTTCAGGAATATGAAAAGGATTGCAGAATGGTTAGGAAAACAATAACAATCGGCTGTAGGGTCCTATCTAGGAGTGAGTGGAACTGTTCCGTGACAGAAGTAGAGGCATTGGCGGTAGCGTGGGACTTTCAGAAATTTCGTTATTTTCTGTGCGAGAGAAAAATAAGATTCTATACCGACCATAAGGCAATATACACTCCTGGAAATGGAAAAAAGAACACATTGACACCGGTGTGTCAGACCCACCATACTTGCTCCGGACACTGCGAGAGGGCTGTACAAGCAATGATCACACGCACGGCACAGCGGACACACCAGGAACCGCGGTGTTGGCCGTCGAATGGCGCTAGCTGCGCAGCATTTGTGCACCGCCGCCGTCAGTATCAGCCAGTTTGCCGTGGCATACGGAGCTCCATCGCAGTCTTTAACACTGGTAGCATGCCGCGACAGCGTGGAGGTGAACCGTATGTGCAGTTGACGGACTTTGAGCGAGGGCGTATAGTGGGCATGAGGGAGGCCGGGTGGACGTACCGCCGAATTGCTCAACACGTGGGGCATGAGGTCTCCACAGTACATCGATGTTGTCGCCAGTGGTCGGCGGAAGGTGCACGTGCCCGTCGACCTGGGACCGGACCGCAGCGACGCACGGATGCACGCCAAGACCATAGGATCCTACGCAGTGCCGTAGGGGACCGCACCGCCACTTCCCAGCAAATTAGGGACACTGTTGCTCCTGGGGTATCGGCGAGGACCATTCGCAACCGTCTCCATGAAGCTGGGCTACGGTCCCGCACACCGTTAGGCCGTCTTCCGCTCACGCCCCAACATCGTGCAGCCCGCCTCCAGTGGTGTCGCGACAGGCGTGAATGGAGGGACGAATGGAGACGTGTCGTCTTCAGCGATGAGAGTCGCTTCTGCCTTGGTGCCAATGATGGTCGTATGCGTGTTTGGCGCCGTGCAGGTGAGCGCCACAATCAGGACTGCATACGACCGAGGCACACAGGGCCAACACCCGGCATCATGGTGTGGGGAGTGATCTCCTACACTGGCCGTACACCACTGGTGATCGTCGAGGGGACACTGAATAGTGCACGGTACATCCAAACCGTCATCGAACCCATCGTTCTACCATTCCTAGACCGGCAAGGGAACTTGCTATTCCAACAGGACAATGCACGTCCGCATGTGTCCCGTGCCACCCAACGTGCTCTAGAAGGTGTAAGTCAACTACCCTGGCCAGCAAGATCTCCGGATCTGTCCCCCATTGAGCATGTTTGGAACTGGATGAAGCGTCGTCTCCACAAGACTACAGCATCTCTACGATCGTCTCCATGGGAGAATAGCAGCCTGCATTGCTGCGATAGGTGGATATACACTGTACTAGTGCCGACATTGTGCATGCTCTGTTGCCTGTGTCTATGTGCCTGTGGTTCTGTCAGTGTGATCATGTGATGTATCTGACCCCAGGAATGTGTCAATAAAGTTTCCCCTTCCTGGGACAATGAATTCACGGTGTTCTTATTTCAATTTCCAGGAGTGTAGTTCTTGTTTACGACTATACTGAGACATGATGGTCTTACCTGCCCGAATCTCGTGGTCGTGCGGTAGCGTTCTCGCTTCCCACGCCCGGGTTCCCGGGTTCGATTCCCGGCGGGGTCAGGGATTTTCTCTACCTCGTGATGGCTGGGTGTTGTGTGCTGTCCTTAGGTTTGTTAGGTTTAAGTAGTTCTAAGTTCTAGGGGACTTATGACCACAGCAGTTGAGTCCCATAGTGCTCAGAGCCATTTTTGATGGTCTTACCAGATGGATCATACATCTTCAGCAGTTTCATTTTCCAATAACGTTCGTACCTGGTTCGACGGATACTGCGGTAGACGCATTATCACGGTCTCCGTAATGTTTGACGGAAGATATAAATGAGAACGCTGAATAAAATCATTCCAGTTAGTTTTATTTTGAAAAGGCAACCGGGCAAACCTCGTAGTTACATCAGTGGAGGGAATTGCAAAAAGGCAAGATAAAGACCCAGCACAACCACACACTAAAAGTAAATGGAAGGACCAGTGCCAATCGAATATCAGGCACTACTACTTATTGAGAAAAGGGAAATTTTCCTGTACAAGGAAGACAGCGAGTCACTATGGCCGTTCTACCTCTCAGAGGATTTTGTCGACTATAAGATACGATGCGTTCATTTCAGCACGCTCACGTTGGTCCTAGAAAATGCTTTTTGAAATTAAAGACATTGTGTTATTTTGAGAACATGGAACGGAGGAATATAAACGTGTTGGCTAGTTGTAAGGACTGCCAGAATCGTCAAAACTTGACTCAAGGTATGCAGACATCAATTTTTCCGATTATTCCGGAGAAATTAAAGCACCTAGTACCCTATTACCCTGTAGGGCCTCTGCCTAGATCAAAACAAGATTTTTTTTTTACAGACGTAACGCTCACGACATTGGGCAAAGCACCACCAGTGACGGCGTCGAAAGCATTCGAATGGTATTTCTTGACACAGATGGGTCGTGTAAATAGGGTTACTCCGGATTACAGTGAACAGTTTCGATCATAACGATGCGTGGAAACCGCAAAGAGCAACAGGGTTGGACTTGTTTTCATTTCATCCTATATACCTGCATCCAACCCTGCAGCATCCTTTATGCATGCTTTAGGAAGTCTATTTAGGATTTGGTCATCTCACGAGTTGGGACATTTTATTGCCAGACTTTCAAAACGTCACGAATGAGTTGCTGCACTTCTCCACCAACCTTCCGCCAATAGCGGTACTGAAGAACCGACAACCATGAGATCGGATGAGAAAAGTAGTAGACTACCCGCCGAAAGAATACGAATGACACGAAAACATTATGAAACAAGCACAAATCCATCTGAGGGCCACAGCCATGAAAAGGGAGGATTGAGCAGCCAAGAACGCGAGGTTAAACCATACCTCTTAGGCCAGTAGGTGTTGGAATATTCCCACCGTCTCTCGAAAAAACAAGAAGCGGTGTGTCACGAATTCTTTTTCGTCTTTGAAGGACCCATGTGAAACAGCAGAATTGCGAACGAGAATGCGCTCGAACTGGAATGGATGCAAACAAGAAAATCAAACGGTGTCTACTACATCAGCAATATCAAGCCATTCACGGAATACGAAGGGCTTGACGTTGCTGATATAGCGAACACCAGTAGATTTTCACGCAATATGAAGTTTGTGTGTGGAACAAACAAATGCAGAATTTAAATATAAGCAGGTCGTAATCGGCCTTATGTAATGGAGCAAAAGTAGATGTTACATTTTCTTATCATTTAGCTCATGTGGAGAAAATTTGGCTGGATAAATTACTTCGGATTCAGAGGACTCATTAATAATTCAGAGGAATTATAATTGTTAACTGAAACTACTGTGATGTTTTCTTTTGTTATGATTGCTATTTATGCAGTAATGAAATAGTTACTGCCGCAAAAAAAAAAAAAAAATAGAATTGGTAGAGCTGTAACAGGTGTCGAGGCATTGTAAAAGAAACGAAACTTTACTGCATGAGGTTAGTAAAAAGTTTTTACTTGAGAAAGAGAAATGGGGTTTCCATGATGAATTTGAAAAACCTGGAAGTAAGCAGATGGCAATATAAAGGGGAAAGACCGGGTTATCTTTTGTGATAACTGGCTATAACGTGGAGAGCGTGTTCTACACATTCCTGTCACACTTACCCATTACCAAGACATGAGTACATGCACAGAACGTTCATACAACCAAATGAAACTGTCAGAAAAGTGCTTCTTTGGGATGTTGTATAGCTCGAGTGTTCTGGTGGCTTTAATATTTGTTGTTATATCAACGGAACCTTGTCACTTCATGTGAATTTCTCTACTTTGTCTCTTGGTAGTGTACATGATAAAGAGTAAAATGCTAAAACTTATTGTTGTATTCTACTTCCATCATTTTGACTTAGCCTTGGGCAGGAGGGTAAGCAGTTACGTAAAAAACTCCGCAGTTCTCATGGTCCGCTACCAGGCCGTTGCGCAGAGATAGGGACGCTACTATGTCACTGCTGAGTGAGAGACGCCAAATTCCTGTCACAAACCCGCCAATATGAGGACTCAGTGCCGTCATGTGAGGTACGCAAGAGGGTCAGGGAGGTTGCGGCCGCAACGGCAGGTCTCTCTCTCTTGCCTGCAGGCTTCTTTAGGTTCTGGACGTGTCCACCAACCCTCTCCGTACCATAAGCGTTTCACTCAGTGACCGTAGCCAGTTTTCGTGAATATCTTACTCCCTGGTGATGGTTCTAGGGAATACATTTTTCCGTGAATCCTGACATTTATCAGTTTACATGTAGGAAAAACACCCTTGATGCCCACCTGAGCTCCTGATACCATCTTGACATGTACAGTAGGTTCGTATAGCCACAAGCAAGAAGCGTCACTTTTAATGATATTTTCCAAAAAAAATATTCACGATTTGCACATCAGTCAAGTTGCTGCAGACATTCACGAGTCGTTGGTTCTGCTGAGAGTCAGTGAGCGGGCCAAACTTGTGCACATTCTACTTTTCTTCAAGTCATACTGGAGAACAGATTGAACATGTGAATTGGAGCTGTTGCTCTGTTGCGATCTGTGACACAACAAAGATGATACACTACGACCACAAGTCCACTACTTATCACTGTCTACTCCCAATTGGCTGGTCGAATGCACATCTGTTGTATAAACATTTTAGTTCATGCTCACACGGTAGTTACAGCGCTGATCTCTTTTATTCGCCATGAATAAAACCAGTGTCACAATTTTTTGGAGAGATGGTGTATGTCTGGTTCAGTCATAGCATGCCAAACAGTACACGACCAGTATGTGCGAGCGGCGTGCGAGCCAATGCTGTGTGTGTCTTGAATTTGGTCGGTACTTCTCGGAAGTACGGGTACAGCGTGACATATTATTTAGCATTGTGGTGCGGCATTTTTCGGTCGGCACCAGCTTCATTAGTCTGGGAAAATCGTGGTGTCGGTGCTATTTACCATTCGCTATTTGTTCATAGTATAAATGACAGGTCCAATGTTCGTTTGTACAAAAAGAGGCAGTCTAGCAATCTATCGCAACCAGCCGTTAAAAGTTAATGGGAGTGACAGAAGAGTGGGATGAGAATTCTCAATACCTATTCTGCAGTGGCGTAAGGGACGGGTACGTCGAATTTACTATGAAACGATATTACAATAGCATGCAGAAAGAATTTAAAGATTTGTTTGTCATACGACTAAAAGGTTCCAACGCTCAACAGGCAGGATTCATTGCTCAGTAGTCCAGCAAGCACTTTGTGCTAAATGTGCAGGCATGCAGCGCGTAAAGAAATTGGTTGTACGATTAGAAAAAGTTGCACACATTATTCCGCTGTCAGATGCTATAGTTTTCGATGGTACTGAGCGAAGAGTGTGGAGACATTACCGCTAATACGTTGTTGAAATCAAGGTGCATGTTTGGAGGACTGGCTATTATTGAATTTATGAAGGATAATGAACAGCATGAACGAAATTTAGAATATCTGGAAAAGAGTGCTGATCTTGCATTATAAGTCGACTTCACTGGACTGCACCCTTAATAAGACATTGCAAGGTGAGAAACAATTTATTTCTAATTTGAAGAAGGTGCATTTCTAAAGGAAATGGCACTGTGGAAGGAACAAAGTCAATCTATATCGGTTTCCGAGCTGATTTGGAGCCCATTTTCCGTTTTAGTTGAAAGCGCAACTGTGCATGTGCAGATGGTACTGACTGCCCTTCAGTGTAATTCCCATTTAAGAGGCAAATGCTTTTACGTTAAAAACTGTGTACTTAAAAACTGTGTACGATTTCTATCTTGTGTTCCTCAAGAAGTGTTTCCATGTGTCGACAATGATGTTGCAAACGTGATAAAATAAAACGATCAACGTACTTGGGAGAAAGGCTTTCTCCGATTATGAAACTAAGTAATTCACAACTACGCGGCAAACTGAGTGCGAAAATGTGTAAAACTGTCTGCGACTGTCTGTATGCCACCAGTCTGTGCCAGATAAAAATTATAATACCTTTTCAGCATACAAAAAATGTAAATAAAATGAAAAATTTGTTTTTTATGTGAACTGTGTTGACCCAAAATATGAAATGAAACCAAGTCGTATCCAGTGCAACTACATTGGCGGTTATATGTGCCACGTTTTCAGTTTCCTCTCTCTCTGCCCTGTAAACAGACAGTGTAGCGTGGCAGCGGGGAAAGTGCGCAGCTAGGCCAGAGAATAACGTCACGAGAGCCAGAACCCTGCCTGCGTGCTAAATTGGCAGTCCCCTTGGTGTGGAGAACCTAATCTGTCAGCTATAAATGACAGATGAATGTGGTTCCTTCCGAATTGCAGTGAAGATTGATTTTTTTTTGTAAATAATACTTTTGTATAGACATAGAATGTCCAACACCTTTGCCTTTACTGTTTAAAAGATTTCTCCCTAAAATTATGTCTTGGGCAGAGCGATCAAATACTGAAAATGACCGGTGACGAAAAAATTGAAAATATTAGCCCAACCTGGATATTCTTCCATATACTTCTCTAAGTTTGTATGTACTTTTCAGAAAAAATGCTTGATTGAACACAATTTGTCACCCAAGAGTTTTAGTAATCATTTTAGAGTGTATTCAGGTAAAGTCAAGTAAGGCACCATGGCATCTTGACAAAATAAGTGAAGCCAGAGATTGCAGCATCTCTCGCCCACTTCAAGCGTCTTTGCACGTGTCTTTGGACATAGTAAACTACTGTCAGTGAAAGTGGACAAAATGAGCAGGGTCATGGATACACAGAAACAAGCAACATATTGTTTGAATTATTCATTCTGTTACGTAGAAAAAAAGGAGAGACCTTGAAGCCAACACACAGACGTAACTATCTGGACATTTGATATATTTATTTGATTGTGTTTGATCCAAGTGTTTAGAGAACAACAAGCATAATTCATTGTCTCCCTTATAGCCTTTACTAGCAGTACGAAGCAGCAAAGAACTAAACAACAGAATAGAATATATCAGTTTTAGAGAGCAAAAATTATTTTATTTTGTAGAGTGTGCAGGTATCCACTATTTTGTATCTGTATGAAATTTATTATGTGAGTTGTAAATCCAATATGTCACTGTAGTTAAGTACTGATTGGCAAGAAATTAAAATATGGAAAATCTATACATTCCTGGAGTCTGCAAGGTATGACGACAGTGGTTTATGTGTCACACTTTCTTGCTCTTGGGAGCACCAACGAAACACTATCATACGACAGAAAACTTCCACAAAACTTATACTACACTCCTGGAAATGGAAAAAAGAACACATTGACACCGGTGTGTCAGACCCACCATACTTGCTCCGGACACTGCGAGAGGGCTGTACAAGCAATGATCACACGCACGGCACAGCGGACACACCAAGAACCGCGGCGTTGGCCGTCGAATGGCGCTAGCTGCGCAGCATTTGTGCACCGCCGCCGTCAGTTTTAGCCAGTTTGCCGTGGCATACGGAGCTCCATCGCAGTCTTTAACACTGGTAGCATGCCGCGACAGCGTGGACGTGAACCGTATGTGCAGTTGACGGACTTTGAGCGAGGGCGTATAGTGGGCATGCGGGAGGCCGGGTGGACGTACCGCCGAATTGCTCAACACGTGGGGCGTGAGGTCTCCACAGTACATCGATGTTGTCGCCAGTGGTCGGCGGAAGGTGCACGTGCCCGTCGACCTGGGACCGGACCGCAGCGACGCACGGATGCACGCCAAGACCGTAGGATCCTACGCAGTGCCGTAGGGGACCGCACCGCCACTTCCCAGCAAATTAGGGACACTGTTGCTCCTGGGGTATCGGCGAGGACCATTCGCAACCGTCTCCATGAAGCTGGGCTACGGTCCCGCACACCGTTAGGCCATCTTCCGCTCACGCCCCAACATCGTGCAGCCCGCCTCCAGTGGTGTCGCGACAGGCGTGAATGGAGGGACGAATGGAGACGTGTCGTCTTCAGCGATGAGAGTCGCTTCTGCCTTGGTGCCAATGATGGTCGTATGCGTGTTTGTCGCCGCGCAGGTGAGCGCCACAATCAGGACTGCATACGACCGAGGCACACAGGGCCAACACCCGGCATCATGGTGTGGGGAGCGATCTCCTACACTGGCCGTACACCACTGGTGATCGTCGAGGGGACACTGAATAGTGCACGGTACATCCAACCCGTCATTGAACCCATCGTTCTACCATTCCTAGAACGGCAAGGGAACTTGCTGTTCCAACAGGACAATGCACGTCCGCATGTAACCCGTGCCACCCAACGTGCTCTAGAAGGTGTAAGTCAACTACCCTGGCCAGCAAGATCTCCGGATCTGTCCCCCATTGAGCATGTTTGGGACTGGATGAAGCGTCGTCTCACGCGGTCTGCACGTCCAGCACGAACGCTGGTCCAACTGAGGCGCCAGGTGGAAATGGCATGGCAAGCCGTTCCACAGGACTACATCCAGCATCTCTACGATCGTCTCCATGGGAGAATAGCAGCCTGCATTGCTGCGAAAGGTGGATATACACTGTACTAGCGCCGACATTGTGCATGCTCTCTTGCCTGTGTCTATGTGCCTGTGGTTCTGTCAGTGTGATCATGTGATGTATCTGACCCCAGGAATGTGTCAATAAAGTTTCCCCTTCCTGGGACAATGAATTCACGGTGTTCTTATTTCAATTTCCAGGAGTGTATTTGAAAAGTGTTCACAGTGCATTTTGAGCAAATCGTTTTAGTGTTGTTTCCACCACACGTTCTCGAGTATTGAAGCCGCCAATAACGAAAAACAAGTGTTTATCTCATACATACAGTTTTCTGAATAAGTGTTGTTGCCAGCGGCTATTCTGCGAGGCTGTCGGATTTCACCAAAAAGCCCGCCTCTGAATCACGAAGCCGCTGCATAGTTTACTGTCTCACCTAGCACAGCAGCTACTGCCACGATTATTATAGTGCTATTGCCACTAATTAGGGTTGCACTATGGACTGTGATATTGGTCACCTGTTACGAGCCGGCTTCACGTTTGGCTTTGTTTGCACAACGTGCTGCTTCAATACGGCTTCAGTATATACATTGTGGTTACTGTAAATTCGGATTCGGCTGATACCTTCCCAGAAACTGTGCCCAGTACACTAGAGCTGAGCTAAAATACGCTACCACTGCAGTCTCCACATTTGGCACAAGTTAGTGTAGCAATAGCCCTGCTACCTTTTTACCAAAGTGCACAAATTAACGGATGTGAAAAATGAAAATGTGCTTGCTCAGGTTTCTCTCACCAATTATCTCAGGCAAACTAAGAACATACCTGTACCGCCAGGAGTTTTCCACAGATAGTAATGTCAATTACAAACAAACAAAAGAAAACGCTGCTGCTCTATGTTCGAATTATTTAAGCACTTCATGAAGACATTTGCGAGAAGATACTTATGGACAAATAAAAGCAGCATAATTTGCACCTTCGACCAGTTGATACACTGAGAGTCGGCAGGAAAATTCTAGAACTACTGTTGAATAAAATCCATGAAATAGGAAACTGTAAAGTTCGATCAAAAAATTCCATTTAAGGGTGCTACTGCAGCGTTTATGCAACGTAGTGCGATTCCAAAGCTGTTATATAAGCACCGACATTTGGGCAGTGGATTAGTGTGGTATTCGTGTCTTTCTGATGCGCATGCGGTATATGCGGAAAAATAAAGTAGGGCGATATTATTACCAAATGCCTCTAAACAGGACCAACGTGCTATTATTCTTCTCTTGGACGCCGAAGGACAAACACCGGTGGACAGCCAGAGGAGATTGAAGAATGTGCATGGTCTTTCGAAAACCACCGTTCTGGAATGGTGCGTGACAAGGAGTGCTGCTACTTTATAACAACGCTCGTCTTTGTATCGCAAATGTCTTAACAAAGAAGTTACTTCAAATGAAGTGGGAGACACTGGACACCCCCTTGTAGGTCTCATTTGACCCCATGCAATTATCACCCCTTCGGTTTCTTAAAAAGGCGTTAAAAGATAGACGAATTCTGCCGGTCGATGTTGTGCTGCAGGCAGTCACGGACTTAAAAATTATTCTAGTCCACTGTGGCAGGGTGCTACAGCTATCATTTTCGAATTATTTCAGAATATAAACAGTCGATTTACTGTTGGTTCCTTTTTCCGCTTTATATGGTTTTATGACGAATGGATTACATAAGAAGCTCTTTTACACAATCTGATGATTGTGTGTCAGTAGGGTGATTATCTCGGTCATCACTGACTGTCGTACCGTTTCTGGTCTGTACGGCCTTCGAGCGGGAACTTTTTGAACGGCTCTTATGCCGATTACGTGTAGTAGTATGCCTTTTTTACGTGCTGTTTTCTAGAATGGCACTACCCACAATTGTTTGCAACGTTAGTTGTCGATTAAAGCCTGTGGGGCCCAATAAATTTGCATATGTTTAATGCTGTTGTCACTAAAACGTAGTGCACTGTTAACGGCTGTTATATAAAGCAGTCCATTTTACGCGGTTTATGTGCCAAGATACTTCGCTGACGAACAAACGGTATACGGATGCACTACATATTACAGTCGCAACAATTAGGCTGTAGCAGAAAATCGCCGACACATGCGAGCTGTTGAAACTTGACCACGCTGGATAGGCGCTTTCTTGGCCATTGAACCATAACAATCTCGCATAATACAAAACAGGTGTTGTCAGTAATGTGTGATACTGATTTGGACGTGGATACATGTGTGCAGCAACAGTGGTAGATTTTTGACGTGAACTTTAAGAAAGTATGTTTCTGTGAGATGGGAGACACACGCTTAATAAATGGTCTAAAGCAGTGTGAGGAAATAAATGATTCAGTAACGCTGAGCGGAGATCTAGACTTTATCTATAAATGTGGCCTTGCTCCTATGTTAAGCTAGGAATGAAATTTAAGTTTTACTGAGGAGCCTCCTTACCGTGTCGAAGGAACTCCTCAACAGGAGCACCTTCAGCACCGCAAAAAGATTCACGAACACTCTTGGTTATATCAATATTGAAGAGCCAATGCTGTTAACCGCAATGACTGCAGTTTATTGACTGTGGAAACGGGGTAATTATAAGGTTTTTATTGTTTCCCTGAAAAAATGAAGTTCCACAATTTTCCAAGTACATTACTGCAGTGCTGCATCAAAATCCCTGAGCCACAATATCGTTGCACAGCCGAAATAAAGTGATGCTGTCCATTGATGAAATGGAATATTGTGAAATAAATCGTTTTCTGTTGTTGGGGGGTGACAGCTTTAGATGTCGTACTGAGTATTTATATCTATACGACGAGAATGCAATATCACAGGACCCATATTTCAGATGGAACAGACGCTTACAGTGTAGTCAGCCTGAATGACGAAGGACAGGGAATAGCAAGAGAAATGGAGGCATGTTATTCCAAGCTAATCGTACTGTAATCGAGAAAATACGGGAAAAAGTGAAATTGGGTCATGGTTCAGTTTTCATCATCTTGTACTAGATTTTGAAGGCGACGAATTTAATGGCAGAAAAGAGAGTCAGTATAGGGGTCGGCAGTCAACATGGATCGTTTTTCATTTATGCATGCAGATTACGCTTTCCAGCAGACTGCCACCATCTGATCGAAACACAAGTACCCATCATAGCACTCAACCGTCCTAAGTACAACTGCATCGTGAGAATGCACATGCATTGAGGTGACAAAAATCATGGTTATAGATTATGCTCGTAGAAGGCACACCAATACACAGTATACTACCGAAGTCGTCTGGAGAGGTTATGGGTGGCTATCATTATGCAGCGTCGCACTAAGTCCAAGAGGTAGCTCCACAACAACGCATGTGCACGGGACACAGTGAGTAACGCTCCTCCTTTTGCCTGTTTTCCAGATATCCTATGACTTCTTCTTGTTGAGAAGAGCCTGTTGGATAGAGGTCACTTCCAATATGACAACGAATGTAATTTCAAACTGTGACGTTTCACTAATGATAAAAATGCAGTCTTCCAGAACCTTTGTAAAAATAAAGTTTTAACAAAATGTCAGTTTGGTTTCAAGAAAGGTTTTTCAACCGAAAATTCTGTATATACTTTCACTAGTGAAATATTAAATGCTGGGTAACTGGAAGTCGCCCGTTGGAAGTTTTTGTGATCTCTCAAAGGCTTTCGATCGTGTAAATCATAGAATACTTCCAGATAAGCTCCAGTACTGTGGTATGAATGGTACAGAGCTCAAATGGTTTAGATCATACCTAACTGGAAGAGTACAGAAAGTTGAAATAAGCAGTTCACATAATATTTATAAAGCTGGTGATTTCTCAAACTGGGGAACAATCAAGCATGGGGTGCTGCAAGGTTCGATTCTGGGTCCTCTTCTGTTCTTAATATATGTTAATGATTTGCCAATATATATTCACGAAGATGCAAAGCTGTTACTTTTTCCTGATGATACAAGTATAGCTATCACACCCAACAGACGAGAATTAACTGGTGAAATAGTAAACGATGTGTATCAGAAAATTATTAAGTGGTCCCTGCAAATGGGCTCTCATTAAACTTTGACAAAACACAGTACATACAGTTCCACACAGTAAATGGAATGACACCATCAATAAATATAGACCGATTAGAAATCGGTAGCTAAGGTAGAATATTCAAAATTTCTTGGTGTATGCATTGATGAGGGGTTGAACTGGAAAAAAAAAACACACTGAAGATCTGCTGAAACGTCTGAGTTCAGCTACTTATGCTATTAGGGTCATTGCAAATTTTGGTGCTATACATTTCACCAAATTAGCTTGCCACGCCTATTTTCATTCTCTGCTTTCGTATGGCATCATATTCTGGGGTAACTCATCATTGAGTAGAAGTTTTCATTGCACAAAAGCGCGTAATCAGAATAATTGCTGGAGCTCATCCAAGATCATCCTGCAGACATTTAATGAGCTAGAGATCTTCACTGTAGCCTCACAATATATGTATATTCACTAATGAAATTTGTTATTAACAATCCGAACGAATTCAAACGTAATAGCAGTGTACATGCTACAACACTAGGAGAAAGGTTGATCTTCACTATTCAAGGTTAAATCTAACTTTGGCTCAGAAGGGGGTAAATTATGCTGCCAAAAGTCTTTGGTCACTTACCTAATAGCATCAAAAGTCTGACAGATAGCCATATAGCATTTAAAAGGAAATTAAAAGAATTTCTTAATGGCAACTCCTTCTACTCATTAGATGAATTTTTGGATATAGCAAGTGGGTAATTTCCCCAACACCCACAAAGGAAATAATTAAAAATATTACGTGTCATGTAATATTTTGTGTAATGTAATATCTTGTATAGACACATTTTATTAACCTGACACGTTCCACATCATTACGAAGTGTCGTATTCTTGATCTATGGAACAAGTACTAATCTAATTTAATCTAATTTAATCAAGTAAACCGGCAAGCAATTCACCGTTGGGAATAGTATGTCCCACTGGAGGGTGATGTGTAGAGAAAGACTAATATCAGGTTACATGGTAACCGCTTCTGTTTTACGAGGTGATAATTGCTATCTCCGATACGTGTGGTTTTACTGTTACGCTGCTGTCTCCTGAGCAGAAGCTGCAAATTTGATGATTCTGTATGTGTATCGAACGATCTGTAACTACGTCGTGATGTCGTCGATGGGATCAACTCAGCGAGAGTGCTAATTAGCAGTTCCCGAGCGCCGCGGGTTGCGCGCCTGACAGGCAGCAGGCGTTGCCTAGGCGCGCACCGCGGCCTCCGCACATGATGTGCTCCCGTGGGAAATCTCAGCGCAGCCTCGGCGTTCGATCGTAATTACCCTGCTGCAGGTGCGACGCTAGGCCCTTTCTGCACAATCTCTCACATCTCAGGAGGTTACAGAGGTCGCTACAGGCATTTTAATGGGAGATCTTAAGGGAATTTTAAATTACGCAAAGATTCAACTACAACCGCCCAGTGCGTTAGCACGCAGCAATTGCGATTCGAGGACGTGAGAAAGAGGTGGCAATAAGAAGACCATCCAGCACCCTCTAACAGTAATGTTGCCATGTCGCACGTAAGCCATAGAATCGAGCAATAGTAAGGAAAAACGAGGAGATTCCTGCAGCTGCGATGCCAGTCCTGCTTGCAACGTGCAGAGGAACCAACACCTCCCGTATGAGTCTCCGCCCTATTGCTTGGACTGGGTGCCAAGTGGCGTATTGGTATTCCTGTGCAGTTGTACACTTTATTGTATATGATTGAATTTTTAAAGTTTTACCAGGTGAGCTCAGAACAGAAAAGACTAGCTCTGGTATGGTGTGCCAACCGAAATGTCAACAAGATGTACGGCCGAGGTAACAGGCATCAGGACATGAAATGAGAATTGTCACATAACCACCGGATGAGAAACGTAGAGAGTCGGTGAGACGAAAAGTCGCAGTCCTGTCTAAAGAGTTAGTGTGAAATAGCACTTGAGCGTCTGAGCTCCACAGTGCCACTGGGAATTCGGTCGTAGAATTAGTACTCAATTACCGTATTGAGACAAGAAGCCCTAACGAGACCGATAAACAGGGCCAAATGCGTTGATACTGCCAGGGCCACTGCGTCTCGCCGGCTAGGCCCTTTAAATAACAAGGTTTTTTGGACCATAAGAAACAGCCAATTGTGCTGCCATTCTGTCCGTGATGCAACAAGGAAAGAGAATTACAGTCTATTGGGATTCAGTGTAGAATCACGGCAGGCTGATCGATGATGGTCTGCTTGCCAAGCTGATACATATTACGGCCACGATATGCCATTGCTGTACACTGGGGCATCGCAGATGAGAGGACTGGTATGCAGGCAGCCCTGCTCTGCAATCTGTCATCTCCACACCGACCAGGCGTGGCGCGTCCTCGCAGGACCGTGGCCGTCTCGTGGACATCTGCTACAGTCTTGGTCGATCTATGGGGGATGACCAGTGCCTAGTCGGACTGTAAACGAGAGCGCCGAGGGGGAGCCACACTGTATTGCACTCATGCCTGAGGGGATAAACTGAACCACTCACCACCACTACGTTCCCAGCCTGCTCCCCAGATCGCAACAGTTGTGTCAGAGTTGGCTGTAACCTCAGTCCTTCGCTGCAATTGAAGCTACATCTACAGCATTGAATTCCATCTAGCACTACCAGCACGATGTGTTGTGGTGAGTGAATTCTTTTCTTTGTTGATGATCGTTGGAGTGTATATGTGTACATGTGTGGGTAATGTCAAGTTACAGAGACATCAGTGGCACTCTTAAGCTCTGATTCGTTAAGCCACAATTGCCTGTGGCCTGTGTCTTTGTCACTGTTTAGAACATGTGTTAGGGAAACTTAAAACGAGTTCTTTGTTGATATTGTTATCAATAAAAGAAATAAAGTCTGTAATATAAAGTATGTAAATTTCGGTCTCAATCACATAAATTGTACAATACGCAATTACTGGTTTCTGGCTGGCCGCTGTGGCCGAGCGGTTCTGGGCGCTTCAGTCTGGAACCACGCGCCTGCTACGGTCGCCGGTTCGAATCCTGCCTGGGACAAGGATGTGTGTGATGTCCTTAGGTTAGTTAGGTTTAAGTAGTTTCTAAGTCTAGGGGACTGATGACCTCAGATGTTAAGTCCCATAGTAACTTAGAGCCATTTGAACCGCCTGAACTGGTTTCTGCCGCTGCCATCTTCAAGTGTCTTAAAACAGAAAAACAGAGGTGTAATAACTTCATCTGAGTTAGTTGAAGTCGTAACCACAACATGGGCAATTCCATCAGGACAATGCGACACCCCACACGTTCAGAATTGCAGGAGAGTGGCTCCACGAACACTCTTATGAGTTTATACCCTTCTGCTGGACACCAGACTCCCCAGACCTGAACATTATTGAGCATATCTGGGTTCCCTTGCATCGTGCAGTTCAGAAGATATTTTCATTCTCTCGTAATCTTACGGATCTATGGACAGCCTTGCAAGATCCATGGTATCAGTTCTCTACAGCACTACTTCAGACATTAGTCGAGTCCGTGCCACGTCGGTTTGCGATACTTCTACGTGCTCGCGGGGGGTCTATATGATATTAGACATGTGTACCAGTTTCCTGGGCTCTTCAGTGTATTTTCCTGTTTCGCAGCTTAGAAAGAATCTACCGCCAACTCGCCACGCTTTGGTGGCGCACACTACCGGACACCAAGTTGCTGCTCCGCGATGCTTCTCAAACTGGTGGGTTTCAGAATACATCGGATTAAGCATCGAGGTTAAACTTGTTCTGTTCATTCAGCAGTAATCTCATTTACCGTTTCCTGTGAACGTTTATTTCCGTATCCTAGATTCAATTACTGTCCTTTTTGGGCCTTAGGCAAATATTCCATATTATCCTCTATAATTACTGCTACATGTTATCCTTTACCCAGACGTGTACCGAATGTGCTCTTAGTTTTGCTATATGTTCCCTAAGACGAGTCTTGGTATTCCTTCTCTTATGACCAGTGTAAAACTTATCACTGTTTTGGATGTTGACCTTGTCGATACCAGATTATATATATTTCTTGGTGTTGTTGCCAACTTCGTGGCGTAGCCTAGAACCAACTGTATCTTTTGTTTGAAATCCTATTTCTACTTTCAATTATCTGAAGGCTTGTGCAGTGCTGTTGCTGAATGCACCATTGTATGACATACTAACAAACCTCTTGCCCTTTGGATCTATTGGATCCTTCATGTCGCGTACTTTTGACATTTGCTTGTTCTAAAATTTATTACATCGCGGTCCTTATATCCTTTTGCCTGACCACTCGTGTAGTCATATATATATTTTCCCCTGCATCTATGTTGATAACTGGTAGTTTCAGCATTCTGTTGATCATGGCTGTAAAGTATGCGCATTTATGCTATTTGGGGTGACAGAATTTGCATTTATAATCGTGATGCTAACCTAAGTGCATTAACCTCATGTCTTCCATCTTTATTTAGCTAGTTTAACACCCAAGAACTGGAACTAGAGGAGGAAGGAGGTATGACGTTTTGAATCGTAGATAATGTGAAGGAACTACTGTGCTGTCAATAACACCTAGTAAAACTGTCATTAGCTCCTTGACAATTTGTATTTTGGCGTTTTCCTGCACGAAATATGGTTCAAATGGCTCTGAGCACTATGGGACTCAACATCTTAGGTCATAAGTCCCCTAGAACTTAGAACTACTTAAACCTAACTAACCTAAGGACATCACACACACCCATGCCCGAGGCAGGATTCGAACCTGTGACCGCAGCAGTCCCGCGGTTCCGGACTGCAGCGCCAGAACCGCTAGACCACCGCGGCCGGCTGCACGAAATAACTGGAGTTATTTTTTATACGTGTACTGTCTGCTCTTTAGGGAATGACTGAAAGATTGACACCATTTGTTTTTGCTGCAGCTGCCGTATACATACGACTATAAAGCTACTGAAATTCCGATATCGCAATCGGACATTGAAATAAATGCAATGGTGATAAGCGAAAGTTTGTTGTGGACTAGGACACAATCCCGGATTTCCCACTTTACACGAGTGGTCACGTTAACTGAACACGTCCGAAAGAACAGACAGCACCACGGCGTAAACTGCAAGACAAAATTTCTTGTGTGGTACTACCTCTTTATAATACACATACCCATCAATTCTGCCTGTTTTTTTTTTCAGAAAATACATGTATTTACTTGATTAAAACCTGACTCAGTCCATTTTGCTACATATTGGCGTTAACCAGGTATGGCGTCCGAGGTGTATCACACATACTGTGTCTAAGTAATAATATTCCCATTCAGATACGTTACCGCTAATCATATTTTTGGCAAAATACATTTCACTTTCATAGCACGGCAATATTTACCATCTGTTACCTTTGTTCTCGTCATTTTTAGTACAATTCGCTTTCCTTTATTCTCTACAGTGAATTCTCCACTCGTGACGTCTATTTTAGCTTTCCTATAGCACAAGAAGTGACACCCGAAGATGCTGGTCAACGTCAATCCCTTTACTGCAGAAAATGCATATAAATGCTTCTTTTCCTATAAGTATCTCCACCTGCATCTGGTGTTTTATTATATGCGACTGAGTGACAGAGCGTCAATATCGCGCATCACCTTAAACAATTCAGCACTGGAAATGTCGGTAAATTTTGGGTCTGACTTATCCTTTTGAAGAAATCATACTTCAACACATTAACAGATGTTTTTGAGCCTGTAACTACTCGGTAGCATGCACCCCCCCCCCCCCCCCACCACCATTGCCTTGCCCACAGCTTTTACTACCTGAGCATCAGATTTCTTCCATTTCTGAAGTTAACTAAGAAGCTTCTGTTGCATTCCACTGCCTTCGTTATATCACAACATATTCACTTTCTCAAATGGCTCTGAGCACTATGGGACTTAACATCTATGGTCATCAGTCCCCTAGAACTTAGAACTACTCAAACCTAACTAACCTAAGGGCGTCACACAACACTCAGTCATCACGAGGCAGAAAAAATCCCTGACCCCACCGGGAAACGATCCCGGGAACCCGGGCGCGGGAAGCGAGAACGCTACCACACGACCACGAGCTGCGGACTCACTTTCTCAGAGCAGCTATTAAGGGTGCTCTCACTCCATAATACGACCGGAAAGTGAGAGCATATTGTTACCGATTTCAATTTGTTGAATGCTAAGGGCTGGGCTACTATGGCCTGCCATCTCCACTATTCTTACGCATTGATTCTGGCTTAGCCACCGTTGTGCATTCTGATTCGCACTCTGTAATTGATAGCTATTGTCACTTATACTCATGTTATTAGTGTTGTCGGTGGCTCTTCGTGCTGGTCCCACTATGCCATCTATTCCTAGGATATCTCCAGTACGATTTACTGTCATACCCAGAACTGAATGAACCTACATTTCCTATTAAGCGTAAGATAATCATTCCCATTCGGTGATGTCCCGTTGTTCGGATTGTGCTCATTTCTTCTGTCAATGGCGTTACCATTACTATTGGATTGATTATTTCTGTTCTCTTGGTTATACGAAGACGAATGACTTATTCTGTGTTCATAATTCTGTTTTACATCCTCATGTATTAGATCTAAGGAATGTAACACAAATAAAAAATACTGGAAATCATGCTCAAGTAACACATTAGTCTCTCTTTGATATTATTAGTCAATCATGTCTTCAACAGCCTAATCACATCTATATTGGTGACTGGCTCATCCCAATGCCTAACTTTGTTAATACATCTAAAAAATGTCAGAGAAAACTCCCTTTTGTTAGGGTTATGCGCTTCTTGACTGTGTAATTCTTTTTTCAGATGCTCTTACAAACAGACGACCACTATTTTGACAAAAATTGCGTCTCGAATTCTTCAAATGTACTGCAACGCCTGCCGGCCTGAGTAGCCGTGCGGTTCTAGGCACTACAGTCTGGAACTGAGCGACCGCTACGGTCGCAGGTTCGAATCTTGCCTCGGGCACGGATGTTTGTGATGTTCTTACGTTAGTTAGGTTTAATTAGTTCTAAGTTCTAGGCGACTGATGATCTATGAAGTTAAGTCGCATAGTGCTCAGAGCGATTTGAACCATTTTGAACAGCAACGGCGGCAATTTTTTTTGCCCGTAAAACTGCATCTCCTTAGACACGTGATTGTCTCTTGACTGTATAATTCTTCCGGAATGAGATTTTCACTCTGCAGCGGAGTGTGCGCTGTGTTTTATTCTCAGACGCTTTAGTGTACAGGCGCCCACTATTTTGACAAAACTGTCCTCTTGAAGTGTTCACGTGTATAACAACTGTCGGCGATCTATGTTGCCAATAAAGCTGCATCACCTTGGATAAGTCACATGATTAATTGTATTTTCTGTCTTTCAGGCCAAGCTGTCGTGAAGATATTCTTAAATCCCTCAATCAGTGCTACAATATGGACTGTAGGTTTATTTGCAGTAAATATTTGGAATGGGCTATCCTTGATGAGGCTTCTTTCATCATGATACCTGATACTGAAGGAATTGTCACCACAACGTCAGCCGTTTGGTCAACTAGTGGGCTGCAGAGGTCTGTATTACACCCATCTGTCGGTTCATATGGGTCAGGAAAGCTGCATGCGTTTCCACACGTATTCATTCTTAGCATATTACTGTCTGTTAGCTTGTTACTTGTCACCTCTTCTTGTTGCTGTGAAATCCGTTTCGTAACATCGTGTTGCCTGCACGGTTTTTCAGATTTCAACTTAACCCATATTTTTTCCTAATTCTGGTGCAACAGCGTCCGCATTTTCACAATAACCAAAAGCGGCTTCTGTACTGGCAGGCTGGATCGCAGTTTTCAGTTCAGAACCAACGCGTTCCGATATCTCAACATCTTTTGTTTCCACCTTCTATCTGCAACATAGCGCGTGCCAACGTTTTCTTTATGTTCTACCTCTGATTGTTGCAAACGATTTGTTAATATCTGCACGTCATATTTCGTACTTCATTTGCTAAATTACTGAACACATTTTTTTACGTCTTCATATGCTTTTTCATTTCTACTACTTCGTCTTGAATCTTTCCTAAATCCCATTTCATCTGAATAACTGATACTTAATCACTTTATCTCTCAAGTTCTGCTTCCTGTCTTTCAAGTTCTCTATTTTAGTCTTCTAGTTTCCTCACAAATTGTGCAAAAGGGTCTGGTGCTGCTGAAATGTAGAGAGAGCATCTGCTTTATCTAGCTGTAAATCAACATTCATTGAAACCTCTTCCATTTTTGCGTAACTTTTACTGAAATTGTCTCCATATCTCTCGTGCGATCAACTCTCAGATGTTACACTGTCATTTTCATCACTGCCTAAGTAATGAAACTCGGATATGAAATAGCTTCAAAATCTTCAGAAACCATCTTTCTCCCTGGTTTGCCATTACTGAGTGTAAATCACTGTACCTTAACACTATGCACTTCTACAAAGAGTAAAATCACTCTAGTAAAGAGACAGTCAATATTCGCAAGATGGAACGCACAGTTAATAGTTGGAAAAAAAACTATCAGCTTGTTTGTCTGAAGCATGTACTAAAAGATCTTGCATTCGCTTGTTCACTGCACTACACACCGTGAATAATCTGCTGTGTCCTCTTTCATGAAATCACACGCGAGTACGCGCATATAGTCCTTACTCATTCCGTATATCCTGTTTATTATTCCTGTTTTATTATAAATTTTTCCGATATTCCGTTTATTTCTTACGTGGAAAAGAATGTAAGACAAAATTAGTGCAGGTACCTGATATGGATATATATTTACATCCTCATATATCAGCTGTATTGGGTACATTTTATACATCTACTCGGATCCCACGTTGTTGGGTGCCATTTATAGAATCCCTTCCGATGTTTAGCCTTTATTTCGTGAATGGATTTAATTTACCTTGAAATCTCAGTACTGAATCGGGAGAGAGCTGTAAGTAGGAACTGGAAAACTATTCTTCTCTTTAGCGACAATATCTCTGAATTTCATTTAATTACTTTTCTCATTAATTATTGGAAACAAATATTATGATGAGTGGAAATTTCTATCGTGGATTTTTCTTTAGCTAGTTCTCTTTAGGCCAAAGATGTTGTTTTACTGATATTTCAAAATATTGCAAATTGGAATTGCTACTTTCATTCACAGGGAGTGACCGTTTATTTATGTTGTTGTTGTTGTGGTCTTCAGTCCTGAGACTGGTTTGATGCAGCTCTCCATGCTGCTCTATCCTGTGCATGCTTATTTATCTCCCAGTACCTACTGCAACCTACATCCTTTTGAATCTGCTTAGTGTATTCATCTATTGGTCTCCCTCTATGATTTTTACCCTCCACGCAGACCTCCAATACTAAATTGGTGATCCCTTGTTGCCTCAGAATATGTCCTACCAACCAGTCCCTCCTTCTAGTCACGTTGTGCCACAAACTTCTCTTCTCCCCAGTCCTATTCAATACCTCCTCATTAGTTACGTGATCTACCCATCTAATCTTCAGTATTCTTCTGTAGCAACGCATTTCGAAAGCGTCTATTCTCTTCTTGTCTAAACTATTTATCGTCCATGTTTCACTTACATACATGGCTACACTCCATACGAACACTTTCAGAAATGACTTCCTGACACTTAAACATGTACTCGATGTTAACAAATTTCTCTACTTCAGAAACGCTTTCCTCGCCATTGCCAGTCTACATTTTATATCCTCTCTGCTTCGACCATCATCAGCTATTTTGCTTCCCAAACAGCAAAATTCCTTTACTACTTTAAGTGTCTCATTTCCTAATCTAATTCCCTCAGCATCACTCGACTTAATTCGAATACATTCCACTATCCTCGTTTTGCTTTTGTTGATGTTCATCTTATATCCGCCTTTCAAGACACTATCCATTCCGTTCAACTGCTCTTCCAAGTCCTTTGCCGTCTCTGACATACGTTTAAGGAAATTTGGGCAGATTTGACAGCTCGGTTAGAGGCACCATGTCAAGGATTGCGCGGCCCCTCCGGCCGGAGGTTCGAGTCCTCCCTTTTGGCATGTGTCTGTGTGTTGCTCTTAGCATAAATTAGTTTAAGTAGTAAGTAATTCTAAGGACCACTGGCCTCAGCAGTTTGGTCCCGTAGGAATTCACACACACTTGAACATTTTGAAGGAAATTTTAATTGGCTGTGTAACAGATAACCCGTGGTCTAGGGGTAGCGTCTTTGGTTCATAATCAAAACGTCGTCGGTCCCGGGTTCGATCCACGCCACTGCCTAAATAAATAATCAGTATTGGTGGCCGAAGACTTCCGGCATAAGAAATCAGTCTCATTCTGCCAACGGCCTTGTCAAAGAGGGCAGAGGAGAGGATAGAGGTTCAGGGCACTCTCTTGTCCTAGGGGTGGGAAATTGCCCCTAAAGGCGGAAGAATCAGCAATGATCAACGACATGAGGATGCAGAAGGTAATGGAAACCACTACATTAAAGACACGTAACGTGTATCCACAGGATATGTGGCCTGTAATTGAATAAGTGTCATGATGATCTCTTCATTGGCAAAAGATTCCGGAATAGTCCCCCATTCGGATCTCCGGGAGGGGACTGCCAAGGGGGAGGTTACCATGAGAAAAATATTGAATAATCAACGAAAGGATAACGTTCTACGAGTCGGGGCGTGGAATGTCAGAAGCTTGAACGTGATAGGGAAACCAGAAAATCTGAAAAGGGAAATGCAAAGGCTCAATCTAGATATAGTAGAGGTCAGTGAAGTGAATTGGAGGGAAGACAAGAATTTCTGGTCAGATGAGTATCGGGTAATATCAACAGCAGCAGAAAATGGTATAACAGGTGTAGGATTCGTTATGAATAGGAAGGTAGGGCAGAGAGTGTGTTACTGTGAACAGTTCAGTGACCGGGTTGTTCTAATCAGAATCGACAGCAGACCAACACCGACAACGATAGTTCAGGTATACTTGCCGACGTCGCAAGCTGAAGATGAACAGATAGAGAAAGTGTGTGAGGATATTGAAAGGGTAATGCAGTTTGTAAAGGGGGACGAAAATCTAATAGTTATGGGCGACTGGAATGCAGTTGTAGGGGAAGGAGTAGAAGAAAAGGTTACAGGAGAATATGGGCTTGGGACAAGGAATGAAAGAGGAGTAAGACTAACTGAGTTCTGTAACAAGTTTCAGCTAGTAATAGCGAATACCCTGTTCAAGAATCACAAGAGGAGGAGGTATACTTGGAAAAGGCCAGGAGAGACGGGAAGATTTCAATTAGATTACATCATGGTCAGACAGAGATTCCGAAATCAGATACTGGATTGTAAGGCGTATCCAGGAGCAGATATAGACTCAGATCACAATATAGTAGTGATGAAGAGTAGGCTGAAGTTCAAGACATTAGTCAGGAAGGATCAATACGCAAAGAAGTGGGATACGGAAGTACTAAGGAATGATGAGATACGTTTGAAGTTCTCTAACGCTATAGATGCAGCTATAAGGAATAGCGCAGTAGGCAGTACAGTTGAAGAGGAATGGACATCTCTAAAAAGGGCCATCACAGAAGTTGGGAAGGAAAACGTAGGTACAAAGAAGGTAGCTGCGAAGAAACCATTGGTAACAGAAGAAATACTTCAGTTGATTGATGAAAGGAGGAAGTACAAACATGTTCCGGGAAAATCAGGAATACAGAAACACAAGTCGCTGAGGAATGAAATAAATAGGGAGTGCTGGGAAGCTAAGACGAAATGGCTGCAGGAAAAATGTGAAGACATCGAAAAAGATATGATTGTCGGAAGGACGGATCAGCATACAGGAAAGTCAAAACAACCTTTGGTGTCATTAAAAAAAGCAACGGTGGTAACAGTAAGAGTGCAACGGGAATTCCACTGTTAAATGCAGAGGAGGGAGCAGATAGGTGGAAAGAATACATTGAAAGTCTCTATGAGGGTGAAGATTTGTCTGATGTGATAGAAGAAGAAACAGGAGTCGATTTAGAAGAGATAGGGGATCCAGTATTAGAATCGAAATTTTAAAAGAGCTTTCGAGGGCTTACGGTCAAATAAGGCAGAAGGGATAGATAACATTCCATCAGAATTTCTAAAATCATTGGGGGAAGTGGCAACAAAACGACTATTCACATTGGTGTGTAGAATATATGAGTCTGGCGATATACCATCTGACTTTCGGAAAAGCATAATCCACACAATTCCGAAGACGGCAAGAGCTGACAAGTGCGAGAATTATCGCACAATCAGATTATCAGCTCATGCATCGAAGCTGCTTACAAGAATAATATACAGAAGAATGGAAAAGAAAATTTAGAATGCGCTAGGTGACGATCAGTTTGGCTTTAGGAAAAGTAAAGGGACCAGAGAGGCAATTCTGCCGTTATGGCTAGTAATGGAAGCAAGGCTAAAGAAAAATCAAGACACTTTCATAGGATTTGTCGACCTGGAAAAAGCGTTCGACAATATAAAATGGTGCAAGCTGTTCCAGATTCTGAAAAAAGTAGTCGTAAGCTATAGGGAGAGACGGGTCATATACAATATGTACAACAACCAAGAGGGAATAATAAGAGTGGACGATCAAGAACGAAGTGCTCATATTAAGAAGGGTGTAAGACAAGGCTGTATCCTTTCGCCCCCACTCTTCAATCTGTACATCGAGGAAGCAATGATGGAAATAAAAGAAAGGTTCAGGAGTGGAATTAAAATACAAGGTGAAAGGATATCAATGATACGATTCGCTGATGACATTGCCGTCCTGAGTGAAAGTGAAGAAGAATTAAATGATCTGCTGAAAGGAATGAACAGTCTAATGAGTACACAGTATGGTTTCAGAATAAATCGGAGAAAGACGAAGGTAATGAGATGTAGTAGAAATGAGAACAACGAGAAACTTAACATCAGGATTGATGGTAGTAGTGTTGGCAGAAGAGCCAACACTGTTTTTATAGAGGAGGCCGAAATGCACGCGTTTAATTACACGATGACTGGTGTGAGGTCTGGAACAGGACAATATCTTGAGAATTGTAAATAAAGTACGTAGATGATGTAATACTTAACTTTATTCCACAATTGTAGAACATCTCTCGTTACGGTACATGCTTCATAATATTAATTATCAATTGAATACGGCGCCTTGCTAGGCCGTAGCAAATGTAGCTGAAGGCTATGCTAACTATCGTCTCCGCAAATGAGAGCATAGTTGTCAGTGAACCTTTGCTATGAACGTCGGCTGTACAACTGGGGCGAGTGCTAGTACGTCTCTCTAGACCTGCCGTGTGGTGGCGCTCGGTCTGCTATCACTGACAGTGGCGACAACGCGGGTCCGACTTATACTAATGGACCGCGGCCGATTTAAAGGCTACCACCTAGCAAGTGTGGTGTCTGGCGGTGACACCACAATGGTCACTAAGTCAGTTAAGGAATTCTGCTACCTAGGCAGTAAAATGACCAATGACGAACGGAGCAAGGAGGACGTAAAAACTAGACTCGCTATAGCAAAAAAGGCATTTCTGGCCAAGAGAATTCTACTGACATCAAATACCGGCCTTAATTTGAGGAAGAAATTTCTGAGCATGTACGTCTGGAGTATAGCATTGTATGGTAGTGAAACATGGACTGTGGGAAAACCGGAACAGAATAGAATCGAAGCATTTGAGATGTGGTGCTATAGACAAATGTTGAAAATTAGGTGGACTGATAGGGTAAGGAATGAGGAGGTTCTACACAGAATCGGAGAGGAAAGGAATATGTGGAAAACACTGATAAGGAGAAGGGACAGGACTATAGGACATCCGCTAAGACATGAGGGAATGACATCCATGGTACTAGAGGGAGCTGTAGAGGGCAAAAACTGTAGAGGAAGACAGAGATTGGAATACGTCAAGCAAATAATTGAGGACGTAGGTTGCAAGTGCTACTCATTCGTGGCGGGCCGCATCAAACCAGTCAGTAGACTGATGACAAAAAAAAAAAAAAAAAGAACAGAGGTTTGTAAGCATTTTTCCGCTCTGAATGCTGGACAACAACGATGCTATTATTAGCGGGTGCTATTGTGCTGAAAAGCTGAAAAGACTTGCATATTGTACACGGAGAAGGCGAACATTTAATACAGATCTTGATACAACAGTTCGTACACGATGTGACTACTTCGATCACTGATAGAGAAAGAGCAGTCCATGTATAGTCTTAAAGGAAAGGAGACAACAGATCATAAATTAAAAATACTCCTCCACAGAGATTAATGTAAACAGTTAATTCCATGGTTGCTTAATTAATGTTCTTATGTTTACTAAAAATCACCTTTTACACTATTTCTGTTGCATAGGAAGATTAAATAGTGAGTCATCCTCATTTATTCTACTGATTGTTCCATATTTAATGTTCTTTAATACGGGGACGCTGTATCATATTTTTAAACGTAATATAGAGTTCTGATAGCGATTGACTCAATTACAGAAACGCTGTACACATTTTCTGCCAAGAGGCCGCGAGAGGTGCAGTGTGCGTGAGTCGACACTCGACGTTTGCGGCTGTGCCTACAGAACCGCGGGCTCCTTGCCCTGCAGCCCGTCGGCGACACGGGCCTTCCATTTGCGGCGCCGCTAATGTGGCCGCCGAGCCAGCGGATACCGCAGGGGGTGGACCGTTACAGCCACGGCCGCTCAAATCGCAACCCCCCAGTGGGAAACGCCCCACTGCCACTGCTGCTGCCGAGCGAGGCGTAATTTGCGTTAACGAGGGCGCTATTTTTCTTCTGGCTAGCCTTTCATAGGCCGAATGTACGAAGAAGAAGTGTTGCGAAATATACCCTGAATACGTCATCGCACCACCATCGTTAGGTACGCTGTGGGGTCTTACTGTTTTCTTGAGTAATGGGATGAGAAAGACCTTTGGCCGGCCGTAGTGGCCGAGCGGTTCTAGGCGCTACAGCCTGGAACCGCGCGACCACTACGGTCGCAGGTTCGAATCCTGCCTCGGGCATGGGTATATGTGATGTCCTTAGGTTAGTTAGGTTTGGGGGAATGATGACCTCAGATGTTAAGTCCCATAGTGCTCAGAGCCATTTGAACCATTTTTTAGGACCTTTGAGTTATTAAATTTTGCACGTCCTTAAATTTGTAGTTGTGAATGTCTCTAGGATGTTTATTCGTACAAAAATTAAAAATGTAATCCTTCGTTCTGTATACCTCAGAAACACGCAGGGAACGGTGAAATGAAAGTAACTTGCTGTTTAGGCAAGAAACTGGAAAACGTGTCGTTTGGAGGTACCATTCGGTTTTATGATTCACGACAATACAAACGACCTTAGCCCCAAAACGTTTCTTCTCTACATCTACATACACACTCCGCAATGCACCATACGGTGCGTGGCGGAGGGTATCTCGTACCACAACTGGTATCTTCTCTCCCTGTTCCACTCCCAAACAGAACGAGGGAAAAAATGACTGCCTATATGCCTCTGTACGAGCCCTAATCTCTCTTATTTTTGTGGTCTTTCAGCGAAATGTAAGTAGGCGGCAGTAAAATTGTACTGCAGTCAGCCTCAAATGCTGGTTCTCTAAATTTTCTCAGTAGCGATTCACGAAAAGAATGCCTCCTTTCCTCTAGAGACTCCCACCCGAGTTCCTGAAGCATTTCCGTAACACTCGCGTGATGATCAAACCTACTAGTAACAAAAGTAGCAGCCTGCCTCTGAATTGCTTCTATTTCCTCCCTCGATCCGACCTGATAGGGATCCGAAACGCTCGAGCCGTACTCAAGAATAGGTCGTATTAGTGTTTTATAAGTGGTCTCCTTTATAGATGAATCACATCTTCCCAAAATTCTACCAATAAACCGAAGACGACTATCCGCCTTCCCCACAACTGCCATTACATGCTTTCGCTCTGCTGTCTGTTACAGGCATAGATTGTATACGTTCGAGGTGAGTCATCTGAGGTAACCAGTCTTTCCGTTGTGTAAGTATTGGTTAGACAATAGAACATCAAATTTCGTTTGTTAATGGGATGAAATGATAAGCACTTGGTACAGCTACGAATGAAAAAGCATGCGCTACCTACGCGTAGCATGGAAACTGGATTTTTCTGGGCCTCATCCCTCGGGTTCTTTTGATGGTAAAACAATTGTGTCACGTGTTTTACATATCCCTTGGAGTGAGGACCATTTATATACCCAACACGATGATCGACTTACTGTAACTATTTTACAGTAATGGGTCATTTTCTGAATATTACACACTTCCTCCAGCATAGGAAAATGGAGGAAATTGGTTGGTTCTTTTTACTTTAGACTTAGTTTATGGCGCGCCCTAAGGAGCTTGCGGAGGCACCATTTACTTCATGAGAAAACCCGAAAACAGCTTTTCTCGCCATTTTTCTTTCGCTAGTATAAGATATCTAAATAACTAACAGCCGCAAATTTATAAAATTTTAATGATATGTTCTATGGAAACTTACTTACAAGCGACATCTTACCATTTTCAAACAAATCCTTATCGTATCAGAAAACGCCACAGAAATATGATTTTTGGGTAGAAAAACTGAGTCGTTGATTCCACGACTACTATTTACACCAAATGGCTGTCATTTTTATGATAAATGTCTTACATACCGATCTCAAACAACGTTGGAAATTTTCTAGATATCTTTATCGGTTTCCGAGTTACAGAGGTTCAAATTTATCCTACTATTATGAGTAAAATACGCGAGTAAAATCTGGTGGGAGGCGAAAACGTAGTTTATTGATGTGACATAGCAAGTAGCAATATGCTGTTAGGCGTCTCTATTTCCAACAGAATGTTTGTGACGGTTATGGGAGCACAATGCTGTGGTACTGAAGCACATGCAAAATACATTGGACGTAAATATTTGCATTATTTCAATTCCGCATAAGTAAACTATTAAAATTTTATTGATCCCTAAAGTTCTTTTCTTATGACTGACATGCCGTGATGTACTAGGAAAAGAAAGGAACCAGCGGAAAAATGCTCCTATGACAGCAGAAAATAGCGGATATGCTCCTGTTTAACAGGCTATGACTTCAGTGTGGGTACTAGCTGTCTCATTCTACCATCCTCATCAGCTTTAAAAACTTTGTCAATAATATTGGCATGTGAACATATTCGGACATTTTCATTCTGAGAGAGGAGAAGACATTAGCAGTGGGAAAGAGACGGAAAATCTATAAATATTGGAATATAGCAGACAATGGTTTAGGTATAGAGTCAGCGAAGGAAAAAAATGGCAGTGGGATAGAAAGTGAGATGCACAGTGGCAGTGTAACATAGTCGATAGTGCCAGAACAGTCTTAGGAAAAGAGTGATGGAGACACTGCTACAGGAATAAAGAGGCGGAGCAAGTGAAAGTGACGAGTTTACGACAATGACGACAAGGGTGAGAGAGAGAGAGAGTGACACTGAGAAGCTACTGCAACAGTGGCAAGGAATGAATGAAATCGTAGCACTAAGCCAGAGCAAGATGGAGACGATAACGGCGAGAGGAGACAATATTAGCTGGACAGAACGATGGAGAATCTGGCTGTGAGTCAGGAAACAGTGACACAGATAGATAAAGAGAATGAGGTGAGCCGAATGAAGTAGAAATGGATGTGTCTGAGCCACTTGCAGCCTTGGACTAGTGGTTTTTAGAGCTTGTGGGAGTGAGAGACGAGACGCATGTTGAAAAGAGTTCATATGTTCGCATGACAATAGTTCCACGAAAATTTTTAAACGTGTTGACGAAGGTACAATGAAACTGCAGGTACCCCACTTTGAAGTCAGAGTCTTTTAAACAGGAGCATGTACGCCTTCGTTGTGCTCCGTTAAGAGCATCTTTCCGCTTCTGATCCTTATGCATATATTTATGATACGATTTGTCTTTCCTAAAATTTTATTCGTAGTAACACTGTGAGGACATTTAATGGAATGGGTTTAGTAAGAAGCGCAGTAATACAACCTGTAAGCCTAATCGTGTCTGATTAAATGTATATTCAGGCTAAATATGGATGCCACGTATGTATTTGAAGATGTGCGATGGTGCTATTGAATGGCAGTGGGAAAGGATGGAGTGAGCGACCACCGTTCATATTCAAAGTGTACAATACGCAATGCCCTACGAAGCACTACGGCGCCAAATGCTTAGCGCTAGAGAATATAAAATAAGATGAAATACAAATTAAAAATTCCCACTTATCCCCGGCTGCCCCTAAACATTTCAAGCTGCAAAGTCTTCAATCTTTCGAATGGTGTGATGATATTCTCATTATCTTCCAGTAATAATGTTTTTAAATCAAGCAAAATAATGCGTCCGATATTTTCCGTAACCTGAATTTGCTTACGTTAACTCCTCTCTGTTCGAGTAATGTACCTGCCTTACTGATACTTCTAGGACCAATTTAACGATTCCCGTTAATCCCAGAGCAGATAGCACGTTAATATGTCCGTATTCTGGTAACAAACCACATACCGTTTCTATGCGTAAAGTTTCTAAGTGCTAGCAGCTTTGCATCATAAGATGAGTAGGTCATCCAGGGTCTCGATTCACATTATTGTCGAAAAAAAATAGTCGAAGATCAGCAAAAAAACGAGAGAGACTTATTATCCTTATACTTCCGTGTAGCGTCTACTTTGAAGTGGTTTGAGCATAAATAATCAGTCGTTTGCATTGGATACCTTAATAATGCTTTTGTGTTCTATTTAATTGTATCGGTATGGATGCTATATGCGTTACATCCTTTGGGGGCGACAGACGTTTAACTTTCCCTTCTCATTTCTCTTTTCGACCATCGAGAGACTATATACGTAAATTTAGACGTAGGTAGTAAATACTGACTGGATGTTTAAATGTTTTAACATAAAAAGTGATTCAAAATTTCTATTATCAGCATCAGTGGAAACACATCCATTAACAACAGATCCTATGTACTTTATTTTTCACCTCAAATTAATTTGGATCTATAAAGACATTTGTAATAACATACTCACGGAGCCGAAAAGTATCTGAGCGTCATGAAACAGACAAGTAGTGGCTTTTGACCATATGCCCAACAGCAGTTGCACATGCGAGGGTATATTCTCTTGTACTCCTCACTTGTGTGAGCTTTACTTAACAAATTTTATGTGACGATGATGACTCGGAACCCGTCAGAAACAAAGTATTTAGCGATCGAGACATTAGCAAGGAATTACAAGGTTCCAGATAACGTGCTTTTCACTCTTCGATCGCCACTTGAATGTAGATGATATTCACTGATTAACTGATCTTGACTACGAACGATAGGTGTATCTATAACCTTTTAACATTGATGCACATGATGATGCGGCTTTAGGCCTCGAAACCGGTTGTGAATCAACAAAATAACAATTTTATCAGCTGTCACCAGAGTTCCTCTTAACGTCATGCCCTTCAACAGATGCGGATGGCCATAATAAAAGATACTTTGTCACATGGATCTGTTTGTAATGGATTTGTTTGTAACCTTTTGTGGTATTCTTTCCAATCCAAAATGTTTCTTCGCCTACAGAGGTTGGTCGTCCGAGGCAAAATAGAAGTTAACACGCGATTTGTCAGGCAAGGATTGTTATGTGGGAAGAGAAAAGTCTACGGGAAAGCCCAGGTATCTCGACCCAGCATCGGAGGAAACAACAATGATTGTCAATCAGAGACTCGAGCTCAGTTTATTATCCTCCTCATGTATTTATTTCCACTGATTAGGCCTACACATCCGATTAATTTCTTTAGTTTTACACCAAGGATTTCTGCTGTTTTCCACCACTTTACCCCTGGTGTCGCAGAAAAGCGAACGCTCTTAATTCGTGTAGTAGTGAGCGTGATAATGAAAACAGGATTATCTCACTTCGAAGCACCGTAGTTAAGGAGGATGCCAGCTGATCACGCAGTGTTCAATAAAAGTACATATGAAAATCTTGTTATGCTGTGAACTGCAGTTAGTTTAATGTACGCTGAAATGCTTTCTACATTAAAAAGAAAGAACGGAGGTACCCATGCACTTTACGCTCTTACGACGGGTGAGAATGACATGATACATAGCCTGACGAAGTGCAAGATGAAGGACTCCATCATTTAAAGTATTTATCTATTAGGGTGAAAAACGTTAGAACAGGAACATTGCTCCGTATTTCAAAAGTACGTTATCGATTCGGTTAGGTCAGATGCAAAGCAGAGGTGAAAGATCGTGCAGTAACGAATGCGCATAGTTCCAATTTTTATAAACACTGCCTTTGTGCGCTTGCTGCCTCATACATTATTCTCTTTGAGAACTGTGAATAAAATAACTTCAATGAACAGAAGCTCGCATCAATATTTGATATCCCTCGTGTCATAGGAGGGAAAGAACGGCGAACATTTTTACGTGCTCGTAAACTGCGGAACAATTCTTTCTCTACAGTTTTCGCTCCGGTATTGTGAGTTTTGTGCTACGGAAGTAGATTTTAAGATCGACATGGCAGACAAATGTACACATAATTTTTCTTAGAAGAAGTTAGTTCCCTCGTTTTATTCATGTCACTGCAAAGAAAATCTTAATAGAAATTATGTATTTGCATTTTACATATTCCTTATTAACGTAGATTTACTTTCTTTTCGATGTATTTCACAATGTTTGTCGATTTTGCTTTCAAAATACGGATAAGCAAATAAAATTCAGACTAAAAGTTCGTGCGCGCTATAATAAATATCATAGAATATATTTTGCCTTAAAATGTACTTTCACCTACGACTAGAAGATTCCTTTTATTTACAGGCGTATTTTTCAGTGAGAACAGTAGTGCTATTCGCGTTAGTTTTGTGGTATGTTGCTGGGCATACACGAAAAGTCAAGTTGTTACCGAAGATACATTTCTTTACTAAATACTTTCCTTCTTAAGTATACACGGGTGGGCACGCTGAATACCTCCGAATTTCTTATGTGTAAACTCGAACAAATTTTTAAACACCACAAACGTTATTAACATTCTACATCTTTGTTGTTCATGTCGCCATATTTATTTTCTCAACCTAATCAGCCTGGCGACGAATGTATTTCTTCTGAGGAGACGCTGGTACCGTCGCTGTAGAATGTTTAAATTTGTTGATCCAGCCACAATGTTTCATCTCTACCAAAATTAAGTCCTAGAAGTGTTTCGTAAGTTTTGGAAACAGACGAAAATCGGATGGGGTCAAGTTGAGGATGACGCTTGACAGTGGTCCCAAGGCGTCGAACTGTCGCAAGTGTGCAGCGCTCGTGTGTGGTATGGCAGTTTCATGCTGAAGGAGGCGATGTTTAGAGTTTGGATGAACTCTTTGAATTCGAAACTCGATTACAGCAAGCATTCCTCAGTGACCGACAGAGTTACGTTACACGCCGCCATGTTAGACGCTACAACTCGGAGCCCTCTAGCGACAGATGGGTGCAAATATGTACACATGACGAATAAAATATGCAACGTTAATAACGTTCGTTTCATTTCAAAAGTTGTAAGAGTGTTCACAAAGAATATTCAGAGGCATAACGTGTAAGCATTCCCTCGTAAATGTGTATCTGGATGTCGTGGGATTTATACAGTAAGAAAATTGTAGTTAGTGCATTAAGTCTAGTGTCCAGCACGATGTTGCAATATTTTCATTTTTTTGCCACTGATTTTGAACGTGATTTTACTCAATGTATGGAAACTAATCTTGTACCTAGCACACTAAATAACCACTCCGTTCCCGCTTTTTGGCTCATTTACAGATACAAAGTGGTTATTCGATGTGAAATGCTTACTGAACAGCCAAAAAAGGATATTTGTAGAGCGAAGGTCTCCCATAAGGCATCGACCGTTGGGCAAAAATAAATCATCTTGAGGGGTGACATTGTCGAGGCCTAACACCAAATTTCTTGGTCATTGTTGATTCTTTTGGGGTGATAATTTACAGTTGATTACTATGTTCCTGGCCCTGATAGCGTGTGTCTAGCAATACATATTCCATAAAATATAAGACCTTGACGAATTTCGTTTAGTGGAGATTAGGTTGTAGTGCAAGACAATCTGGTGGCATCGCTATGAGATACCCACTCAGCGCAATTGTGGCGAAATTGAGTATCGAATACTGTGGAAAAATAACCCTTCGGGCGTCCAAGAAGAAACACCTTCACTGGTTTCCATACTTTGATGGTACTTTTATTGTACGGCCCTCGGAGGAACAGACTTCTCATAAATTTTAAATTTACTAAATGATATTAGTTTTGTGGTAAGGGTCAGTGCGGGCAAAGAGAAACATATCGAATTTCGTTGTGGATGTGCAAGTACTTAGAAAACACGATGGAATTTTTGGACGCAAAGACTATCGCGAGTCCACTCACACTAAAACTACCTTCACAAAAATACTTATCGCTACCCCCAGAGAAAACAGAAGTGATTCATTCACTGTTCTTGGAGTAAGAGCTCGATGATTTAAGAACTACTTCAGGAGAAACGGCTACTCTAAAAATGATGTAAATATACTACAACCTACAAGATGTAGAGCCTCCTGTGAAAAAGGACCAACTAAAGCGAAAGTTTGCCCCCCATTCGTAGAAACAGTCACAGACAGCGTGAACAGTGAACCAAGAGGTCACGGCATTATCAGAGTGTTTAAATCTACAAGAAAGGAAGATGAAAATTTGAACACTGTAAAGGAAGTTCTCTTAACTAATCGACAGTAACAGATCATGCTCTGCCACCTGCGGAACACCAAATTCGTTTCTCAAATACTGTGGCCTTATCAAGATCCATTCATTAGCATCCCGATGTGTAGAGAGAGGCCATAGAAATTCAGAAGCACAAAAACAGCTTTATCAGAAAAGAAGAAGGTTTGACGTTAGACAAGTGGTACGCCTGAGTGACAAAGCAAACATCCCTATTCACACAAGCTGCATCCCACACATCTGCGCGACTTATCCATCTTAAACAGCAGTCTGAGGTTGTCACAATCCGACTATTGCGTGGATGCGTATTATCAATTCGGTTTGACGAGCTTATTTGAAAATGAAAAGTGCTCTCAGTATCTTTAACTCCTCTGGCGATTTTTTCAGCATTAGAACACGGAACTTTAGGCACAGAATTATATCTTGGGCTACGACGTAATTCCAACAAAATACAAATCATTAAGAATGCAAACAGCAGCCGCTAAAGCCTGCGTTGTATGTGTGGTGTCACCGCCAGACACCACACTTGCTAGGTGGTAGCCTTTAAATCGGCCGCGGTCCGTTAGTATACGTCGGACCCGCATGTCGCCACTATCAGTGATTGCAGACCGAGCGCCGCCACACTGCAGGTCTAGAGAGACTTCCTAGCACTCACCCAGTTGTACAGCCGACTTTGTTAGCGCTGGTTCACTGACAAAATACGCTCTCATTTGCCGAGACAATAGTTAGCATAGCCTTCAGCTACGTCATTTGCTACGACCTAGCAAGGCGCCATTACCAGTTACTATTGATGCTGTAAAACATGTACCGTCAAGAGCGATGTTCACCAATTATGGATTAAAGTTAAGTATTCCAGCAGCTACGTACGTTTTTTGTTAGTCTCATTTCCTTGACCTGTTCCAGACCTCATGCCAGCCTGCGTGAGCTAAAACGCGTGCCTTTCGGCTTCCTCTCATAGTGGGTTGGCTGTCTGGCCAATCCACAACAGTATGACCACTAAGAATCACTGGTGTGCTGTCACATGCCATTGACGTTGGATTCCAGTTAGTGATAAAAATTTAACTAGCATTATATTGGTGCAAAGGAAGGAGAGATGGTGACGTATCGTTAGTGATCACTAGTCACTACGCCACAATCCTGGGTTAAGTTTCTAACCACTTCATAGAGTCCCATGTAGCACGGGCCTGTAACACTATTGATGGCGATCATTTCGACGAATGGGAAGATCGACGTGTTTTATTGGTGGTATTTGAGAAGACAGTCCTATATGGCAACACCAGGCTTATTGGAAACCAAGGCAGAATATACTGCAGTGTATTCCAGATGAAGTGTTTCCTCCCTCCCCATTCTGTGAGATACTAAATGTTGTCAGAAAGACGATAATGCTGAATTGATTAAATGACGTTATCGCACGGGGTTTGTGCTGCGGAAAGAAGGTATATAAGCTGAGTACAAAGTGATGAATGAGCATATTATACTTTTTCTCTCCCACTATCGATTGTCGTAGTAAACCGGGTACTGTGTTAGATTGGTATTGAAGATAGACGATGTCATTGTTTGGGGAACAATGACCGAATCACTTTCAGCATAGCTTGAACTAAATATACTGCAATATGTTTCAAATGACCCTTGATGTACCTCAGGGCCGCTATGTATCATGTTCAAAGAGAAATTAATGCCTGAATACCATAGGTGTACATTTCGTTTCCCAACAATTCGTTGCTGTCTCTTCTGTATCCAGCGTTGAATATTCTAAAATATAGTTAATAAATACATATACATGTCAGACTTCTTACTTACTTCCAGCCAGTCAAAAATGCTTACCCGAGCAGATACTTCTAAATTAAATAAGCTCTGCAGCGCAGAAGAAGGAAGACAAGATAAAAGTGAGTCAACGCTCAGAAAAGAAATGAAGTAACTTTATATTTTCTTATTTTAGTTTACGAATGCCGTATATCTATGAAGATCTGGAACGTTCTGATTTGAAATACAGATCACTGGTATGTCTCAAAGGATATCTGCATTTTGCATTTTGCAATACTGACTAATACCAAACTTATGTTTACATAATCAAAACAAAGAGGTGCACATACGTAATAGCGATGGGCTCTAATCTTAATACCAATCAGAAAAAATGTATATTTCCTGGAGAAACATCTCATTGCTCCCTCGATGGCTTCATGGTATTCTACCAAGAAAATATACTTCAAGGCTTCGATCACACTTTGGTAATATTCTGTTGGTAAGAAGTCTATTAACGCACAATTCTCTTAAATCTAGTATCTAATACCAACTATGAGAACCATACTAGATATTTACATTTATGTCAGTTCTTGAGAAATAGTTGGAAAAAAAAGAAGTCCTACAGGGTTTTGTGCAAGTAATTTAAGTATGGTGTTTTACAAATACTTTGGATTTGAACTACTTAAAGAAATTACAGTTAGTTCATATGTAACAAATAGTGATACTAGTTAGACTAGTGATTCCCTATTTTTACTTATAATTTTCACAAGGCATCTTCCAGTTTACTAGTGATTTGATTTTCATTTCAAATTGATTGATTATCACTGATAGACATTCTTATCAACGACACAAATTGTTTTTGTGCGTAAGGGGTTTTCAACAATCGTTTCCTTTTATTGTTTTGCTAGTGTGAGTTACAATGTAGGTACTCTCGCGTTTTGTTGGTTGATGAAAGATTAAAATTTTGACTCGACACAGTACTACGTAGAATCGATGGCTTCACGCTGTGTATGATGGTGAATGAATTGTAAAATTTTAACTTTGTACTGCTTTATGTCTTCATAGCATGGGTGATGGTGAATAGATTGTAAGATTTTGACTCAATACATTGTTACGTAGACTCATGTCTTCATGTTGTGGTTGATCCGCGAACGACTTTCAAAATTTGATTCGACACAGTACTATGTAGAGTCGATATCTTCATGGTGTGAGTGACCGGCTTGGGGACGTGGTGCGCTGTCCACCAGGGGTAACTAACGTCAGCCAAGCTCCCCAAAAATACCAGCCTACGTGTAGCAGGCGGCGTAGACAACTGGCGACTGTGCGTAAAGACGGTCAGAGCTGCAAGAGAATTGTCAACTCCCTCCATAAGAACACAACAGTTGTCATGGAAAAGATGAGTAGGCAGCATCTTTGTTAAGACAGGAACCTGACACACTGCCAACCTCATGAGACCGGAACAAATTGTCTAACTTATTAACATAACTTTCGCTTAAGTAACGCAGTCACGGTGCGTAATCAACCTGACAGTTTTTACGTTGGTAGTGTATTCGCTGGCTTTACAAAGTTCTGATATTTAAAAATCAACGTTTTTAGTTCACTGGTACGTTATTGGTAATAATAATTTTGCCGGTCGCACTAGAGACGTGTCTTTTCATGGCACTTTGCCATATTCCATTCACAACAATATTTTATTGAAAAATTTAACACACACACAGCACTACACGTCAACGATTGGGTCCGTAACAGGGCGTAATGTAGCCAGCTGCCACATTGAAAAGCGACTCGTTACCGCAACCGCTACACAGTTTGTTCGTAAGTGTGTTTTTTTAAAAGTGTCCATTTAGTTCCTGCATATTCACACAACGTTTACTGTTGGTTAGATTTGTTACACGCGTCCGCTCGATTTGCAGCTGAACTGAGGTGGGTGCATTGCTACTGCGTGCACTCATCTGTTGCACTCGCATGTTCTTGCACTCTGGCGAGACAGATTCCTTTGTACTACTGATGTATCTTGTCCATTTGATTCACCAAGAGCCCTGAGCTGAAATACACTTGGAAGTCTGTTCACTTGACATTCTCCTTGCAAGAGTTGTTTTTCCTTTTTCTTTAGTCCCGGATCGTGATAATTATTTTCAAATAAGTTGTGCAGATTATATATGCTTTGTTTACAAAGTATTTTGATAATTTGAAGAACGGTGTCTTTCCTCAATAATGTTGCTTATCTTCTTGGTTTCCAATTTTGTCATCTATCGATCAAGACTCGTTGGCTTGACCAACAGAAGTAAGATTTTATAAAATGTTAGGACAGCATGATTCCTTGATCCGTACATAGCGAGTTATAGGCGTGAAAAGCGTTTCGAAATGTGATAGGAAAAGTAATAATCACGCATACATGAGTGACACATGCTTCAGTGCACGAGAGAAAAATCTGTGATCTATAGTGTTCTTAAACACTTACCAAATAATTCATGACTCACTTTGCATTTTTGTGCCACTGGGTGACACATACAAATATTAATTATTGAATTAAGATACAAATAAAACAGTAAGTTATTCACTTAAATTCACTTGAATGTATATAAGGATTGTGAAAAATCATAATCTCTGATAATTAAAAATCTCTTTCTAATAGTGTGCAACATAAACGGAGGTACCACAGTGTTCAGATTTTAAGCAACTTTGTTTTCAATGTACAAGAATATATGCTTCTTGCACAATGATTTTTGTCTTTTATTGGTGCTTAGCACTATGTCCTTCTTTGGCACGTAAATCAAAAAGCATGACACAAATGGCTTCTAGCCTTTACACAACGATATAGCAGTGCCTGTGTTATTCCGATTTACGACGTAATGTTCCTCTTCCGAAGGAACAGACATTGCTGCGACTACAGCCGTCGTAAAATACATGAAATGCCTTCGCAGCTGGAGTCCCGCTCCGGCACAAATTTGCACTGTCGTCATTCCGTTATACGGCTGATGATAGTCGATATTCGCAACTGCGAATACATTTCATGCCTTTACACATAGTCAGTTCCTTCCTGAATATGCATTTTGTTGCATGAAGATAAGGCACAGCAGTGTCTTTATGAGTTTGAGAATTATTTCTCCTCCCAAGAAGATCGAGGTTCTTTGTTACTGAATTCTATTTAGATAGTTACAAAACATGAAATTTTCAAGAGGAAGTGCTTCATTGATCAGTTATTATACATGATTTTTACATAACTAGGAGAGTCCTAGTCTGAAATACATTTTCATATTGATTATCTGATCCTTAGGAATAATCATCAAATAATCATTGGCATATACATAAAGACAAAATATAAATAACGTAAATTTTTTAGACGGTCAAATTTGATAACATATTCGCTCATGCTTAAATTGCTTGGAGTGCATTTACTCCGTCATTCATGAAATAATTCTTACTGGTTCATTATGCATTTAAAACACTAAGTTAACGGACAAATTGTCACTAAATAACAAATTATTATGTCAGGGAAGGGTTCTCCTACCGAAAATACATTTTCAGAACTTTCTGGGACAGAGGCCTTTAATTTTTGTGTATTTCTGGAAGCTGGCAGGAAGCAGCCTTTGTGAGGGGCAGTATACATTAGCTGACACCTCTTGTTCTTTCGTTTTAAAGGAAATGGCTCGGGATGAATTTTTAACACAACGATTTCGCGTGCTGGAACTGTCTGTATTCAGCCTACCTTCTTGTCATATGCATTTTTTTCTGTGCCGAGCGATAGCGTTTTGTGACAGAAGTGCTAGAAGAGTTGGTTCCTTCCAACTGACACCATTCCTATGTGCAAGGAGAAGTGGATCCATCCCCACGTTACTCTCCTACTTTCCTAGCATTACTTCATTAATGGTACATCCGGTGAAGATGTACAAGTCTGCTCAAAGGGCAAATCCAATTCTACTTACTTGGTCTGATAGTTAAACGTGTATGTTTGAATAAACTTCTTAAACTCTCAGAAAGTCCGGTCAGTCGGATGTGTTTCCGGTTGAAATCGCAATATCTGAATCTGCATTTGTCTTTTCATCTTGCAAAATGTTCGAAATGTTTTTACATTACAGTTGGAAGTACTATCAGATAATAATGCATATGATTTTCTAAATTGAAGGAAGTAATAATCTTTCAGTATTTTCACTACAGGCGCTGAATTTATGGATTTTGTGATATACAGTCTGACATGTTTCGACAATAAATCATGGACTGCCACAAGGCATTCTACATCTCGTTCAGCTGCTGTTGATGGACCTGTGACATCAATGCATGCTATTTCTCCTACTTTGGTTGCGAGGATTGGTTGCAACGGTATTTTACTAGATAGGTTTACCGTTTCCACTTTCTGACACCTGAGGCAAGTCTGTAATGCACAGTGTATGCATCTGGGAATTTTATGGAGATAACAGTAATGTGTGATCTTTCATTTGCACCTCTCTATTCCAGAATGCCACCACTCCATATACATGTACCACATCAGGTAATCGTGATATGCATTTGGCATGCATACACAGCACAGTTCGCACTCATAGTTATTCTGACGGAATAATACGTTTGCACCTGGTACTGTCCTTGAAAGTAGTCACCACCGCTGTGCAGAAGCCGTTGCTAACGATGTGGAAGGCGTAGTATACCGTTAACAGAGCCTGTTCTACTTAAATTCCAACTCTCGTACATTACTGAACAACTTGTTAAATTTCACTAGCCTGTGAGGAGGTTAATGTAGCAAAAACACCTCCATCTCTCTCCATTTAGGATACGGATCTGGCAATGTCTACATATTTCTATGCATCTCAAGGCAATAACGACAATGTACAGTTCCTTCATGAGCAACACTTCATGATACGTTATTTGCTCAACAGGCTCTTTGAAATCAGCTAACCATAGGGGCAACAGGGAAAGTGCAGCCGTTGAAACATAAAATTTCGAAACCATGTTCCTATAGGAATAAATATCACCCAATTAATCGTGGTTGGAGTAATTTGCAAGTTAGAATAAAGTGCTTAGTGGCCATAAAAAGTCTGATATGTCGACCGTAAAAGTAATAATTAAATTTCTTGAATTAACCGACTTCAGCGAGAGCTTGTAATTCTGTCACTTAGTACGATCCTTTGCATTCGGAAATAATATTGCTGGCAAAACTGATAATACGGACCATAATCTTGTCGTTGTCCTGTACTGTTCGAAACTCGTGGGCACCAAGCACAGAACAGGAGGCATACTATATATGAACACATTAAGGCTTGTTTAATTTTATTGAGTGCTTCCTGGTAAAGAGCTGTCCAAAACCAGGCAGCGTTTTTCCTTAACAATTTCAGTAACTCTTGACTGTTTAGCAGCTGATTAGGGACAAACGTTCTAAGAAATTGAATATACCCCAGAAACGCTTTTAATTGCATTTTGCTGTCGGAGAAGGGAATTTTCGATAGCTTTCATTCTGTCTGCTTCAGGGATACGAGGTAACCTAAGAATTTTCTTTGACGTTTTGCAAATTTAGGCTCATCGAAGTTGTCTGTAACTGCAGAATATAAAAATGTCCGTAATATCTCTCCATTAACTCAATATGTTGCCTCGAACTAGGCAAGGCAGTTAGGAAGTGATCTGCATGAGCTTTTCCAGCAAGTGCGGTAATAACCATGCCTTAACTGACATTTAACCCAGGAAGCATATAAATACTTTTTTTGTAAATAAAACTGCCTTTTCCTGCTGCTAGTTACTTGATTTATCCCATACACGTTTCGCCTTCTCTTGTTCTAAGGCATCATCAGTGGGATCTATAACGATACAGTTTTGTTAGTTGTAGATTATTAAACAGTTCACTTCGTGAATTTTTGTAAAAAAAATAATTAATCACGATTTGCTTATCTGCGTTTCCTCACATCTGGTCTGGAGGTCGCATTACCAGTTTTATCACTGCCGTATTATCACATCTTTGTGTTCTCACCTTCCACACACTGTTCACCATGTTTCTCACTCTTTTTTGTGGTGGACTATTGTTCTTTTGTCACTCGATACAGCTATTTCATCGTACACTGCTTTTCACAGCGTAAATATTGTGACTCCATTACGTGTTTCATCTTCTTTGGTATGTTTACCTATTTGTTGCCAACCTAAAACGAAGTATATGTTCGATACTAACTTCTATTAGTGATGTTTGTACCCTGTGTGTGCGTGTGTGTGTGTGTGTGTGTGTGTGTGTGTGTGTGTGTTAATGTGTGTGTGTTTGAATGAGAGGAGAGGGGAGGGATGGAGCTAATATTTTTTTTTTTTGGGGGGGGGGGGGGGTACTAGCTGTTAGCGAGTGGCTGAATACTTTGGTGACAGCTGTTTTGACTTTTCGTTTCAATATTCTGTGGACGGGTTCATGGATGAGTGAATGTAAAGGTGTTCTGTTCTCTTATTATTACATTTGACAGTATTATTATACTAATACTTTTTTCGAACGTTATTCTATTATTTTATCTATTAGTGTAAATAATAATTGCTTGGCATGTGTACTTGGTCATTCAACAGAATTTACCCCTCTTCTTTGGTTTTACATATGTCGTAACTTTCTTGCGTGGTCAGGAGGTATTTTTTATTGTTGATTCTAATTATTTTCATGTCATCTTCTCTAGTGGTTGGTTTGTCGTCATTTTCTCTTAGGTGGTCAGCAAATTTGGAGTGGTTTGTCCCATATTTCCAGGCTCTCATGTGATCTTTGTATCCGATATCAAATGTTCTGTTTGCCCTAAGTATGTGCCTTCACAAATGTTGCACTGTAGCTGATATATACCTGCTTTCTGGTATGTTGGTCTGTTGTGAATATTATGTTTATTCCCTGTCTATTGAAAATGTTGGTGATTTTATGGGTGAGTTTGTATTTGTATGTCATTGTGTACCATCTTGTGGTTCCTTTCATCTTCTTCTGATTATCCTGTGTTGTTGTTATGGGACTGCGTGTTTGTGTTTGGCTCTGTTGTGTTGTTGTCTGTGGTTTGGAGCTTTCTGCTTCTATTTTACTCGATAAAATCAACGCAGTGACCTTCCTGAAATATTTCGACAGAAGTACTTATCAAAAGAATGATCAGACGTCGTCTGACCTTAGAAATTTTGCTCTGCTAAATTTATGAAGTTGAGCTTCGTGCACTTCTGGCCTAGTTCTGATGAATACGACGATTTTAACTTTACAAATTCGTCTGCTTTTGAAACAGCTAACAGCAGGCTGCTATGTGGTGATAATGTTTCTACTACGCTCCTAGCCTGCAGTTTGCGAATCTCATGTTTCACAGCCTCCCTCTTGTCCCGTAGTATAGAATTTGTTTATTGACAGAAAGTATTGTTGGGAACCACATTCATGTGATACACGTATACGTTAATTACTCCAGGCTTAAAGAAGAGTACTTGAGGATATAAGAATAAGAGTTTTGTCAGTTCAGCCTTCTTCGACAGTGCATTCAGTTACCTGAGCCCTGATTTCTATTTTGCTGTAATGAGATGGTTTGTTATTCATAGTAACTGACACAGGTTCCTGATGGTGGTCCGGAAGGTCACTCTCCGTCCACCGCACCTTACCACTTACTACTTTCAGTTCAACATTATGGCATTAACTGCCATGACGTCTTTTAGTACGAACTAAATCTATAAATAATTGTTTTTCTTCCTAGCATGTTACACTTTAGAGCGCAAATTTCACATTCCCCTGTAAGTGTATTCCATGCCTAGCAAGCACAGCACAGACAACTCCTTCACTACGAGAAACGTGCTTTCTGTTGCTTTGTTTTCGAATTCTTCCACCGCCTGTACCTAATGTTCTGCTCTCTGTGTACTGGTGCCATTAGTCCGGACACTATGCAATTCCGTTTTGGGATCATCGGAACCTTAGTCTTTCCATCAATCCTTTTCATGAAATGGATAGCTAAAACATTCTCCTTAGCCCCCGTATCCTCCGACAGTACCATGGACTGTGGCGTGAACTTAGCTCCCATACTGTTCTTATCGTATATCTGATTCGTCGTTGTAATGTAACGTGTTAACTGATTCGTTATAACAAGTGCTTCCATCCCATCCCGCAGTGACTACCATGGAGCGCGACTAAACCACCTTCAGTCGGGCGTCTCATTGAAGGTCGAGTGCCGACCTGAAGTACCCACATTGGTCCACGCTGGAGCTGAGAGCAAGCGACATGTGGTCCTGAATTTATCACCGACTAATCTGGGTTGTCATCCACGTTTTGTAATGTGCCTGGCCTGGTCCTATATGAAGTATGCTAGAGGCAAGACACAAGCAACACCTTGTCTGCGCAATAGCAATGGATCTAAGACAGTGCTTCCAAAGCAGAGTTACTAAACACAGCCTTCCGAAATGCCTTCACGAAGGAAGGCGAAGCAAATATTCCAGAATTCGAATGAAGAACGACTGCCAACGCAGAAGTAAATATCCTTGGAGTAGTGAAGCGACTTACATCACATAATAAAAGCAAGTCTTCTGGTCCAGACTGTATGCCAATCAGGTTCCCATCACAGTATGCTGATGCAATAGCTTCATACTTAACAATCATATATATCCGTTAACTCAAAGAAAGAAACGTACTGCCGGCCGGTGTGGCCGAGCGGTTGTAGGCGCTTCAGTTTGGAACCACGCGACCGCTACGGTCGCAGGTTCGAATCCTGCCTCGGGCATGGATGTGTGTGATGTCCTTAGATTAATTAGGTTTCAGTAGTTCTAGGTTCTAGGGGACTGATGACCTCAGAAGTTAAGTCCCATAGTGCTCAGAGCCATTTGAACCAAAGATGCGTATTAGCCAAAGAGTTGAAAGTTTGTGAATGGTAGTAGGAGTAAACCACTGAATTACAGTCCCGTATCATTAATGTCGATATATAGCAGGATTTTGGAACATATATTGTGTTCGAACATTATGCATTACCTCGAAGAAAAGGGTCCATTGACATACAGTCAACATGGATTTATAAATCATCGTTCTTATGAAACACAACCAGCTCTTTAATCGAATGAAGTGTTGAGTGCTACTGAAAAGAGATTTCAGATTGATTTCGCGTTTCTGGATTTCCGGCAGGCTTTTGACACTGTACCACGCAAGCGGATTGTAGTGAAATAGCGTGCATATGGAATTACGTCTCAGTTACGTGAGTAGATACGTGATTTCCTATCAGAGAGGTCACAATTCGTGGTAATTGACTGAATGTCATCAGGAAAGACAGACATGATTTCTGGCGTTCACCAAGGTAGCGATATAGGCCCTTTGCTATTCTTTATCTATATACCCGATTTGGGGGACAATGTGAGCAGCCATCTGAGGTTGCTTGCAGATGAGTTGTCGTTTATCGACTAATAACATCATCAGAAGATCAAAACAAGTTGCAAAATGATTTAGAAAAGATATTTGTATGGTGCGCAATTTGGCAATTGACCCTAAATAACGAAATGTGTAAGGTAATCCACATGAGTGCTATAAGGAATTCGTGAGAAATCTATACATGAGCAGAAACTAACAGAATAAATCAACTCTGCAGCGCAGAAAGTGGAAGACAAGATAGAAGTGAGTCAACCCTCAAAAAACAAACGAAATAACTTAAGACTTTCTTGTTTCAGCAAAGAATTCATTATGTCTTTGGATATCTCGAAAGGTCTGATTTGAAATGAAGATGATATTATCTTTCATATGATATTGGTGTTTTGCAGTATCGACTCAAATATTTTTTTTTTTTTTACTTAATTAAAGGTGGAAGGTGGACTTACGCACTAAAGCTAAGCTCAACTCTTAATATCAATAAGGGAAAATTTACACTGATGTGGAAATATTACATACATAGATTGCGGTAGTATCGTGTACACAAGCTATTAAAGGGCAGTGCATTGGGGGAGCTGGAATTTGTGCTCAGATGATTCATGTGAAAAGGTTTCGATGTCATTATGGCCACACGACGAGGATTAACAGTGTTTGAACGTGGAATGGTAGTTGGAGGTAAATACATAGGACATTCCATTTCCGAAATGGTTAGGAAATTCTGTATTCCGAGCTCAAGAATGTCAAGAGCGTGTCGAGAATATCAAATATCTGGGAGTACTTGTCATCACGAAGAACGCAGTGGCCGACTGCCTTCACTTGACGAGAGCAGTGATGTGAGCGTAGAGTGGTCATTGTCATGTAAGACTGCGTGACATGATGACACAAATCAGCCTGGGACGTACGACCAAGGTTAGGACAGCGTGACGCAATCTGGCCTTAATGGGCTATGCCAGTAGATGACCGATGAGAACGGCTTTTATAACAGAACGACATCGCCTGCAATGTCTCTTCTGGGCTCGTGACCATGTGAGTTGGACGCTGGACAACTGGAAAATCGTTGGCTGGTCACGTGAGTCCTGATTTCAGTTGGTAAGAGCTTATGGTAGGGTTCATGTGCGGTGCAGTCCCCACGAAGCTGTGGACCCTTGTCGTTAGTAAGGCACAGCGAAAGCTGGTGGTGGTTGCATCCTCTGGTCCATCTGAGCCGGTCATTACGTAGAAATGGTTATTTCGTCTACATTGGGACGAATAGCAGCCGTCATTTCCAACCAACGATGGAAATTTTATGGATCACTATGGTCCATGTCACTGGGCCACAGTTGTTTGTGGTTGGGTTGAAGGACATTCTGAATACTTCGAATGAATGATCTGACTACCTTGATAGCCTGAGTTGGATCCCATCGATCACTTATGGGAGTCAATAGAGAGATCAGATTGGGCCCAAAATCCTGCACCAGGAACGATTTTGCAACTATGGGCGGCTATAGAGGCAGCACCTCTCAATATTTCTGCAGGTGAATTCCAAATACGAGTGGCGTTTTAAAAGTCCGTGCAAGAATGAAAACTACTTACGTGTTTGGGGTGAAGCTTTTGTATTTTTCGACGTAGTCTCCTTTTAGACTTATACACTTCGTCCAACGCTGTTCTAATTTGTTGATCCCTTCCGAATAATAGAAATTGTCCAAGTCTGCAAAATAGCTATTAGTTGCTGCAATCACCTTCTCGTTTGAATAAAATCTTTGCCCCGCGATCCATTTCTTCAAATTGGGGAAGAGTAGTCCGAGGGAGCCAAGTCTGGAGAATAGGGCGGATGTGAAACGAGTTGGAATCCTATTTCGAATAATTTTGCGACCACAGCTGCTGAGGCGTGTGCTGGTGTATTGTCGTGATGGGAAAGGACTTTTGCGGACCAATCGCAGGCGTTTTTCTTGCAGCTCGGTTTTCAAACGGTCCAATAACGAAGAACCCATCTTGCGGATAGCTTTCTTATGTCCAAATGTTTATGCAAAATATTGTGTACCCGTTCATTCGAGATGCCCACTGCACTAGCAGTCTCACGCTCCTAAACTCTTCTGTAATAGTTCTACCCTTTTCCAGATAGTCGATGAGGGTTATCTCTTACGAATCCCAAAAGACAGTCGCCATAACCTCTCCGGCAGAAGGAATGGTCCTAGCTTTTTTTGGTGCAGGTTCTCCCTTGGTAACCCATTGTTTAGATTGATGTTTGATCTCAGGAGTATAGTAATGTATCCATGTGAGACGAAACAACGCTTAAAGTCCTGAGGATGCTTCCTGAACAGTTGCAAACCATCCTTGCAACACCTCACACGATTACGCTTTTGGTCAAGTGTGAGCAGTCGCGGAACCCTTCTTGCGGATAGGTTTCTCATGTCCAAATGTTTATTCAAAATATTATGTACTCGTTCATTCGATGACCACAGCATTAGCATTCTCACGCACGTTAACTCTACTGTCACCCATCACGATATCATGAATTTTATCAATGATTTCTCGAGTCGTAACCTCCACAGGGCGTCCAGAACGTTCAGCATCACTTGTGCCCATATGGCCACTCCGAAAATTTTGAAACCATTTATAAACTGTTATAATCAAAGGTGCAAAGTCCCCGTATGTTTATCAAGCTTCTCTTTAGTCTCCTGAGGCGTTTTGCTTTTCGTAAAGTAATGTTTAATCACCACACTAAATTCATTTTCGTCCATTTTTTGACAATTACTCGACTTCCTTGGTTCACACGAATTCCCAACACAAAGAAATAGACCAATATGGCTGAAACTTGGTGTGCATTGTTTCCAAACTAAACATGATCTCGATACGCACTGGTGGTGCCATCTCTCGGACTTTGCACGGACTTTTCAAACGACCCTCGTATTTACTGAGTCCAAGCTAAGGCGAGTTACTGCACTAAGCCGGGGGAAAAGAAGTCAGACACGATATTAGGAGGTGTCCGATGATTTTGGCCACCTCAGTGTACGTTTTCTAGAGAAACATCTCAAGAGAACTTTGTTTGTAAACAGTGGTAGGAAACGTAGTGAGCTGACCAAAATTTTGAAGAAATTTGCGTTGACGAATGAATGCTGGATTGTGACGGCTTCGGGCGTGCTGTCTCAGAATTTTTCATAGACCTATGTTTAAATTTTGATCACAGTAGAACTCTTTGCTGGAAAATAAGGAATCTTTTCTTACTATGTACAGTTATGCTCACTGTCTTCATTTATTCATTTATTTAAAACGAACAGTTAATAAATGCATATTTTATGATATTCCTGGACTAGACGAGCCTTTCGCTTCTTCTTACCAAAATATGATGACGAGGGAATATTTTCCCGCTTTCCGACAACAGGTTGTCCGATATCCTATTCATGTAGGAACCCGCATAAGGCCAGCGAGCTTACTGTCGACCTCTTCTCTGCCGCTTGAAGAATTTAATGTCTGCCGGGCAAGTAGGCATCCTGCGAAGCAGGTATGTGTTCCCTGTAGTGGCAGGCGCGCCGCCAGACAGCTAAAATGCACGCTGCGAGTGGCAGGTGACAGTTGGTAGCGGCAAAGAAAGCAGCAGCCGGGTCGTCGCTCCGCTTAAGGTGCTGCGAGATATATGTGTGGGGCTCCTCCTCCAACATTGCCTTTTCGCCCCGCCCCGCCCCAGGGTGCTGCAATCCCCGAGTCGCTGCGCGGCGGGGCGCGGTGCGCTGCGGTGTGCACGCTCACGTACGCCGGCCGCCATAATCCCCGCCTCGGCGCGGCCCTCGGGACTGCGCGGTGCCCCAGGCTCTCACAGACAGCTGGGATTACACAGCCGCACCTGCGTCCGCCGCCGCCCCTGGTGCCGGCTTCTGGACGCGACTTGAGCCGTCGCCGTCAAGGAAAGCTATCCTACTGTACTGGCACAGCAGCGCTATCACCGAGGTCGTAAGCTGTGATGAGCGTCATGAAAAGGAGGGAGAAGCAGGAAAAATCTGCTTTTATCTGAAGGATTTGGAAGTTGCGACCATGAGTCACTTTCAGTGTTTCAATCGACCTTGAATAAGACATTTCTGAGAATGTATGTTTGGAACGCTGGATTTAATGAAAGTGGCTCAGGGACCGTGGGGAAACAAGAAAAGCAGAGCATCAAAGGTTTTGAGATGTTCTTTTGCAGAAAGTTGTTAAAATTAGGTGCACTTACAAGAAACTAGGAGATCACAATCAGCACCATCTCCATCCAAGTGGTTGGTGTTGTGATCACCTCATCTAGTCTCCGTTATCCATTCATCATCCATCCGTCTCCTACGAGGTCAACTTAATCCTTTCCTTCCACTTCACCGATGATTCATTATCATTTTTCGAAATTTGTTTTCTGTCATTCTGTCAACAAGATCCATCCATTTCATTGTATTCTATCCTGTCTTATCATTAACTGAAAAAAAAATTAAATCTAATCTTATTGTTTTATTCCTTATTCTGTCCTCTTACATACGTCTTCTGCATCTATACGTAATTTTTTTAACGATTCATGGTGCAGAACCGTATACAAGGGTAGGTACAGCCATAACTAAACAAAGCACTCCACCTTCAGGCCACGAGTAGCCTACAGGGACCATCCGATCGCCGTGCAATCCTCGGTAGAGGATGCGGATTGGAGGGGCGTGGGGTCAGCACACCGCTCTCCCGGTCGTTATGATGGTATTCTTGACCGAAGCCGCTACTATTCGGACGAGTAGCTCCCTAATTGGCATCACGAGGCTGAATGCACCCCGAAAAATGGCAACAGGGCATGGCGGCCTGGATGGTCACCCATATAAGTGCCGACCACGCCCGATAGTGATTAACTTCAGTGTTCGCACGGGAACCGGTGTATCCACTGCAGCAAGGCCGTTGTCCAGACATAACTAAATAGCATTTATTTTCCCTTTTTTCTTTCTAAAGTTTTTACAGTTGTTGCACTGATAGCTTGACATTTATTAACCCTCTTCTCAATGTCTTTTTCAAAATTAAAATTAATAAAATATGCTAGAAAACTGGAGTGGGACACTTGTGCTAAAATCTTCTCTTTTATTATTATTTTCGATCTGACTGGGTTCTTTCATTTGAAAGCCCTTATCTTTTTCTTATTGCCAGACAAAGTAGTAATATACTGCGTTTCGGCTGAATCAATACAATGCTTTCTTTAAATTATCTCCTGTTTATAGTATAATTATCCAGCCAACAGCATCTAATAGAATATTTAATGGTATACTAGATCCTATTTTTATTCCTAAGTGTATTTCACCTTTCTACTTCATAACTAGGTCGTCAATGTATAAATTAAGTTAAATGGGCGATGGACTGCACCCTTCTTAAATACCTCGATTTATTAAAAATTCATCTGTCATTTTCTAACCTTGACTGTATAACTACTTTTGTGTTTACACACAGACCTTTATAGTATTAACCAAATCTTTAGGAAAACATTTCATTTCCAATATTTTCCACAAAACTGGTCTTTTTACCTTATTAAAAGCTTTCTGAAAATCACTGAATGCTAAATGCGTTCCTAAGCCAAATTCCCCGCATTCTTCGATAGTTTGTCATTAAAAATGTACGTTTCTCAGTAATTTGCCTGATTAAAAATGTATTATCATGTCCCTTTCTGAAGCCTGATTGTTCTTATGAGATTATTGCATTAGCTATAGTTTATTCCCTTTGATTAAGAATTTTCCCAGATATTTTATGTCCTGGCATTTAGTAAACCTATTCCTCTATAATTTCCTGTGTCTTTCATATACTTAAGATAACAGGCGACAAAACTAATGTCTGGCAAACACTGTCACGAAAGGACAGGAAGGCAGGACGGCCAAAGTACACGTACGGTGTCCGTGACTCTTCCTTTCCCTGCTACTGTTGGCTATTCCCTGCTAGTCGTAGTCAACCGCGTGATAGTACTGGGTCGACAATGAGAATCGTTGATGTAACTTGAAAAACTGCATTGTCTACTGCAGTTTATATACTATCCGTGGAATTTATATTACGATGTGACCATAGTGACAAGTAAGGTGTTATAGTTTCCGATGTCAGTACTTTTATATTCGCCAGATATGATGCTGCAAACGCTTTTAAAAACATGATCACTGTCTGTCGACCGAAATTGGTTGTCAAATAAACAATTTTACTAGCAGCTCGAGGCAGTACTTGTGACATTCATCAAATATGTAAGAGTTATGGGGCACCACCTCATGAAAATATATTGGGAATCACTCGGTTTAAACTTTTCTTATGTCACGATTTCCAAGGCTGTGATTAGGTTGGGACATCGTTTTTAAACTTGGACTACAAGTGAAATGAACGGAAATGAATTTCATAATACTTCTCCACAATATACCGCGATTAGCGAGCTTGTAATCAGGGTGGGATCTGATGAAAAAGCTTAAATGGCCGCGAGTGAAATAAAATATCAACTAACTTCCCTGGCATAGCACAGGAAACTACGAGCAAGCGATGTGAGCGGCCACCGACATCAAACTAATGATTCGTCGTGTGTAATTCTAATCATTTATCACTGGCTCCTCCATCAATTGCTGCAATGAACGGTAAATTTTCGGACACTCTTAAGGTACATTTATGTGATGCGACAAGAGTTAAGACATCAGGGAGTACCTTTCATGGTACAAGATGGAGCTGCAGAATGCAAAATCGGAAGAGGGGAATGGTGATAGACGTTGCTACGAGGTATATATCTAATGAATAACTGTGGGCTCTGGGTGTAAGTGCTACGCTGAGATGAAGTAATGAAGGAGTCGCTGCGGGCGGCATTAAACAACTCTGAACACTGGAAACCCTTAAAAACTAATAACATATTTTAACGTTTGTGAAGCTCCGTATACAGAGTGAGTCGTGTAAGGCATAATACACCTTTTATTTTGTGAATGTTTCAAGCGAGTGATAGTATTCCGAGGAAACGTAATTTTGTTGTACGTTTAAGAGTCTTTGCTACTGTATCAAACATCCTAAAATATCTAAAATGCTAAGTAAAGTAGGTAAAAACCCTCTGTTGCAGTTTAAACACCGTCATGGCTCCGTCGATGTACAGAACATTCGATTTTAGAAATTTACATAAAATCTGTTCACTTAAGAGTGAGAATGTACAGATATTTAAAATGAAAGGTAAAGATTAAGTTGACTATTTACCCATTAAGAGTTCAGTGGCACTAATTTGTTTCTTTTTCTGTATCTTTCAGGTGAAGATAAAAACCAACAGCTGTGAATTGTAATGGTGTAACATTTGAAGGTAGAGTACACAACAGCGCGCAGCAGCAGTGGATATTTTTTTCTTTTTGTCTTTTTCAGCAGTGATTATTATCACACTAAGAAGGTTTCTCCCTATGTTTGTTGGTCATGTATGTCCATCACGAGAATCAGTTCTGCGATATCTTGGATCCCTGTGTAATCGATGCTAAACGTACGGATAGGCATAGATCTATAAGCAATGAAGAAACCGTTGAAATGGAGAGAGCTGCAGCCACAAACAACCCAAAGAAATCTGCATGATATTTTCCACAAGAAATTGGTGTCAACAGAGAAACAGGTGGCAACATCCTGAGAAAAGACCTAGTTTCATAATATACTCCAGATATTCGACACTTTGAAACCAGCCGACTTCCAAAGTCGTTTGGCGCTTTGCAAGTCTGTGATTATATTTAAGCTAGCCAATCGGAATTTTAGGGAGAGGCATATAATGACCGATGAAACACTTCCATTTATCCGGCTAAGTGAATAAACAGAATGCGAGGCTGTGAAAGGGGAGAACACGTGTGGAGTTCATGACACTCCTTACATAGTGCAAAAGCTACTGTATGCTACCCAGTAACAAGATCACAGATAATAGGACCGTATCTTTTCAAACAGAAATTATGCTACCTACTAACAAGATCACGGATAATAGGCCCCTATCTTTTCAAACAGAAATGATCTACCTGTAATTTTAATCGCGATCTTTACAGACGAATGCATAGAGAATTTTGTATTCTTGACTTACAGCGCCGGAACCACAATTTTGGGGACAATTTCTCTGAGCAACACGTTCAACAAGCCCCACAAGCTTTGAAACAAGGAAATTATTGTAACAATTTTCCAGTAATGTAATTCCGAGAATTGTTGATACTGAATGGCCTATCCGTTCATCAACCTCAATTTCTGAAGTATTTTTACGGGGTTATTTTCAACAAAAATCTATTTCAATAAACCAAAGACCTACAGGATCCGAAAGCAGCGACAAGAAGAAATTCAGTTGATATCACATGTAACACAAACAAAAATTATCGTTGAAGCGCGAGTTCATAGCCCAGAATACATAAGATTTCAAAGAGGGAACCTGAAGCTTCTAATTAAAAAAAAAGAAAAAAACTAATATTCGCCATTACTTTCTATTTCAGTTTTATAGTGAAAGTTTGTCACGGATAGAATTACAATAAGTATAAACGTGGTCATTAAGTAATTGTTACCTTTTAATTTTTCTACACCCTTTTGATAAGTTATAAGTTTCCATATAGGTTTACAGAAGTCGTAGTCGACCCTGTGTCTGACTTGCATAAAGCTGGGCCGGGAGGGTAGACCTCTTATCCTCTTGCGTATATAGACCTAGCTTGGCAGGAGAGCCCTACATGACGGTGTTTACAGCCCAATAGCAGACTGCAGCCTCTTTGGCTTTAATTTTTTTAGATTTTTTGGGAAGTTAACAAGTGTTATAACTTGTATACTTTTTTAACATCTTTCTGAGGTCGTTAATGAAGTATATCGTTCTGTTAAGATAAACATAGGTGCTTCCATATCTCTGTTGATAAATGAGTAAAGAAGTAACCATGAAACAATACTACGTTTTCCGCTGTGAACTATCATTTACCCAAGACCTCTTTTCCATATCTAGAACATTTTCCGAAATCAGAGAAAAGTTTTTCTGATGCAACTTAGTTTGTATTTGGGGTTCACTAAGGCAAACCAATGGTGATCACAGCTTCAAACCCTCCTACCCCCTGTATCACAACAGAAACGATGTCCAATTTCCTGCTTGGACTTTGGTTTATGTAGAAGAACGAACCTACACAATATTAAGCGTGATGTGGTATTTTTATTTTTTCAAAGTCATCGGAAGTCGTAGTTGATTGATGATGTGTTTCATGTTTCCCTGTCTAATTCAAATTGTTGTTAATTTCAGAGTAGGTACTACATCGAAAATGTTAACATCCGCAGACTGATAAAATTGTGATTCATGTACAATAGCGGGAGGAAACAAAACCTCACCGGCTCACATGGTATGTTTTGTTGCTTCACGGATTACAAATTCGAGTCAAATTTACAAAGAACTTGGTGGTATGAGCACACTTAATATTGCGGCGTTGTACCTCCACTGGCCTGGATCCACGTACTGATTGTATTGGGAAAGATGTCATAAAGCCGTTACATCCCCTCCTGCGCCATACTGTCGCCCACCTGTTGAAACCGGTCCTTGATATCATGGATACTGGTGCTGAAACGTTATTGATGTCCGAGCTTGTCCCTCAGAAGTTCTATACCGCACAGATCTGGCGATCGGGCCACGGGTGTACCTCAACTTCATACAGACAGATCATACACTGACGAGCCAACGAAACTGGTATATCTGCAGGGCCTCCGCGAGCACACGGAAGTGCCGCAACATAACGTGGCATGGACTCGACTAATGTCTGAAGTAATGCCGGAGGGAAATGACTCCATGAAACTTGCAGGGCTGTCCATAAATCCCTAAGAGTACGAGAGGCGGAGATCGCTTCTGAACAGCACGTTGCAAGGCTTCCCAGATATGCTCAATAATATTCAAGTCTTGGGAGTTAGGAGGCCAGAGGAAGTGTTTAAATGCAGAAGCGTGTTCCTGGAGCCACTCTGTAGCAATTCTTGACGTGTGGGATGTCGCATTGTCCTGCTGGAATCGCCCAATTCCGACGGAATGCACAATTGACACAAATGGACTCAGGTGATCAGACAGGATGCTTAAGTACGTGGCACCTGTCAGAGTCGCATCTAGACTATCAGGGCTCCCATATCACTCCAACTGCACATGCCCCACACCACTACAGAGCCTCCACCAGCTTGAACAGTTCCCTGCTAACATGCAGGGTGCGTTGATTCATGAAGTTGTCTCCATACCTGTACACGTCCATCCACTCGATACAAGTTAAAAACAGACTCGTCCGACCAGGCAACATATTTGTTGTCATCTGCAGTCCAATGTCGATGTTCACGGGCCCAGGTGAGACGTAAAGCTTTGTGTCGTGGAGTCATCAAGGGTGCAAGAGAGGGCCTGCGGCTTCGAAAGACCATATCGATGATGTTTCGTTGAATGGCTCGAACCCTGAAACTTGTAGATGACCCAGCATTGAAATCTGCAGAAATTTGCGGAAGGGTTGCACTTCTGTCACGTTAAACGATTCTCTTCCGTCGTCGTTGGTCCCTTTCTTGCAGGATCATGTTCCGACCGCAGCGATGCCGGAGATTTGATGTTATACCGGATTCCTGATAATTACGGTTTAGTCGTGAAATGGTCGTAGGGGAAAATCGCTACGTCGGAGATACTGCGCCCCATCGCTCTCGCGCCGACTACAACACCACCTCCAAACTCATTTATATCTTGATAACCTGCCGTTGTAGCAGCAGCAACCGATCTAAGAATTGCATCAGACACTTGTTGTCTTATATAGGCGTTGCTGACCGCAGCGCCGTATTTTGTCTTTTTACATATGTCTATATTTGAATACGCATGTCTGTAACAGTCTCTTTGGTGCTTCAGCGTAGTTCCACGTGAACCATCATTGTCATGGTGGAAAATGGCAGCACGTTAATGTCGCGTGGATAGCAACACAATAGGACGCTGGATACACGTGAAGTACCGTTGTGTCATTAGAGCTGCCTCTGTCACTACCAGTCGAGACTTGAAGCCGTACCATGACGATAGGAGTAACACCGTTGTGCCTTTTCAAAAAATTGGAGGAATGGGACAGCTTCCAAGTCGCCACCACACAAGACGACGACGATCACACAGGGCAGTCCAGAACGCGATTCACCGCTGTCCACAATGCCTACGCCATTCGTGAGTAGTCCGGTCACTGCTACTCCCTGCTGGTGCAGAGTGTCACACTATGTAGCAGGGAGGCCACTACTTGTCGGTTGGCAGACGGAGGTGCGAAGGAGTTTCGATGTGAGCAATACATTGGTTATTCGTCTTGGAGATCAGACGAGATCGACTGGAGACTTGACGATGAGCATGCCTACCGTGACGTCCCCATTCAGTCCAAAATCTGTTCTCTGTCACCTCTGGATATTGTACGAATCGAACATCTGGTCAAATGGAACCCTCAGGGAGGCACCTTTTAAACTCTGTTATGTGCTTATACCTCTGACTCTCTAGAGTACGCTACATCTCCGTATGGTTCACAGTCAGGAAATCTGACCCTATTCATGCCACTTATATTACCATACGCGGCCTGGTGTCGTCTCTAAACGCGAGCAACACCAGTGACCTCTTCTGAATACACTGCCTATTACACAGAATTAGAGACCTATACCCGCCGACTGCGTGTTCGTGTACGGTTACACTGACATTCGAGCATGTCCGCTTGGTGTTTCACCCTTTTTTCGTCAGGCGGTGTATTTCAAGCTCTTGTTTCCATGCTCCGTAGCTGAAGACGAGCAAGTTATATCGGCCACAAGAAGTTGCACAAGTCACAGGTGTAATCACAAATGTTCTCAAAATATCTCGTCCACAATGTATCGATACCTTTAAGGCGAGGCTTTTTTTAAAGTTCCTACCACATCCTTAGATATGACATCTTTGAATATTCTAGCTGTTGTTAAAGATGAATAGGACATAATAAATAAAATGCAGTGTAAGGTATTATGATCCATGAGCAGATTTTGATAAGTTGTTCTTACCTCCAATCCATATCAATTCTTCTCGTAATTAAAAATTTGTACCGCTTAATTATTTCTTTTGTTTAAAACACTATGCTGCTGTTAAAAGCCTAGAGGAACGCCGGACTATTATGTCGCTGTCCTAGTTTTGTAGAATGGACGAGATCAGCTGCTGATACAGATGGCCTTAATCTGCATCGAGTCCTCTCCACTTGCGCTGAGCGTAAACTGGTGAATAGGATTCCGACACAGAGCGTAACGCGCCGTATTGTCGCTTCCCCATTCTGTCGCTACCGCATTCCGGTCCATTGTCTACCACATCGAGTGAGAGGTGTCCCACACTACCCGTGCATTCAGCGTACAGGTAAGTGGGGTCTAATAGCGTCTGGGAAAGGACACTTTACCACTCAACCACGCAAATATTCATACGGTAATGCTTTATCCCTGTGGTGTGCAATCGTATATTTATTTTAACCGTGGCAGAGATTCTAAATTATAAGTTAGAAATTTTTTACTTGCTCGCAGATGTAGAAGAAAACCAGCTGACCTGGGTTTCGTGTCAAATCACAATGTCTCAAGTTACTTTTATTTTATTTTCTCATTTTTCCCATTGTAACCTACTAGTTTCGTAGTTAACGAGCATAAGATCAATATTTGGATGAGGTAGATTAAGCATAAAAAAATGAAATATAATCGCTGATTCTGGAAGCCACGTATGCCCGAAATTGTATAACACGTTTGATGGTTTAATGTACTGTTTTCGTATCAGGACAAAGTGTCAGCAGAAACTGCTTTTTGCGGTGTATTCTTCAATAGCTGCAAAAAAAGGAAAGGATTCTCAAGACCTAGCCGTATTAATGACCTTTAAGGCACATATGCGACTATTTGTATTCTACTTTGTCATGTATTACTTTATTGCCGTAAAATGGCGTTCAGGTAGCGCCTAATAAATTTTATTTCTCTAACAAATGTTATCCACCATAAATTTTGAACCATTATCTGAGCAACATAACGTTATTCAGACAATAAAAGAGGCCGTCATAACTTTTACTGCTAACACAAAAGTTTTCACAGATTTCTACTTACTGCGGCCATGTGTACACTCAAACTGCCCAAGTGATCTACGTTTTCCTATACTTGTTCTGGCTAAATGGGAAGACTAATTTAACCACAGTTGAAGGTTTTATAATCGGACGAATCACTGAAAGCTGAAATTGGCACTAGGCCTGTTATGCAGTCTACAAATTTGGTGCAGATCCTTTAGAGATGACAAAATTTTGGACGGAACCTATCATTCCACGTATTTATTCACGATCGGGATTTCAGTCTTTTATGCCATTCTCAAATGACAGCTCACTAAGAAGTGTGCCAGTGTACGATCATTCATTTTTGAAGAAATTGTCCTCGTTTATATAACTTATAAACGTCTTGCTCGATCTCTCACTCATATTTTCAAGTCTTGGTTCCTACACATATTACTCTACCCATTTTTTCCTGTGACATGCATCTGATTCTCAGAAATTTCCAAGAAGTTTGTTAAATTTGAGTTCGTCGAAACTAAGGTTGACTAATCGTATGAACGGGTCGTGATTTTCCTTTAATCTTACTTCCTTCCATTTCCTTTATATGGGGAACTACAGCTGTGTATTCTGTTGAAAGACAACTTAATGTCTTCACTTCGGCTGACTCACTTCATTATAACTTGCACAGTTGGTGAATTTCTGCCTTACAGGCCATTATAACTGTCATACAAAAAACAGTAAGTTTATGTTTGGCTAATTGACACAAAAAAGTATTTTACAAATAACCGGTGGTAACATGTGATATCAGCGGATTATTAAACAGAGGACGTAATACACACATCAAAAAATGTTTTGCATCTCCTCGGTTCCGAGAGTTCCGGAACATGCACAGATAATTCAAAGAGAAGCTAAGATAAAAATCATTTCCGCCTTTTTTATTGCTCATAAAAACCACACATTTCATGTTGTACTACCATACAGCGAGACCTTCAAAGGTGGTGGTCCAATTTTGCTGTATACACCAGTACCTCTAATACCCAGTAGCACGTCCTCTTGCATTGATGCGTGCCTGTATTCGTCGTGGCATACCATCCACAAGTTCATCAAGGCACTGTTGGTCCAGATTGTCCCACTCCACAACGGCGATTCGGCGTAGGTCCCTCAGAGTGGTTGGTGGGTCACGTCGTCCATAAACAGCCCTTTTTAATCTATCTAATGGTTGGGTCTAGGTCTTAATTAATTTCGTTCGAAAAATTTGCAGTGTAGACATTACCGCCATCGATACCTGCCCTCACGTGACAGCCCGTTCGGGTCGTCACACATTGTCGTTCGCCGAGCGCTGCAAACTGTGAGCTGCGCGACTTGCACTTGCGGTTGGATGAAGCGTGAGTTAGAACGCTTTCCCCTAACTATTGTAGGGCATAAGCCTCGTAAGATAGATTAATACGTGAAACTAAGTTCGTGCGTTATTATGTAAATATATGATATAAAATAAACAGATAACTCTATTCTTCAGCAACGTTAGGCTAATTATAGATGAATTTGATTTCCTATTTCATGTATAAGTAAGAAGTAATTATAACTACACTAGCTGTTTTGTGGTGTAGCTGCCGGATACGCTTGACGGAAGAGATGACGTCAGACAGAGGAGCCTTTATACCCAGCAATAATGAAAGTATACTCTTCAAGAAAGGATAGTTTCTGTGAACTTCTTACTTTTCTCTTATTTTTTTATTTACTTAATGTTCCCCAGAGTGACAACGCTTCGATCAAAATATTACTACTTATCTTAAACTTAAAGGTGCAATTCTGGTTATCTTTTTTGCTTTTCAAAGGTTTTTGTGTCGGGGTTTTTTGAATTTCTAATTTAAGTTTTATAGCAAACAACTTTTGTCACTAATTGTAATTATATCTTCATGTTGTTATTTGTTGCGTAGTTTATTATGTTTATATGACTTTCGTCAGAGCCGTGTATAGCTATTAAGACTATGAATGCAAGCCATCTTCAGTTTTAGAACGTTTTGGTTTCTACCTAAGATAAACCTCATTTGTCCTATATAAATTGTTATGCTTGCTTCTGTTATGTGTATGTGATGTCCAAATTGCAATAAAGAATGTATTTCTCCTTTTCTTAAATTTCACCTCACGCTGCAGACACATTTGCTTCTTTGACAAACTGTTTATCACCTACTAGTTCATCACAACTTCGATTTCTAATTAGCCTATAATAACATAGATATAGTATGTGTATGTATATGAAACCATTATCTATTCCTGACTATACTTAAATTGCTGCATCTTTGCTGTATCTGTTTCCCATGTCGACAGAAATGGTAGTAGTCATTCAAGAATGAAAGCGAGCGCATGCGGCCGCTGATAACATGGCATTATTTTCGATTATTCTTATTGCAACCAGTAAAAGTTATGTTTTTAATTTTGGAAAATATTCAGTCATTGACAAAGTGCAGCAGCATTAAGAGTTCCAAAATATTCTGAATCCATAACTCGCAGTTACGGAAATTTTTCCAAGTCAAAAGTAAAACACTGAAGCCCGAGCAGCTCTGCGACCACACGACAGCTTCAAAGCTCCTTACCGGTTCAACTGCACACAGATAAAATATCGCTAAGTCTTGCTTACTTAATAAAACCTTGATCACATGCCACTACGTTAGTCAGTAGAGTGCTATTCAACATTGTTACCAATCGTGGAATTAGATATATCATGACATTTACACAATTTAAACATGTACACTAAATACTTTTGGTTGAATTTATGATTTCATTCAACAACGATGACTATAAGTTTAGTCTTAGCGATCTGCTTCATTTACTTTCTTTGCGATATTCGGAGATGCATCTTACGCAGTTCATAATATCGTTATGGATCTTACACTGCAGCCCTTCTTTTTCTTCTACCTATATTTCACATCGTTGCAGGGCCGGTATGGTTGTTAATGTATTTAACAAGGGTTGCCGGAAGCTCTTCCTGTCGCAACCCCATTGCCCGTGAGACGGAATATGTATACTTCCACTGTCTGCGTATAATGTTATTCATGTATAAGGGAGTAACATTATTTTCTAAACGTCTGTGAATCGTTTATCTGTGGTGACTTGGGTAACAGCCCAGTATGCGCCTAGTGGTATTTAGGAAACGGCCAAAAACCATCTCCAGACAGGAGAAAATTTAATACGGGGCCGAAGCATCTCCCTATCGCAGAAGCGGCGCTTCAATTGACACGGCTGTTAAAACGTGTTCAGTGGTATGTCAGTCAAATGACAATATTTCCGTTATAAAATTATCGAATTATGCGCAAAATATTCATGTGGATTGATGGGATAATAGGACAGGACTCTAATTCTGGCAAAAACCTTGGACATATCTTGATTGAGGAACCGTTTTCTACGTTACTCAGTACACAGTTTGTAGTTATTTTCTTACTTGTTTTACAACAACACACCCATGTTAAATCCACAAAGCAAGTTAGCGGCGTACCATATGAATATACCCTATTTGATCAAACGAATCCTGACACCTGGGTGAAAATGACTTACAAGTTCGCAGTGCCCCCCTATCGGTAATGCTAGAATTCAATAGGGTGTTGTCCCATCCTTAGTCTTGATGACCTCTTCCACTCTCCCAGGCATACGTTCAATCAGGTGCTAGAATTTTTCTTGTGGAATGGCAGCCCATTCTTCACGGTGTGCTGCACTGAGGAGAGGTATCGATATCGGTCAGTGAGGCGTGGTACTAAGTCGGCGTTCCAAAACATTCCAAAGGCGTTCTGTAGATTCAAATTTGGACTCGGTGCAGGCCCGTCAATTACAGGGATGTTATTTTCGTGTAAGCACCCCGCCACAGGCCTTGAATTCTGAACAGGTGCTCGATCGTATTGAAACATGTAATCGCCAACCCCCCCATTGCTCTTCAACAGTGGGATGCAAGAAGGTGCTTGAAACATCAATGTAGGCCTGTGCTGTGAGAGTGTCACTCAAAACTAGAAGGCGTTCAAGCCTCCTCCATGAAATGCACGACAACACCGTAACACCAGCTACGCCCAATTTTACTGTCGGCATTACACACGCTGGCAGACGACGTTCACCGGGCATTCGCCATACCCACATCCTGCCATGGGATCGCCACATTGTGTACCGTGATTCATCACTTCACAAACCTTTTTTGACTGTTCAGTCGTACACTGTTCAGTTGTCTAACGCTCCTTACACCAAGCAACGTGTCGTTTGGCATTTACCGGCGTGATGTGTGGCCTATGAGTAGCTGCTCGACCATGAAATCCAAGTTTTCTCACCTCCCGCCCAACTGTCGTAGTACTTGCAGTGGATCCTGATGCAGCTTGGAATTACTGTGTAATGGTCTGGATAGATATCTGCCTATTACATATTACGACCCTCTTCAACTGTCGGCGGACTCAGTCAGCCGACGAGGTCGACCTGTAAGTTTCTATGCTGATGTGTCCCTTCACGTTTCCACTTCATTATTACATCGGAAACAGTGGACCTAAGGATGTTTAGGAGCGTGTAAATCTCGCGTAAAGACGTATAACACAAGTGACACCCAATCAGCTGACACTTTCGAACTCCGTGAGTTCCGTGGAGCGTCCCCTTCTGCTCTCACACAATATCCAATGACTACAGAGATCAATTATATTGAGTACCTGGCAGTAGGTGGTAGGACAATGCATCTAATATGAAAAAGGTAAGTATTTGTGGTTGTCTGTATACTTTTGATCACATAGGGTAGTGTGTGTCTGCATCACTATTTAGAAATTTTTACAAAGGTTTAGTAACTGTGTTCATAATAGTTTCATAAACATGCTGACAGGCTCGTCTCACTATCGGTAGTTAGACGCTGTCTCTAGATGTTACGTAGTAAGCCCTTAAGTCGTTTTGGTATTTTCAGTGAATATATTCGGTTCTCAGTCGGGAGAAGACAGTCTACGTCGCAAACACAGCAACCACTTTATGGACGCGTTTCGCATTCTGGAAGCAACTTCAGAATTTATGCAGGGGTAAAATACTGAAGAAAAGATAAGGGTTATGTTCCCATCTAGCAAGATAAGGTACTACAAACTATTTTTAAATGCTATAAAGTGTTTACATTGAAAGTGGACTTACGTATAGGATCTGCGGGTAACGCGAATAGTTGTCGAAATTTTTGTACGTATCTGAAATTCAAAAGTAAAAGAATTTAAAAAGCCTAGCAACGACGTGTAAAATCGCAAATTAGTAGTGGGACCGTGAAAGAGGCGACGATCTGTATCTTCGATGAAGGCATGCAGCTGTGCCTAGATAGGACCACACTTCAAAGTTTGGCCCAAATATCGGTGAACAAAGTGCAGCGGCTGTATACATAACAGCAAGTGCGGACAGTACGTGCCACTAGCAGGCAGGCGGCTACCAACCTGAGGATGGATGCTCTGCTATGTGGCGTTTACTTGTCAGAAAGTACAGCAAATAATAATAAAGTGAAACATGTAGCTACAGTTAACGTTCACGCAAATTAAAAACAGATTTAAAGTGGGCGATAAAAGTAATTCAGATGTAAAACCAATTACTTAAGAGATGAAGCATTTGATGGCGTCAAACTAAGGACAAGAGCTCCATAAGAAATACATGGATCTAACATCTACATCTACACGGATTCAGTCGAAAACAAAGTGCCTGGTACAGGGTTCATCGAACCACCTTCACAATTCTCTATTATTCCAACATCGTATAGTGCGCGGGAAGAATGAACACCTATATCTTTCCTTATTTTATCGTGGTGATCGTTTATCCCTATGTAGGTCGGTGTCAACAAAATATTTTCGCATTCGAAGGAGAAAGTTGGCGATTGGAATTTCAGTGAGAAGATTACGTCACAAAGAAAGAACGCCTTTCTTTTAATGATTTCCGGCCCAAATCTTGTATCATTTCTGTGACACTAACTCCCATATTTCGCGATAATACAAAAAGTGCTGCCTTTCTCTGAACTTTTTCGATGTACTCCGTCAGTCGTATCTGCTTAGGATCCCACACGGCCCAGCAGTATTCTAAAAGAGGACGGAGAAGCGTAGCGTAGGCAATCTCCTTAATAGGTCTGTTACATTTTCTAAGTGTCCCGCCAATAAAACGCAGTCTTTGGTTAGCCTTCCCCACAACATTTCCTATGTGTTCCTTCCAATTTAAGTTGTTCGTAATTTTAATACCTAGGTATTTAGTTGAATTTACGGCTTTTAGGTTAGACTGATTTATCGTGTAACCGAAGTTTAATAACGAGTTCCTTTTAGCACTCAAGAGGATGACCTCACACTTTTCGTTATTTAGGATCAACTGGCACTTTTCGCACCATTCAGATATCTTTTCTAAATCGTTTGTTTTGATCTTCTGATGCGTTTATTAGTCGATAAACGACAGCGTCATCGGCAAACAACCGAAGACGGCTGCTCAGATTTCCTCCAAAATCGTTTATATAGATAAGGAACAACAAATAACCTATAACACTACCTTGGCGATCGCCAGAAAACACTTCAGTTTTACTCGATGACTTTCCGTTAATTACTACGAACTGTGACCTCTCTGACAGTAAATCCCAACTCCAGTCACATAACTGAGACGATATTCCATAAGCACGCAATTTCACTACGAGCCGCTTCTGTCGTGCACTGTCAAAAGCCTTCCAGAAACCCAGAAATACGGAATGGATCTGAAATCGCTTGTCAGTAGCACTCTTCATGTGAATAAAGAGCTAGTTGTTTACAGACTGATCAAACACATAAAAAATTACCATAATAGGTGTATATTTCGTCTGTTCGTAAACAACCTGTTGTGTCTATGTACTTCTTAAGGACACAGCTGGAGGTAAGGATCGTCGCGCCTTTTACTGTTCCGTTGCCACTTTGCAATTAGGCTCTTCGTTACTAGTCTAAGGCAACATTCTTTTTCTTAAATTCTTTTACTTTTGAATTTTTGGTGCACAGCAGCCATTCGACTACTTATGACCACCGCGTTTCCCGCAGTTCCTATACCTAAGTCCCCCTTTAATGCTTTTATAGTACTTAAAAGAAATCCATCTTCTTATGCTAGATAGAAGCATATCCCTAATCGGCATTTATGTATTTTTTCCATGTAGGGATTCTGAAGATGCCTCAAAAAGCGAATCTCGTCAGTGAAGAATATACTGCTTCTGCAGTTGAGACTGTTTCTTGCTACTGAATATATAGCGCGGTTCTTGCACCATGGTCATAGAGTGGGACGATTTACGAATATATTAGTTATTTATTGTGTGCGTTGTCAGTCTCCATCTTACTTGCTCAGCGGGCATGCTGCTTTCCGCATGCCGCATTCCATATGCCGCTTGAGTTTCTTCGCCCTGCAGGTTTCCAAGTCACCGGATCTTTCTTACCCGCCGCCCAGCACCTAGGCTGGACTAATCCTTGCGACGAACGGCCGGTTGCTCTGTCTGGCATCCAGCCTGACTCACCAGAATCGGCCGCACTACAGCTACTTGCCAGCCACATACTGCTCAGCCATGTGCTCAGCTTTCATGTAATCCTTAACGGACTTGCCACTCGTAATTCCACAAAACTACATTTCTGTATAAGCGCATAAAATGGTAACACACGCAGCGTCGTAATTTTCGTACAGTGCTTTGTAAACCTATTATACTGGTAGCGGAATACTGGTGTGTCACGAGACAGATTATGTCTTTTCCGCAGCGAGCTCCGCGCCACTTTGGCTGAGCCCTCGGAATTCCTGCACGCCTCGCAGCGGCGTCGATGGCAGCTTCATATTTGGGCGGGACGCGCCACGCCTGTTAAGCGACGCGCCGGCCCGGGGCAGCGTGCGTGCGCCATTAGCGCCACCTGCAAAAGCCTCGGCCCGCCCTACCGACCGCCGGCTCCTGTGACTGTCTGGCTTATGCGGCGCACGGACGGGCCACCGAGCGCCGCCAAAAATGAAATGGGTCGAACGGACTGCGGCCCCTCGGACGTCGACCGTCGGCCCTCGTCCACGGCGGTCCACTTTGCGTGTCAGGTGTCGTTTGGCGAGCCGCACCGGCCGACAGTGATGGACGAGACCGCCATTTCCTGGGCGCTCTTTTGCCGTAAAAGCTTCCAGCAGTCCCGTGCAGTGTTTCAGCGGAGAGCTGACAAAGTGAACGGGCACCACGTTGGAAGCATCGTCGTGTGTGGACCGTGTTACACTTCTGCATAAATTCGAACATATTTCAGAGGAAAAGCTCGCCGATGTTTCCTTTCACATGTACATAACAGAAGGTAGAAGATTATTCTCCTTTATTACCCAAAAGGGTACAACTTCGAATCTTATTGGGAGAAAAAAAGAGCACTCCGTCTTCAGGCCACAAGTGGCCCATCGGACCACCGGATAGGAGGGGCGTGTGGTCAGCACACCGCTCTCCCGGTCGTTATGATGGTTTAATTCGACCGGAGCCGCTACTGTTCGGTCGAGTAGTTCCTCAATTGGCATCACGAGGCTGAGTGCAACTCGAAAAATGGCAGCAGCTCATGGCGGTCACCCATCCAAATGCCGGCCACGTCCGACAGCCCTTAACTTCGGTGACCTCACGGGAACCGGCGTACCCACTGCAGCAAGGCCGTTGCCTTAGGGGGAGAGATGTAGGGTGAAATGGGTCATGCAGTTAGTTTTGATAACGTATGGAAACTATACGAAATATGATGAACAGATTTTGAAATGAGACCAAAGGTTCGTCATATATAAGACATATGTACACTGAAAAGCCAAAGAACCTGGTACACCTGTCTAATAGTGTGTAAGGCCCCCGCGAGTACGTAGAAATGCCGCAACACGACCTGGCATGGACTAAACTAATATGAGATGTAGTGCAGGAGAAAAACGTGAATCCTGCAGGTCCATAAATCCGCAAGAGTACGAGGGAGGTGGAGATCGGAACAGCATCCCATATATGCTCAATAATATTCATTTTTGGGCAGTTTGGTGGCCAGCGGAAGTGTTTGAACTCAGAAGAGTGTTCCTGGAGTTACTCTGTAGCAATTCAGGACTATGGTCCATAAGAATGCACAATTTACATGAATGGATGCAGGTGATGAGACGCGACCCTCCCGTACATGTTACCCGTCAGAATCGTATATAGACGTTATCAGGGGTCCCATGTCACTCCAACTGCATACGCCACACCCCATTACAGAGCCTCCACCAGCTTGGACAGTTGCCTGCTGACATGCAGGTTCCCTGGACTGATGAGACCGTCTCTTTACCAGTACACGTCCATCCGCTCGACAAAATCTGAAACGAGACTTGCCCGACCAGGCAACATGTTTCCAGTTATTAACAGCACAATGTCGGTGTTGACGGGCCCAGGCGAGGCGTATGACTTTGCGTCGTGCAGTCGTCAATGGTACACGAGTAGGGCTTCGGCTCCAAAAGCCCATATCGATGATGTTTCGTTGAATGGTTCGCTTGCTGACACATGTTGATTGCCCAACATTGAAATCTGCAGCAATTTCAGGAAGGTTACACTTCTGTCACTTTGAATCTTCGTTCAAATGGCTCTGAGCACTGCGGGACTTAACTTATGAGGTCATCAGTCCCCTAGAACTTAGAACTACTTGAACCTAACTAACCTAAGGACAGCACACACATCCATGCCCGAGGCAGGATTCTAACCTGCGACCGTAGCGGTCAAGCGGTTCCAGACTGTAGCGCCTAGAACCGCTCGGTCACCACGGCCGGCTTTAATCCTCGTTGTTTCCGTTCTTGTCCGACCTTTTTCCGGCCGCAGCGACGTCGGAGATTTCATGTTTTACGATCTTCCTGATATTCATGGTACATTCGTCAAAAGGTCGTACGATAAAATTCGCAATTCCTTGTAACCTGGGAGACGCTGCGTCCTATCGCTCGTGCGCGGACTATGACGCCACGTTCGAACTCACTTAAATCATGATATCCTGCTATTGCAATAGTAACCTTTTTAACAACTGCTCCAGGCACTTGTTGTCTTAAATAGGCATTGCGCACCGCAGCGCGGTATCCTGGCTGTCTACACATATCTGTATTTGAATAGACTTGCCTGTACCAGTTTCTTTGGAGCTCCAGTGTATATCGATGTTTGCTGGCGTATGAACCGATGATGCGTGCTGTTAATGCACGATGTTAGTTCTCTGTTTCAAACCGTACTTATAATCAAGGGAATGTAACTGTGTTATACACTGAGGAGACAAAAGTCATGTGATAACGATATGCATACACACAGACTGCAGCAGTATTGCGTACACTAGTTACAAAATGGAAGAGCATTGCCGGAGCTTTCATTTCTATCAAGGCGATACACGTGAAACGGTATCCGACGTCATTAGGGTCACACGGCGGTAATGGACAAAGTTGGAATTAGGAATTTCAGTTGTAGCTACACGCATGGCACATTCCATTTCGGAAGTCGTTAGAGAATTAAATATTCCGAGATTCACAGTGACAAGAGTGCGCCGAGAATACCAATTTCAGGCAATACCCCCTCACCTCGGACAACACTGTGGCCGGCGGCAGTCATTCAACGACCGAGAGCAGCAGCGTTTCCTAAGAGTTGCCAGTGCTAATAGACAAGCAACACTGCGTGAAAAATCTCATAAATCAAGCTGGGACGTAGGAGGAACGTATCCTTTACGACAGCGCGGCGAAATTCGGCGCCACTTGGATATGGTAGGAGAAGAGAGGTGTAACTTCAAAATGGTTCAAATGGCAGGAGGAACGTATCCTTTACGACAGCGCGGCGAAATTCGGCGCCAATTGGATATGGTAGGAGAAGAGAGGTGTAAGTTCAAAATGGTTCAAATGGCTCTAAGCACTATGGGGCATAACATCTGAGGTCATCAGTCCCCAGAGTTGGAAATGCCTTCGCTAACAACACGACATCACTTGCAGCGCCTCTCCTTCAATTGTGACCATACAGACCAACGGAAAATCGTCGCCTGGTCAGATGAGGCTCAATTTCTGCTGGGAAGAGCTGATGATAGGGTCCGGGTGTGCCACAGACTAAGCCATAGACCCAAATCGTCAACAAGGCACTGTGCGATAAGTTGGTGGCTATACACAATTGTGAACTATATTTACATAGAATGGACTTGATGCGCTGATTCAACTGTACCAACCATTAACTGTAAATGTTTATGTTCGGCTACTTGGAGACCATTTACAGCAAGCAAACAAGTAATTTTTATGGATGAAAATGCACCAAGTCACCGGACCACAGTTGTTCGCGACTGGTTTGAAGAACATTCTGGACTACTCGAGCGAATGATATGGCCAGCCAGATCGCCCGATATGAATCCCCTTGAACAGATATGAGAAATAATCGAGCGGTCAATTCGTTCTCAAAATCCTGCACCAGCAACACTTCCGCAGTCATGGACGCTCCACAAGCAGCATGGCCGATTGTTTCCTCAGAGCACTTACGACTGAGTCCGTCACACGTCGAGCTGCTGCACTGCGGCCGGGCGAAACGAGGTCCGATGCGATATTAGCTGCTATGCCATGACTTTTGTCAGCTCAATGTTTACGTCACACTATCTCTAGTTAAAGAGTTGAGTACGTAGAATTGTGTATTACTACACACGAGCGTTTCCGTGACATTAGGAGGTATCCGATGACATTTGTCACCTCAGTGTATACGTCACAATATCTCTACTTAAAGAGTTCTGTGTGCAGATTTGTGTATTACCACAAATAAGCGTTTCCACAACCGATTGATTTAAGGAACCAAATGGTTCGCGGTTTCTTCGAGATATTTTCTCTGCGGTAGGGACTCTTTCACTGGTAGGTTCAGCCCTTGTTAGAGGAAATGAGGTCCTGCTTCAATGAGTAATCAATAGTATCATCAGGATTCATGTACTGACATTACTGGCTTCAGAGACTGGTGACATTCTGATCACGTGTCCCACTATCATACAGTTGTAGATCATTCCACGTAGTGCTTTGTACGCAGAGAGCTGCCAGTCGTAACAGGCCTAAGGCATAATTCGTGTACACTGTTTAGTTTTTACTACACAGGTACACATTTCATACCCTACCCCAAAGCAGATTCAACGTACTCCACTTTCCTGACCATGATATTCGTCCCGATATTTATCCATCAATCAGCTTCAACTCTTACCCACTTGTCTCTTCGTATCAGGGCACTCTCTTCCCCTTCTGTGCGCCATCTTTTCCCATCCCCTCAACTTCTGGTTCTACGGCCCTGCCGACCCACCAAAGTACTCCTCCCGCTACGACCTCCTTCGTACATCTCCATAGCTACTACCCAGCGGATTCCTGTAGCCGCACAATCAACCCTACAGAACGCCTGACGTTCCCCTTCCCCAGTATCATTTTCCCTGTGCAGTTATTTCAACATTTTAGTGTACGTGCAGTACTCCGTTTTAATCAACCATTCGTTATTCTACTAACGTGTTTGAAGAATGTAATTTTTATCCGTACCTTTTAGTCTGTCACTTTAATAAAAAAAGTATCCTCCATTATTATGGAGCGACTAGGAGGAAGTAACAACAAAAAAATAGTTGACCTCATTTGTTTCACGTTATGACGCATTCATGAGGTGCATGGGCTGTAATTGAAGTGTCATGATGATCCCTCCATTGCCAAAAGACTCCGGAATAGTCCCCCATCGTCTCTGCGGGAGGGGACTGGAAAGGGGGAGGTTACCTCGAGAAAAGCGATTGAATATTCAACGGAAGGTTAACGTCGTATGAGTCTGGGCATGGAATGTCAGAGCTTTAAAGTGGTAGGGAAAGTAGAAAATCGGGAAAGGGAAAGGCAAAGATGTAGTAGGGGTCAGTGAAGTGAAGTCGAAAGGAGACAAGGATTTCTGCTCAGATTAGTATAGGGTAATATCAACAGCAGGAGAAAATGGTATAACGGGAGTAGGATTCGTTATGAATAGGAAGGTAGGGCAGAGAGTGTGTTACTGAAAACAGTTCAGTGATATGATTGATCTTATCAAAATCGACAGCAGATCAACACCGACAACGATAGTTCAGGCATACATGCCGACGTCGCAAGCTGAAAATGAAGAGACAGAGAAAGTGTATGAGGATATAGAAAGGGTAACAAAGTAATAAAAGGGATATGAAAATCTAATAGTCATGCAGTTGGAGGGGGAAAGAGTAAAACAAAAGGTTACAGGAGAATATGGGCTTGGGACAAGGCATGAGAGAGCAGAAAGACTAATTGAGTTCTGTAACAAGTTTCAGCTAGTAATAGCGATTACTCTGTGTGCAAGAATCACAAGAGGAATAGGTATACCAGGAAATGGCCGGTTGACACGGGAAGATATCAGTTAGATTACATCATGGTGAGATGCACTAGAGGATGATCAGTTTGGCTTTAGGAAAGGTAAAGGCACTACAGAGGCATTTCTGACGTTGGGGTTAATAATGGAAGCAAGATTAAAGGAAAAACAAGACACATTGACAGGATTTGTCGACCTGGAAAAAGCGTTCGACAATGTGAAATGGTTCAAGATGTTTGAAATACAAAGAAAAATAGGTGTAGGCTATAATGAGAGATGGGTCATATACAATATGTACAAAAGGCAAGAGGGGATTATGAGAGTGGACGACCAAGAACGAACTTTTCGTCTTAAAAATGGTGTAAGAAATGACAGTAGCCTTTCGTCCCTATTGCTCAATCTGTACATCGAGGAAGCAATGATGGAAATTAAAAGGTGCAGCAGTGGAACTAAAATTCAAGGTGAAAGGAAATCAATGATACGATTCGTTGACGACATGGCTATCCTGAGTGAACGTAAAGAAGAATTACATCATCTGATGAACGGAATGAACAGTCTAATGAATACAGAGTATGGGTTGAGAGTAAATCGAAAAAAAGACGAAGCTAATGTGAAGTAGTAGTAATGAGAACAGCGAGAAACTTAATATCGGGATTTTCACGAAGTAGATAAAGTTAAGGAATTTTGCTACTTAGGCACTGAAATAACCAGTGACGGACCGAGCAAGGGGGACATCAAAAGCTGACTAGCAATGGCCAAAAGAGCATTCCTGTCCAAGAGAAGTCTACTAACATCAAATATCGGCCTTAATTTGAGGAAGTAATTTCTGAGAATGTACGTCTGGAGAACAGCATTGTATGGTAGTGAAACATGGACTGTGGGAAAAACGGAACAGAAGAGAATTGAAGCATTTGAGATGTGGTGCTACAGACGAATGTGGAAAATTCGGTGGACTGATAAGGTAAGGAATGAGGATGTCTGCGCAGAACCGGAGAGCAAAGGAACATTTAGAAAACATTGATAGGGAGAAGCGGTGGGATGATAGGACATTTGTTAAGACATGAGGGAATGACTTCCATTGTACATGATAATGGCCTATTGTGAAAGTAAGGGTCTTTGTCAAAGGTGTCTCCTGTAGAAATAAATAATACTGTAACGAAAATTAATGCACGAGTTGCCGTAAGTATTACATTAAGAGAAGTAAGTATTTCAAACTAGATATCTCTTTGGTTTGACTCCTAATTGATGCTTCTTCTTCTAAAGTATCGTTGCGTGATATGGAATCTATACCATATAGGACTGATGGAAGAAAATCATCTACATCGTCAGTTCGCAAAGCCCGACAAGTGATATTGGGAGAATCTTGGAAGTCGTGTTTTCGCTGTCGTCTGATAGAACTATCAAATTCTACTATAAAATATGAAGGTGGTCGATTCAGCCGAATATATAACTATTACATTTGCAAACAATTTGAAACGAAATCACGCACTGAAAATGATGAGAAAGGGAACTAAAGAGTACGTTTTATTTTGATGTGTCAAATGGTTCAAATGGCTCTGAGCACTATGGGACTTAACTTCTAAGGTCATCAGTCCCCTAGAACTTAGAACTACTTAAACCTAACTAACCTAAGGACATCACACACATCCATGCCCGAGGCAGGATTCGAACCTGCAACCGTAGCGGCCGCGCGGTTCCAGAATGTAGCGCCTTTAACCGCTTGGCCACCACTGCCGGCTTTTATTTTGAGAACAACAAATCAGCTAAAGAGAATGTCTACACTATACTTTCCCGTCCTATTCTTCTTAAGTTACTTAAAATCCGTCTTGATTGCAATTTTTTTTTTAATTCATATGACCGATTTCGGTTCATTCAGAATGAACCGAAACCGGTCATATGAATAAAAAAAAAATTTGCAATCAAGACGGATTTTAAGTAACTTTATAAAATCACTGATTGCTGTTATCCCATAAGACATTATGTCTGTTTTTGCAAACTTTTCTTAAGTATTGCTGAGTGATATGAAGTTCTCACCATGTAGGGTTGATGGAGGGGATCGAAACTATTCAATGAAGAGTAGCTCATTTGGTATTTTAACGAAATAGGGGAGAGTGTCTCATGTGTATGAAAAGGTAGTTGTGGTGGTAATCGCTGAAACAATGGCGTTTTTAGTTTACTTTCCATAAAAAACTTTCTCCACCAGATTTCAAAACATATTGTTGACATCTACCTACAAACGGAGAAACGACCATCGTGATACGTTCTATTACTGCATTATATTTTATCTCGTTTCTTATATATCAATAATTTACTGTCAAACAAGGCAACTTTTTGTTTGCCTGATTTCGGGGGAGAGGACCTAACAGCGAGGTTGTCAGTCCCATCGGATTAGCGAAGGATGGGAAAGGAAGTTGGCCGTGCCCTTTCAAAAGAACCATCCCGGCATTTTCCTGAAGTTATTTAGGGGAATCACACAAAACCTAAATCAGGATGGTCGGACTCGGGTTTAAACCGACGTCGTCCCGAATGCGAGTCCAGTGTACTAACCACCTGCACCAACTCGCTCGGTAAGGCAACTGAATTTCTAAGTTTTCCAACTTGTAGATTCACGAAATGTCATTTGGAAAGACAAGGAACAGAACGGAAATTATGCAGCAAATAAGGTGTAGTGTAATTTCAGTGCAAAGTTTTATGGAGAACATAATGTTTTACAATTTCCACAAAACACGATGTGTGCAGTATTTGATAGGGCACTTTCGAAAAGTAACGCGTACTATTGAATAATGTTCGCGCAGACGATGCAGTTGAACATTTTACGTTATTGTGAGTATGAGCAGATGAAAATCTGTGTTTGCAGTTTCACTTTTTATTCAAAAGAACTGCTGAGGCCTTTACCACAAGAATCGTTGCATATGCAAAGACACTAAAACGCAAAACTCTTTATGGGGATGTAAGATTTTTTTCATCTTTATCTTTTCTCGAATTCTTTATTCCCTAAGCTGTGCAATGTGTAGCACCAACGCATTATACTCTTTCTCAGATGAAAATTTCAGTCGTTATCGAGGGATGCTTAAACTGTTTTTCAAGCAAGGAAATGGAAGTTTCGGTTCAGAAAATCTAAACTAAACACAGTTGCTATGATACTGAGCTTGTCTGACAATGTTTTCAGTGTTACGTTATGAAGGAAATGACATATAGTAAGTGTAGTGTTCGCGCCGTGCCGTGTAGACCTCTAGACTGATCCTATGGGACTTGTTCTATGAGCAGGATCATAGTACAGTAATAATTTTACCCTGCCCTTACAGTGGGATTCGGATATAATGATGGGTACAGCCACCACGGCAGTCCTGATATTGCATTATAATGGTATGTACATGTTTCATGATATGACAGAGATATAAATTCGTAGGATTCCGCGGCCAGAGTCAGCTGGCATAAACGTTTTCTCATTATCGTAACGCGTCACATTGTAAAAAACTATACTGGAGTAACCAATGTGTAAGTCTTCTGGCTCTTCTGGTGATCCAGAACAAGGTCATTGTAACTGTGGCCGAAACGTTAGTTTCTCCAGTACGGCTTTTTCCACAATAAAGCAGTATCATATTCGGAAATCTGTTGTGTCAGTTGCAACGCGGATGCTGTTTCCGTTTGTGGATAGTAAAAGTACTACGACAAAAAAATTTGTTTATAAAAGTATATTAGATTTTAAAATAAATGAATTTGTTTATTTCAGCTCTGAATTGATATGAGGAGTCAGTAAGCTATCTCAGGCGCTGTGGATATTAAGATACATTAGACGTATCCCGCAATATCTCGTTTACGAATAAGACTATGTGAAAATGGTTTATCCCAACTTCTAAATGGGAAGTATTGATGTCCAGCGACTGGAAGTAAGGTATTTTGTGAGTCCTGGCTTGAACGAAATCGATGAAATATGTATGCTTTTCTAAAAACAGTACCTATTTTCGAACTACCAATACACCGTCAACCATCCTATTAACAGTTTTAGCAAGTGAGACACGTTTCATGAAGGGTCACAGGGAATTTGAGCCAGGGTTGAGAGGTGAGAGCTGATATAATTTACATTAGTTGTCCGCTGAAACAAGTGAAAAAGGAATTTTTTTGCTGATCTCTCGAAAGACAATCGGAGTTCGTAATAGGGTCTGCTGAAAATTTAAAGGGAGTTTTACAATAGCTAAGCAAGACAAATTGAAACTGTAATCCTTACCACAGATGTCATGCAGCTACTCACTGTACATGTACATGTACATTAGATATTATAGATGCAATTCGTGTAATGCAAATGTTTGTGCCGTCTGTGTCAAAATCTGAGCTAGTGTGGTGGCAGAAGTCATCTCGACATATCCGTCTTTGCTCGCTCGTTTCTCGCTTTTCAACACCGTCACAATATTTAATGCATAGGTGAAAACTAAATGAAACTCTCGTCTCTTTTTAAGGGAGTTTATTACCTCACAATTTTAAATGCAGCTAATGGGAACATATTTCATTGTAGAACATAGTTGTTACACGATCACATGGGGTGTCAAGGAATACGTGGAAGATTAACTTGAACGCAGATCAAGGGGATTGAAAATAAATTCGTAACAGACGCAAATTCTTTCACTCTTAATATATAGCTCTGTAACTGAGTATAAGATCTCGTATTTCATATACAGATCCAGTTCAACGGAATATGTGTCTTTTAATTACCGTTCATGTTGGCCCTACTACAACAGATGAGGGAAAATCACCACAGCATTAAAGTGCGCAATATAATTTGTTAACCTCTACTGCATAATTATATCAGGGAAAATTATATTGCTCTATAATCTGACAAACCACGCCACGTACAAGGGGGTAAATGCAGCGAAAGTTTCTAAGCCGGGAAACAAATTACCTTAATCCGGAACGAAATCAATTAACATGCCCAATTCACTATAGCAAGACAAACTCGGACGACATACTATGACCTAACTCACAGTTTCCACGAAGAAATATTCTACTCCAGCAGACAGATAATTGCCTGCAGAAGTCTAAGATAGGGAAGTGGCTATGGAAGTGCGCGTGAATACGTCACATGAAAGAGTCTACAGGAGACCCATTTAGGATATAGCCTGTTCAGACTGAGCGTGAATCGATTCTGTGTGCCGTGATAGGAAGTGACAACTGAATGGCGCAGCACTAGCGTTTTACAGTATTAACTGCCTTCTTAGCGAAACAGTTTTGTACAATATACCGAACGAGATACCGCCGTTTTTTAACAGACTGTCTTTGTTTTGGAAGCCTCAATCCCCCCATCTTGGTACCCTGATTTAGTTTTTCGAGGTTGCCTTAATTTCCCCCCGGAAAACTCCTGAATGTTTCTCAGCCGACTCCCTGTCCCCTCTATGTCAAACTAGACCTGTTTGAGTAAATTGTGCTCCGGCTTCAAACCGCTTAAAGCGGTAAAAATTGCACGAGCTTTCGGACAGTTACTCTACACCATCGTCAAGCGGAATGACTGTTCATGGGCAACTGGTACTCTAACTGCCAGCTGTCGATGGTATCGCCATATATGGGTATACGTTGAATAGTCGTTCAACGTATCCACTTCAGCTTCGTGGTTTGAGATGCAGCTATCGCACAGTTGAAAGAATGGAACGAGTAAATTCAGCGAGCAAGGTTGGTGTTCTTGTAAGCGACGCAATGACGGCATAAGGCAGTATCATTAGCGATTAGCTAGATTAAGGTCCCCAGTGTCGTACAGGTAGTAGCAAATCCAGACGGAGGAAACAGTTTACTCACCTGGGATGAGCTTTTTCAGTGGAACACACGTACCACATAGGGCTAAAAGCGAGAATCATAGCTCAGATTCAATCAAACAATATTATTAAGTCAAACCTAAAGCTCCACGTCTACAGGCTGTCAATCAAATCAAGTACGGGGTACACAAAAGCAAGAATTTAATTTTTGTATTATTTATTTTGCGGCAAAATTCTTGGAGGACACGGGCAATGGTCGTAACATTATGAGTCGGATGTGACGTATGACACTCTAAACAGTCCTGATGAGAAGCAAATATCTCTTTTAATTTCAGGCCCACCGAGGTAGTCGATACCTTTCTCGATATCTTCCCCAACAGACGAAAAACATAGGGCAGGCGGAGGAAGGTATCTATGGAGACACGGTGCCAGCCCTTCCTAAAAAATACCATACATAACGACTGGTATCAGAGAGCAAGAAATGGAACACGGCGGAGGAGATGGCTGGCTGCTCTGCGGCTTGTGATTGCCTTGATCTCTACGGGAGGATGTATTGTGGTTGAAGAAATAGTGGTAAATTGTAAACTAACTTTCATTATTAGATGCAAACAGAATTACGAAATAGGTGCCTAAGAAAAATTAACATTGAAATAAAACGGTAATTTAGAAGGATGAGCACTACACGGTTTTGTTACGCTCGATTTTGCAGAATATTTTGCTGCAACATTCTAGAAAGTACACGTGAATAGTGAGGTGAAGCACGGAAAATAAGCTACTTTATTAATTCTTATTATACGTAGGAAGTTTAGGAACAAAAATGCGTAGACAGTTGTGAGATAGGAGCACTAAAGGTTTTATTTCAGATTTGTGTATGTGTGATCATTCTTTGTACATGGCCTTCTTGGACGTTTATTTATGGTCTTCATGTATACCGTACGTAATCGAATTCCGAGTTACGTAATTCAGCTCTCAGGCTGTGCAAATTAATCGAACTGGATGACATCGAACAAGTTAAGTTGCATATAAGATCCACTGCCATGCCAACTGTAGAAGCGAATCGTTGAAAAGGGTACAGAAACTTTTATACTGACACCGAGGCACACACCTAGTTTCAGAATTCCATAAATTAATAGAAATGCGAACACCACAAGTGAAGTTAGTTGGTTGGAGGTATTTGTTATTACATACGAAACGACTACTACGTTTCCATGGGTAGACCAACTGATAATGTTAGAAAAATATGCAGTATACTTCTGTTAGAAGAAGTCCGTTAGTCTCTTAATATCGAAGGCTGTACATAATTGCTACATAGTTTATTTCTATGTACGGGGTGTTAGGGGTACAAGTGTGGATATTGTAACTGGTGAATGTTTGCAGACTAACAATTATAGCTAGTTAGAAGTAGTATGTTTTTAGGGCCTTTAGTACCTCCAAGTACATGTGGCAAGAGCAAGCAATTAAATCTAACTTTTTCCTGGCAACAGGTCAGGTGTTGAAGTGAGGATGTGTGTACGCTGAACGATTAGTGTATACTGACACAAATAGTACATTAGTGGTGCAATTATGACCATGCATATAACATCTGGTAGTAAATTATTTGACATAGGTGGCCAAAGATTGTTAGAGGAAAAGAGCTAATACACTGAAGTGGGTATATGTTAAGGTACTAATGATCACAACCACAATATCTGCATTTAAACCTATGATACCTAGAACAACTCGGGGCATGAGAGGTATATTTTTTTAACGTATGTGTGGTATACCACCACATATGTGGACACGATTGAATGCAGCACTTGTTTAGAAGGCTGTTCATGTGAGACAACGATTGTGTATTGTGTGCACTGCGTATTGAACTGGGAACCTAGTAACGATGGAGAGGCTTCGTCCAGCAGTAGCCCTCAGTGGTTCACAACCCCAAAGCATGTCACAACAGTCCACTCACCCCACCGCCGCCCCACACCAAACCCAAGCTTATTATGCGGTTCGGCCTCCAGTGGACCACCCCCTCTCCACCCCTCCCGCCCATCGAACGTCTCAGACCACACGAGTGTAACCCCAACTAATTGCGTGGTAGAGTAATTATGGTGTACATGTATGTAGAGACAGTGTTTGCGCAACAATCGCCCACATAGTGTAACTGAGTCGGAATAACGGGAACAGCCCGCATATTCGCAGAGGCAGATGGAAAACCGCCTTAAAAACTATCCACAGGTTGGCTGACACACCGGACCTCTACACTAATCCGCTGAGCGGATTTGTGCCGGCGAGCGGCACGCCTTCCCACTCGGGAAGCAGCGCGTTAGACTGCGCGGCTAACCGGGAGTGCTAAGATAACGAAACTTACACCGTGTCGATACAAATGGGTATGAGGCTCGATAAAGTGGTCAGGTATCGTAAATTAAAAAAAAAAAAACTCATACTCTGCACTGGCTGTCAGACCTTAATCGCTATGAAATCGCTGAGTATATTTGCTATACGACCTGACAAAAAAGTGAAGCACCCAGACAACATGATCGGATATCAGTGCAGCTCTAACACAACATTGGCGGGTATGTAAGTGATCAAAGCTACAATTCTCTGTGAATAGCAAAATGGCCACCAAAGTGTATTACTGTCATGCCTAGCAGGGTTTAAAGCGGGAGTCACCGGCGTCGTACGTTGGGTGATCACTGTGAAGGGCACGGAGATGTTGCTTACTCGTATCCGACAATGTTTGAAAAGAATGTAGCTGTGGGTCTCCAATTGGCTGACTGGTCGTATTGCACAATATCCCGATTCGTGGGATACTTGGACGTGACAGTGATCTAGTGTTGAACTGCATGAGAATGTGAGGGCAGATACGCTAGTAGTCGCTGTTCCGGTCGAACGCGCTGACGGTGACGAGGAAGGATAGATGTATTGTGGAGTAAGCACACTGTAATCCTATAATCACCTGACATAGTCGGAGCACTGAGCCAAGCTCCATACAAATTAGTACTTTTCGTTCTGTAACAATACCCTGCCTACAAGATCCGTGGGAGTATTTTTAGCGAAAAATACATCGCATGACGAAAAAAAGCTGAAGCCCCAAGGATAGGAAGACGAAACGAAATTTGAAAAGGGACGTGTTATCAATTCACCGATTGCAAAATCGAATTAAATTTACAAAGAACTTGGCAGTATGACCTCACTTATCATCGTAATGATGCACCTATTCTGCCCAAAATATCTGCACTGATTCGGTTGGGGTGGACGGGATATGTTGTATCCTGTTCTGAGGAAAACCTACAACGTTTGTGATGGGATACTGGAACAGGGTAGCGTTGGCGTCGGAGATGATCCCACACATCTTCTGTCAGGGAGAAGGGAGAGAACTGGTGATCCTGCAGCCCACAGGAGTGTTTGAACATCCCACAGGCAGCTAAAGTATGGAAGAACGTTCCGATGTTGAAAGATAGCACTTTGATACTCTCGTATCAGTGGTAATACATGACGACGCAGGACGCCTGTGACGTACCGTTGTGCCGCCAGAGTTCTACCAATCACTGCTAGTCATGAAGTCATGGCCGTTCGCTCTCCACACAACGACACTAACAGTAGCATTGGTGTTCCTCGATATACTGATGGACGGGTCCGATTTCTCCGCAGGTCGCTGCCATACACACTCGCGATGATCGTCACGAGAAGTGCAGAACCGCAATTCGTCACTGAACACAGTGAGATGTCATTCATTTCCTGTGCATCCTACCGGATCACAGCACTACTTCAAACACAGCCGTCTGTATTGCGATGTTAACGGCATCCTACACATGGCAGGATAATCCCCTTGTCCAACTGCTGCATGTCTGCGATCAACGACACGGGATGATACAGAATGAAGCAGGGAGTCCATTACCTGTTCTCAGATGTCAGGGACAGATGTGAAGACATGTTTGCTGTTGCAGATTTTGTTAAAATCCTTCATTTGCCGAAGACTGCAGTAGAGAGAAACTGAAAGAAATTTTCAGCGGAGTGTTGGCTGATATGAGCTTCGTGGCACATTGAAACTGTGAGCCAGATAGAGACTCGAACTCGGAATCCTTGCCTTTCGCGGGAACGTGCTCTTTTAACGAGGTACTCAAGCATGACTCACGACCCGTCCTCACAGCTCTGCTTCCACAGTTGCCGGGTGTGGTAGGAAGTAGTATACCAGAATCGAGGACAAAACTAAACGCCGGCCGGAGTGGCCGTGCCGTTCTAGGCGCTACAGTCTGGAACCGAGCGACCGCTACGGTCGTAGGTTCGAATCCTGCCTCGGGCATGGATGTGTGTGATGTCCTTAGGTTAGTTAGGTTTAACTAATTCTTAGTTCTAGGCGACTGATGGCCTCAGAAGTTAAGTCGCATAGTGCTCAGAGCCATTTTGAGCTAGAACGAAATAATATATGCTTGTACCGTAATTTGTAGACATTATATGGCACTTTTGCCAGTCTAGTGAAACAAGTAGTAAGAAAAGTAATTGAAAAATTGATGTCGACTCAGCCTTTAGAAAAAGGAGAACAGGTGTGTTAAGGGGAACAACGAGGCAAATGTACACTGCTGCACAGAACTGTGCTCGGGAAAGAGCATTCACGTTACCAGGGAGAAGTAAAAAGTAGGGCGCATTGTTTCGAGGCCCAGTAGAGGGATAGCGGCGATCACTTTCTGGTTGGCGTGTTTTTTTCGGGAGATCCGCGCATTATACCGTGAGGAAGTACCCGCGTGTGCCGTTGTTCCGGCTGGGCAGCCGCATTCAGCTGGCCACCGGGCGCACCACACTCGCCGCCCAACAACAAAGGAAGACCGAGGGCCGGCCGTACTTCCTCGCAGGCGTAGGCAGCGCTGCCGATATGTACTGCCCGTGGCCGCTGCCTGCGCCTGCCACACACACATCCAGCGGACCTGCGCGGGCACCGAGCCTGCGCCACAACGCTCTCAACCATCCGTCCGGCACTCCCCGCTTCCTGCCATATCGCTGGGGATTTTCAAGTTTTCTTTCACAAGCTACACATAGCTTCCAAAAACAGAATTCTGAGATACGAGGGCATGCTGAAAAACAGTACCTCCGAATTTTTTTATTGGGAATATCTTAAAGCTTTTTAAATAAGAAAAACATTATTAACGTCCAACATCTTTATTCTTCATGACTACGTAATTATTTCTCATGATAGTCACTATAACGATGAACAAGTTTCTCCCAACGAGGGAACACTTTGTTGATACCGTACCTGCAGAACGTTTGGTTTTGTTGACGAGGCAGCATCCCCATCACGCTTGCAACAATTCATCACTACCAAAGTGAAGCTCACAAAGGAATTGGTTCAAATGGCTCTGAGCACTATGGGACTTAACTTCTGAGGTCATCAGTCGTCTAGAACATAGAACTACTTAAACCTAACTAATCTAAGGACATGACACACATCCATGCCCGAGGCATGGATTCGAAACTGCGACCGTAGCGATCGCGCGCTTCCAGACTGTAGCGCCTAAAACCGCTCGGTCACCCCGGCCGGCACACGAAGGAAACAGCCGCAGATCGAATGGGGCTAAGTTGAAATTGTATGCAGGGTGATCGAAGACGATGAGCCGCGCGGAGTGGCCGCGCGGTTTGAGGCGCAATGTCACGGATTGTGCGGCCTCTCCCGCCGAAGGTTGCAATCCGCCCTCGGGCATGTGTGTGTGTGTGTGTGTGTGTGTGTGTGTGTGTGTGTGTGTGTGTGTGTTGTGCTTAGCATGAGTTAGTTTAATTTTGTTTAAGTAGTGTGTAAGCCTAGGGACCGATGACCCCAGCAGTTTGGTGCTTTAGGACTTCACACACATTTTTGATGACGGTGAACCGAAGGAGTTGGATTTTTGCAGATGTAGCAGTGCAGCGCTCGTGTGTGATCTGGCATTGTTATGCTGAAGTAGAGGGCGCTCCATGTGTCAGTGTCAGAAGAACATACACGATTTCCCTGAAATTTCGCAAAAGTGACAGTTCATGCACAAGTAATATCAAGAAGTTTTTTAGTCTTTTCAAAAATTGTCTTCCAGTACCGACCAGTACATCTACAGGAAGATTTTCAGGATTTATTGATAAATGACATTACGCAAGTAAAGTATACCATTAAACACAGTATTATATGAACAAAATATATGAAATTTCAAAATCTGTTGTTCATTTATTGCAATGATGACAAATAAATTACAGTATCTCTTGCTGTACACAGTTCACATGTACCCTCTCTTTATATTTAGCGCATTGTACCACTTTTCTTCAAACGATTTAAAACATATATTTTTTCGTGTGATGTAATTACAAATATATACTTCTCGAATTTTTTCCTTTACTTGTATTTTGAAACCTTACTTATTGCCAAATTTCATGTTTATGGGGCAAAGGGAAATATGCCCATAGACTGTGGTGAGTGAGTTTGCAATTACAAAATGTATGACATAAATCCCAGTATTTTTTGATGTCATTGACTTAGAAGGTTACATTTATTACACCTACAACAGGCTGTAAGTGTAAGAATGCGGCAGATATTTTAACCTGATACCTATACTTGTTCCTTAGAAAAAGTGCTCTTAGCGGATGGGCGGACACACAATCGCTAAACAAAAGACAATTTTTTTTTCCTTATGAGGTAATCACAACTTTCGGACGTTTTCATTTGCTTGTACTGTGTAACCTTGCTTCTTACCGAATTTCGTGATTCTAGGTATGTATGACGAGTGAGTTTCAAAGGTACAAGATATGTGACAAAAAGTGCCGTATCTTTTGAGTGTGTTGACTTAGAAACTTCAGTTTTTTACGCCTCCAAGGAACTGCAGATGTTCGTGTGTTGCATAAGTTTGAAGTCGATACGCTTACTCTTTCCAGATAAAATGGGTTTTTAACTTTCAAAGAGATACACTATGTGATCAAAAGCATCTGGACATCCTCCAAAACATGCGATTTAGGTGCACTGTGCTAATAATACTGCCAGGTACTCCATATCGGCGACCTCAGTAGGCATTAGACATCGTGAGAGAGCAGAAAGGGGCGCTCCGCGGAACTCGCGGACTTCGAATGTAGGCTGGTGATTGGGTGACAGTTGTCGTCTGTACGAAAGATTTCCACACTCCTAAATATCCCTACGTCCACTGTTTCCGATGTGATAGTGAAATGGAAATGTGAAGGAACACGTACAACACAAAAGCGTACAGGCCGACCTTGTTTGTCGACTGACAGAGACCGCCGATAGCTAACAGGATCGTAATGTGTAATAGGCAGACATTTATCCAGATCATCACACAGGAATTCCAAACTGCATCAGGATCCACTGTCGAGCGGCTCCTCACAAGCCACACATCACGCCGGTAGATGCCAAACGCCGCCTCGACTTCTGTAAGGAGCGTAAACATTGGACGATTGAACAGTGGAAGAACGTCGTGTCGAGCAGCAAATCACGGTGCACAGTGTTGCGATCCGATGGCAGGGTGTGGGTATGGCGAATGACCGGTGAACGTCATTTGCTACCGTGTGTAGTGCCAACAGTAAAATTCGGAGGAGGTGGTGTTATAGTATAGTCGTGTTTTTCATGATTAGGGCTTCCACCGCTTGTTGTTGGGGCTTCCACCGCTTGTTGTTTTGTGTGGCACCATCACAGCACCGGCCTACATCGATGTTTTAAGCGCCTTCTTGCTACCCAATGTGGAAGAGCAATTCGGGGATGGCGACTGCGACTTTCAACAAGATCGAGCACATGTCCATAATGCACGGCCTGTGGCGGAGTGGTTACACGATAATAACATCCCTGTAATGGACTGGTCTGTACCGATTCCTGATCTGAATCCTATAGAGCACCTTTTGGTTGTTTTGGAACGTCAACTTCGTACCAGGCCTCACCGACCGACATCACCACCTCTCCTCAGTGCACCACTCAGTGAAGAATGGGCTGCCATTCTCCAAGAAACCTTCCGGACGTGATAGAACGTATTCCTACGAGAGTGGAAGCTGTCATCAAGGCTAAGTGTGAGCCAACACCGTGCTGAATTCCAGTATTAGCGATGTATGGCGCGACGAACTTGTAAGTCATTTTCAGCCAGATGTACGGATACTTTCGATCACATAGTGTCGATAGACAGACATACAGACAACCAAGCGATCCTACAAGTATTTATTTCGTCCCGATAGATGTACAGAAACGCAAAAAGAAGTTATCTAATTATTACGTCAAAATTAATCGCTATAAAAGTCGATACATATATCCCCCTGTGAGACTAGACGGTCAGTACCTGCATGGAAAACGTTGGTAGTTGCCTCCAGAGCGATGATTGCATCCAATCGTGCACCTCTATATTCAAAGCATATTGACAGCGAAGAATTTCTGTCTTTAGGGCTCCAAGATTTTGGAAATCGCATAAGGAGAGTTAAGCACTGTGTAGGGAATGTGTAAGTGCTTCGAAGTGGAACTTCTGCAGAGTACGCGAAACGACACTGGAAGCAAGTGGGTTGGCCCAAATGTTGCCTAGGCAACAGCAAACATTTTTCCATGATGGCACTGACCACCTTGTTTCACAGTCGGCTGAATATATTAACGGCTGAAGCTATTGCTTTTATTTAAATAACAAACAGTTGATTTACTTTTATTCCACATTCATTTTTCTGCCCCTTATATAACGTATGCTGGCAGATTGAGCCACAATGTAAGCAGTGCTGACAGCCCCTAAATACGCAAACTTCGAATAACGTTATTCGCAAACAGAATTGGAACAAAAGCATACAACGAGGTGTAGGGTAAAGCGCACCCAGAACTGATTATAAAAAACTGATTTCAACCCCCTGTCACCTATTGTTTGGGCAGCGTATTTCACCACGGATATCTCTAGCCGATATTTTTATGCCGGCGAATGTACGCAGAATATAACGTCCTTCAAAACAATCTGTATCTGTTCTAGAAGGTGCAGCCACGTACGAGCTGTGCTGTGGGCGTTGCGTTGTCTGTGTTGGTGAAACCGGGGACTGCGAAACATATGCGAGTCAAACCACAAGCGCTATATGTGGCTGTAGCGTCACATTAAATCGTCATGACATGCACATCGCTCGAACTGTGACTGCCTCATCAGTTTTCTCGAAGCAAGTGTGCTTGACGATAGCCGTATAGCGGAAGCCGAAAATAACGTGGAATTCCGAGATACATGTATGTAGGCGTTCTCTGCAGGATTCAGCTTGTAACCTAACCCACTGTTTTATTATATTGTCAAAAATTTAGTAACACTGTCACGATGAGAAGTGCTCTCCTTTAACTGTTACGTTCCGAGTCGCAATAAGCATCTGTCGTGCGTCTCTTTAACTTTCACAAACGAAAACGAACGGTGAAATTAAAGTCTGACTGCTATTCTTAACGATTTATATTTGGCATTAGATACAGATGTTACTAACAATAGTTTTGACAACATTTTCTCCTACGTTGACCACTATATGAGCCACTGTAAAAGGCAGTCCTACAAGATCCGAGGCGTTGGGTGACTGTGGGCTTAAGATATTCAAATACAAAGTACAATAATGAAAACTCCACTGCATTGTGACTACCTGCGTTATCGTTTTTTTGATACTTAATTATATCCACCAAACAAGAGTGTGTATATCGACCGCAAGGTTCATACCAGCAGTTGAATAACACTCAATATCTCCATCTGAAATAACTGCTAAAAATAATTATAACGTTCGTCTGTCCTGAAAGGACAAATTACTTGCTTTGTTTTTGTAATTTACAGAAATGCAACGTTAGAAGACTTCCTTTTACTGTGCCGTTTCGCTACTGTTCAGAATCGTTCGAATGGCTCTGAGCACATCTGAGGTCATCAGTCCCCTAGAACACAGAACTACTTAAACCTAACTAACCTAAGGACAGCACACATATCCATGCCCGAGGCAGGATTCGAAGCTGCGAGCGTAGCGGTCACACGGTTCCAGACCGAAGCGCCTAGAAACACTCGGCTACAACGGCCGGCTTCGCTGCTGTCTTCTAACACTATTTTGGAGTTGTGCAAGCAACAGCCTCCTACATAATCATCCTAAAATGTCGACTTTTGGCAGTCCTTTGCCTTCCAAGACCAGTAACATTGGTGGCCTCATGAGAGCTTGTTCAACGTTATCTTGTGCTTTGTGCGAATTTTTGTGCGATGTAGCCATGAATTCCAGCAGCTCGTTCCAAAGTACACTACTGGCCATTAAAATTGCTACACCATGAAGATGACGTGCCACAGACGCTAAATTTAACCGATAGGAAGAAGACGCTGTAATATGCAAATGATTAACGTTTCAGGGCATTCACACAAGGTTGGCGCCGATGGCGACACCTACAACGTTGTGAGATGAAGAACGCTTCCAACCGATTTATCATACACAAACAGCAGTTGACCGGTGTTGCCTGGTGAAACGTTCTTGTGATGCCTCGTGTAAGGAGGAGAAATGCGTACCATCACGTTTCCGACTTTGATAAAAGTCGGATTGTAGCCTACAGCGATTTCGGTTTATCGTATCGCGACACTGCTGCTCGCGTTACCGAGATCCAATGACTGTTAGCAGAATATGGAATCGGTGGGTTCAGGAGGGTAATACGGAACGCCGTGCTGGATCCCAACGGCCTCGTATCACTAGAAGTCGAGATGACAAGCATCTTATCCGCATTGCTGTAACGGATCGTGCAGCCACGTCTCGATCCCTGAGTCAACAGATGGAGACGTTTGCAAGACAACAGCCATCTGAACGAACAGTTCGACGACGTTTGCAGCAGCATGGACTATGAGCTCGGAGACCACGGCTGCGGTTACCCTTGACGCTGCATCAGAGACAGGAGCGCCTGCGATGTTGTACTCAACGACGAACCTGGGAGCACGAATGGAAAAACACCATTTTTTTCGGATGAATCTGGGTCGTGTTTACAGCATCATGATGGTCACATCCGTGTTTGGCGACATCGCGGTGAACGCACATTGGAAGTGTGTATTCGTCATCGCCATACTGGCGTATCACCCGGCGTGATGGCGTGGGGTGCCATTGGTTACACGTCTCGGTCACCTCTTGTTCGCATTGACGGCACTTTGAACAGTGGACGTTAAATTTCAGATGTGTTACGACCCGTGGCTCTACCATTCATTCGATCCCTGCGAAACCCTACATTTCCGCAGGATAATGCACAACCGCATGTTGCAGGTCCTGTACGGGCCTTTCTGGATACAGAAAATGTTTGACTGTTGCCCTGACCAGCACATTCCCCAGATTTCTCACCAATTGAAAACGCCTGGTCAATGGTGGCCGAACAACTGGCTCGTCACAATACGCCAGGCACTACTCTTGATGAACTGTGGTATGGCGTTGAAGCTGCATGGGCAGCTGTACCTGTACGCGCCATCCAAGCTCTGTTTGACTCAATGCCCAAGCGTATCAAGGCCGTTATTACAGCCAGAGGTGGTAGTTCTAGGTACTGATTTCTCAGGATCTATGTACCCAAATTGCCTGAAAATGTAATCACACGTCAGTTCTCGTATAATATATTTGTCCAATGAATACCCGTGTATCATCTGCATTTCTTCTTGGTGTAGCAATTTTAATGGCCAGTAGTGTAATTATGTAATTACGATGTATTTGTTTTGTTACCTCAGCTACCTTTGTTTCCGTGAAATTAGCTACAGAACAGAGCAAAAATGGCTATACTACCACTCAAACATTCAACACAATACAGTAATTCTCGAACAGTTCTACGAAGCAGAAATAGTAGGATGTCCTTGCTATTCGTATGGAAACAAACAACACAGCGCCTTGCATTGCGTTCAGTGAAACTGGACAACAGTGCATATGAACGCTCTGTTTGTAGGCAAATGTATCACTGCTAGTGAAACGTACTCGAGACAGAAACGAGCAGATCTGAGTGCAAGCTTGAGCGTTACAAGGGATGTGGCGACGACCGTTGTCCACAGCAAGTACCGTGAATGAATGGTACACATTGACTTCCAAACAATACACCCAGCACACATTGTCGAAATTTGCGCAGTTGTGCAGGTACTCTTAATGAAATATAGATACAACGATAAACGGTAGTAAGAAATCAAACGAGTTGCTATTACGCCATGAAGAGTCATGGGTCCCTTAAACAGTAACATTCAGAAAGTACCGCTGGACCAACTCCGCAAATTTATTGAAAGAGTTCCGGTTCACACGGCATTGGCAAGAGCACCAGACCCTACTGTTTTGTTTCTGCGTACACAACCACTGCAAATCGGACGAAACGCCAGCTTCTGTTTAATAGTGGACATTTAGTTCTGTAATATTTCGGGACCCAATAAGTAAACAGAATTAGCCCCGGAACCTAAATAAATCAGTGTAATTGTTGTCTGATTTATGTATTTATGGCAGCCGAAGGGTTCGTCGTATACCAAATATAACACATTGAAATAAAATCAAATTGAAACATGACTGTATCTGGAAGCAGTGTAAATGACGGTAGGGTGTTATTAAATGAGTGCGTGCATCTACAAAATGGTGTTATACATAATATATTTGAAACTGGTTGGAACAGTTTGACGAATTACCTCTTGTCGCTTTGGGAGGGCTTCCAATAACTGTGTTAGCACTCTGTTTCTGGCGACCGTATTTCAAGTCCTGCGTTGGTAAGAGTGTTACTGTATTGACAGTAATGTGCAAACAGCCACGTGTCACAGTGTGGAGCTAATGCATGCATTGAATATGCTATGTCAAAACTGCAGGCCAACTGAGGTGTCGCAGTGGTTAGCACAGTGGACTCGTATTCGGTACGACGACTGTTCAAACTCGGTCCGGGCATCCAGACTTAGGATTTCCTTGATTGCTCTGAATCACGAGGATTTCTTTGTGAATGGCACGGACAATTTACTTTCCATCGTTACGTAGCTTGCTTTACGTCACTAATGACCTCGCTGTCAACGGACTTTAAACTCTAATCTTCCTTCCCTCCTCCCTTTTGCGGGACTTCAGGCCTCTGTCGGCTTCCACGCTTCACAAACCGTTCTCTCGGATTATTTTGCAAAGGTTAGCAGTTTATGACCTCAAGTTACAGTTACCAGGGTTGCGCCAGGAGCATTTCTGTCTCTACGTGACTCTGTCATAGCGCGAGGTCCCGTTAGCGATTGAATTTTCTACTGTGGGCCATGCCTAAATGTTCACCTAAGGCGGCGTCCGCTTTGCTAAGAAACGAATCATTCCAGAATGCTGATTACAAGCCTTACATACAAAGTAAGTGCGAGTAGGGTTCTCTCTCTGGGGTTTCCGCGCAAACTTAATTACGTATATAGTGTATATGATAAGAACAGACTCGTGCAACTCAATGGCGTGGTGCAAATTTTCCTACTGACGTCACTTCGCTGACTTTTCATTTCCCTAACCAGGCCCGGTTATCCAACCGCGGAAGGGGAGCTTAAGTTTAATGTGGAACCAAAACCATGTGTTGTTTATGGCGAATACTCACACCGTTGAGAGGTGAAGGCTAGGTTAAAGCGGAGATGGAAAATTCTGTGGTCCGTCCAGATACGATGACGCAACCTCCGGGTTTCCAGGCAAGCGCTGGACCACCTGACCCGATATGTGCGTAAGTAGTTCATCTATAGATTTTGCTATGCGTATTTGCGAGTATCAAAATACGTAATATAAATATTCGTATCTTTTGACTATCTTCGAGTAGAAGCTTCAATATTTTACGCCGCCAAGGGACTGCAGACTGTAGTACCGGACATAAATGTCAACCTAACGCTAACATCCATTCCTGAGAAAAAAGAAGTTTTAACAGTCGGACATACGACAGATGGACAACAAAGTACTCATATAAGGGTGATGTTTTTACCGACTAAGGTACGGACACCTAAAAATTGTGAGAAATTGCAGCGAAAAATAGCACATTACAAAGAAAATTTCTCAACTGCTGTGCAGAATAGGACAGCGCCACAAGGAAACCTTTCTAATTGTATTTGAATATTTGAGACTTATCACTTATGCTTGCAGTTCTACTGCAAACATAATGACAATGAATCGTACTGAGTAGTGCACACAGTTCAGTAGAAGCCTATAGACATGTTATCTAAATGCATATTGTTTCTACGTTTAGTGTTTAATGAATAAATGTGGCAAGTTTTTTTGTTAATAAGTCGACAACTAATCCTGTGATGATATGCATATACAAGGATAGTAGGGAGCATAACGAAGGGTTTGGGTGGAGTGGGGTTTGGATTAAGGGTTGCACAGGCGTCTGCTTACTTTTACAACAGTATTTTCACACAAACACAATGAAATCAAGTGAATGCTATAAAATTAAAAATAAATAACCAATACTTTCCGCTGAGCTAAATAATGCTCGTATTAACATGGGCATACACAGTAGCAAAATAAATAAAAGGACTTCTTAAGCAATACATCATATTGACTAGTCAAGTTTGTTAGAGGCCCTGCGACACACAAGTAGTCAGTAGGCAAGAACAACAAAATAGAAGGCACAACATCCTGATTCTCCACCTCTACTACGTCACAGACGGGAAGTTACACAAACAAAGTACAGTAAATGAATAGAATCACAACAGTATCTATCTCTACCACCAAGGATCTCCAACCAGTAACTTACCTCCTCTGTATACCACCTAATCTGGTGACAACAAAAGCAACATAAGACTTAGAGCTACGTGCAATTGTAGAACACGCCTTTAGCGTGATTAAAAAAGAATACAGAACTTTCTCTTGTGCAACGGCGTAACACGTCCTCAGCGTGAAGATAAGACGCGATACAAAAAGCGCTGTTGCGCCTCCATAGTCCCACCGGGTAATACCGGAACTTGTAACGAACTCTTCATATTCGAAACAAAAACAGCAGTCACTGGCTATATCCTATGTACACAGTACCCGCGATACAAATCTTCAGTCTGACAACTTGTCAGTTAGCTACCCATAAAACACTCTGGCGAATAACGCAAACTTGTAGTATTTCGTAAATTACGAAAATTACACAATCACTTTCCTCCGTGTCAGGTTGTGTTCACGGTCTCCTCTGGCCATCATGTAAAGACACACACTCCGCTCTGTAGGTGGGCGATGTCTGTGACAGTTTGTCGACGCCCCACACTGACCGTTGACTGAACAAGCTGTTCGTTCCACAGCACACACCTGTGAGTTCCTGTTGAACAGCCGTCTCAGTAGCTTACTAGTCTTCGTAGGTGCAGCGGTAATATTCATCCACGGATAGGCATTGAGCAATGTCGTTACTACGGATGTCCATTATAAAATAGTTTCTTATTATATAGTCCATTTGAATAGCGACTGATTTTTTTTCGACTCTTTAGCTTTCTTTTTGGTACTGCACGGTATATACAAGTCGATGTGCCGACGGAATTAATTTCAGGTCAAGTGACTGTAAATGCCCTAACAACCGAAACTGGATAGAAATTCAGCTAGTTGTGGAGCCATGAAGACTCTTAGGCATATCGTACTCAAGTAATAAAATGCTGCCCGCAACATCTAATCTACCATTCCAGTCTTTTTATTTTATAGCAGGATTTACATCAAACATCCTCAGTTATTAGTGTGGTTTTATTGCGCAAGTTTATTTTCTATTTGCCTTTTCGGTGTAAATTTTGGAGTTCATTTTAAACTAAACTCCCGGCAGCTAGAGGCCTGAAATTTCAAACACAGCTCGTAACTGTATGGCAATTCCATACTCATATTAACGTGCTTTCTTGCTGGTCTGTTTGGTAGAGGTGGAAGTCAAAAATGCCGGTCACATCTGACATCTCGACTTCCATACAGGACCAGCGTGATGTGTGGCTATCAGAATGCATTCGAGGCGGTGTGTGATCGAGCGGCCATAGCTAAGCATTGAGAGGGGAAAGAGAGACTGAGAGAGGAGAATGATATCAGTTCACACATTCGTCCCATCGCAGCACTAAATATCAGGTGTCCCTGCTGTAGAATTCATGCAGTTGACATTGGAATCACCGTCGGACTGCTGTCTTGTCTTCATCGTTACGTTGTATCGCCAGTAACAATTCGGTCCAGGAAACCTTCACCATCCTTGGAGTAATGTTCCACATGATTCAGTGAAAATATCATTCACCTGCTTTTCATCGTGTCATCCAACTGCTTAGTCATCCACTGATACCTTCCGTCAACCTAACGACCTGTGAACGATGTCGTAAGCATTCCCATACGATAAGACAAGCTTCCGGGAAATGGCCGTAGTGTGCACACGCCGATCTGCTTTCATCACTGCATCCACGAGGGAAACGTTGTCGTCAGCGACGAACGCGGCCGACCCGACCGTTCATTGTCGTGCAAGACTTCACGGCCATTGTTGCACTCTCAACAACATTACCCCAAAGTTCTCAAAGCCAGACCATTTTATGCATATGTGTGCGCGCAATTCCCTGTTTATCTCGATGGTCGTTCGTCTATAGAAAACGAATCACACTTCGTTGCTCTTACGCTGTGGTCGTGTCAAACACAACCGCCAGCAACGCCGTGCGGCGGAGCTAATGGCAGGGAAGCGCGGCACGAACCAGGAAAGGTCCAACACTGGGAATGGATATGTTGCCTTCTCATTTACAGATCTAATTTGGCGAAAAAAAACAAGGGAAAAGACATTCTGATCTGCCCTCGCAACACGTATTTAAATGGGACTAAAAGTACAAAATAATTATCCTAGCCCCATGTAGATTCCTAACACCCTGCAGATAGTCCTGAAAATTTGTGCTTGTGAATTTTTAACCCTCGCAATGCCAAAGGTGAGGGAATAATTTGTGCTCAAATTCTGAAAGTTCGTAATCTAATCTAATACATTATACTTTATAATTCTGAAAAAAAATATTGTTTTTATTGTTTCTTATATCAGGGTCCGCAACTGTGATAAATTTTCCGGTAAAACATAACCCAAAAAATTTAAGAGGTAATGATTGCGACTTTTTGCAGCAAAGGTCGTATTCATATATTCAAGTTCAGGACCCTTCTTACATATCCAGATAACTAAAATATCTGTAGTGAATGAAAACCAAAGACATTTAACACATGTTAATTTTTAAAATTTTTTTTGTTATGGTCAAAAAGCACCCCTCCGCTAGGTGTAAACATTACGAAAAATGCGTTGATGTAGCTAAAATTGTGCAAAAAGATATTTTCAGCTTCTGTACCTTACTTATTCATCAGTAACGATAAATGCGTTGTTAAGGGGAGCCGGAGGTGGTCAAGTCCAAAAAATTACGATTCTTTTTTTCCTACCGAAAATTAATTGGAACATTCCACTTTAATGTAAACTTTGAATTGTTGTTCTACTCGCCCTGGAAGTGGAGTTATTACCATTTTCCCCCACGCCTGCAGAGGAAATGGGCGGACGCTGAATGCATCTAACACGGTCTCGTGACTTCCTGGCGAACTGCTTGGGATTTTCTCGGCCTGTTACGCACACAGCGCCTTATGTTACGCATACAGCGAGTGTGCAAGGGTTGGCTACATTGTTTTCTCTGACAAATGAAGCGCTAAGAGCGCGGAACATCGTCTCTCTGCTGTTTACCGTTTCGAATTAGTTCAGCGTTGCGCCTGTTGTTGGTAGTATTATACTTCTTGTGTAAAGCGTTATTCTGGTTACGATGCCACGTTTTAGTAACCGTGTATATAAGAAGAGGAAGAACGTAGGTAAAAGAAAATTAACACTAATACCAAGTTGCGATACTACAATTACTGAAACAGTGCGTTCTTCTGCTAAGCAACACATGGCCGGCCATAGCCCCGTGACATCTTCAAGCAAGAAGCTGACTGGTGGAAGTGACAGATTTCGTGAATTTGTTAGTGACAGTGATGATATTTTTCATGACTTAGCACAGGCAGAATTGTTACACAAATGTCTATACAGAAAGACGCAGAATCATAATGAGAGCGTAAACAATTTGATTTGGAAAGTGATTCCTAACAGGGTGTTTGCAAGCATAAAAACACTGCACTTTGGCATTTATGATGCAATAGCGACCTACAACCAAGGGCACAGTGTGAAGTGTGAAGTTCTGAAGGCATTAGGATTTACAGCCGGGGTGAACACTGTACGAGCACTAAGAAATATTGACAGAGAAAGGATAAGAGGAGCAGAAAGAAGAGAAAGGCATATGAAGTATGATGGAACAACAGACCAGAAAAGAAGACAGAAGAGGAAGATTTTGGAGGATGAAGAAGAAGATCCTGATAAGCCATCCTATAGTGCAGGAATGTGTTGAGAAACTTTGATAGCCATTTCCCGTAAATTAGAATTTTTCGAATATACGGAATATTTTCTCAAAATCCACTCAAGCTAGAGAGATGAAATTTTTATGCAGCACTCCTAGTGGTCAAACTTACATTGTAACACAGCCTCATTTATTTGTAAAAAAATTGGGTCATTAATAAAAAAAATAATTGGAAGGAAACTAGAAAAGATACTCCAAAATCCCTCTGTCATAACTGCAATACTAAACCACTCTATATGTAAAAAAAATTCAAATATTTCTATTTCGTAGTTTCTTCATAAATGTTCCTCAAACTTAGTGATTTTAACATGGGCAGCATAGGCACCTCCGGCTCCCCTTAATAAAAGGTAAACAGGTGTAGGGAAATTAGTGTTTTAAAGTTTTTTTGGTGGTAAGCAAAACAAACGCAACAATACTAAAAGTGGCTGAAAGTAGCTATCAGGGCTTTTAGTCACGAGCCTTTCTAGTAACAATCGACTGAGTCACTTCATTTTACTGGAAACGAAATGTCGCCATGTGCAATTAGAACAGGAGCCCTTTTCTAAGGAATACCTTTCGATTCTAGTATGCCTACAATTGGTGTTACTGGTCCTTCTAGCTCTCTGTTAAACTGCTGCTCTCGCCACTTATTCGTCTGTCTGCAAGGAGGCTCTCCCTCTCGTCTTAGATGCATCGCTGTTTCTTTTTCCTACATGTTGCCCCCTCACTCCTTCACTATGTTTCCATCCTCCGCTATATCGTCTCCTTTCTCTAAACTTAAAAAGAACTCACACATGCTCTCTCTCTCCCTCTCTCTCTTTTTCACACACAAACACACACTCACACACACACATACACACACATACACACATTGTAAGATTAACACAACCACCTGTAGTACTGTTTTCGTGTACCAGAACGTCTAACCGTGACTATGGGGCTGTGCCTCTTTCCACGGCTATAGAACTAAGAGCAAACATCACTAAACAATACCCTTTGTGAATTACGCGGTAACGCCGAGGGCATTTCGACCAGCTTTAGACTGAGCATAAATCATGTACTCATTAGCTGTTTCACCACAGCTTCTTTGTCCTCATGAGAGGGAATAGGTATACGTTTATGGATTGTTATACTAGCACTAGCACAGTCGAGGAAAGTTTTATTTAAAAATATACCTCTTTGATTGTAGGTTAATCTCTTACATAGACTTGGGGATTTGGTTTCTGAAATTTTTCCGTAGAAGTGCAACACTGAATCTAACTGAAACAGGTATTATCAAATAGGTACAATAAAACGGAAAAAGTGAAACCGTAAGAATTTGTAATACGTGGTGACTGTAGCTGGCTGTAGTATATCGAAAATTATTTGTTTGGACAAAATATCAAATTCGGTGATAGACAATTCTCATCTTGAAATGCGTTTCATGGAAAAAAGGGAAAAAAGAAACTGTACTGACATATAACATTCTCAAGCACTTCGACTTGGCTGTCCATACTCAATCTCAGCGTGTCATTCATATTCCTAGCGGTATCAAGAAAATTTCTCGCAGACGTCGCCTCCACAGGAAAATGGAGACTTGGAGAATCAGTACACCATTTATTAACGAATGTAAAAGACTTTATCGAATACAACAGGTCTTCTTTCTGCACACTGGGACATTTGTATTGTTTATTATTTGGAAACATGCTTTGTGGTTTGATTAGAGCGATAAAAGTTTTCAAAACTTCTCTTCGAGGGGGGTCTGAAAGACTCTGGCAGTGTGAACATATTGCATAAGTGGCATTTATGAGATAAAAGCTTTAAAATAAGTTGCCTTTATGAGATAAAAGCTTTAAGAATAAGTATCAAATAAGCGACTTTTACTTACTGTATTTATGTTGTATCGACTGCCAAAAGCCCTACAAGCAGTCCATCCCTCGCTAAGAAAATGCCCACTTTGAAAATACCATTTGCTAGTGAGGAATGTTAAAAATTCTATGTGGCGTAATTATCAAATTCTATCCAACTGTTAACTGGATCGCTTAATATTTTGCCGTTCTGGAGAATACAGGTGGTCCTCTTTGTCAATATCTGTTCATACTCTGAATTTCAGAAAAGAACTCAGTCTTCAGAATCACCGGTTTAAATACATTAACCTTTCATCTTAAGAAGCCTACGTAATTTGAATATTATAAATCAGATCAAAAGCATCCTGACACCCTCAAAAACATACGTTTTTCATATTAGGTGCGTTGTGCTTCCATCTACTGCCAGATATTCCGTATTAGCGACCTCTGTAGTCATTAGACATCGTGAGAGAGCAGACGAGGCCGCTCCGAAGAACTCACGGACTTCGAACGTGGTGACTGGGGGTTGATTGTGTCATACGTCTGCTGCTCATAAGCCACACATCACGCCGGTAAATGCCAAACGACGCCTGTAAGGAGCGTAAACGTTGGACGATTGAACAGTGGAAAAACGTTCAGTGACGAATCACGGTACACAATGTGGCCATCCGATGGCAGGGTGTGGGTATGGCGAATGCCCTACGAACGTCATCTCCGAGCTTGTGTAGTGGCAACAGTAACATTCGGAGGCGTTGATGTTTCGGTGTGGTCGTGTTTTTCATGGATGGGGCTTGCACCTCTTGTTGTTTTACGTGGCACTATCACAGCACAGGCCTACATCGATGCTTTAAGCACCTTCTTGCTTCCCACTGTTATATTAGATTAGATTAGATTAGATTTACTTTCATTCCAATTGATCCGTAGTGAGGATGTCCTCCAGGATGTAGAACATGTCAGAAAAACAACAATACATAACAAATATTTACAACTCAAACAAATAAGCTAATGTACCATTCCACAGGTCCCAAGTTGCATGGTCATCATTTTTTAATGAACGCTTTATGATAGAGTCATTTTTCAAATACTAATGCTATGATTTTAAAATAAAAAAGTTTTTTATTTGTTTATAAGATAATAAACGTTTAATACTACAACTAAATACTTATGTACAATGGACACATTACTGCACTGAACTGGTGCATAAGTTAGAGTGTACTTACACACACACACACACACACACACACACACACTTATTTACAATGAACATATTACTGGACTGAAACTGTGCAGAAGTTATATGTTGGTTCTACTGAGAAATTCATCAGTGGAGTAGAAGGAGTTGGCCACCGATAAATCCTTTAGGCTTCTCTTAAACTGAATTTCATTGGTTGTTAAGCTTTTTATGGCTGCTGGCAAGTTATTGAAACGTGTGTTCCTGAATAATGCACACCTTTTTGTACAAGACTAAGTGACTTTAAATCCTTGTAAAGATTATTCTTATTTCTAGCATTGATTCCATGAATTGAGCTGTTGGTTTGAAAAAGTGATATATTTTAATGACAAATGTAATTAAGGAATAAATATATTGGGAAGCAGTAGTTAGTATCCCTAGTTCCCTAAACAGGCTTCTGCAAGATGTTCTTGAGTTCACACGACATATAACTCTTACTGCACGTTTTTGGCCCAGAAACCTTTAGCTTGGCTTGATGAATTACCCAAAAAATAATCCCATATGACATTATGGAATGAAAGTAAGCATAATATGCCAGCTTTTTCCCCTATGTCTGACACAATTCGCATTGCAAATAGAGATTTGTTAAGACCCTTGAGCAGTTCTGTGGTGTTCTCCTCCCTGTTGAATTTATTATCGAGCTGTAATTCCAAGAATTTAACACTGTCCACTTCTTCTATCTGCTTGTCATCGTATGTTAGGCTTAAACTCGTGGGACACCCCTTACAAGTTCTGAACTGCATGTAGTGTGTTTTTTCAAAGTTTAGTGACAAAGAATTGGCTAGGAACCAGTGATTAATGTCCACAAATATTTTATTAGCTGACCTTTCTAAGACTGCACTTAATTTGCTATTTATTGTAATGTTTTTATCATCGGCAAACAAAACGAACCTGGCTTCTGGTAATGTTACTGATGACAGGTCATTGATATACACAAGACCCCACAAGTAATTAGTTCCCAGTTGGATGATGCCTGATAGCTTGATACATGCCTCTTTCCTAATTACACCCTCTGTTTCCTGCCAGAGGTATAAGATTTGAACCATTTTGCAGTATTTCCTGTTGCACTATAATATTCTAATTTACTTAAAAGGATATTGTCATTTACACTCTCAAATGTCTTTGACACATCACAAAATATACCAGTTTCCTGTAATTTTTTGTCTAATGAATTAAGCATATTTTCACTGTAAGTGTAGATAGCCTTCTCAATATCAGAGCTGAAGAGCAGTTTGGGAATGGTGACTGCATCAACACGATCGAACACCTGTTCATAATGCACGGCCTGTGGCGAAGTGGTTAGGCGACAATAACATCCCTGTAATAGACTGGCCTGCACAGAGCTCTGACCAGAATCCTATAGAACACCTTTGGGATGTTTTGGAACGCCGACTTCGTACCAAGCCACACCGGCCAACATCGATACCTCTGGTCACTGCAACACTCCTTGAGTAATGGGCTGTCATTCCCCAAGAAACCTTCCAGCACCTGATAGAGCGCACACCTGTGAGAGTGGAAGCTGTCATCAAGGGTAAGGGTAGACCAACACCATACTAAGTTCCAGCATTACCGATGGTGGGTGGCACGAACTTGTAAGTCATTTTCAGCCATGTGTCCGGATACTTTTGATCACATAGTGTATATGTATTTAAGTTATCAGAAGTGTATTACAAAAGCTGCACTTATAATTATTATTGGCAATATGTAACTACATTTCTCTACATGTCATTGCATATGGTTCTGTGCAGAAGATATTCACATCTGTAAAACTAATAATAAGTAAGTTTGTAACAACTTTCTCGTACTTTACGTCCATGTGTGGTCAAGGCCTAACGATGTATAATATCCGAAATTTTGTAGATTTCTGAAAATGATAGATTGCTCTGCTACAAATGTTAAAGCGGAATAAATTTTCTAATTGATTGACTGACTTTTATTCTGAATTGTACACGATAGTTGTTGGGAAAATAGGACATTTGAATACAATCATAGTCTGAATTGTTTGCGTAATGAAATTTTTACATTATGTGATGATAGCATGATGGTAAAGGAGGGAATGGGCTCACTCCTAGAGCAGGAAGAAGAGGTGGGATATCTACTGCCTGCTGCTCCTCATTTCTTACTTCCTCTCCTCAGACAACTTTCATTACTTGTACTTAACTTCAGTCTCTACTTAGACCCACCATAACTGTAGATGATTAATCCAAGTCCGAACCTGTGTACCCTTTTCAAAGAGAAGAACTGTTGCTTCTGTTTTCCACCTGTAATGGCAGAGCAAAAAGGAAAAATGTTCAGACTTATGCACGACTGAACAAAGTGCGGGCCACTCTGGAAAGGCATAGCTGAACGTTTCGAAATAGAAGGGGCACTGACGATACAAAAACTCTGAATTTGGAGCAGTGCGCTAAATGTCTACATTATTTATACAACTGAATTGGTTCATTCTTTGCCAGTGACCCAGTTTCTCGCTTAGGAGGTCTGGGAGATGGTTTTGGTAAAATGTGGTGGGCTGTTCCGGAAAACCCAGTGGTGGAACTGCGTGACCGCTACGGCCTCAGGTTCGAATCCCGCCTCGGGCATGAATGTGTGTGATGTCCTTAGGTTGGTTAGGTTTAAGTGGTTCTGAGTTCTAGTGGACAGATAACCTCAGATGTTAAGTCCCCTAGTGCTCGGGGCCATTTGAACCGTTTTTTGAAAACCCAGTGATTTGATGATTATCAACTCCTTACGCAACCAAATGCAATACAATGCTCATAAATTCAAAGAGAGTAACATAAAATGATCAGTACCGCTGCTCTAACATATATGATTAATAGTCTTTCCCGCGAGTTTAGTAATTAAACTGAAGGACGTAGTATTACATTTTCTAAGTTGTTCGTGGCACATGCCGATATAAATTGCGTGTGTGTGTCACTTTCATCGCGGGGCGAATGCTTACGTCCAACAGTTTAGCATGTGTGTTTAGGGATGTTTCCTGTAACCCAAGAAGTGATTTCCAGGCATTATGAAGTTCAAAAATATACTCACTTGGTGTCTGTGATCTATAAGAGATGTATTAAGACAATAAATTGTACGCTTCTGTGTCTAGTAATACAACAGAAACAATACTAAAATTTCATCCAAGCCTAAGCCAGAGGACGAAAAATGAAGTTAGAAACTGAAAAATAAGTAAACAGAAGAAGCGCCTGACAAGACATAGAGAGAGAGAGAGAGAGAGAGAGAGAGAGAGAGAGAAACTGACTGTAAACATTTACAACTGTGTCGTGTATTGTGTAAAGTATAAGATACATTATTATATGTGAAGAACTGCAATGCCCATGCAGTAGGTCATATTCTTTAAACTTACAGCGCACTCTTTTACTTATAGCGGACGCGAAACAGTACGTCTGAATTTTAAATAAAGATAAACAAATTGCTCTGAGGTTCCACGTGTATAAAAAGCATTACACTATTGCATACGATTAAAAAGATAAAGAACCCATTCTAATATATTTACCTTCGTACTTTATTTATAAGCTACAGGATATACTGAACTGCCATTAAACTGATGGTGCTCTTTTTCGGAATGTGCGGCTGTGAATACAATAAGATATGCTAAGGTTGTCTGAGATGCAGCTACAGCGACAATAAAAAAGAAGCACTAAAATCTCTGTTACGCCAGAGCGGCACTTTTAATTACGTAACTAATGAGGAGGTTCTCAATATAATTGGGGAGAAGAGAAATTTGTGGCACAACTTGACGAGAAGAAGGGATCGTTTAACAGAACATGTTATGAGGCATCAAGGGAACACCAACTGAGAACTGGACGGCAGCGTGGAGGGTAAAAAACTTAGAGGAAGACGAAGAGATGAATGCACTAAGCAGATTCAGAAGGATGTAGGTTGCAGTAGGTACTTGGAGATGAAGAAGCTTGTACTGGGTAGAGTAGCATCGAGAGCTGCATCCAACCAGTCTCAGGACTGAAGACCACAACAACACACCATCTGTAAATGTTTTGCATGTTTGTCTTGTAAAACGTCAACATTGTAAATGAAAATTTATTATTTTTTAAACCAGAGCACACAACCCATATAAACTGCGAACAATTCCTTTTAACGCGAAAAAAAACCAGTATGTTTTCAGAGCGCTACCAGCTAACGTCCATCGTACACTACGACGTTCCTGTGTAGTGTAAATCTATTTGCTGAAGTTTATTTACGTTCATCGACGCATATTCTGGCGAGATATATCTGTAATCACTGAGACGTGGAAAGAAGGATTTTACCGTTTCCCCGTAGCTGGCAGCGACAGGCGGGGTTGTGAATACTCATTAAAAAAGATATATTGGAGTCCCTTTATGGGGCGTTCGGCCTGGACCCAAGGGAGATAAGGCGGTCCTTATTAAACTAGCACGGGCCGCCATAAACGTTTTAACAAGCTTTAACCGTAGCCTCCACGGCCCCGGTGGAACGGCCCGAATCTGCCTATTAAATATCTTCTAGGCTGTCAAGTGGATACCGCGAATAATGATACGGTGAGGGCGTCGGGGTAGCTCGTCCGAGGGACGTAAAGGATTTTTTGAAATTTAGTTATTCACGTTGCGTCACCCGGTTGAAATTCGATTTCGCGAGTCTTATTTACCTCAGCGGCCTTAATAGCATCGTAGGTAGGTAGGGAAGTTAGGGAAGGGATGTTCGGGATGGTGAGAGGGAGGAAGAAAAGGGATGAAAATGTCTGGGAAACTGCCCCAGCAAAAACTGCTTGCACATTCGACAAATGCATAAATTCCTGGAAGGAGACTACATTCCGGATATTATTATTTCAGCTTATGGAAGTCCACCATTCTCGTGGACGTGGGACAGGAGCTGACAACATAACGAATGGAAGTGGAACATCACAGTTGTATTTTCAAAGTATTTGTTATGCTGACAACTAGATTCAACTACATTTGTGTTTTCTTGCGTTCCTACTATAAACCAAATAAGCACTTTCAGTCATTGGTTCATGTATCATGGGACCCTCTATTTCACGTGACGACTCGACGGGAATTCTGCGATGGTTAATCAAGAAGATTTAATTAAACCCTCGGAAGAACCAGTGTGTAAAATTCAAACACTCTAATGGTATTAGTCCTCCTCCGCGTATTCATCCTTCAGTGTGGGACAGTATTTCAGTTGACTGAGGAGGCCTTGGTTGTGGAAGCCTGGATTTTGCTTAATAGAAAACCTTTCACCTCAAAAACCCGCTTCTTCGTCATTCTGGAGTTCTTGAGCCGAGAAAAGAGGAAAAATTATTGGGTGGCATACCAGAAGAATTCAGAGGCCAGTGACAATATTTAATCTAACAGCCGAAAGACGCATCGTGAGTGACTGCGTCTTGTGCATACTGACGTATGTCTTTAAAGAGTGTAAACACACCCCTGGATAGTTTTACGCTATGCTTCGTCTTGACAGACGATCGAAATCTTGCCAGAAGATTTGAAATGTTTCTGTGGCCACTGAGCGCAATCTATTAACACCGCTCTGTGACCACCGTTATGCTTTGCTGCTTTATCTCAACATCCTCCATGACGATGAGGAAACTAAAAGAATCGACATCGGCCAAGGGCAGATGTAAAATTTCTGAGGAATAATTTAGGCTCGACGGGCCTTTCGAATCGGCGTGAGTGGTCGTGGAACCTAGTGGGAGATGACATTTAACTGTTAGTTACTTGGTTAGTTACACGTTCCATGGGTGTTTTGAACAATTCTTTTATCGAACAGACGTGGAACGAACCAGGTTGGCGGATATGTATTCGTGACTAGTGTTAATATTAATGGATACGTTCTTAGTTTAGACATATTTATACAACTAAATTTAAAAGCAAGTTTTTAAATTGGAATTTGTCCTCGGAATAGGAGGAGCTGTCCAGGAGAAATTATTTTAAGTTATAAGACTGGCTTTGCTTCCTGTCATACATTTTATGTTTCAGGGAAGATGATGAAATATTTTTGTTGCCACGTATTGAACTCATTACCAAGACGATGACAGTTTAATAACGGGTAGTAAAGGTAATTTTTCTCTGTAGTGCTGTAGGTATGGGCATCACTGCTCTCCTCAGACTGTGACGGATTATTTATGACGATTTCATTAGCAAATATGTGTACTATGACAGAGCAGTTAAAATGCCTAGCTCTTGAAGAGGTATGTACAAGATGTCCTTGGGAGAACACACATATTATTCCTACTGCTTGCTATTGAGGAGTCAATGTTTTATTTATAAATGATGAGTCACTCTCATAAAATTGATCCATAACACTTAATTCAGAGGAAATACGCAAAATATATCAGGAGGCTGTTCGCTTGTTTCTAAGATTACCAATTACACGAAGAAGAAATTATCCATACTTAATTGTTTGAGAAGCTAAGTAATATCATGTTGCTGGGACAAGTTTTCATTAATATGTGTAACGAAAAGCTTGGAACATTCTGGCCTATTTACCGACTCCTATTCACGGGCTACCTCAATTGTTGGTATGACTATTTCTTGTATAGAACTGAATATAATGTGTTTCTCTTTTCCAAAATTTACGTAGAGTTTATTTTCTCAGAACCAGTTTATAATTCTTCGGAAAATAGTATTTAATATCTCTTTCGTTATTTTCTCTCTAATGGGGTTTACTATAACACAGGTATCATCTGCAAAAAAGTATTAATTCTGCTTTTTGAATCTAATGTGGAAGGTCATTCACATATATAAGGAATAGGAGCAGTCCCTAAAATAAAGGCTGCGGAACCCTCTTTGTGATTTCTCACCAGTCACGAGAATTTTGTATCCTTCCGACATAATTTGAGCTATTCAGCACAACCAATTGTATTCAATTTGTTAAGTACGAGTATGAAAAAAAAACACATATGGGGTAGCCCCTCAGTTATAAAATTTGAGTTTTTGTAAGAGCGTAACGTGATCTACACAAATAAACGCCTAATAAAGTTCACGAAAATTGTCAACCGGTGATATTTTATTATTTGAGGCTTGTACTATTTGATGGTACCCGTGGTCTAGGAGTAGCGTCAAAACGACTTCGGTCCCGGGTTCGATCCCCGCCACTGCCTACATTTTGATAAATAATCAGCATTGGCAGCCGAAGACTTCCGGCATAAGAAGTCAGCCTCATTTTGTCAACGGAATTGTCAAAGAGCGCGGAGGAGCGGATAGAGGTTCAGGGCACTCTCTTGTCCTAGGGGTGGGAAATTGCCCCTAAAGGCGGAAGAATCAGCAATGATCAACGACATGAGGATGCAGATGGCGATGGAAACCACTGCATTAAAGACATGTAATGTGTATCCACAGGACATGTGGCCTGTATTTGAAGAAGTGTCATGACGATCTCTCCATTGGCAAAAGATTCCGGAATAGTCCCCCATTCGGATCTCCGGGAGGGGACTGCCTAGTGGGAGGTTAACATGAGAAAAAGATTGAATAATCAACGAAAGGATAACGTTCTACGAGTCGGGGCGTGGAATGTCAGAAGCTTGAACGTGTTAGGGAAACTAGAAAATCTGAAAATGGAAATGCTAAGGCTCAATCTAGATATAGTAGGGGTCAGTGAAGTGAAGTGGAGGGAAGACAAGGATTTCTGGTCAGTTGAGTATCGGGTAATATCAACAGCAGCAGAAAATGGTATAACAGATGTAGGATTCGTTATGAATAGGAAGGTAGGGCAGATTGTGTTACTGTGAACAGTTCAGTGACCGGGTTGTTCTAATCAGAATCGACAGCAGACCAACGCCGACAACGATAGTTCAGGTATATATGCCGACGTCGCAAGTTGAAGATGAACAGATAGAGAAAGTGTATGAGGATACTGAAAGGGTAATGCAGTATGTAAAGGGGGACGAAAATCTAATAGTCATGGGCGACTGGAATGCAGTTGTAGGGGAAGGAGAAGAAGAAAAGTTTACAGGAGAATATGGGCTTGGGACAAGGAATGAAAGAGGAGGAAGACTAATTGAGTTCTGTAACAAGTTTCAGCTAGTAATAGCGAATACCCTGTTCAAGAATCACAAGAGGAGGAGGTATACTTGGAAAAGGCCAGGAGAGACGGGAAGATTTCAATTAGATTACATCATGGTCAGACAGAGATTCCAAAATCAGATACTGGATTGTAAGGCGTATCCAGGAGCAGATATACACTCAGATCACAATATAGCAGTGATGAAGAGTAGGCTGAAGTTCAAGACATTAGTCAGGAAGGATTAATACGCAAAGAAGTGCGATACGGAAGTACTAAAGAATGATGAGATACGTTTGAAGTTCCCTAACGCTATAGATACAGCAATAAGGAATAGCGCAGTAGGCAGTACAGTTGAAGAGGAATGGACATCTCTAAAAAGGGCCATCACAGAAGTTGGGAAGGAAAACATAGGTACAAAGAAGGTAGCTGCGAGGAAACCATGGGTAACAGAAGAAATACTTCAGTTGATTGATGAAAGGAGGAAGTTCAAACATGTTCCGGGAAAATCGGGAATACAGACATACAAGTTACTGAGGAATGAAATAAATAGGAAATGCAGGGAAGCTAAGTTGAAATGGCTGCAGGAAAAATGTGAAGACATCGAAAAAGATATGATTGTCGGAAGGAGGGATCAGCATACAGGAAATTCAAAACAACCTTTGGTGACATTAAAAAAAGCAAGGGTGGTAACATTAAGAGAGCAACGGGAATTCCACTGTTAAATGCAGAGGAGGGAGCAGATAGGTGGAAAGAATACATTGAAAGCCTCTATGAGGGTGAAGATTTGTCTGATGTGATAGAAGAAGAAACAGGAGTCGATTTAGAAGAGATAGGGGATCCAGTATTAGAATCGGAATTTAAAAGAGCTTTGGAGGACTTACGGTCAAATAAGGCAGAAGGGATAGATAACATTCCATCAGAATTTCTAAAATCATTGGGGGAAGTGGCAACAAAACGACCACGTTGGTGTGTAGAATATATGAGTCTGGCGATATACCATCTGACTTTCGGAAAAGCATCATCCACACAATTCCGAAGACGGCAAGAGCTGACGAGTGCGAGAATTATCGCACAATCAGCTTAACAGCTCATGCATCGTAGCTGCTTACAAGAATAATATACAGAAGAATGGAAAAGAAAATTGAGAATGCGCTAGGTGACGATCAGTTTGGCTTTAGGAAAAGTAAAGGGACCAGAGAGGCAATTCTGACGTTATGGCTAGTAAAGGAAGCAAGGCTAAAGAAAGGTCAAGACACTTTCATAGGATTTGTCGACCTGGAAAAAGCGTTCGACAATATAAAATGGTGCAAGCTGTTCCAGATTCTGAAAAAGTAGGGGTAAGCTATAGGGAGAGACGGGTCGTATACAATATGTACAACAACCAAGAGGGAATAATAAGAGTGGACGATCAAGAACGAAGTGCTCATATTAAGAAGCGTGTAAGACAAGGCTGTAGCCTTTCGCCCCTACTCTTCAATCTGTACATCGAGGAAGCAATGATGGAAATAAAAGAAAGGTTCAGGAGTGGAATTAAAATACAAGGTGAAAGGATATCAATGATACGATTCGCTGATGACGTTGCTATCCTGAGTGAAAGTGAAGAAGAATTAAATGATCTGCTGAACGAAATACACAGTCTAATGAGTACACAGTATGGTTTGAGAGTAAATCGGAGAAAGACGAAGGTAACGAGAAGTAGTAGAAATGAGAACAGCGGGGAACTTAACATCAGGATTGATGGTCACGAAGTCAATGAAGTTACGGAATTCTGCTACCTAGGCAGTAAAATAACCAATGACGGACGGAGCAAGGAGGACATCAAAAGCAGACTCGCTATGGCAAAAAAGGCATTTCTGGGCAAGAGAAGTCTACTAATATCAAATAGCGGCCTTAATTTGAGGAAGAAATTTCTGAGGATGTACGTCTGGAGTACAGCATTGTATGGTAGTGAAACATGGACCGTGGGAAAACCGGGACAGAAGAGAATCGAAGCATTTGAGTTGTGGTGCTATAGACGAATGTTGAAAATTAGGTGGAGGAGGTTCTACGCAGAATCGGAGAGGAAAGGAATATGTGGAAAACACTGATAAGGAGAAGGGACAGGATGATAGGACATCTGCTAAGACATGAGGGAATGACTTCCATGGTACTAGAGGGAGCTGTAGAGGGCAAAAACTGTAGAGGAAGACAGAGATTGGAATACGTCAAGCAAATAATTGAGGACGTAGGTTGCAAGTGCTACTCTGAGATGAAGAGGTTAGCACAGGAAAGTAATTCGTGGCGGGCCGCATCAAACCAGTCAGTAGACTGATGACAAAAAAAAAAAAATAAACTATTTGATAAGTGAATGCATTCACAGTCGAGAACTCCTTCCTGAATCCGATATGTAATGTGCTAAGTAAACTGTATCGACTTAAGTGACAATATTCTTGAGTTCATTACCCTTTAAATTTTTGGAGGCAAGATTTCAGTAAGGAAATTGGACGTTCATTGTTAACGTCTATCTTGTCGTCTTGACTGGGAAGGGGTTTGACAACTGAATGTTTTAAGCTGCCTCGAAAAAGCCCTGTGCCAGTGATGTATTGTTGCTTATTAAGTTGGAACAAATTTTCTAATTTCTGTTTAATATTCCATCAACACTGCATGAGCTATTGTTTTCTAGCATTTTCATAACTTTACTGATTACGTGAAGGATGTTGGTTTCACATCTAACAGCTTTAAAGTTTGTGGAACGACATTTTTAATACTAGGGGCGTTCAGTCAGTAATGCAACATTTTTTCCCAGACTGTAGGATAAAAAGCGTGTAATTTGTTGTTGGACGTCGTCGGATATGTCCGCTTCAGCCCCTATAATTCCTTTCAGCTCTGGTAACTGGCGGTGCTATAAGTAGCCTTCAAAATGGCGTCTGTAAAGGAGTTGCGTTCCAAGCGAAGTTTCTTTTGGCGGAAGACCACAACATCGCAGCTATTAATTGGTGCTTGAAGAATGTCTACTGTGAGCTGGCAATGAACAAATGCATGGTGAGTCGGTGGGCGATGTGTCTGCCATTATCGGAACAAGGTCGCTCAAACCTGTATGATCTCGTGTCTACCGGCCATCCATACAAAGCAGCTGTGACTTCTGTAACCTTGGATAGTACGGAAACTGTCATCCGAGCTGATCAACGGATTACACCTTGTTCCTCAATTGGACGACTCTGTTGGTAGTGACGATACACTCGTCCACCATTGTTTCTCGTCGCCTAACAAAAGACCGTAAAGAGAAACGAAGGACAATCTAAGCGGAATTGCTTGTGCGTTACGAGGCTGATTGAGACAATGTTTTGTCGATCATCCTTATAGTCCATGAAACAAGGTTTCATCACTTCGGAACCAAAACGTCAATACATGGGCAGGCGCCAAACGACCTCTTTTCCGAAGAAATAGTTCAAACTCGCTCAAGCAGCTAATAAAGTCGTAGCAATGGTCTTTTGGGACTCTGAAGAGGCTATTCTATTAGATGTCCTCACTCACGGTGCAACGATCAATTCTGAAATGTATTGTAATACCCTCAAGAAATTGAAGAAACGACTTAAGCCCGTCGTCACCACAAAAATGTATGGACACTTCTCCATGACAATACAAGTCCTCACGAAAGTCTGTGTATCCGAAAGAAGCTCACAAAACTTCATTGGGTCCTTCTCTCTCATCCACCCTACAATCCGAATCTCTCACCTTCCGATTTTCATCTGTTTAGCCGAATGATGGATGCACTCGTAAGGGACCAGTACGTAGATGTTTGGAAGGTTATTGATGCCATAAGACGTTTACTCCGACGTTGTCCAATAGAGTAATACAATGAGTGCATAAAGGCCCTTTCTGCAAGGTGGTGTAAGGCCACCTCATTGAACGGAGTTTTGCAACCAGAAGACTAGTGAATAATACAGCGTATTGGAATCCTGAATAAAACCATCCTGATTTCAGAAAAAAGTGTTGCACATCTACTGAACGCCACTCACACATTCTCTTCACTTAATTATTTAGTCCTATTTTTGCTACGAGAATTAGAAAGAGATTGCTAAAAATTCTTGGAACCTTGAATTACTACTCACAACATTACAATTTTTTCATTGTTGTGGTATCTTGTACGCTAACTGGCTGTCTTGTGTCCGGTCTGTTTCTCTGAGAGCATTCATAGTTCTGGGCATTTTAATGATTTTCTTCAAAAGACTGTAGTGCCTGTGTAGCGTGGAAGTAATATCGTTTATTGACTTAGCCTTGACTACATATAAGTAAGGTGCCATATTGTTTCATTCAATAATTGTGCATCTTGATCAGCAAATGGGTACATACTTATTTCGTCAGCCTGCATACTGTCTATAAAAATGTTATCAATTAGAGTCCTGCTATCTCGCAGCACACTAGTTGGAAGACTGCCTACCGACATTAGATTGAAGCACCAAATAATAAATATAGTCCGTTTTTCTTAACAGCTTCTTTTAATAAATTTGAATTACAATAGTCGAAACCTACTAAATGTTGTAACTGTCTAACAGGTACCTCAATAATGCATCTAGCAAGTTTCCTAGAGGCAGGCTGGTATAACTATCGGAGAGATAAGCACATGCTTCTTCTTCGCTGTGCTCAACACAAATTTTCGTGTTTCAGTGTTTTTGACTTAGTGTCCAACTTTTACATATGTTATAATGACATGTTCAAACTGTCGTTTATGATGCTGAAATCTGGTTCACGACTGTTTTTCACTTTTGTCTACTGTTGTCTCGAAAACATCGGTTCATGAAAATCAGGTCCCCTATTTCTCATTCGTTCCTTATTCTTCTCAGAGAGATGGTCTGAAACTTCGTTCTTGTTGAGCCATATTGGAAGGATACACGCCATCTAAAAACTCTGCCTTGTGATCGTATGCTTGCACCATCTAATCATGAACAACTTTAGCTGCGATAATAATAGAAAGTGAAGAAATAAATTAAAAGACGTACCAAAACCTACACTTGAACCCAAGTCTTCTGATTTATTGGGCAAGTGTAACAGCTATTACAGTACTGTAGCGCTAAAGGTAACACTCCTGCACAGATGACCCTACTTTAACGCCCATCCTCACACAAATCTCAGCTCACGTCTCCAGCTTATTTTCCCCTTCTTAAATAGTCACTATTGTCGAGGCTCTCCAATATTAGAATAGCACCCAAAATTTGGACATAATGGGGAAATCTTACTTGTACGTCAGATTTAGAAGGGGAACATAAGTTGGATTTGAACTGAAGTTTGCGTTAGGAAGGGAATTAGACCTGCATAGTCCAGGCAGCTATGTCATCTATACTACTGTAATGGCTAGCACGTCTGCATCGCAATCAAGAAAATCTGGGTTCAAGTTGTGGCTGTGACTCAAATTTCAATTCATTTTTTTCAGTTTGTATCATTATAGTAGATAATTATATCAGCATGAACGGTTGCAGCGTTGTTTCCCTTGCGATGCAGAAAACGAAATGAACTGCTGAGAGTGCAAGTGATAGAACAGCTTGCTGAACCAAACTGAGTAGATGTTTGCTGTAGCTAAAGTAATAATTTATGAAGAATGTGAGCTACTATAGAAACATCAGATACTTTCCCTAATGGTCAAGTAGTCTCTGTATAGTTATAGGTATGGTTAGAGATTGTAGTGCCACTTCACTATTTTTTTATAAAATATGAAAATACTTCTACTTCTTGCATATTAAAACTTTTTAGAGTAAAACGGGTACAAATTCAAAAATATTTTGTTTACTGTACTTTATTTTAAAGATTTTTCGTGCAACACGCCTGATATAGGTAGTACAATACAATTCATTTTAAAACAAGTATATGTTAGCAACTAAAGCGAAATGAATATAACAAGCTGAAAAACAATAGGTAATATGCAAATGAAACTAAAGTAGAAAAACGAAAATATATTTTCGAGGTTCTAACATATACTACGTGATATCCGTAGTCACCTTCTATAATCTTCCAGAATTAGTGTCTGTAGAATCTAAATCTAGTCCTTTTGTGGTACCTCTCGGAGATTATACTTCCTGAGGCAACACTTTTTATGCTCTATCATTGTGTCGTGCATCTTCGTCGTCCCCTTGTTTGATCACGTTGTCTTCTTTCTCGGGACCTCCTCTTAAGCAAAGCTGCTCTCTGGGAAAGGGATACATCGTTACAGAACTAATGCTAAAGGGGAGGAATGTACTTCTTCATCTCCTGAAGAGTTTTCCATTTCTTAAAATTTATTTTAAGCTCGTCTTGATGCAAAGGTTGCAGAAGAGGTATTGATGAGTGCCAAATTTTGGGCCTAATAAAATCCGCTTCTGTAAACCCAAGATCGCATTTTAGTAATGACTTGGACCGCATTGTTAGAGACTTTTCCTTGCAGCTTCAGCTCCACCTGGTATTCTTCCACTGTATTTTGTTTCCTTCTGAGTCTTTTGCAGTTTTATTCTTTGTTATCACATCTGCGGCTGACGAAAAATGCCTCTGATTTCATTTTCACTACGAAAAACTTCCTGATGACCTTCTTTACTGCTTCTAACTTATCGTAGTAAACAAATACACGCTTGAAGTGCTTGTTCGCCTTTTCCAATAGACCAAAATCTTTATCACATTCCATTCAAACCTGTATGAAAAAAAACCTTATGATCTATTTCATCAATATGCTGATTTTTTTGCTTCAAGATGTACAAGCGATACTTCAAAATATGACTTACTTAAATATGCATTAAATATTACCATAAGTACTCGTAAAAGTGTATACATTAGACTACGCTGCAGTTTCAGAGAAAATACACACCTATATTTCTGAACCGTCATTAAACTTAGCAGTAATTCTCCTTCTGTTCGCCATCTCAGTTGTATTAGTTGTATTCTAAATGCAGTCCAGGCCCTGCAAGTGAGCGTAACCTTCAGCATTGTAGAGTTCGGCGCTATTCGCATGTAATTCTTTTAGACAGAAGGAATCCACACTGCAGCGTTGGAAACGTCCATTTCAATGATTTTCTTGTGACTTGTACTCTTTAACGCTTCAATTATCACCCGACACTCAAATTTCAAAACGGGCTGCACCATTTTCCTTTTGTCTCCTCTAACTGTATGCTGCGTTATTGTTGCCTGAAGGTTTCATGTATACCTTAGCTGCTGACATATGCCTACAAAGAGACTATAAAAAATTATTACAGAACTTCAATTTTTCGAGGCGCTGTTAAAAAAATGGTTCAAATGGCTCTAAGGTCATCAGTCCTCTAGAACTTAGAAATACTTAAACCTAACTAACATAAGGACATCACACACATCCGTGCCCGAGGCAGGATTCGAACCTGCGACCGTAGCAGTCGCGCGGTTCCGGACTGAGCGCCTAGAACCGCTAGACCACCGCGGCCGGCCGCTGTTAAAAAGTTTATGACACCTCGCCTTATTCGTTTGGGTCTGGGAAGGTGTGTTTCGGGCGCTAATGGCACGAGAGAGCGATTGCATAGTCGGAAGGAGGCCCGAGTGCCGCCGGAAGGGCAGCACGTCAGCACTGAAAGCTGAAAGGGCTCCGCGTTAATTGAGGTGCGGCGGCGGGTGCGGCTCGCGCCTTGCGGCTGCTCCTTGCTACAGATTAAGAGAAACGCGTGCCGCGGTCTCCACACAAAGGGGGAGCCAACACGGGCTCGCCGATGCTAATTGCTCTGGATGCGGAGTACAACCGAGGGCAGGCTAACCGAACCGCGTAAAGGGCAGCTCGCCTCGTACAACTTACACGCCAAGACCTCTACTTTAATGAACTGTTCACATCGTTTATACGAGAGTGAGTCAAATGAAAACCTTAAATTTGTAATAACAAATCGAAATTTCACGCCGTTTTCCTGTAAGTTGGTAACCGTGTTACAAGCAGAGTGCAGAATGGCCTGTAGGTGTCAGCGAAGTGCAGATGCCCGCACACCGTCACAGTATCAGTATAAAGATGGCCGCCCTACTTGCGACTTGCTCCAGGGAAGAATAGCGTTCTCTTATTCGGTTTGTGCGTAGTGGAGCTCTGAAACGTATTGAAATTCATCGACGAATGAAGGTTCAGCACGGTGATGTTTGTTTGTCACATCAGCAAGTCTACGAATTGAGTAGGAAGTTCGCAAATGGTGTGACTTCAGTGGAAGATGCTCCTCGTTCAGGCCAGGCACAACGAGTTGTGACTCCACAGAACATTGCAGCAGTTGAAGCCATAGTGAAAGAAAACGGCCGAGTGACACTGAGTGACAATGCAGCATGTTTACAGATTAGTCATGGATCAGCATACCACATGTGCTCCAGTTTCACAAAGTGTCTGCAAGATGGGTGCCACGGCAGCTGACTCCTGAAATGAGAGAACGACGTGCTGGTCGTGAAGTAGTTCTTCGGCGCTTTGAATGAGAAGGTGATAGCTTCCTTGCAAGAATTGTTATTGGTGACGAAACCTGGGTTCACTTCCACCAACCGGAAACGAAGAGGGTGAGCAAGGAATGGCGCCATTCCTCATCACCAAAACCAAAGAAGTTTCGAACAGAACCATCGGCAGGGAATGTTATGCTGACTCTCTTTTTGGACGAAAAACGTGTCATTTTGGAGTATTACATGCCTAGAGGGACCATTGACACCAGTGCATTATACACAGATCTCCTAAAAAATCATCTGCGGCCTGCAATCAAAGCGAAGGGGATTGCTGTCAGCAGGTGACCTTTTGCAACATGACAATGCAAGGCCCCACACCGCTCGTACAACAGTTGCAACAATCGCAGACCTGCATTTTGAGTGTCTTCCTCATTCACCATACTCACCAGACCTTGCCCAAAGTGTTTTCCATGTGTTTGGACCACTCAAAGACTCAATGGGAGGAAAGAAGTTCCGTTCTGAAGAAGATGTACGCCACTCGGTGCATGAGTGGTCGCGCGGACTACCAAAAGAATTTGTTTCTAAAGGAATTTATGCACTTTGTAAGCGCTGGAGTACTTCTATTGAGCGTGAGGGAGATTATGTTGAAAAGTGATACAGCTTTTTACCACTTCTGCACAGTAAATAATATTTAAAATAATATTTAAGGTTTTCATTTGACTCACCCTCGTACTATGCATCTAGTATTCGCTTACATTACGAGTATGTAGACCAGCGTGTCATTAAGTTTAGTTAACTAACCTAACAATAAACGTCTATATTCTTGGTGCAGCTTCGTCATTACTAGAAGACAAAGCACTTCTGAACCAAAGATCCATAAGCTCTTATTGCCCACGATCAACAGTTCGGGTTGAAATTTCAACAGCTGCGCTGTTGGAAAGTTAATAAACTGCCGGAAAAGAATAGCACACCCTTTTAGAGATTTCCAGTTCACTCAAAATGTACTGTTGCAAATGCGCACATGCAGTACATGAAATGATTTTGATTACAGATCAATAGCAAAATTGGTTCTGATACACCGGGTATCGAACCATGCTGGAACACCCATATTAGTACGTGGCGTGGCCGCCACTGGCGGAAATGCAGGCGCTGACTCTGGCATCAAGTCGATCGTACAGATGGCGAATACTACCGAAAAATACGTTACACCAGATCTTTGTTTTATTATTTTTATTATATTGAGCTATTCCCAATTACAGAGGCTTATCTCCAACATAATAATTTACTCGGAAATTACTATACAAGGAATAAACGTTCTTAAACTAAATTTTCAAAATATTCCTCCACGTGTTTCGATCTTGTGTGTCCTCTTCCTCTGCACCCATTTTCCTCATTGTGTGCTGTACATTTAGGAGCCACGTAATCATAGGTCGTCCTCTTCTTCGTCTCCCCTCCGGTTCCCACTCCAGTATCAATTTTGGTATTCTGGCTTCCTTCATTCGTCGTACATGCCCGTACCACTATAATTTCTTCTATCTATTACGTCTTATATTCTTCCTTTTATTTCCATTCCACTTGTTATTTCGGTGTTCCTTATCTTCTCTTTCCTTGAAAGTCTTGCCAGTCTTCTCCAGAAGTCCACCTCTAGAACTTGTAATTTTTAATGTGCTTCAGGTTAACTGTCGAGGTCTCCATACTATACAGAACCACACTCTCTGATATGGACTTCTATATTAATTTTTTAGTTCTGCTCATTACATTCCTGCTCCATAAGACTGAGTTAAGCAACCCAATGACCTTCCGTCCACTACTAATTATTTTATTGATTTCTCACTCTGATTTTCCCTCGATTTCAAAAATGGATCCCAAATAACAGAAAGTGTTTATCTTTTGGATTTTCTTTCCTTCAATGTATAGCTCATCTGAATCATTAGTCAAGTATTCTGCTTTTTGGTAATTAATCTTCAAACCAAAGGTCTGTTGCTACTGCTAGTTGATTTCACATATAGTTAGCATCCTCCATATCTTGTGCTACGAGTGCTTGATCATCAGCAAACAACAAATGAAATATGTGAACTCCTTCTCTTATTTCTAATCCCGTACTATTACATTTACGAGACCGTGTTCTAAGGCTAACATCTACATAGGTTTTAAATAATGATGGTGACATGGGACAGCCCTGTAAAAGGCCTATCCTTCTTCTAAATTTCTGTGAAAATCTATTACCATCTTCCACTTAGCAAATGTTATCTTTATACATCTGTTGAATTATTTTAATCAAAGAACGGTTTATGTTTGCCACTTGTAGTACTCTCCAAAGTAATTTTCTTGGAACAGTATCACACGCCTTTACTAGATCTAGGAAAATTAAGCCTATATTTTTTGATTTTTCCTTATGTTTCTCCAAAATCTGTTGTAATGTGAAAATATGGTCTACATATGCCGCATCTACCAGACCTATTCACGTAGATCTATAAGAGTTGTTTGTTGACCAATCACACGAGTCTGTTCTCATCCCATCATATCCCACACATAATCGATTGGAGACAAGTCCGAAGATCGTGCTGGTCAGAGAAGTTGCTGCACGTATTGCAGAACACCTTGAGTTTCACGGGCAGTGGCCCATCATTATCCTGTTGGAACAACACATCACTTTCCTGTGGCAAGAACGGTGGAAGAGTGGGTCTCACAACATTCTGCACGTAGCGAGTACTGGTTATCGTCCCCTCCAGAAACATCAGAGACGAACGAGAATTTTAGCTCATAGCACTGCACACCACGAGGCGTGGGGTGGAGCCAGTGTGTCTTGGAAAAATGCCCTCTGCGAAAATGAACTCACCAGTTCTGCGAAGTACGCCCAAATGACCATCACTAGCGTGCAGGCAGAATTTGCTTTCATCGCTGAGGACCGCGGCACGCCATTCCATCCTCCAAGCGCTCTGCTGATGGTACCAGTAGAACCGTGTGCGTCGTTGCTACGGCGTGAGTTGTTGTGTTGACACGTCTGAGCTCACAAACCCTGTTATGTGTGAAGTGGTAGATGTACGTTCTGACACTGCTGCCCGTGTTACTCGACAATCATGGCGGGCGCCTGTTCTACGTGGGCGTCCAGAATATCGTCTATACATGTGAGAATTTCCATGTGACCACTGCTACCAGAATCGTCGCACAACTGATGCAGCATGTCCAGCATGAGTATCAATTCTCCGAAACGAGCATCTCACCACTCGGAAGGCCGGAATTTCACCCCTTCCAAACTCTCTCTTCGGGGCGTGGGTGCCTGCTTGCTTCAAACTTTTGCATCTTACTGAGTCTTCTGGCTGTAAGCATTCAGTATTAAAGAGAAGATACAGCTGGCGCTCTCATAGCTATGTCACTACGCAACCCGTTGCCGGACGACGTTGAAATCATTATCATTAAATCTGCTATCCCCTATGTGGCATATGTCATGATCGGATAAAAATCGACGACGTTTTCACCAGATGTACTACTTCTTTTCCGGCAGCGTATTAAATCAGTACGTCTGTGCAAAGAAATTGAAGAGATCAAATTAAGATGTACTTTCAAATTAACTGAAATGTTAGAGTAAACGAAACATTAACAGTGCAGTTTACAGCGAAAGGTACTTTCTTACAATACACGTTCATATTTGTTTGTATAATTGTCTTGAGCGCAAATTTTTTGAATAGTATTTCTGGTTTCGGTTATGAAATAGCCATATTCAGAAACTCATTCTTCTTCAGTGCACCAACCCATAACGATGTAAAAATAACGCATGTTTGTGTCTTATTGCAGTGCAGCAGAATAAGAGGTTCTAAAGATGGCTATTGCATATTCGAAACCGGTAATTCTGTTCAAAGATCTTTGCGATCCAGATGAGCAAATAAAAAGTTAGGTACATCACATGATAGCTGCCAGATCGTCATTTTAAGTCGAAATATGTTTAAAACACACACTATTGATGCGGTCTTCTGTCAGAGACTGTTTTTTGCAACTCTCGATATCAACTTATCCTGCGTAAGTGCCATTACGTACGAGTAGCTGTTACAACATGGATTCATTTGAGTCTGCTCAGTGTATTCATGCCTTCGTCTTCCTCACAATCTTCACCGCCCACCACCTCCACACCACACACTTCCCTTCATTACCAAGCTGATTACACCTTTATGCCTCAGGACCTGTAGTATCAACTGAAATGAAATTATCGTATTGTACTGATGGTAGTGAGTCCTTACCTCCGGAAGTTCGGCCGACGAGTTGCAAGTCTTTTCAGTGGGCGCCACACTGGGTGACTTATGTGTCGAGGATGGTGAAATGATGATGTGGACAACACAACATCTAGTCCCCAAGCGGAGAAAATCTCCGATCCGACCGGGGATCGAACACCGGCTGCATTGCAGTCACACGCGATGACCACTCAGCAAAGAGGTCGGGCATATCAACTGATCGACTCCTTTACACAAGCAGTGCCAGAAATTTCTTTACTCCCCAGTTCGATTCATTACTTCATTAGTAATACAGTTTACCCCTACCACTTTCAGCATTCCTCAGTAGCACCAGATTTCAAAAAAATTCCATTATCTTCTTGTCTGAAGTACTCGGCGCCCTTGTTTCACTTCCTTACAAGGCTACATTCCACACAAATACCGTCATAAAAACACTTACCAACATTTAAATTCGTATTAGAGTTTAACAAATTTCTCGTTTGCGCACGTATTTTCCTTGCTACAGCAAGACTGAATTTTATATTAGCACTACCTCAGCAATAACTGTTAAGTTGCTGCAAAAAAAAAAAAAAAAAAAAAAAAAAAAAAGGTTCAAATGGCTCTGAGCACTATGGGACTCAACTGCTGCGGTCATTAGCCCCCTAGAACATAGAACTAGTTAAACCTAACTAACCCAAGGACATCACAAACATCCATGCCCGAGGCAGGATTCGAACCTGCGACCGTAGCGGTCTTGCGGTTCCAGACTGCAGCGCCTTTAACCGCACGGCCACTTCGGCCGGCACAGAAAGAAAAACTCATACACTTTTAGTATCAGGTTTTACTACTCACTGATAATAGTTTAATTACGCAGGTAGCTAAGAAAGTTTCAACACCATAAAGACGGTCAATACTGGGCTTCGGAAATTATTACCATTCTAGCACAGCCGGAAAGAAGATAGGAGTAGTGCTACATACATTCAAAGCCAGAAAAATATGCACCACGAAGGAATTATCCGAATTACCCGAGTAGGCTAGAAATCGGTTGACGCAATGTACACAAAAAAAGATTACAATTTCAGAAAAATTGGACGATTTACTCATGAGAAGGAGCTTCACAAACTGAGCAGTCAGTAAAACTTTGGTCAATCTCTGGCCATTATGCAAGCACTTATTCGGCTTGATATTGATTGTAGAGTTGTTGGATCTCTGGCCAGTTGATATGTTAGATCGTCAAAACCCCGATGTGGTTGGAGGCTCTTGCTCATACTGCTCCAAAATTCTCAATCTGGGAGAGATTTAGCGTCGCTGCTGGCCACTGTATGGTTTTACAGTGACGAAGACGAGCTGAAGAGACCTCCGCCGTGTGAGGGCGGGAATAATTTAGTTGAAATGTAGGTCCAAGATTGCTTGGCATGAAGGATAACAAAAAGAGGCTAGAATATCGTCGACGTTCCGATGTGCAGGAAGGGTTTCGTGTATGCTATGAAACGAAATGGCACCCCAGACCATTATTCATAGTTAGTGGACCGTACGGCGGGTGATAGTCACTTTGGTATCCGACCGCTGTCCGGCGCCTCCAGACAAGTGTTCACTGAACATCGGGGCTCTGTACGACGGAGGACACACCACTGAAGATAATTGTGCTCCGGCCCTTGAGAGTCAAGCAGCATAAATATCAGCCTACTAGTACTGGGTGAAGAATTTCAGCATTGTTGTGGCTTACCAACACAAGTACAACCATAGCGTACCAATTGGGACAAGAAAGGAGGCATGATGGGCGCCCAAAACAGAAACAGTCATCATCCATTTATTGCGCAATTACACACGCACAACATGATATATGAGACATCATAATTGACATACTCAAATCTATTATGACAAACAATATGTATCACGAAGGGCACACACAATGGAGTTTAAGAAATTACGATGTCACATCAACTCCGCTATGACAAACAGTGTGCATAATAAAGGCCGCACAATTTTACCAATGCAAGAAATTATAATAATAGTAGCATAAAATTAACTAAAATACCTTGAAGGAAATGTTTATGAGAAGAACACGACGGAGCCGCAAGGGAGGAGGCAACACAACGCTTAGGTGCACCAAAACAACAATTTATGAACAATATGTAAAACACAAGACCTCTTAGTCCAAGGGCTTCCGTTTAGTCGCGAAGGTAGCTCCGACCAGCCTGCTGAGGTGCCAAGCGTCGTATGGAGTGCCGAATCAAGCTTAGCCTTCGTTAATGGAAAGCGGAAGCACCATAAGACAAAATAAACTCCGATCTAACTGTGCAAAGCAAACTCTAAGAAATGCCACTCGAAGACTATGCACTTGGAGATCAAATATAATGCACCCTGACTAACGTGCCGCTGAACGACACACTTCCATCACCAGCGTCTAGTAGAGTACGGAGAGCAGCGTACCCCACCGATATACATCCATGGGACGGTAAGTGAGGATAGCAATCACAGCGACGGAGAGACAGGAGGACGAAATGGCATCCAGCCGCACATAGTATTTCAAACTCAGGATCGACAAACTAAACAGGCGAGATTTTGCTCCCCTTGCGAATCTAGTTAAACGGCACACCACGGCGCTGTCCACACTATTAACCGTAAAATCACGGTCCGGTCTTCCCACAGGGCCCCAGCGTCCAGACGCAAACAACCCCAGCCAAACCGAACTGTCTCCACGCCGAGGCAGCCACGTCTTTCCTCCTCACACCTCCAGCTAAGCTGCGGCCAGCGATCACACACGGAAACAACCGCCTAACACCAAAGCGCCGTCTGAGTGAAAACTCAGCAATAAGATCGATACGGACTTGGAAATAAGCGAGCACCGTAACAAACATTTATTAATTTTCTGCCATTTAGTTTCGAAATAATGCCTCATAATGTAGAATCCTTTTTGTAGCATTCCCATCATCGTTCACATTCTACAGTGTATAAATTGTACGATGAAAAATGTAACAGAAAGGAAGCAGCATGAAATGATAAGGAATTCAGCAATGAGTCGCTAATTTAATCTGTACTGTTATTGCACATGTAAATTTCAGCTACTGAATACCTATCTTCACTGTGTTTAAACCGAGTCATATAGGCTCGTCAAGCTTGCTCTCCTACTGCTCAAAGTTAAATGAATTGTTGACTGCTGTCTCTGCAGCCATAATGGTAGATGTTCCCGAAGCTAAATATGCTCTCACCCCGAATATTCGCCTCATCGTGGCAGTGCTTCAGCAGAAGTGGTCCGTATAACTGGCTGTTATACGGGTACCTAAATTTTGATGTAGTACTAGTCACCTGGAAGCATATTTTTCCTCTTAACAATGGCTTCTCAAATACTGCTACAAATTCGTTTGCTTCAGAGTCCTCAGATGAAAAGATCTCGCCTAACTTGCTGCGTCAACATCAGATAAAATCCCAAGCCTTCGATAATTGCCCCAATTACCGCCTTCGAGTGCTCACTGTCGTGAAACTGGCGAGGCTCCCACTTCTATGGCTGCAAGGTGGCATTATTTGTCAGACAGAAGGCACCCTCTATGTCCGTGGATTAAGAGTCTCCTCGATGTATCAAGCGGTAAAATGCGAATTGTTTTCCTCTGTGCTATTTCTTTATCAAGCGCTCGCTTCTATGTTTTGCTCTGTGGTTAGGTGGTGCCTATTAAAGCTGTTATCACATGGCCTAACTTCAATGGCTTCTCTAACGATTCTGTCCCAGTAGTTCGATACGTGACACAGAATCTTATGTTTATTTAAGAGGCTGGGTTCAGCCCCGCAGATTTTCCAAAATATTTGTTTTTAAAGCGATATCAGTGTTTAGCACAGCGATAAGTAATTGATCGCATTGGATGAACAACGTAACTGAAAAATCTAAATCTACATAAACACTCCGCAAGCTACCATAAGGCATGTGGCGGCGATTACCCTGTACCACTACTAGACGTTTCTCTTCCTGTTCCACTTGAAAGTAGAGCCATAAAAAGAGGACTATTTATATGCCACCTTATTTTTAAATTTTTTGAGTCATCAGTCTTTTGATTGGTTTGATGCCTGCCACGAATTCCTACCCTGTGCCAACGTTGTCTTCTCAAAGTAGCAATTGCACCCTAGGTTCTCAATTATTTGCTGGATGTATTACAATCTCTGTCTTCCTCTACAGATTTTACCCTCTACAGCATCCTCTAATAACATGGATGTTATTCCCTGATGTCTTACCTGATGTCCTATCATGTCCCATCTCCTTATGAGCGTTTTCCATATGTTCCTTTCCTTTCCGAGTCTGCAAAGAACATCCTCGTTCCTTACCATCTCACTTCACCTAATTTTCAACATTCTCGTGTAGCACTACATTCCAAAGGCTTCCATTCTTTTTCTGTTCTGGTTTTCCCACAGACCACGTCTCATTACTATACAATGCTGTGCTCCAAATGTACATTCTCAGTAATTTATTCCCCTCGTTAAGACGTATGTATGATTCCAGCAGACTTCTCTTAGCCAGGAATGCCTTTTTCGCCAGTGGCAGTCTGCTTTTTAAGTCCTCCTTGCTCCGTCCGACATAGTTTGTTCTGCTGCCTATGCAGCAAAATTCCATAACTTCATCTATTTCGTGATCCACAGTTGCAATGTCAGATTTTCAGCTATTTCATTTGTGCTACTTTTCGTTATCTTGGCCTTTCTTCGATTTACTCTCACTCCATATTCTGTACTCATTAGACTGTTTATTCCGTTCAACACATCCTGCAGTTCTTCTTCACTTTCACAGAGAATAGCAATTTCATCTAACCATTGATATCCTTTCTCCCTGAATTTCAATCCCATTATTGATCCTTTCCTTTTTTTCCCTCCTCGCTTCTTCGAAGTACGGTTTGAAAACTAGGGGTGACAGGCTACATCCATGTCTTAAACCTTTTTCAATCCGAGCACTTCGTTCTTGGGTTTCCAGTCTTATTGTTCCCTCCCAATAGGTTAACCCTATTTTCCTCAGACTTTCGAGCCTCGTGGCCCATTTTACATTGTCGGCCGCCTTTTCCAGACAGACAAATCCAATGAATGTGTCTTGATTTTTCTTTAGTCTTGCTTCCATTATCAACAGCAACCTAAGAACTGCTCTCTGGTGCCTTTACCTTTTCTAAGGCCACACTGGTCGTCATCAAACATATCGTCAATTTTCTATTCCATTGTTGTATATAGTATTCTTTCCAGCAGTTTGGATGCATGGGTTTTAAACAGGTTGTGCGATAATTCTTGCAATTGTTGGATCTCTCCTTTGGAATTGTATGGATGATGTTTTCTCGAAAGTCTGATGCACATTGCCAGTGTCATAAATTCAACACACCAATGTGAATAGTTGTTTTGTTGGTACTTCCCCCAACGATTTTTGAAATTACGATGGGATGTTATCTATCCATTGTGCCTTATTTGATCTTAAGTATTCCAAAGCTGCACCCCCTAACTCTTCGCTGTCGGCCCTCCTCTGCATTTAACAGTGGAATTACTAGTGAACTGTTAATGCTGTCACCTAGCATTTAGCTTCGTCCAAGGCTGTTTTGGTTTCCTCCATGCTGAATCCTTCCTTTGGACATAATTTCTTCTTAGATGCCTTCGCATTTTTCATGCACCCATTTCGCCTTAGCTTCTCTACACTTCCCAACTATTTCGTTTCTAAATGACTTATCCTGTGGAATTCCTGAATTTCTCTGAAAATTTTTGTACTTCCCTTATTCGTTGATCAGCTGAAGTATTTCATATTTTATCCATGGTTTCTTCGCAGTTGTCTTTCTTGTAACTACGGTCTCCTTTCGAACTTCTGTGATTGCTCTTTTTAGAGATGTCCATCGTCAATTGTACTGCCTGCTGACCTATTCATCATCTTAGTGTCTGTAACATCCCCGTGATAAATTTTTGGCTACAGTGCGACGAGAGGAAATTATGCCTCTAACAGTTATAAACATTATCTATTCGACGTACGAAAAAACAGTGAAAACTTATAAATATTAATTATTTTATATAATATTCTATGATATAATTGAACATATCGATATGTATCATACAAAGACAATGATAACTGTAAATTGCTTTTATGATCTGCATTTGTCTTCCTTTGTTTTAATCTTTTGTTGGTTGGCTTTTGTAAGTTGCGGACGCATATCAAACTGAGGTCTGTTAAGAAATTGTAATAATTTGTTAATTATTACCTGAAAATAGAGTTCATTATTATTATAAATATGAGTGATGAATTATTTGTAACTCTAATTCCTCTCTCAGTAAGCATTATCTGTGTTAATTATATCTTTCCGCTGCAACGAGCGCAGCCATTGATGATAGCGATTTGTATCGCGTGTTTGTCTGTGTTTTCCTTAGAAACAAATCAAATGTTTGCTTGATGAAGTCTAAATAGTGCACAATACGAAATTATATTTTATAGCGTTTAATAACCATTTTAAATATTTACTTATTTGGTCTAACAATAGAAAGTCTCTATCAATTGTCTGCCGCCATCTTAACAATTATCTCAGCGTCAAATTCAAATTTAAATTACGTAACTCTGCAGAATAAATGCCGAAGGTGATACAAATGTGTAAAAATAAATGTGCACCGGTGGTCCCGAACTCATTTTAATGAAAATAATTCGAATCAGATTGGTTCTTAAAAAAACAGTGCTCATAGCACGAACGTTATAACAAACTTTTCTAGCTGATGTATGGAGCCAAAATTAATTCCGCACGAGTTGCGAGGAATATTGCTCAGGTAATATACGTCAGTGTTGTGCGCGGCTGATATTCGCTGGTTTTAATGATCATTTTACTGAAGATAACTGCTTCCATCTTAATCAACAGTTGTATAGAATCTGTTGTATGAACTGTGATTTAGTTATACTTACACAACTTACAGACAACACTTTAACACGACGTTAACTTGGAGTTCTTTAGCAACTTGATCAAATCTTTAGCCGGGAGAAAAATTATTTAGTAATTACTCAATCTAATAAAATAAGATTATCATTTCCATTTACAAATTAGTTAGATACCAAACCACTGAATAACACAGCGAACGCCACATGTCTATATCCTCAGACAACTTCAAATGAATCTCTTCATTTCTTAGTGATTCCGTATCCCACTTCTTTGCGCATTAATTTTTCCTGACTATTCTCTTAAGCTCCAGCCTACTCTTCATCACTACTAAATTGTGATCAGAATTTATATCTACTCCTGGGTACACCTTACAATCCTGTCTCTTATTTCGGAATCTTTGCTTGGCCATGATGTAATCTAACTTAAATCTTTCTGTATCCTCCTCATTCCGTGATTCTTGAACAGAGAACTCAAATAATCATTCTCGTCTCTCGTTTCTACTATCAAGCCCTTATTGTCACGTAAACCTTTCTTCCACTACCTCCCCTACGACCTGTAATCTCCCCCTCCTCTCTTCTTCCATCTATTGTCGACATTAAACAATGCCCAGTCCAAGTAATGAAGACGCAAAGTCTTTTGTGAAGATTTGAGAGGAGTGAAGATTACAATACACTTTCCAGTTTACTTAGCTTGTCATATTCAGTTCTTCTTGTCTAGGGATCTGATTCTTGAAGCTGAAAATCTGACATCAGGTGCTCACGGTTGATTTGGAATAAATAAATTTGGAGAATGTTGTTGCAGAAGTTTTTACATAAATATATTTTCCACACATTTTCTCACATTTTAGTATGTCATACATTATTATGATTTTTCATACTAACAATGTCGGAATTACATTGTTCGCACCTATACAAAAAATCCGTCTGCATTCCTGTCCCTATGTCTATTGGATTTTCATATCGCTTCACGTACTGAATAATCGACTCAACATGCTCATATACTTCGTTTATCTCTTCATCTTCTGCTTCCGATGTCGGCGTGTGTACCTGAAGTACGATTGATGGTTTGCTGCAGTAACTCACTCTGTCCTACCTTCCTACTGATAACGAATCCTACTACAGTTATAACGTTTTCTGCAGTTGCTGATATTACCATATTCTCGTCTGACCACAAATACTTGTCTCCCTTTCATTTCGTTTCACTGATTTCCACTACATCTTGACTGAACCCTGGCATTTAGCTCTGCGGAAATGGCAATTTTCTAAGGGGTTTACAATTTTTCTTAACAAATGAATTCCTACTAGTTTTCGTTACATTATTTATTTCGATTATTATTTCATAAATGAATCCAGACATAAACACAGTAAACAGTATGGGGTAGCGTAATTAAGAATAGAAATTTGAAGTCTGCAAATAATTTGTTAATTCTAATGTTCCTAAAAAATAATTTTTACTCTACATTAAGACCTAATACTTATCGATTATAACATCGATACCAAAATATTTTATAAATTAATTCCTTTTCATAAATTTTACCTTGAAATATACTGTGTATAAAATGATATGAAAATTTTTAGAAAAGCAACTGAGATAATACTGACCTGTTCGAAATTCGAAAAATAGTATTTGTATCTACAACTACTGTTGAGGAAAAGTAATGCTAGAGGAGGATGTCCCGTTACAAAACCCATTCCTGCCCCTATGTCCATTAGATTTTCATATCGCTTTACGTACTGAATAATCCACTCAATATTCTCATATACTTCCTTTATCTCTTGATCTTCGGCTTCCGATGTCGGCGTGTATACCTGAAGTACGATTGATAGTTTGCTGCTGTAACTCACTCTGTCATACCTTCCTACTGGTAACGAATTCTACTACCGTTATAACGTTTTCTGAAGTTGCTGATATTACCCTGTTCTCGTCTGACCACAAATACTTGTCTTCCTTTCACTTCACTTCACTGATTCCCACTATATTTTGGCTGAACCCTAGCATTTAACTCTGCGGAAATGGTAATGTTATAAGGGGTTTACAATTTTTCTTAACAAATAAATTCCCTGCCACGTTCAAAATTCTTCAATTCCACGCCCCAATACGTAGAACTTTATCCTTCTTTTGATTATTCAATTTTTTTCTCATGGTCTCCTCCCCTTTGGCAGTTCTCTCCCAGAGATAAGAATGGGGGAATATTCAGGAATCTTCTCCCAAAGGAAAAATCTTCATGAAAACTTTTCAATTACAGGCCATATATCCTGTGGATACACATTGTGTCTTTAATGTACAGGTTTCTATTGACTCTGTGTGAGCTCTAGTCTCTCGTATCTCATCTTCGTGTTCCTAACGCAATTCTGTTGGCTGTAAAAGGATCGTTTGTGAGTCAGACTTAAATACTGGTAGAGTAAGTTTCTCAATAGTGTTCCTCGAAAAGAATGTCGTCTTCCTTGCATTTGATTTCCCGAAGCATCTCCGTCATAGTTGTATTTTGTTGGAGCCTACCGATACCAAATCTAGCAATCCGCCTCTGAATTGCTTAGATGTCTTCGTTTAGTCCGACCTGATGTGGGCCCCAAATACTCGAGCTGTATTCAAGAATAAGTCGCACCAGTGTCCTATATGCAGTCTCCTTTTAAGATGAAACACATTTTCCCATAATTCCTCAAAGATACCGAAGTCGACCATTCACGTTCTCTACCATATTCTTTACATGCTCGATCCATTTCATATCACGTTCGAACGAAGGACAGATATATAAATGATATGACTGTGTGTCATGCAGAACACTGTTAATGTTGTATCCGAACATTATAGGTTTGTTTTTCCTATACATCAGCGTTTACTAACGTTTTTCTGCATTTAGAGGTAGTTGCGACTCACCACACCAGCTACAAATTTTGTCTAATTCATCTTGGCTTCGACACCTTACCGTACCTCACAGCATCAGCAAACAACCGCAGACAGCTGCCCACCCTGTCCGCCTCATCATTTGTGAACCAGTCGGCCAATTCATTTATGATTATAGACAACAACAGCGATCGTATCACGCTTCCCCCAGGCAGTTCTAATAATACCCCTGTCTCTGATGAACACTCACCATCGAGGACAACATACTGGGTTCTATACCTGAACAAGTCTTGGGTCACTTGTATATCTGTGACCTACTCCATACGCTCGTACCTTCGTTAATAGCCTAAAGTGAGGTACCATGTCAAATAATTTCCGGAAATCTAGAAACATGGAATCTGCCTGTTGCACTTCATCCATACATCGCAGTATTTCATGTGATAAAACCATGCAGATTCGTAGACATAAGCCTCTCGGCCTCAAAAAAATTTATTAAATTCGAACTGAGAATATGTTCAAGGTTTATGCAGCAAACTGAAGTTAGGAATATTGGTCTGTAACTTTGGACGTCCGTTCTTTTGCGTTTCTTATATACAGGAGTCACCTGCGCTTGTTTCGAGTCGCTTGGCGAGAGATGAGCAATAAAAGCAGGCTAGGTAAGGGAACAGTGCCGTAAAGTACTCTTTGTAAAACCGATTGCCATTCCATCCGGAATGCTTATTACTATGTCGTCCATACAGGACCCTGTCCGATGCTCAAACGACGGTATGTTCGCACGATTCTCCTGTATGAACTATTTCTTGACCCCGAAGTTTAAAACTTTGGCTCTCTTTTTGCCATCTTCAACAGCCACACCATACTGGCAGGCTAGGTGGTAGATGGAAGCCTTATATCCGTTTACCGATTTTAAACAGAATTTTTTCGGATTCTCGGATAGATCATTTGCTGAAGTATGACGGTGGTAGTTGTTACATGCTTCGCGCAAAGATCTTTACACTGTCACACGAATCTCTGCTAACCTTTGATTTTTGTCATTTTTGCGTTCTCTTTTGAAACGAGACTGCAACAGCATCTGCTTCCTTGGGCATTTTCTGAATTTCATTATTAAAGCGCGGCAGGTCTTTCCTACCATTAACCCACTTGCTACACACAACACTCCAGACAACGATTTAAAATCTGCTTAAATTTTATCCATAATTCCCCTTCGTCCATCGTACTGGAACTAAGTGGTGTCAGTTCAGTGTCTGAAATGCTAACAGCTGCTTATTCGCTCTTTCTAGCAGGAACACTTCTAGCCTTTTGTTACTGGTTTATTAACTTTCGTAACCATAGTTGCTGTACTGACATAATGATCGCTAATCATCGTTTCTGAACTGATGTTGTCGATAAGGACCGACTTATTTGTAGAATGAACGTGGCCAAAAGTACTAGCACGACTGTCTGTATCTTCCGCGCAATGAATCCATAGACATCCCAGTCTCTATTTGGTGGGTTAAAGACGCCTTTAACTAGTCTTGCATTATATTTGCGTGCTACTGACTGTAGATGTTCTTTGAATTACTCTAGAAACGTCATAGCCAAATCGGGTGGACGATAAGAACATCCAATGAACTTGGTTTCATCTACACATGTTATACGCGACCAGATAACTTCATTGCCACACTTAACATCGACCTCTATGGCCTCCAATCTGTCTTTCCGATATACGTTCCACAGCTCACTAAGTATCTCAGAGCTTTCCACGTCTGATTTCAGACCTCTAGGTCTGACGATCAATTTGAGCACGATAGCTTCCCTGGGGGGGCAATCATTTGGGGGAGTTTGTTACGAATACTTCGGCAATTTACTGATACAGTTTATATCCGTGTGTTTATACTCTGAAAGCGGTTTGACTTCCCTTGTTGTGTACGAAATGATAAGTGTTCATCAGAGTACTTCAAAGTACAGTCTAGCTTAAGATATTCACATGTGCATTCTATAAGTACTCTCCTACCAGAGTAACTGCTTTCTTTATGCAGTGAACCTCTGACGTATTAGGAGGGGTATCCTAAAAGACACCATTCGACAATACAAGACTATGGAGCCACAGATTCGACGAAGCGTTCTGTTGTGACCCACTCCTTGGCTCCAAACCAAAGGACCCCGATCAACTCTGGGAATAATGGTGCCAATTGCGAGCTCAGATTGCACCCCGACGAGCGCGGACAGCACCTTCACCACCTCCGCCAGCCGCTGTATGTACTGAGGATGCCCTCAGAATTCACGCGACAGACATTGTTAGTGCCGATGTGAGCCACAACTTACATGCGACTGGACCCTGCACTCTCGATAGCCGCATACATGGTAGCCTCCTCGTCTCGGATGAGTCCACATGGCAGACATGCCGAGTGCACGTTGGCCTTATTTCCAGCCCTGAACGATGTCTAAGCTACAATTGCGACGAAAATTATAATATCCTGGTACACTTACCGGGCAGTGTGGCGCTTTGGATTCACATTTGGGAGGACGACAGTTCACAGCCCCATTTAACCATCCAGATTTAGTTTTTCGGCGATGTCCCCATATCGCTCCAGGCAAATTCTGGTGTTTTTGTTTCGAAAAGGGCATGGCTGATTACCTTTCCCATCCTTACGTAATCCGAGCTTCTGCTCCAACTCTAACGACCGCGCTGTCCACGGGACGTTTCTCCCCGGTACCCTCAGGCCCATTATCTGTAGTAGATCGCAACATTTCTTCAATTTCGCTGTATGATCGTAAAACTTCTCTGCTTCATTGCCCGTTATCTGTAACACAGAATGTCGCGCTATTTAATTGTCATCTTGCATTGGCTGAATCCCGTTATGTCTTGATTTCCTCGCCAGAATTAGCCTAATATCAGTGTCAGGATAACTGTTCCTCCTGAACACGTCGTGAGATGGCGAAACTGTGAGCCAACGTGATCTTCTTCCTAAATAGTCCTGGCTGTGTATATTAGGAAGTTGAGCATTGCTCTTTTCTGTGAGCCGGCCGAAGTGGCCGTGCGGTTAAAGGCGCTGCAGTCTGGAACCGCAAGACCGCTACGGTCGCAGGTTCGAATCCTGCCTCGGGCATGGATGTTTGTGATGTCCTTAGGTTAGTTAGGTTTAACTAGTTCTAAGTTCTAGGGGACTAATGACCTCAGCAGTTGAGTCCCATAGTGCTCAGAGCCATTTGAACCATTTTTTTCTTTTCTGTGACGGATGATGAAAGCTGCATTCTTGAGGTATGTGTCGGCTTTCGGTACACAGAATGGCTGAGTCGTCCATTTGATTTCGTTTTCAGCCAACACTACAGGCAACTCCCCGCCCTTCTCAATCTCTGTGAGAGGGTGGGGCAGATAAAAGTGGACCTGAGAAAAGCCTGAAAATACTAGATGTTCAAAGTGGCCACCATATGTTTCTTGGCACTTTTTGC